>NC_062568.1:123571699-124821699 GCF_022837055.1 Prionailurus viverrinus | reverse complement strand
CCCAGTGCTCATCCCAAAAGATGCCCTCTTCAATACCCATCACCTCCCCTCCCCTCCCTCCCACCCCCCATCAACCCTCAGTTTATTCTCAGTTTTTAAGAGTCTATTATGCTTTGGCTCTCTCCCACTCTAACCTCTTTTTTTTTCCCTTCCCCTCCTCCATGGGTTTCTGTTAAGTTTCTCAGGATCCACATAAGAGTGAAAACATATGGTATCTGTCTTTCTCTGTATGGCTTATTTCACTTAGCATCACACTCTCCAGTTCCATCCACGTTGCTACAAAGGGCTATACTTCATTCTTTCTCATTGCCACGTAGTACTCCATTGTGTATATAAACCACAATTTTTTTTATCCATTCATCAGTTGATGGACATTTAGGCTCTTTCCACAATTTGGCTATTGTTGAGAGTGCTGCTATAAACATTAAGGTACAAGTGCCCCTATGCATCAGTACTCCTGTATCCCTTGGGTAAATTCCTAGCAGTACTACTGCTAGGTCATAGGGTAGGTCTATTTTTAATTTTTTGAGGAACCTCCACACTGTTTTCCAGAGTGGCTGCACCATAAACTGGCTCATTTCAGTGATCAGAGTTGGAGTGGTAATAAGGACCCAATCCTTTCCTAATAATAAATGCAGGGAATCAACCTAAAGGACTGGAGAATCCACATCATGTAGAGGAAAGGCAGAAGGGCAAAATAAATATTATTTTTGAAAGACTGAGATGTGCCTGCAATATCATTAAATATCAAGAAAAAGCTAAAGAATGTGAATTTTTTTTTTAAATGTTGGCCACGACAAGGCGTAACTATCAAGAAAGCAATCAAAGTGCTAGGAATACAACCAAGTTTTTGAAAGAGACAGTTTTGAAAGTATAGTGAGGAGACATAGACCAAGAGTAGATAGATTTTTGATAAATTTTGGAAGACCTAAATCAACTGTAAAAGACGTACTGAAGAAGATCTTGTATGTAAGCACTTCTATGGGCTGTAAAGATGTGAGAGAGGGAAATAATTCATTGGAAGAAAATCATGAGAGAAATAGAATGCTTCTAAAAATAGTTCCAAAATATTTTTGGATTATATGGAAATGTATTTCTTAGGAGTAAGAATCTGAGACAGTAAAATTCTGGCATGTGGTGTTATGATTTATAATACCTCCCAAAGTGTACATTAATGGCTGAAAATTTTCCTCTATATCTTATTGTTACTTAAATTGCATTTTTCCATTCTGTAAATTATGGGCATTTACTTACGGTCTACATTCAGGTACACCCAACTTGTATTCTTTGGCCTAGAACTTTCAAATATACCATCAGAGTGGTCTTGTACTTTTGAAGTGGTGATGGGTAAGCAGGTGGAAGACTTCTGTCAAATCAAAAATCATTCCTTGGACACAGCTTCTCTGTGACACCTGCACAAAGAAGCTCAAGTGCCAGATTTGGGTCTTGAACACTGAGATGCACACTTTGCATTTTCACCATCTCATTATTTTGACAGGGTGTCTGGGAGAGCTGGGATATACCAGCTGTAACGGGAGTTGTGAATGTTGGCAGCATAAGCACCCAAACACATAACTCCAGAAAACTTTCTTGGATCATATGAGTCTGAGAATTCTAGCAGGTTATGACTCATCAATTAGAGAGTTTTCCTTATAAGTAAGGAAAACAAGGTGCCAGTATGATATTGCTATTTTGGGGCAACTCTCATTATAAGCCTTATGGCTATTCATAGTTAAATATTTATGTGTGTGTGTGTGTGTGTGTGTGTGTGTGTGTAACTTCCCTTTAACAACTTACTGTGATAATATAAGCAAAAGCTGAAACCAGAGGTTGTGCCTATTTTCCCTGTTTCTTCTCTCCCAGCCCCGTGAATATAAGAATACATACCTACATAATATTTATATATTCATGTGTAGCATATAAATGTAGGTAAACCACTAGAGCAAACTTGACATTGAATACCTGAACTCCTGTGAGCACTCTGCAACTCTTAGATTTAGCCCTGTAGTAACTGGCATTTTGCAGCCATATTATTTGCTACAAACAAGGTGGGGACTATTAAAATTGTAGAGTAATGAATTCCCCTTGATTTCTGCCTCCTCTCCATGCATGCTTCCTATGCTTTGCTTGCTGCCCCTTGACTTTTCTCCAAATAACAGCGGTCAAGTGCTGACCCCCTTACCCCTCTTCATCCAATGCCAGCTTTCCACAATCACCCAGCTTTATATCCAGATATAAAGCTCTCTTCTCCTCACCAGACTATAGTTCTAATCCTTTATCTTAACTAGTATTCATTTGATTAAACATGTCTTCACATTAAATAAAGTGAAGGCCAGTTATACACATTTTAGTAAGACCAACCTCACTGAAATAATCACAATGAAGAGCATCTTTATTCAAGGAAGGAATAAATATCTTTATAGAAACATTTCAAGTCACAGGTCAGAAAATCCATGGAGACCGTGTAATCTGCATTGGAGCAGAAGAGAAGAAGTCTGCATTTGATTTTTTTACCCATGTATGACAACGTCGGTTTCCTGTGCAAAACATGAATGTGCAAAACATTCTTTGGGTAAAAGTATCCCAATCACAATTATGAAACAGCACTGTATTCCCTTTACTGTTAATCTGACTTTCCTTCTTTGTTACATTTTCTTGGATAAGTTGTCGCCAAGGTTTATAAGCATATCCTCCTTTGTGAGGTCTTTTCTCCACTTTTCTCCACTTTCCCAAGTTGGGAAAACTGGCTTTTCCAATTCCCAAGTAGGGATATAGCCTTCTATTTTGTGGTCCAGCACTTAGCAGGGTGCAGGCCACAGGATGTGCTCTATAAATAAATATCTGCTCAGTGAAAACAGAAAACTTACAAGAGTGATACTTTTAGAATGACTTTTTAAAACCTCTGAAGAATATGTGTATAACTTTGTGAGATGCTTTGCTGAGCTGAAAAGAGCTGAATTCTCAGGTGTTCAGGTGGCTGATCAGAGAAAGAAATCTAAAATGAAAGTAACAAGCAAACCTTTAATCAATTACTGTGATAGTATAAGCAAAAGCTAAAGCCAGAGATTGTGCCTACTTGCCCTGTCCCATCTCCCCCACCCCATGAACATGAACCAGTGCACAGGTGAAGGTCAGGTGGGTCAGCACAGATGTAGGGGTCCTCTCACTGACCAGGGAATTCTGAACAAAAGACTCCTGTAGTTTTATGGATCCTGGGATGGGGCTAAGGGACAGGAGAGGCATTGGAGAGGGAAAGTACCGAGTACTGAGAGAAGAGAACGATATCTTCAACATTTCCTCCCCTCCCTGCATCTCACAAAGAGGCCTCTGGAGGACCCAAAGAGACATAGGAATGAAACTGCATGGGTGAGGAGTGAAAATATGTGGATATGCAAATTCACAGAAGGGCCTGTGTCCTTGATTGTGACTCTAAGAGACTCGAGTGGGTGACTGTGCACCAGATCTGGTGTGGGATGTGCAGCTTCCCCTTGGGAAGCCTGTTTGGAAAGCTTTTGTACCAGTCTGTGGTCAGGCCTGCGAAACCTCGTATAGATTTTTAACTAGATATCAGTCTCCTTACACTCAAAGTGAACTATTAAAAATCTGCATACATTTCCAGGGCCTGTTTGGGGGTGTTCTTTGTTTGGGACTCATTAACTTGAGTTGCATTTGTCTTTAACCTTTCTTAGGGGTAGAAAAAATTATAATACACTGTATTTGTTGACTGTGAACATTTTCTCTACAAATACACAAGGAAGAAGACATACATCATTCTAACAAACAGTGCAAATGTTTTTTTGCTTATGAAACAGCTTACATAAATAGAATCCACAATCTTTTAAGATGCTTTAAGGAACCAGAGAAAACCTTGCTTAAAAGATTGCAACATTCAGTGTTTTGTAGCAAACCATTTTCTGTTTTAATGGCCCTTATTTATACTAAAACACAAGCGTAGTGTTTATTTATCTAGACCTGACACGTCTCATAATAATCTCTTCTCCCTAATTTTGAAAATATAATATTTTCTCCTTAAAAGTTAATTATATCAAAAAATAGTCCTGCAGGCCTGAAGACTAGAAGAAAGTAATTAGACAGACATGCAGTGCTTTAAATATTTTGTGGCGCATCTGGAATAAGAGATGGCTTAGTCACTCTTCACACTTTTCTGACACTCAAGATGATGCTTAGTGTGCACCTAATAAATAGTCAAGGATGCATAAATGAATGAATGAGCTTCTTCGTTTTGCTGGGCTTTGTGCCCATCATGAGTCTCTCCAGGGAATGACTTTGCTCTGACATCCAGTGCCTTTATCACATAACTCTGCATGTTCTTCTCCCATTTTCTACCAGGTTGTAGTGGCAAATATAGTATTCTGGAAAAAGGAGAAAAAAACTTGGCAGTTATACAAAAAGGTGAGAGTGTTTCTACTTAGGAGGAAGCTATTTTATAGTTGTTAAAAACACGTAAATAGAAGAAGATGGCTCTAGATTTGAGTCTCAGCTACACAATTTCAGTTTTGCTACCAAAAAAAAAAAAAAAGCAAAAAAAAAAAAGGTAAATCACATATTTTTCTCCTCAAATCTTTTTGAGATGATTAAATAATTAATGAAAACAGAACTTCTGGTGAGGTCAGAATATGACATAGGTACATTCTAGTCAAAACCTCAATATGTACAGCATAGTTACTAAAGTTAATAATACTCCACTTTGTACTTGAAATTTGCCAAGAGAGTAGATCTTAAGCATTTTTACACACACAAAAAGGTAACTGTATGAGCTAATAAATGTGTTAATTTACTTGTGGTTATCATTTCACAACGAATACATAGTATATCAAATCTTCACATGTAAGTGCTAAATACATACAATTTTATTTGTCAATTGTATCCCATAAAAGTTCCAAAACATAATAAGGGAATCTGGATGTATGCATGGTATTTTATAACTTTTTTTTAAATTTTTTTAATGTTTATTTATTTTTGAGCTAGGGAGAGAGACAGAGTGTGAGTGGGGGAGGGGCAGAGAGAGAGGGAGACAGAATCTGAAGCAGACTCCAGGCTCTGAGCTGTCAGCACAGAGCCCAAGGCAGGGCTCGAACTCACAGACCTTGACATCATGACCTGAGCCGGAGTCGGACACTTAACCGACTGAGCCACCCAGGCGCCCCTATGATAACTCTTTTACCTCTACTTCCATGCTGATTCATCTGACTAGTGCTTGACTAATGCAAAGTTCCATGGGGAAAAATGGCATAGGAGGAGCCTGTTCTTTGGTTTAAGGGTCTTGCCTACACCATTGCAGGAAGTGAGTAAAGGCTTAACTCTCATTTTGGCATGTTGGTTTTTTTTTTAATTTTTTTTAATGTTTATTTATTTCTGAGACAGAGAGAGACAGAGCATGAACGGGGGAGGGTCAGAGAGAGAGGGAGGCACAGAATCCTAAGCAGGCTCCAGGCTCTGAGCTGTCAGCACAGAGCCCGACGCAGGGCTCTAACTCACTGACCGTGAGATCATGACCTGAGCCAAAGTCAGATGCCTAACTGACTGAGCCAGTCAGGCGCCCCTTTGGCATGTTGTTTTAACTGACTCCTTTGATACCTGGCAGTCCAGCTCTTCCAGCTCAGCTTGACTTGAATTAGAAATTGTATTGAAAACCTCCTTTGTGCCAAGTCAAAAAATATTTTATCTCATTTGATACATCTTCCTACAGAATAAGCAAGCTTTACAAGATTTATTTTATAGTTAAATCTACTGAACACCACAGGATACCCCCTAAATCCAGGACACCTGACCAATACTGGTTTTAAGACCATGTCTGTGTTATTGTACCCTCCCTAAATTGTAGCACTATAGAATCCGTAATCCTAGGCTATGGTCACAGCTTCGTTCAGCCTCTTGTTATTGGACAGGAGTCCTGTCCCAGTTTCTTGCAGTGAACCTTCATCACCTATATGCATTTCTTATTTCTTTGACAATGAAGCCATCTAGCTCTTAGCTACCTCTGTTTGCTTTGGGGCCTCAAGCTTCATTCTACTTAATTTTGTTTTGTTTTGTTTTGTCTGGTGAATATCTTTTTCTTGATTTTGAAAATGGTTATGTCTCTTTTTTTTGTCTTTTGTGTTTTGTTTTCCTTTGGAATATATTTATATTTCTTTGTCAGTATTTTTCTTAATCTTTTTGTATTTAAGTGTGATGATTTTGGGTCTGCAGTTATCAGAACTGTAACCTCCATTTAATTAAAGTTTTGTTGAATTGAGAATTAGAAGCAACCAATATGCTTTACTCATAATTTTTAATGAAGAACAATTAACCAATATTTTTGACTAAAACAATTATGCCTTTTTTTCTTTTTTATTGAAGTATAATTGACACACAATATCCTATTAGTTTCAGGTGTACATCATAGTGATTTGATATTTTTATACATTACAAAATGATCCCCATGGAAAGTTTAGTTACCATCTGTCACCATACAAAGTTATTATAATATTATTGACTATAATCCTTATGTTATACATTATATCACTATGAATTACTTATTGTATAACTGGAAGTTTGTACCTCTTAATCCCCTTCATCTATTTTGCTCACCCCAATTGCTCCCCACTCTGGTAACCAATAGTTCCCTGTATCTATGAATCTGTTTCAGTTTTGTTTTGTTTGTTCACTTGTTTTGTTATTTAGAGTCCACATATATGTTAAATCATAGGGCATTTGTCTTTTTCTTTTTTATTTTACATACATCTCACATTTTCTTTATCTGTTCATTTGTCAATGGACACTAGGTTTGCTTCCATATCTTGGCTGTTGTAAATAATGCTATAGTGAACATAGAGCTGCATATACCTCTTTAAATTTGTGTTTTCATTTTCTTTGGCTAAGTACTCAGAAGCAGAATTGCTGGATCAAATGGTAGCTCTATTTGTAATTTTTTGAAGAGCCTCCATACTGTTTTCCATAGTGTCTACACCAATTTGCATTCTCATCAACAGTGCATGAGGGTTCCCTTTTCTCTGCATCCTGGCCAATACTTGTTATTTCTTATCTTTTTGATAATAGCCATTGTGACAGATGTAGTCATATCTCATTATGGTTTCAATTTGTATTTTTCTGATGATTAGTGATGTTGGGCATGTTTTCATGTGTCTGTTGGACACCTGTATGTTTTTTTTTCTGGGGGGGGGATATATTTTGAATTCATCTACCCATATTTTAATTGGGTTATTTCGGTTTTTTGATATTAAGTTGTATAAGTTGTTTATATATTTTGGATGCTAACCCTTTATTGTATATATGATTCACAAGTATCTTCTTTCATTTAATATGTTGCTTTCATTTTGTGTATGGTTTCCTTCACTGTACAAAAGGTTTTTAGTGTGATATAATTTCATTTGTTTATCTTTTTGCCTTTCCTTGAGGAGATTGGTCCAAAAAGACATTGCTAAGACCAATGTCAAAGAGCTTATTGCCTATGTTTTCTTCTAAGATTTTAATCATTTCAGGTTTTTAATCCATTTTGAATTTATTTGTGTATGTGGTATGAAAAGTGGCCCATTTCTTTTGCATGTAGCTGTCCAGTTTTCCCAATACCATTAATTGGAGAGACTGTCTTTTTCCTATTGTATTTTCTTGCCTCCTTTGTCATAGATTAATTGACCATATATGTGTGGGTTTATTTCTGGGTTCTCTATTCTATTCCATTGATCTATGTGTCTGTTTTCGTGCCAGTACCATACTCTTTTGATTACTGTATCTTTGTAGTATAGTTTGAAATCAAGGATTGTGATACCAGCCTGCTTTGTTCTTTGTTTTAAAGATTGTTTTGACATTTGTGCTTTTTTTCTTACTACATAACTATAAATGCCAATTTCTCAATACCACCCACCTTCATTGTTTTCAGTCCCACCCACATACATTTCAAATAAATTAATGTTAAAAGATACCTTTTTAGGTTTTGTAACTTTAAGAGCTTACATAACAAAAGAGGAATATTTTAAGGAAATACATAATTTTATAATTAGAAGGAAACTTTATATATGTTATGGTAATAAGAAGAACATAAGGATTATTTTATCTAATTTCTGCTCATTCTATCCTATTGATTCTCATTTTCCTAGGTTTCATTGGTCTCTAGTACACTTCAATCAAGTGTCTTAAGAGCTAAATATGACTATAAGAATGTAATTAGAGAAAAAAAATGCATAAACTCTATCTTTAAATTTTAATGTTACACATTATTTTAAATCCCTAGAGAGATAAAACTGCATACATAAAGGATTGTAACTTTAATGTTTCTGAACCCAGTTTTTGAATATTGCTCTATGAGATATTTAAGCACAGATAATAAAAGTAAATTAACCTTCAAAAACTCTTAGAGCACTATGCTCAGTGAAAGAAGTCAGACATGAAAGAATATATATTGCATGATTTTATTTATATGAACTGACCAGGAAAGGCAAGTCTATAGAGACAGAAAATACATGGTTACCTAGGAAGAGGAGTAGAGATGAAGAGTGATATTAAGTGGGCACAAGATTTCTTTTTAGGATGATGGAAATGTTCTAAAATTTGATTTTGGTAATATGTGGTGATGCCTTTAGAATTCTATAAATACACCAAATTCAAATACGTCAAAACATGGCTATTTTGATAGAAGAAAATTGATATAAAATAGTTTGACATAAAAAGAGAACACATGCTTTATGGCTTTAGAGTGAGGTGGACTTGAGTTCCAGTCACAGCTGCACCATCAACTGGGTATCTGACCTTGAACAATTTATTTCATTTCTCTGCACCTTAGTTTTCTCATCTCTAAAATCGAGGTAAGGGGAACCTGGATGGCTCAGTGGGTTAAGCGTCCAACTTCAGCTCAGGTTGTGATCTCACAGTTTGGTGGGTTTGAGCCCCTTGTCGGGCTCTGTGCTGACAGCTCAGAGCGTGCAGCCTGCTTCAAATTCTGTGTCTTCCTCTCTCCCTGCCCTCCCCTGCTCACACTCTGTCTCTCTCTCTCTCTCTCTCTCTCTCTCTGTCAAAAATAAAATAAACATTAAAAATTAAAAAAAAAAATAAAATAAAATAAATAAAATGTAGGTAATTGTACGTACCTGCCCTGAAATGATGAATTAGAGCCCATGGAGATAAAGTAGGTAAACAGGTTGTATCTTTTCTAGCAAATAGTAACGATTCAGTTAATGGTATCAAATCTGCTTGAGATATTTGGTATGTCTTTCTCTAGGAAAATAAAACTGGCCTCTTGAACCTGCATCATTTTTTTTCCTGTAATAAACAAAAGGAGCTTCATCTAACTCTGCCTGTCAGATCTTGTATATTTTTCTCACTCAACACTAGAAAGTTGTCAGCATTGTTTTCTAAGTTAAAAAAAAAAAAAAGTTCTGCCCTGTGAGGATTCACTCTGCACACCAGATTGAATATTAATGAAAGAGGGGTTGAGTTTTAATGTTGTTGTCCTTGTTGGCTACTGTTGAAATCTTACTTACAGAAAGGAGACAGCAATAGTATCCTATTAAAACTTGACTGCAATTTGAACCTCTCAATGCCTTCTATACCTCTTTATGAATATGTTTGATGTAAGCGCTCCATGAGAAATGAAAAGTGCTGAGGCTCTAATTTAAAAAAATGTGTTTCTCTTGGGCTAACAGGCACTACAGTTAATTTCAACTATTGGCAGTAAACAACTCCAATGTGAGGGCTATTAAGTTGCAATCATTTTAAGAAAGCTTCCAGGGTGACAGAGACTATATGGTGCCAGCAACTCACTGAAAAGACTGAAGCCACAAATACTAAAAAAGCACAACTGATCTCCATGGTTTAATGAGATGTAATCATGCAATTCAGAGGAATGGAGCTTCATATCCTGTTTTACTGGATGTGATTTTGTTAAATATGCCATTAAATTTGAAAGCAAGGCACTAGCTAGTCTTTGTCCCTGTATCTATGTGTTTCTGAATTAAAAAAAAAAAACATATTCAGTTGTAAACTCTCAGGATGTTCTAATGTGAAAAAAAAGTGATACTCTTTTCCCTTGATGTTTCCACTACTGTTTCTCTTATAAAAACCCAAAGAGATTTTGTAATACAGACACTAAATTGATTCAGATATGGTAATGCTGCATTTCAATACTTTTTATCTTTTGTGTACTCAGAAATATTAAAAATCAAACACTTCTAAGCACTTTTTTCCCCATACTCCCACAACAATACTTTAAACTGTTTGGTGGTTTCTAGGCGAGGTAATGTTGTGGCTGCTTCGTGCCATAGCCTTAGGCTGCAAATGCTCTGGGTCCTCCAATTCTATCCTTCAAAATTGTTCATACTGTCTCAGTGCTTTGTGGAGCAGCAGCACTGACTTTCACATTCAGACTCAACCATGTGAGCATCCTCAAATAATTAGCAATCTTTTAACTTTTAAACAGCACGTTGCCTAGGACACTTATGATATGCAGATCTTATTTTGGGTTAAGTACAAACACTTCTGCTAAGGTTTTTCCAAAGACTGTAATGAGTCAGAAGCCAAATAACAGACAGTAAGAAGAAAATAAAGTCAAGACTGAATTCCTATCCTCAGGGATGATAGATATTATTGATTATACATTCATATGATCCTAGCAGTAACTGGTATCTGTTTGATAAATTGAAATTATCTACATTTGATCATTATTGAGATATTTTTCTGAACATGTTTTGCAGAGTTCACTTTTTAGAGCATAGTACTGGAGTATTACCTTTTGGATTTTTCTATTTCTGAGATCATTTAGAATACTGGGTTTGCATATGTACCTTAAAATAAACTCATAAGTTAGAGTTAGAAGGATTGCCTCTAACTAGGTGTGAGTATGATGGGGCAATAAGATGATAATAGGATTTATGGTTCATTTTTAATTATATTTTAAAAACTTTATTTTTCTAGAGCAGTTTTAGGTTTATAAACAAAATTAAGAGGAAGGTACAGATTTTTCCTTTACAGCTTCTGCCCCCACAGAAGCATAACCTCCTCTTGTTATCAACATCGTTCACCAGAATGGTACATTATTATATTTTTTTTACCGAGGATAGACCTAGATTTACATCATAATCACACCAAGCCTATAGTTTACCTTAAGGTTCACTCTTGGTGTTATATATTTTATGGATTGAACAAATGTATAATGAAAAGTTATTATAATTTTATACAGAGTATTTCCACTGCTCTAAAAATCCTATTCTTTCTCTATTCATTTTCCACCCTCATCCCCAATGTTTACTTTTTACCAGACAGCAAACTATGAATTTTCGATGAACTATCTTGTTTAGACCTTACAGCAAACTCCCTAGCTGCAATTCATTGGCATGGAAGTTATCTCATCTGAGCCAGTCCAAATCAGATTCTTTCTTTTGGAAATTTGGAATTGGTTTGGGATAGATTGCAGAAATTGGTGATAAAAACTAGTGGGACTGTTACGAGACACTATGTTCTGCTTACATTTTTCCCATGTATAAGGAGAAGAATTACATCATGAATGCTGGGAAAAATAATAAAGTAGAAATAAAAACATAATCCTTAAAGAGAAAAACGCTTGGGTTCTGGCTTTCTGATGATTTTCTAGTTCTTGTCATTTGTGAGACTCTGTTATATTTGAATTATGAGAGATATTTCAATATGTTTTCCTTCCTTACCTTTGCTTGAATCCTGTTACTGATAGTCCACAAACCTTGCCTGAAGCTAATATTTTGATTATATATACATACATAACATTTCTCACATCATTTCAGATGATTGAGATTAGTATTCCAAAGTAGACTGCAGGTAATTAGTTCAACCAAGAACTATATAAAGATAACAGCAACAAAACCAGAATGGTCAATATGCCTAGAATGTATATATCATTCATTTGTTATTGCATTTGGGATCTTGAATAAGTTAACTTACTACCTTTTGTATATTAGTTTCCTAAACTACCCAAGTAGATATCAAATTATGTAAGTAGTTTCAATTGTGTTTAGACTTGTTAAAAGGTTATACAAAAGAATCTCCAGACTTGACTGAAAGGACTAAGTGGATAAGGAGAGTGAGTGGATGGAGCTCTTTTGTCATCTGAAGGGTCCTATTTTTATACACAGACACACACACAGACACACAGACACACACACATACACATACACACACACACACTACCACACAAAGTTAAAATACTTACACATAAACATGTATTTGTAAATTCTATGTGAAAATAAGTGACTCCCCTGCTTCAAAATTTTTTAGCTTGTAATTTCTAGAATATTTTCTGTTATTAGCTTTTTGTGATATTCTAAGATACAAGCAAGTGCAATATTCACATAACCCATATGTTTGGGGAAAAAAGTCTCTAAGGAACTAAACAGAGGCCAGTCTTCACCAGTGGGAATCTTTTAAGTCTAAATCTCTTTGCTTCAGTTGGGAGTAGGCTTTGAAATTAGATACAGAAATCCAGGAATAGCTGGAGGGCTTGTTCAGGTCTTGAAGAAGTGTAAACTATATAAGACCAGTGACCAGGAGCAGTTCTGAAAATAAAAAGTGCCCTTTTTCTTTTCTTCAATTGGCTCCAATGCATTTTTCTTCCAACTAAGACCCAGAGTTGTTTCCCAGTCATGAAAAGGTATAATTAACTTTTTTTCCATAGGTTTTAAGAGGCAATACAAACAGTGATAAAATAAAGAACAGTAGCTGCAGAGAGTGTTTTGCAGCTAAGATAGCAAGTGTTTCTATAAAATAATTGGATACTAAACAAATAGCTAAGTGTCTTTTTTTCCCCAAACTTCATACTATTAAAAATAATTAATACAAGTAGGACAATGAGAATGGTATAGACCATTAAAAAAATGAGTTTTTCATTAGCAAAGAAAGAAAATGAGAATATGGGAAGATAACATTGTGAAAGACAACAAATAGGAAGCCCCAGGAATCAATTCCTTCACCAAAACTATTGAGCTGGCAAGAACTGCCTGAAGAGAATTAAGAGAATGAGAAGACAAGCCACAAACTGGAAGAACATATTTGCTAAAGACTCATCTGCTACAGGACTATTAACCAAAATATACAAAAAAATCTTACAACTCAACAATAAGGAGACAAACAACCTAATAAAAAATGGGCCAAAGACCTTAACAGACACCCCACCAAAAACAAGCTATACAGATACCATATAAGCATACTCTATACCATATGACATTAGAGAAATGCAAATTAGAACTAGAGATACTTACTACTACATACTGAGTAGAATGACCAAAATCTGGAACACTGACAATAGCAAATGCTGGTAAGGATGTGGAGCAACAGGAATTTTGATGGAATGCAAAATGATACAACCACTTCGAAAGATAGTTTAGTAGTTTCTTAGAACACCAAATGGACTCATACCATATGATCCAATAATCACTGCCCTTGATGTTTTTATCCAAAGGACTTGAAAACATGTCCACACAGAAACCTAAACATGGATGTTTTATGGCAGTTTTGTTTATAATTGCCAAAACTTGGCATTAACTGAAAGGTTATTCAGTAGGTAAAAGGAGAAATAATCTACAATGAATCCAGATGATGGAATATTACTCAGTGTTAAAAACAAAGCTGTCAATCCATAAAAATACATGGAGAAACTTTAAATGCATATTACTAAAAGAAAAAAGCAAATCTGAAAAGGCTGTCATACGACTCCAACTATATGACAGTCTAGAAAAGGCAAAAGTATGGAGACAGTAAAAAGACCAGTGGTAGCCAGGGGTTGGGGCTGTGTATGGGGGGAGGATAATAGGCAGAGCACAGAGATATTTTAGGGCAGTGATAATATGAGTCATTGGTATGAGTCATACCATAATACATTATGGTATGATACACATACCATAATGATGGATACATGTCTTTATACATTTGTCCAAACTCATGGAATGTACAACATCAAGAATGAACCCTAATATAAACTATGGACTTTAGGTGATTATAATGTGTTAATATAGGTTCATCAGTTGTAACAATGTACTGTTCTGTTGGGAAAAGTTGATTGTGAAAATGAACAAGTCTTTAGCCAAATTCACTAATGGAGAAGGAAAGAAAGAAAGAAAGAAAGAAAGAAAGAAAGAAAGAAAGAAAAGAAAATAAATAAAAGACCCAAATAACTAAAACCAGAAATAAAAAAGGGAAAATTACTCTCCACCTTATAGAAACTAAAAGGATCATAAGAGAATATTATAATCAATTGTGAAACAGCAAATTATATATGCCAGATAAAATGGACACAAATCTCGACATACATCCCAGTTGCCTTTTAACAGAAATGGAAAACCCAGTAGTCAAATTCATGTGAAACTTCAATGGGCCCCAAATAGCTGAAATAATATTGAAAAAAACAAATTTGGAGAAATTACACTTCCCAATTGCAAAACTCACAACAAAGCTGCAGTAATCAGAACAGTTTGGTACTGGCATAAGGATAGATATATAGACCAACTGAAAGGACTTGAGAGTACAGAAATAAATCCAAATACGTATGGCCAATTGACGAATACCGAGCCCATTCAATGAAGAAAGAATAGACTTATCAACATATGATGCTAGGGAAACTGGATACCTACATGAAGAAAAAATGAAGTTGAGTGCTTACCTCATTCCATATATAATAATTAATTCAAAATGCATCAACAATCTAGTATAAGAGGAAAAATGTATAAGGCTATTTGAAAGAAAAGACAAGTAAATCTTTACGACCTCAAATTTGGCAGTGAATTCTTGATTTCATAGCAAAGGCATGAGCAACAAAAGAAAAAAAAATGGATCAATTAGGCATCAAAGGATTGATAGCATTTAGAGAGATGGGCAAGGAAACAAGAGAAGTCAGAGTTGACCCCAAGACTTCAAGGGGTTCACTCTGTGTTGTAAATTCTATGTGTTTTGACATAGACATAATGACATGTATCCACCATTACAATATCATTCAGAATACTTTCATTGCCCTAAAATTCCCCTGCACTCCACTTATTCATTCCTCCCTCCCTCCTCTGAAGCCCTGACAGCCTCTGTTATTTTTACTATCTCCATAGTTTTGCCCTTTCCAGAATGTCATATAACTGGAATCATACAGTATGTAGCTGTTTTGGATTCACTTTTTTCAGTTAACAGTATGCATTTAAGGTTCCTCTATATCTTCTTGGTCAATTTTAAGAGCTCTTTCTAATATTATAGTTTTAGTTCAGTGACTGTCTTTAGTGCTTCAAATAATTATGTCTGTATTTTACTGATTATTTATTGGTTTTGTTTTAGTTACCTTTGGTATCTAATATATTTCAAAATATTTTTAGAGTCTGTCAGATCATGTTAACATCTAGAGTTGTCAATTTGATTAAGATTCCCAAACAATTATGTGAAATGTCTTGGAGTTTTCTAAAATTATTGTTTTTTAACATTTGTTTAATCTAATTGAAAATTTATAAATGTAGCGACATAGAGATATTGAAATTCATATTTTTCTAAATGTGGCAGGTTATCTACCACTGAATTTACTTTCTCATTGAATTATGCCCAGCTTTATCAAATACCAAATTTATAAAAATGCAGTAAGTTATTTAAGTTATTTATGTAATTTCAATAAAAGATAAAGGCTAAACAATAAATAACTGAAAAATACGTGGACAATTAAAAGTCAAAGAAAGGTAGAATTTGACAAATCTCCAAGTAGATAATTTTTAGACAATCAATCTGGTGAATGAATGACTCAGGTATTCTGCAATTTTACTTTCAAACGTTGTGTATAGTTGACCAGATTCCCTTTGCCTTTACTAGGAAGCATTGTAACTACACATTATTTGTCTACACTGGTCTCTACACAATTTCTAGTGCTATTACTGGGAAAGACTGGAGAGGAGATGTGGGATTGAGGAGCACAATATTATACCATTCTCATAAAGATACAAATTTATGAGTACACTTATGAAAATATTTTCCAGATGTATTAATATTAAAAGTCTTATGATTATGTTCTACTTATAAAAAGGTATATGTTGAAGAAAAATGTAAAAATAATCAAAAGGTAATTTTGCTTAGTACTATTGTTGTACCTAACTTTGCTGCATACTTTTTCAATCCTTTCCTCTCTGTGACCCCGGATTTCTGGCAGCAGGAGCAAGCCAACATAGATAAATTGAACGCTCTTTTACATTCCATCATGAAGAAAAAAATGAAAACTGGTTACCTGAAACCACATTGTTAGATGAAATAAGAAAGTTCAGAGAAATGGTCATTTGGCTAGTGGACCGTTCAGCAAATTAGTACAAATTGACCAGTTACTGAAGTGGCGAGAATGAACTTAAATCGATGAAAGTTAGTCTAGCAATCCCATAAACATAAACTCTTAGCACTTAAGTGGAAAGGAATTCATAGGGATGCAGAGGAGTACCACAAAATAAGACAGCCAATAAAAAAGATATTATGTTATAAACTTCTATTCACCTAAAAGAAAGACATGAAATAGATAAACCACATCCCACAAACTGAAAGAACTACAAAAAAATGGTGATAGATTTTAAAAGAGCTCAATAGAAAACTGATAGATAAAACTGTCAGTTTTTCCAGGGATTCAGAGGATTTTAACAACATAATGAATAAAATTAGCCTAAAATATATTTTAGAACCTTTCATTCAAAAAATAGTATACATTGAACACTGATACAATAAAGCCATGAGATACAATTTGAAAGACATATTCTCTGACTCAAAATCCAATATAATAAGAAAGTATTAAAATCTAAATACCTCATGGATTAATAGAAAATTAGACTGGACACTGCAATATTTAGCAAATGACAGGAAAGGCATTACATGACATATAAGCTTGTGTCTTATGATGTAACAGAACTTAAAAGAAACTTTATAATTATAATTTTAATCCATCAATTAAAAAATAATATTTAAAATGAGCTCATTTTTCAAGTCATAAAATAATTATTATTAACCTTATAAAAACAAAAGGCAGTAATAAAAATACTGAAGTGGAATAAAATAGGGACCAACAATTTCAAAAGGTGATTTTCCCAAATAGATAGCTCTATAGCAAGAGTGATCAAAAATTAATAAAGAATACAAAAATAAATAAGATATTATGAGTAATATCCCCACCTGCAGGCTAAAGATTAACATCCACATTTTAAAAATTTAATAAAAGATGTAAGAAAAATCTACAACTCAATCAAAAAATGAGCAAAGGAAAAAAGTATAAAATTTATATGGGGGATAAAAACTTTTTGAAAATAAGATCTATTGAAAATTGTGAGAGTAAATTGTTTTGAAAAAAATCACTTTACCACCTTGGAGTGTTATTTTGCAGCTGTGCAAACCCATATACACTAATTCAAATTATTAATATATGCTAGAGATATTTGATGGATTTAAATAAGGAAACACAAGGATGCTCATTCCAGTTTTTTTAGTAATCATAAACTTTGAAAAGAATCTAAATATCCATTAGTATGAGACTAGTTAAATAAATTTTGGATATTCATTTATTCATTCTGGATAGTTTTCAAAGTGAATAGTGTTACATGAAAAAAAAGCAAGTTATGAGAAAATACCACTTATGAGCATTCTATAAAAAATTAGATCTATTTATTCATAGACACATATAAATATTTAAATGGAGTTTTACATTCAAATTCATGATGGTGGCTCTAGGGTGGATGCATAAAAGAATAGGATTATGAAGACAGTGTAGGAAAATATTTTTTATAGAAATAATATGGACTATATGATTCATACTTCATAATATTCTGTAAAAGGTAAACCTATCTAGACAGTAAAAAGATCATTGGTTGCCAGGGATGAATAGGCAAAGCACAGAAGATTTTCAGGGCTGTGGAAATACTCTGTACCATACTGTAACAGTATAAACTATATAAACTATGCCTTTGGATGATAATGGGATGTCAGTGTCAGTTCAAGTCTCTGTACCTTCCTCTCAGTTGTACTGTGTACCTGAAACTGCTCCAGAAAAAATGAAGTTCTTAAAAAACACCTGGGAAATGAGAACATCTGAAAAATTAGCTAGGATGATGTAAGATTTGGTTTATAATTTTGAATAGGTATGATTGGATAGACTGAAGTAGAGAGTAAAACAGCTGATTCCTTCTGGTATTGACCATTACACCCACCAAACCTTAGAAGGAGAAAAAATCTTGAGGTGCTTGATAGCAATCGTATACTCTTTGGTCTTGATGATCACTAAGCTTACTGCCTGAGATGTTCTCCCAGAAAAGTAGGAGATCTGCATATAAGCATTCACCCTCATTTAGTATATCCTGCAACTGACTGCTGTTGATTCCAGCACTTGCCCACTGGCTAGGGCCCCCTTCCCTCACATCATATGCAGGTGATGAGCTTATAGTTGTGTGTTCATTGTCATGAAGCTAATCAGAGGAGAACAACCTGAGATAAAGAGCCAAGTCTGAAACATAAGTGACAGTCCTTTCCTGGGATGGACTTACTCTGATACTCGCATTATGAATTTCATAAAGATCTTAAGAAGTAGTTAGTGTTTCTGATAATGAGGCTATTGCTGGTGTGTGTGTGTGTGTGTGTGTGTGTGTGTGTGTGTGTGTAACAGTTTTGTATAGAGGTAAATTACAGGCTGTGTCCAAGAAAAGTAGTGATTGCACATTTATCGGTGCCTCTTTACTATCAGCCTGTTGAAGCAGCCTCTGCTTTACATTTGTATTTCCCCCAAATGATGGTTATTATGCTATTTCATCATATACAAACAAACCAAAACCAAACCAAACAAATAAAAGATCCATCATAAATAAAGGTAGAAGACGAAGAAATTGCCTGGGTTGTTTTCTTGGTGTATTATGGTTTTTCAGTAGTTTGTCAATAAATATGCCAATCTCCAGTATGACCCAAGACTGCAGTGGTGTGGATAAATCTGGATGTATGCAACAGAGGGAAAAAAACCCAGAACCCCACAGTAGAGAGAGGCAGAGATTATGATAGGAAGTAGAGCCAGAAGAAATTAACATGGTTTACCTTATTCTCTTAACTAATACACTTCTCTACTGTAAATGCAGTATATCTAAATAGTATTTTTTATAATTTGCTATTTTTACATAGGTAACTTCATGTTTTTTTCTGCCTTGCCTGAATACCTAGTTTCTGCATTACCACAAATTTTCCTGTTAAAAACCAATTACCTTCTTTTTGCTTCATATAACATTCTTCATTTGCCCTTTTAATTATTTTAATGGTCCTATAGAGTAATGCAATTATAAGAAAAATGAATAGTTTAAAATCTGAAGTTTGTCATTGGGAAACTAGTCTGAGACCCATAACAAGAGAAATCTCAGCAGGAGATCAGAGGCACTGAGGGAGGCTTCTGCTTAGCTGACAATATTTAGGTTGTTGCCTGTTTTGTAATTTAAATTCCTCCTGCAGTTCTCTAAAGGACAGTAATTTAGATGTATCATTTAAACTTCTGCTGTCACACTGTCTTCCCACAATTATTCAGGCTGATGTAAAAAATTACTCCCCAGCTATTCTTAACCTGATATTTTATCAAATAAAGGGATATATGGATTGTTCTAGGGGAGTATTTAAATAATAAATGAAAAGAATTCCAGATGAATACATTGTCCTTTAAAGTTAGAAGGGTTTGCTTCCTCAGAGGAGCAACTAAGATGGCAGAGCCTCTCCATGTTGACTTATTGGTGTCACCAAAAGGAACTAAATTGTTGTACAAATACAAAGAAAATAGACATATAGTCCTCATGTGAATTATTCATGTTCAGTTGGTGTATCACATAGTCTCGGATAAAATGTAAAGAACTGTATCTATAGACACACACACTACCACACTCATCACATTAACAAATATTTGTACCTATAAAATATTTTGTCGTAATACAAGTGTGAATAATTAAGAGTTTAGAAATTAGGAATCCTATGAAGGACCAGTCTGGCCCTCACTGATAAGTATAGGAACTTGAAATAAAAGGAATCTATGCACTCACCTAATCCAGCAGTTAGCTCTACAGTGGATAGTTCCTGTAAGGTTTTCTCTCTCTTATGCTTGTTTTTTCTTTCTCCTCCTCTTAACATAGAATGGTTAGCAAATTAATAATAACCAAAATAAACATCGTCAATCAATTTTTTAAAATATTTATTATTAAGTTATTACATCTCATCTTATGCCTCAGAAAACATTTATTTCCAAGAAACTTTGGAAAAGATGACAGCAGTTTCTCATCAGACTAACACAGCTCATAAGACCTGGTGATTAAATTCTACTCAGCCCTTTTTTTTTTTAACACACCAACTAAATTGTATGTTATATTCATCATCAATTTCTTCAGAGACAAGGTATTCTTTTTTTTATAATTTTTTTTAACGTTTATTTATTTTTGGGACAGAGAGAGACAGAGCATGAACGGGGGAGAGGCAGAGAGAGAGGGAGACACAGAATCAGAAACAGGCTCCAGGCTCCGAGCCATCAGCCCATAGCCTGACGCGGGGCTCGAACTCACGGACCTCGAGATTGTGACCTGGCTGAAGTTGGACGTTCAACCGACTGTGCCACCCAGGCGCCCCCAGAGACAAGGTATTCTTGAAAACAGTTCAGGCTTTGAAATCAAGTGTATGTGGTTTAGAATCCCAGTTTCCTCAATTTCCCTCCCCATAATCCTTGGCAATAATTTCTAACCTTTAATTTCTTCAACTAGATTTTGGAGTAAAAACATTTTTTTATGTTTATAATCTCATATTTTTAATTGAAGTATAATTGACATATAACACTTTTCGTTTCAGATTCAATATTTAACTACATTGCAAAATGATCACCACGATAAATCTAGTTAACATCTGTCACCCTATGTAATTACAAAAAGTTTTCTTGTAATGAGAACATTTAAGATTTACTTTATTAGCAACTTTCAAATATACAATGCAGTATTATTAACTATGGTTACTATGCTGTACATTTCTTCTACATGACTTATTTATTTTAAAACTAGAAATTTGTACTTTTTTCACCCCTTTGACCCACTTCTTCCATTGTTCACCCTCCATCTCTGGCAACCACCAATTTTTTTCTGTATGTATGAGTCTAGGTTTGGTTTTTGGTTTTTGGTTTTTTTATTCCTTGTATTAGTGAGATCATATGGTATTTGTGTTTCTCTGTCTGACTTATTTGACTTCGGATAAGTCCCTCAAGTTCCATTCATGCTGTTGTAGATAGCAAGATTTCATTCTTTTTCAGGAATGTTAGATAGATAGGTAGAAGATAGATAGATAGATAGATAGATAGATAGATAGATAGATACCACAGTTTCTTTATCTACTCATCCATCAGTGGACACTTAGGCTATATACCTTGGCTATAGTAAATAATGCTGGGATGAACATAGGAGTGCATATATCTCTTCAAATTAGCACTTTCATTTTCTTTGTGTAAATGCCCAGAAGTGGAATTGCTGGATCAGATTGTGGTTCTACTTGTAATTTTTTAAGGAATCTCCATACTGTTTTCCATAGCAGCTGCACGTATTTACATTTTTTTCTCCATATCTTGCCAACACTTATTTCTTTTGTCTTTTTGAAAATAGTCATTCTAACAAGTGTGAGGTTTTATCTGATTGTGGTTCTGATTTACATTTCTCTGAGGATTGGTGATGTTGAACATCTTTTCATGTGCCTGTTGGTCCTCTGTATGTCTTCCTTGGAAAAATATCTACTTAGATCTTCTGCCCATTTTTTAATTGAGTTGTTTGTGGGGTTTTGTTGTTGTTGTTATTGAGTTGTATGAGTTCTTTGTATATTTAAGTGTTAGCCCTTTAGCAGGTATATACTTTACAAATATTTTCTCCCATTCAGTAGGTTGTCTTTTCGTTTTGTTGATGGCTTTCTTTGCTGTGCAGAAGCTTTTTAGTTTGTTGTAAGCCCACTTGTTTATTTTGCTTTGTTTCTCTTGCCTTTGAAGTCAGATAAAGAAACATTACTAAGACCAATGTAAAGAAGTTTACCAGTTATGTTTTCTTCTGGAAGTTTTATGATTTTAGGTTTAACATTCAAGTCTTTAATCCATTTTGAGTTGAATTTTGTATATGGTATAAGACAGTGGTCCAATTTCATTTTTTTGCATTTGGCTGTCGAATTTTCCAAACATCATTTGTGGAAGAGACTGCCCTTTCCCCTTTGTGTATTTCTGGCTCCTTTTTCATATGTTAATTGACCATATATGTGTGGGTAAAAAGTCTTAAGGTATTATTTAAGATTATGTGATAATTATTAGTAACAAAATAAGTTAATCACCCACTGAAGGTAAGCACTCAAAACAGTATATAATATCATTATTGATTGCTATCTTTCTTTTTACTATTTTCATTTTAATCATTTTACCCCTATGGAGTCATTTGCTTTTTTTCATAGATGATTTCCTCAACTCATTATGACTTGTGTTCACATAATATGGTAATTGCATTACTTCCATTGCATTGAAACTAATATATCTACTTTGCCTGAAATATGATTGGCTAGCTCATCTGACTAGTTTATTGAAAATATGTTAATATGTGACTATAGATGATGTCATCTCTTTTCTAAATACTTGGATTCTTCTGTTGAAATAGAGATCTCCTGGGTCATTTAAGTGGTAGGAATTTCAGGGGTTACTTCTTTAGAGCACATATTTAAATTTCCCTTATGTAATATAAATCCTAACAAGTTTTTTTTTTAATTTCCATATTGCTGAAAAAAATACAGAAGCAGCTAGCTGGTAAAGTTCATATCTCCCACAAAGATCTCTTCCATCTCTAGGGCTGATGATACAATGGAATATAAAGATGTTTGCACATTTGTGTTACCACTAGAATATTTAAATTTTGTCTCAAAAATGTATCTCATGAGCACTATTCACATATTGACAGTTTGTTTGTTAAGGTCCTAAGTTGTCCCTGAAAAGTTGAGTTTAATGTATGGCAAAAATAAACACACTTGAGACGCTACTATCTTTGCCTTTAAAAGAATTGATAATGCAATTGATTATTTCAGTTAGGAAGATTGTGTAATGGCATTGGATAATAAATATTCAGGCTTTTTTAAAATTTTTTTAATTTTTATTTTTTATTTATTTTTTGGGACAGAGAGAGACAGACCATGAACGGGGGAGGGGCAGAGAGAGAGGGAGACACAGAATCGGAAACAGGCTCCAGGCTCTGAGCCATCAGCCCAGAGCCCGACGCGGGGCTCGAACTCACAGACCGCGAGATCGTGACCTGGCTGAAGTCGGACGCTTAACCGACTGCGCCACCCAGGCGCCCAATATTCAGGCTTAAATTCAGAAATTATTAGCTTTAATTAAGTAGACTCCTTCAATTTTATTCTTCTTAAATTGTTATAGTATATGGAAATTGATAATGGTCAGTGTTAAAATATTGATTGGCTGTAAGTACACCTGTAAAAAAATATATCTACTTCTCAATCCTATAAAATACAAGATGTGCTTTATAGATTTGACATCCTCATCACTGAATAGTGCTGGGATTCAAGAATAGTATCATAAATAATATTCCTAAATCTGTTGATGTAGTTCATAGGCACATGATAGCATTTAAATTATGTCATACCAATCTTTTATATACTAAATAATTTTTGGCAGGGATGATGTGTTTTTTTAATTATAATTTTGGAATTGTGAATTTCTCATAAATGTGTGGGTTTTGTTAATATGTATTTTTACTTTATAATTTGACTATATTTTAGTTCCATATGTATTTATGACTCTTAAAATAGTACTTGTATACTCTCAGTATGAACTTCTTACTTAAAAATTTTGACCTCGGTTTACTTTTTTAATATACATCTTGAAACACAAGAATTGGGGAGAAAGTTGCTATTTTTCAGTGTGTCTCCCTCAATCCATTAATTTCCATTAATGTGTGTCTCCCTCACATTAAGTGTGAGGTGTGTCCCCCCTTTCAGTGTGTCTCCCTCAATCCATTAATAACTCTGTGAAGTTATTCTTAGTTCTATTACTTAACACAGTACATAGTTTCAAGGGAAGCTCTCTGATTTTTAATATCACGTGTGACTGTAGTGATTATGGGGATTGGCCCTTATTATCACCCTAAATCATGTTTTATTTGCCGTGTTTTTGTTACTTTTTTTCAATTTCTTGATTTTTCAGAATTGATAAAGTCTTTTTCATATAGACTTTTTATCAATGGTTCATAAAACACACACTTTTGTGTATGAGAGGACCCATAGCACATTTAACATTTTAGCATAAAAATGTTCATCTCTATTTAAAATTAATTAGAATCTTTGGCCTCTTATAGAATAAGAAAGAAAATCAAAATGGAATGATTTCTCTTTGAACTTCTGTCTCCCTTTGCTGTGTTATTTATATCTATATATATTTTTTTTTTAATTTTTTTTTTCAACGTTTATTTATTTTTGGGACAGAGAGAGACAGAGCATGAACGGGGGAGGGGCAGAGAGAGAGGGAGACACAGAATCAGAAACAGGCTCCAGGCTCTGAGCCATCAGCCCAGAGCCCGACGCGGGGCTGGAACTCACAGACCGCAAGATCGTGACCTGGCTGAAGTCGGACGCTTAACCGACTGCGCCACCCAGGCGCCCCTATATCTATATTTTTAATTCCAGTTTATTTTGAATAGGAAATTTGCAATTTTATTATTTTTTATTTAATATTCACTATAAATTTTAATATCTCCTGATTTGCTGTGTGAATTCTTTGTTCACCATACCTTCTCCTCCCTTTTTTATTTCTGATTTAATTTTTTTTCTTTCCTTTTTTTTTTTTTGAGAGAGAGAAAGAGAGAACAGGGGGGAGGGAAGCAGAAGGAGAGAGTCTCAAGCAGGCTCCACATCCCACATGGAGCAGGATGCAGGGCTCGATCTCATGACCCTGAGATCATGACTAGACAAAATCAAGAGTCTGGCACTTAACTGACTGAGCAACGCAAGTGCCTCTTAATTTTTCTACTGAGTTAATTTTTCATCTTAAAGAATGATAGTTTTTAGTAGCCCTTTCACAGAGGCTCTAGGTAGTAAATTTCTGCATCATTTCCACGAATGTTGACAATGTATCCTTCCACCTAAATGACAGTAGAGAATAATTGCCTTTCAATTTAATGTGATTTTCCACTTCACTTTAAAGCTATGACTCCAATGTTTATTGATTCATTCCTGTTTATAAAACATCTCTATATTAATTTGATTGTCATATTTTTGCAGGAGATCTGTCTTTTCTCTTTGATTAATTTTCATATTCATCTTTATATTTGATGTTCTGTAATTTCAGTATGCGATGGCTAAGTGGTAATTTTTCTAAAATTTACTGAACTCAGCTAATGTAACTTGGTAATGCTTTTAGTTGAAGAACTCAAATATATTTGGTACTAGAAGATATTCGATCATAATATTCCTTCACCTTCAGGTAATCTCCAAATACTCCTTTCCCTTGTTATCAGTATTCCCTCCCTCAATTACTTCTTTTAGCTCTGTGGCAGAGCGATTCATTCTAACCACATTATCTCTGCACCATTTGTTATATATACTTTCATTTGTATCTCTACATGCTTAATTTCAGACTATTTATATTTAGTCTACAATTAACTAATTCTTTTTTCAGCTGTTTTGTATCTAGTATTTATTCTGTTCATCACCTGTGTGTTGGTGAATTTTTATTTAAATATCTGAGTGTTACCATTTCCCAAATTATTTTTTATACCTATGATTCTTATTTATATATTTTATTTTGTTGCATAATGAATGACCAAAACTTACTAGTTTAAAACAATATACATTTTTGTCTCACAGTTCCATAAACCAAGAGTCCTGACATGGCTTAGCTGGACTGTGCTCCTGACCTTTAAGGCTATAGCCAAGATATGGGCCAGCCTGTATTTTTTTTCTGCTGACTTAGCTGGGAAAGAATATTCTTCCAAGTTCACTTAGGTTGTTGTCAGGATTCAATTCCTTGTGACTCTATAACTGAGTCCCTGGATTTTTCTTACTGACATTGGCCACTGTCAGGTTCTGGAGACTGCCCATAGTTCCCTGCCATGTGGTCCTCCCACAGACCCTGTCACCACATGGAAGCTTGCTTCTTCAAAGCCATCAGGAGAATCTCTCCAGTGGCTAGAAGTCTTACACAACAAGTACAGTCATGGGAGTGACATCCCATTATCTTTGTCAGATTCCACCTGCACTCCAGGGAAGGGGAATGTACTAAAGTGTGGCTCACTGGGGGTCACTTACACTGTGCTCACCACATTATTTAATAAATTCCGTCATTCTTTGCATTTTTATTTTAATATCTTTTAAAATCAGAAGAAAATGAATATAATAATAATATATAACCATGAATCTAGCCTAGTTTATATTCATCTTTATACAAGCATTGTCATAATATGTAAGTTCTAATTTTTTTTTACTAAGGAAAGCACCCACAAAAAAATGACAAGATCTCATAACAACCACACTGCTGTTCCACTGGCTTTAACCTTCTGTCTATGACTATTCATTGCTTCTTAGAGTCATTATATTAGGTTCTCTCTCTCTCTCTCTCTCTCTCTTATTTTTTATAAGTGTGGCTGTGTGCTTTACAGTATGTTTTCAATCTCTTTTACCTAGAATTTCTTTAAATTAGGAGAAAATGTGGGTATTTATGCCTTTGCTCACTCTGCCATCTTGACAAGTAATCTCATTTGTCTTTATAAAGAAACTGTGCTTTACAGTGTTGCTTGTGTCCAAAAATAGTATTGAAATCATTCTTTTAAAAGTTATTAGTGACTGGGGTGCCTGGGTGACTCAGCCAGTTAAGCGTCCAACTTCGGCTCAGGTCATGATGTCACGGTCTGTGAGTTCGAGCCCCACATCAGGTTCTGTGCTGACAGCTCAGAGCCTGGAGCCTGCTTTGGATTCTGTGTCTTCCTCTCTCTCTGACCCTCCCCCGTTCATGCTCTATCTCTGTCTCAAAAATAAATAAACAATTAAAAAAAGTTATTAGTGACTTCCAAATTACCAAACTCAGTGATGTTTTCAAAGCCATTATCTTCAATGACGTTTTTACAGATTTTAATTATTTCAACTTGTACTTAGCAGATAGAAGACTCTGGATACATTTTTTTTTTAAGTTTATTTATTTATTTATTTTTAGAGAGATAGAGTGCACAGAAGCAGGGAAGGGGCAGAGAAAGAGGGAGAGAGACAGAATACCAAGCAGATCCCACGCTGCCAGCACGGAGCTCAATATGGGGCTCAAACCCACAAACTGTGAGATCATGACCCAAGCCAAAACCAAGACCAAGAATTAGTGGCTTACCTGACTGGGCCACCCAGGCACCCCTGGATACATTTTTTTTTTTAAATAAATGGATCAATGATAACTCACACATAGACTTTTCTTGTTTGTCAAAGCATTTCTATGTTCTGTTTCCCCTGTCTTACCACTTAAACATAGTGTATTTTATTTTCTATATCAGCCATCCTAAGTCAATTCACTTGTCTTGTTTTTCTATTTTTGAGCAGGGAACTACCCTGTGGGCCACACTGACCCTCTTGCTCCCTATCACCTGACTGGATTTATTCAATAGTAGATACTAATAGACAATTGAAGGGAGGAAGTGGCCAAAGCATTTATTATCTCATTGACGTCTCTGCCATTATAAGGATTGTTAGTGGTTCTGTTTTAAGTCGTATGTTACTTTCCAGCAACCCTTGCCTCTAACTCTAGCTGTTGCTCTCTCCCTATTCTGGCAATGCCACCCTTCATTTGTCCTATCAGGCCCAAGAGTGGTAAAGATACCCCTCTAAAACCTCTCCTCTCTTTGTTGCTATACCCTTATCCTTCACATAACTTTTTAGATGGCCTCTTCATTAAACTCTTACACTAATACCATTTGTATATGACATTTGTTTCTAGCTGGAACTCTGATCTGTATATGGAAGTTTCAACAAAGTTTTATCCTAGACCCTCTTAGTACATTTGGAAGATAACAGTAATCTTCTATATATCCATGCTTCAACTGTCATGAAGAAGTGGATGACTTAATCTATCTTTACAATTCAAATGACTGTGTCTCCAGCACTTCATATGCAATATTTCTAATACTAAATTCTCATCTGTCTCTATTTATATAAAGATTTAGTCTTCCTGAATTTCTTTCTCCTTTGCTGCCAATACCATTCCTCCAAAACTCTAAACTTACTATTTCTAGCTGAACATTATAACAAAAACTGAACAAATAACCATTTTAAATTATTTTTTAATCTAAGCTAGTTTAGATTTAAAAACTATCAGATTAACCATTTTAAATTGAAGCTTAGATCAACACTTTTTTATAGGGTAGTGATTACACTCATTTAAAATGACGTTGGACATTTTTAAATTTTAAAATTCATTTATACTATCACTATTTTACATTTGATAGCCATATGTGATCAGTGACTTCTGTATTGGCTGTGTATACAAATATTTCCTACATTACAGACAGTTTGACTGGCTTGGGTCACCACAGTTCTCTTTTCAAAATCAATCCATGTTTGGCCATTAGCCAGCTGATTAAATACAAATGCTTTTGTCTAGCATTCAAGGCCACCACAGTCTTTTCATAATTTGCTGATCCTAAGTAATCATTGAAATATAAGCTTAGAATTTTATATTAAGTTGAAGAGTATGGACCTTTTATAATTGTAATAAGGAAAAGATTACCTCAAAACCATCTTTAATTTTTTTTTCTTCTTTGGTATATACTTTTACATTTGTTCAGTCTGTTATATAATAGTTTATATGTAAGGTTTTGGGGGTTCAAAGCAGTATAATACAACTTTTCTCATAGAAATTATTTAATATTTGAGTGAAGACAGATTTTGGCAGACGATCACTTAAGCTATAGGTTAGTGATGCAATTAGAAGTAAATCACAAATGTATTCAACATTGGTACCAAATGTTTACTTATTTTAAACTAGATCCTTAAGGGTTTATCTGGTCTCTCTACCACCTTATTTTATAGGAGACAATGTTTCCAGGCTCCTTTAACCAGGAAATTTCCTTACTGGATAGTTGCTGCTGAATTGACCAATTTTCTTTGCTTCTCCGTGAAGATCAAGGGTGACAACAGGAAGCCAAGCTCGTTTACTTAGTTGATTGGTCTCATGTATAACTTCTCCATGCTTGTTTGCATGTGTAGTAGTTCACAGAAGTTCCAGTAAGCAAAGGCTGAATTTTAGCCTGTGATAAGTTTTCTGGGAAAAACTTGTATCCAGTTCCTTTTGTGTAGTCACGTGGATTAGCAAGTATAAGCCTGTGGTTGAAATGGGATGTAGGTTAGGGCTAAGAAAATATTGAAGCCTCTGGATATTGCATGTGGAAATATAAGCCCATATCTTATAGATAAGCCTAGAAATTTGACGTATAGACTGGTTTCCAAGAATGCATGCCCAGTTCCACGACCTATAATTTTAGTAAGAGCTGAGTAGATGATACTGTGAGAAAAAGGATAAACTCCTTAAAGTTTCTAGTTACAGAGCTGTCTATAGAGTTAACGAATGAAACTCTTCTCTCCTAGTTGCTGATTTCTTTTGTTATTAGGTCTGAATACCAGATCACAAATCTTTGGTTTTAGACTAGTTAATATAAACTTGATCCAGAATCAGTTAGAACAAAATAAAACAAAACAATGGGCAAACATGCTGAATTGCTGGGGGGAAATAAAGGAATAGGTCTAAAATGAAGAGATAGGCAGAATGATTGTTATTAAATATTTCTTTTTTCATTCTGATATTCAACATTACTAACTCTACTTTGTTGGGTTTCTCAGGTGATGTCTGAGAACTATAACCATTTCAGATAACTGTAAATCCATCTTGGCTTCTAAGATATTTGCAAATATCCTCTTGCAATTCAGTCTTGATAAAAGAGTAGTGTTGCCAGTAGCATTAGAATGAGAATGTGGGAATCATTCCAGACCCTCTGGCTGTGGCAGTAATATTGTTACGTAAGATGGAACAGAGTGTATTCATTAATGGTCTTAGTAGTGAATGAAATGGAAAGTCCATCATCTCCTATCTGTAGAGGCAGCCATGTATATAACATTGGCTGCTAGATATGTAGCCAATTTGTAATCTTGCTATCTCGGAAGGCAGAGGTTATTACAAATAGAGTAAGTATCTGAGAGAAAAGAAAAAATGGAATGATAAAAGTTGTATTTTCATTACAAATTTGTTGCAAGTGAGAGTAACCACTCTCACTTAGTAACCACAGCAGATATTCAGAAGACCCCAGAAGACCTAATGTCAGCAAAGGAAAATAGGATTATTTCAACCTTCCTTCCCTGAGGCTACTCTTTGGTTATTAGGCCCATACAGCCATTCTTCTGAGATGGCTGATAAGGTCCACCAATGATGAGAGATCCATAAAAATGCATTCTTTTATTTTTTAATTTTTAGTGTTTATTTTTGAGAGAGAAACAGAGGCAGAGTACCAGCAGGGGAGGGGCAGAGAGAGACACACACACAGAATCCGAAGCAGGTTCCAGGCTCTGAGCTGTCAGCCTGGGGCTTGAACTGATGGACCCTGAGATCATGACCTGAGCTGAAGTGACTGAGCCACCCAGGTGCCCCATATAAAAATGCATTCTTAACATTAATCGCAACTAGGATAAGGTTGCCTCTGTGTGTTGGTGCAAATATATTGGACTCCAGTTTATACATTTTGGTTTAAATAAATAGGAAACTAGTGTAAAATCAGAACAAATTATATTAATTCAATTAAATTTTATCAAAATATTACTAAATATTCGATAAAAGAGAAAGGTGTTTATGTTAAAAAAATAACAGATGTGGGAAGTTGTACATAATTTTGGTTTTTGTTAATAAGGGAAATGATGAAGATTGCCTTTAATAAGACTATTTCAAAATATAATTGACAAAATGGTTTTAAATATCTTATTCAATAATATACACCCAAACTACAGTTCTTTGAAAGTTTTGTCCTTGGGTTTTAACCCACATATATTTAAATTTTTAATTGTCCTAGGAAACAATGCAGTTATGCTTGAAAGAATTTAGCTTTACTCATCTTTTCTGCCTTGGCTGGCAAATGGTGCTTTTCTTCACGGCTAATGACCTAGCCTAGGAATAGGTTTTAACAATATCTGGGGAAAAATACTTACTTTAAAAAACATAGGGGGGGTGGGGCACCTGGGTGGCTCAGTCTGCTAAGTGCTTGACTTCGGCTCACGTCATGATCTCACGGTTCATGAGTTCGAGCCCTGCATCGGGCTCTGTGCTTATAGCTCGGAGCCTGGAGCCTGCTTCAGATTCTGTGTCTCCCTCTCTCTCAGGCCCTTCTCCTCTTGAGCTCTGTCTCTTTCTCTCTCTCTCAAAAATAAACATTTAAGAAAAATTTTAAAATGTGGGGGGAAATAGCCATTTTTAGCATAAAAGAGTTCTTATGATGATAATTTTCTATCATGGGACTCTCATGAGAGATCCATTCTTTGACAATAGTCATGAAATGGAAGAGATTAATTCATTATGCAAAAATTAGCATCAGTCCTGCAGCAGCATTCCACCACTTAGGTCTAAATTCAAAATATCCCATCACAGGTCAAAATATTCCATTTCCATCTATCTACACTTAACAGAAATGTATAAGGTGGAAAGACAAATAACTCTATGTACTTAAGATGCATTTATTAGTTATTAAAGAAAATATCCTATTTGCTTGAAGTCCCAGAGATTTTCATATTCCAGAGCACAATGAGATTTGAGATGAATGAAGAATATGTCTTTCTTTTTCACCATGAGAGAAAGGTTATTGTTAGCACAAGTACAAAGATCTCAAACTGATTCCCCTGAAATTATCTTTGCCTGTACACTCTTTGAAGGTATATTTTTCAGTATATTAAAATGTTTCACAGACAAGAGTTCAACATCAGAATTTCATCGTGTTTTGTCTTCCCAAAATTGAATGAAGCAGTGATTCATATTTTTTTCATATATGTTTTTTGTTTCCAATCCAAACTATTTGTTAGAGGCCTATTCATCATCGTTTATATTTCTTCTCCTCTTCTCCCTCTGCCCCCTCCTCCTCCTCTTCCTTCTCCCCCTACCTCTCCCTCCTTCCCGAGCTCTCCCTCTCCCTCTCCCTCTCCCTCTCCCTCTCCCTCTCCTTCTCTCTCTCCCTCTCCTTCTTCTGATGTCTGCAGCAGAGTTAAAACTTTGAGTGCCCTTATTCACTAACATAATTTATTTTGAGGAAAATGAAACCAAAGAGTGGAGGGGGAATGATAGACAATGCATTTCTCCTCTTCCTCTTCCTCCTCCTCTTCCTCCCCCTCCTTTACTTCCTCTTCCTTCTCCTTTTGGCAAAAAATAAAAATAAAAAATAAAACATAAATTCAAAGTAAAGAAAAACAGACCATGACTAAAAGAATAAATATCAATTTTTTTAAATTTTTGGAACTAATGAATCCTAACAATTTTTTTATATTTGCTTTATATTTGCTCTTTTGTCAATTTTTTATTTAAATTCTAATTAGTTAGCATATAGTATAATATTGTTTTCAGGAGTAAAATTACTGATTCATAATTACATATAGCACCCAGTGCTCATAACAAGTGCCCTCCTTAATTTCCATCACCCATTTAGCCATTCTCCATTCACATCCCCTCCATCACTTCTCAGTTTATTCTCTACGGTTTGCTTCACTGTCACTTTTATCCCTCCTTCCCCTGTGTTCATTTTTTTGTTACTTAAATTGCACATATGAGTGAAATCATATGGTATTTGTCTCCCTCTGACTCATTTTGCTTAGCATAATAGACTCTAGCTCCATCCACATCATTGCAAATGGCAAAAATCATTCTTTTTGATGGCTGAGTAATATTTCCTTGTATGTACCACTTCTTCTTTATCCATTCATCAGTTAGTGGACATTTGGATCCTTTCTAAAATTTGGCTATTGTTGATAATACCACAAAAACATTGGGGTGCATGTGCCCTTTCAAATTCAGTATTTCTTTATCCTTTGGGTAAATACATGATAGTGCAATTACTGGGTTACAGGGTAGTTCTATTTTTAACTTTTTGAGGAACCTCCCTACTGTTTTTCCACAGTGGCTACACTAGTTTGCATTCCCATCAACAATGTAAGAGGGTTCCACTTTCTCCAGATCCTTGCCAACCTCTGTTGTTTTCTGAGTTGTTAATTTCAGCCATTCTGACAGGTGTGAAGTGGAACCTCACCATGGTTTTGATTTGTGTTTCCCTGATGATGAGTGATGCTGAACATTTTTTCATGTGTCTGTTGGCTATCTGGATGTCTTCTTTGGAAAAATGTGTCTTCATGTCTTCTGCCCATTTCTTAACTGGATTATTTGTTTCTCAGGTGTTGAGTTTGAAAAGTTCATTATAGATTTTGGATACTAACTCTTTACCTGATGTGTCATTTGCCAATATCTTCTCCCATTCTGGAGGCTGCCCTTTAGTTTGGTTGATTGTTTCTTTCACTATGCAGAAGCTTTGTATGGAACTTCTCAGCTGAATTCTGTATCTTTGAATTCCTATGTTATATATATTTATTTGTTTGTGACTTGTTTGAAGTATATCTCAGGTTTGAGGATATTTTCAAAACATAATTGTTTCGTATGTATCAACACATCTCTGTATTTCAGTATCTACACATACATACACACACTATATCCAGGTTCATTATCCTTCATACAAGAGTTTTTTTTTTATTAAGATCTAACTCTATTTGTCTCATAATTTCCTATTGTTTATGAACATTATCTTTTTGTGTGTACTCACATATTCTGTCATTATTTTGATATAGAGTTGGATTTCCATATGTAAACTCATAACATCATCTTAACTAGAAATCTGAAGTTTAAATGTAGGATTTTACCCCAAGTAGAAATTTGGAAACATTTTAATAATACATGAGATAGTTTCATTTAAATCTTGATAATTCCATTTTCCATTACATCTTTAATATATTCTGAAATCCAATAGAAAAATTGCAACATATATTGTGCTTTGTGCTCATAGTAACTTAATAGGAGGCAATAAAACATGAAGATTAAGACCAAAGTTCCAAGTAAAGGCTTCCCCGGATTCCCACTTGGTTATTTGTGCCTTTTGGCAATTCACTAGGTATTTTTCTGCCTTGGATTCCTTATCTGAAAAGCAAGATTAATGTTTTTTTCACAAGGCTTTCCAAGGGTTAATGAGCATATGCATATATAAGGCAATTAGAAGAGCTCCTGGCACATATGCATAGTAAGTGCTCAGTAAATTCAACTCTTATTAACATAGGGTTAATATTTGCAGTTCTAAGCATATGGTGGTTTAGACACTATTACCACAATTTGGATACTTGGTAGGAATATTTTCAAGAACCAGTAATCTTGTTGGTTTTATTAAAGAAATGCATTAAGACAAGTTACTTTTTTCATATTTCTTTTTTAAAAGATAAAGGGGAGCCTGGGTGGCTCAGTCTGTTAAGCATCTGACTCTGGATTTTAGCTCAGGTCATGATCTCACGGTCGTGAAACTGAGCCCTGCATCAGGCTCCACACTGGGCATGGAGCCTGCTTGATATTCTTTCTCTCCCTCTCCCTTTGCCCCTCTCCCCCACTCATGCTCTCTCTCTCTGTCTAAAAAAGTACAATTAATTAAATTTAAAAATTAAAACAATAAAAAGATAAAATAAAGTAACAGTTTTCACTGTAATGCCCAAACTGTTTAAGCCATTCAACCAATGGCTATAGTCATGCACAGGAAAATGATATATAACATAGCAAATCTATGTTAAGTATGTTCTTCCATTACATGATAATCAATATCAAGCAAGATTTTTCCCCAACCCCAATTAATTTTGCATACATGTTAAAATTCTCATTTACACCAAAGACTAAACACTTCCTGTCCTTACCTTTTTATTCTTTATTTGTAAATGACTGCTTTCCTACTTCCTACATGAAGCAAATGGATCTTTGGGACTATGCATTTTAACTTATGCTTTGGCATCCCATCATCAAAGTCTTTAACAATGTTCCAAAACTAGGCCAAGATTTTGCCTAATTTGATCATTTATCTTCCAAAGTCAAGTGTAGTCTAGGTCTGTTTTATGATTTAACTGTATTCAGAGACTGCCTCCTGGTCTCTCTCCCTATTCATATGGCTAAATATAGAAAGGAAGAGTAATGTGACATAACGATTCATTTTAAACAGGAAAAGTCTATGGTAACATGTCTTAGGTGTATTTATTTTTAAGTGCCTCCTATGTCCACTGTTCTAAGCCCTAGAGATCTCATCTGAAAACATAGTTTATAGTCTATTGGGTGGGGGCAGGGATAAACAAATGAACCAATGCCTAAATGATATGTTATGTGATGATTTATGTTTAAATTGTAAGATATGTGAGATTGCTACACAGTGAGGGAAATATTGAGGTTTTGTTCAGTTTCTTATATTTAGGTTAATAGAAAATTTAGCATTTTACAGATGGCCATTGTGTTTAAAAAAGACTGTTCTTGCAAAAAACTGCACTTTAAATTTCATGTATTAATATCAAAATACTTGTTACTAATTTACCTTGTTAGTAATGCCTATGTAGATATTAGTGTAAACATTCTACAGAAGGTTGGGAGAGAGAGTTAAATAAAATTTATGCCACACATTTAAATAAATATGCTGAAAAAATGATTACATAGTAGTTTATCCACAAGTTCCTTTTTTCCCCACAAGTTCCTTTTAAGAGAGTTACCAGAAAATCTTGAAACCATGTATAATAATGATAATTACATAATATTTTTCTTGTTATATCTGTAGATATTTAATTCATTTATATGGGTAAAAAGTGCTTATTCAGTGTGTTCATCATCTACTCTCATCACCCAAACTGTGCATATGATTATAGATTGGGATACAATCTGCATTTGATGTATGTATCATCATCTGCTGCTGATCACCCTTTTCTGATAATTGTTAGCTAGTTAGGGTTTCTTGATACCCAAGTCATCAGAAACTTTTACCAGTTCCTTCTCAAAACTTTAATAATATACCTAAATGACCTTAGATTTTTCTCTCCTTACCCAGCTGTCAGTTAAAAATGCCTGAGGCTGAAATAATACTCCTTGCCTGTGGCAACCCCATGCCACCTGCCCCAACTTGAACCACCTGCACTTTCTTCATCTCCCACTCTTCCATAGATTATATCATATTGTATTTGATTTTTTAGGTTGAATTTAAACTCCCGGTTAAGGTCATTCCTCCCATTTTTAGATTTTTATTTTCTTTGCCTTTCTTCTTTTTTAATATGTAGAAGCTAATATTTAAATTTGCAATGATTTTTTTTTTCTTCTCTGCCTTCTCAGCACTATTCCCCTTAATGAGGAATTATTTAATGACTTCTAAGACTGATGTGCTGTGATTTGTCCACTATTCCCTGTAGGAGCATAAACCCCACATAGCTCAGTTACCTTTAATTTTAAATCTATTATAGTCCCACTGAAATAAAGTCAATAATACATCCCTGACAGATAAGACATCTTAATGCCGTTTTTGTCATCTGACTTAGTTATTAAATTTAATATCTTATAGGTGATTCATAAAGTATAACTTATATTAAAATAACTTAGTAAAATAAGTCTAGCCCTAAGTGATAACATCACATTACTACTTTTAAATAATGACAGTGTTAATTTATCTAGAAAGGATCCTAAGTATTGTTAAGGGAATTATAGGATTTATGTTGTGTCATTTCTATAGCGCAATTGTAATTTACAGAGGAACTGACCAAGAAATAAGGAAGGCTGTTGAATTTATTTTTCTGTATAAAAAAAGGGCTAATGTCAAAATGAGTAAAATAAATAGTAGACCCATACATACTAGGTCTTCTCATCTTCCTTTGCGGAAGCTCAAGCTAGTTTTTTTCAAAACCCTCCCTGCTCCCTATAAACTAAAAAGAAGAAATGCATTACTGTATTTTAATACATGAAGTTGGAGGACTCTTTCTAAATATATTGCTATAAATTTAAAATGCTTCTAAATATGAATATCCTCTAAATATAAAACATGTAAATATAAAACATTTCTCATGAAAAGGTCATTTTATTCTTTAGCTATACTAGTTAAAAGGATATCAGTACAATTGATTTGTAATTATACATATGTGACTCATCCATTTGATTAATTGCCAAAATAATACAATTTTTAAAAAAATCCAAATCAATTTATGTCAAATATTATCATGGTGGATTCTCTCCAACATCTCATCAGTGTTTTCTAAGTGAATATGTTAAACAAATTCTAAAAAATTCCCTAAGGAATGACTTCTAGTTTCACCTATGTCTTGCATGCAAGTCTTATAATTTGAATAATTCAGCATCTACCTGTGCAAGGATATGTGCCAAATGGTGGGAAAGACAAGGTCCCTCATAGACCAATAATAAATAATCAAGGAAATATAAATCTAAAAGAAGTAAAGAATGACTTTTATGGGTATGTTTAAACTCAACCTGAAATTTATAAAGAATTAGTGATCTAATCCATGGAAGCATTGAGAAATGGAAAAAGGGGTTGTTTCAAGTTAAGGCGAGTGTCAGAGGGTTTCTATTGACATAGATGAGAAAGGAAAATTTTCCTACATGGATTTATTTATTCAACGCATGTTTATCGAGTATCTACTGGATACCAAACACAATTCCAGGTAAGTGGAAAACAGCAGTGTTCCAAAACTATTAATATTTCTTCTAGTCATAGAAACTATACTAGCAGTGAAAGAAAAACAAGCACAATGAATAGGTAAATAATATAGCATGCTAAAAACCACTAAGTGCTATTTTAAAAGAGCAGATGAGGGAGTACAATACAGTAAAAAAGAGATGAGAGTACTAATTTGGCCCAAACTTTCTAGTTTGGGGTGGAGTTACAAAGAAGAAAAGTTAGTTAGCCATCTAGTTATCTATGGATAGATCATTTAAGGCAGAAAGAACAACCACAGCAAAGAAAGGTTATCAAGTCCAAGTAGATCGTGTTCAAAGACTGGAACTGGATAAACAATACTCAACCATATTGGTCTTGATAACTATTACAAAGATGTTGGCTTTTACTCTGAGCAAAATAAGGAAGTACTGCAGAATTTTGAGCTTAGGAGCGACGGGATCTCTGTTAAGTTTAGCATCTGTGTTGAGGATCAGTATGTGGTGGATATGTAGATGGAGGTGGATGAGGTTAGAAACAAAGAGTCATATTATAAAACTTTTTCAGTCCTCCAAATAAATGGTGATGATGGCTTAGCTCAGGTGGCAGCAGTGGAAGTGGGAGAAGTTATTGGAATTTGAGAAAGGTAGAGCTAACAGAATTTCCTAGCAAACTGAATATGACACATGAATGGACTAACCATAAGTTATTGTCAAAACTGAGACTACTGTGAAGAAGAGGATACTAAAATTAATTATATAATATGATTATTGTATTTGAATTAATTGAATTCTTGTATTTCTTAAATAACATAACTCACATTAATTTTCTGTTGTTGTGTACAAATTACTACAAATTTAGCCACTTAATACAAATGATATCTCACATTTAGGTCAGGCATATGGATAGGGCTAATGAGGTCCTCTGCTCAGCATCTCACTAGGCTGACATCAAGGTTTACATGGACCATTATCTCATTGAGGCTTGGAGTCCTCTTCCAAGCTCACTGGTTATGGGCAGAGTTCAGTTCCTCATGGTTGTATGACTGGGTCCTACTTTCTTGAGGGTTTTAAACTGGAAGACACTTTCAGCTTGATTTGCCCTCAGGTCCTAGCCACATTGCCATTCCCAACATGGCAGCTAAAGTAGTTAAATCCAGCAAGATAATCGTTCCCCCAATCTTTTCTTAATGTGTTTTTATTTATTTTTTTATTGGAGTGTAGTTGACACACAATGTTACATTAGTTTCAGGTGTACAACATAGTGATTCAACAAGTTTATACATTATGTTATGCTTACCACAAGTGTAGCTACCATCTGTCACCCTACAAAGGTATTACAATATCATTAACTATATTCCTTATGCTATGCCTTTTATTCATGTGACTCATTCATTCCATAACTGAGAGCCTGTATTTTCCACTCCTCTTCACCTATTTTGTCCATTCCACCTCCCCACTGACAATTATCAGTTTATTCTCAGCCATCAGTATTTACAGGTCTGATTCTGCTTTTTGTTTTGTTTTGTTTTGTTTTGTTTTATTTTTTTGCTTTTTTGTTCTTTTGTTTTTTTTTCAACGTTTATTTATTTTTGGGACAGAGAGAGACAGAGCATGAACGGGGGAGGGGCAGAGAGAGAGGGAGACACAGAATCGGAAACAGGCTCCAGGCTCCGAGCCGTCAGCCCAGAGCCCGACGCGGGGCTCGAACTCACGGACCGCGAGATCGTGACCTGGCTGAAGTCGGACGCTTAACCGACTGCGCCACCCAGGCGCCCCTCTTTTGTTTTTTTTTAATTCAACTTTGAGTGAAATCATATGGAATTTGTCTTTCTTAATCTGACTTATTTCACTTAGCATAATACCCCCTAGGTCCATCCACGTTGCTGAAAATGTGTAATATTCCTTTGTGCATTTATACCACATCTTCCTTATCCATTTGTCTATCATGGATTCTTAGATTGTTTCCATGTCTTGGCTATTGTAAAATTGCTGCAGTAAACATAGCAGTGCATAATTTTCAAATTAGTGTTTTCATTTCTTTGGGTAGATACCCAGTAGTGGAATTACTGGATCATATGGTATTTCTATTAATTTTTTAGGAAACTCCATACTGTTTTCCACAGTGACTGTACCAACTTACTTTTCTGCCAACAATGCATGAGGCTTCCTTTTTCTCCACATCCTGACCAACCCCTGTTATTTCTTATATTTTTCACTTTAGCCATCACTACAATAGAATCTTATATAACCTCATATACCCACGGAAATGATTATCCTACCATATTCACAACATACCTCTCATACTCTATGTGATGGAATTATCCAGGATGCATGTAACAGGGCAAGCACCTTGGCAATCATCTTAGAAATCTTTCTGCTGCAATTTGTTTTTCTTTTTTAAAAAAAATTTAATGTTTATTTATTCATTTTAAGACAGAGAGAGAGAAAGCACAAACAGGGGAGGGCCCCAGAGGAGAGACAGAATCTCAAGCAAGCTCCACACCATCAGAGCAGAACATGTAACCGTGTGATGATGACCTGAGATAGAGTTGGACGCTTAACTGACTGTGCCACTCGGTTGCTCCCATGGTTCATTTTTCAAAAGAGTTTTATTATTTTGATATTTTCCAAAAATTCTAGCCTATTTCTTTGGTATTACATTTAATGGTGAGTAAATTGTTGTTTATTTGCCTGGTTAGAGCAGAGCAATTTGTGACAAGTAAAGGATATTCTTAATTTTCTGACAATAGTTGAAAAAACTGATTACATAGATGAAAATGTTTTCAGGTACGTATGTATGATAGTGTGACTCTGTGGAAATTATAGAATTAATAATCACTGAGAATGGGTTAGACCAAGAGGTGATCCTGCTTAGTGAGGGTTGATTATATTTGGGCTAAGTTTAATAGAACAACTGTCATTTGGGTGATGAAATATATTGGCTGTCACTTCTACCTCAAAGCCAAATTCTACCTCTAATTGTCTCATAACCTAAGCCAGACCCAAAAAAGAATCACAAAGTCTTAACCAAATACTGCTGAGATTATTCTAAACATCAAAGTCACCTTAACAAGTAGAATAATTTTTCCTCAAACGAAAAGTTGGTGTGCTGTGTTCTTTCATGGAAGACACAGTGACCATCCCACAGTCACTTAGAATGGTTTTAACAGTATAGGGACATGTGATCTGCACACCCCAATTAGATTAGTAGTAGGCATTGTTTCTTTGCAATCATGGCAGACAGAGATCCCTTCACCACTCCCAACAAATTCCTACCTCCAATAAGGGAATTCCACAATTATACTTCAAAATTAGCAAATAAACAAAGGAACTTGCCACATCTGGCTAATTACTACTTATAGGGGAGTAAATAAAAAGTATATGTCTGGGAAAAATATGTCATCAATGAAGCTGTAAGGAAGATGAGTCGGAAAAGAAAGGTTGATTTAATAGCACCATTTTGTCAATAAATTCTACACTTATAAATATGAAGATACAATAACAAGCTTATATATAAAGTAATGTAGGATACATTAAGAATTTCAATTCTTAGTTAAAATTTAGTCTTGCTCAAATAGAGAAAAATAGAATGAAAATAAAACAAGGAATTATAATTGTACATGCAACAATCAGAATGTCAATGTACTGAATTTTCCAAAATGCCTTTAAAAATGGTGATGTTCCAAGTTAAACCTATCCTATTTCATTTGTTTTCATTAAGGTCACACATTGCTGACTTGTTTAAGAGGCCATCTCTACTGTCCTGTGATTATGCAGGCTGTTATAAGATAGCAAAAGAAACATAAAGTAGAGCAGAGAGAAGATCACAAGATTTTATTTAGAAGACTTAGTTTTAAGTCAAAGCACTATCACTTATTGAATAAGTGATCTCAGTCCAATCACTTAAATTCTGGTAAGTGTTTTCCTCATTTGCAAAAAGGACATGATAGAACTTACTCTGTGAACTTCAATGTGTTAAAACGCAAACATATGAATGCCAATTATTTGAAAACTTGAAGGAGCTTTCAGTAAGACGTTCTTGTGATATTTATTACAGTCCATTCCTATTGAAAAAATGTTATGGTTAAATATTTTGTTTGTGAAATACCAGAAAAGCAATACTATCCAATTCATACTCCTATAGTAATCGTAACATATGCTTCTTAGTATGATACTGACACCTACAGAGGCATTAACAAATCTTACACTTGCATACTTGTTCTAAATAACTCTCTTGTTACATAACATTTGAATGGGGATTTTCCAGGTTTCTTTCACAAGATTTATGAGATCTATCGCCAAATAGGTAAAAAGTAAAAGGGAAACACTTTCACTTACTGGAAATGCGATCTAGAATTTTATACTTTGATCAGAATGATTTTTTCATTATAAATTTAGAGCATAGATCATAGCTAAATTTCAGCATTTTAGTTTTAATTCTCTGTGTGAATTCTAATTAAAACACAAGATTTTATTAATTCATTATTTATTTAGTGATATCAAATTCACAAGATTTATAAATTATGTTGTATGATTAATTAGGAAGTGGGAGTTTTGTGTTTTCTGATTCATTTATTTTCTTAATAAACTTTATTTTCAAAATATTTTTAGATTTATAGAAAAATTAAAGATATAGTTTGAGAGCTCCCATATATCCCACAATATTTCTTCTGTTACCATCTTATATCAATATGGCACATTTGTCATGAATAAAAAATTACTATAACTAAAATCATGCTGTATTCAGATTTCCTTGTTTGTTTGTTTGTTTGTTTGTTTTGGATAGCTTATGTCTTTTTTTGGTTCTAGGATCCAATCCAGGATACCACATTACATTTAGTCATGTTTCCTTAGGCTTCTCTTTAATGAAGATTACCTTGAGATCTGAGGATTACTGATAAGATATTTTGCAGGGTGCATCTCTATTTGTCTGATCTTTTCTCTCCTCATTATTAAGATGAAGTTATAGTTTTGGGGGAGGAAACCACAGAAGCAAAGAGAAAATCTCATTATCTCAAATGAAGGGTACATGACCTAGCATGATTTATCATAATTTATTACTGTTCATGTTAATTTTGGTCACCTGGCTGAAGCAGGACTTTTCAGCTTTCTCCACTGTAAAATTACACCTTTTGCTCCTTTCTATAATGCATTCTTTGAAAAGAAGTCACTATGCATGACCTAAGGAGTAGGACTTTATAATCTACCTCCTTGAGGGTGGAGTTTCTACATAAATTATCAGCATTCTTCTGCATGGGAGATTTATCTTTTCTCTCCATTGATTTATTTATTTATATCAATATAGACTTATGGAAAGTTAATTTAAATTTTGTGTTATAATCCAGTATTACCATATTTTTTTATTGTTTTTTAATGTTTATATGTATTTTTGAGATACAGAGTGCAAGTGGGGAAGGGGCAGAGAGAGAGGGAGACACAGAATCTGAAGCAGGCTCCAGGCTCTGAGCTGGCAGCACACAGCCCAATGCAGGGCTCAAACCCACAAACTGTGAGATCAGGACCTGAGCCAAAGTTGGACACTTAACTGACTGAGCCACCCAGGCCCGCCTAGTATTACTTTATATTTTTAAGTTTGAATAATTTCAGCTTTGGCTACTGGGAACTTTTTCAGTTGTCTCCTGGGTGTGCCCCGTCATTGTGTGAGTATGTGTGTATGTGTATGTGAGTGTATTTTAAGCACTTCCTTACTTTCTGACACCACGATATGCTCCGGCCAATAGTGTGTATTTTATGCCTCAGTTCTAGAATCAACCAGGTAAGGAGCTCTTCTTTGTTTTATTGGAGAATAACATTAGAGACCAGAATTTGGGTCCAAGCGTGCTTGTTGCTACTAAAGTGTCTTTGTACATAGACACTGTGAGTTGACAGAGAAAGGAAATATATATGAAGGTAGTAAGCTGTGGCCTTAGACATATCTATAAATATTTTTGTATGTAGCCATCTATATGAAAGTAAGCATTAGCTCATACTAATGTCTCCAATCTAGCTCATTACCACATGGTCACTCTAGCCTTATCCACCTTGATTATCTGTAACCTCCCCCTCTAACAGTAAGAAACCTGGTTCCCATCACCTGATATCCTTTTACTTAACTGTTCAGTAAGTCCTAGGTAGAAACTATTAAAATGGGACCTTCATAAATAAGTTTGGATATATTAACTGTTATAAAGCTATACTTGCTGATTCAGTGGAACCCTCAGTAATTTGGAATTTGGGGGCTTAGTTGGTTAAGTGTCCAACTCTTGATTTTGGCTCAGGTTATGATCTTATGGTTTGCAAGATCAATACCCATGTTGGGCTCTGCACTGACAGTGCAGATCCTGCTTGGGATTTTCTCTTTCTCTCTCTCTCTCAAAATAAACTTTTTTTTTTTAATAAAATTTTTTTTTCAACATTTATTTATTTTTGGGACAGAGAGAGACAGAGCATGAACGGGGGAGGGGCAGAGAGAGAGGGAGACACAGAATCGGAAACAGGCTCCAGGCTCTGAGCCATCAGCCCAGAGCCCGACGCGGGGCTCGAACTCACGGACCGCGAGATCGTGACCTGGCTGAAGTCGGACGCTTAACCGACTGCGCCACCCAGGCGCCCCCAAAATAAACTTTTTTGAAAAGAAATTTGGAATTCGTTTTGTACATATGACAGCTTGGAATCGCACCTTTCAATAGTTATACAATGTGAGCCACAAATGTGAGCCACATATATAAGATTTTCTTAAACACATTAAAAAAGTAAAAAGAAGCAAGTGAAAGTCAAAACATATATATATATATTATATATATATTATATACATATTGTATATGTATATAATATATATATATATATGTTTGACCAACTAGAATAAAGTGCTAATGTATGGTTTCTTTTGCCTTTAGTCTTATAGAATCCACTCATTTCCATTTACTGAAGACAACATTTTATTCCATTTTTTCAGAGAGGTTATTTTATACATATGCAATAGTTACATTATTATGTCAAATTCTAGATTTCATCTTGGAATTCCTTGACTCCTAAATGATTTTTTCATTTGAGTACATTAAGGCTGACTCTTAGTGCTAAAAATTTCTGTGTTTTCACAAAAGGATAATGTCATGTGTCCACCATTGCAGTATTACCCAGAATAATTTCACTTAGAACAATTAGAAATCCCTTGTGCCTTACCGATTAACTCTCCACCTCAAACTCCTATCACAACTCATCTGTTACTATTTCTGTAGTTTTTCTTTTCTAGAGTGTTATATAAATGTAATTAAAAAGTATGTAGTCTTTTTACACTGGCTTCTTTCACTTACTAATATTCATTTAAAATTCATTTATGTCTTTGCATGGCTTATTACTTTGTTATTGCTGAATAATATTCCTTTTTGAGGGGTATCTTGGTTAGTTCCTGTTTGGGAAATAATGAATACATTTGCCATAAATATTCATATGCAGGTTTTGTTGTTTTCAAACCAGTAAATACCTAAAAACACAATTTCTGGAACACAAAGTAAGGTTATGTTCAGTTTTGTAAGATGTAGAACTCTCTTCCAAACTGACTGTACCATTTTGCATCACACCAGCAAAGAATGAGAGTTTCTATTGCTCAACATTCTCACCATCAATTGCATTTTTCATTTTTTGGAATGAAGCCAATTTAGATATTTAGTGCTATCTCACAGTGTTGTAATTTACATTTATCTAATTACGGATGATGTTGAACATCTTTCCATATGCTATTTGCTGTTTGTATATCTTCATTGGAAAAGCATCTGGTCAGACCCTTTCACATTACATAGTTGGATTGTTTTGTTTTCTCATCGTTGGGTACTGGGGGTTCATTATACATTTTGCATATATGTTCTTAATGAAATAAATGTTTTGCATATATTTTCTCTCAGTGTGTAGCTTGACTTCATTCTCTTAAAAGTATTTTTTACAGAAAAAAAGTTATTTCTTTTTTAAGTTTATTTATTTATTTTGAGAGAGAGAGCTTGAGCAGGGGAGGGGCAGAAAGAGAAGGAGACAGAGAATCCCAAGCAGGATCCATCAGCATGGGCCTGACACGGAGCTTAAACTCACAAACTTCAAAGTCGTGACCTGTGCTGAAATCAAGAATCAGACGCTTAACCAACTGAGCCACCCAGGTGCCCCAAAAGTTTTTCATTTTAGTAAACAGCCAACTAATTTTTTCCCTTTTATGGATCATGCTTTTGATTGTGTTCTTAAAAGTAGTGGTGAATAATAGTAGACATCCATGCTTTGTTCATGATCTTAGATAAAAAGCATTTTGCCTTTCATCATAAAGTATAACGTTAGCTGAAAATTTTTTATTGATGTTCTTTACCAAGTTGAGGAGTCCCCTTCTATTCCTAATTTGCTGAGAGTTTTTTTTCATAAATGGATATTGGATTTTATCAAATGCCTTTTCTGTATCAATTTATGAGATTATATGGCTTTTCTCCTTTAACCTGTTGATATACTGGATTACACTGATATACTCTTAAATGTTGAACCAACCTTGCATACATGAAATTAATCCCACTTGGTTTTGATTCATTTAATTTTGGTATGATAAATAAAAATATGCATTTAGCAAAATTCAGGCAAATGTAAACCTATTATAATTATTTAAGTACAACTTTACTATATTTTAAGCAATCCCTCTGTGGTACTTCATTTAATATATGGGATGTTTTAAATCTAACAGGTAGTATTACCATAAAATTCTATTACTGTAATTAAATTGATTAGATCCATTTGAAAGTTTAGAACCTTATATTTTTTGGAATATGTATTTATATATTTGACACTAAAAAGACTAGAAAATAAAGATCGTAAAAGCATTTGTTTTCCATACATTCTATTCATCCCCAATAACTAGCATCTACTGTATTATTTATGAGGAATTACTTTAAAGAATTTTTTGTTTTGTTTTGTTTTGTTTTTGTTTTTCTCTTTTTCTTTGGGAGTAAAATATAATAGAACACCACATAGAATATCCATTTTCTTTGGTTTGCTAATATTAACTAGTTTTTCCTATATTTATCAAGAAAAATACAATTCCCTGTAGTTAGAGCCATTCAAACTAACAGTAGGAATTCTTAATGTTGATGGAGCTATTGATCATACAAACATTAAAATTATGTCTCCTGTAGTAAATGTCAATAAAAGAGTTGTACATTAATCAGGAAATCAATAGATTAGTCAATAAAAAGGCTACATTTGACAAGATGATGTTGTCAGAAAACCTAGTGGCTGAGGGACCAGAAACTAAGTAATTCAGTGATTGACCTATTTATTTGACTTGAGGCTACTCTCAAATTGTATATGGAGAAATACAATGTAGAAACGAAATATAGGAAGCTCTTTATTTCTCATTCATTTAATTTGAGCAAAGGCTAGCTTATTATTACAATAACCTCTACTTGTTTAGCTACTAAAACACTTACCTTCTATTTTGTATTATAATTCTACTAATTGTTCCAAACTGGCTGAATATTTATAAGATCATTAATCACAATTTTCTCCTTTCTTACACACCCTGCTATTATTAATTATTTTAAACTACTCATTTCAACAATAGATGTTTGAGAATCTCTGTACTTAATTTAATCCAAACTAAACTAAGCATATAGCTGAATTAAAGCATTTAAATATTTTAGACTAACACAATCCAAAAATAATAAAAATAATTACTACTTCAAAGAAGACTTCACATTTTCTTTCTAAATTATTTTATTTTAGATAATTAATCTTCCATTTACTTATTTTAAAGAAAATAAATATGAGAATGTGATTTTTTTTCTTCTGCATTTTGCTGTTTGGGAGTACTTTACTTTGTTTAATTTGAAAGTCAAGAGCATTTTTATGAGCCGTAATGGTCCAAACTGTAATAGAATAATTCTTCAAAGGTTGCTTTTTCCATAATAGGAGGTGTTCTATCAAGACTTGTAGAAGGGAAAATAAGAACAACAACAATAAAAAACACTGTCAAGGTTGGATTTCCTTTAAGTTTTCCCAAAAGCTCTTAAGTTCTAATTGAAATTGTTAGTGGTATTGATTTCAGTGTATGTGCATGTGTGTGTGTGTGTGTGTGTGTGTTATATACACACAATGTATATATTATATACATAACCATATGACAAAACCATGCCATAACCAATGACAACATTCAACAACTGTAAACATTTTGAATTTTCAACAAATATTTACAAGACAGCCAAAGCTCACTTTTGCTAAATATTTTGTTCCAGGGGTGTAGGGTTGTCCTTTCCTCTGTCTTCTTGAGTACTTCCAGTAATAATTGGTTGAGAGCGCTATGAGTTTATAGTGTTTCTTTTAAGAAATAGTTATCTATAAATGGGAATAAAATAATGTTAACAAATTTTTGTATCCCGTGTGTAAGAATATCAGTGTAGAACTCAAGATCAAAATTTATATAATACCAAACATAAAGATTCTAAAAGAATTTGTGGAAGTAAAACAATAATTCTTTTGCAAAAGGGTGTCAAAATTTGTTTTAAACAGACAAAAAATTTGTTAAAACTCCATGTACCCAGAAGTTAAGCACCGCAAAGAAGCATAAGATTCATTATTTTAGCCACTTATGGTAAGAAAAGAAAAAAAGTAATAAAAACTATTAACACTGATATTGGCATTATTATGATTAAAAGTTTTATGGAAAGGAAATTACTTAAGGCAATTATAATTTTATGAAGGAGATCGTTTCATGTGTTCAGGATGATTTCTTGTAATTAGATCTCTTTGTTCTCTTTCCAAATGTTTCATAGTTTAAATGTCACAGATTACAGATGGCTCAAATTAAATAATGGAAATATTTTTGGCTCCATCAATTCATACTAATTGTAAGAACTCCATATATCAGTTAGAATGTACATTTATTGTTTTGTATGTAACAGCAGTCTTCAAAACCTTTTGACGTTTTCAATTCTATTAGAAACTGCTAAAAGTATATTATGAAAAAAGTTGAAGCATGAGGAATCCAGCAGCATTCACTTTTTAATAAAAGATACTTAAGGGGCGCCTGGGTGGCGCAGTCGGTTAAGCCTCCAACTTCAGCCAGGTCACGATCTCGCGGTCCGTGAGTTCGAGCCCCGCGTCGGGCTCTGGGCTGATGGCTCAGAGCCTGGAGCCTGTTTCCGATTCTGTGTTTCCCTCTCTCTCTGCCCCTCCCCGTTCATGCTCTGTCTCTCTCTGTCCCAAAAATAAATAAACGTTGAAGAAAAAAATTAAAAAAAAAGATACTTAAGTGCTAAATATTTTCATGTAATTAAAAAGTCAGAGCATATTCTCAATTTTTTAATACTATAATACGCTTGCTTTCTTTTTACTTTAAGTGTGAAACAAAAGATTTTCATGGTCCGCTCACCAAAAGGATAATGGAAGAACAGTGTTATTAGAACTTTTTTAAGTTTATTTCTTTATTTTGAGAGAGACAGAGACAGTGCGAGTGGGGGAGGGGCAGAGAGAGAAGGAGAGAGAATTCCAAGCAGGCTCTGCACTGTCAACACTGGGCTAGAACTCCCCAACCTTGAGATCATGACCTGAGCTGAAACCAAGAGTTGGACACTTAACCGACTACACCACTCAGGAGCCCCAGAACATTTTTTAATATTAAGATTAAAAAATACTTTTTGTGTTAAATATAACAAAGACCAGAATGTGCTTTGTGTTTAAAGATGGGTAACAGTAAAGAAAGTAAATATTCCTAAATAATAGAGCTGGAAAAGTTATAATGGTGAAGTCATTTAAGTTAAACTGTAAATTGGTTTTAATTTTACCTTAAGAAGACGTAATTGGGAAGTTAAATTTATAGAAAAAAATGTACTTCAAAAGCAACATATTAATTATTTGAGAATTATTTTTGGTTTAAATTATTAAACTTACTGTTTATTGTGATTAACTTAGGTAATCAAAAGTGACGATGATTAGATTTTTAAAAATATATACTCTGCACATATTGGTCTATTATTTTTATTAAATGCAAAAGCTGTCATTAAGACCAGCAAAGTTAGAATCATTCACAGTGCTAATTGCCTCTGCCAAAATTTTAACTGTTTATTTTCACATTGGAGAATCTTTAATTCTAACAATATTATTCCTTCAAGCAGTTCTAATTATATGGAATTTGAAGTTGATTTTGTACATTGATTAATACCACAGCAATCAAATCCAAATGTTAAAAGAGTTTGAGTCCTAAACCATTAAAATGTATTTTAATACAGACTCATGTAGAAACCAAAGAGATTGAATCATAATGTTTTTGTTTAGAACAACAAATAATGCAAATATTATGATTTCAAATTACTTATTTTAGCTCCTATTTTAAAACATATTCTCTTGAAACTTAATTTTTCAAATATGAGTTTATCTCACTCAAATTTGAGAATATATATTTATCACTTTCTACATGGTTTTGGAGCTTGAGAAGAGAAGTCCTGTCTGCTCCCACTAAATGTGATATATCAGACCTTTGTATCTACCTATGGTTTATTTCCTACTTTCTGGAAGGCATTTGTCTTCCTCAGGCCCCTAGGTGCTAGATATCTAGGTGCTAGATATTTCTTGATTATTCATATTAGTTAATATAATGTAGTGGATCAATGTGATATATTGGGATATCCAAATTGTTGAGATCTCTTAGTACCATTAAATGATGGAGGACAGAAGAGGTGATATAGCTCTGGGGCAAAACTGTACATGTGTATAGTTACCTATTCCACGTAAATATGAAAATGTTTCTAATCCTTTGTTCTGTTAACAATAAATAATAAAAAGGAAAGCACTCACCAAATCAACAATGAATTCTTACATCTAAGACCATAATAATCTATTCTCACAAGGACCACATATCTAACACTGCAATTGGGGCTGCCCCTTGTTTGAGTTCGTAATAGATTATAGCCACCCTCTAAGATCCATCTGTTTTCTGCAAAAGCCAGAGTCGTGAATTAAGTGGAGATATCATGGGGACCATTGCCTCTGCATCCTTTGATCTTTATTAAATTATACTATGTGGCCTAGGATGACTTACTGTTTTCTATTTACTATCTTGGCAGAATGGTAGTTTCAATCTTTATTTTGCCTTCTTTGTTATGAGAGATCTTACCCCACACACTAAGTAATTGATATGACAGTTATGCCAAATATTTAGTATGCCCATAATAATTTTACATTTAGGTACTGTAAAATGACCGCTAAGAGGATTCATGGGTCCTTATAGATCCACACTAAGCTGAACTTTGGGCATGAGTCCATTCTACCAAAAGTAAACAGAAAACCAAACAAAATTAGAAGCAAAATAAAACAAATAAGCAATTAGCTCACACAATCAACTGTGGAAAAGGCAGAGATATAGATTATTTCAGCCAGTACAATTCCAATAGTATTCTTTTTTATTTTTATTTGTTCCTTCCTATTTTGTTTTGTGTTTTGGTTTTATTCTGTTATGATGACTTTTTCAACTAAACTGGAATCATGAATACCAATGACTTCTAGACTCATGTTTTTACAGCTCCACCACCAAAGAGGATGAGTTCCTTTTCCTTTAGTTTAAACTTGGAAGAATTCTGGCTGGCCTGAGCCAGATCATAGAACCATTCAAGTGTCCAGAGATGTATATGGTTGCCAATTAATAGCTCCTATTGAAGCACTGTAGTTACAGGTGGAAAAAAATTATCCCCCTAAAAGAAGGTTTGGTGAGGAATTTGGAGGAATTCCAAAAATGATAATAAAATAGGTGTCTACTAAAATGTAGAGTAGGCTCTAGATAGTTTGCCACAATTCTTAAATGATAGGGTTCATCAACAGTATTGGAATTATAACCTTAGGGCAGATTTAAGTAAATGAAAATGAGGTGAAATATGGACAGCACACTTCAAGAAAACATTACATTCCCCTAATAGAAATGCAAAGAGCTGGGGTGCCTGGGTGGCGCAGTCGGTTAAGCGTCCGACTTCAGCCAGGTCACGATCTCGCGGTCCGGGAGTTCGAGCCCCGCGTCGGGCTCTGGGCTGATGGCTCAGAGCCTGGAGCCTGTTTCCGATTCTGTGTCTCCCTCTCTCTCTGCCCCTCCCCCGTTCATGCTCTGTCTCTCTCTGTCCCCAAAATAAATAAACGTTGAAAAAAAAATTAAAAAAAAAAAAAGAAATGCAAAGAGCTTCTTAATCTCATTCATTTTTTTAAATGTTTTATTTATTTTTGAGAAAGCAAGAGAGAGCGTGAGCAGAGGATGGTCAGAGAGAGAGGGAGACACAAAATCTGAATCAGGCTCTAGGCTCTGAGCTGTCAGCACAGAGCCTGATGTGGGGCTCGAACCCACAAACTGTGAGATTATGACCTGAGCCGAAGTCAGACGCTTAACCAACTGAGCCACCCAGGCACCCCATTCATGTTTAAATGTTGTAGAACAATGTAACCTACTTAGGGAATGATCAAAACTAATGATTTTTTTCAACAAATAAATTATTCCTTAAATGTTCAACTAGTAATAGTAACAGCTTTCTAATTATGCTTTTCACAAATCTTCTTTCATGTAAACCCTACAGGAAATTTAATTTCAGATGACATTACTGCTTTTAGAAAGAAGAGCTGGAATATTTCCTTACCAGTGTCTGTGATAATATTGAAAAATATTGTGTATTTCCCCAAATTGGAATAAACCTATTATATAGGGAGACATTAGGGAATTTTTTTTTTGCAGAACTTGATTTCCAACATTTATATTTTATAGAAAACTATTATTGTGAAGATTTAGTATCAAAATTTGAATGATTCAGAGATATATAGTTAAACTGCTTGATCTCTACAGAGACATTAAAATCCTTTTATCTCTGAGTTACTAACATTTCATCTTACTTAACTCTCAAAACTTTCCTTTTTTTTCAAGTGATTCTTTTATTGCCATTACTCTTGCAATAATGATTATTACTTCTAGCTACCAAACTTTCAGCCGAAAAATATGCTTTCTTTCTAAACTTCAAGTAAATAATAAAATGCATTATGAATAATCAGAGTTATATATCTATGTCATTAGGTTCCAAAAATATCCTTTTTGCTTATTGAGGAGTGATAATTGATATTAAATATTATGTTCTCTTAAAAATGTGCTCATAACTAATGCATTTGCAATGGCATTGCAGTAATATAATTCACATTCTCTAACAGTTTTCTACCTTCTTCATTCTCCATTCATTTTATAAATATTTAGAGAGTGGGAATGGAAAACTGTTCTTTCAAATAGCTTCTAATTTGCTGCATTTCACAATCTCATGTTAACAGAATATAGTTCTTAGAAATGGGGTATATTATGTTTTTTACTGATTTTCATTTTCTCCCTTAGCTAACTAGACATATGTTCAAGCAATTGAGGTAGTGGACTCAAATACTTTAAGTTCCAGGAGAACAAATGTCCTATCTTCCAATTCTCCTTTCTATAACTAATACCTTGTACAATGGAGGTTCATAATACTGAATTAATGGAATGGAATTTGATAATATTAGCACAAAACATTTACTAGGACAAAGGGGACTGCATGTATTTAATTTAATTCAATTTAATAGACATTAAATTGAGTAAATTTTAATTAATAAATAATTTTAAAATAAATGTTAATTAATAAAATTAATTACTTTTATCTGTTAATATTGCCCTGAACTGTAACCTGGTTATGAACAAAACACAGAAAGAAAAAGAAAGGAAATAAAGATTAAGAAGACACAGTATAAGCAGTACATGATCATGTTAGTCATAATCATTAAGTATTTAATATACAGTGCTGATATTTATTTATTTATTTATTTATTTCGCCGGATATTTTTTCTAGCCATTGTGGCAGGGAATTTTGAAATAAAGAAGTATATCATGGAAAATATCTATGCAATATAACTTTAAGATACATAACGTCTAACCCAAGTGAACTTTGTGACAAATGCACATAAGAAAAACTTCCTGGAGTCTCCTCTCCCATTTATTAATAAGACCAGCAGAAAAGAGAAAGTTAAATTACAATAGGTCATTTGATTGAATCCTGAAAATCAGAGACTAATATATCAAATTTATTGGAGCTACAATAGCAAAATGCAGTATAATTTTTTTAAAGTCTAAAAACACCAAAATAATCTGAGACAAAACCCTGGTTCAAATGTAGCTTTTGAGGAATTAGTATTCATTGTGATGGAGTGTAGTAATTTGGGGAAGGTGTTAGCCAGGGCTGGTTTCTTATCAAGACACTTATCGGGGGAAGGGTCTTCTACCAAGCTCATTGGAGCTATTGGCAGAATTCATTTCCATCTGGCTGTAGGACTCATGGAGACTTGCTTATTCAGAATTTTAAGTAATTCTATTGAAAAGAGTATGTCTTATCTAACATGATTACTTCTCATCTGTGTTACAATATAATGTAATAATATCATGGGTGTGGGGGATAAGCTTAGAAATTCCCTGGGCTTACACCAATGGGTTAACAAGGCATAAAGAATTACAAAGTCATAGGGTGTTCTCACTCAAGCTTGGGTGAACAAGACAAGACCCCAGAATAAAATATGAAGGGGCAGGGCCCCCAGAATAGAGAGGGGAGCAAAGTTCCATGATACAAAGGTATATGAGGCAAGCAAGATTAGGCATTCAGGGCAAAAGTACCCTCCAATTTAGTACTATAGAAGAAAGCTACTTTCACAGGAGGGAAGGGCCAAGTTAGGTGAACAGGTATATAGGGCTATAGACCGCTGCTGTACTGCAGGTGATGCTGCCCAGAGCGGAGAGAAACAAGAAAAGGTACCTTGTTAACACTGAGGTTATTTGCCCTATCTGTCTTATCCCCTAGACTAGCTAAGATAAACAGACACGGTGCCTCCTGTCTGCCATTAACAACCATCTGCCTATCTGCCCAGCGCCAGTATTTGTTTTATATTGACCCAAATGCCAAACACCGTATATCTTCAAAACCCTCTTTCCCTCATGCCCATGAATTAATGTTCACTGATTCATTGTCTCTTTGTGCACGCCCATCACGTTTGTAAGCCTTCTGATCTTAATAAATACGAGGCAAAGACCCTTATTCAGGGTTCTTGTCTTTTCCCGGACATTAGCCATCTCTTACTTTTGATCCTGAGTCTGCTCTCTTGCTGGCCAAGAGAGAACTTTAGACGTAGAGTCTACAACACATGGGAGTGTTATCTGATCACCTTTGCCATATATTTGTTAGAATAAAGTCACAAGTGTCATCCATTCTCATATGGGTGAGTTTGTATAAGAGAATGAATACCAAGTTGTGTGGATCATGGAGAGACCTTCAAGTCAGCCCAAAACACACCTCTGCAAGTAAAAGACACCAAAACAATGAGATAAAAAAATATAAAAGCAACAATTCAAAACTGTTACTGAAATATAGAAAGAAGGTGAAATCTGGGTACCCCATGGTACCCAGGCAAGTTTTATACATAAAATTGATCATTACAAGTTCACTCCTTGCCATCTTGGTATCCATACACATCTCCTTAAACCATATTAAATTTTCAAATAAGAACCATGACAAGGTCAAAATTCCACCTACTATGATACAACTATCCTACATACAACTGAAAATGTATTTATACCTTTTCAAGGAAAAAAGGTAAAGACCTTGAGTGATGTTTTCTCTTTTCACTGATATCCCACAACTTAAATAGTATGATATAAAATTAACAATATTTAAGTACTTTGATATCTACTGCATACATCTCATGTTACATAATAAGGGAATAAGAGAGGAATGAAAACAGGGGCACCTGGGTGGCTCAGTCGGTTGGGCGTCTGGCTTCAGCTCAGGTGATGATCTCGCTGTCTGTGAGTTTGGGCCCCACGTCAGGCTCTGTGCTGACGGCTCAGAGCCTGCAGCCTGCTTCAGATTCTGTGTCTCCCTCTCTCTCTGCCCCTCCCCCGCTCACACTCTGTCTCTCAGTCTCTGAAAAATGAATAAACCTAAAATTTTTTTTTTAAAACAGAGGAAAGAAAAAAATATATACACATATAGATACACATATACACCTTATCATATGTCATAGATATCAAAGATGTGTATATACATACATACATACATTTATTACAAAATAAAGGAGGAAATACTCATGACAATTTCAGTCCTCTTTTCTGTCACATGATTGTAGTGATATTTATGACTACTTTCTTCTACTGCTCATTCTGTATTCTCTATTCCTTCAGGAAGCATTTCAGCTCGTCATGGTTCTTTACCTTTGGGGTGATCCAAACCTTCTTTCCTAGAGTCTGGCCCATTGGGTTGTTGTGGCTTTCAATTGACATTAATCAAAGGGTATGGTAATACTAAAAGATGCCCTAAGAGATCTCCTGTATTCCAGACATATTCTTCCTAATCTGCTGTAGAGTAGCTGTCCAATTTTTCCGTGGCAGTCGGATTCAATTACGAAAGCCAGAACCTTAATACCTTTCTTTGCCTGTTGATTTAGAGGTAGGAGGACCCCAAAGTAGCTGGGTTGCAGCCTTAACTTTCTGTTTAATGGATTCATTTTGAGTTACCTGGTAGAAAATTAATTCCTCTGGAACTAAGACCTGCAGGCCAGTAAAGCATAAATTCTCAGAAACAGTAAGCAAAAATTTTGCTGGTGAGTCACTAGGAGTAATAGTGAGGAGTGCCACTCCCATTTCCACACCTTGAATCCTGGATCTGTGAATTTTGCCTATGAGAAAAACAATACCATATATTAGACACTAATTCAGAGCATACACAGTCTTCTGGAAAACCTTGCCCCAGCCCTATGAGGTATTGTCACCTAGGTTGGCACTGTAACTGAGTTTTCAAAAGGCCATCACATCATTTTGTCAAGAAAGATGCTTCAAGATGATGAAGAACATGGAAAGACCATTAAATTCCTTGAGCATGGGCCCAGTGCCACAGTTTTGCTGTGAGGTGAGTTCCTTGATTGGAAGCATGCTCTGTGGAAAACTGGCTATGGATAAGCCATTTTGTAAGTCCATGGATGGTAGTTTTGGCACAAGGATTATCCTTAGGGAAGGCAAATTATCTCAAGTAAATTTCTATTCCAGTAAGAACAAAATGCTGCACCTTCCATGATGGAAGGATCGAATATAATCAACTGGCCATCAGGTTGCAGGCTGAAATCCCTGAGGAATAGTGCTAATAGGGATCTTAGTGTTGGTCTATGCTGCTGGTAGTCTGGGCATTCAATGGGTGGCTATAGCCAAGTCAGCCTTGTGAATGGAAATCTGTGTTGCTGGTTTCGTGCATAACTTCCACCACTGACAACATTGCCACTTTGTTCACGAGCACATTGGGTGAGAACAAGGGTGGTTGGAGAAACAGGTTGACTGATATCCACTATCTGGCTTATCCTATTCACTTGATTATTAAAATCTTCCTCTGCAATGTCTCTCTTTGGTAAGTAAGCATTCACAAGGAACACATGGCCGTTCAGAAAGATCTGTCCACATACCACTGCCACGTATTTCCTTGTTACCAATTTTCCAATTATGTTCCTTCCAAGGCCCCGAGCAGCCAGTCAAATCATTGACCACAGCTCATGAATCACTGTATAATTGTACATCTAGCCATTTCTTTCTCCAAGCAAAATGAAGATCCAGGTGTACTGCTCAGAGTTCTGCACATCAGAATTTCCCTTCACTGCTGTACTTTAGGGATGTCTCAGAGAGAGATGTAGTGCTATAGCTGTCTACTCTTGGGTGGTGCATACATACCATACAGAACCATGAGTAAACATGGCTTGACTTTTCCTTTGTCAACTGAATATAGGGAACTCCCCATGAGGCCACTGGTTCAGGCTAGGAGAGAGAGACCATATATCAGGAGTGGAAACCAGATATTTAGACCACTTCACATAACTTATTTGTGCTCAGGCCAGGTCACATATCAATGATGGAGTGTTTCTGCACACACACTCTTGGTGTGTCAGATAACATCCTGTTCATGATGAACAGCTCAGGTTGCATGTGCTGGCCATGGTTAAGCATTCAGTCTCTGATCAGGCCAGTATCAAGCCAAGTACTGTTTCTCAAAAGGAGCATATTTATCTTCAGAGGATGGCAGGAGTTTGCCTTGCAGTCTTACAGTCTCCACCGAGATTCATGTATAGGAATCTGCCAAAAGCTCTGAACAGCATCCTTCTCTGCCACTGGCACTTTAAGCACCGTTGGATTTGTTGAATCATATGGCCCAAGTGGCAAAGCAGAACAGCTTGATGGCAGCCTGGACCTGTAACAGAGCCTTTCTTGTTCTGGGCCTCACATGAGGCAAGCAGCTTTTTAGGGCACTCAAAAATAGGCTAGAGTAGTGCATTCAAATGAGGAATATCTTGCATTCATAATCCAAAGACTCAATCAAAATTTATTTATTTATTTATTTATTTATTTATTTATTTATTTTTGCTGTAAATGATCCCATTAAGTAAGTGAAAAGACATCCTATAGACTAGGAGAAATATTTCCAAATTATATATCTAATTAGGGACTGATGTCCATTATACAGAGAGAACTCTACAACTGAAAAACAAATAGAAATAGATAATAACTGAATAATAAAAAGCCAAATAATGCAATTGAAAAATGGGCAAAGAGTTTCAATAGTCATATCTACAAAGAATATTACAAATAGCTGATGGGGACATGCATGTAAAAGATACTCAAAATCATTAGTCACTAGGGAAATGCAAATCAAAATTATGATGTGTTACCATTTTATACCCAATAGGATAACTGTAATACCAAAACAGGAGATAGATAATCAATGAGAATGTGGAGAATTTGGAACCTCATAGTCTTCTGGTAAGATTGTAAAATGATGTGGCTACTTTGGAAAACATTGTGGACTTCCTCAAAATGCTAAATAATAGAATTACTATATAACTCAGCAATTCCACTCCTAGGTATACACCCAAGTTAAATAAAAACAGAATCAAACAAAACCTTTTGCCATATTTAATCAAGTTCAAATAAAAATATATGCACATATACATAAAAAATGTTTTATTAACTAAGACAATATTTTTATTTAAATGCTAGTGTTTTAGTGTATTCTCTGCTTTAATAAAGTATTTATTCTACATTTGGGTAGAATTCTTATCAATTTGTTATAAAGTGATACCATTCTTTTTTTATATGTTAACTGAGTAAGTAAATTAAAAGCCACTTATGTAACTTGTTTGACTCTAACTACAATCTATGATACTTTAAAATTGTAACAAGAATTAATACCCATGGACAGTTTTTGCTAATACTCAGGTACACTTTTAGTCTCTGGAAGAAAAAAGTTGCTTCCACTGTAAAATAGTCAGGGTTGTAAATATGTTTTTTTACTGAGTTCTAATCCTCAGTACCAATTAGCATATTTTATCACTTTATTTGGATGATCTCCAAGTATACCTGTGCCACTACACTTCATAATTGCTTTATTTAAAGAGGTTGCATCAGACCCTTGTCCCTTAGAGGTGGTCTGCTATCAACTTCTGCAATTACTACATATATTAAGCCAATGTCAACACTACAGATTTTTTGATTAGTTGCAAAGGATTTGTATCATTTCCTCATATCTCCAAGTACCATAGTCATTCATTACCAGACCTCCATGTCACCATTCAAATCAGACAGAAACATATTACGGAAAGTGGCAGCCAAGGCCAAACATGTTATCACCACCCTCTCTTAGAGCAGTAACTTGGCAATAAACACAAAAGAAAGAGAGAAACAGAGGATCTATAAATTTATGCATTGTTATTTCATTCCCAATGAAGACAATATCAACTGTACTACAATTCTCAAAAAAATGTATCTCATTTTACACTCAACTACCCCAGTGGAGAAAATCTTGCTAAATGTTAATGTGTGAGTAGCTGAGGTGGTATAAGTAACATTGTGCATCATGAAATAGCACAGAAAACTGCCAGAAAAACTGAGACAGATATTTAGGATCTATATGAAAGAATTTACAAGAAGAATTTAAGATGTTTGTCATATTTGAGACCCAAGAATCTCAATTACAAAAAATCCAGATAAAACCATTTTGTATAATGATGAAGAAAGGAGGTTTTGCAGTAACACAAGCTTGGCTTGCATCCCTGTTCTGTCCCTTGGTAGTTGTGGGACCATGGAGAAGTTATTTAACACTGCTAGGTCTCATTCATACATTCATGCATTTGAAAAATGGTAGTGATCGCTTCTCGGCCTTTTGGCTAAGATCAAGTGTAGTATCTGTTCTTATCAGTTTAATATCTGATACGTCCTCTATCCGAGGACAATATATTAAATGGATTTTTGGAATTAGGAGATGGAATAGGAGCTTGCTCCGTCCACTCCACGCATCGACCTGGTATTGCAGTACTTCCAGGAACAGTGCACCCCCTTTTGGGGGAACAATAATGGTTCCAAAAAAAAAAAAATGAAAAATGGTAGTGAACATATACTGGATCAACACAATGCTATCTCATGGGAATAAAATCTTGTAAAAGTCAAACAAAATTTTTCCTTATTGGAGCATCCATTCTTTTGGGAAAGGTATATCACATCCAATTAAAAATCAACTAATGAGGGGCGCCTGGGTGGCTCAGTCGGTTGAGCCTCTGACTTCAGCTCAGGTCATGATCTCACAGTCTGTGAGTCCGAGCTCTGCATTGGGCTCTGTGCTGACAGCTCAGAGCCTGGAGTCTGCTTCAGATTCTGTGTCTCCCTCTCTCTCTGTCCCTCCCCACTCATGCTCTCTCTCTCTCTCTCTCTCTCTCTCTGTCTCTGTCTCTCTCTGTCAAAAATAAATAAACTGTAATAGGTCAACTTATATTAGAAAGCTTATTGTATATAAGTTTGGCTTAAACTCACCTTTCATGAATAATTGAGATAAAAACTTATGTAGTTCCCTATTAGGGTTATCGGAAATTACTAACTGCCTTATCTCACTTCTGTAACTTCATCTGCTTGCTAAATAGATAACTTTGGTTGCAAAACGCTCCCCCACCCCTTCTACCAAGACCAACACGTAAAAGTCAAGAACTCACTGCCCCATGGTATCTTAGGTGTCTAACTATGATTGGTCATTTTAAACCCTCTTAGGACAAAGAACTTTGATAGGTTCCCGCCAAAACTAACATCTGTGTGTCACAATATAATTGGCTACCATGAAATGCTGTAAATTGTAATTGGTTAACTAAATAATGACATATTCTGACTTGCTAAAATCCATATAAGCTCACTGCTACCTTTGTTCCGGGCGTTCTCTGCACTTTTCTCCCTAAGATCAGATCAGGTTTGGCCTGGCCGTGAATAAAATCTTGCCTTGCTTCTATTCGACGTCTGGTGGTTTTTTTCGACAGCACCCTGTTTCATAAACAGTAAAAATTTTTTTTTTAAAAATCAATTAATGAATTCATGATAGACTTTGGTAAGAGCTTGCAAAGAGAAGATAGAGTACCAACATAAAGAACAATGTCATGAACTATATAGAAAAGGATGTTCAGGCAAAGCCTCTTGGGAGAGTTGGAAATTTGGGTCAGACCTGAAGAGTAGAAACTACAATATCTCTAGAATAGAGAATTTGTTGTGCATAATGATTGAAAAACAATTTATAAAGATTTTTAGCATAGTTTCTGGAACAGCATAAAGACTCAAAATTGGGGTATGGTAATATTATATTTGCCATTGCTATTATTATCACATTATGTCAAAACTCCTTAGGGTTTGGAGTTTTAACTGACTATTGTAAATCTAACGGAAAACCTCAAAATTTACGGAGAAACTTGAGGAAATGAATAAATTCCAGGAATCAAGTAAACTCCTTAAATTGTAAATAAATGCATTTTAAAAAGAGGTCTAATGAGGTACTAAGGGGTTGGTGGGTTTACTGGTGTGTGTGTGTGTGTGTGTGTATGTGTATATATATATATATATATATGCAACATTTGTAAAGATTATTAAAAGTCTTCTTCATTGCCTGGCACTCAAGAAATGTAATCCAATTCTTTGAATTATTTACCCTCTTTATTCATTAATTATAAACATTTACATTGTTTTATAAATTTTCATGTTTATCAATTTTTATTCCAAATGGACACATGACATGTTCTGCACCAGAGAAAAGAGTTCTTATTAAATTTCTCACAGGAGGGGTGCCTGGGTGGCGCAGTCGGTTAAGCGTCTGACTTCAGCCAGGTCACGATCTCGCGGTCCATGAGTTGGAGCCCCGCGTCAGGCTCTGGGCTGATGGCTCAGAGCCTGGAGCCTGTTTCCGATTCTGTGTCTCCCTCTCTCTCTGCCCCTCCCCCATTCATGCTCTGTCTCTTTCTGTCCCAAAAATAAAATAAAACGTTGAAAAAAAAATTAAAAAAATTTTTTTTCTCACAGTAAATATTGACTACCTCCATTCCTTTTTGCTCTAGTCCTTATGACTACGGCCCTGTCGTGAAAGATAGGTCAATTAACTAAGTCTAGTTCCAGACACTCCACAGTGAGAGAAGGAGAAACAATTTTTCTCTGCTTATAAAAATGGATAGGTGGGGGGCAACTGTCCCCCTCCTCCCCTGAAAGGATTTCTTCCTTATTCCAGTCCTTTTGTATGTAAATAAAATCTCTCCAGGAGCCTGATAGCCCCAGGGGTTTTGGCTTTTACAATACAGAGAAGTCTGGGTCAAATGTAAATAGCTAGGAAAATAATACTCCAGTCTCCCTGGTACCTTCTGAGCTAACCTAAGTGTCCCTCCCACACTGTAACTGTTGGACTATTAGAGGGATGAAAAAAGTCTTAAACACAGGACAACCCATTGAACCTTACAGTGTGTGAAAACAGTGTCTAGGAAGAGTGAAAGTAAACATTCTCTAATTTTATAGTGTGTTTCTTTATCTTAGGAGGCCAGGCCTCTATAAAAGAACACAGAAACCCATGGAGGCTATATTTCTCCAGGATTTGTAGACAAGAAACCCATAACGTATATAGAAAACATTCCTACTCCTCTCACCGATTTTGCTAAAAGGAAAACAAGCCAACATTATCACATCAAAATGCAGTAAAATGTGTTCTTACTTCTTGATGTTTTATAGTGGACTCTATATTTATATTTAAAACTCAATTGTCTTACCAATTCTATGAAATTTTACTGGGATTAAATAGGAGTCCCCTTGATCTCCTAAAAAAATTAAGTTTCTAAGGCTTGTTTTGCAATGATAGAATTTAAAATGCAAATTCATTAAGAAACTTTTATTCAAGTGAAAATTTAACCTCTACTATTTTTATGTCATTGGCTCTGGAATTGCCTTTATAAAAGTAATGATTGCTTTTATGATACCAATGGTAGGCAGTATTGTACCATATTTAGTTTTAGTTCAAATTTGTGTTTACTCTCGCTGAAGTCAGGTTTTCAAATTAGTAAATGTCTCCAAATGTGTAAGAACAGTGAAACCTGCTCCCAAAGGGGCATCTGGCTCCTAGACTTCCCCTTACCCTTCACCCACACCCAAGTGTGCATCAATATGAGGAGAGATACAGTTTCATTTTTGACCCTTCGTGATTCAGTATAATCCATAGAGTTAAGCACTAAAGATAAAAGACAAGAGGTGCTGAAAATGTATATCTATAAAAGCAATTTTCAATAATAGTCAAAATGTACAGTATTAAAAATACACACACACACACACGTGTATGTGTGTGTGTGTGTGTGTGTGTGTATGTGTGTTTTAAATGCAGGTTTCTAATTTTGAAACATTGTTTGATATATAGTGAACTTTATTGTTTTTCAATTGACAGTGTCTTACATTAAAAAAAATCACCTTCTTATGAATTTTAAATTATGTCCACCCTTGAAGCAGCAAAAAATTCCAAGGGAGGAATGGCAGAGCATGATTCCAATGGCAGAAAGAGAATATTTATAGAACTCTAGAGGCCTGAGTATTTGAATTTCTGCCACTCGCCGGATCAACTAGATTTGTGGAAGAATCTTACCTTAAAAAAGAATAATAAAGTGGTGTCATAACTTAGATTAAGACCATATATCTAATATAATATGAAACATATATCACATAATGTTAAATGACTCATTGCACTATGAGAAAAGCTGACTAGAAGTCCTAATTCAGAAAACAAAACCAAAAGTTAACCAGATATCAGACCAATAAGAGAAAAAGAGAACTACTGACCAGATTAGAAACTAGTCATGAGATTTCTGGTCATCCTTGCTGTGAGACCACAGACATAACCATGACTGCCATCACACTTGAGGGTTGACAAGGTGAAGATGTCTTGTTTCTAACCCTTAAAGCTATTTTTAATTTTACCAAAGCAGTATATGCACGTGTTTAAAATAGGCAGCGTCTATTCCTGGGTGTCACGATAAAAAAGAATTTCACAAGTGAATCTTAAAGATACAGTAAGTAGGAATGAATGTAATTAAGGATATGAAAAATTTCATTGATAATGATGAAGTTTTGGGCTGTTGGGGAGTTCATGGGGTCTGGAGCTGATGGCCAAGAAAGAATTCTTGAAGACGTTTTTGGTGCAAAAAGGTGATTTTATTAAAGCATGGACACAGGACCCATGGGCAGTAAGAGCTGCACTGGGGTCGTGACAGGTAACTCATTATATATACTGTCAGGTTGGAAGGGGGTCAGGGATAGAGTAAGTCTCTAAAGTATTTTGGAAGCAAGGTTTCCAGGACCTTGAAGGGCTAGCTGTTGCTAGGGAAATGCCAGTCATTACCATTTAATAAAACCATAGTCATGAGACCCTTCAGATATATATCAGGGGGGCATAAGCTTGGAGTATGATTGCCAGCATATATCTTGGGGCAGTTGAGATAAAGGAAGTATCTAAAAACCATTCTCACATCGTTTTTAGATACAGTACATCAATTTCCACCAAAAATGAGATTTTTAAATTGGCTTTACTTTGAATTTAAATATTGTTTTGGGGAAAACCAAAAAAATTTTATAGGATATGCAAGGTTGGGATAATGTTAAGGTGAGAGTCACTTTTGCCCCTAGCACAGTGTCATCATCAAGGCAGCTGGGCTTCTAGAGAGAGGTCACTCTGCCGGATTCAAGGACTTGTCAGTGGGCTGTAGGCAGTAAGGGAATTTAATTTTTCAATCGCCTTAGTCTCCAACATCACCATGGAAAGCACTAAATCGCCTTTCCTTTGTTCTTGGGTAGCCAGGAGTGTCCGAGGAATATCACACATATTCCACCTGGGGGAGGGGAGGGATGCTACCCTGATTTTTGTCCTCATCCTACCCCACATTCCCTCATAAGATAATATGACAAAACCTTATGGAAAGAGATTAAAGACATCTTTAAGACATGATAGTCTGTGGTCATGCCATAGAGATAAAATACTCTAAAAATTTTTGGTTTTCCCCCAAATAATATGTAAATTCAAGGTAATGTCAATTTAAGGATATCATTTTTGGTGGAAATTGATGTGCTATAGCAAAAAAACATGTGAGAACACACACACACACAATTTTAAAAATTAAAAAAAATGTGAGAGGGAACCCTGCGTGGCTCAGTGGGTTAAACATCCAACTCTTGATTTGAGCTCAGGTCATGATCTCGCGGTTCAGTTCATGGAATTGAGCCCTGCTTCGGGCTCTGGGCTGACAGTGCAGAACCTGCTTGGGATGCTCTCTCCTTCTCCCTCTGTCCCTCCCCTGCTCACAAATGCCTCTCTCATTCTCTTTCTCTCTCTCAAAAAAATAAAGTAAAAAGTAAAAACCAGGGGCACCTGGGTGGCTCAATCAGTTAAGCATCCAACTTCAGCTGAGGTCATGATCTTGCAGTCCATGAGTTTGAGCCCTGCATCAGGCTCTTTGCTGACAGTTCAGCATAAATAAACAAGTAAGTAAGTAAGTAAGTAAGTAAGTAAATAAATAAATAAATATAAAAACCATGTGAGAACACAAAGGGTTAAGGATAATCCACTGATATTGAAGTAGAATAGAAATTTGGAAATAATTGTCACTAAGATTCTAATTAATATTTTAAAATTATAATTCCATAAAAGGTAGTGATATTTGCTGAGATAGAACAAAATAATAGATTTAAGAGAAGAGCAACTGAAAGGATATATTTGCCATGCAGAAATATTAAAGGGCTATTATATTGATACATATATTGAAAAACAAAACAATGTGATAGTGAAAAGTGAAATATTTTAACAGATAATTCTGAGAAAAGGAAATATCACCAGTATCAAGGTGGCAAGACCAGGAAAATGTTGAAACAAGCATTATCTGTTAAACAAGCATTATCTTTTCCAAGTTTCCCATCACACTGATTGATATTCAAGTGACTTCTCACATTAATGGTTTCAAAGTATTAACATAGTTATGCCTCTTATTGCTGTCTTCATAACTACCCAATTCTCCAATCAGTGTTACATTACAGGCTGAGTTTGCCTCTAGATAAAGCCAACACTACCTGGCTTAACTTGTGTGGACAATTTGCTTTTTCCTTTCAGTTGGCTTCATGAAAGTCAGCCTGTTGATGTGTAAAATTGAAGTGGAACAATAAAAAGAACCCCCACCCCAACACACACACACACACACACACACACACATACATACACACACACACACACACAATTGGGTAGGAAGATTGGACAAACTCAACGTTATACATTGAGTTAGTAAAATGGTGAAAAACACTTCCTTACATTAGGATGCACAATGTGTCAAGTTAGGACTGTGCTTTTTTTTTTCTTCATTTCTAATTGACTAATTTTGTCTTCTATAAAGAAAACTGAGTTACATATAACTCTTCTGATACCAAGGTAACATACTATGAGAAGGGTCAATTTCAAACTATTCCAAAAGCCAAGTCTGCCTAGTGAAATGGCTCACCCCATAAAAGTCTCAGTTGACAGATTAAATTGATTGTGGATGTAATCTGATGTCTACTTCCAGTCTATGTTAGTTTCCCTTATTCTTTGCTCCCAACACAACTGATTACATCTCTCTCACAGAACTTGTGGGCTTGAGTCTCACCATCCCATGGTCTGCGGCTTAGGGGAGTATATCTCTTATTTCAATCAAATAAGAAGAATTTCAGTAAAATCTCTTGGGGAATTTGAGATCTGTTACTTAAAAATTAAAGAATGCAATACATGGTGCATGACTCAAGTAATTGTTGTGGAGGAAAGGGAAGTTGTTCAGTGTGATAGTCTGTACTTCCAGTGTTTCAGGGGAAAGGATACCTATCTCTGGCTGGTATTTAAATCCTGTCCAACAGAGTTACTTAGAGAAGTGAATTGACACTAGCCTTGAACAGCTGGTGATATAGCACTTGATACATAGGGGCTCACAAAGCTACCGACTAGATGAAATTCATTTGCCAACATTAAACAAACACCCTGAAAGTGAGAGGTACCTAAATATGAAGGTTTTCCAAAGAACCCAGGAAGGTGTCCCATGAGAGAAAGAATCAGCTTTAAACATCTGCCAGTTCTTGAAAACAATATATCAGCTCATGGAAATAGAAAACAGGCAATATATTTTCATCCCTTTATTTGTCCTCCCAGCTCCAAATTCAATCCTACAAAAACCAGTTGCAGCTTGCTAGGGAAATAGGACAGGCAGCAGAAGATCAGGACTAGAGATCTGATGCTGTGCCACCCTTTTCCAGCCTGAAGTTAGGAGCAAAAAGATTTTTTTTTTTAATTGGAATATAACATAAACACAGAAAGACACTAAAATCATAACTATATAGCTCAAATATTCTTTTATGCAGTGATTATACTTCTGTAACCACTATACAGTAAAAAAAATTTTGAACAATGCACCTGACATGCCTTTCTCACAATCCCTTCCAATGATTACATTTCATCCTTCCTTAATTTAACAAAATTTAACCACTTCCTTGATGTCTACATCTGTATTTCAGTTTTGATTGGTTTTGAGATTTAGATGAATCAAATCATTAAGTATGTAGTTTTTGACTTTTTATTCTATCCCTCAGCAATATATGTGTAATATGAGTCTGTGTCGTTGTGAGTCAAAACTGCAGTTTTAAATTTTCATTCCTATATAGTATTTCATTGTTTAAATATGCAAAAAAAATGTATTTATCAGCTCTTTTTGATGGACATCTTGGGTTCATATAAGCATGAGCTATTATAAATAATGCTGCTATAGACTGTTTTGTGCCTTTTTTTGGTGTTTATATGCATGCATTTCTATTGATTATATTCCAATAGATAAAATTCCAGAGCTAAATTTGTTACAAAATTCTTGGGAGATTCTGAAAGTATTTGTAGGAATGAAATTCCCACCATCTCTATATGAGAGTAACAGACGTCCTATATTCTTTTTTTTTTTAATTTTTTTTTTTCAACGTTTATTTATTTTTGGGACAGAGAGAGACACAGCATGAATGGGGGAGGGGCAGAGAGAGAGGGAGACACAGAATCAGAAACAGGCTCCAGGCTCTGAGCCATCAGCCCAGAGCCTGACGCGGGGCTCAAACTCATGGACCGCGACATCGTGACCTGGCTGAAGTCGGACGCTTAACCGACTGCGCCACCCAGGCGCCCTGTGACGTCCTATATACTTGACTATTGTTCATATTTTACTCATTTTTAATTTTTAATCAACGTATTTATATAAACTGATACATCATTTATTTGAAATTTCCATTTCATTTGGCTAAACACCTTCTTAACTATTTACTAGACTTTGGATATCATCTTTTGTGGAGTACCTATTCAAGTTTCTACATAGTTTTCCACTGAGTTGTCTGAATTTTTATTACTTATATTTAGGAATTTAAATTATATTATGGATATAATTTATAACTTTGATTATACAGATTGCAAATAAATTTTCCTACTCTATGGCTGCTATTTTCCTTCTCATATTAGTGTTTTAGTGAGGAAAAGATCTTAAGGTAAATCTGGTAAAAAAATTATCAGCCTTTTCTTTTATTGAACGTGCATATTTGTCATGTACAAGAAATCATTCCCTACTCCATAGTTAAAATATAATCTCTTCACAGTACTACTTGATGAATTAGCAGAAGGTAAGCATACTCATATACTCTCCACAAATAATCAGATTTATAAAATTTTTATTCCTACTTTTGTGCTTTTCCAATCATTACCTCCCTCCTCCTCTCTAAAGGGAACTCCTATCCTTATTTCTTTAAGTTTTTATTTATTTATTTTTTAGAGAGAAAGAGAGAGAGAGAGCGGGGAAGGGACAGAGAGAGAGGGAGAGAGAGAATTCGAAGCAGCTCTGTCCTGTCAGTGCAGAGCCCAATGTGGGGCTCTATCTCACAAGCCATGAGATCATGACCGGAACCGAAATCAAGAGTCAGCTGCTCAACTGACTGAGCCACCCAGGTGCTCCTATCCTTATGTCCAGTATTTCTTAATTTTGCCTGTTTTCCCTTTAAACTCTATACAGTATTTCTTTTCTTTTTTTGCTTAGAATTTTGTTTATAAGAATCTTTCTTGGTGTTACTGGAAGTAGTACTTTGCTCCTTCCATCACTGGGTAATTCTCTCTTTATCTGAATATAGCATACTTTAAGTATCTGTTCTCATGGTTATGGATATGTGGATTGTGTCCAGATTTGGGATATTTTGAGTAATGCTGCCAAATGTAAAGGTATTTGGTGTACTTATGTATACTTCTCCCTTAGGTATATACCTGGGACTGGAAATGCTATCTCATAAAGTATGCTGCTGTTCAACTTGAATACATACTGCCATAGAATTTCAAAGCATTTATATCAATGTATGCTTCCATCTGCAGTGTATAAAAGTGTTAGTTACTGTATACTCTTGGCAACATTCAGTATTGTTTTTTCTCATAAACTGTTTTATTTTATCATAAAGCTATTTTAGAAGGTAGGTCATATTATATTATCATATTAATGTAGTATATATTGACCTAATTTTAAACTTCTAAGCATAGTTTTTTATTATCTTTTCTTAGGATTGTTTGGCCATTTGAATATCTTTTATATGAAGTACCTTTAAGAATTTTCCTCATTTAGAACCCTCTTGCACTGTTGGTGGGAATGCAAACTGGTGCAGCCACTCTGGAAAACAGTGTGGAGGTTCCTCAAAAAATTAAAAATAGACCTACCCTATGACCCAGCAATAGCACTGCTAGGAATTTACCCAAAGGATACAGGAGTGCTGATGCATAGAGGCACTTGTACCCCAATGCTTATAGCAGCACTTTCAACAATAGCCAAATTATGGGAAGAGCCTAAATGTCCATCAACTGACAAATGGATAAAGAAATTGTGGTTTATATACACAATGGAATATTACTTGGCAATGAGAAAGAATGACATATGACCTTTTGTAGCAGTGTGGATGGAACTGGAGACTGTTATTCTGAGTGAAATAAGTCATACAAAGAAAGGCAGATACCATATGTTTTCACTCTTATGTGGATCCTGAGAAGCTTAACAGAAGACCATGGGGGAGGGGAAGGAAAAAAAAAGAGGTTAGAGAGTGAGGGAGCCAAAGCATAAGAGACTCTTAAAAACTGAGAACACGGGCGCCTGGGTGGCGCAGTCGGTTAAGCGTCCGACTTCAGCCAGGTCACGATCTCGTGGTCCGTGAGTTCGAGCCCCGCGTCAGGCTCTGGGCTGATGGCTCAGAGCCTGGAGCCTGTTTCCGATTCTGTGTCTCCCTCTCTCTCTGCCCCTCCCCCGTTCGTGCTCTGTCTCTCTCTGTCCCAAAAATAAATAAACGCTGGAAAAAAAAAAAAAACTGAGAACAAACTGAGGGTTGATGGGGGGTGGGAGGGAGGGAGGGAGGGAGGGAGGGGTGGGTGATGGTTATTGAGGAGGGCACCTTTTGGGATGAGCACTGGGTGTTGTATGGAAACCAATTTGACAATAAATTTCATATATATATAAGAAATTTCCTAATTTAATTTTTCCCATATTTTTCACACAGCTTTGTATTGGTCTGTGTACATTATAAATATACATCCTTTGATTATGTATTGAAAATATATCTTGACACTGTCTTTTATCAATCTCTTAATGGGATATTTTAATTTTTATTTATTTATTTTATTTTATTTTATTTTGAGAGAGACAGAGACAATGCAAGTGGGGGAAGGCAGAGAGAGAGGGAGAGAGAGAATCCCAAGCAGGCTCCACATTGTCAGCATGGAGCCTGACATGGGGCTGGAACTCACAAAACAGTGAGATCATGACTTTAGCCAGAACCAAGAGTCAGATGCTTAACCAACTGACCCACGCAGTCACCCCTTGATGGGATATTTTAATCATTAGAAGTTTTTAACTTTGATGTAGCTTAAATTGTCAATATTGTCTTCATGGTGGTGCTTTTCATGTTCTATTTAAGAAATCTTTGTCTACAAAAAGGGCATTGTCTATTCTCCTACTTGTTTTTTTGAAGCCATGTTGTGCTTTTTTTTTCATATTGGAAATAAATGTTTAACTGACAGGCCATATTTTCCCCAGCCACAGAGTTGCCTGAGGATCTGACTCTTGTTTGAACTATTTTCTATTTCTATTTCAACTAAGGAAAATGATGGTCTTACTGAGTTAAACATATAGAATTCATTTACAACAATGACTATATGGATGTACAGTGATTGTTGGAAATTTATGTCATAGGTAAGAACACTATATCTTTTGTATTTTATCAACATTGTCTAGTATATTTATTTGTAATTGATGAGGAGTAGCTGAACCAAAGAGTGCAAGCTTGTCATGTAACTCCAGGGGGGCTCTGTGACTAGTAAGACAGCAAAGTTGGAGAGACCCAGAACTCAGTTACCCTGTGCCAAGATGGTCTGCACCCATTTAGCCTTGTCTCTAATGGTTCTCTGGTGTGTATTTGTGTGTGCATGGATGTGCAAATGTGTGTGTCTGTCTGAAAGTTTTAGAAGTTATGCCTGGGAATTGGGAGAACTCTGATGTGATGTTGACCTGTACCCTTTCTTAAGTTTCAGTAAACTTGGTACCAAACCAAACCAAGCCTACAATGTCTTATGAGTTTGACTGTCATTCCAAATTTATACCCCTCCCTTTTTAGTGGACATACATATATTTAGGTCTATAATCCACTAGAAATCAATTTACATGTATATTGGATAATGATAAAAATTCAATTGTATTTATTATTTTCTTTTATGTTTACTTATTTATTTTGAAAGAGAGAGAAACCAAGCGAGGAAGGGGCAGAAAGACAGAGAGAATCTCAAGCAGGTTTTGCACTGCCAGTGCAGAGCCCAATGCAGGGCTTGAACTCACAAACTGTGAGATCATGACCTGAGCCAAAATCAAAAGTCAGAGGCTTAACTGGCTGAGCCACCAAGGCGACCCTTAATTTATTAATATAGATAACCAAAGACCATATAGTATTCACTAAAAAGATTATTTTTCTAACTCTGGCTCTGCAATTCTTACCTTTCATAAATAAATGCCAATACTCTCTTTATCATAATAAATGGTCCATATATATATATATATATATATATATATTTATGTCTGTTTATATACATACACATATATATGTCTGGTCCATATATATATATATATATATATATATATATATATATTTATGTCTGTTTATATCCATACACGTATATATGTCTGTTTCAGGATTCTTTGTTATTCCATTGCTTTGCTTTTATTCTTTCACCAATAATATGTTTTCCTAACAGGGAAGTTTTGTACTAGATCTTTACTTGTAGTTGTATCATCTTCAGCTTTTATCTTTATTCTCCAAAATTTTCTTGGCTAACCATAGCCTTTCTAATTTCCTTGAAAAGTTAAATGCCATTAGAAATATAGTACATCGGAGGCTCCTGGGTGGTTCAGTCGGTTAAGCGTTCAACTTTGGCTTAGGTCATGATCTCATAGTTCATGAGTTCATGTCCTGCGTTGGGCTCTGTGCTGATAGCTCAGAGCCTGGAGCCGGCTTCAGATTTTGTGTCTCCCTCTCTCTCTGCCCCTCCCCACTCACAATCTTTCTCTGTGTTTTCTAAAAATAAATAAACATTAAAAAAACAATTTTAAAAGAAAGAAAGTACATCAAAGATTGCATTAAATCTGTAGGTTAATTTTGGGAAAATTTATCTCTTGGCAATATTTAAATTTATAGTACATTAACTTGTTATCGTCTTCCAATCTAAGTTAGATATAATTGTAAACTGAACAAATAAGGAAATATGTTTTAAGTGTTCTATTATATTCAAAGTCCTATATGCTATGCTCTTTTACAATCATTATTTTAACATAATCCCATGACAGTAATTTTATTATCTTCGCTTTATAGCCAAGGATGTTGGTAATTTCTGGAGTTGAATTAGTTCTTTCCTTTTCTTTCCAATATAGCACTAGAGCTTCTTTCAGAAAAGTTTTAGTTACTTTTAGTGATTTAGTTATTGAGTTTTATGTTCTCCAATAATTTTTCCCATTAAAATATCTGTTTGTTTCCTGTTTCATTCCACTATTTTTCTGTTTTAATTATGTATAATAAAAACCTATTCTTATCACTGTTTTTTGTACAGTTTTTATTTTATTATCCTCTCTATTTCACAGTTGCAATGATTTCACAGGATTATACAGTTGAAAGGACTCACAAGATTGCGTAGACCATACTTAGTAGTGCTTTAATTAAGGTAGAGGATACAGTAAAGCTGGAGAAAGCAGAGGCAAGCGTCAAAGGCCCAGGATACACCCAGATGGAACTCTCCTTAACCACACAAAAGGTACCTCATCTTTGAATTATGAACCACTAAAAATAAGTGCATGGAATCTTTGTTTCAGGACAACTTGGACAAAAGTTTCCAGAAGGACTTCTTATGACTCACTAGTTATGTTGCCAAACTATTTAACCAGTTAAACCAAGTATAAGGTAGCATCTATCTACATAACTCTAAAAATAATAAAGTAAAACAAAACAGAACTGTCCCTAGGTTCTTCCAGGTGAGTCCCAAACTTTAAACAATTTAAACTTACTGAGTAGCCCATCTTATTCTTAACTTGACCCAGTGTCAGTACCAGAGTTCTAGGCATTTTTGGAGATAGACATAGATATGTCCCAATCTGTCTGTAAGATAACACCATGTTACACAATACCCCCAATGTTAGGCTATTTCTATGTTTTCTCAGGGGCAGGGGTTATTCTTAAATACTTGTTACATCTTTAGCACTTTGGTTATCAAATTATTTGGTGTAATGCAACTTCAAGTAACAGCAGCAATGTTCATATTTTTGAATATTAAGTAAATTGTTTTCCCCCAAATTAAACAAACTTAAAAGTTTAAATTTCCCATTTAAATGTTTAAAGTTTAAATTTATTGTAGTAAATATATATGTGTATATATATATATATGTATATATATACACACACACACACATACACACATATATACATATATATGCATATGTATATGTGTGTGTATATATATATGTATATATATATATGCATATCAAGACCATCAATAATACTGCACAGGTGTTTATACTCCAAAGCAAAATTAAAGTGAATATTTGATGATTGCTGTATAGACTCATTTATTCAAATACCTTGTGAAAATGATTTCTAATGTAGGTCAAGTATCACATTTTTACATACAAATAAAATTTTTTCAGAGGTATAAGCAATATTCTTTTTTTTAAATTTTTTTAACATTTATTTATTTTTGAGAGAGACAGAGACAGAGTGCAAGCAGGGGAGGAGCAGAGAGAGAGGGAGACACAGAATCTGAAGCAGGCTTCAGGCTCCGAGCCTGATGCAGGGTTCAAACTCAGAACAGTGAGTGAGATCTCACAACAGTGAGTGAGATCAGAGCCTGATGCAGGGTTCAAACTCAGAACAGTGAGTGAGATCACCACCTGAGCTGAAGTCGGACGTTCAACCGACTGAGCCACCCAGGCACCCCTGGCATAAACAATATTCTTAACTTTATGATTTATTCAGTGGATACATAATTATTTGTCTTAGGATTGATAAGTATTTTTTTAAAGTTTTTTTTTTAACGTTTATTTATTTTTGAGACAGAGAGACAGAGCATGAACAGGGGAGGGTCAGAGAGAGGGAGACACAGAATCCGAAACAGGCTCCAGGCTCTGAGCTGTCAGTGCAGAGCCCGACGTGGGGCTCAAACTCACAGACCACGAGATTATGACCTGAGCCGAAGTTGGCCGCTTAACCGACTGAGCCACCCAGGCACCCCATAAGTATTTTTTTAACAAGGAAGTTGTATTTGCTAAAGTTTTGAGAACAGAAAGCAGAAAAGAAAGACACACCGTAATTGTTAAATAAGGGACCAAACGTTCACCATGATCTCAGAAGAATATTTGTTGAATTAAAAACCCAATATGACTTTAATTAACCACTTTCAAATGTTAAAACTTGCAGCACCTGAGTGGCTCAGTTGGTTAAGCATCCAACTCTTGATTGCAGCTCAGGTCATGATCTCATGGTCCTGAGATAGAGCCCCGTGTTGGATTCCACACTGTGCACGGAACCTGCTTAAGATTCTCTCTCTTCCTCTCCCTCTGCCCCTCCTCTGCCCTTGCATGGGCACGTGCTCTTTCTCTCAAAAAATGAAAATAGTAAGAGGTTATTAAAACTAATAAAATAATAATAATAATAAAATGTTAAGACTTTGGATCTTTTAAGAGGGAGATTCAGGACATTTTATCCTGGAAAAAAAAGACATTTTATCCTGGAATTTGTATTATTAAATTTTTTAGAATAGTCTAAATTTTGCAGCTTCAAAAATCTACTAGTAAGTACATTATACCTATTTATAGCTATTCATTAGCACATACTCCTAAGTCAGAATATTATTCTGAAGAGGTGAGGGAATGAAACAAATATAAAAGACATAAAAAGTTTGTAGAAGTTATTAGGAAAACCAAAATACTTACGATATTTAAAAGTAAGTATTACCTCTAATTGCTGATAAGAATATGTATTAGTTTTGGAGAGAATACTAATTTTGGATAAAAAATAAGGCCACCATAGGAATTTGTAGAAACCATGGACTATTGCCAGACTTTCTTAGAGTTGGAGAGAAGGAATAAACAGGTATAAAAGAGAACAAGATTTTGGAAGGACTGTAAGTAGTATTATTTACACAGTTATGAAATACAAACACAATAAGCTTTAACATGTAGTTGAAAGAATCAGGGTATTAAAAATTTTTGAATATATATTTTGAATATAGTAAATATTGTATACAAATATCAGAATATGGAAGTTTAACTGGAATTGCATTGAGTCTGTAGATCAAAAATTAAGAAAACTAACATCTTGGCAATATAGTCTATCCATGAATATGGAGGAGCTCTATATTTATTTAGTTCTTTGATTTCTTTTATTAAAATCTGTAATTTTCTTATATACAAATCTTATACATATTTTTTGTTAGATTTGTACTTCATTGTTAGATTTGTACATAATACTGTGTCTTTCACATTCCACTTATGAATCACTTGTATAGAAAAAAGTGATTGACTTTTGTATATTAACCTTTTATCCTACAACATTACTATAAACTTACTAGTTCCAGGAGGATATATTTTTCAGTAACTATTTAAATATTTTTTTCTTTGGTGTAATCACTTGATAAAAGACCAACTGTATATCTTTTCTAAATTACTAATTTAGTTATATACCATGCTGTGATAGCTATTAAGTTAATGTTTGACTTCAAATCAAACAGAATATACTTACCAGTTTTGATAAAATCCTTGGCTACAAAGAATGTTAATCATATATTTCCGTTAGAAAATTAAAGATGTGCCTGGTCATTATATGATTTGAGATCCCCTTTTCATTCTTAGAAGAAACAAGCAAATGATTACTGATATCAGGAAGAGGAAATTTTGTGAAAGATAATTGGCATTAAGTCAAAACTCTGTTGAAGTTTAGACAAAGAGGCTAATGATAGCCTCATGATAGCCTTCATGATAGCCTTCATGATAGGCTGTCTTGGTCTGGTAGTTATTACTTCATCTGGATAGAAATACTTAAATATTTTTGGAAGTTATTATTATGTAATGAATAAAGAATACAACTGGAAATCAGAAGACATTTTGTTTTCTGGGAACCCAAGCATTAGTGTTCAGTTTTAGGAGACAATTTCAAACATGTATTTATAAATATTAAGAACCCCATAGAAATTCTTCAGAAAATTCCTAGTATATGCTCATCTTATTGTTATGTGGAAGCTTAATATGTCTTTTTTGCTAGAAATACTAGAGTATGACAATTCTGCTGTTAATTATAAATAACAGGAAAGAGATAAGGTCCTAGAAAATCAACAAAGTAACAGCTGATCCTGATAGAAATGTATATAGCCACATCTGATTAATATATAGGAATAAGTTATTGTGGTTTTAATTAGCAATTTTCATATAACTAATGAATCTAAATATGTTTTCATAAGATAATTGGCCTCCTGGGGTGCCTGAGTGGCTCAATCGGTTAAGCATCTGACTTTGGCTCATGTCATGATCTCATGGTTGGTGAGTTCGAGCCCCGGGCTTGGGCTCTGTGCTGACAGCTTGGAGCCTGGAACCTGCTTGGGATTCTGTGTCTCCCTCTCTCTCTGACCCTCCTCTGCTCGTGCTCTGTCTCTCTGTCAAAAATAAATAAACATTAGGGGAAAAAGAAGATTATTGGCCTTCTGGGGTGCCTGGATGGCTCAGTTGGTTAAGTGTCCAACTTCAGCTCAGGTCATGATCTCACGGTTTGGGAGTTTGAGCCCTGCATCTGGCTCTGTGCTGACAGCTCAGAGCCTGGAGCCTGCTTAGGATTCTGTGTCCCCTTCTGTCTCTGCCCCTCCCCTGCTTGTGCGCTCTCTCTCTCTCTCCCTCTGTTTCAAAAATAAGTAAACATTAAAAAAAAGATTATCGGCCTTTTATATATTCTCTCTTCTGATATGTCTGGACAGTCTTGAATTTTTTTAAGGTTTTATTTAACTTCTTGTTATTTTTCTTAATTGATTTATACTACGTATTTAAATGATGTGGATTTGAAACCTCTGTTGTGTATATGTATTATACATAACATCTCTCATTTTGTCTTGCTTCTTCAATCTCTTAAAAGATGTTTATTGATAAATAGAGTTTATTCATTTTATCACTTTTCATGCTGTTTGCCTAACTTCCAAGGTCATGAAAATACTTTTTTTCTCTTTTCTTTTTTCACACCATTTTATCATTTTATTTTCACATTCAGATCTGAAATATTTCTGAACTTATTTTTGTATACTATAGGGTAAGGGTCAAAATACATTTTTTTGCATGTAAGGTAACCAGCAACTCAGCACCATTTATTGAAAAGATGATACTTTCTCCACTGCAACATTGTTTTTCAAAAATCAGATAAACATATATGTGTGTGTCATTTTATGTATTCTGTTCTGTTCCACTGTTTTATTTATCTACTTTTGTAGCAGTATCATACCATTAGATTGCTATGGCTTCATAATAAATTTTGGCAACTTTATTTTTATATTCTTGGCCCTTGTATTAATATTTAGACTTTAACATTACACATTTTATAAGTCATTAGTTCATACAAATTGAAAATAAATTTCAGCACATAACTACAATAATAACTGTAGCAGTATGTCTATAGCATTACTGAGCAGAAAACAAAAAGAAAGAAAATGAAAATAATCAAAATAGCCATTGATGTAAAAATGGATCAATGAATCGTGGTATATTCACAAAATGGAATATTACAGCATGAAAAAGAATGACCTCTTCTATAAGTTCTAACAAAGATAAATTTTAATATATGTAGTATGATAGGGTCTGTAAAGTTTAACAAGTAAAACTGCTTAATGGATATATAGATAGAAAGATATAACATAAAACTTCTAAGTGCATGTGTTTGTATGATTAAACATTTTTAAAGAAAGGAAACAGTAAAACAATAAGTAAATAAAACCACAAATCTGTTGGGGGAAAATGGGAGAAATACATAGGTTGGTATGAGATTATTACCTAGGAAATAGGTTCTTGGATAATTATGCTTCTTGTTTGGCAGTGTTTTTACATATATACCTGAATAAATATGCTAGGTTTTGTAAAAATTAGAATTATTCTCAAGAAACTAACAGTATGCTTTATCCAAATTTGCACCTGAGATCTGAAAAAATTAGCCAAATAAATAAACAGATTGGTCATACAAATATTTAATTCATTTCATGCCAAATTAATGAATATGGCCATTTTCCCCTAATTTTTTGTTACTGTTATCTGAAGGACATTTACATTTTAACTGTATTTCTATATTTTAAATCCTACAAGCTTTTTAAATAATGAATTGATATAATGACAAAAAAATTGGGGGTTATAAAAAAAGTCACAGAGAAAATTGATATTTTTTATAAGATTTAAGCAGAATAGAAACCAGTCTGGTCTAATACATTTTGAAAGTTCTAATACCTAGTTTCTTCCAAGAGGAACTTTATGTTTAACCAGATTGAAAGTTGCAGATCTGCTCATATAAATGCAAACTAGATGTGCTATACAGGAAAGGCCATTTCCTCAATCTAAATCTCTTTAAATATCTGATCTAATATTGGAAAAATTCCATCAAAAAAGTAACAACAAACTTTTCTGTAAAGGCCAGGAAGTATCCAAAAGAAAATGGGAAAAATAAATAATTACAGATATAATGCGCATTACTTTTACCAATACATTCGTTCGCGCATACATAGTTTATTCTCTTCCCTATACACCAACAAATCCGTCACTTTAACATAAAGACTACTCTATGCTTAAAGGAAATAACCTAAAAGTCTTACTATGTTAAACAGGTATACACTTAAAAGAATAGACAATTTTTCACCACTGTCAAGTGAAAAAAAGGAGACTTTGAAAATGAAGGCAATTTTTGCAAAGAATTTTTGCGTGACATTTTAAGACACCCAAAATGTGTTATATTTTTGTTCCTTTAAGCCTACAGTTCTTCATACAAAGAAAATTATTTTCTAACAATTCCAAATCTTCACATAAAAGCCTGCCAACCAGTATCATTTCATAGTTGTGGAAGGAAGAATAGGAAGACTGTTTATCAATCAGATATTATGGGATCAACCTCATTACTTATTATTTGCTATAGTGCCTAAAAATATCCCTCTCTAAACTCTGAACGGACCTCTTTTCTTCTTTCTTTCTATTCAGGTGATTGGTGATGTCATTCAAATTCAACTACCATCTACATGATGACAGCTCCTACATGTACATCCTTATCCAAGTTATCTCCTCTTAACTCTGGATTTACATACTCAATTGTTACTGTATATTTCCACTTAGGTGCCTGTAATACACTTTTCACCATTAAAGTGTCCAACACTGAGTTCTGAACATTCCCTTGAAACTGTGAATTCAATTATTTTAGTAGCACAAGTTGAATCCAGATGCCATCTTTCATACTTCCTCTCCAATTTACATTCAATCTCCCAGTACATTCTGTGGATTCTATTGAAATATATACCAGAATTTGATCAGTTCTCAGAATTTCCATTGCTATTTTTGCCAAAGTGGCCGTATTTTTATCTCATGATTTGTTGCAATACCCTAATTGGTCACCTTTTGGTCTTGCTTTATTACTTTCTCCTATCCAATGGCAACCAAGGGGAATTATTAGGAGTGTAATTCAGATAATGTCATGCATGCCATTGTTCCCAACTTTTTAGAGGCTTTCCACATGACTTAGATAAAAGCAAGAGTTCTTTCAAAGTATCTCTTCTCCCATTATCTTTTTGAAATTGTTATCTACTGCTCTGCTTCTTATTAAAAGACTTCAGCTTCCTTGGTGTTTTACATACACATCAGACATTTTCCTCATAATAGGACTTTTGACCAAGGTTCACTCCTACACCACCCTTGTGTACTTCTTTAATTATCAGCTGAAATAGTAGAGATGGCAAGTCTAACACTTGCTATTGGAGATGTATTTCATTAATATATATTATGTAATATTAATATTCTACTGTCTGTAATATTTATGCACTTCATTAATATATTTTTATTTCTTTGGTATAAATGGCTGAAGGTGTTATTGTCATGTTGTATGTTAGCTGTATGTTTAACTTTATAAGAAACTGTCAAATTGTTTTCCAGAATGGTTATTCCATTTTACATACTCATGAGTAATGTATGAGAGATCCATTGGCTCTGCATCCTTGTCAGTATCTTATTTGTACAAACTTTAAATTTCTAGTCTGGCTTAGGTAGTCTTTCCTGATCCTTAGGTTGTACCTTCTTTACATCTTTATTCTTCAATCCTTTTTTTTTTTGTGGCAGTTGAATCCATTACTCATGAATATTTGTTATATATGGTATGAAATGTATATTTATATTTACTTTCTTACATATGAATAGCATGTTTATGAGAAATATTGTTCTGTGGTTTTGTTTTCTTACAAGATGTTTTTATAGTTTTAGTATTAGGGCAGTACTAATAGGTTATTAATATAACTGTAACTCATAGAATGAGTTAGAAAGTGTTCCTTCTGCTTCTATTTCTGGTAGATCCTGTAGAGAATTGATATCATTTCTTCCTTAAATATTTGGTCAAATTCACCGTAGAAACCAACTGAACCTAATTATTTCCTTTTTGGAATTCCTCATAAAAGGATATTCCCAGTGCCTCCCTCCCATCCATTATGGCATTGTGGTCATTAATTTCACTTATTCATATACTGTAATCACCCTATGTATTGTTGCTATTTTACTTTAAAAACAGTTATCTTTTAGATCAATGAAGAATAAGAAAAGCAAAATATTTTATTTAACCTTTATTAATCACCTTTCTAACACTCTTCCTTTCTTTATATAGATCTGAGTTTCTGACTTACATCACTTGCTTCTACCTGAAAAAGTCCTTTTAACACTTCTTGCTCGGCGTATCTGCTAACAATGAATTCTTTAGGTTTTGGTTTGTTTACAAATACATTTATTTTTCCCTGAAATTTAAAGAAAAATTTTGCTTGATATAGAATTCTATGATCATGTTTTTCCCCTTTCTTCATATTAAATATTTCATTACATTCTCTTTTTGCTTGCATGGTTTCTGAAAAAAATAGAATGAATTCTTACCCTTTTTCTCTATATGTGAGATACGGTCTTTTTAATGTTGTTTTTTTCTTTCCCAGTCTAATTTATTTGGAAACTTTTCTCTTTGTCTTTGGTTTTCTGAAGTTTGCATATTATGATGATTAATGGGTCAACTTCACTAGCTGGTAAAACATTATTTCTGGGTGTGTCTACAGTGGTGTTTCTGGAAGAGATTAGCATTTATGTCCTTAGACTGTGGAAAGAAGATGTCTTCACCAGTGTGGTTGGAACAAAAAGGTTCTATAGAACAAAAAGATTCTATTAGAACCTAGGGAAAATTCTCTCTCTCTCTTCTTGAGTTGGGATATCTATCTTCTGCCCTCAGATATCAGAGCTCCTGATTCTCAGGCCTTTGACATTTGACACTTAAACTAGCACCTCTCACTGTCCCTTCTGCCCTGCCCTTCCCCATTTTGGAGGCCTTTAGCCTTAGACAGGGAGTTATTTTTCATGAGCTCCTTTAGTTCACAGGCCTTTGGACTCACCTGAATTATACTCCTGGGTTTCCAGGTTCTCCAGATTGCAAATGGCATATTGTGAGACTTCTATTATAATGATGTAATTTATAATATAATAATGGGTGGGACTTCACCCATAATCACATGAACCAATTCCTATAATAAATCTTTTATATGTTTGTTTTTCCAAAGAATCCTGATTAATAATACACATATGATGTACCTAGTTGTAGATTTTCTGGTATTTCCTTATACTATTCTCTCTGAGCTTAATGGAGCCATGGTTTTTGTCATCGATGATTTCTCCAAAGTTTTGGCCATTATTACTTCAAGTATATTTCTGCTCTGCTGTCTTCTTTTTCTCCTTTTTGTATTCCAATTATGCATGTTATGCCTTTTGCAGTGTCCCACAGTCTACAGATACTCTAGTCACCTTTATTTATTTATTTGTTTGTTTGCTTATTTATTTTTTTTCTATTTGCATTTCAGCTTGGGGAATACTGCCCAATATTCACCCCCACTGATATTGTCCTTTGGTAGGTCCAGTCTACAGCCCAACAAAGGCATACTTCATTTCTGTTTTAGTGTTTCAGATTTCTAGTATTTCCTTTTTTTCTTCCGAGTTCCCATCTCTTTGCTTACATTACCTATTCATTCTTGCATGTTTTCTACTTTTTCTACTCTAGCCCTAACTTATTAATCATAGTTGCTCTATATGTTCTGTCGTATCATTCCAAAATTTTTGTTGTATCTGAGTCTGGTTTAGATTCTTACTCTGTCTCTTCAGGCAGTATTTTCTTCTTGTCTTTAACACTTTTTGTTGAAAGACAAACATAATATTTTAGGTAATTGAAACTGAAAAAAAAAGACCTTTACTGTGTGCCTTTATTATAATATGGCTAAGAGTGTGTTCTGTTTCATATTTTATGGTTATAGGTGCTAAGAGGCTTCAAATTGCTCTCTTGTCTAGTGGTTTCATATCCCCTGCACCTGTGGACGTTAAGCACTCCTCTTAGCGTGTGTTTCTTGCTGTCTTAAATCTCTTTCAACTATAATCCACTTATTTTAAGGAAGTTCTGTTTGTGTGGTGGCAATGTGGGGTAGAACATAAGCATTCTATAATCTTATGATTAAATCTCAGTCTTTCACAGAGCCAGCATCCCTGCATGGTAACATTCACAAGTGTTCCTTTTCTCCAACCCCTCCTCTTAGGCTAGACAAGAGAACCAAAGGAATTGGGTTTGTGTAATGCTCCTTCTCCCATGTCAGATAAGGCTCTGATAAAGTCACCTCCCCCAAGGCCTTTCTTTTGGAGAGTCCTCTGGATTTATTTCACACTGGTCATGCTTTCTCTCCCAGTGCCAGAGCTTAACACTTATTCATCCACAAACTCTATAAGAGTAATACAACTTTTCTTATAATTAAGTAAAATTCCTCAAGAAAACCACTAGTTCCATTTTTAGCCCTCCAACATCCTCCAGCATTCCTTTATGTGTTTTTGTGTGTTTTCTGATCCTGCTGTTTATATGGCTGGGAAAATCTTTAAATGGCTAGGGAAATCTTTCTTCATTAGGAGATGTCTTTCTTGCTTTTCTTGGGTTGGATCAGTCTTTGTAAAAACACATGTCTTCCTAAGGTTCTTATGTCTTCTTGAATTATTTAATTACTTAAAAATTCCTTGAGTACTCCTATTTTGGTGGAACAAATCCTTTTGTGGCCATCTGAGTAAAAATCCAAAGGAATACGTTTTTGTGATTTTTAAAAACTTTTATTTATTAATTTATTTTGAGAGAGTGTGTGTGAGAGAGAGTGGGGGAGGAATAGAGACCGCACAGAGGCTGCTTGGGAATCTTTCTCTGGAGAGCCTGATTTGGGGCTCAATCTCATGAACCATGAGATCGTGACCTGAGCTGAAATCAAGATTCAGATGCTTAACCAACTGAGCCACCCAGGTGTCCTCATTTTTGTGATTTCTTGAGAACATAAGTAAATGCAAATATATTCCAACTATGTATCTGATCTCTTTCATCTTTTTTCTCTTAGTTATTTCTTTCTATTTTAGCCTAAACATTTTTCTGTTGGAGAGTTTATAAATGAAATACTAGTATGCTATTGGGAACTTCATTGGGCATTGGTGCTCCTCACCACAGAAACAGATAGGTCAGAAAACTGGGTCTTTTATTGGAGAATCCACTAAAATCAGTATATTGTTGTTTTGTTTTGTTTTGTTTTCTCTTGGCCAAATTAGTTTCCCCAGAAGGGAATTCTCAGTGCATTGACTGTAAACTTGGATTTCATTATTTTGAGAGAATTCAAAAGATAGAACTTGGAAACATCAGAATTCATTGTGATAATTTTCACTTAATCTACCTATTTTTAATAGGGTACTTCATCACTTTCATTCTCTTCTGTGTCTAGTGTTCATATTCTAGCACTTATCTGTTCCAGTGTTAGAGAGTAAACTATTTACTTCTGCTAACGTTTAGGTAGGACTGGGGGCCAGAGGGCTGGTCACATGATAATAAGGACTAGAACAGGGGATCTGGGGATTAATCTTCTCCTTAACCACATTTTTAATCAATCTTCCTATTTTTAGATTTTAATATTCAGATTTTAAAATTATCCGAAACTCTAATTCTCTATGCTTTCTAGGATTCTCTACAAAACACTGTTGTTTTATTTCCACCATGCAGGCAGTTAATTTTCATTTAAATTTTTAAGAAATCTGATATGCTAAGTTATTTTATTTATCTGTTTTCCTTATACTTTCCAATGTTTTACTGACACAGTCTGCTTTCATCTCCTTTCTCATTATCTTTGTTTCTTTTTTTTAAATTTGCTTTCTAAAAAATTTTTGGGCTATAATGTTAGAAATCTATTCACTCAGGTGTTTCTTACAGTATATTCTCTGCCCTCAGTTTTGCAGAGTAAAATGAAGAACATACAGCAAAGAGAAAGAAAAATAATTAAATTATGCCCTTATATCTTACCTTTTCATTAGAAAAATATGGCTTATAACAAGGAAAATATAAGCGAAGCAAAAAAACACAAAAATACATTTATGCCTACCTTGAAGACTTCTCCACATAAAACTTGAGGCAAGAAAATTTGGGTAACAGAGGTGAAGATTATATTTGGATCAAACAAAATGACATTAGCTTTCAATTGAGTTTTGCATCTTGAGGGATCAAGAGTTACAACCTGCTTCTATCTTTACTCTCCATTTTCATTACTAAGCCCATTACATCATAGATTAATTCTTTTCGTATGACTTCACATATCTTATTACATTTCTTATTACATTCTCAGACTGATATACTCTCAAAAGCTAGTTTAGGCTTTGAATTTCATAGGTATATAAACTTTTCAGATATCTCAGGAATACTTTAAAATTTTTATATAACAAAAATATACAGAAACACTCTTTTTTTTCCACAATGCATGTATGTTATTTGTAGTCTACTCAATATATCCATACCATTACTAATTATCAGAAAAAAATGTTTGTATCTATTTCCATATGGAGGATGCCACAAGAATGATAAATCAAGATGCATTAGAGAAAGCATAATAGAAAACCATAGGACATTAACTGCGTCTGCAACTGCAAGATGATACTGCCTTGTCACAATTGTCACTTAAAATAAGCTGCTGTAAGTTATGATGTAATCTCCTTGGTAGTTTGGCTTCAAGATCAATTTTCTAAACACTCTAAGAGCAAAGAATCGCCACAAAGAAACAAGCAAAAAGACTGGGGAAACATTTATTATTAACTTGTAAAAAGAGAAGTATCATCTGAAGATATATAACAATACGGTATGGTTAATTATTATTCAGCTATGGTTAAGTCTGCATGTTCTAAATTTACACTACCTTGGCTGAAAACACCATTAATATGTAGATACAGGTCTCAGTTTGGTAAATATACTATTAATGTGATTTTATAATCATATTAAATAAAAACAGTAGCTTAGGTAAAAAAAAAACAATTTGAAAAGAAAAGACTTGAAATTATGCATGCCAGCCCTGTGAAAATAGACCTGATTTGATGTGCAAATAGAAAAAGAGAAAGTAGAGTAAAAGCTATAGTCATCATATGAGAGAGATTAAAGAATTGCACATCTAAACCAAAAAGAAAGAAATCATTAGTATTATGTAAGCTGGGTGCTCTGAACACACAGAATTATGCAATGCAAATCTCCAGAAAAGCAAAATAAATAAATTAATTAATTAATTAATAATAAATAAATAAGTAAAATGCAATTTATTAATTGTATATTATTAATAATGCATTGCACTTAATTTTTTTTTAATTTTTACTTATTTTTTTTTAATTGTAATGTTTACTTTTGAGAGAGACATACTGTGAGTGTGGGGGGGGGTGGGGCAGAGAGAGAGGAAGACAGAATCTGAAGCAGGCTCCAGGCTCTGAGCTGTCAGCACAGAGCACAATGCCAGGCTTGAACTCACGAAGAGTGAGATCATGACCTGAGCCAAAGTCAGATGCTTAACCAACTGAGCCACCCAGGTGCCCCAAGTTTTTACTTATTTTTGAGAGAGAGAGAGAGAGAGAGACAGAGAGAGAGAGAGAGAGAGAGAGAGAGAGAGATGGAGTGCAAGCAGGGGAAGGGCAGAGAAAGAGGGAGATACAGAATCCAAAGCAGACTCCAGGCTCTGAGCCCTCAGCACAGAGCCCAACATGGGGCTCGAACTCCCGAACTGTGAGATCATGACCTGAGCCAACACAACCGACTGAGCCACCCAGCCACCCCTAATGCACCGTACTTTAAATTAATCCTTAAGATAGAATTTATAAGCAATAAATTTGGTAATCATGCCTACCGATATTTTCTGGAATGGAAACAAATTAGTTCTTACATTTTACATGAAATTAAAGCATTTATAGCTAGTCAAGTGCATTTTATTTTAAAATTTATTTTAACATACAGTGCCATAATAATACTTTTAATATAATTGTTAGATTTTTCCTAGGTAATGTCTGTGACTTTACTAATTATTTGGGAAACCAATCCTGTGTTTATGGGCAGCTCTTATCCCTAACTTTGTTTCAGTTTTCACAAATAATTTATTCTGTTAACTAATAGTATATTAAACAAGGCACAGTGGCTCAAAAGTATTAATGAAAATGATAATGAAATTATATGATCCCAAATTATATGGAAATTTGTCTTATTCTTAACAGAAAACAAGCTTCATATGTAGACCTGTAACAAAGTAGGCTTAAAAATTCTTTTATTAACACATAAAATTCTATATAACTAAATATTTTTAAAATCTCTACAATTAAACCTTGTTCTTAGGACCTACAGTAAGTTCAGGCTTATTTAGATTCAGAACCTTCAGCATTTTTAAAATTTACTTCCTTCACTTAAAATTATTTGCCAATTCATACATATGTTAGTACCTATATCACTCAGAGTTGTGGCAGGAAACAGATGGTACAATCAAACTCAGAGAATTTAATAAAGGAATTGTTTACAAAAGGAAACCAATAAGGGAGATACGGTATTCTAGAGGTCAAACTATAGGCACCATTAGGCCTCTGTGAGCCAGAGGAAAGACCAATTACTCAAACCCAGTGTAGCAGTATGGAAAGGGTCAGGAGCTGTGGGAATTAAATGGATAACTGAATGTAACCTGGCAGAAAGGGAGTGAGGAAAATCAATACCTTAAATCCTCTTTCTTCTAATCCTCCGTTCTAAGGTATCTTCTATTGCCAAACCCAACAGTTTGATGTGCAAGGATCTCCTGAAGTAGATTCTAGGATTAGTCTCTTCAGACAAAAAGCAAGGTGGAAAAGATGGACAGTAACATTGGAGATACAGTGTGAACATCACAGACAGTAAACAGTTAATGACTTGGGAAGGAACTCATCAATCTTTATTTTCTATAATTGAAGGACTCTGTATGTCTGAGGACCAGAATATACGGGGGTAGCAGAAACACTAGCCAGATAGACGAGAAGATCAGGAGCCCGAATATGAAAGATGTGGCACTATAAATTTGGTCTGGACTTTAAGCTATAGGAAATGATAAGAAAAGTTCTGAGAAGGATATAGCATGGTCATGTTGTGCATCAGAAAGATCATAGGGTATGTGATAGGCTATATAGAGTGATCAAAGACATGGTAGGCAATGGGCAAAGGTAACATTTCATTTCTGAATGACAAATAGGAAGCCATGGATTTCATTCACTGAGATCAAGAGATTACTGGAAGAGAGGGAATTTGAAGTCAGGGAAGGGAAGGTAATTAGCTCAATTTTGGACTTGCTGAATTTAAGTTTTCAGTGGAAGAAATAACTTAGAATTTCCAGAAAAATGTGGTATATACTTCCTTGGTGTTTAGAAAAAATGGCAAGTTGGCAGCAATGGTTTGGAAGTTATCAACCTAAAATGCTAATTAAAGCCAAAGTAGAAAAAAAAAAATAAGTGCCTTGGAGGCACATATAGATTGCAAAAATGAAAAAATACAAATTAAAGCCCCAAGATATATCAGAATTTGAAGGAATGAAGAGTTGGGGTGGTTTGTTTGTTTTTAGGATTGTTTAGTCTTGAGCATTTAATTGCTCATTAAACACACACTTAAGAAGTTGGATCCTCTTCTAGGCATTGTGCTAGATCCTTAGGACACCATCTTGAAGAAGACAAACATCAGTCCTACCTTCACAGAAATTCTTCTCATGCGTAGACAAATGAAAAACATATAAACCCACAATATCCAAGTATCAAGTATGATTAGAATTAAAGAAACAGACTTCAATGAGAATTGGTATTGGAATATACTTGGGTAAGGCCTTTAAAAGACATAGTTATTGGGGCGCCTGGGTGGCGCAGTCTGTTAAGCGTCCGACTTCAGCCAGGTCACGATCTCGTGGTCTGTGAGTTCGAGCCCCGCGTCAGGCTCTGGGCGGATGGCTCAGAGCCTGGAGCCTGTTTCCGATTCTGTGTCTCCCTCTCTCTCTGCCCTTCCCCCGTTCATGCTCTGTCTCTCTCTGTCCCAAAAATAAATAAAAATGTTGAGAAAAAAAAATTTAAAAAATAAAAAATAAAAAAAATAAACTGAAGCTGAAAGAGTCATAGCCAACAACATGAAGAGTAAAGAGTTGAGTACAAGTCATTTGAAAAGGCAATTGTAGGGCTTTTTGCTTTTACCAAGATCTTAAAGACAACTCCCATGTTTTCCTCAAAAGGCTTTATAATTTTTTTTTTAACCTTGAGTCCTCTGCAATTCAGGACCTTTGCAGAACCCTCTGATGATGGAGAACTTGTATTTCTCTCAAAAATACTTTATAGTTCCTGATGTAGAAATCTTGGGCTATATAGTAATCATTATACTATGTCTAAGTTTATAAAATCATCATTTGTGTAACTTATATATGCATAATTTTTTTTGTAATAAAGGAACTTTTGGAGATGGTGAATATATTCATTATTTTGATTTTGGCGATGGTTTCTTAGATATATACATATAACCAAACTTATCAAATTGCATACTTTAATTATGTTCAGTTAATTGTGTGCCAATTATGCCTCTATAAAACTCTTAAATACTTAATAATAAAATGACCTTTATTCTTAGGAAGGCACCACTAAAGATTAGAAAATGAAAAACACACAATGAGAAGGGATATTTGCAATACATTTTGTATCACAAGATCTTTTTTTAAATATCACAGAATATTTTAAAAAATAATGACAATATACAATATTGATGAATGTCCTTAGTGTGGTTGTATAGGCACTTTTGTCTCATGCTCCAAAAGGACAAATTTGTATAGCTTTATTTTAAAGTGATTTATCAAAATGTACGTATATTTTAAAGCATAAAGTTGTGTATACTTTCTGAGCACAAAAGTACACCTCCAAGATTTTACCATAAAAAATATTAAAACAATTAGTCTGGAAATACATAAGCGAGTTTTACTGCAGCATTTTTATTACTAGGGAAAAAAAGGAAAATTAAATATGCTATATGACATAGTAGAGAACTGCTGAAATATATTATCATAATTTCAAACAATAGAATTAAATGTTTTGGGAATCAATGGTGATTTTAAGTACTTCAAAAGAAAAAAATATTCGGAAAAGATTAAGTATTTTATTTTTGCTTATACATATAGAACATATGTATATATACAAACATATACAAACTAATTTATGATAACTAATCACAACTAATGCTGTGAAGGTCAGTTTGCATTTTTTTCCCCAAATAAAAAGCTTTTTAGAGTAAGTGATTAATGAAATCACCCAAACCAAAAATCTACCATTGTAATAGCCTTTTGAATCAATGAGAGAGAATGAGCATGTAAAATGAAGGCGATCCCTTTACTTGATAATCGCTTGATATTAGGCCTTTAGGGAACTCATATTAAAGAAATAAACACACTACAAATCATATATATATATATATATATATATATATACATATATATATATTTTTGCTATTCAGTATGTCTTAGGTAAAGTAGTATATCTGAGTTCGAGAAGAGAGAAAAACATAGGAACATCACGGCAAAATTGAATTTGCTGTCATTATTTTCCATTTCCTAAAATTTAAAAATTACCACTTATTTGTATAATGCCTTATTCATTTCCGAAGTTTTCATTTAAAACAATAAAATTTAAACTGTTTTTGTTTAATGGAAACTTCCTTGGTAATCGGCATGAGTAGACAAGGCTCATACTAAATGAAATTATAGAGGGCACGTGGGTGGCTCAGTCTGTTAATAGTCCGACTCTTGATTTTGGACCCAGGTCAGGATCTCAATTGAGCCCCGCATCGGGGCTCTGTGCTGACAGCACAGAGCCCCTTGGAATTCCCTCTCTCTCTCTCTCTCTCTCTCTCTCTCTCTCTCTCTCTCCCCCCCTCCTCCCCCAGTCTCTCTCTCTCAAAATAAATAAATAGACATTTTAAAAATTGAAATTATAGGGAATTTCAGGTTCTTTATAGGTTTTGGGAGATCAAAAGAGCTACACTTTATTTTACAAATTTTTGGTGCATAAAAGTTTGTGGCAGTAAATGGAAAAAGATAATGTGTTTCTCTACCCACCACAGAATACTATGAATACTGTGATTTACAAAAGATGTTCTCTGTTTGAAATCCAGTGCTTTTATACTAATAGGGAGTAGAGTGCTTTGTTTTTCAATCTCAATATTTTTCACACATAAAAAGTTCTCTTATTAAAACAAAATGTCTTATCATGTACATGAAAATAAATATTGCCCTCATGCAATTTAGCTTGTAATAACATTTCCTAAAAGTGCCTTCTTGAAAAATATTAGAAGCATATATAGTTATTAAGTAGTCAAATATATAATTGGACTTTCCTTATCTTTCTCTTACATATGTGTATACAATGCACTATCCCCTTACAATTTATAACATTCAGGAAATACCTTTACTAGTATTTAAAACCTTTTTACTTCTACATTAAAATCATTATAGTTTGTACTTCAGTTTTACCTAATTATAAGATCTATATTTTTGAATTGTAACTGTGCTGAAAATTGATTCCAATATGAGATCATTTTAAAAAATTTATTCCACAAGGTAAGTGATATAAAGTAATAATATATGTGTGAGAAGTAAGGATGTATAAGTCTAATTATTCAAAATATAGAATTTCTACCTTCTCTAATCTAATAAAATCACATGAATTTATAGAAGTTAGGGTTGAGGGTTTTTGTGGGGTTTTTTTTTTGTTTTGGTTTTTTTTGTAAAGTCTTTGGGATTCAGACTGTAGAGGCATTGAGGAAGTATAAAAAATCATAGGATTTGTACAGACACGCCAGTGGAAGTCTTTCTAAAGAGATTGGTATTCTGTAACAGACATCTGGATCATGTCACTGTCTGATTTGGGAAACAGAATTAAATAGATAAAAGCTTTGAAAGGTAAGGTCCTGATACCCTGCTACTGGGTTTCATTAGTACAGGGGGATAGAAATGACGAGGGCAGATTTTAGCTGATGCAGTAGAGGAAAGAGAGGTCTGATAAATTGCTCTCTTTCCCTAAAGCTGAATGGAATAATCCAACAAAGTCCTGAAATATCAGTATACCACAGTCACAGTTCTTGCTTTAGATCACAAGATGAGCTACTGGATTTGGAGGCATTACTAACTTCCAGTGTGTTGTTTGTTTTGCTGATTAGTTGGTTTACTTTTTTTAAAATTTATTTTCAACTTTATATTGTCATTAAAAATTAAGCATATCCATTGATATGCAAAGGCAAGTGTACACACTAGAATATTACTATTTATTTTATTTATTTATTTAATCAATATTTAAACATTTTAAGTAACTTTTTTTGTTACCAGAGAAACTTCGGAAACATGTAGTTTCCATATTCTTACCACATCTAACAAGAATTAGTTACTTCAACTAAGTTATTATAAAAAATGATTGATGGGGAGGTTGTAGATAGTCGCCTAAATATATTAATATGTGATTTTAGCTAGCAGATCTTTTTCTTTATATAATTGTGCTCAATTCACATGCAGAAATGTATAGGGAAAAGATGTATGCCTAATTATATAAATATTTAAAAAATAATTTAGTTGTACATCTTTCTGTCTTCTTTCTGCTATTTATATGTGAAGGCTTGGAGAAGACAGACTTTTGTTTATCAACATATAATAATAAAAAAGTATACCCAGAATTATTTGCAATTGTGGATGCAGAAAAGATAGATCCATGTTATTTTATATTTCATAGATTCTCTTGAGTTTATTTGGAACCATGCTTCATCTGGTTCATGGACTGTGACAGAGATGATATGGGTCCTTTCTGAGAAAAGTAGTTAAGAACAACTTACCTCCTCAATCTCTCTCATTATTTTCAGTAGTGACCATAAATTTTATGTGTTGAGATGACTGTGGGATAAGATAGAAACAGTCTAGATACTAGAAGCACTGTGTTGAGGATTGCTGCTTTGGAGGGTGTACTAGCCAGCATCAGATTTTGTGTGAGAAAGGAATACAAGGAGATACATCATTGTTGTGTAATGATATTTAACATTTCAGGGCCTACTAGTTACACTGGCACTGACTAATGTAAAAAGCACAGAGATCAATTACAATGGATAGGAAGGGCTCAGAAATGAAATGATTGGAAGGTATTGGTGAAAGAGAGGGCAAAAGAAGATGAGCCTGAGTTGACAGTAGTAAGCCAGGATGTAAAAGGTAGGAGGGAGGCAGATAATGATGAGTAGGAAAAAAACATCTCATGGAAGGACTTATAGATAGAATTTTAAGACTATGATACAGTCTAGAAAATACTTTTTTGTACTCTATTGCAATGTAGTATATGAAATACCTTGATTCCTAGGGGTAATGAAAGAAGTGTGGGAAACTAAAACGTTACTAGTTATTTTTGTCAACTTTAGTGGCTCTCTCTTATTCCATATGCCTTACTTTACCTCCTTTAAAATAACTACAGTATCAGCCAGGATCTTTTTAGGGAACAGAAAGCACAAACTAATTAGGATATATAAGGAAGGTATCAAAAATGAATTATTTACAGAGCTTTGCACAACATAAAAACAGGCATGGCTAGTATTAAAGTGGCCATTATCATCCATACGGTCATGAGAGATGAAGGAAGGGTGCAGGTTACTGGAACGAAGGAGAGAGTCTTGTGGAAAAGTTACTTTGGGGCAGTGGCTTTCTTTCAAGAGGCACAGCCAGCCTAAATCTATCAAACACGGAAGGAGTTAGAGAAACTGATACCCTGATCTTACTCTCCTCTTTCCAAATATGCTAAGGATTCCTTTTGATAACATTGGACTTAACAGTATAGGTGTTATATGTAAGTGATGAATCACTAAATTCTACTCCTGAAACCATTATTACACTATAAGTTAACTACTAAAACTAAATAAAACATTTATGGGGAAAAAAACAAAAACAAAAGAAGAAGGAAAAAATGTACAGTTTTAGGATGAAAAAAAGAGTGTAGGCTAAGAGATCCTATTGATTATCTATATAGGTCAGCTTCTTGGAGTAGATGGCGGGGTGCAAAGATAATTAAGAGTAGAATGGACAGTCAAACAGAAGATATTCAACACTGTTCACACATCATACCCCTCAGCAGCTGGCTTTCAGTTGGATGAAAAGTTTACGTCCCCAACACCCGATACAAATCAGATTAACTGCCTTATAATTTGGAGTGATACCAGTTCTCTCATATTCCCACATAAAACCTAAAATACTAGTCACTACTGCCTTTGCTTCTAAGGCTGGGTAAAGAGCTCTAAACTGGTTAGTATAGATACCTTTATCCCCTACCTGTTTCAGGTTCCCATTAACTTTTTTTTGTCTTTTATTTATTTATTTATTTTTATTTTTTTTTTTCAACGTTTATTTTTGGGACAGAGAGAGACAGAGCATGAACGGGCGAGAGGCAGAGAGAGAGGGAGACACAGAATCGGAAACAGGCTCCAGGCTCTGAGACATCAGCTCAGAGTCCGACGCGGGGCTCGAACTCACGGACCGCGAGATCGTGACCTGGCTGAAGTCGGACGCTTAACCGACTGCGCCACCCAGGCGCCCCTTTATTTATTTTTTTAATATGAAATTTATTGTCAAATTGGTTTCCATACAACATCCAGAGCTCATCCCAACAGGTGCCCTCCTTCTATGAGCATTTCAGTTGTTTGTGATTCTTTAATTGATGGTGTGGCAGGAGTTGTTGGTTGTCTTACTTGTATGTGGTGTGTGTGTGTGTGTGTGTGTGTGTGTGCATATGTGTGTGTTGTTTTGACTTTTTTACCTAGGAAATACCTGGCAAGGAATTACTAAGAGGCACCCTAATTAACTCCAAATATAGTCCTACTTGCCCTTGCCTTGCATTTGTAATCTGTTTCAAATTGTCAATTGACAAACTGGAACCAAATTGGTTCCTGTTGGAATCCAATCTGTCAATTCACCTAGCCAGTAGCATTCAGGGATCTAGTTTGAAACTTTTTGCATAGTTGGCCTTCAGAAAATGAAGATGGATGCTGCCAGGCCTCTTAAGAGTCAGCTAATAGCTGGTACTGTATTACTTCTACTTCATGCTCTTGATTAAAGCCAATCAAAAGTCCAACCCAGATTCAAAGGAAGGAAAAAGAGAGTCTTCCTCTCTTGATGGGAGACTGGCATGCACAATTTTTTGGTGAAATTGTTAGTGACCGTCTTTGGAAACAATATATCATAATTACTTTCTACCATAGGTAATCCCAATATTACTGAATTTTCTAGGCTCTACGGCCAAGGCTCAGGGAAGCTTGTGTCATAACTTGAATCTGTTGTAGGGTCCTTTCTTTCTGCAAGCCACACTCAAAATTGACGTCCTCAAAGAAGTTGAGTAAAGGAGTTAAAGAAAAATGTGCAATGTGGTATATGTTTTCTCCAAAATCTAAAAAGACCCACATAACGTGATATAATTTTCCTTGGTAATTCATGTTTTTTTCACATTAGAGGGAATAACCTGACTGGTACCAGACCTCTGGACTCTTGATAATTTGAATGACGTGATAGTTTTCCTGAACTTTTTCAGGCATTTATCTCATAACCTCTGGTGTAGATATGTCTTGTTAAGCAGTTCAGTGTTCATATTTACTATTCACCAGCTCCAACTAGCATAGCATTATCAACATAAAGGACAGGGGTAGTGATCTTTGAGGTTCACAAATTTCCTCCAGATTATGTCATGAAAGATAAAGAGTTTCTATTTCTTGAGATAAGACTTTAAGATTTGACAACATTTTGTTGCCCTCTCAAATAAAAGCAAACTACTACTTTAATGATATAAGTGGAAGGAAAGAAGTGTTTTCAGGTCAGGAACTACAAATCAGTTCATAGACTCTGTTCATGGGTTTCACCTTCATTTCTAAGAGCTGTGTTGATAGAAAATGAGCAATTTTGGAGGACCAAAATCTAGCATTTGGGTTTGCAACTGTCATTAAGAGATGAATTTTTACACTTGCAAAAAGAAAGCTACGTACATAAACCTCTTTGGATAGCTTTCAATTTTGCCCTAATTTTTTAATCTAATTAAACAATATTTTTAGTGACCAGCTTTTATTGAATCTTTTCGGTGCATATAACTTAGCTTTTGTGGAAAAAATTTTCTTTTGCCTTCATATTGTGTTGGTTCATATAATTTTAATTAAGCTTAATTAAAAATATACCTATGAAAACAAGTGCAACTAACACAAAAAGATTTTAGAAAAACATAACTAACTTTTGGTAAGGTAACATGGAATTTGTGAGACAAGACCATAACTGTGTGGGCATATTAGAGAGTAGCTGACTAGCCACGAGTATTTATCAGGATATTGGCATGTTTACATCAAGATTAGTTAAGGGACTGTTTAGTGGATGTTCAAAAAATAGAAGATACTCTGCCTAAAGCTGGGGCAGGGGACCTGAAGGCCTACCCTTTCAGTCTACTGCCATCTTATTTAAAAAGAGAGAGAGAAAGAGATGAATTTTTTATGGGCCAAATAAGCTAGGTACATGAGATGTATTAGCAGTCTCAGATGTATAAAACAGAATGACAATATTTGGAATTTGGGTGAGATTATATGTTGACCCATCTGGATTTTGCACTGAAGAAAAAAGGTAGCTAAATGAGAATGTATTAGCAAATTTATTGTATTAGGTTTCTATTGCTGCTGCAACAAATTACCCCAAACACAGTGGCTTAAAACAGTACGATTTTGTCTCTTAGAGTATTTGAGGTTAGAAGTCTCAATTTAAAGTTTTACAGAGTTGTGTTCATTCTGGGGGCTTCAGGAAAGAGTCCTGTTTCCTTGCCTTTTTTAGCTTTTACGGGCTCCTTTATTCCTTGGCTCATGGCTCCTTCTATACATCACTCTAAATTCTTTCTTATGTGCTTATATCTCCTAATACTGAGTCTGATCCTTTTGCTTCATTGGACCACCCACATAATCCAAAGTAATCACCCATTGCAGACTCTTAATCAAATCTGCAAGGTCCCTTTTATCATTCAAGGTAACATATTCATAGGTTCTGAGGATTAGGATGTGAACATCTATGGAGGCTATCATTCAGCCTATTATACTCAAGGAGAGAAATTTGAGAGATAAGTGTCACCATTCAAAATTGTGATGAACTATATGTGATATTTTCATTCTGCTCAATAGCTTTGAGTCACTCATATTCTCCATATTTTTTCTCTGCCAAAATTTTTGCACTATTGTCATATCTACTTTCTAGTTCATTAATCTCTCTCCAGCTTTTTCTAATCTACAAAGTAGAGCATACTTTTTATTTATAAACAATTCTACTTTTTTCATTCATAAAATTTCCAGTGGGTATACTTACAAAATATTTCTAGTCATTAGTAAGTTCCTCAAATTTCCATTACATATTTTATGTGCAGTTACTTTATATTCAGTATTAAATCATTTCAATATCTTATGTATGTGGTGATGTATAAATCTTTACATGTATTATTTTTACTGAATCATGTCTGGTTGGCCATTTCCTTATTTGTTATTAATGCATATATACATAATGTCTACATATGAAATTTAGCATACACATATATGTATAGAAATTTCAAAAATCCACCAGTATATAAATCTTACTTGTTGAAATCAATGAATTGTTACAAAATGAATACACTTCTCTAACCATGCCAGGTCAAACAGTAGAGATTTATTAGCACCCCCAAAATAATTTCCTATTCATACCTTCTACCACAAAGACAGCCCTATCTTGATGTCTAACTCTACATACTATTTTGTTTCAAGGCATATGTATTTTTTTCCTTAATTTTTTCTATTCACCATTATGCTGGTATTTTTCATTCATGTTATAGTATATAGCTATAACACATATGTTGTTATATGTAATTGCATTCTATGAATATGCTACAGTTCCTTAAAATGTCAAAAAGAAATATGGGTTTCTTTTCTGTTTGGGCTATTATGAATAATGTTGCTAAGAATATGTTTGTAGGTCTTTGGTGTTCATATGCAAATTTCAATTTGAGTGTATACCTGAGTATATATGGTTACAAAGGATCTGCATATTCAACCTTAGAAGATTCTGCCAAAAAACATTCATGGAGATGATTTTAAGTCATCTTTATCAATTTGTTCTTCAATCACCAGTGGTTGAGAGCTCTCATTACTCCATATCTGTGTCAAACTTAGAATTATCAGAGTTTAAAATTCAGCAATCAAGATGGTGCTCAACCTGCCATTTTCCTAATGACTGATTTGAGTAAATGTTAACAGTTATATATAAAATATATATTCTTATCCTATTGGTTATCACTCTTCTCTCTTAATGTCAACTTTTATGAGGAGATTTCTTTTTATTTGTTTCTTTTGCATGATTTAATTTTAACATTTCCTTTAAGGTAATATAATTTCAATATTGTTTTTTTAAGTTTATTTTTATTTATTTTGAGAGAGAGAGAGAGATAGAGAGTGAGTAGGGGAGGGGCAGAGAGAGAGGGAGACAGAATCCCAAGCAGGCTTCATGCTGTCAGTGCAGAGCCTAATATGGGACTCAAACCCACAAACTGTGAGATCATGACCTGAGCTGGCATTGAGAATCAGATGCTCAACCGACTGAGCCATCCAGGGACCCCATAATTTCAATCTTATTAAAGAAATCTTTTTTTTTTATAAAAATTTTTTTTTCAACGTTTATTTTATTTTTGGGACAGAGAGAGACAGAGCATGAACGGGGGAGGGGCAGAGAGAGAGGGAGACACAGAATTGGAAACAGGCTCCAGGCTCTGAGCCATCAGCCCAGAGCCTGACGCGGGGCTCGAACTCACGGACCGCGAGATCGTGACCTGGCTGAAGTCGGACACTTAACCGACTGCGCCACCCAGGCGCCCCAAGAAATCTTTTTATTCCAGTGCCTTCTATAAGGTAAGCATTTTTACATTTTATTTTTAAATAATCACATCATCAGGGGTTTCTTTTTGTGCGTGTTAAAATACAGAGAGCAACTGTCATTTTTAGTTTTTGTTTTTTGTTTTTTATTTATTTTTATTTTTTATATGAACTTTACTATCTAATTGGTTTCCATACAACACCAAGTGCTCATCCCAACAGGTGCCCTCCTCAATACCCATCATCCACTTTCCCCTCCCTCCAACTCCTCCATCAACCCTCAGTATGTTCTCAGTATTTAAGAGTCTATTATGGTTTGCCTCCTTCCCTCTCTGTAACCTTTTTTCCCCCTTCCCCTCCCCCCGGTCTTCTGTTGAGTTTCTGAGGATCCACGTATGAGTGAAAACATACAGTATCTGTCTTTCTCTGCCTGACTTATTTCACTTAGCATAACACTCTCCAGTTCCATCCACGTTGCTACAAATGGCCAGATTTCATTCTTTCTCATTGCCAAGTAGTATTCCTTTGTATATATAAACCACAACTTCTTTATCCATTCGTCTCAACTGTCATTTTTCTACATGCAGGTAACTAGATGAATCTATCACAATATGTTGAAAAGTCCATCCTTGATACACTGTTTTCAGAATGCCAAGTTTGTCCTAAATGAAGTGTTAAGATATACATAGGTGTGGTTTTGGATTTCTATTCTGTTTTTTGTTTGTTTGTTTTTTACTTTTACACTGGTAAGACATTCTCTTCTTTTTAACACCCTTAGTAAGATATAATTGATATACAAGGAACTGCACATATTTAATATGTACAATTGGATGAGTTGAACATATGCAAACACCTATGATACCATCACCATAATCAAGGTAATAGACTTATCCAACACCTCTCAGTTTCCTTGTGCCCCTTTTTGGTGCATTACTGACACTTCATATGCTGTCTACCCTCAACAACTTTTGAAGTGCACAATACCATATTGTTAACTATAGGAATCATGTTGCTCAACATATTCCTAGAACTAATTGACCTATAATGACTAGAATTTTATATATATTTAACAACTCCTCATTTTCTTTAACCCCCTCTCCCCAGTTCCTGGCAACTAATATGATATTCTGTACTTTTATGAGTTTTTGATGATTTTGAGATAACTCATATAAGTAAAATCAGGCTGTATTTGTCCTTCTGTGTTGACTTATTTCACTCAGTATAATGTTCTCCATGTTTGCCCATGTTGTTGCAAACATCAGGATTTCCTTACTTTTTCTGAGGTGGAATATTATTGCATTGTAGGTACACACCACAGTTTCTTTATCAGTTCATCTGTTGATGGACACTTGGGTTGTTTCCATATCCTGGCTATTTTGAATAATGCTATAATAAACTTGGGAGTGTAGACATCTCTTTGAGATACTGATTTCAGTTCTTTTGAACATATGCCCAGAAGTGGGATTTGCTTGATCACATGGCAATTAAACTAGTTGATTTTCAAATATTAAACTACCCTTTGATTCTTGGAATAAAACTGATTTATTTTATATGTTATTAGTTATATTATTAATGTTTTGTTTACAACTTGTCATCTATGGTAATAAAGATTTTCCTTTTTTGATATACAATGTCAAATTTGATATTGTTTTCTGTCATAAGACAAGTTATCTGAAAAAGTTTTCATAATATTGGCATTATTACTTTTTTTTTTGGTTTTTGCTAGATTCCACTGTTGAAGACCAATGAGTGTTTAGTTTTATGGGAGATTTTTTATTACAGACTCAGTATTTGTAATATTTATGGGAATATTAGAATTTATAATTTTTTCCTTTGTCAGTTTTGGTAAATTATGATTGTTTGAGAATTTATGTGTCTCATCTAAATTATCAAAGTTATTCATAATATCATCTTCAGATTCAGTCTAGTAGTATCTGTAGCGCTGTCCCCTTTTGCATATTAATATGATCATTTGTGCTCTCTTCCTTTTTACCTTCCTTTTACCTGTCTGTCATGGCAGAAGTTTATCAATTTAATTTATTTTTTAATTAACCAATTTGTTTATCTTTTCTGTTTTATATTTGTATTCTAATAAAATAATTTACTTTATTTTATTTTTTCCATTTATATGTTATGGTAGATTTAATTTCTATGTATTTTTCCAGTTCTTGACACAATGTTTAGGTGATTGGCTTTTACCTTTTTATCTTTCACAATAAAGTAAAGGTTTTATTAAAGACTACAGATTTCCCCCTAAGCACAGTGTTGGCTCCATTCTATAAGGTTTACATGTCATATTTTGGTATTTATTTAGTTCTAAACATTTTGTTGTTTCCATGGTGATTTCTTTTAGCCATCAATTATTTAGAAATGTTTGCTTAGTTTTTAAACACATTATATTCTCTAGCTTAGTATGTAGCTTAGTCCCAGTAAAGACAGAGACCACACTATATATGATTTATTATATTTAGAAATTTGTTCACACTTGCTGCAGGCAAATTTTTGGTAAATATTCAGTGTACACTTGAAAAGAATATATACAATGCAGATATTGTATTGAGTCTTCTTCAGTGTTGATGATGATGTTTACATCATCTGTAGTCTTTACTATTTCATTCTTTCTAGGTATTTCTCTATAAATTTGTATAGGTGATATATATAATTATATTATAGCTTTTATATAAGTATATATTACCTATAATTTATATATTATGGTACTATATATAATATATAGTATATAAGATATATAAACTATAAATTTTCTTATGTATTATAATAATTTTATTTTACATAATGCCTAAGGGCAAAGTGACCTCAATCCATGGGAATACTGAAGATCTCCAAGGGCTGAGATGGGTATGCAATTGACCCACAAGTGTCTTCCCAATTTGCCCAGAAATGAGTAAGGTAAATGAGTAAAAAGCTAGGGCTAGTATTTATTCATTTTCAGTGTTGACAAATTATCTGTCAGAAGATTTCTTTAAAACCATTTTTTTAATGTTTATTTATTTATTTTGAGAGAGAAACCATGAGACCAGAGAAGGGGCAGAAAGAGAGAGGGAGAGAGAATCCCAAGCAGGTTCCGCACTGTCAGCACAGAGCCTGATGTGGGGCTGGATCTCATGAACCGTGAGATCATGACCCGAGCTGAAATCAAGAAACAGACACTCAACTGACTGAGTCACCCAGGAGTCCCTTTAAAAACATTTTTTTTTAATTTATTCTTCAAATGTTAAATATTTTTAAATGTTTTTAAAAATATTCTTTAAATATGAGTTTATTCTTTAAATGTGATTTTTTAAATGTATTCCACGTATTAGTGACTCTAGCTTCAACTTCAGATATGAGCTATTTCTTTATTAAATGTCACACTGAATAGTGACTATTTTCAGGACTTAATACAATACTGTAGAACTGTTTGCTTTTGTCAAGATAGATGGGTAGATAGATAAATAGATAGACAAACATTATATTTATTCAAACTCAATGTCCATAATATATATAATTGTATATGTTTTTTATTTACCAGTCTATTTACCAATTTATCTGTTGATTTGTTTATCAATAATATTTCATTAAATATCAAAGAATCTGTTCATGTCTATGATTTTTAAGGATTGTGTCAAATTTTACTATTTTATTTTATTTTATCATTTACGTAGGCTCCATGCCCAGTGTAGGGTTTGAACTCATGACCCCAAGATTAAGAGTCAGGTGCTCTACCAACTGAGCCAGCCAGAGTCCCTGGACTATGTAAAATTTTAAATAACATTTTAAATAATTCTGTTTTATCTAAGATTATAGAAATACATTCACTAACAATCCTTTTTTATTTATAATATTTTGTGCTTTTCAAAGATGCTAAGCAAGATGGTAAATACAGTGACTGAGTTAGAATAAGACTGATGTGCAACAAATCCTCCCTATTTGGTCTTCTCTCTATTCTTGTTCCGTGTTGATCTCTTATTTTCTTTAAGTTTATCCATCACTTCTATAGAGACAAACATGAAAGCAATAAATCCCAAGTTGGTATTTCATTTTCTTTACTCACATTTCTCATTTTTTCTACACCTTCTCCTGGAATTTTATCAAGCAACTCAAGCACAATTTATACGGATAACTTTATCAACACCTGCACAAAACTGGTTTTCTACTCTTTATTCATGATACCAACTTTTAGTTCCCACTAATCCTGTCAGATAATAATTACAACACTGACATTTATTGAGTACCTGTAATGTGTCACGCTTTTTCAGAAACTTTTTACATGTAAAATGCACATTTAGATAGGGTTTCTTATTATCTGTGTTTTACATATGCATAAATGAGGAGGCTATGGAACTTGCATACAGTGGTTCAGCTGTAATTTATTCACTAAGGGTCTAAACTCAAGCAATTCTGCTCAAGATGCCACCATGCAAAATTAGTATGAAATCCAGGGTCATTTGTTACTTCTCTGATTTTATATTATTCTATTAGGGGAAAAGAAATGTGTTTTCTTTATTACTCATTTTTTTTTAATTTAAGATATTGGAAGAGTAACAAATGACTTTTGATTTCATACTAAGGTAATGCATAATGGCATCTGGAGTGGAATTGCCTGAATTTAGATCATAGACGTACAACTTATAGCTAAACAACCTGATGCAAATTTCATGGTCTCGCCTTTACTCATATGTAAAATGAGGACAATAAATCCTATTTAAAAGTGATTTGACATGTATCACATACAGGATAATGTCTGACACATTTTAGCCATTCACTAAATATACATGTATTTTCTATCCATTCCCACTTTTTCATTCTTGCAGTTTTTATTTTCTGTTATTAGTTATAATCTATTAATATATTGCATATCTTTCTACTTACTTTATTTTTTACTTGCTTTTCCCTGTTTATCTTTAGGCCAGCCACCCAAACACTTCCACAGACAGAAAATTTAGATCAATTTGAATAGCAAATCCTTCTGATTGGTTCTCTTTCATGATGAAACCATTTAAATGACTGGCTGCTTACCAATCCAACTATATTTTGTTAACTTGAAAGTCAATGTCTCTCTCTTATCTATATCGTTTCAGGTAAAGCAAAACAAAACAAAAACAAAAACAAATTGTGCCTCTGTCCTTAGCTACGATTATTGTTGTTTATGGATTAGAAAGTTTGTTCCAAAGGATTAAGAGTAACAACACATTATAAACAAAACAAAAAGCAAAGTAATCATTAAAAAAAGGGAAAAATTCCCGATCTAAAAGGCTTGATTGTAACCTAATGGAATATGTTAGCAGAAGCAAAAATAAATGTAAAGCAAACAAATGTGAATTAGTCTTATCATATAATCAGAGAATAAGAAGAGTAAGTAAAGTGAGTGATAGAATTCTCCAAACATTGTCCAGTGTAGAATGGGGCTTTGACCAAAAGACTTGGAAATTGAGGTTCTACAGGCTAGGCATTACTCAATGTAGTAATGCATACAAAAATGGTGAACACAATAAATTTGAATATTATAATCCTTAATAAAAGATGGATACATTAGACTGGCTTAGCCTGATGCCATTAAATATTTGAACAGAATAATTGTGGTGTTCTGATTGCACACATTTATAGCAGGTTTTCGGAATCTGATGAAACATTTTACAGATTTTCTAAAGGTGGACACTCAACTGGTAATGCAAAACAAACCAATTTGCATCTTGTTACAGTTATATATTTAGCTGTAAATGAATGACTTAGCATTGCAATTTTATATAGTAGCCTGAGGAAATTTACTAAAGCTAAAATGCCCTTTAGATATAAAATTAAATACTGATGGTATGCCAGGAATGGGGAAAAATGTTTCCTGAGTCTGCAGGCATGAGGATAAGATATTTTTTACAGCATGAATTTAATAAAATTATGAATGACATTATAACTTTTAAGATTCTTAGTAGGAAGCAAAATTAGCAAATTCTTGCTAATTTGAGTAAAACAATGATTAATTTCAAAGATATTGAATAGGTCATAGTACATTCAGAACTTCCCCAAAGCCAAGGAAACAATGCCTCAACTCACACTATAAGTTGAAGAAGACTATACTTTCACTTTGGAAGCTGGCATCACAGTGCCCTCCAACACTGGCCCACTGAACAGTGCTAGAGTAGCTACCACTACTTGCCTCTGGGCCCTAGATGCAAATCCACCATTGACTCCAACTTTGACTTCTATTTCTGCCCATGAAAACTAAATGCTACAAGAATTGCCTTTCTGCCATACACATTTGGGAAACCAGGCAATATATGTGAAATCACAGTATCCAAATGTTGGACAACAAGCAATAAAGACTGTGATCTTGAAAGAAGGCGAAAAAAAGACAGGTGTTATATAATTTTTTCAGCTTATTATCAGAGGCACTTTCTAGGTCACAGTGAAGGAGAGGGAACCGTAAGAGAGCCTACACAGATCAGGAAAGAGTTTGCATTGCCATCAGCCATATCAGAGGGCCCATACCTCTTTACACAGAGCAATGGGGAGAATAATCAGAAAAATGCCTTAAAAAACAGGGTTAAATTAGCCCTAGATAAAGGCTACTCTGAGCATGCCTTAACAAAAAACCTTAAATCACACACACACACACACACACACACACACACACTTTTTTTATTTGAATATAGCTGACAATTATATTCAAATCTATCATCTATCCACGGATAGATGATAGATAATTTCAAACGTACAACTTAGTGATTTTACAAGATTATACAGGATGCTATGTTCACCACAAGTATAGCTACCATCTGTCCCATTACATCGCTATTACAATGTTTTTATTCCCATGACTTACTCATTCCATAACTGGAGGCCTGTACCTCCCTCTCCCCCTCACCCATTTTGCCCACCGTCAGCCCCCTGTCCCCCTCTGGCAACCATACTTTAAATGGCCTGATGATCTTTGAATAATTTAATTACATGCCAAAACAAAAATCCAACACTATTTAAAGGAAAACAACAAAATTCTATAAGCAACAAAATAAAATTCATAGTGCCCAGAAGCCAACAGAAATTACCAGATATAAAAAACAACATGGTGAAACAGGTATATATGACTAATGATACAAGAATAAATTCAGTAAATTAAAACAGATGCAGACATGAGAGAGATGACCTATTTGCAGACAAAAAAATAAAAAAATTAACAAAAATATTGTAAATATTGTCAAGAATGGGAATGAAAACATAACTAAGAGAGTGAATAAAGATATAAAGCAGACTTGAATGGAGCTTTTATAAATAAAAAATGCTATGTATACAATAAAACTTCACTGGATAGATGATATGGCAGATTAAGCTTTAGAAAGAGGTCTGTGAAATTGAAGATACAGTGATATTATCTGAAATGGCATACAAAGAGGAAAAAGGACTGAAGAGTTAAATAAGGCTTAATTGACATATTAGACAATGTCAAGCAGAAGAAAAAAATATTTGAAGAAATAATGTTCACAAAATTTCTAAAAGTTATGAAAAGTATAAACCACAGAAACAAAATGTTCAGTGAGCCCCAAACAGAATAAAACTAAAGAAAACGGTCCCGAGTCGCATCATAATCACATTGCTGACAAACAATATTTGGGAGAATTCCTGAAAATAAATCAGAGGGGGAAATGACAAGTATGTTATACATACTACAAAAACATAATAAACATTACATTTTCCCCAATATGAACAAAGCTATGATAAGCACTTCTTTACATAACCTTCATTTTATTCCTTATATGTAAATTTTTAGAGGAAAAAATTACTGGATTGAAAATATGCAATATAAAAACTTTGGATACTCACAGCTTAAAATCCTTTTGAAAGTTTGCACAGGCTTATACTGCCACCATCATTATAAGCATTCCATTAACCTACATCCTTGTAAAAAAATGAATATCATGATTTGTAATAATTACTAAAAGTCTATCTTAACTGGACTTATATGAGAAAACTCTTATATTCTTTTCATTTTTTAAAAATAAGAATAGTTTCTCATAAAATAATGACATTTTTAAAGCTTGACTTTTGAAGTCAATATTGACTTTTGCTCTGTATCTTTTGAGATCTTGACTTTTACTATTATTTTGAACATTTTTGGTATATTTAATACCTTAACGAATCAAGTACAGGAGATACTGTAAAGCAACAGCAAAGAGATAAAGAGATGAGAGAAAGTTAAGGCATTTGGGAGGGGGAACCAAGAGACCTGGCGTTGGAATATAAAGTTTTTCCAGAAAGAGTGAAAATAAACAAATGCAGGAGAGGCAAAGCTTAAACACTAGCAGAAAATTTAAGTGAACTGAAGAAAAACCAGGATCTGTGGTTTGAAAGGACTTACTGTGTTCCAGGCTGGATTGGTGAGAAAAGAAATAAGCATGAGCAACATTGTTAAATACTGATGATAAATAGAAAATTTTGTAAGCTTCTGCATATAAAGTAGAAGTTATGGGCAAAAGGAAATGTACAACAGAGTGGTGTCTGACCTCTCAACTGGAGTGTCGTAAGCATGAGGTTTGAATGATATCAACAGTCTATTGAGAGAAAAGATTGAAAACTATGAAACCTTATCTGTCAGGATGAAAGAAAGATACTGGAGTATAGCAAGGAGCAGCAGTATATCAACCATGTACCACATCTGAGCCAAATTCATGGAAAAATACACTTCTCAAACAGCAATGAACCAGAACAGCAACATCAAGATGGGGAAAGATGAAGAGAATGAAAATATTGGTGAGCGATGAATCATGACTGGGGAAATGTTTGTTTGTTTTTTATGACAGTGCCCATTAATCTTGTAGAGTTATTCAATTTTCTAATTCAAAGCAGACTAAGCCTCCTATAAAACAATTACACATATATGATATAAAACAAGTATGATCTTGGGGCTAAGCACAATGAAAAATATTCTGGGAGCATTGATCAGAAAAGAAAACATTGGGACATAGTATCAGAAAAATGGTCAGAAGACTGAACACATTTTCACAAAATGTTTACTATGTGCAGCAGTCCAACTGAGTTAGGATTTAAAGAAAATCCGAATGAGGTATTTGAACCAAAAAGAATAAAAATCAAAGGGCTTAGATGCCCAGGAGCAAGATGAGTAAAAAGAGAATTCTGCAGGGTGCCCTCAGATCTGCATGTGCATTGGCCAGTTACCTTCTCTGCTTTACCTCTACAGGGCACTGCTTCTCATTTTATAGTCCCATCCATATTGATCATAAAAGGGTCTTATTGACTAATTGGTTAGGGGAAGGGTCCCTAATAAGTCTCTTTCTGCATTTTCCCTTCCCAGTATCTATTTCTCAGCACTCCTATGGCATCTTAGACTACTGTTTCTTCTTTCCCCAAAAACTTTTCAAAACAATTATACATACAAACACAGAGATGATCACATCAGAGCCTGGTGATTTTTCTTGTTTAGGTACCCATTAAATGATGTCTGGAATATTTCAGCTTACAAAAAAATGGCCTTATAAATTTGTTCAGCTTCAGACTTTCCTACTTGTTCTTATCTGTTGCTTCTACTGGAATACACATATTCCTCAAACTCATCATGCCTTTTTTCTCTGTGCTTTGCTTACACTATTCTTATAAACTAGAACTTTCTTTCTGCTTATCTATCATCTATCTATTTAATTTATCTGTCTATCAAATTTAAATCATTTTTGAAGAACTAGCCCAAGCTTTATTTATTGTCAGACTTATTTACCAACCTAGTCTAAGTTATCGATGGCATTCTAAAGAATTATGTTAAAACCTTCATATATCACTGTAGCATTTTATTGTAATTATCTGATTGCACTCAGAAAATTACACATCTCAGAAACCAAATTTTATTCATATCTATATATCCAAATTATATCACAATAACTAATATCTAGTCATTGCTCAATAAAATTTGAGAGAGTAAATGTGCAAGACTATACATTTTGCTCTTATTTCTTCATTAACCTAATTGTATTGTTTATATAACTGACATTATGCATTCTGATTTTTGTTTCTTTGTTTCACTGAGGAAGAGATTACTACCAGAGCAGTCTGCAGTCCACATACATTTCCTTAAAGTGGCAGTGGTGGAAAAGATTATTTACAGTTGTTGTTTATTAATTCTACCATTCTATTTGTCATGTTTTGATAAATTTTAAAAATCTGTAATAATTAAAATACTCAGCCTAATTTTCAATTATAAAGTTTTCTAGGAGAGTAGATAAATAGTTCTGACATTTAAGGCTGAATTTTGATGAGGCTGTATAATTACATACACAAACTTTCCATGTAGAAAGATAATATGCACGTACAAATTAAACAGAGTAGTTAGGTATTTTACTAAACTGTTTGCATGCATACTTTTGAAAGTAATTTTGAACTTTTTGAAAGTTGGGCCCTTTAATAAGTTGCAATGATTTTACAAAAGTTATAGAAATGGTATTCTTTTAACAAAGAAATAAAACCTAATCTCTCAAAAAGCATTATCAGCTGATGTCTTGATATCCAAACAACCAGCATTTAATATTTTTTATATATTTAATGCAACCATTTTAATTTTGTGATGATGTACTTTCCCAAACTTAAAATGAACAACTTACCAAGAAACAAATATTTGATGAACTATGAACTGTTTCAATGGCTAGGAAAATTAAATAATGAAAAATTCTACCTTTCATATTTTGTAAATGTCTATACATCAGCAATAGTGCAGTTAAGATTTTACCAAAGTACAGATATTCAGTAAGGGCCATATAAGAACACAAAGAGACTTCTAATGGAAGACAGAGTTTGGCATTGCCTTCTAACTGACCTATGATGAACATGAGACTACATGTGACATTGATAGTATGGTTGGGTTAACTCATCTGCTTTCTGAAATCAAACAATTAAGGACCCAGTTAGCTTTGAGCAGTAAGGTCACGTTCATGACCGGTGACTGAAGAAGCTATTTTTAAAGAGAAATAGCACTTATAACCTAACTGCCTTCTTCATTGGTGTACAGCCACTTCTCTCCTGTTTTCTACTTGTAAAGAAATCAAGGTAGGTCCACAAATTTAATCTCTCAAGACAAAGGGAAGACTATTGAACAAAAATCAATAAAGTGAATCTTACTCCCTCAAAAATTGTCTTTGTCTACATATCATCCTTTAGGTAAATTTTTACTGATGCTTTTTTATTTTTGTAATCTACATCATAGTTTAGGTCAAATGCACATAGTATTTTATTGAACTTTACATAATATATATCTAAAGCAAAATTCCACAGTTTAGCAAACAGCTAAACTCATTGGATGCTTAACCTACTAAGCCACCCAGGCACCCCAATAGCATCTTATTTTTAAAGTCACAATTCTGGGGCAACTGGGTGGTTCAGTTAAGCGTCTGACTCTGGATTTCACGCAGGTCATGTTCTCACGGTTCCTGGAATATGGGTCTGCTGGTGCCCCGTACTGACAGCAGGAAACCTGCTTGGGATTTTCACTCTCCCTCTCTCTCTGCCCCTCCCTAGCTCATGGTCACCCCCATTCTCTCTCCCTCTCAAAATAAATAAATAAACGTTAAAAATAAATAAGTAAATAAATAAAGTCATAATTCTGTGGCAAGAGTCTCATGATTCAACAAAGAGAAATAAATTACACCAAAGATTTATTTTAACAGTAATTTTTCATATTTTATTTCTTTGGACATTCTATAATGATAAAAGATAATTTTTGCAACTGTCCATTATATGGATTGTTTGATTTTTCTGAATACCCAATTTGTGATCAGTTAAAATAAAAGTGAATATACTTTATTAATCTAAATTATTCTCTATATTTAATATTCCATTGCTTAAGTCCTTTATTTCTTAATTAAATAAAGTTAATTAAGTTAATTTAACCTAATTTAATTTAACTTAATTAAATTAAGTTAAAATGAATAATAACATATTTTTAAAGAACTTTTACTTATTTATAATTAATATATATATTTAATGTTATTTCTATAAACCCTATTACCTGAATGTTTAATTATTGTGGGTTATAGAGACACCATACTATTAATTCTGTGGATTAGCAGAGCAGCTTATGTTCTTCAAAATAAATCTTATATATGAAAAACCTCATTATTTATATATGGCTTGTAATTTTCCCCCAAACTGGTGTCATGAAATGATTCAAAGTAGTCACAAACCTACCTGGAAAAATCAATGGTGTGACAAACGTTCCTAGCAGGAATAGTAGAGAAAAAAATTAGAAGACCCTATGGGTCAGAAAACTTAGGGACTTTAGCAAGGAAAGCACACAGGATATAGGATGTTAAAATGGGGCTCTTTATGTGTTCCAAAGTTTGGTGCTAGATTGCTTTGGCAGAACTTGCTAGGAAGATGACAAAAACTAATTCAACCCATACAAAATAAAAGGATCTTTAGAGAGGAGAGTTGACTTGTCTCAGATAAAAAAAAGTACCAGTCAGATAAGACCTTCATAAGACCTTGCCTCATGCTAATTATCCCCCTAAGTTCCTTACTCCTCCCCTTTCCCACCCCAAACTCCAGCAAACCCACTCTTATGCTGGAAGTCAGAATCCTTAGTAACAAACTGGGGAGAAGAGGAAGTTTGACAGATGGAGAAATAGTAGCTAAACCTGCCCCCACATCATAGTCTTTCTCCATGATTCTTGTAAGAAGTAGGACCAAGCTAGGGGAGAGAGCTGTGACCTTGTTCTGTGACCAAAAGTGTCCAAGATAATTTAATTGTCTGAGTATTGGTAAGGACAATATTATAATATACAATTTTCTTGTTTTCTGATCTCATTGTGTTGGGTTATTCAACACAATGGTAAATACATTAGGAGAAGCAGGAATGTGTTTAAGAAAGGATGTTCAGTGTCATGGCCTTGATGAATACTGTGTAATCAGTGACTAGAACTGAAACAACCCAGAGGAAAAACTGTTGACAACTAAATTAGAACACACCCATTAGGTACATCATTATTTATTTCATCTACTCATACTTTGCCTGGTAAAGCAGCCTGCAGCTCATGTGATAGCAGTTGTGTTTTGTTTTATTATAATAATTAATTAGCATACAAAATTTTGACTCACAGCACCACAATTTAGGTCTTATAAAAATAAGAGTTATGGGGCTCTTGGGTGGCTCAGTCAAGTGTCTGACTTCAGCTCAAGTCATGATCTTGCGGTTAGTGAGTTCAAGCCCCACGTTGTGCTCTGTGCTGACAGCTCAGAGCCTGGAGCCTGCTTCGGATTCTGTGTCTCCCTCTCTCTCTGCCCCTCCCTCGCTCACACGCTGTCTCTGTCTCTCAAAACCAAATAAACATTACATAAATTTTTTTAATTAAAAAAAATAGGAGTTACCTAAAAAAATGTCTTCAACCCACCATTCATATATAAAAGGATCTAATGATTCATCTTCTGCTTGACTGAATCACTACTTATATTTATCTATTACTCTACAGTTAAAATAGTCATTTTACCTAATTTCAAAATTGTGTTGCTCAACTAGCTTAATAATACATTCTCCATTGCTGTCTTCTCACTTACTAACTATATCCAGACAGGGTGCAGGTTATGATTACATGAGACTTTTAGCTTAGTACTATCTCCAAATACTTGTTCAAATGTCAGGGAGTTCTGCAGAATATATCAGTCCCAATGGTAGCTTCAGAGAAGTTGCTCAGTGATTCCATTTGTTTCTATCACAATTAATGCTATTGACTTTAAAGGTAGCACTAGACAACTTGGAAAACAACTCTCCCTTAATCCTAACAACTGTTGATTCTGGTTGGGTAGCTGGAAGGCTTATCCTTGTTACAAAATGCCACTTTTTTGTTTTTTTTTTTTTGTTTGTTTGTTTTTTGAGAAGCCATGTGCCAAAATGTTAAGATGTTGAATCAATTTGGCTAGCAGAGTAGAGATACCTTCCCAGGGCACACACCATACTCTGCTACCTTTTCACTGTGGTAGCTTAGGGTCTTAATAGACACGGTCTTATTACCAATAATAAAAGTGGTAAATAATTCGTTGAAATTATATCAGAAGTTCTTTTTAGGTTTTTATTAGGGATTTTCTGCTTTTTTTCAGGCAGCTGACTTCTTAACAAGAAATATTTATAGACATGGGAACTAACAAAGAAAGGAATCACCTTCAAAAAATCATAAGAGATGAGACGTGACATGAAAAGTTTCATTGCAGCCTCTTGTCTCTATATCAGGATGGAAAGTCCTCCTGGGGTCTTTCTGGCCCTGCATCTCTCAGAGGAATTTATTTACACATGGCTGAGACTCAGTAAGCTTGACCTCTAGGAAATGATTGCTTACAATAGTTGCTGCCCCTGACAACATAAAACACTTTCAAAAAAAGAAACTCACAGATGTGAAATGTGACCAAAAAATGGTTCTTAAAACCAGTTAGCAGAACATCACAAGGACACAATAGTATTACTACCTTAGAATATTTCAGAGACACAATACTCTCTTGTTATATCTCACTCCCCACCCCCCACCACGCAACAAATGGATACAAATGGAATCTGTATAATTTTTCTCTCAAACTCTTAAAAAAAAAAACAAGAACATCTTATTTGAATTTGTGTTACAGCAGCAAAGACAAAGCTATGACAAACAGTGCTAAATGGTTTTTTTTTTACATTTACTTATTTTTGAGAGACAGAGAAAGACAAAGTACAAGTGAGGGAGGGGAAGAGAGAGTATGAGACACAGAATCCAAAGCAGGCTGCAGGCTCAGAACTGTCAGTACAGAGCCCGATGCAGGGCTTGAACTCACAAACCTTGAGACCGTGATCTGAACCAAAGTCAGATGCTTAACTGACTGAGCCACCCAGGCACCCCAACAGTGCTAAATGTTTTAAGCCACATGATATCGTTTTCAGCCCAGATTTACCTGGTAGACAATTTTTGAAAATAAGATTCATCTATAAGTTGACAAAAATATGCCATTCATTGATATTTAGATTTAATGAAACAATAAAATCTGAAATTAGAGGTAGAAGTCCAGGTTTGAGTTTTAACTCTGGCATTTATTCAATATATTGTTTTTTTACATTTTATCTTTGATTGCAAAAGGGGTGCTCTCCTGGATCTCTGTCATCCATTGCATTTCTAGTGTTGGCTTATATAATAAGGCTAGTTTCCTGGAGTACCTCTTTTATCTTTGGTACTCCATGGGCCTCTCCCATATATAGAGGCAGTCAACACTGGAATTCTATGTATAGATTTCTAATATCTAATATGCAGATAATTATTGTTGCTCTACATTATGAACATGAGCACCAGAGGCAGTGATATGTTTATGAGCTGCCACCTAAGTGAGGAGGCTGAGAAAGAAAACTCAAATGTCCATAACTTGGTAATTCTAATGCAAAATATTAATTAAGGCAAAAATTCTTTGAATCATTCTTACATTGAAGTGATTGACGATAGTGAGAGAAAAACCTGGAGTCAGATTTGAGCTGACAGGTTCTAACTACGCAGAGTCTGGCATTGATGATGTTGTTATTAAAATTATGTATTTCTGATATTGACATAAAATCTAAATAAGAAGGCACAACATCAAATTGAAATTTTCTTAGTCTCACATTTTATGATGATAAAACTTGTTGGATGTCTTATGCACATAAAACAGCTGTTTCTTTCAGCATAAGATCCAGCTTTATAAAATATTAAATACGTATTTCTGATGCAAAATAGGGCACAAATTCTTAAAAAATAGATTTTAAATTACTTTCATTATCTGGAGCGAGTTACCAAATTCTGAACAAAATTTTCTAAAATTTATTTCATTTTTAAATTTTTTATTAAATGTTTATTTTAACTCCAGTATAGTTAAGATACAATATTATATCAGTTTCAGGTGTACAATATAGTGATTCAACAAATCTATACATTACTCAGTGCTCATCATCTTTAATCCCCTTCACCTATTTCACCCATCATACCCCACCTCCCCTCTGGTAACCATCTGTTTGTTATAGTCAAGTCTGTTTCTTGGTTTTTCTTTCCCCTTCTCTCTTTCTCTTTCTCTGTCCCTGTCCCTTTCTCCCTCTCTCTCTCTCTCTCTCTCTCTCTCTCTCTCTGTCTTTTTCTCTTGGCTTGTTTTGTTTCTTACATTTCACATATGAGTGAAATCATACGGTATTTGACTTTCTCTGACTGGCTTATTTCACTTAGCATTGTACTCTCTAGATCCATCCATATTGTTGCAAATGGCAAGGTTTCATTCTTTTTTTAATGGCTGAGTAATATTCCATTGTGTATGTTTATATATATACACACATACATATTACATCTTTTTAATCCATTCATCTATCACTGAATACTTGGAATGCTTCCATATTTTGAGTATTGTAAATAACGCTACAATAAACATAGGGGTGTACATATCCTTTTGAATTAGTGCTTTTGTATTCCTTGGGTAAAAAAAAAAACATTAGTAGGATTACTGGATCATAGGGTAGATCTATTATTTGTTTCAAGTTTTTATTTAAATTCCAGTTGTTAACATACAGTGTAATATTAGTTTCAGGGGTAGAATTTAGTGATTCAACACTTACATATAACACCCAGTGCTCATCACAAGTGCCCTCCTTAATACCCATCAGCTATTTAACCCATACCCCTGTCCAACTCCCCTCCAGCAACCCTTGGTTTATTCACTGTGGGTTAAGAATCTGTTTTATGGTTCACCTCTCTCTTTTTCCCCTCCTATGTTACCAGTTTTTTTCTTAAATTCCATCTATGAGTGAAATCATATAGTATTTGTCTTTCTTGACTGATTTATTTCAGTTAGAACAATACACTCTAGCTCCATCCACATCATTGCAAATCGCAAGACATTATTCTTTTTTATGGCTGGCTTATATTCCATTGTGTATGTATTTACCGTATTTTTTTTATCCATTCATCAGTCAATGGACATTTGGGCTCTTTCCATAATTTGGTTATTGTTGATAATGCTTCTATAAACATCAGGGTGTCCTTTGATCAAATACCTAATATTGTGATTGCTGGATCATAGGGTAGTTTTATTTTTAACTTTTTGAGGAACCCCCATACTATTTTCCAAAATGGCTGCACCAGTTTGCATTCCCACCAACAGTATAAAAAGGTTACCCTTTCTCTACATCCTTGCCAACATCTGTTGTTTCCTGTATTGTTATTTTTAGCCATTCTGGCAGGTATGAGGTGGTATCTCATTGTGGTTTTGATTTGTATTTCCCTGATGATAAGTGATGTTGAGCATCTCTTCATGTGTCCATTAGCCATCTGGATGTCTTCTTTGGAAAAAAATGTCTCTTTATGTCCTCTGCCGATTTCTTCACTGGATTAATTATTTTTTGAGTGTTCACTTTGATAAGTTCATTCTAGATTTTGGACAGTAACCTTTAACAGATATGTCATTTGTAAATATCTTCTCCCATTCCAAAGGCTGTCTTTTAGTTTTGTTGATTGTTTTCTTAGCTATGCAGAAGCTTTTTATCTTGATGAATTCTCAACGGCTTTTTTTGTTTTTGTTTTTGTTTTTTGTTTGTTTGTTTTTGTTTTTTTGCTTTTGTTCCCCTTGTCTTCTGGAGACATCTCTAGTAAGAGGTTGCTACAGCCAGCATCAAAGGGGTTGCTGCCTGTGTTCTCTTCTAGCATTTTGATGGTTTTGTGTTTCACATTTAGGGCTTTTATCCATTTCAAATTTATTTTTGTGTATGGGGTCCAATTTCACCTTTTGCATGTTGCTATCCAGTTTTCCCAGTACCATTTGTTGAAGAGGCTGTCTCTTTTCCATTGGATATTCTTTCCTGCTTTGTCAAAAATAATTTCTGCATTTTCTATTCTGTTCTATTGATCCATGTGTCTGTTTTCATGCCAGTACCATTCAGTTTTGTTGGCTACAGCTTTGTAATATAGCTTGAAGTTCAGAATTGTGATGTCTCCAGCTTCACTTTTCTTTTTCAAGACTGCTTTGGCTATTTGGAGTCTTTTGTCGTCCCATACAAATTTTAGGATTGTTCTAGCTCTGTGAAAAATGCTGGTGGTATTTTGATAGGGATTACATCAAATGTGTAGATGGCTTGATGTGCCTTGGCGGCTCAGTAGGTTAAGCATCCAACTCTTGATTTTGTCTCAGGTCATGATCTCACGGTTTGTGAGTTCAAGTCCTGCATGGGGCTCTGCAATGACAGTGGTTAGCCTGGTTGGGATTTTGTTTCTCTACCTCTCTCTCTGTCCCTCCCCCACAACATTCTCTCTCCCTTAAAGTAATTAAATAAACTGTTAAAAATGTGTAGATTGCTTTGGTTATAGACATTTTATAATTATTTGTTCTTCCAACTCATGAGCATGGAATGTTTTTCCATTTCTTTGTGTCATTTTCAATTTCTTTCATAAGTGTCCTATAGTTTTTAGAATACACATCTTTTACATCTTTGGTTAGGTTTATTCCTAAGTATCTTATGGTTTTTGGTGCAATTGTAAATTGTAAATTCCTCATTTTCTGTTTTTGCTGCTTCATTATTGGTGTATACAAACACCACAGATTTCTGTATGTGATTTTGTATCCTTTGACTTTACCAAATTCATATATCAAAAAATTCATAATTTTTTTCTGAAGTCTTTAATGTTTTCTAGAGTATCATGTCATCTGTGAAAGGTGAAAGTTTGACTTCTTCCTTGCTGGTTTGGATGCCTTTTATTTCTTTTGTTGTCTGATTTCTGAGGACTTCCAGTATTATGTTAAATAACAATGGTGAGAGTAGACATCCCTGTCTTGTTCCTGACCTCAAAGGAAAAGTTCTCAGTTTTTCCCCACTGAGGATGATATTAGCTGTGGTGTTTCATATACGGCCTTTAAGATGTTGAGGTATGTTTGCTCTATCTGTACTTTGTTGAGGGTTTTTATCAAGAATGGATTTTATCAAAATGGGAGCATTTTGTCAAATGCTTTTTCTACATCTATTGAGAGGATCATATGGTTCTTATCCTTTATTTTATTAATGTGTTGTATCATGTTGATTGATTTGTGAATATTAAACCACCCTTGCAACCCAGGAATAAATCCTACTTGATTGTGGTGAATGATGCCTTTAATGTACTGTTGAATTTGATTTCTTGTATCTTGTTGAGAATTTTTGCATCAATGTTCATTAGGAATATTGACCTGTAATTCTCTTTTTTGATGGGGTCTTTGTCTGGTTTTGGAATAAAAGTAATTCTAGCTTCATAAAGTGAGTTTTGCAGTTTTCTTTCCTTTTTTTTTTTTTTTTTGTTTGTTTGTTTTTTGGAACAGTTTGAGAAAAATAGGTAGAAACTCTTTTTTACATGTCTGGTAGAATTGCCCTGGAAAGCCATCTTGCCCTGGACTTTTGCTTGTTGGGAGATTTTTGATTACTGATTCAATATCTTTGCTGGTTTTCAGTCTGTTCAAGTTTTCAATATCTTCCTGTTTCAGTTTTGGTAGTTTATATGTTTCTAGGAATATCTCCATTTCTTTCAGATTACCCAATTTTTTTAGCATATATCTTTTCATAATATTCACTTATCATTATTTGTATTTCTGTGGTGTTGGTTGTGATTTCTCGTCTTATTTATGATTTTTATGTTTGTCATTTCTCTTCTCTTTTTGATTAGTTTGCCTAGTGGTTTTCTAATTTTGTTAATTCTTCCAAAAAACCAGATCCTGGTTTCATCAAACTGTTCTACTGGTTTTTGTTTCCATATTACTTACTTCTACTCTAATCTTTAAAATGTTTGAATGTTTATTTATTTTTGAGACAGAGAGACAGAGCATGAGTGGGGGAGGGACAAGGAGAGAGGTAACACAGAATCCAAAGCAGGCTCCAGGCTCCAAGCTGTCAGCACAGAGCCTGACCCAGGACTTGAACTCACAGACCATGAGATCATGACCTGACCCAAAGTCAGACGCTTAACTGACTGAGCCACCTAGGCACCCTTCTACTCTAATCTTTACTATTTCCCTTCTTCTGCTGGCATTAGGTTTCAATTGCTGTTATTTTTCTAGCTCCTTTAAGTGTAAGGTTAGGTTACATATTTGACATTTTTCTTGTTTCTTGAGGTAGGCTTTTATTGCTATACATTTCCCTCTTATGGCAATTTTTGCTGCATCCCAAAGGTTTGGACCATCATGTTTTTATTATACTTTGTTTACATGTATTTTTTTCTTTTTTAATTTCCTGGTTGACCCATTCATTTCTTAGTAGGATGATGTTTAACCTTCATGTATTTATGGTCTTTTCAGGTTTTTTCTTGTGTGACTTCGTTTCATAGCATTGTGGTTGGAAAATATGCATGGTATGAACTCAATTCTTTTTGTACTTGTTGAGGCCTAATTTGTGACCAAGTCTGTGATCTATTCTAGAGAGGATCTCATAGGCATTCAAAAAGAATGTGTATTCTGCTGCTTTAGGATGAAATATTCTAAATATGTCTATTAAGTCCACCTGATCCAGTGTACCACTGAAAGTCATTGTTTCTTGATTGATTTTCCACTCAGATGATCTGTTCATTGGTATAAGTGGGGTGTTAAAAACCTCTTCTATTATTGCATTATTATCAATGAATTCCTTTGTATTTGTTATTAATTGTTTTACATATTTGGCTTCTCTCAAGTTGGGGGCGTAAGTATTTATAACTTTCAGATCTTCTTTCTGAATAGACCTCTTTATTATGATACAGTGCCCTTCTTCATCTCTTTGGTTTAAATTTATATTGTCTGATATAAATATTGCTACTCTGGCTTTCTTTTGATGTCCATTAGCATGATAAATGGTCCTCCACCTCCTCACTTTTAATCTGCAGGTGTCTTTAGGTCTAAAATGAGTTTCTTGTAGGCAGGACGTAGATGGGTCTTTTTTTTTTCCCTAATGTTTATTTATTTTTGAGAGAGAGAGAGAGACAGAGCACAAGCAGGGGAGGGGCAGACAGAATTTGAAACAGGCTCCAAGCTCTGAGCTGTCAGCACAGAGATCAATGCGGGTCTCAAACTTCTGAATCATGAGATAATGACCAGAATCAAAGTCTGAAGCTTAACTGAATGAGCCACCCAGGCGCCCTGATGGGTCTTGACTTTTTATCCATTCTGATACCCTATGTCTTTTGATTGGAGCATTTAGTCAATTTACATTTAGAGTTATTATTGATAGATATTAATTTAGTGACATTGTATTACTTGTTAAGTCTTTTCTAGAGATTTTCTCTGTTCCCTTCTAGTCTTTGTCACTCTTCATCTTTCTTGCCCCCTCAAAGAGGCCTGTTTAATATTTTTTATAGGGCTAGTTTAGTGGTCACTAACTCCTTCAGGTTTTGTTTGTCTGGGAAACTCTTGATCTCTCTTTCTATTTTGAATGACAGCCTTACAGGATAAAGAATTCTTGGTTGCATATTTTTTCCATTCACCACATTTAATATACCATGCCCTTCCCTCTGGCCTGCCAAGTTTCTGTGGATATGCCAACATTATTTGTCTTCCCTTATAAGTTAGGAATTTATTTTCCCTTGCTGGTTTTAGGATTTTTTTCCTTATCTCTGCATTATACAAATTTTTCTACAATATATCTTGATGTTGGCTTACTTTTGGCAGTTGTCTGCTTTTTGGGAGTTCTCTGTGCCTCCTGGATTTGATATCTGTTTCTTCCCCATATTTCTTTCCCCTATAATTTGCTCAAATAAATCTTTTTCCCCTTTTTTCCTCCCTTCTTATTCTGGTACTCTTAGGATATGAATATTATTGGAGCACCTGATGGGTTCAGTTAGTGGAGCATGTGACTCTTGATCTCAGGGTTGTGGGTTTGAGTCCCACATTGGGTGTAGAGATTACTTAACATCTTAAAAAAACAAAACAAAACAAAACAAAAGGAAGTGTTTCTGATGTATGCTGTGTGCACTCTGTTTTAACTGATTTTCCCCTCAGGTCAGTCCTCTGCAGAGTTTCTCCTTGCCTGAGTGTGACCTTGGTCAGAGTGTGGTAAGTTTTAACCAAGTGTGATCTTGTCTGCTTGTTAAGAGACCTGATGCTATTTACACTAAAACTGAAGCTTTGCAGAACTCTATGGTCAATAGACGTGGTGTATGTGAGGGATTTATGCTGGTCTTTTGGGAGAGGAGCATGCTGCACCAGTTCTCATACACACTTGCCCTAATAAAGCATCACCTGCAGAGCACAGGGGGGCCGTGCTTGGTGTAAGCAATTTAGACTGCCACTGTTGGCATGGGATGCTTCCTGAAGTTAGTTTATGCTGAGGAGTGGTGGAGGAAAATGGCACCATCCTCTCCCTCATTTCCAGAGAGGGAAGTTTGCACCCACCACTGTTCAAGAAGCCCTCACATAAGAGTGAACAATCTCCCCTCATATCTCCCAGGTGTCCCTCAGATCCTTGCCTTCACCCTGTCTGTGTCCAGGCAATCTGCCCACCCAGCAGGGCAGTGCATCTGTGCTTTATCCCAGGCAGGCTGGGTGAGTTTTAAAACTCCAAACTTTAGGAGTGTGGCATGGACCCACACTGGTTATGTGTCATGGACCCAGAGGGTCTCGTTGTGCTGGGACTGATGCAGTTTGTCCCAGAAAGGCAGTTGCACCAAAGCACAGGAGCTTGAGTTTGGAAAAAAGCACAGCAAAGAGCCAGTATCATTAACCCCCTCTACAGATGTCTTTGTGCCTATGCTGAGGAGCAGGGGAATGTAATGGTGTCTGCAGGGGCACCTGGGTGGCTCAGTCCATTGAGCCTCTGACTTTGGCTCAGGTCATGATCTCACAGTTTGTGGTTCCAGCCCCACATAGGGCTCTGTGCTGACAGCTCAGAGCCTGAAGCTTGCTTCGGATTCTGTGTCTTCCTCTCTCCCTCTGCCCCACCCCTACTCATGCTCTGTCTCTCAAGAATGAATAAAACGTTAAAAAAACTTTTTTAAATGCTGTCTGCAGGCTCTTTTGTTCCTGGAGAAGCAAGATACTTCTCCCAGATGCACTCTAAGAAGGGGGGGGGGAAACTGTCTCTCCCACTACATCCCAGGGGATCCTCAGATCCTACCAACTGCTCTTAGGCTCTCTGTCCTCCTTCTCCACAGGAGCACTGCAGCGCTGCTGGCCTCCAGACCAATCACAATATGACCTCTAAAACTCCAGTCTTCGTGCTCTGCTGACTATAAAAACTCACAAAAATTAGCCCCTTTCAGTTTTCCAGTCAATGACTTTGGGAAAGTATTTTCCTTGTGCAATCCCCTGTGTGCTCCTTTCTCTCTCTGTCCATGATCAGCGCTCCCTCCCCTCCACAGCACTCATGACCCTTTTCTTGCCCAAATCACATCTCCACACCTCCTATTTTCCGCAATGTGTCCTTTTCTCCCCCTCTAATTGTGCAGTTCATGCTATCAGTCCACAGATTGATTTCTTGGGTCCTCAGAATGATTTGATATTTTTCTAGCTATGTTTGAGGAATAAGGCAAGCCTAGGGTTCTCCTACTATGTTGCCATATTAGCTCTCCAGATAAAATTTATTTTAAATTAATTTTTTTTATTTATCATTAACAATTGTTGAAAGTCAGGATAAATTTCAGAAAGTTTAACCAAGAATATAAATATTTCCATATTACATGTGTAAGAATTCTCATTTTTGCAACCCAAAAAAGCTTATACTTCTTAGAATATATCCATTTGTAATATTTAGAACTAAGTTTTCAACAGATCATTATAATTGTTAGCATATGGTACATCTTAGCTCAGATTCATTCTTCTTTCTTTCTTTCTTTCTTTCTTTCCTTCTTTCTTTTTTGGCAATTCCAGTCACATTTAAAACTCCATTTTAAAAATTGTATAATCTTATGAAAAGTACAGGGAAAATGATACCTTTCTTTGACCCTTGGTTTCAATTTTTCATAGAATGTGTTATAGATTTTTTTTTCATTGTCCGTAATTCTGCTGTCAATTAACACAAACCTCATTTACTATAAAGGTGTTTTAAAAAAGAGTACCATAAGACTACAATTGAAGAGAGTAAGAACAAAAATAAAGATCTTTAAATGAGCAAAAAGTTTTTCCTTGTATTGAATATTTTCTAGTATTAACTATTCATTGATTGGAGTACAGATATACAAGTTAATGAATGTGAACATTTAATAAATATGTTTTCTGCATTGCACTGGACATGCAGTGAAGAGTTAAGTCACAGATATTGTGGATGAAACCAGTAATGCAGTATAAAGTATCTAGTGCCATTATAGAGCTATCTAAAAGTAATTGTTAATGGGAAATTATCCTGGCTTCTCAGAGATGGTTTTAATAAGAAGATTTTCATTTCAGTCTTAAAATATTGGAAGTGTATTAAGTGGACAAAAAGCAAGGCTTTTCAAACAGATGTAAGAGCATCTGCAAATGTTTACTGAAATGAAATAACATTGCATTTGAGAAACTATGCCTTGATTTGGATAGATGATAGAGGAGGATAGTATAACAATAATACAAGGAAGTAGATGAGGTCCAGTCAGAGAAGGTCTTGTTTGTCAAGTCACTGCAAAATTTGGATGATATTCTACTAAGAGGAGAATACGATAGGTATATACGTAGTGGTAAAGCATAATCAAATTTATTTTTGGGACAATTACTCAAATATTTAGGAGATAAATTAGAAGGGGAGAAAACTAGAGGTGAAGAGATCACGTAAGAGACTATTACATGACAAACAGTAAATTAGGATAGCAATGTGAATGGAAGAAAGGACAGAGGAAGTGGCAGCATCGCTGATTTCATGAACATATTTGGATGTTGGACTTTAGGGAAAGGTGAACTTTGAGATTGACTCTCAGCTTCTGAGTCAGTTGGTTGACTAGGTGATGGCATCATTAACAAGAAAGATAATACTCCTATTGTCAAAGAGAAAGATTAGATTTGCATTTGGCTCATGGAGGTAGAGAGAATGGCTTCATGGGTTTTGTCTTACAGATGACTAGATTAAGATAGATTAATAGAATGAGGGTTGGTCAACAGACACATATCGAGTAAGTTTTTGTTCTATAAAGGGTTATAAGAAAATGATTTGGCTCATGAGAAAATTTCCAGAATGTGCATACTGATGGCCAGGAAAGACATTTTGCCTCAGAAAGTAATTTATTTATATATTAAGTGTATATGTATTTATTTCTTTGAGGCCATCAGGGATTTACAATAATTCTGATTTTAAATGTATATAGGTTGAATATGCATTCTCTTATTGTCAAAGGAGTATCTCACCACTCTTTAAAATTATATATTTTAAAATTATTTATGTAACCTGCCTAGCTTCTGTGTTTTAAGAGTTATAATGCCTATTGAGCATTTACCAAAGTGTTATAATATATGTAATAATAGTTACAGTTAATATTCATTATTTGCAAAATTCTGATAAATTCTCACAACTCTTTGAGGTCTTAAAACAATTTATAAACAAAACAATAGTGAATACTACTCACTTTTCATATTGTAACAAAAATAAAAATAACTTCTGCTAAAAGCATCTTCTAATATTGGTACAAACTAAGATTGCTCCACATTTAGGTCTCAAAATTAAAACTTTTTTTTAGGGGGTCCTGAGTAAGTCAGTTAAGTGTCAGACTTCAGCTCAGGTCATGATCTGATGGCTCATGATTTCAAGCCCTGCATCGGGCTCTGTGCTGACAGGTCAGAGCCTAGAGCCTGCTTCAGTCTCCCTCTCTCATTGTCCCTTCCCTGCTCATACTCTGTCTCTCTCTCCTTCAAAAATAAATAAACATTTTTTAAAAATTAAAAAAAATTAAACTTTTTTCTATTAAAACAACACTGAAAAACCTATTTTTTTTCCCATGGGAAGAGCAAGTGTGAGAAGCTTTAATTATGAATAAGCTGTTAAGCCAAGATTTGTTCCAGTATTTTATTGCTTTTTCACATTTTTCTACATGCCTAAACAATTTCTCATGACTTTATGGAGCTTGTATCTGTCTGCTACATACACAGAATAATCTGATTTCAAACAGAAGCTTCCACATAGAAATCATGTTCAGGGTGCTGCCTAGATGGGTCATTTTGAAGCCCAAAGTCTTATTTTTATGTACTAAACTTGTCTATCTTAGAGCAACAGATAAATATCAAGCCGTGTTTTTAAAATCTTTGAACACTTGCAATACCCATTGGCTTAAAAAATCTATTAATGGAAAGAAAAATCGTTTTATATATTATTAAAATACAGAAAGCCATAAAATGGTAAATAATGGCATAGTAAAGTCATTTTATTTTGTTATCACTTATATGAAATTGCCCAATATAACTCAATTATAATATTTATTCATGTAAGCATTTGAAAATAATATGCATTATAAACTAATAACAATCAAAGTAAAATCCGTGGTGACTAAAAGAGAAAAACTTTGATAATAATTTAAAAAGTGAGGTTTGCTTTGTAGTCCTGCAATATTGCAAGTGTGTTACTTCAATTGATTCCCTCATAATACTCAACAGTGCCTGGAACATGGTAGGTATTTCAAGAAATGTTTTTTGATTTAAAGAAAGATGAAAGAATAAATGAATAATGAATGGATACATACATGGCTATAAATAGTGCTAGATCTTACTATTATTCCAATTCCCAGAGGCAGAAAGAAATGTAAATGTAAACAGAAGGTATATTTGCTTTACCCAATACACTTAAAAAACTGGATGGAAAATGTTAGTATGTGTCAGATACAACGTGTACTCTACTCAACAAGAAACAGTGGTCTGGAGTTTGAACTGAAACTAAAACTCATGAGTTGCAATAAGCTTTACCCAGGACAAAATTTACACAGCTTAAAGAAAGTATACGTTTAGAGTGGGTATCTCATGACTACCTGGCTATCCCAAAGTTGTTCTATATGCGGTACACTTATTGTCATGAGAGATGTGCCTGAGAGAGCATGGAGATAGCATCTAAGAAAGTTATCATCTCTGAGGTCACTTCAGCTTGTATACTTGCTAGCCAGGTAACCCTTATATGGGTATGTAATTAGACCTTATTCTCTAGTTGAACTGTGTTCACAAAGTTTACTCACCAATTTTTCATTGAGAAACAACTTTGCGAGATACAGAAGCCTAATTAAATTCATAGTTAACCTCACCAAATACTTATTTAACTTACATCTGGATTAATTCTATAAATGTCTTGAGTTAGTGTTGCAATTAAGATTCAAACCTCAGGCATTACTCAGGCAAGAAATTAGGCATAAACCAGCTGTTAACTCTCTTCTTCCAGGCTGTCTACAGAAACAGCTTTCGATACAGTCCCTTGACAGAGATTCTTATCAAAGTCAGCTTAGAATGTACAGACCAAACAAAACTGCATGCTGACATTAAAGTTTGAAGAATCTTTAGCAATGCCTTTGGAGATCTCCTAATTTGTACTTTTCCCACTAAATCGGTATTTGGCCATTACTGGTCAATAACAACACTGAATCATTCCCACAGTTAATTTGGCTTTTATCTTTTCATTAATCGAGGTATGACTGACATACAATAAACCACATATTTAAAGTGTACATTGATAAATTTTGAATTTTAAAACTGTAACCACAATCATGATAATGAATATATCCATCATCCCCAAAAGTGTCCCTACCATCCTCTTTAAAACCTACCCCTTGAGCCAACCAACGAATTGTTTTGTTTTGTTTTATCAGTATAGTATACATTTTCTAGAATTTATATTAAAATAATTATAAAGCATATTTGTTTTGGCTTGGTTTCTTTCACTCCATGTAACTATTTTTGAAATGCATCCACATTGTAACATATATCATTCCCTTTTATTTCTGAGTAGTATTCTGCTGTCTGGATATAGCATAGGTTACTTTTTCATTCACTTGAAGATAGACATTTTGTATCATTTCCATTTTGAGGCTATTATAAATGAAGCTAAAGTGAATATTCCAGTATATGTCTTTTCATGGATATATACTTTCATTTCTCTTAGCTAAATACCTAAATGGCAAGATTGTACAGCATGTTTAAATGTTGTATTATATTAATTCAACAAGTAATATTTGAGTGCCTTTTCTGTGCCAGGCAGTATTCTATATATTGTGGATACAGTCAAGATAATAAACTGCTATCTTATAGCTTATACTACAGAAACTATTGTATTACAACTGTTTTTCATTTAGTTTGTTAAGAAGGTAACGTTTATAGCAGCCCTTTCAACAATAGCCAAATTATGAAAAGAGCCTAAATGTCCATGAACTGATGAATGGATAAGGAAACTGTGGTTTATATACACAATGGAGTACTACGTGGCAATGAGAAAGAATGAAATATGGCCCTTTGTAGCAACGTGGATGGAACTGGAGAGTGTTATGCTAAGTGAAATAAGTCATACAGAGAAAGACAGATACCATAGTTTTCACTCTTACTTGGATCCTGAGAAACTTAACAGAAGACCATAGGGGAGGGGAAGGAAAAAAAAATGGTTAGAGAGGGAGGAAGCCAAAACATAAGAGACTCTTAAAAACTGAGAACAAACTGAGGGTTGATGGGGGGTGGGGGGAGGTGGGATGGTGATGGGTATTGAGGAGGGCACCGGATGAGCACTGGATGTTGTATGGAAACCAATTTGACAATAAATTTCATATTAAAATAAAAAAAATGTAATGAAGTTTCCTTAAATATATCCAATTGATTAGTATGACCAAAAAAAAGAAGAAGAAAAAAAAAGAGGAAAAGGAGAAACAAAAAAGGGAGAAAAAAGAAACACATACACCTGAAAGAAGAGAATTCCTAAAAGGACTAGCTATAACACTTACAAGCTCTTTATTAGTTTCTGTATTTGTTTGTAAATTCTAGTAATACTTAAGCCATATTCAATAGAAATATCTGAGGGATGGATACAACCTGAGTTATATACTAGAAATTTACATATATGAGAATGATATAAGAAACAACTGGTTTGACATATTCTAAATCTGAGGAAAAAAGAGAAATAAATTGCAGTTTACCCCCGTCTAGGCAAATTTGAACAGTTATCATAATAATAGGCTTTAAATCTCTTCTTGATTAATTGTAGAAATGATTACTTAGAATTCATGTATGTATACCACTATACATCCTTACATGAATTTGTCTTGCAAATATACCAAGCCAAATTGTACATATACCTGCCAATATATATATATATATATATATATATATATATATATATATATACTGCCAAGGATTTTCAACTTTATAATTCATTTGAAAAGTTAAAATCATAAACTATTTAAAATAATTTTCTTTTAACATTTTTTAATTTTTTTAATGTTTTTATTTATTTTTGAGACAGAGAGAGACAGAGCATGAGCAGGGGAGGGGCAGAGAGAGAGGGAGACACAGAATCCGAAGCAGGCTCCAGGCTCTGAGCTGTCAGCACAGAGCCTGACGCGGGGCTTGAACCCACAGAGTGTGAGGTCATGACCTGAGCTGAAGTCGGACATTTAACCGACTTAGCCACCCAGGTGCCCCATCTTTTAACATTTTTTTAAGAACACGGAGTATCTTTTATATCAATTACCCAAGGCTTTGCATTTTCACATTTATCATAAAATTAGATTTCCATTTCACAATTAGTAAAATAATAGATTCATATTTAGCACATATTATAAAAAATATCTCTTCAAAACTACATGGTTACACATAAAATTTTAGAAAAATATGTTTTAGCATGTCAGAATTATGTTCTTTTTTTAAAAAAAAATTTAATATTTATTTTTGAGATAGAGACAGAGCATGAGCAGGGGAGGGGCAGAGAGAGAGGGAGACACAATCTGAAGCAGGCTCCAGGCTCTCAGCTGTCAGCACAGAATCCAACGAGGGGCTCAAACTCATGAACCGCTTGATCATGACCTGAGCAAAGTTTAACTGACTGAGCCACCCAGGCACCCCCACCCAGGCACCCCCATAATTCTGTTCTTTATATTAGGCTAGTCCATGGTTTTTTTTTTTTTTTGAGGATAAATATTAGGACAACAGAGTTAAAAACCACTTATGAATATAGTATCTATTTGCAGGGAATTATATACACACATATAGATGTTAAATTTTGGTAGAAATCCTTTTAAGACTAATTTGAAAAACTTCTGGGAGATACTACTTACAACTATGACTTCCTAATCTCTCCTCCTTCAAAGATCCATTTCTCACATCACTCTTCCCTGTTTTATTTTACTTTCAGCTTGCATATACCTCAATAATCCACTGGGAAATGTCTACTTAATTAACTCAGAAACTTCATGATAATTTATGAAGTGTTCAGATAGTCCTAATCATCTATTTCTATAGGCCTCAACTGCTGCACAAAGTCTTCCTTTTATGTAGCTTGGAAAATTCACTCTTCCTTTCTATGTGGTTTTGCTGCTCCAATCAAGAAATGGCTTCTATCTGTGTACTGTTGTGAGACAGTGAGAAATTTACCTTGAGAGCTTCTTCCAGCTCAAACTCTACCTGAGAAAGTTAACCTTGCTTACATAATGCTACTTGCTGCATCATATTACCCGGCCATATTCCACATCCAACACCTAAGAATGGCACACATGCAAAACTAACTATACGTAAACAGCAGTGGCGTTTTGAATGAAATAACAAATTAAAATATCATCTCCGAACCCAGATTCCTTGCTGACCCTCCTTAATGACCAAGTCCAATGCAGAAACCATTATATTTTCACAGGGTTTATTTATTCAAATTAACATTTTTCTTATGTAACTGTAGGTCTTCATTGTGAAAATTTCAACAAAGAATTACTGATTTGCAAAAATATTTCACTAAAACAATTAGATATATCACAAGGAGTATAATAATATACTGATTTCATGTCTAAATGTAAGGTTCATTGAAAGTTGTTAAAAAGGTAATGCAGTTAGCAATAGATTAGTATATTTTATCTTGATTTTTGCCCCGTTAAAAATATTTATACATTTTAAGTTAGTGGTTGAGTGTGTAGTTTTTAAAACAAATATTTATAATACAACTAATTAGACATATGGTGTCTTTTATTAGACCAACATAAAGGGCAAAGGGGAAAAAGGCTTATAATCTGACTTCAAAACTACATGGTTACACATAAAATTTTAGAAAAATATGTGTTTTAGTGTGTCAGAATTCTGTTCTTTTTTAAAAAAAATTTAATATTTATTTTTGAGATAGAGACAGAGCATGAGCAGGGGAGGGGCAGAGAGACAAAAATAAATAAAAAATAGGAAAAAACAGGAAATAAAAAAGTTCACAGGAAATATACAGATTTATTCAGAGAATTGTTTTGAAGTCAAATAAAATAAACTCCTTAAAAACAAAAATATTTTGAGAGATGATCTTACTTCAGTCTCAAATTAGGATTGCATTTCTGGAGTTTTTATTTATGGATGAACTGAATAAAATGAGGGATGAAAATTGAAGTGCTGTTTAGAGGCCTCTAAGCTAAAAAAAATAGAATTATATTTTTGCTACAAGAGCTGAATATAAATTATTAAATAAAATTAATTAAAGTGAATGAATATTTCTGGAAAGGCTCTCTACTTTCAATATGGTGCAATGATGACAGAGTTTATCATTGTTGATCATCTCAGAGAATGTATAAGTAGAATGCTTTCTATTAATTTAAAAAATACAATTATTTGTGTGCATTTAAAATAATAATTAGTATGGGTATAAAAAGATGAAAGGAAAGCAATCAGGCAAAGTAAATAAATTAGGTACTTAAAATGAATTGTACAGTGAAGCAGAAGGTAGCCAATTACCAATATAAAATAATAATAAATCAGAAATTGTATAATTCTATAAGGCATGTAACATGTTTATGTAAACAATATGGGGGAACTAAAACAAAATTCTCTTATCTCTAAGTTACAGTACTTGTGAGAGATCTCTGCTACTATAACTTATCAATTAAATATATGTGTTTATACATATTAGGGGAAAATCAGGGCCTGGAAAGCTATGATGATCATGCACGACAGGAGGAGAAACCATGAATAATAAGAAGAACTTAGAAGAAAAAAAGAATTTTTGAAGAGAAAAAGGATTTTCTATAAAAGAGAATGAAAGAACAGCTATTTTTATTATTTCTTTCATTTCTGGTAGTTTCCCTATCTGGAACAATCCAAAAAATCTTCTTGATATAACTTGAGTAGCTCTTATTTACTTATAATACAAAAGAGCTTAGGCAGAATAATTAATATTTTTTGATCTAAATATCTTGAACATCTATCTTTTTTTCTTTATGTGTCTATTTAACCATTATATGTTCAACAATTAGAATAGGACTTAGCATATAATACTAGCTTAGTGAAAAATAGTTTATCTACAATGATTTTCTTCACTTAGAGGAATTAATTTGGAATAAAAAATCTCACTCAAAGATATTAGAGATTAGCAGGAAAAGTTAATGCAAATGGAAGGGTTGGCACAAAACAGGTACAATTTTTTCCTTAGTCTCCTGAAGTATTTCTCATAAGAAATGATTTACTTAGACTTTTCTGGACTGGCAATGATTTAACTGCATTTGCTAAGGTACTCTGGTAAGCAAGCTCTAAGATGGTCTCAAACTATCCCATATTCTGATATTCATGGCTTTACATAATTCACTCCCTCTTGAATATGGGTGAGGCTTGTGAATTTCTTCTTTCCAGAAAATACAAAAAAGTGATGAAATATCATTTCTGAGATTGCATTACATAAGATTTTAAGTTTTTGCTGCCAATCCTCTGTTGAGTGTCTCACTGTCTAGCTTTAAAGAAGTAAGCTGCCAAATGCATACTCCTAGGTAGCAAGGAGGTAAAAGTGGCTTCTGTCCACCTCAGTGGTTTTCAGGTCAACAGAGAATGAATCCTGCCAACAACTTCATGAGGGTAGAAGCAGATCCTGTCCCCACATGAATGTCAGATGAGACCCAATCCTGGTTGACACCTATTTGCAACCTTGTGATAAACTCTGAGGTAGAGGACCTCATAGTTCTGACCTACAGAAGTTGTGATAATAATGTATGTTTTTAGTTGCTAAGTTTGCATTAATACTATTCTAGAGCAATAGATAACTAATACAGTTACCTATATGTGTGAGACCAGCTGAAGTTTCATGTTTTACAGCCAGTTCAATTTTACCAGGTTATTAATAAAAAATCCAAATTTGAAAGAAGAAATAACTATGACTAGTGGCATTATATGCCATATAAATGTATGTATACTCTTTTAAAATTTTATTTTTTTTTTAATTTTTTTTTCTTAACATTTATTTATTTTTGAGACAGAGAGAGACGGAGCATGAATGGGGGAGGGGCAGAGAGAGAGACAGACACAGAATCTGAAGCAGGCTCCAGGCTCTGAGCCATCAGTCCAGAGCCCGACGCGGGGCTCGAACTCACGGACCGCGAGATCGTGACCCGGGCTGAAGTCGGACACTTAACCGACTGAGCCACCCAGGCGCCCTTAAAATTTTAGATTACAGATAAGACTCTCAGTTATGTTCACACAAAAACTATGTTTAGACAATAGCAGAGACCTATCCAATTTTATCTATCAGTCTTTTTTTTTCTTTTTAAATTTGTACAAACAAAACAATAAATCAAAGATTTTCATCAATTTAAGTCTTTTTTAAAATATCAAGGGAATGGAGGGGCGCCTGGGTGGCGCAGTCGGTTAAGCATCCTACTTCAGCCAGGTCACGATCTCGCAGTGCGTGAGTTCCAGCGCCGCGTCAGGCTCTGGGCTGATGGCTCAGAGCCTGGAGCCTGTTTCGGATTCTGTGTCTCCCTCTCTCTCTGCCCCTCCCCCGTTCATGCTCTGTCTCTCTCTGTCCCAAAAATAAATAAACATTGAAAAAAAAATTAAGGGAATGGATATAATTCTGTGTTAGATTTACATTTAAAAGGGAATGTTGGGGCGCCTGGTAGCTCAGTAAGTTAAGCATCTGACTCTTGATTTAGGCCCAGTTCATGATCTCACAGTGCGTGAGTTAGAGCCCACATCAGGTTCTGGGCTGACATCATGGAGCCTACTTGGGATTCTCTGTCTCCTCTCTGTCTGCCCCTCCACTGCTCACGTTTTCTCCTTATCTCTCAAAACTAAATAAATAAACATTTTTTAAAGGAATGTTTCCCATTTCTCTTTTAAAAATTTAATTAAGTACATTTATCTTCAAATGGAGACATTATTCCTTAAATGAAATATAAAATTCTTAGAGGAATGACAAACTAGGAAATTTGCTTTTAAACTAAGTACATATGTAAGATAGATAGATAGATATAAATATGTGTGTATGTGTGTATACATATATAGTGTATACATATATATGTACATTTATATGCATATATATTCACACATATACACAGATACAGATAGATAGAGAGTTGGTAGATAGATAGATGCTTTTCTAGTTTTTCAGAAAGATCAATAGCATATATCAAAAGTGTATCTAAAGCATATATAGGAAAAAAATACCATTGCTTGTATTATACTTGTCATTATAAACTTGACTTAGGAAAACATCATGGAGTACAGAGAAAAGAGTTTATTCTAATTAATTTGTTTGCATTTCCTTTATGTTTAGTTGATACCTCTTTGTTATAAATGTAGAACTACGGTGGATTCTTTCTTCTGTATTGTGGGTGAAATTTTCTCATGTATTTCTGTCAGATAAAATCTATATTAGACTAACTATAGTAACACTGAGAACTAAATTTCACAGGCCCAAGTAGAGATACTTTGCCCAAGTCAAAATATTGAGCAAGCAAATTACACCTGCCTTAACAACAGATGAATGGAAAATAATAAAAAGGAATTCTATCTTCTAATGATGAAGGTCCAAGAAATATATCCTTGCTCTGGCAGGAGAATGAGAAGAGAAATCAATGTTAAATATGCCAAAATCACTTTCCATGACAAAGTTCTACTTTCCAGAGAAAGAACTGAATCAAAGTTTTAGTTTTATCCTAGATGGGGGAAGAGCATTCATCCACTCCAACCTGATCTTGACTTCCTGATTCATTAGTGCAAAGGACATGTAGCAAACAAAGTTCAGGGAATAGGAGAAACCTATTAGGAACATTGCAAATGAAGAAGAGTAGAGTCTATTAACATTAGAGAAACACTTGTGGGGTCACAGGCCTCACACACAGGATGACTAAATTATGAGATTTAATTGGAGGATTATGGAACACTTCTCCTGTCCCAGACTTTACAACTATAAGAACAGACTTTCAATATGATAGCTGAAAGAGGTTTAAGACAGAATTTCTCTGAGAAGGAGTACTTTGAGAAACACAAAGTCAAGAGGGGAGACAAAAAGATTAGAAGCCTCTGTAACCTGTAGTCACAGTAAACATTAAATATAGCCCAACTCATATCAAGATTAATATATATCCTCACACTTAACATTTACTTAACTCAGTGCCTATTATCCAAGACAACATGCATAACTTTCAATAAAAGATTACTAAGCATTTCAAAAGGCAAGTTAAACACAGTCTGAAGAATCAAAATAAGCATTAGACCAAATTCATATACGGCAATGATTTTGGAATTAAAAAGAGAATTTAAAACTATGATTAATATTTAAAATATCTAATGGAAAAAATATATAGCATATAGCAACAGATAGGTAACACAAGCAGAAAGTCTGAAACTCTTAAAAAAGTCAAAAGAATGCTAGAACTCATAAAGACCATGATAGAAATGAAGAATGCCTTTCAAGGACATGACCAATTATAGGATCAGGGAGCTTGAAGATCAGTCAATAAGAACATCCCAAACTGAAATTCAATGAATGAATAAAAAGAATGTAAAAAAGAAAAAAAAAACTTTTCTGGGTTGCTCAGTTGGTTGAGCATCTGACTTCAGCTCAGGTCATGATTTCACGGCTCATTGAGTTCAAGCCCCATATTGGACTCTGTGCTGACAGCCCAGAGCCTGGAGCCTCCTTCAGAATCTGTGCCTCCCCCTCTCTCTGACCCTCCCCTGCTGGGCTCTGTCCCTCTCTCTCAAAAATGAATGAACATTAAAAAAATTTTTTTCAATGAAAAAGAAAACACTAAACATCCAAGAATGGTGGGACAATGTTAAAAGTCGTCACATATGCATAATTGGAATATGAGAACAAGAAGAAAAAAAGAATGGAGCAGAAGAAATATTGAAAGTAATAATGGCCAAGATCTTTCCAAATTAATGACCAACACTATATCACAGATCCCAGAAGCTTAATGGATATCAGAACCAATAAATACCAAAAACAAATAAACAAACAAAACCAGCTTATCATATTTGAAGAGAAAAGTAAAAGAAAAAGAAAAAAATATTAAACACAAACATTGGAGGGAGAATCACCCTACCTATAGAATTACGGTATACTTCTCCTTAGAAACCATAAAAGCAAGAAAAAAAAAACAAGTGAAATATTTAATATGTTAAAAGGAAAAAGTCCAAAATACAAAAATATTTTAAAAATAAAAGGAAAAAGTTCATCAACTTAGTGTTCTTCGTCCAGTGAAACTATCCTTCAAAAGTGAATAAAAAATAAGAAATTTCTCAGAAAATGAAAACTGAAAGAGCTCATCCCAATAGACTTGCCCTGCAAGAAATGTTAAAAGGGGTTCCAAAGGGAAGAAAGAAAATGAAATAGATCAAAACATTGATCTACAAAAAGAAAGAGAATTAGAGAAGGAATATATGATGGTAAAATATTTTTTTTCTTTTTTTGAATTGACCAAAATGGTGACTATTTGTTTGAGTCATAATAGCAAGAGTGTATTGTGTGATTATAACATAAGGATAAGTGAAATGACAGCAATGTTACAAAATACTGGAAGGATGGACCAGGAATACTATGTCATAAGGTACCTACACTGTAAATGGAGGGGTATGGAGTCATTCAGTTATGGACTTGAATTAGTTAAAAGTGTATATTGCAAATTCTTCAGCAAGCACTAGTTTTTTTTTTTTAAAGTATAATGATACATTAGAGAGCAGATAAAATGAAACCATGTAAAGTATTCGTTTAAAATCAGACAAGTCAGGACACTCAGGTAGCTCAGTTGGTTAAGCATTGGACTCTGGATTTCAGCTCAGGTCATGTTCTTATGGTCGTGAGATCAATCCCCACATCAGGCTTCAGTGGAGCCTGCTTGGGATTCTTTCTCTTTCTCTCTGTTTCCCTCCCCTGCTTGCATGCACATGCTCTCTCTGTCTCTCTCAAGATGAACATTTAAAAAAATAAAATAATAAAATCAGAGAAGGCAAAAATAACTAAATAAAATCAGACAGGGCAGAAAAATATGGGGGAAAGAAACAAAACACTAACCTGAACTGAACAGAAATAACTGCATTAATTTCAACCCAAGCAGACTTCAGAACAAGAGAAATTATCAGTGATGAAGATGGACCAGGTTTTGTTTTGTTTTTTGTATTTTTATGAAGACATAATAAACCTTAATGTGTATGCACCTAAAAGAATGTCGAAATACAACAAAAAAGGGAAATAGACAAATCCACTATTATTTGGAGACTTCAACATCCTTCTGTAAAAAATTGATAGATTAAGCAGGTGGAAAATCAGCAAGGACCTAGACAGCACTACCAATCAATGTAATCTAATCGACAATTATAGAATACTCCATCCAACAACAGAATACATGTTCTTCTCAAGCTCACATGGAACATTCTTCAGGATGTACCATGTTCTAGGATCTAAAACACACTGTAACAATCTAGAAGAAGGGAAATCATAGAAAAAGTAAGTTCCCAGATAATGGAATGAATAAATAAATAAAGAACTGAATGATAGCTGGTATATTTGCAAATATTTGAAATAAAACACCACACTTATAAATAATGCAAAAATTTCCACTTAAATGAACATGAAAATGCAAGTCATTGAAATTTGTGAGGTGCACTAAAAACAGTACTTGAGAGAAAAATTTACATCATATGCATATATTAAAAAATAAGAAAGATCTAAAATTATCAACTTAAACTTCCACCTTAAGAAATTAGAAAAAGAAAAAAAAATCAGAAAGAGTAAAGTTAAATAAGCCTAAGAGGTACAATAAAATTCAGAACAGATAATCAATGAAATTAAAAACAGGAAAACAATTAAGAAAATCAACAAACCAAAAGCAGATTATTTACAAAGATCAACAAAATTGATAAATCTCTAGCCAAGCAAGCTAAAAAACTTTCACAATATTTATCCACATATTTAGATCTTCTTTGATTAGTTTACCACAATCAGATCCTGTATATATTTTGATATTATATACCCTTAATACTATTAAAAAAAGAATGGCATTTTAAAATAAAATATATCTAGCACTTATCTTTTATGGTCCATCTCCCCAAAACACATATCCCCAGGGTAACATGAGAAAAAAAGATCATACAAATCCGAATTGAGGAACATTTTACAACATACCCGACCAGTATCCACCAAAACTATGAAAGTCATCAAAAACAAGGAAAGTTAGTGAAAACTTTACAGCAAAAGGAGCCTTAGGAGACTTGACCAAAAATAATGTGATCTCAGGTATGGGGCACAAAAGAGAATTTGAAACAGTTTATCATTCTACGTAATAAATATCTGTGGGACATGCAGAATAGCCTCAATACTAGAAACACTCTTTAAGTGTATAGAAAAAAATACATGGCCTTCCTAATCTATAAAATGAGCATTATATCCAGTTAGGGTGGTTGGTAAGATCAAGGTGAGCTAACATATGAGGGGTTCCAGGTGGAGTAGTTGACAGTGGGCAGCTGATCAGTAACACAAGCTGTTATTGTTGTTACTGGTTTTGTTGTTATTATCATTTTATGTAATTTTGGAATAAGTGAGCGTTTTTAAAAATAATGAACAGATTTGGTGACAATAACTCTTTATTTTATAGATGAACAGGAAGCTCAGATGAGGAGCCTACCCAAGGTGTCACAGTAAGGAGCAGAGATGAAACTGCATGTCTCTTGCTGCATTGTCCAAAATGTTATACATAATTTAAAATTAACCACATTCCTAATATAGACACATTGCTAACATATTTTCCGAGAGCTCCCATTCTTATCTCACAAGCTTAATTTTCTTTTATAAAATTATAGTAAACATGAAAACATATTTTAAACATTATAACACAACTGGTTGGTGCTGGCTCAGATGCTCATAATAATCTCAATCTGGTCTTGAAAAAATAAAATTAAAATAGGCAGCCTTATTTGGTAAATTATACCATGGAACATACTGTGCTCATTTCCACTGATCTGTGATCAAGCAAGCAAGAAAATTTCACTCATATCTTTTGGAAGAGCCTTATAATATGCCAAATAGTCCTTGCTTTAACATCAGCAGAAGAGTCATAGAGATTTATGACTCCGAAATAGATCACAGTGTGGTCCATCTGCTGTAGTAGATACAGAACTAATTACGAACTAGGCTTCCCCCACCCTACTTTCCATCCTTAAAAAAGTATATTAGACTAAATTATCAAGTTCAGATTCATTTTAGAAATGATGGTTATGTCCAACCTACTTTTATGGTTACTTAAAATCTTATTAAAATAAAGAAATACATGTTTGCAAGGTAAGTTCTAATAGTTTGAAGATGACTTAGCCTCTTATAAGCAAAGTATGGGAAAGATTAAAATACGTTAATATGTCATCAACCACAGGAGGAGGCTCCATTAAATTAATGTAGATTGAGTAATTTTAAACAACTTTTATTGTAACTATATTCTTTGGAAAATATTTGGCCAGGAACAAACAGACTTCCTTCCTTCTCCATTTATCCACCCACTGAGACCTGTTAAAATGTCATGAGCTGGAAAATCTGGTTTCTAAATAGTTTTAAATTCTTAAATTGAGGATTAATAGGCAGTTTACTTTGATAACTCTTTAAAATGAACATTGTCAAAAAATGTACATTGTCTGTTATCCAACTGGGATTTAACATTAGTGGAAAATAGGACTGTGTATGTTAGAGTGTCTACATTCTGTGAATTTCAGCTAAATGACTTCTAGAAAATAGTAAATTAGGAATATTTACTTAGTTTCTATCATTTTCCACCCAGTAGTAGTATGATAAAGATAATAATGAAATTAAAATTATTGAACAATTTTTGAGTTGTAGGTGCCATGTTAAGAACATCGCTTGATTATCTTATTTAATAGTCAAAACATCACTTTCACAAATTTTAAAAAGGCATAAAGGCAGAAAGAATTTGTTAAATGCAAGCCAACTCATACATTAAAAAGTAGTATCAGGATATACACTCTTATTCTATTCTTTGGCATCTCCATTAGGTCAAGGTTCTCCAGAAAAACAGACTGAATTGGAGGGAGGGCAGAGAAAGAGAGAGAGAAAAAGAAAGAGGGTCAGTTTAAGGAATTTCTATGGTGTGTATTTGAGGTACAATTCCTTCCTTTTCAGAAAACCTCAGTGTTGCTCTTAAGGTCTTGAAATGACCCATTCACATTATGAAGAGTAATCTGATGTGCTTCAAGTCAACTGATTATAAATGTTAATCACATCTAAACCATACCTTTACAGCAATATCTAGACTAGTGTTTGACAACATTGGGTAGCCTAGTCTAGCCAAGTTTAAATGTGAAATTAATGTTCAGAGAATGGTAGAATAATGGCAGTACTGGCCATATTAATTGTGAAACTAAAATACCCAAAGTCGTCCAGGGGTTAAAATAAGATCCCATGACATACCATCTTTCTTGGAACAGTAGTTTTGGAAATGAAGAAAGCAGATCTAAAAGAGCATTGAAAAGTATAATGCACCATACTTATAAAAAAAAAAACCAACTCTGTACATTAGCTACACTAATTAAACTTACAGAGGAAAATTTCTTTGACAAATGAGGATTTTTTTTTAAGTAATCTCTACACCCAATATGGGGCTTGAATTCACAACCCTAAGATTAAGAGTCATACTACCAACTGAGCCAGCCAGGTGCCCCCAAATTAGGATATTTAAACACAGAGATAGTATCATAAGACATGGATATAAAATGTACTTACTTATTTTTAAATGTTATTTTATTTTTGAGAAAGAGAGTGTGCAAGCAGGGAGGGGCAGAGAGAGAGGGGGACAGAGGATACTAAGCAGGCTCCGTGCTGACAGCAGCGAGCCAGATCGGGGCTCAAACTCCTGAAACTATGAGATCACAACCTGCGTCAAAGTAGGATGCTGGATGCTCAACTGGCTGAGCCACCCAGGTGCCCCGAAACTTAAAAGGAAAGAAAGGAGTGAGTGAGGGAGAAAGATTTGCCACCACTCTACTTAGAACAATGAGTCTTGTCAAACATTTTATATGTGATTCAATTTGTAACAATATTATTTGCATACATTGTTTTGAGACTACAGATATTATATAAAATTTTATGTGTATGGATATATATTTATGATATGTAGAGACTGTGAGAATATTTAAAAATCATTCATTTTCTTTTACATCAGCTAATATACCTAATTTTTATTTCTTTTCAGCTGTGTTTTTATAAGTTGTCACCCTTTTAAATTACTTCTTTTTAGGTTCAATTGTGTTCAAATCTTCACTTATTTTTATAATAGAATGATAAATTGTTTTTTCTTTTATTTTTTATATCCATTTATTCCTTTCCACTGAAATCAACCTGTTGACTATTATAAATTTCTTATATCAAAAAGAACCTACTCTACTATCCATGAATTATTGGTGTGTTTATTGACCTAAGGATCCTAATAATGTAGAACAGTATGTGACACAAGGTAGAAGTATATTAACTATATAAATAAAATTAGATTAATGACAAAAGCAGAGTGATTTTGGAACCTATCGGTATTTTTAATACTCCTTTACAAAAGATACATGTATTACATTATAATGCAATGTTTTATGAAAAGTTTGAAAAACAACTATAAAATTACTCATTAATCATTGATATTACATATATATATATTTACATATAGCATTAATATGTCACTTTAGAATGTGGCTAGATACATGATGTCATGTATTTAATTCAATAAAAAAGTCTCAAAAGAAATGACATTTAAATAAGGAATAATTTTTAAATGAGCTAAAATGTTAAAATCCCTTAAAATGTGTCTGGTTATCTTTGATTATGAAACTAATTTCCTATTCATATATATGGCAACACTGCAATTTAACAATTTTAATAAACCTAATTTTATTCTGTAGAAAATAATGCTTACATTATAATACATAATCCATTTGCATTGCAATCAGCATAACATTTGTAATTTTATTTTTTTTAATTTATTTTTACTTATTTATTTTTGAGAGAGAGAGACCAGAGAGGGGCAGAGAGAGAGGGAGAGTGAAATCCCCAGCAGGTTCTGTGCTATCAGCCCAGAGCCCTACACATGGTTCAAACTCATGAACTGTGAGATCATGACTTGAGCCAAAATCAAGAGTTGGATGCTTAACCGACTGAGCTACCAAGGCACCCCAAAATTTGTAATTTTTAAAAATCAGTAATCTTTACTGCTGACCAGAGTTTAATTTAAGCTTCATCTTTTTAAGTTTGACATCTTCCCATGTACAAAGTTGCTTTTTTTTTTTTTTTTTTTTTGTCATTCATAGTCACGAATGTATCTGAAAGAGTCTTGTCCTTTGGTAAGTTGTTTACTCTTTAATATTCTGCTGGATAAAGAATAATCTCTTTAAAAGCATTTTTGAAAAGTGTAATTTTAAAAAATGATGTTTGGAGAATTACTATAGTTAACCAAGGAATATTAATATATCATCATTCTTTACATACATTATATCTATTTTCTAATTGCACTATTTTACTCTCATGCAACATTTGAAAAGGTCAGTTTTATTCAATTGATTCAATTTTATGAAACAAAGACTGTTGTATCTCAAAGGTTCCAAGGCAACAGGAAATGACACCTTCATATAACAGAGATGAAAATAACAATAAAAGACTGTGACAAGGCAGCTGGCATACTATCCTATGCTAAAACAGTCCTTGACCTCTGACCTGTTCTGCTAGTAGCCAGATGGTCTGGGATTTGTATGTCAGTGTGAGATACCAGATATGGGCCAACAAGGAACATGAGGTTAGATCAATCACAACTCTCCATATATGCCATTGACCTGAATTAGCAAAAAAATTTAAAAAAATTTAAAAAAATGCATCTTTCATCAGCAAAATAATTATCAGAATATGCCTAAAAATAATAAAGATAACTGTTAAATACTTTATCTTCTGGTACATTCTTTGCTTCCAGAGAATATAACATCTTTTTGTTGTAATAGATATTTTAATAAAAATGGCTTAGTCTCTTGGCACATGTGCCCATTGTATCTCAGTAAGTAGGTTTTTAGAAGTTTCCATTTGTTATCCCTGGTCCTTCAGGGATGTGCTATTGCATTTTCTTGGTTTTAAAAGTAAGAAATATTTAATTAGGTTTCATCTTAAAAATCACATCTACATGTGGTCAAATGAGCAGGTGTATCCGTGAATAATTCTGTTCAATGGATGGAGATAATTTGACCCTTACTAATATATTTGAATTTATGTTAAGGAAAAGCACACAGAAAAAAAGCACAAAAGTGTTTCTAGACATGGTTTCCTATTTCAAGATGTTTAATCTTGATTTTAACTGACAGTTACAGTGGCGCAAACCACAGTAATGCAAAAATTGGGATATTGCCACAAATGGCAGAATTTTGTTCTTTTTTAAGGCTGATTGACATTTCATTTTATGTGTATACTACATTTTCTTTATATTTTTGTTTGTTAATAAACACGAGTTGTTTCCATATCTTAGTAGTGATAATGCTACTATGAACATAGGGGTGCAGATAACCCTTCAGGATCAAATTTCAGTTCTTTAGGGTATATACTCAGAAGCTCTATTTTTAACTTTTTGAGGAACCTCCATACTATTTCCCATGGCAGCTGCACCGTTTTACATTTTATCACACTCTAATTTCTTCACATTCTCACCATCTTTCATTTTTTTAGTAATAGTCATTCTAACATTCTAACACGTATAGGTGGTAACTTATTATGGTTTTGATCTGCATTTCCCTGATAATTAGTGATATTGAGCATCTATTCATATACCTATTGGGCATTTGTATGCCTTCTTTGGAGACATGTCCCGTGCTATTTTTTTTTATATAAAATTATGTTTATTTATTTGAGGGAGAGAGAGAGAGAGAGAGAGAGAGAGAGAGAGAGAGAGAGAGAGAATCTCAAACAGGCTCCACACTGCTAGTGTGGAGCCTGATGTGAGGCTCAAACTCACAAACTGCCAGGCCATGACTTGAACCTAAGTTGGACGCTTAACCAACTGAGCCACCCAGGCACCCCTCCTGTGCTATTTTTTAATCAGGTTATTTGTTTTTTTCCTCTATTGAGTTGTATGAATTCCTTATACATTTTGTATATTATTCCATTATCAGATATTTAGTTTGCAAATGTTTTCTCCCCTTCTGTGGGTTGCCTTTTTACTCTCTTTGATTTTTCCTATGCTGTGCATAAGCCTTTTAGTTTGATATAGTTCCACTTGTCTAATTTTGCTTTTGTTGCTTGTGTTTTTGGTGTCATAGACAAGAGATCATCTTCAAACCAACATCCTGAAGTTTTCTCTTATGCTTTCTTGTAGAAATTTTATAGTTTCATATCTTTCATTTAAATCTTTAATCCATTTTGAGTTGATTTTTGTTTGTTGTCTAAAATAAAGGCCCAGTTTCATTCTTTTGCATGTGGCTCTCTAGTTTTCCCAACAGCATTTTTTGAGAAGACTATCTTTTCTTTCATCCTTCTTTTTCAGGATTATTTTGGCCACTGTCTTTTGTGGTTCCATAAATATTTTATAATTGTTTTTTCTATTTCTGTGAAAAATACACTTAGGATTTTGACAGAGACTGCATTGAGCCTGTAGATTGCTTTAGGTAATATAGACAATTTAACAACACTTAATTCTTCCAATCTATAATCATGGAATAGCTTTCCATTTATTTTTATCTTCAATTTCTTTCATCATTATCTTACACTTTATAGTGTACAAATCTTTCACTCCTTGGCCAAATTTATTACTATTTTATTGTTTTTGATTCTATTGTAAATGAGATTGATTGTTTTCTTAATTTCTCTTTGTAACAGTTCATTGTTGGTGTATAAAAATACATACTATATCAGTATATATATATATATATATATATATATATATATATATATATATATATACTGATTTTGTATCCTGCAACATTAATGCAATTATTTATTAGTCTTAATATTATTTGGTGAACTCTTTAGGGCTTTTGGTATATAATACATTATCTGCAAATAATGTATTTCCTTTCTGATTTGGATACCTTTTTTCCTCTGCTTAATTTCTCTTGCTAGGATTTATAATACTATGTTGAATAAGAAGCAAGGGCGGGCATCCTTGCCTTGCTCCTGTTCTTGAAGGAAAAGCTTTCAGATTTCCACTGTTAGCTGTGGGCTTTTTATATATGGTCTTTACTGTATTCAGGTATATTCTCTTAATACCTAGGTGCTTCTAGGTTTGGTGCATAAATATTTCCAAATGTTACATCTTCTTGTTGTATTGACCTCTTTATCATTATTTGAGGATTTGTCTCTTATTACAGTCTTTGTCTTAAAGTATATTTTCTCTGAAATAAGTATAGCTATCTCAGCTTTATTTTAGCTTCCATTTCCACGCAATATATTTTTTCTACCCTTCCCTTTCAGTCTATGTCTTTAAAGCTGAACTGAGTCTCTTATCGGCTGCATATACTTGAATTCTGCTTTTTCATCTATTCGGCCACTCTATATCTTTCTATTGGAGAATTAATCCATTTACATATAAGGTAATTGTTGATTGGTATAGACTTAATATTGCCATTTAGTTCATTGTTTTCTGGCTGTTTTCTAATTCCTTTATTCCTTTCTTCCTCTCTTCCATTATGATTTGATGGGTTTCTCTAATGGTATTCTTAGATTCCTTTCTCTTTTTCTTTTGTCAATCTATTATTGGTTTTTGTTTTTCAGTTACAAGGATTCTTACATAAAATGTCTAAGAGTGATTACAGTCTATTTTAAGATGATAATTTTGAATTCATTTTAAAGCCCTACATTTTTATTCTACTCTGCCATATTTTATATTTTAGGAAAGTTTTCACCCATTATTACTTCAAATAAGCTTTCTACCCCTTTCTCTTTTGCTTCTGAGACTTCTATTATATGAATATTGGTTATCCCATCTCAAGCTATCCTCTTTGTCATTCTTTTCCTTTTTGTTCTGATTGGATGATTTTGCCTGCCTTATCTTTAAGTTTGCTGATCCTTTTATTTGCTTCATCTAGTCTGCTACTGAATCCCTCTATTAAATTTCTCAGTGCAGTTATTGCGATTTTTAGCTCTGTGATATCCGTTTGGTATTTTCTATATTTTCTATCTTTGTTGAAATTCTCACTTTGTTCATTCATTTCTCCCAATCTCAGTGAGCATCTTTATGATCATTATTTTGAACTCTTTAATAGATAAATCACTTAGTTCTGTTTTATTAAGTTCTTTTTTATTTCTTATTGTTTCATTCAGAATATGTTCCTCTGTTTCTTCATTTTCCTTGATTTTCTGGAAATGATTCCTTGATTTTCTGGATTTCTTTCAGAAGGAGCAATGATTATATGTAGCTATTGATTCAGTGTGTCTATGTGAGAACGTAGGTTCAGGAGGCTCCTACATTGCCATCTGGGTGAGAACTCTTTTATTTTATTTTATTTTATTTTATTTTATTTTATTTTACAGAGAGAGAGAGAGAGAAAGAGAGAGAGAGAGAAATAGAGAGCAGAGGAGGGGAAGAGGGAGAGAAAGAGAAAGAGAGAGAGAGAGAATCCCATGCAGGCTCTACTTCTAGCGTGAAGCCCAATGTGGGGCTCAATCCCACCACCCTGAGACCATGACTTGAGCCAAAATTAAGAGTCATCTGCTCAACTGACTGATCCATCCAGGCACTCCTATATTTTTATTTATTATTACTACTTTCTTATAATATGATGGGAAAAGCTGTCGCTTCTGGCCAAGATGAAATAACAGGATCTGAATTTGTGCTTCTGATTGAAATATTTTTTTAAAAACAGACTAAACATGTGAAACAATAGTTTCAAGTTATTGAACATTGTTGTCACATGAAGAATAGTGTTCCCAGACAGATGGGAATCAAATATAGCAAGATGTATAATTGTCCCTGTTTATTACCTTCAGAGAGTTTTCAGGCCACTGAGAATAAAGGGAGAAGCTGGGCAGAACTTGGAGATTGTTGAGTTGAGAGTATGGAGCTGGAAGTCCAGGAAGTCTGAAGTGGCTAAGTTTTGCAGGGCAGTGTAGCAGTCTAGAGAGAGATGCACAAAGAGAAAGCTCTGAAGATATGCAGAGGATCCTGGTCAAGTCTTCAACTGAATACTGGTCAACCCATGCCTATGAGGGAACTTCTAAGGGCTAATAGGGAAAGGTGGGTCTGGGACCTAAATGAATAAGAAGGATCTCCAAAGTTTATATCTGTTCATGGTCCTGATTCTGTTGTTTCAAGAATGGGCACAATTAGATCTAAAATAAATGCTTCTCTAGTTCCTTTAAACAAAACCTGAAAATCAGAATTATCAAGCTGTTATGAATTAACTTCATCCTATAGCAAATCTCAATAATATACATAGACAAATTACAGATAAAAAATATGCATAAAGTAAATATGGATACAAAAGAACCATCACCAACATATTCATATTGAGTGACAACTGATCAAAAAATTACCTGCAATGCAAAGTAGCATAAAATGTGATCCATTATGAAGAGAAACGTCAATTGGTGGAAAGTGACTCTGAAATAACATATATGATAGTATTAGAAAAAATGGCATTCAATTAGCTATTACAACTCTATTCCTTGTATTCAACAAGGTACAGGAAAGACTACATGTATTAAATAAAAAATTAAATATTAGACACATGAAACTTCTGGATACGGAAATTAGTGACTGAGATGAAAGATAGACTATAGAGAAACAAGTGAGGATTAAAAAATAGTTGGAAAATTAATGAAATTGAAGACATAGCAGTAGAAAGTACATAAAATGAAACAGAGGGGTAGAAAAGACTGGAAAGAGAAAGAAGAGAGCATCAGTTAAATGTAAGACAACTTTAAAGATTCTAGCATACATATAATGTGGGTCCCAAAGAGGGGAAGAGCAGGAAATATTTGAGGAAATATGGTCAAAATTTTCCCCAAATTCATGAAAACTACAAACCCACAGCTCTAAGGTCAAACAATACCAAGGAATAAAAACATGAAACATGAAGGCAACTGAATAAAGACACATACTATAATAAAATTGCTTAAAACTGGAGAAAAAGAACAGTAGAATGAAATGGGTTTTTTAAATTTCCTTTTTATGTTTTCAGCTTCTGTCATGAGATATTTACATAATGAAAAAAATGATCTTTTACATATGGCTAAATATGATAGACAACTCACAATAATTTATGATTATCTCTTTTCTGAGCACTTTTCAGATGCTTAGAACTAATTAACACCTCCCTTTCAGTGAGGTGCACAGTAAAATAAGCTATAATATACTGTAATTGGCCATTAGTGCCTAGTATCAGCTCACTGTGGGAGTTCATGGTTTGAGAGGCATCATGTGAGTTCATGCCCGAGAACTTGATGTGCTAGCCATTTGTGGTTTTGTTAATGTGCACAAAATCACCAAGCAGCCAGTCGCCATGATAAGTGGAAAAGGTAGGAAACTGTAAATTGGGTATGCAAATTACGTATGCAAAATAGAGGCTGAGCCATTCTGCCTAAAGAGAGTACACATAGGAGACTAAAACCTTTTACTACAGTTTTCCAAAAAACGTTTGATGAACATATAGCTAACTCAACGTATTTTTGGACTTTACTACCCACATCATGAAGATGATGTCCATATCCAAATGAAAATCTTAGGACATTTTTCTGAAGAAGCACCTGCATTTCCTTCAAATTTAGTTGTTAATATAAGGTAACTGGACATGAAGATGATGATTTAATGCCTAAAGCTATAAGAAGAATGTTAACAAATCACTCTTTGATGTATGACTTTTCATTTATTTTGAATGTATGTTCTTCTAAATCAATTTCACTCATTTTTAATCTCAAGAAATCTTTGGAGCATACAAAAAGTAAAGCAGCTCCTAGAAAAAGGCATATAAATATTATTTATATTAAACTTGCAGTCAAACAAAATGCTTTTATTTTGCAGAAGAAATATAAGAAAGGAATGAACATTAAAAAGTATTTGACAATGGTAAAATAAAGACTTTTTTTTTTAAATTTTTTTTTTCAACGTTTATTTATTTTTGGGACAGAGAGAGACAGAGCATGAATGGGGGAGGGGCAGAGAGAGAGGGAGACACAGAATCGGAAACAAGCTCCAGGCTCTGAGCCATCAGCCCAGAGCCGGACGCGGGGCTCGAACTCACGGACCGGGAGATCGTGACCTGGCTGAAGTCGGACGCTTAACCGACTGCGCCACCCAGGCGCCCCAAAATAAAGACTTTAACTATAACAAATAAAATGGTTTACAAATTTATTGGAAAAATATAAAATCCAAAATTATTTTGAATCAATAAGACCATAATAGAAACACAGTTATAGTCTTATGATTGAAGTTATTTTGAATAATTGATCATTTGTATAAGTTCTAGTCTTGTCTTTTGTAATACCTGTGACATTATCATATATCAAATATAATTTATCAAATATAATAGACATATACCAAATATATTATTGAAAAATCCTATACCAGTTGTGCTTCTATGATGATCATGTAATTTTAGTTTATTGGCCATTTTTTTTCCTCACCCTGAACTTTTGCAATAGCTTCCTGGAAGTTCAAATAAAATTCAATTGCATATCTAACTTAAATATTTTCAATTTAATAGCATATAATAAATCACTTTACTCAGATTTTGTTATAACTATGTTTCTGTTTCTATGCTAATGTGTATGAAAGAATGACTATCATGGGTTCTTAATTATAAAAAACTTAATTTTGAAATTTTTTGTTTATGCTTTTTATCTGATCTGGGCTCCAGAAAAATCACTATAAAAATCACTTGTTATATGTTTTTATGGAGGAATTTGGGTATCCTCCGTTTCAGAGATCATGACTTTTTTTTTTACGTCAGAATTATATTAGGATTAAGTTTGAAGTCCTGATTTCCTATGAGATATTTTTTCCTATTTAGAGCTTTGACTGTGACAATCTTACATATCTCCTATTGGAGATAATAGGCCAAGTTTTTCAGGCATCCTTTCACTAAGGATTCTGAATTTATTAGTCTCAGTTCATGTGAGCTTGAAATATGTTATCTTTCCCTACATGGACACTAAAACCCAAACTTGCTTTCAGACTTGTATTTCCTCTGAAATAACTTATTTATTCTCATAACACAGTAGTTATAAAGTAGAAATATAGAGAAAATGGTCATTTATAGGAAAATTGGCTTTCTTCATTTCACAATTAGGCTTAAATTGTTTTCAACATTTGTTTTCCAAAGTCCATACCTCCCTTTTGTTATGTTATTTTTCTGTTTTTGTTAGATGTTAATAAAAAAAAATTCTATTCAAACTCTATCCAAGTGGAAAATTTGATTAATTTAAAAATTGTGCAAAAACAATGTAATTAGAGACCTAGACAGTTTCTAAATAGCTTTCAGTTCCCTCCCACACAACAGGACATAAACCAGAAAATCATTTTGACTTTGATTTATAGTCTAATCTTTCTTCTAAGAATATTAAAATTTCATTGTTTCCAAAAATCCAAATGTGTCATAGACACATAGGCACATAGGCACAGAATGTGATTATATGTTATATGGGCATCAATTTACACTTACGACACTAAAAGAATTATGTGTATATTATCAACTCATCACGTAAGTCAGGTTGAAGAATTCTTTGTGCTATGAGAAGGGTTTTCTCAGATCCCTGCCCCTTCTTTAAGCATTTTCTCAATTCTAAGACAATACAGATATGTTAGAAATATAAATATGTGAAAAAAGAAATGATTATTTGGAGTTAAGCTAAAGCATGCTGAGAGGGCAAGTTACCTGTCTGGACTAAATGCATCTCCCCAAAGTTCCTGTCAAAATCCTACCGCCACTGTGATGATATTAACAGGTGGGGCCTTAAGCGCTAATTAGGATTAGATGAGGTTATAAGAGTAGAGCCCTAGTGAATGAGATTAGTGCCCTTATAAAAGTTACTAGAAAGCTTGATTCTTACCTCTTTCTGCCCTGTGAAGATAGGAGAAGTTGGCAGTATGCAAAGATGGGCATGTTGCATATTGTGTGTGTGTGTGTGTGTGTGTGTGTGTGTGTGTATGTGTGCACACATATATATGAGAGAGAGAAATAAAAGACACTTTAAACTTTATATAACTGAATATGTAATTATATAGATGTTCCTAAGTGTGTATGTGTGTGAGTATATTCTAGAAAGCATGTTAAAATAGTTATATTAGTTTATTTGTGGTCTAATAATAATGATTATGGTAATCATTTGACTGTTTTCATGTGTTAAGCACTTGCTTGCAATTTCTCTAAACATTCTGAGTGTTGCATAATTTAATCTTAAAAACAACCCCAGACTCTTAACATTTCCCACCTGACCTAATATAACTTGACCACTGAGTTTGTCTTCCAATTATTGCTATATGCCAATTTTCTGGGAAGTTAACGAAGCGTAAGCTATGGGTTTCCTCACTTGTACAACCTCCTGCCAGTGTTGTGTGGGTCTCCAGCAGTGCATTTTAACATTTTAATGTCTTTTAAAAAATAATTTGGCAAAAGAGAGATATTTTAAGAGTAGAAAGTTAGGACTACCGTCTTTTCTTCTCTGACTTTCCCTCCAAACAATTTTCCCTGCTGGTAGTGATGGAATGGCCATGGGAATTTTTTGGAATTTTTGGAATATTTGACTCACCAATTCTCTCAATAAAATTTGGCCGTTCCAATAATATGGCATGTTACCTTGCTAATATGATGAAACTGACTGAGAAACAAGTGTACAAGTGATAAAACTCCAATAACTATCAATGAGTCAAGTATATAGCGTAATAGGAATTTGATCACACAATTCAACGTTATGTAGTCAAAATTTTAAATGCTCTTGATCATGTCTTAATATAAATTTTTGTATGTTTCATAATTATCATTTATACCAAAATTTGACTGTGAATGGAAGGAATTATCCAAATAGAAACTAAAAGCATAAACAAGCAAAAAAAGTTATCAAAAACTTCTAAATATCAAAAGTGTCTCTTTTTATAAAGCAATGGAACTAAAAATATCTCATGTTCAAAATTACAAAGGTAAAAGAAAACATCATGACAGTCAAGAAACTACAGATAATGAAATGATAATGAACAGCAGAAAAGTAAATGATCAGGATGCACCCAAACTGGAAAATTATAAGCAGACTGAAGATGAAAATTAACATAAAGACAGATATTAACTGGCTGATCAAGAGTACATGTGAAGGTGAAGAACTTAATTCTATGAATCCTTTGAGGTATATAACAATTCTTTTCTCATGACTACTTAAAAAGGCAATGATTTCATGGAAAGCCAGTATTTTTAAAATATTATCCCACTTATATTTACAGAGAACCAAACCAAACAGCTATGTTTAAACGCATGGTTTTATTTTTTTGTTTTTTTAATGTTTCATTTATTTTTGAGAGAGAGAAAGAGAGAGAGAGTGAATATGAGTGGGGGAGGGGCAGAGAGAGGGAGACACAGAATCCGAAGCAGGCTACAGGCTCTGAGCTGTCAGCACAGAGCCCAACGCTGGGCTTGAACCCATGAACTGCAAGATCATGACTTGAGCCAAATTTGGAAGCCCAATTGACTGAGTCAGCCAGGCGCCCCAAATGCATGATTTTTAATAATAATAGTCAAATATATCAGCTCTTCATTAGCATTTTTTCAAAACCACGGTTTGAATATATTGTTTGGATGGCAATTTTTTTCAACAAGAAAGATATTACTTACATTTGATGGGCTTACAGACTGGATAAATATATGAAAAATCCTAAAACATCTTGAGGATGCCACAGAGCACAAAGCTATGTTTATTTGTGTTATATGGAAAAACATTTGTGGTATTACGAGTTTTTAAATCTAGAATATTTTTCAATCTAATTAAATATTTACTTTGCTTTTAAATTTTTTTGTTTATTTGTTTGTTTATTTTTGAGAGTGCCAGTAGAGGAAGGATGCCGAGGGAGGGAGAGAGAGAGAGAAAGAGAAAGAGAGAGACAGAGGACGCATCCCAAGCAGGTTCCATGCTCAGTGCAGTGATGAAGAGCTCAATCCCACAACCCTCAGATCATGACCTGAGCTGAAATCAAGATTGAATGCTCAACCAATTGAGCCACCCAGGTGTCCCAATATTCACTTTCTTATGTAATTTGTTCTTATAATTTTTTTTTTTGCAATTCTTAAGAGAACTGCCCCAAATTATTTAATTGTTAGGCCTCATTAAACCAGGGTCTGCCCTTTCTCAGCTCTAAGCATGCTTACCATCCTTAATCACTTTTGTCAACTGCTAGTTTTCTTGTTTTTTCTCATACATGACAATCATAGTTCCACCTCAGGGAATTTACACTTGCTGTTTCCCTTTCTCCTCCACTAAACTAATTTTCTAATGGCTGTATGTACAGCTCAGTGTCCACTTTGTTTAGAGAGCTGCTCAAGCATCACTTCCTCAGAGAGGCTTTTTCTGATTGTCCAACCAAAAAAGTAGCTTCCATAGCTTTCTTTTTATTTTCTCTGCATTGTTTTTCTTCACAATATTGTTATTACTTACATATTGCATCATAATCTGTTAATTTACTTTTTATGGCTAATATAAATTCTATATTATAAATATAATACAAATAAAATGTTAAATAAATAAAACATAAACATAAATTACATACATTTTTGTGTATTTCATGTATACTATAGTATAGTATACTACATATAGTATACTATAGTATACTACATATAGTATACTATAGTATACTACATATAGTATGCTATAGTATACTACATGTAGTATGCTATAGTATACTACATGTAGTATACTATAGCATACTACATGTAGTATACTATAGCATACTACATGTAGTATACTATAGTATACTATATATAGTATACTATAGTATATATAGTATACTATATACTATATATAGTATATATATATATACTATATATATATATATATATACTCTCTCTATATATATATACTATATTATATACTATACTATATACTATATATATATACTATATACTATATATATACTATATACTATATATGTATATATATACTATATATACTATATACTATATGTATACTATATACTATATATGTATATATATACTATATATACTATACTATATACTATATATATATACTATATACTATATATGTATACTATATGCTATATATGTATATATATATACTATATATACTATACTATATACTATATATACTATATACTATATAGTATAGTATATATATATATATAGTATATATAGTGTATATATATAAAGAGTATATATATATATGTATTCCATTATAATGGAATATACAGTGTGTATATATATATATATATATCACATCTTCTTTATCCATTCATCTATTTATGAGCATTTTGGCTACTTCCATGTCTTGGCTATTGTAAATAATGCTACAATAAAAATAAGGATGCATTATTTCTTTCAAATTAGTATTTTCATTTCCCTTGGGTAAATTCTCAGTAGAAGAATTACTGGATGATATGGTATTTCTATTTTTAATTTTTTGAGGAGTCTATATACTGTTTTCCATAGTGGTTACACCAATTAACCAGTTACATTCCCAACATCAGTGTATGAAGGTATTCGTCTTCCCATATCTTGCCAATACTTGTTATTTCTTGTCTTTGTTATTCTAGCCATTCTGACAGGTGTGAGGTGATATCTCCTTTTGAGTTTGATAGGAATTTCCCTGATGATTAGTGATGTTGAGCATTTTTCAAGTGTCTGTTGGCCATCTGTATGTCTTCTTTGGAAAATTGTGTATTATGGTCCTCTGACTGTAATTGGATTATTTGTATTTTGGGTGTTGAGTTGTGTGAGTTCTTTATATACTTTGTATATTAATCCATTATCAGATATATCATTTGAAGTTATATTCTCCTTTTCAGCCAGTTGCTTTTTTGTTTTGTTGATGGTTTCCTTTGCTGTCCAAAAGCTTTTTATTTTGGTGTAGTCTCACCAAATTTTGCCTTTTTTTTTTTTTTTTGCTTTTGTTTCTCTTGCACAACTTATAATTTTAAAAGCTGTTAAATGATAGAGTTAAAATTCACAGTCAGATTATTTTTTCGGACTCTTAAGATCAGTTTGTAGCCACAAAACATTTTTTTACCTTAAAAAAATCCTTTGAAAATAGGCTCAACGTTGAAAAGTGAAATACATATTGTTCCTAAATTTTTAAGGCTTGACATTTAATATTCAAGATTTAAAAGTGCAATAAAATATTAAAAGATGAAAAAGTAATTTAAAATAAAAGTTAGCTTAGGCTTTCAAGGGAAAGTCTGATATCATTTTATTGCTACAGCAACCTGTGGAAAAACCACTCTATAATGACATCTTAATTTACAAAAGCAACTATTAAAAGGGCACAATAAATATAATATTAAAGGTAATACAAAATCCACCAAAGAGGAAATACACTGAGCAAATGAACATATGGGAAACTTTTAACCATCTTATTAATTAAGGAAATGTAAGATTACAATGCTAAATAAAGCATTTAATGCATTAAATTAGCAGTTTATAAAAATCACATTTCCATGAACTGCTGGTATCCATGTAATAGAATTGACAATATGAACTATCTTTGATCTAATTAATCTAGAAATCATGAAAAAGAATTATCAAAGCTGTTCATGCAGAAAATGCACATTTTAATAAATAGTATATTAGTAAATACCTAAGAAAAACATAAAAGTTTGAGTCATGTTAGAAAATTAATGAAGTTATCTTATATGTGAATGAGTGTTTCAAAGACACCAAACTGCAAAATTTGTTTTAAATTTATTATAGTGCTTGCAGGTGATTGAAACAAAGCATAAGCAAATACTTTCTGAAATAACCAAGGTTCAACCTGGACTTCAAAGTGTCCCCACAGATAAAGTTCCTGGAAAAAATGAGATCACAATTTTAAATTAAAAAAACAAAAACAAAAACAAAAACAAAAAAACAAAACAAAAAACACACCTCACACATAAATAAGGCACTGTCTGTGACAATCAACAGAACACATCAGGAAAAGGCTTTAGATCTTGAAATAGTCTGCCACAAAATATTGAATAAATATGTTGTTATGTTTAAAACTAGAAAGTGAGTTTGCAAACAGGAGATAATAAACTACCAAATAATTTTGGAAATAACCTGGAAATTGTTTGTACATATATTTTTAAACAAAAACTAAATGGAATCAGCAATACACATTTTAAAAATGAAGCTATATACATGATGTTATTTATAATAATATCAAAATTATTAAATATCTAGGAGTAAATATTATGATGAATGTATAAGACCTCTATATGGAAAAAATATTATTGAATAATATTGGAGAAGAAATACAAATGGAAGTATATATCATTTCCCTAGATTTGGGGGCTCAATTTTTAAAGTGTTATTTCTCTGCAAATTAACTTATTGATTCACTGACATAAAAATTACAACAGGTAGCTTAACAAGCTGAAATGTATAAGGAAATACAAAGAATCAATGATAGTCACAATGCTCTTGAAAAGTAAACTAAGTTGGAGTTATTCAACAGTTACCAAGAGTACAGATATACAGTGTGTAAGTTATTGTGATTATAGGGCTAAAGGTAGAAGTATAGACCAGTGGATGAAGTGGAGTATACAAAAACAGAATGACACATATCTAATCTCTAGGCTTAAGGAAAATATATCATTGCAAACTGGAGGAAAAATGATCTCCTCAAAACATGATGAGGGGTTAGTTGCATACTCATGTTTTACAATGTTACAGGTTGATTACAGATATAAACATTAGAGATAAAACCAATAAACCTTCTAGAGTTAAAATTAAGAATTCTTGCTTAAAAGGCATCAATTACAGTGCGAAAAGGGAAGCCAAAGAATGTGAGAACATGTTTGTAATATTATAAATGACAAGAGGCTTCAGTAAAAGAAAGCAAAACAAAAGGACAGATAATGCAATGGAAAAATGTCAAGAAAACTAAATAGACCTTTTGCAGAGGATGTCCAAAAACTAGTAAACATACAAAAATGTGACTTAGTGTCATCATCGGGGAAATGCAAACTATAACCACATGGGACACTATTACAAATGAGACTAGATGACAAACATTCAAAAGGCTGACTGACAATGCAAGTGTTCTCACGTATCTGAAAGACAAAAGAATGCTCAATAACCACTAGCAAAGGGTATAAATCGGTACAGTTGTTACAGTGGAGTTCTCAGTCTTTGGATTCCCCAGGAGATGATTTATAAGATTTCCATGGGGATCCATGCTGGAATAAAGACAGTCAGAAGGAAAGTAGCAAGCACAAAGCAGTTTGTTAAAGCAAAAGTACACTCTCAAGGTTGGAGAATGGGTAGGTTCCCAGAGGTGGAACCGGCCCCTAGATTGTTTTGGAATTGGATATTAATGGGTTTCTCTGGGATGGGAAGAGCTGGGAAGTACACTGGGGTGGTCTCTAATGGAGGTTGCTTCCAATCATTTGGGTGAACTACTCCCACAAACCTATAAAGTTTGTACTGGAACCATCAAGGCAGCCTTTCTCTCTGGTGGGGGAAGGGGGCTATAACTGCAATGCAAAAGTATTATGATGTAATGAGTATAGAGTTTGCCCTCGGGCAGAGGTGGAGGAGGAGAAGACAAGCTCCATAGTTATGGCTCTGGATCTGTCAGCCCCAGGGTCTTGGAAGCCTTAAGGTTGGGATGTTGTGCCCAGGGGTTTTTAATGTACAGCTTATCTATCACTGTCTTTGCCTCCAGCTCATGTCTCTATAATTCCCCTTCAAGGACTTGGGACTCTGCCTCCAGCATTCCTTCCACTCCTCAGGTCTAGTGTCTACCTAACACAATGACTTCAGAAAATTATTTGTCAATATGTGCTTTTGGGCCCAGCAAACCTTTGCTCTTAGATCTTTGCTCAAAAGAAATGTCTACCCCTTGCAGCAAAAGATGGGTACAATGCTTATCTATAATACAGAAATTCTGAAAATAAATCCCATCAATAGTAAAATGTGTTGTAGGACAGGTAAATGAGGGTGTACTTACACATGGGAAATATTATATAGCAATAAAAATAATAAACCACAGATACAAGCTAAAATGTGGATAAATCTCATAAATATTTTCACTGAAAAAAGCCTGATACAAAAATATTTTGTAAGATTCAATTTTTTTTATACAACTTCAAAATAGTCATTTTGAAATAGTATTAAAGATGGGGAGGAAGAAGGTGAGTATATAGGAAGGGGAAGGAAAAGGACTTCTTAGTGAGGCAAAGTTAAGTGTTTCAACCTAGTTGTTAGTTGTGTCTTTTTATTCACTTTGTAATAATTTATTGAGCTGCATGCTTAGGGTTTTTTGTTTTGTTTTGTTTACTTTTTCTAATATAAGTTATACTCTAATTAGTTAGCAGCTATAACAACAAAGTCAGAAAGCATATAAGTAACTGGAAATTATGTTTTAGTAAATTATCCAGAATGCAGCATATAACAGTAAATGTGTATAAATTATTTAAAAAACAATATTGACTAAGATCCAAGGTTAATAATGCATTTATAGGTTAAAATAAGATTAAATTGTAGCGTCTGGGTGGCTCAGTCAGTTGAGCATATGACTCTTCATTTCAGTTCAAGTCATGATCTCACGGTTCATGGGATCAAGCCCCACTTGGTTCCACATAGTTCAGAGTCGGCTTTGGTCTCTTCCTCTCTCTCTCTCTCTCTCTCTCTCTCTCTCTCTCTCTCTCTTTCTGCCCCTCCCCAACTCAGACTCTGTGTTTCTCAAAAAAAAAAAAAAAAAATTAAATGTAGATAAAGTATCAAGATCCCAATTCCAGTTTGTGGAAGGGACCAACAAACAATGGTCCTGGTACCAGCTAGGCGTCCCAGAATTCAAGTCATTTCTGACTCTGTCTGACACCCTGAAATAGCATCAGATTCCAGAGGTTAAGGATTCAGTTCTACAAGACTGCCCTCACCGCACCCCCTTGCCACTTCGGACATCAGCCACAAGCCCAATCATCTGTAGATTAGAAGCTCCAACAATCCCCTCCTTGAACTTCGAAGCTAGTCAGTCACAAGTCTAGGTTGTTATCTGTACTTCTGACTGGCTATGAATCAGAGGTTTCCATGGCCCTCTCTTACTGACTGATCATTTTGCTAAGGCAGCTCACAGAACTCAAGAGAAATATTTTACTTCCTAGGCCACTGGTTTATAAAGGGTGTAACTTAGGAGCAGCCAGATGGAAGAGATGCAAAGGGCAAGGCAAGAGAAGAGGATGCAGAGCTTTCTTGACCTCTCCCAGGTGTGTCACTCTCCTGGAATGTCCATGTGTTCACAGCCCAGAAGCTCTCTGAAACCCTTCTTTGAGGTTTTTAGGGAGACTTCATTACAGAGTCACGATGGATTAAACCATTGGCCATTGACACTTGATTCAACCTCCAAACTCTCCCCTCCTCAGAGGTCAGAGGGGTGGGACTGAAAGTTCTAACCCTCTGATCAAATGATTGGTTCTCCTGGCGACCAGCCCTCCATCCTCGGTGAGGTCAAAGGTCACCTCATTAACATAACAAAAGACACTTTTGTTGGTCTCCTCTCAGGAAATTACTGGGGTTTTAGGAGCTCTGTACCAGAAAAAGAGATGAAGACCTAATATATATTTCTTATTATGAATTAAAATATCACGCTAGATATGTTATAGCATCCGCATTAATCTGGAGGGGCAATTAGTTTTAACGGGCTTCAGATCGTTGTTGGTTAGAAAGAGGAAGAAACTATTTACATTTGGGCTTGGGCAGATTAATGCCTTACTTCTGGCTCACTGGAGTAATCTAAGGGAATCTCAAGAAAAGATCTCATAGGCACATGCTTTCTAATAGAAATATCCTCTACGGAAACCTTTAGGGGAAGAGGGGAACACCTCAGTAAAACGGATGAATCGAAGAATGGGGTTTCTCTTCAGCAAAGTCTCACAGATGGAAACTTCAGCCTTTATCACAGGGAGTGTAGCCCAGAACAAGAACTCAGAGTTGTCCTGACCTGAGACAAAGGGACTGGAGTCTTCATACTCGCCCATCTGTCAGGAATTCGTCTAGGAATGCCCAGGTGGTTGCAAAGCCCTAGGTACTTTTGTGTCTTTCCTAGGTGCAAGGGAAGCAGTTTCCAGCAGCCCGAAGACAGTGCTCCAACAAAGAGCTGCAATTGCTCCCAATGGAAATGAAAGGCAGCAGGGATGGGGTGGATTGTGACACAAGAGCAGCTTCAGTGAGAGGATTTGGGAGAACACTGATATTTATTACAGTCCACTCTCATCTCACCTTCCATTTGCTCCAACCTGTCACAAATTTTTCCAGAGGGCTCTTCAAAATACATTTTGTAAAATGTCGAAAGGAGGTTGGAGAGAAAAGCTGTACTACAGTTTGCTGTAGTAGTCCTCAAGGCTAAAACTGATATTCAATACCTCCCTCCTCTACCACTTTTCCTAGATTACTTTCCATCTTCACTAATACCTCTACTTTGTACATCACTCCTTACTTTCACTAGTACCAAGTGCTTTGCCTGGGGACTGACTCATAAAATCATGAGATTCTTCTCAGATTGCGGTTGCTGTAATTTCCCATTCACAGTTGAGAACAGACATGGGAATCACTGAGAGATGTCCCAGCGATCCAGTGATTCCTTTTTTTTTTTTTTCAAGTTTACTTATTTATTTTTGAGAGACAGGGAGAGACAGCATGAGTAGGGGAGGGGCAGAGAGAGAGGGAGACACAGAATCAGAAGCAGGCTCCAGGCTCCGAGCTGTCAGCACAGAGCCCAATGTGGGACTCGAACCCACAAACCGTGAGATCATGACCTGAGCCGAAGTCAGACATTCAATCGACTGAGCCACCCAGGCGCCCCTAATAATGACAACATTTTTAAATTAAATTAAATATTTATTTCTGCTAATATAGGTCATTTTGGAATGTTGAATCATTTTTCTTTTGAAATATAGAAAATTTCAATTAAAAAAAACAAATGGAACAATAATAAACATTAAAATAACTTATACTTTATCTAACATTTACCTACAACTGGAGAAATTATAGATATAAGTGTAAGCCAAGTAGTATTTTTATTTATTCTAATATCTGTAGGTTTCTGGGTTTTCTCTCCTGTAATTGTGGATGCAGATTATAAAAGTCTAAAATTATGTAGCTTAATTTTGTTTTCTGTTAGAGTAATGAAACTATGATTTTTTTTTGCTTTGTATAACAAATTTCATTTACATGTTAATCTGCATTTTCCAAGAAAAAAGCTGTAAACAGAAGATATAGACAATACATTTCAAGTCTAAAACAGACTAAATATACAAAATGAAGATAATTTAATTGCATTTCCAACATTCTTATGGACATTTATTAACCTTACCCATCATATTTTCTGAATAATAAATTATAGATGCATATATAATGGTGTGAGACCATAATTCTAAACTGAATATGAATATAGCAGGACAATGAATTATCAAACATAACTCATTTTGGCCCTTGTATTACATAGACTTGTTACTGTTTCTCTCACTTATACAACTTCCTGAGTTACTAGCCCCATTATTCAATGAGTTATTAAAACGTGCATCATTATTTAACACTGCATTTTCTCAGTGAGTGATGCAGATAAAAGCATAACAGCATTCTGTCTCAGAGTAGTATCAGTACAGTAATTAAAAATTAAGGTGGTCCCCAAAGAGACAGTTTCAATCCATAATACTCTAGAAGGTCAGATACATAGAATCTTTAAGCTAGAGAAAAGCTTTGATGAGATCTACTGTAATAAACTCATTGAATATTGAATGGAAGATTTTAAAAAATTAAGAGAGATTGACTTCCTCAAGATTCTGTTTATAGTGTCTGGACTAGAGCTAGCACTAAAGTTTATGACAAGTAGCATCAGATAATCCTTCTACACCTAACGACAAGTTTTAGTTATTTCTAGACAGATGATTTACAAAAGTCTTGTGATTAGTTCTAAGGTTCTCTTAAAGCTACAAGTTTTTAAGTGGTCTGGGATAATACTACCAAACATAGTATATACAAGAAGAGTCAAGCTTTACCAAAAAGAAAAAAAAAAAAAGAATAGTAACGCTTAATAGAAAGTAGGTTCCTACTGATATTTAACCTTACAAAAATCTAAGTTTAATCTACTATCCTATCGCTCCAGATCTGCCGTTCAGTCTTTGAAAACATTCCATCCCTATATTTTATACTGGATATTTTCATACAATAATTTTGTGAACTGTTTATTTTATTTATTCTATCAGTTTTTATGAAGTCATTCACCTAATTTTAAATTACTTTTATTACATATAAGTGCATACAAAATCACATTTACAGAATTTGTGTAAGACATACATAATTACAATGAAATTAACACGTATTTATTTACTCAATATCCAGCTCAAGAAATGGAGCATTATAATAAATTTATATCCCTTTTTGTCTCTCTTGATCCTATCATCTTCTTACCCCTCTACAAAGACAACCACTATCCTGAATTTTGTTTTTATGTTTTTCCTCTTTATTATAGTTTTATTTACATATGTCTTTGTAATCCAAACATTATTATTTTGTGTTTTTCATACCGAAGGGTCTATTGTGAATCTATCCTTTTGCCACATGTTTTTTATTTCCATGGGATTATATTCCTGACAATTACTCATATTAACACATAGAGATATCATTATACATTTTCACTGCAGTATAATATTCTACTTTATACATACAATTAATTTATTACATGTGAGAACTTTACCTCAATTAATTACTATATCATTCTTAGATATTAAATAGGTCAATGTATATTTGATTATTTTAAATAGGTAAACACATTTGATGAATGCAGTGAATGGTTTTCTGAAGAACACACAGCAGTATAATGACTCTGAAAAAAAAGAATAATTAGGATTGAAGTAAAAATGCAGTGCACTTTATTCTAAAGTGCTTCTCTTATGCTATGTACTCTAAGTATTGAACCACACAACAATTCCCACAATATACTTTTTTTTTTTTTTTCTGAGCCTCTCTCTGTTCTGTTGTCTATGCCATGTAAGCCATTGCCCCGGGCGTGTTCATGTGAAGATCTCCCAGTTACCTTTCATTTTATGCACAAAATTTTAATTTAATGTTTTTTTAATTTTTTAAATTTTTTTATTTTTGAGAAACAGAGAGAGACAGAGCATGAGCTGGGGAAAGGCAGAGAGAGAGAGAGAGGGCGGCACAGAATCAGAAGTAGATTCCAGGCTCCAAGCTGTCAGCACAGAGCCCAACACAGGGCTCCAACTCACAAATGGTGAGATCTTGACCTGAGCCCAAGCTGGATGCTTAACTGACTGAGCCATCCACGCGCCCCCACAAAATTTTTTATTTAAGCTTTATTTTGTTTTTAATGTTTATTTATTTTGAGAAGGAGAGTGTATGCACAGGCAAGCAGGGGAGGGGCAGAGAGAGAAAGAGAGAGAGAGAGTCCCAAGCAGGCCCCACGCTGTCCCCACAGCCAAGGCAGGGCTTGAGCTCACAAACCATGGGATCGTCACTTGAGTGGAAATCAAGAGTCAGATGCCTACCCTACTAAGCCACTCAGGCACCCTTAATTTAATTTTTCAATAATTGTACTCATTTTCTAAGATTTAGCATAGCTTAGTTTGGAGCTGCACATGTCTTTTATGATAGTAATAATACATTTTTAGTAATATTTATATTCTTAGAGAACCTTAAACAGTTCCAGTAGCAAAACAGTTAATGCATATTCTTTACTGTTTAAAAATAATCTCTGAGTACTGTGTAAGCTGTCCTGTGATAAACATCAGTATTCTCATGTGATTCCAAAATCTCTAATTTCCTAAATTAGTATACTTAAGATATAATATTCATATATTTTTTCCCAAAATTTACTATAACATGTATCATTATTTTGACTGGAAAAAACATAAAGGTTTCTTACAAATGTATAATATAGTTTCAATTGCCCTTGCTGTGTCTTAGTTTGGGGTTATTTCTTCCATTACCAGAATTTTTTCATGAATGTTCTACTTGTTAATATTTAAATTGTTTTTTCTGCTCCAGGGATGTAACACTCTTACAAATAACAAAGAGTAATAACACAAAGATAACAAGTTTATCTCAACTCTCTAACCTTTTCCTTTTTGTAATGATATCTACCCACTCTGTTGATAATTGCCCTGAAGATATTTTTATGCTGGTAAATGATAACTTTTCAAGATCCTCCTCAGAAAAAAACTTTTTCAAAATTGTTTCCCCTTTCAAGTTCACTAACTCCATAATTGGCTGGTTGCTTTGACTTTGGCATTTTGCTCCACACTTACACAAAAGTTGGAAACCAATAATGTTTCCATTCAGTCTGACAGTTTCATATATAGACATTCTTTTTTCTTTGTTTCCTTGACTAACACTGCTTGTGGCCAATCATTTCATCTCAGTTATCTTTCTTCTAGTTTCTGTTTCTTTGTGATTTAATCTGTGATGAGGTTTGTCACTTTCCAGTCTTCAAAATCATGGTGACATTTCTTCCATCACCACATTCTCATTTTATTTATTCTTTATATTACTATAACAAAAAATCACATATTTACATGTTCTCTTTTAAATAATAGCTTGTAAAAGGTGACAGAAAAGCTCATCTCTAAAGCATCATTCAGAAAGAATTCTGGAGTTCATCCATCACTTCTTCATTGGTTATGTTCCTGGTTGGTCTTAAGGTATTACAGCATTGTTTCTCCTTCACCCTAGACAGTTGTATTATGGATTCAGAGAAAGAGAGATTATATTCCCCACTAGGAATCAAGAAGTATGTGCCCGTAGGAAACAGAGCTGACCTCTCTCAACTAGAAATCTTTTCTCTAAGAATTGCCTGCGTAACACTGTGGCTTGTTAAGCTGACTGCCATCCCTGAAATGCCTGTTCACAGAGGTTTCCAAGGATACACTAGTACAAACCTTTTCTTACATTAAATGGGAGGTAATGATATCCATGCTACAATAGCCTAAAAGCCACTGGTCTTTTAGAATATCCAACTTCCCCTGTATGAAATTACATTCCATCTGATTTTGAAATATTGTGTAGGTTTTCCTTTTTAAAGATAAATTTTCTTAGCAACTAAGTCATTCATTTCCCCCCACCTATGATTAGGACTGAAGAGTAACAGTGGGAGAGGAGCACAGGTGACCATGTGCATGAGTCTTCATGTTCCTACTGCCACCACCAATTCCAAAGCTAAGTATCTTCACTCAGTTTCTTCACTGTTATTTTCCTTGAATCCATCAGGACTAAGATCATCATGATCTTATTCCTTGATTTTAACAATGAATGTAGCAAGTCTCTGAATCCCAGGTCATCTTTTGCTTCTCATGCTCCCATCCTATCCCTTTGAAGCCCAGTACATCCTGATTCTGTCCCCTGCATTCACCACACACTCAAACTTTAATCTTGCTCTCTATGCTAATTAGTGATTTCTTCTCTGAATTCTCCCTTAATTTGCCAGGTCTGTTAAAAACCTGCCCCCCTCTATCTGTATCTTCTATCAGGATGTTGTGTCCCCTGAAGCCCCCTGAAGATATGGCTGTTTCCTCTTCCTGTATCACTTGTTACAGTGGGCATCAGGTGTAGTAAGTGTCCTGTTAGCTCATTTTTGCTTTCTGAATGTTGTTCTTTATTTCTAAATTATCCAGTTTTGAATCTCATATCATTAGATGATATAAGTAATTATGCCTAACTGTTCTTACTAACATTTGGATCATTTGTCCTTATTATTCAGGGATTTTTAGGTCCTCATTGTCACTCTCTCCAACACTACTCTCATAAAAGTGCTGGGTACTTTTCCAAAGGCACAGTGTAGATAAAGCTTCCATATCCTAGATTCTTGTTTCTTACACCCCTCTCCTGCAATGATCCAGTACTCTACATCAGCCTTATAGTTCTATGCTCATAAGCTAGGCCTTTTCTTTCCAAAGATCTCAATCATTTCATAATCTACATCTCACTCCTGATAACCATCTCCTATCTTTACAATTCACCCACTTCACAAACCTAACATTTCTCCCACCACACTAGTTCCATTATCCAAAGCCCTGTCTTCTTTTCGTGATGCCATATCCTTTGACATCCTCACCCCCTTACTTACCTAGTTTAAATTCTGTGTTCAGTAATTAAAATAATTCCCTTCCATACACTTTTGACAACGTGGCCACCTCTCACTTTTGTTGTAGTCCTCTGGCAAAATCATAACACTAGTTAATTCCAGTTAACCCCCAGCTAAAACAAACAAAGACAAAACTTCTCTGAGCACACTTTTGCCACCAAATAACACCCCATTTCATTACTTCCACCGATTATACTAATGTCTTTAATTCTTTTAGTCTCATTTTCCAATCAAGATTCCCTAACAGGATTTTGCTGCCACCTCTCCACTGCAACTATTTTTATAAACATAACCACAATCCACACACTCTCAGATTTAGCTTTTTGAGCACAAAACAACATTTTATCACTCCTTCAACAATGTTAAATTTCTTCTCTTACCTTGGAGGACTAGTTGGTCTTATTTTACTGATCTTTTTTGATTTTGTCTCCTCCTTCCTCCTTAGGCCTTTTTACATTGGAATATCTTGGATTTAAGTAAGTCCCTTGATTTTTTTTTTTCCTCCTGTCTATCTCTACACACCATCTTGGTGATTTTGCACATTCTCTTGTCCAAAGTTAGGTCTATAGTTGAGACAACTCTTATAAACCCCATAGTCAGATGTCAAGTTGTCTATCCGATATTTTCACTTGTGTATCTAATAGATTATCTAATTCAATATGTCCAAAATTAAGTGGCTTCCCATCTCCAAAACCTTAGTTCAAATTGTCTGTCTGAATCTGCCTTCCGGTTACTCAAACCTAACCTAGGAACAAATCTGATTCTCTCTTTCACAATCCATGTTCCCTTTGTCATGAAATCTTGTTGACTTTAATTATGAAATATAACCAATTTATCCAGTCTTTTGTTTATGATTATTAATTTTTGTTTCTTGCTTAAAAACCTTTCTATATGTGGTAATGATATTCCCCTGTTTACTTGTAGAATATTTATTCTTTTTAGGTCTATAATCCATGTGGAATTGATTTTTATGGTGTGGGAAATGTTTTCAGTTTCTATTCACCACAAGACCCATGCAGGAATGTTCATACCATAATTAGTCATAAAAGCCCAAGTCTAAATCATTAATAAATTAGCAAATGATCATATATTTATGCAGTGTAATATTATTTAGCAATGACATGGATGAACCTTCCAGATATAATTTTAAAATTTAAAAATGACACAAAATGCTGGGATGAGCACTGGGTGTTGTATGTAAGCCAATTTGACAATAAATTATATTAAAAATAAAATAAAAAATATATAAATAAATAAATAAGTAAATAAATAAATAAATAAATGACACAAAATAATATAAACTGTATGGTTTAGCCTACATACATATCGAAATAGGGAAAATTAATCCGTGTCAATAGATGACAAAATAGTGCCGTGATTGTTTTGAGGGGAGTGGTTTACTGGAAGAAGGAATGAAAGGGCTTTGTGAAATTCTGGAAATGTTTTACAACACAATCTAAGAGGTGTTAAGTAGATGTTTATATGTATTAAAATTCATCAAATATATACTTAAGATGACCTACTTTACCAGATGTTTGCTATACTTGAATAAAAACTATATCTATTTCTATTTCTATTTCTATTTCTATTTCTATTTCTATTTCTATTTCTATTTCTACACCTAGGCATCCATCTTTTTACTGCATCTATTTCTCCAGCTCTGGTCCTATTAGCAAACTCTTTCCTAGATAACTATGCTAGCCTTCTGTGGTAGGGAAAATAATACCCCTCCCCAAAGACATCAACTTCCTAATCCCCCAAATCTGTTCTTTTGTTACCTTCATGGCAGAAAAGACTTTGAATACCTTATTAAATTAAGGATCTTGAGATGGAGAGATCATCCTGGATTATGTGGGGAAGTCCAATGTAATCACAAGGGTTACAAGAGGGAATAGGAGGGTCAGGGTCACAGAAAGAGATGTAATAATGGAAGCAGAGGTCAGATTGATGCTGTTGCTTGTAAAGGGGCTACAAACCAAGAAATATAGCCAGACTCTAGAAGCTGGAAAAGACAAGAAATAGTTTCTCCCCTAGAGGCTTCAGAAAGAATGCAGTCCTTATAATACATTGATCTTAGCCCAGTGAAACTGATTTAGAATTTTTAACCTCCAGAACTGTAACAGAATAAATTTGTGTTGTTTTAAGACACTGTTTGTATTAACTTGTTACAATAGAAACTTAATATACCTTCAAAGATGGAAACATATATTTACTTTTATATCTATGAAGTTCATGTTCTTTTTTTTTAAGTTTATTTATTTATTTTGAGGGTGGTGGGGGAGAGGCAGGGAGAGAGGGAGAGAGAGAAACCCAAGCAGGCTCACTTTTAGCGCAGAGCCTGGTTCAGGACTTGATCTCATGAAATGTGAGATCATGACCTGAGTCAAAATCAAGAGTCAGGTGCTTAATCAGCTGAGCCACCCAGCCTGCCCTGAAGTTCCTGTTCAACACAAATGTCAGAGGAGTTCTTTTTACACATAAGTAAGATCATGTCTAAGCTATGTATAAGTAAGCTTCTCAGTTGAGAATTCTGCCATTGTTTCCCATTTCACTCAGAGTAAAAGTTAAAGTCCTTAAATTATGTGATCTCTTACTTTTCTGATTTCCTCTCTTGCTATCTCTCATCCAACCACTATGAGTCCCTTCCTATTTTTCAAATACAGCAGTCACACTTTATTTAAGGGTTTGTTTTCTACTTATATTTTCTCCCTGGTGCAATATGTAGATAAATACCTTATCTCCTTCAATTATTTGTTGATTTTCACCTTTTCAGTGAGAATTCTGTGGAATTGCTCCTTCCCTCACCCATTGTCTTTCCCTGATCATTCCATGCTCTAAATTTTGGTTTGTTTTATTTTTCCATTGTAATGTTTATAATATTACGGCCTAATATAACAGTATCCATTTATTATGCTTCTTTTTCATCGTCTGTGTAGCCAGACAGAATATGAATTCCATAAAAGCAGCGGCTTTTGTCTTCGAAGTAACATAAGTGCTTACAACAAATATTTGACTTACAGTAGATGCTCAACACTTTTTGATAAACAAAAACATTATTGAGGGTTATCTTTGTGGTAGGTACTGTATCGTGTGGTATATTTAAAGGAGCAAATAAAATAAATAGAGTGTCTATCTTTACTGAAGCAAAACAGAGAAGAAAAGGCAATTAATCAAATGATATAAAATATGATATATGAGGTCAAATATATTACATGAATATATGGAAAGTCAGTTAATTGTTTTTTGGGCATCCGTGAGGATTGCCTCGAGGAGGAATATGCAACATGAAAAATGAATGGATATTTGCAAGATGAAAGATGACAGGATGAGGCAGTGGAAAGTATTTCAGGCACATCAAAAATAAGTGCATGAGAATGAAAATGAGATAAAGCCTGTCTTTGAAGTCACTAAATTTGGTGAATATAGATTGAAAAGAGAGGTCACTGATGAGATATGATGAAAACATGAAGAATGTTCATACCATGTAAAAAATTTTTAGGCCGGATATAATGATTTGGGTATTTATCTAAAAGCAACAGGGACACATTGAATGGTTTTCAGCAGGGTAGTGAAATGATCAAACAGCTGTTAAAGAAAGATAACTCTGACTACAATGTAGAGGATAAGTTTAAGAAATATAAAACTGGAGGCAAGGAAATTAATTAGGAAGATCTCTCTCAAGCAATTTAAGAAATAATAGTGGATTTTAGAAGCTACATGGGATTCATGGATTAATTTGACAGATTTTCAGACTTGGTTATTTTCTATAATGGGTAGAAAAAGAAGAAGGTAAGAATAATTGCTATTTCTCAGATTTGTAGTTGTTATAGCAGATGCAACAAATTAGAAACAAGGATGGCAGATAAACAAATTTGAAAATCATCATTTTAAGGTAAGTGGATGAATTCCAGTGTTCACTGTAAAGTGTGAGGGAAAATGAAGATCTAATGAAGAACCTGAAGACTGCCAACATTTCAGTAAAGACAGATAAGTTCATAAAGATTCAAAAAAGATACCATGGAATGTTCAGGGAAGTAGAAAGAGTGTCAAGGGATATGATGTTTTAAAGAATTGGCCAGGGGCACCTGGGTGGCTCAGTCAGTTAAGTGGCCGACTTCAGCTCAGGTCATGATATCACAGTTCATGATTTTGAGCCATGCATCGGGCTCTGTGCTGACAGCTCAGAGCCTGGAACCTGCTTTGGATTCTGTGTCTCCCTCTCTCTCTGCCCCTCCTTTGCTCATGCTCTTTCTCTGTCTCAACATAAATAAACATTAAAAAATTAAAAAAAAAAAAAGAACTGGCCAATTGTTTCAGTTATTACAAAGAGCTCAAGTGAGGTGAGGTCAGATTAACGTTTATGTTTAATTATGTTTAGCAATAATGGTATCTCTGATGACCTTGGAAATAATGAAGTCAATGGAGTGATGGCCATGGATATGAAGAAAGTGAAAAAGCAGTGAAAATGACTGAAGAATCCAAGAATTTGAGAGAAACAGAGATATAGCAGTTACTGAAATAGACCAGGTTTATAGGTTTGAGACCGGCTCTTTGCTTTTCTGTTTTATCTTGAGTAATTTTTGAGAGAAGACCTGAGGTTAGTCAACCAAAAGGGAGTAAAAGGGGACAGGTTTATTCTCCCACCTGAAACAAGAGGAAAGCAGATAATATATATAAAATGATGGTCTGCAAAACACTGAACATTAGACAACAAAGGGCAGTGATTCCTGAGAAACACAAGACAAAAATTCGAGATCTATTATTGCCTCAGGTTCCTACCTGAAGAGAATTTCCAGGAAATGCACAGGGAAAAGGAACTCAGGCAAAACCCAGCAAACTGTCTGAGTTGAAGAGGTGGAGAGTCTGAGGAAAGCCAGGCAGCTACTATTTTCAGGGCAGAGTGCCAGGGAGGAGAGACCTGCACAGAGAACTCCAGAGATCTGTGGACTGGACCATTCCCTCTGATCATTCAGCAGAGTGTTGATCCATGCATATGTATGAAGAAATTGCCCAAATCCAGTGAAAGAACCAAATGAGAGGATTAGAGGAAACAGAGCTCAGCACTCACATGGGGTTGAGCATGGTGACTATTTCTATCAGTCAGGCTGGAATATTTCATAATTCATGGAGGCAAGAGTAAATGTAGTCCTCATAAAGGCTTCACATCACTAGTGGAGAGTAATTAGTCTAGTTTTACTTATAGTTGTTTTTTAAAGCCGGACCCAAAAGGATCAAACTAACTGTATCCAACATTTACAATAATATTGAATTACTGCTCAAGAACATTTATATGAATACAAATATATCCAGCATTCATCAAGGTAAAATTACAATGTATGGCATCCAATAAAAAATAGCTTGCTTCCCAAAAAAGCATTAAAAAGCCAGAATGGATATAAACGTCATTAGGGTAAACTGACTCAGAAATAATGCAGATAATAGAACTAGCAGTTGAACATTTTAAAACACTAAGTGTAACTATATTTATGTGTACAAAAAGTTAGAGAAATTATAGCATATGTTAAGACAAGAAAGATATAAAAAAAGATTCAAATCAAATTTCTGGATATGAAGCTACCTAATCTGACATGAAACATGAACTTGATGGGCTTAATGGCAGCTTAGACGTTACAGGATAAAAGATTAGTGCATTTAAAGACATACCAATAGAGGTTACCCAAAATGATAAATGGGGATTTAAAAATGAGTAAAAAAATAAAAAGCATCACTGAGCTGTGGGGCAATTTCAAGTGGCCTAAAACATGTAATTCAAGTCCCTGACATGTGATAGGGGCTAACATTTGCAAATATAACAGGAAAAATTTTTCCCAAAACTGATGAAAATGACAAACACAAATCCAAGAACTACAATGATCCCTAAACACAAGAAGCATGAAGAAAACACCATCATGTCTATCACTCAAATCCAGTGATAGGTAGAAAATATTAAAAGCAGCCAGAGCAAAATACACATTACATACAAAGGAATAAAGATAAGGATGACAACAGCTTTCTCATCAAAAATGATGCAGATGAGGAGACAGTAGATCAACAACTTTAAATATCTGTAAGGGAAAAAAAAATTGCCAGCCTAAATCTATTCCCAGTGAAAATATATTTCAAAACTAAATAATTTTAAGAAGGTGTTTTGTAACATACAAAAAGTAAAAGATTCATTCCTCGAAGACTCACATTATAAAAGAAAGTATAGGAAATCCAGTAGGAAGAAAGAAAATATCACCAGATGCAAAAATGGTTTTGCACACAAAAAAAGCAGAGCATCAGAAATACTATCTACTTTGGTAAATGTATAATTTTTGTTATTACTTAAATCTATTTTAGGCAATATATTATTCAAAATAAAATAATACTTACATAAAAATAACAACTCACTGTGGAGTTTAGGCCATATTTACATATAAAGTTAATAACCCCCTCCCAAAAAAACCCATAAATATCAGGAAGTGAGAAATCAAAACATACACTTGCAAAGTTCACTATTTATACTATCTTAAGAACTGAACTGTTAGCTCAATGATGAATGCTATAATCTCTAGAGAAACGACAACATTTAAAAAAAAAGGATTATAACTAATATGCCAAGAAAAAAAACTAAATGGAATCATAAAAATATTAAATTATTTCCAAAGAAGGCAGAAAAAAAGAAAAAGTGGAACAAAGAAGAGATTTTAGCAAATGATAGATTTGTACCTAACCATGTCAGTAATCACATTAAATGGAAGCAGTCTAAGCACCCCAATTAAATAAAAAGGGAAGATTTAAATATAAAGACCTACCTACTTCAAAGGTAAAGTTGGAGTTAGTATGTTAATATTCAAGCAGATTTCAGAGAAGAGACATTTATTTACCCGAGATAAAGGAAGTCCTATCCTAATGATAAGGGGATCAATTCATCTGGAGGGATGTAACAATCCTAAATGGTCAAACATATAACAAGGAGCTTTAGGATACATGAAGCAAAACTGATAGTTACGCAAGGGGAAAACATTTTGCACAATGATCTACAATTATAATCATATATTTAATTTGTCATCTTGTGATGAGTTGAGTGGAAATAAAATATTCTTTGCTAAGCCCTGCCAAAATACATATTTAGGAGACAAAAAAAATGTGTGCCTCTGAGTTTGAGAGTGGTTTTTGTTGTACCTGGATGTGGAAGTTTTTTAAGGACCAGGTGGTTGGGTGAAACAAGCAATATTTGGAGAGTGCTAGCAAAAGTGAAAAGAACCTCAGGAAGTCATTTAGCAGAAGCTTGGTGTTAGTAAAGAAGAGATCAGTAGGGGGGGGGTGCCTGGGTGGCTCAGTCCCACTTCAGCTCAGGTCATGGTCTCACAGCTTGTGAGTTGGAGCCCTGTACTGGGCTCTGTGCTGACAGCTCAGAGCATGGAGCCTGCTTCAGATTCTGTGTCTCTCTCTCTCTCTGCCTCTCCTCCACTCGTTCTCTCTCTGTCTGTCTCTCAAAAATAAAAAATAAACATTTTTTTTAAAGAAGAGATCAATAAAAGCTTAAAAGAATATGAAGAGCATGCTAATAGGGAATTGTTAGGAACTATAGAAAAATAAACCGTATCACCTGAAAAATAGAAAATATGACTAATGATTCAGCAAATATTTCAAGGTAGAATGTTTAAATCACCACTTGAAACTTTTCACTGGCTATGATAAAATGATAGATGAGAGAGATGAGCTGAAATTTAATTATTCCATTTTTAAGTAAAATTTATAAGAAATAGAAAAACAGTACTTACAGAGTTCAAAAATAAAATTAAGTTTCACATTTCCAGGTCTTCCCATGTTTTCAAATTAAGAAAAGGCTTTAGAGCAAAGGTGAAGTGCAGAATGGGACTTTATAAAATGTCAGAAAGGCATAAGATGGTTCCTCAGGGAACTATTCTGTTAGAAAAAATGTTCCCCTCAGGATCTCAAGGATATGTCCTACAAATCGCTTCTCTTAAACAATAGACCTTCTAAGAACATAATGTGTTGGCCTTAGCAGCTTTACAGCTTTACAAGAAGTTTAAGGGAAAGCATGGATTATGTTGATGAGATTTTTGAGTACTGGGGATAGGCCAGACTGCAGTCTGGGTCAGCTTGAAAAACTCAAGACATAGGACACTATATATGAACCCTTGAATGGAGGGAGATCCACCCCCCCCAATCCCAACCCCCATCCTGAAATCAGAATAGTTTATCACTTGAAATTCTGGAAAATAACTCCTCAAATCAGATCTTTGTTTTCAAAGGATACGCAGTTTAGGGGGAAACACTTCATAGGTTGTAATTCACAAGGCTCTGGGGTTTGGAGAGGGAAGAGAATCACATATCTTCATCTAGCCAGCCCCAATGTTTTTATCAGCTTTTCATGTTTCCAGGGCTTTCCTACAGGCCTGATTTTACTCTGGAATACACTAGCACTGGAGACTTGAGTTACTGCTAATATGGGATGTAACTCATTTTCCCACGGCAATGGATGGAAAGAAGCGAAGCAAACTCCACCAATTTCTTTCTTATCATAGCTTTTACAGCCTGCTTCCTGCCCCAGGATAAAGCCTCTGCTCTGATCTCATATTCTAATTCAGAACATTTCTCAAAATTTTCTTATTTCCTCCTCGGTTGCAGAAAGGGTAGCTTATTCAGCATGCAATTAAAATTTAGATTTTCCATGTTCAATGTTCCATGAATGCAACATTGTCTGTATGTCTTTGGTGTTGGATTTATCTGCTTCTTTATTTTACATTGAGGTAGTTGATACTGATAGGTTCTAATTGCAATTGTTGCGTTAGCATTTGAGACATTGATACTTAAATTTCCTCTAGTAATTAACAGAAATATATCTCTATCTATATAGAGATATTTAGATATCAAGAATGAATCTTTTTCATCTCATAGAGCAAAATATAAGACTCTGTTAGAAAATCCATATTTTTGTTAAAGTTCTGGCAGTTAGGTTCTAACAAGATGCCTGGACTCCAGCAAAAAAGGAAATCATGGCCAACTGTAAGGAAGTCAGGGGCCTGTCCTGGCAACACTCCAAACAAAACCACAAGAAACACCATCAAAGGAGACAGGCCCAAGATGGCTGATAAAGTAGGCCAAAGTTCATATTATTCCTTCATTATACTATATTAACATACAAAAATCTCCTCCCTGAAGGTGCCATGACAGGAAACCCCTCACCAAATAAGGACGGAAAAGCGCATAACCCACATTCCTGGAAGACACACCCTGCTTCCAATAAATCGTTGCCTCATGAAATGAAAATTTCACCCCTTTGTCAACAACTGTCAATAAAAAAATAGAAGCCCAAACCCCAGTGGGCTCCGTTCCCCTTTGAGCTCACCCACTCTTACATCTCCAGAGTGTACTTTTACTTTAATAAATTTTCCTGGTTGTACCGCTTATTAACTGTGTTGTGTCTGCCCTTGAATTCTTTCTTCTGGCAAGACCAAGAACCTCTGGCAACATCTCTGAAGGGGCTGGATTGAGGCCTTAGGGCCCAAGGTCTCCTTGGTTCACCCAACAACATTTTCATTGATTACCCTTTTAAACTCTTACATAAATTATTTCTTCAAAAGAGGATAGTTTTCTACTTTATTTTGTTCTCAAATTGAAAAGAAATATTGCTATGGAAAAAAATTTCCCTCAGCCTCACCTTCTGTGGTATTCCTCCCCTCAGTTTCCTTATGAGTTGTGAAAACTGAAAAATAGAAGCATTACCATTGAAGACATACTAAAACATTATGTTTATTCATTTTCATAAATAAGTGAAAGGGGTTTAATATATGCTTGACTCAGTAACAACATAGAAGTAATAAATTACTTCAATAATGACATTCCCATAACTAGATATGATCATTTCACATCAGTTTAATTCAGACTATAGATAGATATAGGTAATATAGATACAGGATATAATAATAAAGTCCTAATTAACCTTATCAGCTCAAGAATTACGTTTCTGCTTCACATAAATTGTAACTTGAACATTATATTCTTCCTCGGTTCTGCCATTTTTGTTCAACTTATAAGGTGTTTCTATTAATTTGAATATCCTAGCTTTGCAATCCGAGTCTTCATATATGTTTCTTATTAATTTTTTTCTGTGGAGTACATGTTTAAATCTTTCTTTATTTATATTAAACTGATGCAGCCCAGTGTTAGAATTGGTTAAGCTTTACCTACTATTCAGATAAATGATGAGATATGACTACCATTGTCCCTTTGGGGAAAAAGTATGCTCCCTTTCAATGAAAAAGACTCTATGTTTCTGAAGTGATCAGTTAAATGAACCTTCTGGGGGTTAACAATGTACAGGCAGGTGGTGCTGACAAGTAGGGCAGTTAAAAATTTAAGACAGTTCCTCAGAAGAATAAAAGAAATTAAATTTGTGAAGGTCACATCTGGACATTGTAACTTTCAGACAGATTGCACTTCTTCACCTACCACTGGGAATCTAAATAGTATCATAGCATAGAGCTAAATAAGCCATTTTCTTCCCGATATATTTTATGACTGCTCTACATATTAATAATTCTTCTTCCCCTCTGAAATTATGCATTCTATAGTAGGATATTTCAGTTTGAAACATTACCTTTCACTTTTTTTCCAGAGCATAAGATCAAGCTATATTATTAATGTGGGTTTTCCAGAATCTACAATTTCAGTCCCTTTTCCATGGCTGACTTCTTGTTTAGGTTGACTACAGCAATAGTTAAATGTTGACTGCTCAAGGTTTTTGTACCTACCTCCAATATTGCCAATGCTTCTCAGAGTTGCTACACCTGGAGTGGAGCTGTTTCCTACGGGTAATGTCTACACTTTCTTGTTCCAATTTGACCAATTCTCTAGTCTAAAAAAAAAAAAAACAAACTTGTAATGTTTAATGGACAGCCGAACATTTTGACTATACTTTATTCATCTATGAATCATTTAGCTATATTATCCAAGTGTGCAAAGTTTGCATTATACTGTATATTTAACAAGTTTACAACTTTAGATTGGAAATAATTTGAGGGTTCTGCTATTCAGAGTACAGAACATTTACTGAATATTATACCCTATTTATAGAAATATTTCTTTGAATTTTCTTCGGTTGCTATAAGTGTTCTATGACACTTGTTTCAGTCAATTGATTACCAACTCCACTTTCTTCAATTTTTTTTAAATTTTTTTTTTCAACGTTTATTTACTTTTGGGACAGAGAGAGACAGAGCATGAACGGGGGAGGGGCAGAGAGAGAGGGAGACACAGAATCAGAAACAGGCTCCAGGCTCTGAGCCATCAGCCCAGAGCCTGATGCGGGGCTCGAACTCACGGACCGCGAGATCGTGACCTGGCTGAAGTCGGACGCTTAACCGACTGCGCCACCCAGGCGCCCCACTTTCTGCAATTTTAAATCTTTTTCACAACGTAGGGTTCTTCTTTTCATGCAGCCCAAGCTCCAACAGAACTAATTGTGTCTAATATTACAGACAATTGACTGCCTTCTTCAGTAAGTCACATGCCACAGAAAATCACTATTGTTGACATTGTTTCAAATATTTAATTGAGGGATTCTCCAAAATTCTATGAATTGTGAACTTTCCTTTCCAGAGAGAACAGCCATATGGAAGCATGCAGGTAATTAGGGTAACTGGATGGAAGCAGACAGATAACTAGGGTAATGGCAGTAAAGCATCCACTTCAAATTACAGTATGAACTTAGTGCAGTAGTTTCTTCTTGCTACTATAACACATTACTACACATTTCATGGCTTAAAACAACATTAATTCATAATCTTACATATATGGCCATCCAAAGTCTGAAATGGGTCTTGCTGGGCTAATCAAGGTATAGACAGAGCTGTGTTCTTCCTGGAAGCTGTAGGGGAGATTCTGTTTCCTTTCCCTTTCCAACTACTGGCCCCCTCTTTAAGAGAGCAATGTAGCATCCTTACATCTGACCCTGTTATTCCCTTCTGCCTTCTTCTTCCACATTAAAGGACTTTGTGATTACATTGGGCCCACACAAGTATTCCAGGATAATCTTTTTATTTTAATGTCAGTTGATTAGCAATCTTAATTTCATTTGCAATATTAGTCTCTCCCCCACCTTGTCATGTAACAAAACATATTAGAGGCTCTGGGGATTAGAGCATGGACATCTTTCAGGGTGATTATTCTGTTATCATACTTTGTAAGAGTAATTGACCTTAGAGAACTTTCACATTTCTAGCCATTCTGATATATGAATACATATAGATATATAGATAGATAGATGATAGATAGAGACAGATATAGATACTTATATCTATATAATCTATATAATCTATGAAAATTTTAGATTTATAGTAATTACAATATTTAAATAAATACATTCAAGATCTATCTACCTACCCATTGACTTTGGAAACCAAATTTGTAAGGTTTTTAATTGACCTCAACCATTGTCTATTTTACATTGGTCATGTTACTTAAACTCACAGAAAAATAACAGTAACACCAAAATTGCACAGTTGGTTTGAGAAATAGAAGTACTTACTATAGCAGTTCATATAAGAGCTTAATAAATGGCATAGATTATTATTTGTGCTGAAAATTGATCTAAACAATATGTGATTTAAAAAAACTGTAAACATTTTCTTTAACTATAATATACTGTACAAAGTAGTGAACAACTCTCTGAAACTTCACAAATTGCACATACCTGTTAAATCCACATCCATAGCAAGAAACAATATTATTAACAGCACAGACCCTCATTTATACTGTATCACTTCTTAGATAATTCCTATTTTGCCCACTCAGAGTATAAATTATATTTATCTGTTTTTGTACTTTAAATTAAATGATGCCTAGATTCTCTTTTGTGTCTAACTTCTTTGGCTCAACATTATGTCTCTCAAACTCATCCATATGTTTGTGCATAGTTATGGATGTTTTCTATTATTGTTCTATATTGTTCCAGCATAATATTCTACTCTACATTATATTCCATTGAATATAATACAATTTTTGATACATTGTTTTCTGATAGGCATTTGAGTAGTTTGTTATTTAGGTATTACACAGTGTCATTCTCAACATTCCAGTACTTAGGTCTTTCAATTAACACATGTATGCTTTTTGCTAGTCTTAGATCCAACACTAAACCTAACTAGCATTGGATTTGTTAATGGATGTGTTAGAATAATGCCCCCTAAAGATGTCCACATCTTAATCCTTGGAACCTTTGTTACCTTGGAACTATATGTTACCTTAAATAGCAAACAATTTTGCAAATATGATTAAATTAAGGATCTTAATATGGGGAGATTATCCTGGATTATCCAGATGTGCCCAATTTATTCACAAGAATTGCTAAGATATAAGAACTTTTCTTGGCTGAGTTCCAAGTGAAAGAGAAATGTGATTACAGAAGAACCGTAAAGTGGAATGCAAACTCGCTGACTTTGAAGATGAATATAGGAATCCAAAAGCCAACAAATGAGGACAGTTTGTAGAAACTGCACAAGGAAAAGCACAAGGAAATGATTCTCCTCTAGATCCTCCAGAAAGGAACTGTGCACTGTCAACACCTTGATTGAGATCTGACATGGATTCTAACCTACAGAATTGTAAGATAATATATTTGTGTTATTTAAAGCCGCTAAATTTTATAGAAGCAATAAAAATGAATACACTGGATGATTGAGGAGTCTCATGTTTAGCCTTTATATGTACACCTCTCAGCTTACGATTAAAATGGTTGTTCAAATCACAGTTCAGCCAGATGTGTGTGAAAGTTCCAGTTTCCTCTCATCCTCACCTAAACTTACTATTTTCTTTTTTGTATTTTTATTCTGGTGAATGTGGGATGTTATCTATCATAGCTTTTAATTTGTATTACCCTAGTGATTAATGACACTGAGAACATTTTCATATGTTTACTGGCCATGTGAATATACTCCTTTGTAAAGTGTCTTTAAGTCTGCATGATTTAAATTACTTTAAATGTGTTGAGGTTCTTTTTGTCATATTACTGTCTATTTAAAGTCTATGTTTAATAAGCAAAATACAAATAAATATTTTAACCTTTTACTTGTATTAAATCCATCCCATTTATTAAATAATTGATATTTCATTTCGCTGCCAGTTTATTGTTTCCTATTTAACACATCTGTTGTCTTTTGTAAAAAGTCTGCTTTATTGAGACATAATTTACATTTTAAAATGCATTCATTTTCAATATAGGTCTCATGAGTTCTAAAAAATGTATACACTCAGGACTATCATCAAATTAAGATGTAAAACACTTTCTTCATCCCAAGAAAGTACCATCGTGCCTTTTTGCAATCAACTTCTTATAACCTCTGGCACCAGGAAATAATCTACTTCATATTACTATAACTTTGTTTGGTCTTTTCTTGATTGTCAGATAAATAGAAACTGCAGCTTCAATTATTTTGTGTCTGGCTTCTTTTACAAAGCATAACAGTTTTGAGATGCAGTTGTGTTGTTATGTAAATTAGTTTGTTATTTCTTTTTTTTTTCAATATATGAAATTTATTGTCAAATTGGTTTCCATACAACACCCAGTGCTCATCCCAAAAGGTGCCCTCCTCAGTACCCATCCCCCACCCTCCCCTCCCTCCCACCCCCCATCAACCCTGAGTTTGTTCTCAGTTTTTAAGAGTCTCTTATGTTTTGGCTCTCTCCCACTCTAACCTCTTTTTTTTTTTTTTTTCCTTCCCCGCCCCCATGGGTTTCTGTTAAGTTTCTCAGGATCCACATAAGAGTGAAACCATATGTAGTTTGTTATTTCTTAACTCAGAGTAGAAACCTATTTTATGGATATACCACAATTTGTTTATTCATTCACCTTTTTGTTTTAATGATTATCCAGTAGAGTTAATATGAACTTTTTTACATAAGTATTTTGTGTATGAACACATTAGCATTTCTTTTGGGGAATTATCTAAGAGTAGAATAATGGTGCATATAGTAACTTTACATTTAACTTCAAAAATGACTACCAATTTACTCAGAGGTTGTTAAAATTTTGCATCCCCATCCACATTTTATGAGACATTCTATTGTTTCATGTCCCCACCAACAATTGGTATATGTAGCTTTATTTATTTATTTTTAATTCAACCATATTTGAATGGAGTAGAATCTCAGTTTCGTTTAAATTAACATGTTCCGATTAGGGCAAGATGGCGGCTTAGGAGGACGCTGGGCTCACCGCACGTCCTGCTGATCACTTAGATTCCATCTACACCTGCCTAAATAACCCAGAAAACCGCCAGAGGATTAGCAGAACAGAGTCGCCGGAGCCAAACGCAGACGAGAGGCCCACGGAAGAGGGTAGGAAGGGCGGCGAGGCGGTGCGCGCTCCACGGACTGGCGGGAGGGAGCCGGGGCGGAGGGGCGGCTCGCCGGCCAAGCAGAGCCCCCGAGTCGGGCTTGCAAAAGCGGAGGGGCCGGGCGGACTGTGTTCCGACAGCAAGCGCGACTTAGCGTCTGGGAGGTCAGAAATTAACAGCTCTGCTCGGAAAGCGGGAAGGCTGGAGGACAAAGGGAGGGAGAGCTGCTGAGCCCCCTGACAACAGAGCTCAGTTTGGTGGGGAACAAAGGCGCTTGCCAGCGCCATTTCCCCCGCCCATCCCCCAGCCGAAATCCCAAAGGGAACCGGTTCCTGCCAGGGAACTTGCTCGCTCCGCGCAAACACCCAACTCTGCGCTTCTGCGGAGCCAAACCTCCGGCAGCGGATCTGACTCCCTCCCACTGCCACAGGGCCCCTCCTGAAGTGGATCACCTAAGGAGAAGCGATCTAAGCCTGCCCCTCCTGCCCCCGAGCACCTTGCCTACCCACCCCAGCTAATACGCCAGATCCCCAGCATCACAAGCCTGGCAGGGTGCAAGTAGCCCAGACGAGCCACACCACCCCACAGTGAATCCCGCCCCTAGGAGAGGGGAAGAGAAGGCACACACCAGTCTGACTGTGGCCCCAGCGGTGGGCTGGGGGCAGACATTAGGTCTGACTGCGGCCCCGCCCACCAACTCCAGGTATACACCACAGCACAGGGGAAGTGCCCTGCAGGTCCTCACCACGCCAGGGACTATCCAAAATGACCAAGCGGAAGAACTCCCCTCAGAAGAATCTCCAGGAAATAACAACAGCTAATGAGCTGATCAAAAAGGATTTAAATAATATAACAGAAAGTGAATTTAGAATAATAGTCATAAAATTAATCGCTGGGCTTGAAAACAGTATACAGGACAGCAGAGAATCTCTTGCTACAGAGATCAAGGGACTAAGGAACAGTCACGAGGAGCTGAAAAACGCTTTAAACGAAATGCATAACAAAATGGAAACCACCACAGCTCGGCTTGAAGAGGCAGAGGAGAGAATAGGTGAACTAGAAGATAAAGTTATGGAAAAAGAGGAAGCTGAGAAAAAGAGAGATAAAAAAATCCAGGAGTATGAGGGGAAAATTAGAGAATTAAGTGATACACTAAAAAGAAATAATATACGCATAATTGGTATCCCAGAGGAGGAAGAGAGAGGGAAAGGTGCTGAAGGGGTACTTGAAGAAATCATAGCTGAGAACTTCCCTGAACTGGGGAAGGAAAAAGGCATTGAAATCCAAGAGGCACAGAGAACTCCCTTCAGACGTAACTTGAATCGATCTTCTGCACGACATATCATAGTGAAACTGGCAAAATACAAGGATAAAGAGAAAATTCTGAAAGCAGCAAGGGGTAAACGTGCCCTCACATATAAAGGGAGACCTATAAGACTCGTGACTGATCTCTCTTTTGAAACTTGGCAGGCCAGAAAGAATTGGCAAGAGATTTTCAGGGTGCTAGACAGAAAAAATATGCAGCCAAGAATCCTTTATCCAGCAAGTCTGTCATTTAGAATAGAAGGAGAGATAAAGGTCTTCCCAAACAAACAAAAACTGAAGGAATTTGTCACCACTAAACCAGCCCTACAAGAGATCCTAAGGGGGACCCTGTGAGACAAAGTCCCAGAGACATCACTATAAGCATAAAACATACAGACATCACAATGACTCTAAACCCGTATCTTTCTATAATAACACTGAATGTAAATGGATTAAATGCGCCAACCAAAAGACATAGGGTATCAGAATGGATAAAAAAACAAGACCCATCTATTTGCTGTCTACAAGAGACTCATTTTAGACCTGAGGACACCTTTAGATTGAGAGTGAGGGGATGGAGAACTATTTATCATGCGACTGGAAGCCAAAAGAAAGCTGGAGTAGCCATACTTATATCAGACAAACTAGACTTTAAATTAAAGGCTGTAACAAGAGATGAAGAAGGACATTATATAATAGTTACAGGGTCTATCCATCAGGAAGAGCTAACAATTATCAATGTCTATGCACCGAATACCGGAGCCCCCAAATATATAAAACAATTACTCATAAACATAAGCAACCTTATGGATAAGAATGTGGTAATTGCAGGGGACTTTAATACACCACTTACAGAAATGGATAGATCAACTAGACACACGGTCAATAAAGAAACAAGGGCCCTGAATGAGACATTGGATGAGATGGACTTGACAGATATATTTAGAACTCTGCATCCCAAAGCAACAGAATATACTTTCTTCTCGAGTGCACATGGAACATTCTCCAAGATAGATCATATACTGGGTCACAAAACAGCCCTTCATAAGTTTACAAGAATTGAAATTATACCATGCTTACTTTCAGACCACAATGCCATGAAGCTTGAAATCAACCACAGGAAAAAGTCTGGAAAACCTCCAAAAGCATGGAGGTTAAAGAACACCCTACTAACGAATGAGTGGGTCAACCAGGCAATTAGAGAAGAAATTAAAAAATATATGGAAACAAACGAAAATGAAAATACAACAATCCAAACGCTTTGGGACGCAGCGAAGGCAGTCCTGAGAGGAAAATACATTGCAATCCAGGCCTATCTCAAGAAACAAGAAAAATCCCAAATACAAAATCTAACAGCACACCTAAAGGAACTAGAAGCAGAACAGCAAAGGCAGCCTAAGCCCAGCAGAAGAAGAGAAATAATAAAGATCAGAGCAGAAATAAACAATATAGAAACTAAAAAAACTGTAGAGCAGATCAACGAAACCAAGAGTTGGTTTTTTGAAAAAATAAACAAAATTGACAAACCTCTAGCCAGGCTTCTCAAAAAGAAAAGGGAGATGACCCAAATAGATAAAATCATGAATGAAAATGGAACTATTACAAGCAATCCCTCAGAGATACAAACAATTATCAGGGAATACTATGAAAACTTATATGCCAACAAATTGGACAACCTGGAAGAAATGGACGAATTCCTGAACACCCACACGCTTCCAAAACTCAATCAGGAGGAAATAGAAAGCTTGAACAGACCCATAACCAGCGAAGAAATTGAATCGGTTATCAAAAATCTCCCAACAAATAAGAGTCCAGGACCAGATGGCTTCCCAGGGGAGTTCTACCAGACGTTTAAAGCAGAGATAATACCTATCCTTCTCAAGCTATTCCAAGAAATAGAAAGGGAAGGAAAACTTCCAGACTCATTCTATGAAGCCAGTATTACTTTGATTCCTAAACCAGACAGAGACCCAGTAAAAAAAGAGAACTACAGGCCAATATCCCTGATGAATATGGATGAAAAAATTCTCAATAAGATACTAGCAAATCGAATTCAACGGCATATAAAAAGAATTATTCACCATGATCAAGTGGGATTCATTCCTGGGATGCAGGGCTGGTTCAACATTCGCAAATCAATCAACGTGATACATCACATTAACAAAAAAAGAGAGAAGAACCATATGATCCTGTCAATCGATGCAGAAAAGGCCTTCGACAAAATCCAGCACCCTTTCTTAATAAAAACCCTTGAGAAAGTCGGGATAGAAGGAACATACTTAAAGATCATAAAAGCCATTTATGAAAAGCCCACAGCTAACATCATCCTCAACGGGGAAAAACTGAAAGCTTTTTCCCTGAGATCAGGAACACGACAAGGATGCCCACTCTCACCGCTGCTGTTTAACATAGTGCTGGAAGTTCTAGCATCAGCAATCAGACAACAAAAGGAAATCAAAGGCATCAAAATTGGCAAAGATGAAGTCAAGCTTTCGCTTTTTGCAGATGACATGATATTATACATGGAAAATCCGATAGACTCCACCAAAAGTCTGCTAGAACTGATACAGGAATTCAGCAAAGTTGCAGGATACAAAATCAATGTACAGAAATCAGTTGCATTCTTATACACTAACAATGAAGCAACAGAAAGACAAATAAAGAAACTGATCCCATTCACAATTGCACCAAGAAGCATAAAATACCTAGGAATAAATCTAACCAAAGATGTAAAGGATCTGTATGCTGAAAACTATAGAAAGCTTCTGAAGGAAATTGAAGAAGATTTAAAGAAATGGAAAGACATTCCCTGCTCATGGATTGGAAAAATAAATATTGTCAAAATGTCAATACTACCCAAAGCTATCTACACATTCAATGCAATCCCAATCAAAATTGCACCAGCATTCTTCTCGAAACTAGAACAAGCAATCCTAAAATTCATATGGAACCACAAAAGGCCCCGAATAGCCAAAGGAATTTTGAAGAAGAAGACCAAAGCAGGAGGCATCACAATCCCAGACTTTAGCCTCTACTACAAAGCTGTCATCATCAAGACAGCATGGTATTGGCACCAAAACAGACACATAGACCAATGGAATAGAATAGAAACCCCAGAACTAGACCCACAAACGTATGGCCAACTCATCTTTGACAAAGCAGGAAAGAACATCCAATGGAAAAAAGACAGCCTCTTTAACAAATGGTGCTGGGAGAACTGGACAGCAACATGCAGAAGGTTGAAACTAGACCACTTTCTCACACCATTCACAAAAATAAACTCAAAATGGATAAAGGACCTAAATGTGAGACAGGAAACCATCAAAACCTTAGAGGAGAAAGCAGGAAAAGACCTCTCTGACCTCAGCCGTAGCAATCTCTTACTCGACACATCCCCAAAGGCAAGGGAATTAAAAGCAAAAGTGAATTACTGGGACCTTATGAAGATAAAAAGCTTCTGCACAGCAAAGGAAACAACCAACAAAACTAAAAGGCAACCAACGGAATGGGAAAAGATATTTGCAAATGACATATCGGACAAAGGGCTAGTATCCAAAATCTATAAAGAGCTCACCAAACTCCACACCCGAAAAACAAATAACCCAGTTAAGAAATGGGCAGAAAACATGAATAGACACTTCTCTAAAGAAGACATCCGGATGGCCAACAGACACATGAAAAGATGTTCAGCGTCGCTCCTTATCAGGGAAATACAAATCAAAACCACACTCAGGTATCACCTCACGCCAGTCAGAGTGGCCAAAATGAACAAATCCGGAGACTATAGATGCTGGAGAGGATGTGGAGAAACGGGAACCCTCTTGCACTGTTGGTGGGAATGCAAATTGGTGCAGCCGCTCTGGAAAGCAGTGTGGAGGTTCCTCAGAAAATTAAAAATAGACCTACCCTATGACCCAGCAATAGCACTGCTAGGAATTTATCCAAGGGATACAGGAGCACTGATGCATAGGGCCACTTGTACCCCAATGTTCATAGCAGCACTCTCAACAATAGCCAAATTATGGAAAGAGCCTAAATGTCCATCAACTGATGAATGGATAAAGAAATTGTGGTTTATATACACAATGGAATATTACATGGCAATGAGAAAAAATGAAATATGGCCTTTTGTAGCAACGTGGATGGAACTGGAGAGTGTGATGCTAAGTGAAATAAGCCATACAGAGAAAGACAGATACCATATGGTCTCACTCTTATGTGGATCCTGAGAAACTTAACAGGAACCCATGGGGGAGGGGAAGGAAAAAAAAAAAAAAAAAGAGGTTAGAGTGGGAGAGAGCCAAAGCATAAGAGACTGTTAAAAACCGAGAACTGAGGGTTGATGGAGGGTGGGAGGGAGGGGAGGGTGGGAGGGAGGGGAGGGTGGGTGATGGGTACTGAGGAGGGCACCTTTTGGGATGAGCACTGGGTGTTGTATGGAAACCAAGTTGTCAATAAATTTCATAAAAAAAAATTAAAAAAAAAAAAATTAAAAAAAAAAAAAAATAAATTAACATGTTCCTAATTATGTCAAATATCTTTTTATGTATTTATTGACATGTATATAATTTCTTTTTATAAATGCTTTGTTCAAATTTTTTACCCATTTTTTGGGTTGTTTATCTTCTTGCTATTAAGTTTTAAGAGTTTTTTAGATATTCTAGATACTTATTATTTGTCCTTTAAATTAATGGATTGCTAATTTTCTCCCAGCCTGACTTTAGCCTTTGTATTTTCTTAATGGTGCCTTCTGAAAAGCAGAAAACTTTGATAAAGTTTAATTTTTATTCTTTTTCATATTTGGTTAATGATTTTTGAGTCTTAGATGATCTTACAAAGATTGTAATGATTTGATTCCATGTGTATAAGTTTCAAATTTTAGCTTTTACTTATATCTCAGATCATTTTTGTTTTTGTTTTTGTTTTTAATTTTTTTTTAACGTTTACTTATTTTTGAGACAGAGAGAGACAGAGCATGAACGGGGGAGGGTCAGAGAGAGGGAGACACAGAATCTGAAACAGGCTCCAGGCTCTGAGTGGTCAGCACAGAGCCCGAGGCCGGGCTTGAACTCACAGACCACGAGATCATGACCTGAGCCGAAGTCGGATGCCTAACTGACTGAGCCACCCAGGCGCCCCAAATCACTTTGGATATATATATGTGTATACACACATACACAAACACACACACACACACACACACACATAATCACATAATATTTTTGGAGATATTATGTATAATGATATCTATACAGTAAATATATACTGTATAGCTATAACATATACAGTATATATAATATATACAGTATATATAATATACACAGCATACTGTATATATTTATAATATACATACTGTAAGTATATATAATATATACAGTGTATATATATAACATACAGTATACTGTATAGATATAATATATACAGTAAATATATACATAATATATATGTACTTATATATAATATATTTTGAAGTTTTATAATTAGTTATATATATATGCATACTGGTTTTGGTTGTTAAATATTCTGGTTGACTTTTATCATCATAAAATATTTTTATCTGTTGCCATTCTTTTCCTAAATATGTAGGTAATAATACAGATACTCTAGCTTTCTATAATAAGAAATTGTGGGGTGCCTGGTTGGCTCAGTCGGTTAAGCGCCAACTTCAGGTCAGGTCATGATCTGTCACTTCCTGAGTTCGAGCTCTGCATCCGGCTCTGTGCTGACAGTGTGGAGCCTGGAACCTGCTTCAGATTCTGTGTCTTCTTCTCTCTGCCCCTCCCCCACTCACACTATGTCTCTGTCTCTCTCTCTCTCTCAAATAAACATTAAAACAATTCTTTTATAATAAGAAATTGCATAGCATATATGTTTTTAATCTTTTACTTCTAACCCATCTATGTCTTATTGACATACTTCCACATGGCATATATTTGTCTTGTTTTTTCTTTTGTAATCTCTGTGAGACAATATCTCATTTTTAATATTATAATTAGAATATTTATTACATTTAATGTAATTATTGTGAAGTTGTGTTAAGTATATCATCCAGCTCTTTGTTTTCTTCTTATCCCATTGTATCTATAATAGTGCTCTCTTTTTGTTTTATTTCAAAATTTTTTGGTTTGAAAAGTTTTTTTCTATTCCATCATTCACTTGACTAATGTGTAATTTGTGCATAAATATTTTTATAGGTTTATATATATATTAAATTATGGGTGCTAACAATTTTTATTCACTCATTTATTTACCTTTTTATTGGTGTATTTTAATTCCATTCTCTATTTCTATGTTCACATTTTAGATCGGTTTTTTTCTTGCCTGAAGAACTGGCTTTAATTTAAACTTTTATTTTTAACTATATCCCTATTATTGACAGCTTCCCTCAGTCTTTGTCTGCAAACATTTTTATTTCACTTTTATTTTTGTAGGATAAGAATATATTCACTTGTTATAGAATTCTAGGTTGACAGTACTTTTTCTTTGGAAATACAAAGATGTCATTCCACTGCTTTCTGACTTCCATCATTGGTGGTGAGAAGACAGCTGTCATTCTTATGGCTCATTGTTCTTTGAAGAGAAGGTATCTTTCTTCCTCTGTCTGACTTTTAGGATTTACTTTTTTATTCTTTGCTTTGCAGCAGATTTACTGTGAAGTGCCTCGTTAAACTTTCTTTTTGTATATACTGCTTAAGGTGTAATTAGATTTCTTGTACCTGTGAGTCTTACCATTTAAAAAACTTCTTAGCCATTATTCTTTTGAATACTTCTTTTAACCCAATATTTCTCTCCTCTCCTTCCAAGACTTTGATTGTAATTATAGTAGACCTTTGAAGAGTGTCCAAAATATCTCTTATGCTCTGTTCTATTTTACTTTTTTTTTTCTTACTGCTTCAGTTTGTGTATTTTGTGGACCTTCTCCTAGGTAACTGACACTTTATTCTAATGTGTCCATTTAAAACTATCCACTATTCATAATTTCAGATATCAGATTTTGTTTTCTTTTTGCAGTGTCAACTGATTCTTTTTTATTTTTGAGAGGTTCTAATACTTTAGTAAATTTCATGAACTTTTCATCTATGTTTTCACTAGGTTCTTTAACATATTATCATAGTAATTTTTAAGTACTTATTTTTTAATTCTACTATATGGATCTTTGGTGTGACTACAACTGTTCTCTGCCCTTTTCCTTGATTGTTAGTCATATTTTCTCTTATTCATACCTTGTTTAGAAGTTTTTTCTACCAGTCAGTGCAATGACATAATTCTAGAGGTTCTAGATAATACTATATTACACTTAATAAAGTTTACCTTTCCTCCTTAAGACAAATACCTGAGTAGCTAATCATCTAAACCCAATCAGAAATTAGGATGAGTTGGCCTTTGTTGGAGTCTTGATAAGACTTTGTATAACTCTGGTTTGTCTGTTTTTGTAAAAATGCCTCTCACAAGCTTTTGATTGAGAGCTTTCCAAGTGAATATCCTTTACCCCAAAAGATTACAAGAGATTCAATTCTCATTGAAAGATTATCCCCTATTCTACAGTCTTCGTTTGGTCCTGTGGCTTCACAACTGTGCACATGTCTTGCTGACAATGTTTTTAAAATAAGTGCCCACTCTGTCAAGTCTTGGGTTCATAAGTATCACAAGACTGGATGTGATTTCACTCTGCCTTTTTGAAGATTTGTTTTCTACTTTCTCAGTCTCCTGTGAAGCCAGCCATTTCTTTGTGTCCCCTCAATTTCTAGATTATCAGCTTTATCAAACTCCTAAAAAGTTTTCTTTCTTCTTTGCTATTTGCAATCCAGATTCTCTATGCTTGTCCACAATTTGAAAATGTCTCCAGTGAAAAATGACTAAATATTTTCAACTTACTTTGGGAAGTGTCTCAATTTCTTGGATTTATGGATTTTTAGCTCTCTTTTACTTTTTCCAAGAGTTTTGTTGTATTTTAAAAATGTAATTTAAAAAAAAGTATCCACTATGTTCTCATTGCTGTATAAATCTTTAGGGTCATGTCTTCTCACATGGATTCCCAAATCTTCAAAATAACAGTGCTGTGTCAAATTCTTACCATGCTTCAGTTTTCTCTGCCTTCCTATTCTGCAACCAAAAGGAAAAACCTGTCTGACTTAAGATCTCATGTAATTAGACTAGACTCATCTGAAGAATCTCCATGTTTAGTTACTCAAAGTCAAATGATTATTAATTTTAATTACATTGGAAATATTACAAATATGACATCTTATTATAGCCACATTTCAGGGATTAAGGGATGAAAGTTAGTCCATTTTGGAATTCAGCCTTCCAAAATACCTATATCTAAAATACCCAAAAACATTCATGAATTTGCTCTCCAGATACATCAATTTAACAGGCAGCAAACCATCTAGGTATGTAACTCATTATTTCTTGTTATTTCTTCTCTCTTTATTCTTTAGCTTCTTTTTGAGAAGGAGCCCATCTATATGAAGGTTTGCTTTGGTGACAATTGGGTGCAAAGGCTATTAGCTGTGGAACGACAAAGATCTTCTAGACAAAACACTGCTTTTCCTTCTAACTCATAATTACTCAACAATTAAATAATGAGAGTCTAAGAGAGAGACTTGATGGTTGAAATTTTTGATAAAGTGCAAGGGAAGACCTAATTGAAAGGTAACATTTGAACAATAATGTTAAGACTAGTCCTCTTCAATTTTTTTTGGCCTATTTTTCTTCCTATATGTTAAGTATTTGTCTTCCTCAGAGCTCCACCATTGATCTTTTTTAACTTTTACGTCCATTCGTGGACATTTTATAATCTGTGTTTCTCAAAGTGTAATATGAAAACAAAATATACTAGAACCAGCTGGAGTACACTTTGCCAGAGAAGTTTTTAAACTGCACACAAAAATTTGAGCCTGAAAATTGGTTATTATATTCCCAATTTTTAACAAGCACCCATTTTGATGCTTAGGCAAAACAAATTTGATAACTTTTTTTGATGAAGAAATGATTAAATCTATTTCCCATGGCTTGTCCTGGCACACATATGTTGGCAACATCTTGGCATCTCTACTGTCTGGTAATAAATATCCATTGAATAAATTAAAGCATGAAAGGCTTTGAAATAATTCCTGTACATAAATGTTACCTGTGTTCTATTCTAGTTTTAACATCATATTTTAGAGTACATCATGTGAAAATTTATTTACCAATTAAACTTTTTAACTATTTGTATTAGGTATATCTTGCACACAGTGCTGTTTAATTAATCGCAAATCCTCAGTGGCATACAAGAATAAATTGACTCCCAATCACAATAATCTAGGGATAGACTGACTTGGAATGTTCACTTATGCATCTGAGGTCAGCTGAAGGCTGATTGGGTTGCTCCTGAATGTCTTGAACATAGACAACTTGTTGCCTACGGCATCTCACCTTCCAGAAGATTTGCAGAGGGGCAAAATTTTAGAGATTGGAGAATTCATAATATGATTTGATATTATGTGTGAGCAATATCTGAAAGCGAGAACTTATAAATAGATCTGAAATTAATCTTATAGTCATTACAGAAATTGGCCATAACACCAGTGTTGATCTTTAGTTATGTAAAAATTATTAGTAAAATTAGGTTTTAAACAAAATTTGCAAAATACACCCACTGCTTTAATTGAAAGCAAGGAAAGTTACACTTCCACAACAACAAGAAAGAAGAAAATTCAGGAATTTAGATTTCACCTCAATATAAGGAAGAATTTTGCATCAGGGCTTCAACAAAAAGACTGCAAAAGACAAAAAAAAACGCTTCATGAAGTAATGATTTTCCCATCATTGATGACTTTCGTGAACTCTATGGTATTTATAGGGATTGATTTAGAGTGGATTTTAAAATTTGGAATAAATTGGTCTAATCTCTATGATTTTGTCCATTCATTAAATATTATTATCTGTAGAATCAAAATTAAGCTGATATGCAACAATTACAGAAATGAGACCATAAAATAAAGTTCTATGTAAATTCAAACTACAAAATGACCTTGAAATAAATATCAATTAACATATTATGATGCAAGTTGTTATACTGGATTATTTACTTGTCTGGGAAAGTTAAGTTTTCATCTAACTTGTGTCACACATTGTCATACATACTTTTTGTCATTTGGTATGTTACTTGATCTGTTTCCCTCAACTGTAAATGTAGAAATAGATAAACCAAGTGGCATGAAGGAGAGACTCTTGTAGATAGCTGCACTAAGAATATTTTATGGGGCACCTGGGTGGCTCAGTCAGTTAAGTGTCCGACTTTGGCTCAGGTCATGTTCTCACGGTTCGTGGTTTGAGCCCCACATTGGGCTCTGTGCTGACAGCTCAGAGCCTGGAGCCTGCTTCAGATTCTGTGTCTTCCTTTGTCTCTGCCCTTCCCCCTGCTCACGCTCTGTCTCACTCTCTGTCTCAAAAATAAATAAAAATTTAAAAAAAATTAAGAATATTTTAGGTAGAGGAAAAAATAGGTGCAAATACTGTGAGGTAAAGACATGCCTGGGTTATTAAAGGAACAAAAGATTTCTATGACTGGAGCACATGAAAGAGGAAGGCTACAAAGTTGAGAAGTAGTTCAGATCACTGCTTAGAGGACATGGCAAAGACTTTGGAGTTTTGCAGAGAAGGGGATTCAAAGCAATGACAGGACGGTTCTGTTCCAGTTGCAACATAGTGAAAAGACTGTGAATAGACAAGTGCGGAAGCAGGGAGATCACTCTTAGCTTTGACATTCCAGCAAATAGTAATGAATCTGAAATGAGATGTCAATGGTGAAATGGAATAGCATGGTTGCAAATGGACTGCACTTCACTGACAGGATTTGCTGTTGTATATTATTGGAGGAGGTCATCAAGAAGACATGACCACAATGTGACACTCGAGTTGGACTTGAGCAATCAAGGCTCCTTACACCAACCTCTGTTCTTGGAATGTATGGTGTCCACCATTCCTACAGTGGGAGCCACTTTCAAGGATGCAGACTTGAGAGAACAATGTGATGTTGAGAAGATCTGGACAGTATTTGTGACTAAATCCACTTTTAAGATTTGGTGGGCTGGTATAGAAAACTACTTATTTGGCAGCTTGCAAAGATAAGCCTGTTAAGTAAGTTCCCTTGTTCAATAAAACTGCCACCTACAAATCTGGAGTGATCTGCTTCTTTCTTCCCTCTCTCCTTATCCTCCATGAATGGGGACTGCTTTCAGATTATATCCAGGAAGCTCACAAAGAGGTTATGAACCAATGTATATGATTAAGGGAAGTCAGTTATAACATTATTATTTTGTGTGTGTGTTTCTGTTTCCCCAATTTGACATTGGATCTCTCTTAGAGAAGGATCATGTCATAAATTTCATTATTATATTATTTATTTTATCTTATATAAATAAAATTTATTAGGTAGATATCAGATATTCAGGTAACTAAATTTTACATCACAATTCAATACATTTTACAGATTATCATTTATTTTCATTCTGAAAGTGCATTGCCCAGTATTACTTTGGTACTTGCACATGAGTCACTTTGCTATTTGTCCTAGTCAACTTTTAGTATTACATCATTTACTTTCTACATCTTTTTCCTCCTCTTTGCTTCCTCTTCTTCCTCTAACAGGTGCATCCTTCTCCTCCCCTTCCACTTCTTCCTCTTTGTTATATTCCTCCTCATTTCTTTTCCTTCTTATCCCTTCAAGGTCCTGATGTTGTCACCAAACTACAGTTAGCAAAACATTGATTTTATTAGAAACATTAATTATCAGTAGCAGAAAACTTCCCAAGAATGCCAAATTCAGCAACATGCAAAGGACCATGCTTTACCTACCGTACTTGAGAAGCATTTAAACCACCTAATAGAGTTTGCTACTATAGAAATGTTACAGTTCTGTACCACAGGTTGTCACTTTTTTTTTTAAAGCAAAATATGATTTTCTAGTCCCTTTTTTCAAATACTGTGTAACCAGTCTTGGCTTCAGGTGAAAAGCAGTTTTTAAAATAATGTGTAACTGAGATCAAAGTGTTGATTCATTTTACTATTAACAATTGGTATTTGAAATATAAGGAAATGACAAATAATGTGCCACTTAACTGTGGCTTATTGATAAGTAAGTGCTCTCATTCTATATGAAAATTATGTATTAATAATTTAGTTTCCAGTTTCTTTATATAACTACTTCTATATATTTACACATTGTGACAATATGTGTGTTAGATGTTAAATTCCTAAATCCATAACCAGGAGGACTCTTTTTATTTACATAAAAAAGTATGTATTTATTAAATTAAAATAACAAATAAATAACAATAACAAATAGATTTTGTTTATATAAACAAACATATGTTCAAAATGATGTGAACACATCACTACAATCTGTAACATGAACAGATCCATCATCACCAAAATTTTCTTCCAATCCTTTTTATTTATAATAATAATTATATATTAATATAATAATGTTATATAATAATATATTAATAATACTATTACAATTATTATAGGATAAGAACACTTAACATGAGATCTACTCTTTCAGCAAATTTTTAAGTATGCAATACAATATTGTTAACTGAAGGCGCTATGCTGTATACTAGATCTCTAGGACTTCAACTTGCATAACTGAAACTTTGAATCCTATGACTAATACTTTCTCATTTCACCCTTCTCATAGCCCCTGGAAATCACCATTCTACTTTCTGCCACTAGGAATTTTACTATTTTAGATTCCTCATAAAAGGGGTGTCATGTATTACTTGTCCTTCTGTGATTGGTTTATTTCACTAACATATTGTCTTCCAGGTTCATTCATGTTATCACAAATGGCAGGCTTTCCTTCTTTTGAAAGACTGCGTAATATTCCACTGTATGTGTATTCCACATTTTATTCATCCATTCATCCATAAATGGACATTTAGGTTCCTTCTGTGTCTTATCTATTGTGCATAATGCTGTAATGAATATGGGAGTGAAGATATCTCTTCAAGATCCTGATTTGAATTCATTTGGCTGTATACCCAGAAGTGGAGTTGCTGGATCAAATGGGAGTTGTATTTTTAATTTTTTGAAAAATTTTCATACTGTTTTCTATAGTGGTTTTATCGATTTACATCCCCACCATCAGGATGTGGATTCCTTTTTCTCCATATCATCACCAAATATTTTGGTGATAGCCATCCTAACAGGTATGAAATGATATCTCATTGTGGTTTTGATTTGCATTTCCCTGGTAGTAAGTGTGATGACTTAATAGCCAAAAGGTAAATAATTTGATTACAAAGTGGGCAAATGAACTAAATATACATTTCTCCAAAGAAGATATATAAATGGCCAACAGGCACATGAAAAGTGATGAAATTTTTCTTTAAATGTTTTAATGTTTATTTATTTTTGAGAGAGAAAGAGAGAGAGAGAGAGAGCATGAGTGCAGAAGGGGCAGAAAGAAAGGAAGACACAGAATCCAAAGCAGCTCCAGGCTCTGAGCTGTAAGCACACAGCCTGACATGGGGCTTGAACTCACGGACCCGAGATCATGACTTGAGCCGAAGTCACACGCTTAACTGACTGAGCCACCCAGGTGCCCTGAAAAATGCTGAAATTTTTAATTTTTCTAATGGCCAGTTATTTTCTTCTAATGAACCCAAATACCTTGTGTGACATTAAAATTTCCTTAAAAGGTATAAGCTTCAAATTCCTTATCTGTTTACATTGAGATAGATATTAATGCCAAAGATAAATGCTAGGATGTTTGATTTGTAAAGAGCATTTCATGATGTTTTACAGGAAGTAGAGACTCTGTACAAGTTGGTATTAGAGGTGGAGTAATGTCATGAGAGGCTGGTGATGATGTATTCTTGATAATAATAATAGCAATTATTATCACAATATTTATTTCCTGTTTGATGAAAATGTATTATATAGTAAGTAAATGATTTTCTTTTCATAACTATTTTTAAGAAGAAAAGTGGAAGAAGTGTATCAGAGTTATAGGTAAGCCGATTGTCAGCTGAGTAGGCTGTTTTAGATTTATGTGATCAACAGAAGCATGTCCCAAAACCAAAGATGTAACATAACAAAACAATTTTCTCCATTGTTATTGCCATAATATTTAAAAGTTCTAATTAACAGGGCTACTAATTAAACTTCTGGAAAATTTTAGATTTATCTGGGTGCTAAAGCATTATAATATGTGTAGGAGACTATATTAGTTAACTCATATATTGATTTATATTTTTCAAATTTACTGAAAGATAGTATAAACCGTGATCAAATATAAGACTAGACTTTTTGAATCTCACTTCTGCATTTTATGTGTTTTGTGACCTTGGGAAACTTACCTAAGTTCTCTGGGTGCCTTAATTTCCTTACTTATAAAATGACAGTTGGGGTGCCTGGGTGGCTCAGTCGGTTGAGCATCTGGCTCTTGACTTTGGTTCAGATCATGATCTCATGGTTTGTGAATTTAAGCCCCACATCAGACTCTGTGCTGGCAGTGTGGAGCCTGCTTAGGATTCTCTCTCTTTCCTTCTCTGCCCCTTCCCTGTTCATGTGCTCTGTTTCTCTCTCTCAAAACAAATAAACTTTAATAAAAAATAAAATAAAATAAAATAAAATAAAATAAAATAAAATAAAATAAAATAAAGTAAAATAAAATAAAATAAAATAAAATAAAATAAAATAAAATGAGGCTCATTAAAGTAATGACCACACATGATGCTTGTAAGGATGGGCAATGTAGGAAAAGATGCTTATAATAGCTAACTGTCATCATCATAAATGAAATTCATTCCCCCTCACAATGACCCTTTGAGGTAGCAGAGTGAAGTTTGAGGGAATTCTGATCACTGGACAAGCGGATTAATTCAGAACTCAGGGTCTGGCAAAGGAGGCAAGAGTATCATAGACTTGAAGTTAGTGACAGAGGAAAAACCTCTTGATCATGGAGGTGAGATATATCTCAATTTACAAGTTGCCTAGAATAAGCATTTCTCAGCATCTTTTGCTTCTAACTCCTAGAATATAAATGTCACCACCAAAAGGAAAATATCAATAAAGTGGAGGCTTGAAAATCTTCAAATTCATCCTATGAGTAAGTGCTTCAATTTTGTTTACAGAGAAATCACAATGAATATAACATAAAAATCACTTAGAAGAGTCACTGATGTCATCAACACACTGAATGTGGAAGAAAATTCCTCTGGGAAAATCTTATGTTATTGAAATATGTCACTTGAAGTGTGTACAGCAAATGCAAAATGGAAAGACAGTCAGGAATAAACTGTTTGTTAATAAATACCGACAGTTAAAAATATCCTGTATTATTATATTATATCTATCAGTTCAGTAAACTGAAACACAGTACCTAAGGCTAAGATATAGTCAACTTTTATATTCATAAACAAAAAAATCAGGTTTTTGCTTTTGATTCTCTGTGGAGTGCAATAGAATAAGCCCACATTAAACTTGTCATCTTTAAATATTAAAATTTTGAGGTGGAAGGACATTTTATGCTTTACAAATTTCCAGCTTGTAGAGGCACACTTGACATAAACTGCAAGTATTTAAAAGGTAGAATCTGGTAAGTTTTGACATATGTATACACCTGTGAAACCATAAAAAGTATTCAATTTTTACAAAACTAAATAATTTTTAAAACAAATTTAGCACTTCATGGTGACCTTTTATTCATAACTTGTACACTTACAGATATCTCTCAATGATTTTATATGCACTATTACACTATTTTTTCTTATGTACCTAAAACCGTTATCCCTTTTCATATCAATTATTTAAGGCTCAGCTCCAAAGCCACTTTCGTTGAAACTTTTCTGATGTCCTCTTTAGAAGAAACCTTTTCCTCTTTGAACAGCCTTTATTCTGTTTTATGGCCCATTGAATATATTACCTTCCACTGAACTTGCAGATTACTACGCCCTTTATAGATCATAGGTTTCGTGAGGCAGAGAACATGATTTACCTTTGCACCCATTTCAAGGCCTAATACAGAGTGTGTATTGAATGGAGTACAATATAGATCAATGAACAAAGATTTTCTAACCTAACTTGCAAGCGTGTTCTTCATTTACCAGTATGAAGGAGAGGAAGAAGGGAGGGAGGAGAAAGGGAAAGGGGAAAAGGAAGGAATGTAGAAAGAAAATGACCACCAGGAAAGATAATAGCTTTAGTTTTAGTGCTAAAGATTACAGACATATATTAAAATTTCTATCTGAAGACTATTTTAGGAATGTAGGCTCATATTGGCACTTGCAGGCATTATGGCACTAATGTAAAAATAACAATTACTAGTTATTTTGACATATTGAAATTTAGGTGCATAATTCATGTAGAAGCTACATAGTAAAACTTAAGTATGACATAAGTTTTATTTTAGAAGTAGGGACAAAGGAATCACTTAAATTATAAATAAGAAAAATTCATTCTCTCCCAGAAAATAAGCCTTTTTTTCTTTAAACTTTGGCCATCTAGATCCAGAAAGAGCTCAGGAACTTGCATTGAGCCATATGCTTCCATGCAGCATGGCGTGTGTTTAGGGACTTCCGGTAAACAATAGTCAAAGTATAATGTGAGGAAAATATATGTTTAAATTCTGTGTATAAAACTTTATTTTACTTCTATCATTTGATTTTTTAAAAATTTTTTAATGGTTTTTTTTTTTTTTTTTTGAGACAGAGAGAGACAGAGCATGAATGGGGGAGGGGCAGAGAGAGAGGGAGACACAGAATCGGAAGCAGGCTGCAGGCTCTGAGCCATCAGCCCAGAACCCGATGCGGGGCTCGAACTCACGGACCGCGAGATCATGACCTGAGCTGAAGTCGGCTGCTTAACCGACTGAGACACCCAGGCGCCCCTATCATTTGATTTTTAAACTCTTTCTTATTCCCTCATCATAAAAAAAGTATGTATCGTGAACTTGGCAAACACAGATTAGAAACTTGTGTTGCTTTAACACATACAACATATTAGGGGCTGAAGAGAAGGAATTGAACAAATATAAATGGTGAGCATGGAATTGGGTTGAAAAATTGTCCTTTATCTATAAGCAAAATTTGGGGGTAGGGCTGGATATTTAAAATGCAAACTTTTTTAGAGATATTAAATCATGGATACAATATATATAAATGTACATGAATACATATACATATAAGATGTATATGAAACTCTTATATCTTCCCAGACTCCACTCTCCTCCAAAAAAAGATCAGAAAGATCAGATTATATATACTACTTAGCACCTTCCACACCTTTCTTATATTCATGAAAGGCAGAAAATTCCTAAGACTTTCTGTGTACACCTTCAAAACACAAAACAAGCATTAAAATAATAGAAAGAAAACCAAACATAATGAACCCTGAGAAAAATTTCAAACATATTAGACTCCTGCAGTTAGATGTGACAAGTAAGTATTGCTTTTGCTTATAAGACCCCACTAAATCAAAACAATGGGGCCGATGGTGCAGGATAATTGTCTCTGATATGCTGCTGGCAGTGTTATTTATGGTTTTTTATAAAATATGCTGTCACAATAACAGGCTGCCTAGGACCTCAGTATTTATGGAGTAGCCTACCTTTAGGTGCCTCTGGTATACAAAATTTTTAAAGAAGGAATAGAAAGTATGTTTAGCTATGTCATTGTAAAATTGCCCCTTATCTTTCACAACAACACGATCAATCAAAAACTAAATGTATGAAATTTTCACAAATGAACACACATATGTAACCAGCATGTAATTTCTGTAAGGTTTTGTTTGTTTACTTTTTTGTTTTGCTTTGCAGAACCTCTTTATCAGATTAAGGATGTTCCCTATTCTTCCTGGTTTGCTGAGAAAAAAGTTGTTTTAATATGTTTTTCTTTTTTGTCAAACGCTTTTTTTGCATCTACTAAAATGGTTTCTTCCCTTAAAACTGTCAATATGGTGAAATATATTGCTTGATATTCTAATGTTAAAGCAACCATGTGAACCTGAAACAACCCATTTGGTCAAGGCACAATGTTAATTCCTTTACAATATGAGATTTGCTTATAACCGTTCACTTAGTACTTTGACCTCCTCTAAATTTAAGATAAAGATTGGCTTGTATTTCTTTCTTTTAATGTCCTTGTAAAACTGTTGTTGCCAGTGTGATAATGGTCTCATAGAATGAGTTAACTTTTCTCACATTTTCTATTTTCCCATAGAATTTATGTATAGTTTCTTTCTTCAGTGTTTGGGGAAAAATTACAATGAGACCATTTAGGCCTGGAGATTTCTTTGACAACCTGCTTTTATATGCAGACTTAAATTCTCTCATAGAACTAAATATTCATATCACCTATAATGTTTTTTTTTTCCTGGAAATGTATCTGATTATTTACTAATCAAATATATTGCCATAAGGATTTTCAAGATCTTTTTTTTTCTTTTTTTAAATGTTTTACTTTATTTTTGAGAGAGAGACAGAGAGAGAGAGAGAGCACGAGATGGGGAGGCACAGACAGAGAGAGGCAGACATAGAATCCAAAGTAGGCTCCAGGCTCTGACCTGACAGCACGGAGCCCAACGCGGGGCTCAAACCCACGAATCATGAGATCATGACCTGAGCCGAAGCTGGACACTGAGCCGACTGAGCCACCTGGGTGCCCCTCAACATATCTTCCTATTGTGATTTTCAATATCTCTAAGAACTATGTATATATCCTACTTGTTGTTCCTGATATTATTACTTCAGTACATTTTAACTAACATTTCTCAATTTATAGTATAGTCTTGCTATTTCCCTCTTTAGGTTCTCTAGTATTCTTTGTGTCTTCTTATGGATTAAACAAATACTTTTATTATTCTATTTTCCCTTGTCTTAACTTTCATTGTGTGCATGTGTGGGGTGTGTGTGGGAGTGTGTACACATGCACCCATACTCTTAGTGGTTACCCTGGAAATTACAGTATACATCCTTGAGTTACTACATTCTTACTTAAATTACTACTTTTACCACTTCTAAAACACTACTAGGACGTTAGTAGAATCGAATTGAATTAATGTCCTTTCAGGTGTTTAAATTTCTCTAATGATTTTGAACCTGCATGTTTTAAATTACATTAGACATTACTGGTTTTTGTCTACTTAACAGTTCCTCAAACTTATTTACTCTTTGTAATGCTTCTAATTACTTTTTACATTTCTCTGCCTTAAGAATTTTTTTTCTTTCCAATATCCTTTTAATTCTAGTTTGATATTTTAGCTTTTCTTTCAGCACTTAATAAATCTTATTGCTTCCTCTGGCTTACTTAATATTTGCTAAAAATTAATTATCATCCTTATTTTTGCTCCTGGCAGGTGTTTTTTTTCTCTGGTTTCTTAGAAGATCTTTTTACTTTGTTTCTTAAGCAGTTTATTAGGCTATGTTTAGGTGTTAGAAATGTTGAAGTTATAATATCTAGTAGATGTTATAAATTAAGAATGCTTCTTAAGAATATCCAATGGAAAAAAGTCTCTTCAGCAAATGGTATTGGGAAAACTGGACAGAAACATGCAGAAGAATGAAACTGGGCCATTTTTTACACTATACACAAATATAAATTCAAAATGGATGAAAGACCTGAATTTAAAACAGGAAGCCATCAAAATCCTAAAGGAGGAAACAGGCAAGAACTTCTTTGACCTCGGCCAGAGCGACTTCTTACTTGACATGTCTCCAGAGGCAAGGGAAACAAAAACAAAAATGAACTTTTGGGACCTCATCAAGATAAAAAGCTTCTTCACAGCGAAGGAAAACTAAAAGGACACTGGCAAAGCTAAAAGGCAACTGGCAGAATGGGAGAAGATTGCAAATGACATATATCAGATGAAGGGTTAGTATCCAAAATCTATGAAGAACTTATCAAACTCAACACCCAAAAAACAAATAATCCAGTGAAGAAATTGGCAAAAGACATGAAGAGGCACTTCTCCAAAGAAGACATCCAGATGGCTAACAGACACATAAGAAAACGCTCAACATCACTCATCATCAGGGAAATACAAATCAAAACCACAATGAGATACCACCTCACACCTGTCATTCTGACAGGCTAACATTAACAAGTCAGGCAACAACAGAAGTTGACTAGGATGTAGAGAAAGAGGATCTTTTTTGCACTGCTGGTGGGAATGCAAAGTGGTGCAGCCACTCTGGAAAACAGTATGGAGTTTCCTCAAAAAATTAAAAATAGAACTGGCTTATGACCCAGCAATTGCACTACTAGGTATTTATCCAAGGGATACAGGTGTGCTGTTTCAAAGGGGCACATGTACCCCAACAATACTATCAACAATAGCCAGAGTATGGAAAAAGCCCAAATATGTCGATCGACTGATGAATGGATAAAGAAGATGTGATATATATATATATAATGTGATATATTATATATATATAAATACACACACACACACACACACACACACACACACACACACTGGAATATTACTTGGTGATCAAAAAGAATGAAATCTTGTCATTTGAAACAATGTGACTGGAACTAGTGTGTATTATATTAAGTGAAATACGTCAGTCAGAGAAAGACATATCACATGATCACTCACATGTGGAATTTAAGATACAAAACAGATGAACATAAGGGAAGGGAAGCAAAAATAATATAAAAACAGAGAGGGAGACAAACCATAAGAGACTCTTAAATATAGACAACAAACAGAGGGTTGCTGGTGGGTTATTGGGTGGGGGGATGGGCTAAATGGGTGATGGACATTAAGGAGGACACTTGCTGGGAAGAGCATGGCATGTTATATGTAAGTGATGAATCACTAAATTCTATTCCTGACCCACCCCCAAAAAAAATTAAGCATCCTTCTTGTGATTTGTAGAATAAATACCAAAAAGAAAGTAAAAACATGTACACATAGTAAGTTGATAAAGGAATATATAGATAATTATTCAACTAATTCAAAAGAAGGATAAAAAGGAAAGAAAAAGTGATATTAAGGTAGAAGGTGTGAAATAGAAAACAAAAAAAAAAGAAACTTGTCAACTCAAATCAGTAATGATAATTATATATATATATATATAAAATTTGGGGGCACCTGGGTGGCTCAGCCAGTTAAGCATCTGACTTCAGCTCAGGTCATGATCTCGCCATCCATAGGTTCAAGTCCCACTTCAGGCTCTGTGCTGACAGCTCAGAGCCTGGAGCCTGCTTTGGCTCTCTCTCTCTCTGCCCCTCCCTTGCTCACACTTTGTCTCTGTCGCTCTCTCTCTCTCTCTCTCAAAAATAAAAAAATAAACATTAAAATTTTTTTAAATATATAAAATTTTAAAATGTAACTAAAAAGCTAAGTACATAAAACCTAATGTATGCTGTTCTCAAGGTGCTTAACTGAAAATTAAGGTAAGAGAAAGACTGTAGAAATATAGAAAAATATTAAGCATGCTAGTAGTATCCAAAAGAAAGCTTCTGTAGCTAGAGTCATATTAGACAAAGTAGATTTAGAGGCTAGCATGGCTAGACAAAACGTGGAAAATGTGTTAGTACAATGAAGGTCCAATGCAACAGGAATATACAAATTGAACTCATATGCATACAAAAATTAGGTATTAACAGATATGAAGCAAAATTGCCAAACTTAAAAAATGAAGCTACATTAAGTCCATAATCATAGAAAAGAAATTAAAATGTCTCTTAATTATTCTAAAAACAGGAAAATCAGTAGGTATATAAAAATGTGAATAATACATGACATGATTAAAATATATAAACTAACAGAAGCCTCATCTCTCAAGTACACAAGGAACAACTATATATTATTATATCACATATATTTATGATATAAAATATGAATATAATATATATATAACTTTATTCTTCATAAATCAAACCTCAGCTATTATGACATGATTGAAAGAATTAAAGGTATATTCTCTGGCCACAGTGGAAATTAATAACTTAAAAATAACTACATGAATATTAACTAGATTTATTGTAGTGATCATTCTGCAAATATCCATATATCAATTATGTTTTACAACTGAAACTATTATGTCAATTATATCTCAATTAAGAAAAGATAACTAGAGGGGCGCCTGGGTGGCTCAGTTGGTAAGCGTCCAACTTCAGCTCAGGTCATGATCTCGCGGTTTGTGAGTTCAAGCCCAGAGTCGGGCTTTGTGCTGACAGCTCAGAGCCTGGAGCCTGCTTCAGATTCTGTGTCTCCCTCTCTCTCTGCTCCTCCCCCACTCACATTCTGTCTCTCTCTCAAAAATAAATAAACATTAAAAAAAATTTAAGAAAAGATAACTAAAAAATCCCCTCAGGTTTAAAAAAGTATCTAGTATTTATCTCTCTGGTAAAGTGATACTGCCTCAAACTCTTGTCCACTGCTCTCTGTTTGATATCTGTGACTCATATATTCAATTAACAAATATATTAGGAAAAGTGGCTTCTGATGTTGGGTCATCTCAGTGTTCTCCATTCTTCCAAGAACTTGATTTTTTTAAAACATCTATTTATTATTGAGACTGAGAGAGACAGAGCATGAGCATGGGAGGGGCAGGAGAGGGGGAGACCCATATCTGAAGCAGGCTGCAGCTTTCAAGCCTCCAACACAGAGCGCCACGTGGGGCTCAAAGCCAGAAACTGCTAGATCATGACCTGAGCTGAAGTTGGACACCCAACCCACTGAGCCACCCAGGTGCCCCAAGAACTTGAGTTTTTAAATGTTGGATGCCTGATTTCTCATCAATGTTTCCAACAAAATTTTGTTTTATTTTAATCCAGCTTGCTCATTTTCTTTCCCTCACTGATAGAATTTTTCCAATTGTAAGTTTCTGTGTAATAACTTTCATGAAAGCTTCCACTAGATTTTCATATAATAGAGAAATAAATTTCTCTGTTTATTTAAGTGGCTATTATTTTGAGTCTTTGTTACTCACGGTTGATCTTAATCCTACTAGAATATATTACTGAAATTATAGAAGGTTTCTCATATTTAAAAATATATGCAGTCATTTTAACACATAGGGCAATGCATATAAACAAATACAAATATCTCAGAAATATGAATTATTTGTGAAACTCTTTGGGTGGAAATTTATTATCAAATTTATGTGTTCAATTAATTTCTAAACAAATTTCTATGCCATGAGCATCAGTCAGAGGCATTAAGCATTAACACATTTAAATTATTAGCTTTGATTTCAAACCAGCACCACCAAAAATGTTATATATATGATTCCATAAAAAATGACTAGCTCAGATTTTTCTCAGTTAATACTTTTAGAAATAACCCATGCACCATAGTGTGCTGCAAAGTTTCAGTTCTAGGGGAAATCGAATCTAACTTCATTCAGGTTTCATTTATTTTATCATTCATTTTCTTTGCTTCTGTTTTTATTTATGTTGCTTTCATTTTTCCTTTCTTTTTCTTTCTTGGATACAGGAAGAGCAATTTTTTTATTCTATTTTGTTTTCTTTAGTTTCTTTTATGCTATTTTCATTTAAAAACTTAAAAAAATTTTTTTTCTCTTTTTCCACTTTTTTTTTTATTGTTCTCAAGTTAGTTAACATCAGTGTAGCTTTGGCTTCAGGATTAGAATCAGTGATTCATCACTTACATATAACACCCAGTGCTGATCCCATCAAGTGCCCTCTTTAATTCCCATCACCCATTTTCCACACTACACCAATCCCATCAACCCTCAGCTTGTTCTCCACATTTAAGAGTCTCCTCTCTGTCTCCTTCTCTGTTCTTATTTTTCCTTCCCTTCCCCTATGATCATCTGTTAAGTTTCTCGAATTCCATGTATGAGTGAAATCATGTGATATCTGCCTTTCTCTGACTGATTTATTTCTCTTAGCATAATATCCTCCAATTCCATCCACATTGTTGCAAATGGCAAGATTTCATTCTTTTTCATCACTGAGTAGTAGTCCATTGTATATATATACCACATCTTCTTAGTCCATTCATCAGTTGATGGACATTTGGGCTCTTCTAATAATTTGGGTATTGTTGATAGTGCTGCTCTAAACATTGGGGTGCATATGCCCCTTTGAATCAGCAGTCCTGTATCCTTTGGATAAATTCCTAATAGTTTAATTGCTTGGTCATGGAGTAATTCTATATTTAATTTTTTGAGGAAACTCCACACTGTTTTCCAGAGTGGCTTCACTAGTTTGCATTCCCACCAATAGTGCAAGAGGATTCCCCTTTCTCCACATCCTTGCCAAATCTGTTGTTTCCTGAATTTCTCATTTTAGCCACTCTGACTGGTGTGAAGTGATATCTCATCATGCTTTTGATTTGTATTTCCCTGATGGTGAGCGATGTTGATCATCTTTTCATGTGTCTGTTGCCATCTGGATGTCTTCTTTGGAAAAGTGTCTATTCAAGTCTTCTGCCCATAGATTTTCTTCACTGGATTTTTTGTTGTATGGGTGTTGAATTTGGTAAGTTCTTTATAGATTATGGATACTAACCCTTTATCTGATTTGTCATTTGCAAATATTTTCCCCCATTCTGCTGGTTGCCTTTTAGTTTGGTTGATTGTTTCCTTTGCTTTGCAGAAGATTTTATCTTGATAAGGTCCAAATAGTTCATTTTTGATTTTATTTCCCTTTACTTCAGAGATATGTCAAGTAAGAAGTTGCTGTGACCAAGGTCAAAGAGGTTACCACCTGTTTTCTCCTCTAGGGTTTTGATGGTTTCCTGTCTCACATTTAGATATTTTATCCATTTTGAATTTATTTTTGTGTATGGTGTAAGAAAGTGGTCCAGTTTCATTCTTTTCCATGTTTCTGTCCAGTTCTTTCAGCACAATTTGCTAAAGAGACTATCTTTTTTCCATTGGATACTCTTTGCTGCTCTGTCAAAATTAGTTGGCCATATATTTGTGGGTCCATTTCTGTGCTCCTTATTCCTTTCCATTGATCTATGTGTCTGTTTTTGTGCCAAAACAATACTTACTTGATGATTATAGCTTTGTAATACAGGTTAAAGTCTGGGTTTGTGATATCTCCAGCTTTCGTTTTCTTTTTCAACATTACATTGGTTATTCAGGGTCTTTTGTGGTTCCATACAAATTTTAGGATTGTTTGCTCTAGTTCTGTGAAGAATGCTGGTGCTATTTTAATTGGGATTGCACTGACTGTGTAAATTGCTTTAGGTACTATTGACATTTTATTTATTTGTATTTTAAAAAATTAGGTTTATTTATTTTTGAGAGAGAGAGAGAGAGAGAGAGAGAGAGAGAGAGAGAGAGAGAGAAAGCACAAGCTGGGCAGGGGCAGAGACAGAGTGGGGGGGGGGCACAGAATGCAAAACAAACTCCAGGCTCTAAGTTGTCAGCACAGAGCCTGATGCAGGGCTGAAATCCAAGAACCGTGAGATCATGACCTGAGCCAAAATCAGATGCTCAACTGACTGAGCCACCAAGGTACCCTTAGATACTTTAACAATATTTGTTCTTCCAGTCCATGAGCATGGGATATTTTTCCATTTCTTTGTGTCTTCTTCAGTTTCTTTCATAAGCTTTTTATAATTTTCAGGGTACAGATATTTACATCTTTGATTGGATTTATTCCTAGACATTTCATAATTTCTGATACAGTTGTAATTGGATCAATCCCTAATATCTCTTTCTGTTGCTTCATTATTTGTGTATAGAAATGCTACCAATTTCTCTACATTGATTTTATATTCGGTGACTTCACGTAATTCCTGTATCCACTCTAGAAAATACAGGTGGAGTCTTTGGGTTTTCCATGTAGAGTATCATGTCATCTGCGAAGAATGAAAGTTTGACTTCTTCTTTGCCAATTTGGATGCATTTTATTTCATTTTGATATCTGATTTTCGAGGCTAGGATTTCCAACTCTATGTTAAACAACAGTGGTGAGAGTGGACATCCCTGTCATGTTCTTGATCTGAGGAGGAAAGCTCTCTGTTTTTCCCCATTAAGGATGATATCAGCTGTGGGCCTTTCAAATATGGCTTTATGATGTTAAGGTATGTTCCTTCTATCCTGACTTTCTTGAGGGTTTAAAAAAAATTTTTTTTAAATGTTTTATTTATTTTTGAGACAGAGAAAGACAGAGCATGAGCAGTGGAAGGGCAGAGAGTGAGGGAGACATAGAATCCGAAGCAGGCTCCAAGCTCTGAGCTGTCAGCACAGAGCCTGACGTGAGGCTCGCACTCACAAACCGCGAGATCATGACATGAGCCAAAGTCGGACAGTTAAGCGACTGCGCCATTCAGGCGCCCCTCTTGAGAGTTTTTATTAAGAATGGAGGCTGTATTTTGTGAAATGCTTTTTCTACATCTATTGACAGGATCATATGGTTCTTATTCTTTATTTTATTAATGTGATGCATAACATTGATTGATTTGCAAATACTGAACCAGCCCTGAAGCCCAGGAATTAATCCCACTTGATTATGGTGAGTAATTCTTTTTAATATACTGTTGATTTCAATTTCCTACTATCTTGTTTGTTTAATCAGGCATTTTTAGTCTATACTTTTTACATCTTTTCTATATCTTTGTCTTCTTTATTGTCATTTCTCTTTCTCTAGATTAAGCTTTATAGTTCTTTTAACTCTCTGCTTGGTCTTTTCTCCTCTTTCATTTATCTCCTGGAATGGTATCAGCCTCCCCAATTCTGAACCTTTCCTTTTTTTTCCAGAGTTACTTCAGTGAACAAATCAAAGCACACCTGGTTGAAGGTCCAAACACTCCACCACTATAAGCAAAGAGGAGCTTTGCAGAGGACTTACCAGCGGGATAGAGCAGCCAAAATACCAACAGCAGAGTGCACACAACACACTCCACAAACTCCTCCTAAAGTGCCAGGCCCTGGATATACAAATGAGCAAAGAAGATGTCAAACTTTCACTCTTTGTAGACAATATGATACTCTACATGGAAAACCCAAAAGTCTCCACCAAAAAACTGCTAAAACTGATACATGAATTGAGCAAAGTCACAGCATATAAAATCAACGTACAGAAACTGGTTGCATTTCTATACACCGATAATAAAGTAGCAGAAAGAGAAATCAAGGAATCAATCCCATTTACAATTGCACTGAAAACTATAGGAAACCTAGGAACCAAAGAGCTAAAAGATCTGTGTGCTTAAAACTATAGAAAGTGTATGAAAGAAATTGAAGACACAAAGAAATGGAAAAACACTCCATGCTCAGGGATTGGAAGAACAAATATTGTTAAAATATCTCTACTGCCCAAAGCAATCTACACATTGAATGCAATCCCTATCAACTACCCTATGACCCAGCAATTGCACTACTGAAATTTATCCAAAGGATACAAAAATGGTGATTCAAAGGGGCACATGCACCCCTATGTTTATTGCAGCACTATCAACAATAGCCAAATTATTGGAAAAGCCCAAATGTCCACTGAGTGATGAAAAGGTAAAGAAGATGTGGTATCTATAAACAATGGAATATTACTCAGTGATCAAAAAGAATGGAATCTTTCCATTTGCAACAGTGTGGATGGAACTAGAGTGTATTATGCTAAGTGAAATAAATCAGTCTGAGAAAATCATGATTTCATAAATATCATGATTTCACTCATATGTGTAATTTAAGACACAAAATAGATGAGTATAAGGGAAGAGAAGGCAAACCATAAGACAGTCTTTAATACAGAGAACAAACTGAGGGGTACTGGAGGGGAGGTGGGTGGGGAGATGGGCTAATGGGTATTGGGCATTAAGGAGGCCACTCACTGGGATGAGCACTGGGTGTTATATGTAAATGATGAATCACTAAATTTTACTCCTGAAACCAGTACTCCACTATATGTTAACTAACTTGAATTTAAAAAAAACAAAAACAAAAACAAACAAACAAACAAACTAGTAATAACCCCATTCATGGATCACTATGGGAAATCTCAAGTAATGAAGTTTAAGGAAAATTCAGATTATATTTTACACCTTAGTCATTTTTAAAGCTCATTAACCTTTTTTATTCTACTGAAAATTGAAACTGTATTTTTAAATACTGTAACACTTTCAGAAACTAATGGTAAAGTTGATTTCTAATAATTTTGCACATTTTGTGTTAACAATGCTTACAGAATGTTGTAGTTTGTTTTCAAAGTTATACACACAGAGAGCATACCCATTTATTTATCAAAATCATTCATCCTTGTAGCTAAAGATTCTAGAAAAGTAAAATAAGACAATGCAAATGTAAATCTCCTGGGCCCTACTCCTTCCTATCAACCACTCTCACCTATTAACCATTCTTTCCCCAACCCTTCTGCAAATATAATCACAAGTTTATTTTTGGTTTCTCTCCGGTTACTTTTGTGTCCTTAAATAATAAATTTAAACATGTGTTATTGCTTTATAAAACTTAGTCAATATTTTATGAATATGATTTACTTTGCAGTAAAAAAGATTTACTATCTTACCTTATGTTCTGTCACTCTGCCCCTCCCTACACCCTAACATTTTCTTCTCTATTTAGGCTTTTTCAGTATGGTGATCTCTGTTTACTTTTATTACACTGACATTCCTATGCTTTGTCTATAAAGTATCCAAAATTGGTAAGCTATTGAACAGTACCTTATATATTAAATATGTAAACCATTTTAGCTATCTAGCCTAAATGTTTTCATTATTATTTTTTTCTTTAGTATCATGTCCCAACTCTTGTGGTATGTGAAATAATATTTCCGTATGTATGATTCTTTCTAATCATTTACCAGTTGTTCTAATTCTCCCATTATTTTTACTATGTTTTATATTTGGGCTATAATTTCCTTGTTTTCTTTCTCCTCTTACATTATCAGCTGGACTTAATATATTCTTATTGATATAAAGAACACTTGCCTCCATATTTTTGGTACACCTGAAATATACTTCAATTTCTCATTCAATAATTATTCTTGAAGCTCATTACCTTCATGTTCTTTTTTGGGTTGGTTACTATATACTTGGATTATATTATTTTTATTTAGCATTTTTTTACATCATATCCTTTGCATTATATAAGATTAACAGACCTTTTTTCAATAAGATATTTATTTATTTATTTATTTATTTATTTATTTATTTAACTGTTACTTTTTGTGTGTTTCTAGAGGAGATGTAATATTATACTGTTTAAAGCTGATTTGCCTAGAGTAGAAAATGTATTAAATTTTTCCACCTTCTGTAAAGCTTACATCTGAATCTAAACAGTTGCATCTGAAATTGCTCAGACTCTCTAAAAGGTCCTCTCTTTCCTAAGACGAAAAATATGTGACAGTGTACCACATATGTCATATTTAACATCTTGAAAAAGAAGCTTTTGTCAGAGGCAGATTTACCATGAACTGATGTAACTTACGTCTCAGATTCCCTGTGTGAACCACTTCTAAAGCCCTCCAATATGCCTTAGAGCATTCATATTCACATGGACATACAGTTTTATAAAATGTTCAAAAGTAAGATATTTTAGCTGCAACTTGTTAAGGCTGCTTAATTTTTATTCTCCAACTTTCTTTACATCACACATCTCCTGTTGGGAAGGGCTGTAGAAAATTTGAGGGTTCACTAAGAGCAGGTTACATTGAAGATACATTTTGTTTAGATATAGCAAATTATATCTGCTCTTCTGTCAAGTCTCTGTGCAGTTAAAGTACGGTTAGGCATCTCTGTGTAAGAAAAGCTTCTAGAAAATCTTAGTGTCCTCTATACCACGCCCTATAGAATAGCGACATGTAACCAATAGTGACAATAACCAAAATGTTTGATATTTATAACCAATACAAGTGTGTTTAAACTTAATTACTAGAAAAAGATAACTTGAAAATATTCTGAATTCCTATAGTACATATATGAAAGAAATGTTTCTCACATTTGATAGCAGTTCTGAATATTGAAATGATATTATCAGTAATATTCTTGTCACAATGATTTTCTAAATCACCACAAATAAAAAGTAAAATCTTGATTACCTATTCTACAGAAAAGATAATTTACCATCTTATCCTTTCTATAAAATATTTACATTCATTGATTATTAATAGAAGATCAAGGAGTATGAAGCTATAATATGCAGATAAATGTTATAGAGGTATGTTTTCTATTATGTTATCTTTCTGGATTCTGTGATGTTTGTAGTATTTTCAGCTTTTTGAAAATTATTTACTGTAATTTTGAAATTTTCTTTCTAAATAAATATTTGCATTTATTTCTAATCTTATAATCACAATCTTATATTATTTTTCTTCAAAACAACCCCCTAGCTATAATAAGCATTGGACCTCCTGCCTGGATCTATATTTTGTTCTGGGTCTTAGACTGTGTTGCTGTCCTCAAATGGTGTGGTCCAGGCCACATTTTTTGTCTGCTTCATTACTGAAATCCCTTTTGGTTTCTAATGTTGTAGTCTGTAGCTATGAACACAATGCTCTTTGTTTCGTTCATGTAATGCCCCTGGAGAGCACTGGCCATCTTCTCCTTGATGACTATTATGAGTTGAATTTTGTATCCCCAAAAGACATGTTGAAGCCCCAATCCCCAGAATCATGAATGTGATCTTATTTGGAAATAGGGTCTTTGTGGATGGGATCAAGTTAAACTGAGGTCTATTGCATCAGGGATTAAGGATAACCCTAACCCAATGACTACTTTCTTTACAAGAGGAGGGAAATTTGGACACAGAAACAGACACACAGGGAGAACATGTGACAACAGAGGAAGAGCAAGGAGTTTTGTGGCTACTATCAAGTGTAGTGTAAGCCCTGAGATTTGTTTTTCTTTTTTGTAAAACAAGTACCTGACTCAAACTTTGATTGCAAGGCATACACTTCAGAGATGGCTATTGTATAAACACATTGCTAAACAAAGGACCAGATAAAGAGCCAGCCTTCCCCACCCCACTCCCAACCAGGCTTCTTTGTTTTAAAGCTCTTGGTTGATTTGGACAACTCACCTTTTGGGCCACTTGTTTTGTTTTCTCTTCCTGTGATTTAAATTTCCACTCTTATGTTTTAAATTCACCAATACAGAGTGAGTCCACGAAACCCTAGAACCCCATCCTTGACCCCAATAAGTGTAGAACTCCAGGTCTCTGTCTCATCCTGCAACCTGGCTGTGTGGCCCCTGGTGTGCCATTTAATTTCCAGGACTTGTTAGTAATATACATTTTTTTTTTTTTAATCAAAGTTTCCTGGTGGTGATTACTGAAGGCAGCTTGCAATCACAGCAAGAACTACAAGGGCTGGTCCAGTCACACACAACACCAAGTAATGCCAAAGTTGTCTAGCAACCAACACAACTAGGAGAGAGGCATGAAACAGATTCTCCTTTGAGCCCCAAAGAAAGAGCCAATCCTGCCCACACCTTGATTTCAGATTTCCAGCCTCCAAAACTGTGAGTGAATATGTTTCTGTTGTTTTAAGCCTCCAAATTTATGGTCTTCTGTTACAGTAGCCCTCAAAAACTTATAGATACTAACTCAGACTCCCTTCAGCATTCACAGATCTGTAGACTTATCTACAGTCACCCCCTCATGGGTAGGCTCCACCATCCTCCAGCAGGGAGGCAATATTTGTCTCCCATGTGGGCTCTGTAGGAGCTAGCATCTCCTTTTCTGGGCCATGGAATGGAGTAATGCTTATAAGTGCATCCAGCTCTGGCACCTAGGTTCTGCTCAACAGTCACTTCCCAGAATAACTATTAAGGGATTCAGAGTGAGAGCTCTTTGCTCTAGCTGTTCCCTGCAGCCTAAAGATGGGCAATGGGTAGTGCACATATATGTGATTGCTTTATTATCTCACTTTTCTCACTACTGCCATTTACAATTTCAGTAAATGCATTAAAAAATTTCAGATATTAATGTTTTTATTTGATAGACTCTGTTCTGAAAGGAAAAAACTGGGAAAAATACCTAATGTACAGAATCATTCTTTGAAACAAATAGTAAAATAAAAAGGAATTTTTCTACTATCAAACCATCCAAACCAATTAAACAGTGGCTCCTGGTAAATTTTTTTGATAACCAAAGTAAAAAATTATTTTAACCATCTATTTCTCAACAATGTTTTGCCCTCATTCTTTATGCATATTTTTTACTGAATTTTTTACTATTGCAAAATCTTTTGTGATAAAAATATGATACAAAATTTTGACTTATTCAAATGCCACAACAAATATATTTAATATTGAATCACAATGAATTTATTTACATTTGGAGTAAGTTTTGAATCATTCTCAAAAATCATATTTAGCATAATTAATTTCAATCCATCACTAAAGAAAAAAAACTATTATAACTATAAATTAAACAATTTTACCACTTATTATGCACTTTATTTCACACACTTTATTTCAAATAGATACCTCAATTATAAAGCTGACTACACTCTAGAAATACACTAGTGGTATCTATTATATTCATAAATACACAGAGAGATAAATCTGTTTAATGTATTCTGAATAAATTTTATTAAGAAGATGTCTGCAAGTATAGTTATCATTTTTTTTCTATTTCTAATATGAAAAAATTATTTTTTCTCTTAGCAAAGAATCAAAGTACAAATTTTAAAACTATATGAATATTCACCTGAATTGGGCTAAAAAATACTTTTGAATACCTAATTATGATTCTTAAATAAATATTAAAATCCTGAACACCCTGACTGAGAGTCAAAATACACAACTTTTCTACAGAGAAGACATCTAATGAAGACCATGGAAAGTGCTCTCAGATTACAGAAATCTAATTTTTCACTCAAGAAAGTCTTTAGGCTAATGTTTGCTTTTTTTCCTGGGTCAATCCGGCCCTGCTATATCAGGACTTCATGGCGATTAATTGATCTTTGCAGAGCCCCTTATACACTGAAAGCAAGTGTAATAGATTAGAGATTGCAATTAGAAATAAACTGACTTTTACTTTAGCTTTCTTCCATGCAGGTAGTCTAACTACCTTTGTTTTTTAAATATCAACTTAGCTTAGCAGAGCTCAGATCACATATTGGACAATCTTACCGACTGATCTCACTTGAAAACAAAATTGAGAATCAAGTGTTTTAAGTGGTGTTATTCCTTTCAACAATTTACCTGAGCATATATAGATGATACTTTTATAGTCATCACAAAATGACCTTTTAGAGAGAGCACTCAACATGCTGAGTGAGTGTCCCTTTTGTTAATGGGAATCAGCGGCTAAATAATACAATTGCCCTGACAAAAAAAATGACTGAGCTGTCTAGAAATTTGCTTCTTATAGAAAAGCATCTAATTTTATTCGAGAATATATTAAGCACTTTCCCATCTATGAAATTTCAGATTACATTTGAAATCAAGCATTTTACACTTTCAGGCACATTGCAGTCTGGGACAGGTGGTATTATTTTATGTGTATTTTATATAAGCAATTAATAGAAATTAGCCGAACAATGGATGTTTTCATTAATTTTTAGGGCTAAGTTTGATTGCCTCATTCAAGCTGAAACATTATTTTGAAGTCAGATCTTCAAAATGTCTGTATAGATCATGTACAAACCATGTCCTTGCTAATTTGTTTCATTATGTAGCCACAGACCTTTCCAATTATATACATTAGTTTTTCAGTGTAGACTTGTAACTAGAAAGATGATACAGGGTAACTGAATAATTTGTTTTGGGAAATGTAAAAATTCACCTAAACGTATCAGATGAGAATACATATCAAATTAAAGTGATGGCAACTTAGATTAATAAACGAATTGAGGCTATTGCTAATCTTATTATTATATTTTAAGTATAAATAAACTGTGATTCAGTGAAGTTACATGAACTAGATGTATATTACATCACACAGTTAATGTCATGCTCTCCTATGTCAGTTTTCCTACCAGGACTCTTTCCTTACACTACAGTGTTTATTCCATGTAAATACACACTTTGAAGAACAAATTGGTGTTATAGATAATGGTATATTGGGTACATATGCATTTTGAGGAAATTTCTATAAGTGAGCAGTTACTTAGGGAAAATGATCCTTTGATTATTTCTACGGGGGCTGCATACATTTAGAACTTAAAAATAATTATTGATATAAAGTGTTTATAGCTATAAATCATGTGATTATAAACATCATGTTTGGAAGTATGAAATAGAAGTATGTCTTGCTCAGTTTCAAGCTGGAAGAAAAGGAAGAATTCATATCTGAAAGTGTGAATTAAATCAATAAAGTAGAACATTCCATTACCACAGGTCCTGGGATCAGGCCAAATTATATGAAATTTATAGAGATTGAATCCTTGTAGCTAACTGAGTATTCAGAGATGTCTACATTACCATATGCCTTTAGTTGTGTGTAACATTAGGTAATAGAAAATTCAATAAGTGTATAAAATGTGACTGGAGTAATGATTTGACATTAGCTAAAAAGTATTTGCACTGCCTGATGTTATGTGTTTTTTTACTATCTTTTCAATTATGCTAACTTTTTCTATTCCATTCACATAGTTGTTTGATACTAACGTCATGCTTTTACAAAATAGTTCACCAAGGTTGAGACATTACAAAGAACTAAGAGAAAATTGCTTACCAGCCCATTTAATCATTATATGTAGTAACTTGTTCTCAGGTAAGGAAGTTATTTCAAAATCATATGCTGAAAAGCTGTATAAGTTAAAGCATCCCTATGGTGTTTACATTTTTGAAAAAAATCTGTGTAATACAACTATCATAAACTATATACTTTTCAGAAAATGAAATGAAGAATTGTCTAGGTACCACTTCACAGGAATATTTTAATACAGAATATATCCAAAAATTTCTTGTTTATTCTGATCTATTATCTTTTATTTGATCTTGAACTATTCAATCCTACCCATCATCTGTTATGGCTAAATTTACACTATAGATAATCCTAATCCCACTAAACACTTTAATATACTGCAATTTACACACTTATATTCAGCACATACATGGATGCATTATCTATTACAGTTTATCTTTAAAAAGTCAAGAATGTAACCAATGTGAGCTATCATATTTCATTTAGAAAGAAGCTCCTATTTTTGGCTTTATATATAAATTAATACTGCTAAACAATTGTTTTTCTCTTATACATTTAATAATTATATGCTTTTGTTTTGCTTTGTTGTTGTTGTTGTTGTTGTTGTTGCTAAGGGCTTTTAAAATACTATTTGTCACACTGGATCATTTTGCATTTATATACTATATCACAGACAGGGCAGGATTCTAGTTGGGGGCATCTTAACCCATCAGAACATGTCTGTGTTAGCTACATCTCCCAGAAACACGTATGATTTGGGTTTTCCTCCATCACAGCAGCACACAAATATGAAGAAATGAAATCAGTATTGATTTACAACACAGATAATTATAGAAGAATGAGTGAGAAGGCTTTCTAATAGAATTCTGTCAATCAACTCCAGGCCCAACTTTCTCATTATGTGTTTGCTGAAACTATATGATGGAATTTGTCTGGTGACATTTCAGGGATAGTGACTTTGATTTCAAAGGAAATGTTTCAGGTTCATTTCATTACCTTAGAAAAGTAAAAGCAAATTTGCCTTATAAAAAGCAATTACTTCTTAGCTGACCAGTGCACAATAGCAATATAAGAGAGATTTCTCATTCCGCTATTCAAATTCTGAACCAGCAAACTAGTGTTTGATTTTGCTTTAAGCCAATTTTACCATGTTTGAATTGCAAAAGCATTTAATCTTCATAAAGTAGGTTATTATAATGGAGATCATATTGTATTGGTATAGAATACTAGCAAAGGGACAACAGGATGGGTTATTTTTTTCAGTATTTATAGCATTTTAAAAATGATATTTAGTAGAAAACATTCATGAAAATTTTAAGAAATAAAGAGAATATATTTTAAATTGAGACATTGTGCTATTTTTTGCTTCTGCAGTTGTGCTCATATTCATTTCAAATTATAGTTCTATGAATTCTTAAGTGATGAATACCAAAAATATTTCTAGTTGACTGTAATGACTGTAATGAATAATATTGGAAAAAATCTGGTTGAATCTTAATCATGTTGTTTTCATTTTTCTTTAGTACTTTTAATTTACTCTCTATAATAAAATATATTTCATACTTTTATAAAAGTGTTTTTATTTAATTTTTTAAAGTTATTCCAGAGAAGGTGGTATTAGCAGGAAGTGGCATCACACCTTAAGTGGAGACTGAAAGAGGACCAATTCTGGGGGACCTCAAGAAAATTGTATGAATGAAGACAACCAATAAATTAAGTGAGGCAATCTGGTTCAAACACTCGACTTCCTACCTCAAACCAATGGAGATTTTTATTTCTGATGTTAGCAGGGAAAAGTTAGTGAGACAACATTCTCAGTCTTGATGATTTGTCCTCTAATCTCTACTGCTGAGACTTGTAGATTCATTTTATGGGTCATTAATTTCTCAAATATCTGGAATTTGTCAGTCTGGGCACATTTTTTTTAATTTAAAGTATACTTTATTATTAAAAAAATAGAGATAGAGATCGGAGCCCATTTTTATGCATAGATTTGTTATCTTTCAGTATCAAGTCTAATAAGGAGTTAGATGAAAACTACCACTCATAAAAATTGCCCTATGAATACAACGGAGTGGTAAAACCAAAAATTTGAAATTAACAAAAAGAAAAAAAAGGTATGCTTAGATTAAACAAGATTTTTACATTAGTATCAGTTAAACTTACTCTCTAAAATAAACCTCCAGTGTGAAAAAGATGAAATGAGAGAAAAAGTATTAACAAATAAAAAAATTGAAATATAATAAACAAAAACAAAACACTGAAATGTAGAAAAAGTTGATCTCTAAATTTAAATGAGTTAAGTGTCTGCCATTAGAACTAGTAATAATCGTGGTATAAACAGATTTTAGGATTTTAAACAATAAAAATTTATATATGTATTTATCTGTGAAAATTAAAAAAAGGAAACCACATTTAGAATGGAATCCGGAGGCCAGCAGGTGGAGCTCTCATGCCCTACCAGCTGTCATCAACTGCAGCCCCCAAAAGAAGAGACCCACCTTGCAAATCTATACTACTTTAGATACTACTTTACTACACCAGCAGAAAGAAAAATGATTTTCCTCTTCCCCCACCAATAGCTCAATGAATGAGAGGCTCATAACTCATCCAAAGAAAAGCCACTACACTTTCAACTCCCTTTTTACTCCAATGGCTTTTTTTGTGTATAACCACCCTCCCAACTAACCCCCTTTTCCTCTGTAAAAGAGCGTTTTTGTCCTTTGTTCTCCAGACTTGCCTACAGTTTTGCCATAGCATTCTTGTCCTGGATTATAACTCTCTGCTATTCCCCAATGAAGTCATTTTTTGCAGGGACTCTTACTTTTATGGTAACATATCTACTCATATATATTTTTTTTGTGAGTTGTCAAAATATCAAGGACAAGAAATATGAATACTCCGTGTTATTTTCTGCTAAAGTGTGTTAGCATTTTTGGATGTTATTTCATGATAAAGTACTTTTTACAGTCTGATATAAGAGGTGATTTATTTATCACTACGTGTTAATAAATGGTTTAAATTTTCAATTCAACACTACCATGCTTATACCCAATAGTCAAGTGACTTATTTTTTGTCAATGGAACTACAATAAATGTTTATGCATCGAATAAGTATCAACGAACCTTGTAGAGCTATAAAACTCTATCTTTACAATAGCAAGTCTAGCAGGTAAATTTGAGTTTTTATCTGTACAAGAACAGAAATGAAAACCTGACTACAAATGACATATGAATGTCACCATATAAATATTAAAGAACAAAAAGAAAAAAGTAAAAACCTGTGATAAAATATGTATTTGTAGGAGCAAAGAGGATGTAAATCATCTAAGTGGGGCACAGTAAGTCCAACATGATACAGGAGAATGGAAATAAGGTGGTGCAGTGTCAGTGGAAAAAATATGAGAACAGTGCATGAGTCAGAGAGTTTCATGATCAATTGGGATAAATGGGAGAGGCACATGCAACATCTTAGGTGAAAAAAACATTGTCAGTTGGCAGAAGAGACATTTACAACTGGAATTCTAAATTAAAACTCAACATTTACCATTGTACATAGAAATACTTATTATAGTCACAATATTAGAGTTTTTTTAGATACAGACTTTTTTTGTGAACTTGAGAAAAACAGAATCAGTATTATGAAGTGAAAATAATTATTTTCAAGTACTTAAAACATGGGTCTCAAATACTACTCTAAGTATTTTTAAGAGTAAGTGTAGGACAGGAAAAATAATTTTCTCCCTACCCTTCTAAGTTCTTGGCTGAGACATTCCTGTAATACATGACATTAATAGGAGGGGGAAAAAACCACAGAAACCTAGCAACACTTATAACTCCTGCATATATGGGAGATAACCAGGAAAACTGAGTAACTCTCTGAAATGGCCCAAGCCATCACCTTAAATACCATCACTAGCAAAAGACAAAAGATTTTGGGTTTGGTGGTGCCAGTTATGGGAGACTTTCTGGCAAAGTAGAGTAAACAAGTGTATGGTTGTTATGCAGATTTAAGTCCTCGCTTTCTCCGTTGATAAGAGTTTCTGGAGATTTAGTCATCCTTCTCTTCCTGGTACAGAGAAGGAGGCACCCTTGCGATTGGAGATTTCCTTTATAAATGTAAATGTTTCTTAAGGAACAGATAACATTTATCAGGTTTTCAGAGCTTTTTCTATATCTGTTTCTTAAAAATAATCTGCTCAAGATAATCCTTATGCCAAAAAGGCATATTTTTGGGTGGCAAATTCTGCTCCCTTTCATAATAAAATGTTCAGTTGCCACATAGTCTTATCCTGTGTCTTAATTAAGACACCTTAAAGGTCATCCACTCTCGGCAAAGCTCTTTTACTTTAATTTGGAAAAAATTAAATTACATTCCCGACAAATATCTCTCTTCTTTTCTTCTTTTTTTAAAGCTTATTTATTTCTTTTGAAAGAGTGCGCACAGAAGGAGAGGCAGAGAGAGAGAGAGAGAGAGAGAGAGAGAGAATTCCAAGCAGGCTCCATCCACGCTGTCAGCATGAGCCCAGCTATGGTCTTGAGCTCATAAACCAATCCAATACCAGGTGGATCTCACGAACTGTTGAGATCATGATCTGAACTGAAAAAAGAGTCAGACGCTTAACTAATTAAGCCATCCAGGCACCCCTCTCTTCTTTTCTTTATACAGAGTTGATTTATGGTACTGTTAAAGATAATGTACCTCATGTTGTGTTGTTTGGTTGTTGAGGATTAAAAATAATATTTGTAAAGTGTGCATACAAATTCCAGTCATGATGTCTTTAACGATAGTGTACCCAGTTTGATGATTACTTAAGAATGTTTAATAGATTATTGCTACCTTATGGCTCAATTATAAATCAATCAGCACCCCCAGATTCAACTCCATAAAACTTACACTCTGAACTTTAAATTATTCAATATTCCCTCAAATAATACACACTCTAGTGCTCTCAAGACTTTGCTCCTGGGGCGCCTGGGTGGCTCAGTCGGTTGCGCGACCGACTTCAGCTCAGGTCACGATCTCGCGGTCCGTGAGTTCGAGCCCCGCGTCGGGCTCTGGGCTGCTCAGAGCCTGGGGCCTGCTTCCGATTCTGTGTCTCCCTCTCTCTCTGCCCCTCCCCTGTTCATGCTCTGTCTCTGTCTCAAAAATAAATAAACGTTTAAAAAAAAAAAAAGACTTTGCTCCTAATTTCCTCTTTGCTTTACATACTTTGGAATCACATACCAAATATCACTTTCTTTTCAACAGTATGCTTGTTTTCATTGGGTAGGATTAACTTCTTCATTCACATTCTTTCAACCTTCTCTATAGGCATCTTTTGCATAAAATACTGCGTCTAACTCTCCTACATGACTGCATTTCCAAAGGGGCAAGAGTATTCTTATTCAGTGTTATATCCTGAGCATCTATCAATATTACCATATTGTGACTAATACAATAACTAAGGATGATAACCGTTAGCACAAAATAGCAGTCATGGGTAATTTCCTATGTGTCCACTGCTAGGCTCTTTACCTCAATCGTTCATTTAATTATTCAACAACTCTATAAAGTTGAAACTATTATTATCTCCTCCACGCTGTTGAGGAAATTAAGGCAAATAGAAGTAGAGCAATTTACGTATGCATGTTTAGTGACTATGGATACAGCTCACAAAGTAGTCAGATTGCTTGCGTTTCCTCTGCGTGTGGCCTTCCAGTTCTGTATAACTAAGACAACTGTATCGTTAAGTTTGAGAGGGCTCACGACAAGTGAGAGTCCCCAAGATTACTGCAGGCCCATCTGGGGAAAGATGATATTTGGAGAAAAAAGTTACCTGTGGAATAAAACTTAAACACTGCATCTGAGCATAATTTAAAAACAGATTTGATCACAGTATGATAATGACAGAACTGTTTTTTCCCTACCCCTAGATGCCATTTCATCTGCTGCCCTGGCTGCCCCAATTGCTCTGCTAGTAAGGGAAGCAAAAAAAAAAAAAAACCGAACAAGCAAATAAAATAAAACACAGGTGCTGCTTTGCTCTGAGCACCTACAGTGGCAGAAAGATGCACTCACCTCTCTCCATCACAAGTTGATCTAGAATTTTGCTATTTGGACCCTCAGCCTGTTTGAATATATATCTATTAGCTCCAAATCAGATCAATACGTCAAACTTCTTTCATACAGTTAGCAAGATTGGTTCCTGGATTTTTATTACTTGGTACCACAATTCATAAATCTTCAAATGTGACATGATGACTATATTTAGATGTCTTTGGAGATTAGTGCCTTGTTCGCTTATTTTAGGTATGACAGGCAACACTTAAGAATAAAGTGTGGCACCATTCCAATAGACATTGCTTAGTTTTTCTACTGAGTGTGAAATTCTGAATCTCATCCTAATGCTGAGTGGAAAGGAGAGTGGAGATGATACCAGATAAACTTTTTGGATTCCAGTGCACTTAAAAAAAAAAAAAAAAAAAAAAAAAAGATTATTGAACTCAAGATTTTAGTGTGAAAGAGAAAATCCCACAAAGAATTACTAACTTTTAACAACAACAAACATTAAAAGATATGGAAATACAGAAAAAAATTCTCTCCTAAGGCTTTGCTGTTTTACCATTTGAGATGAAGTAATGAGATATTGTAACAATTAACAGCCACATACAATAGGAAGCTTATCAAATATGATAGTTTTATGATTTCTACAATGATGTATTTTTCAAATTTAAGATATATTCTAGAAATACATTGTGTTCCATCTAAGTGCCAATATTTTTGAAATATTCCTTTAAGAAATATCTGCAGAATTTTTCAAATCATTCAACTTAACCAATAAGAAGTTCTAAAAATGTACTGAACTTTGCATGAAAGTATATTCATTAAAAGCTGTAATGAAAGGTTAGGATTTGAAAATAGTATTTCAAGCCAGCATTATATTCACAAACTAAATTCTTTCCAACAAAAGGAGAAGCACAAATGATGCAGGGGATAAAACTCAAAGAAAATACTTTAAAACAAAGTATGATTCCATAAAAATAATTTCAAGAGAAAATTTAGTAGATAGGATGAATGATGAATTGAAGGAAACAAACCAGTATTAATTTAACATGATTTACTTTAAAGGAGCATGAAGTTTCATTAATCTTGCTTTACTTAATTTTATAATTTTGATTATTGCCACAACTCAGTCACTATCAGACCATACAATCTGATTAATTTGTGTGTCTCAAAGCCAGATCATTTATTTTCTTGATTATTTCCATCACTATTTTCCTTGGCTGATGCATCTGTTCTCCTTCAATTGCAAAATGGAGTCTCTGACAGTCTCGTTTTGATTTTATACCAACTCTTCTAAAAATCAAGTGGCTCTTAAGTTGGTTGGTCCTTTGCAAAATAACTTCTTTTTACTGAGTTTTTCTGGGGATGCGATTAAAAGGCATAGCATACTACAAGAATCTAAGACGGGAATGATGAGCAAAGAGCAGGGCAAGTGCAATATCCATGTCGAAGAGACCAGTAGGTAACATTAACGTGACAAACTGGCATCAGGAAGCCACAGGAGAAATTTAGGGAATGGACGGACACTGCCAGATCTAAGACAAGCAATCTTAAGCCAAGTGATTGCTGCAAGCATGCTATGAAGGCACACACTTAAGTTGTGTCTTTCCACAGTGTCAGCTTTATTCAATCATAAAGCAAGGTTAAAGTAGGTTCAGGAGTCCAAGCTCAATGACATTATACTATGCGTTTAACCTGGCTTCATACATGCCACAAAAGCAAAGCACAAAACAGTCACACAACAAACAAAAAACAACAAAGGGTAAGAAGTTAATGAACCCAATGTGAAGTCAGTTCTTGAGTTAGTTGAGATGTAGACTCAGTCTAGTCCGGGTCAGCTCTCAGCCCATGCTGCTTTTTAATGTTTCAGCAGGGGAGGATCTCTGTTCTGTTCAGAGATCAATCAGGCAGAGCCTTCTGTGGCGTTTGCCTTTTTGATGCCATCAGATGTGAAAGGTTCAGTGTCTGGAGACTTTGACAGTTTGCTGCAAAAGTTCTCCCTTTTTAAAGGGGTTTAATCCTTCTTGGACCTTTGCAGGTCTCCTGTCATTCTGCTTGCTATCAGTTGTGGGTGTTATCAGACTGTGTTGTTTTTGGCGATATCTGGACTTAGCTGCAACACTCTTGCCTGGGTACATCACTGCTCCACATGAGTCACTGCTTGACATGAGTGACTCCATCTTGCTCTCTACAGTGAACAACAATCGTAGGGGAGTTGTAACAATAAGGAAACATGTGAATACAAACATTTGCAAGCATCAAGAAGATAGTATCACCATAAAATTTACCAGAGCCTGCCTAAAGAATATCTACTCTTTTTAAGCAGTAAGATTCAATCTCGGAAAAGCTGATTTGGACTTACAGTTGGGAACATTCATTTGGCCATAGTTAGGAAGTACTAGGACAATGGATCAGCAACAGCTGGTTACAAGATTCTTAAATAGATGCACATATGTTGTTACCATTTGTATTTAACAGATTCACATCATGATCCCGGAGGGAGATATCATGTTAAATCTGCCCTTTGTGACAATGAGTCTCGCTGATTATGAGTGCTAAAAGGGACTATAAAAATTATCGAGTCCAATGTCCCAGTTGTACTATTGTAAAAAGTTATTCTAAGCCAATTTAAATAGCCATCCAAAGTTTAAAGTTTAGTAAAAAAAAAAAAAAAAAAAAAAAAAAGTAGGCTGAAAGCCAATGCTCTTGACTTTTTTTCCCCCATGTCATCACAAACCTTCTCCACCACATTGACAATTTTTCCCTGGCCTGAAAATGAAATTACATTTCACTGCTATAGTGAAAATGGATATGATAAAACTATCTTTGGTGAAAATTAATATTTTGGTTATTTCTCCAACTTAAGAATGTTCCAAATATAATAGATACCTATAAGCAACTTCTTTCTTGGCAGCTCAAATAATAAATCCATAAAATACTATGTCTAAACCCTGCTGATATTGTAATAGATTTTGCTTCAATCTTCTGGCACCATTGTACAGCTTCAAAAGAACACTATCTCCTCTTCTATGCACTGAAATCAAAATAACAATTTTCTTGAGCTCCATTATTTTTCCTTTGGACTCGAAGAAATTTAAAAGCATATTAACATGTTTCAACTATTAGTAAATTCCTTTTGCTTCTTTTACAACAGAAAGTAATGAATATGGACTAAGTCATTGAGAGGCCCTGTGGTTACAAGCCAAAGAAGATCTTAATTTACAATAGTTAAACCTGCTATTTTAGGACATCCTAAGTGGTCTATAGATCTTGAGCACAACCTGAGACTGTTTGATCTGATGTATAAATTAGAGGTAGAGTTTGAATTTTATTGCAATAAATTAATTCAACATCAAGTTAAACCTGGAACTTGCTTAGTTGATGTCACCTTCTCAACTTTCTTCAAAATATGCATTGGAAACTGTTAGGAAAAATCTGTATTGGTGCTAGAGGCAATTCTATAATGATTAAAACATATGGTTGAATTGTGGCCGAACCCTGCGAACGGATATCTTATCATATGAATCATGTCAAGGAGAAATGCACATGTGGAAGATTTGTAAAAGGGGAAAGCAGTAAAGAAGGCTGGTCATATTACAGTTGATTTAAAGAATTGATATTAACACAAGAAAAAGCAGATTGATGTGCTTGTACAAGTTTGAACATTAGGAAGATAATACTATATATAAAAGGCTCTCTATAGTGTAAGGGAAGTAAATGTCCTTAGGTAACTTTGGATTGCAACAACAAGCATAGAAAAACCTTTATGCTATAGCTGTGATACTTCCTACCATTTGGTATTCTTTTCTCTCTCTCTCTCTCTCTCTCTCTCTCTCTCTCTCTCTTTTTCTTTGTAAAAACAGTGTCACCTCTGTTCTGGAATTTTAAGTAACAGCAAACATTTTTTTTTCTTTTCTTCCATTAGATTACAAATATCTGTAGTTTCTTTCTTTGTTACTAATGTACTATAAATCATAAAGATATTGAATAGATAACCCACAGAATGGGAGACGTATTTAAATTGTGCAAATAGATGTTTGACATGAACATACAGTTGTGAAATTATTGTCACAGATAGTGGTTATTTCTATCACTCTCAAAAGGTCCTTTGTGTCCTTTGCAATGCATTCCTCTCTACATTCTTTCCGCAGGAATGTTGATCTGTTCTATCGCTGCGTATATGTTTCTATTTTTTTAGGATTTTATCTAGATGGAGTCATATAGTCTGTATTCATTTTTATTTGGCTACTTTATCTTTGTAAAATTTGGTTCAGAAATTCATACATATTGTTTTATGCATCCATTGTTTGTTCTTTTTTTACTGCTGAAAAATATTCCATTAAATGTGTGTCCAACAATTTTTCTTTGTTAGTTTTGGTATCTGGGTAACACTGGCCTCACAGAATGAGTAGGGAAGTATTTTTTTTATTGGAAGAGCTTGTGAAGAATTGATATTAGTTCTTAAATGTTTGATAGAATCCAGTGGTGAACCCATCCAAATCTGGGTTTTTCTTTGCGGGTAGTTTTTCATTTTTTGTTTTTAATTTCAGTGTAGTTAACATACCATGTTATATTCAGGTGTACAATATAGTGATTCAACAATTACTCATGCTCATCAAAAGAAGCATACTCCTTAATACCCTTCACCTATTTCCCACATCCTCCCACCTACCTCCCCTCTGGTAACCACTTATTTGTTCTCTGTAGTTTAGAGTCTGTGTTATGATTTGTCTCTTTTTCTTTCTTTCTTTTCTTTCTTTCTCTCTCTTTCTTTCTTTCTTTCTTTTATTTCTTCTTTTGTTATGTGTGTAGTTTTTTGATTACTGATTCATTTTTTTTCACATTTTATAGGTCTATCAGGATTGTCAATTTTTTCACAAGTCAGCTATCATAATTTGTGTCTTGTTTAGGAATTTGTCCTTTTCTATCTCAGTGATCTAATTTCATGGCATACAGTTGTCCATAGATTCCATTATGAGCCTTTACATATCTGTAGAATCAGGGGCAATGTCTCCTATTTCATTTTAGATTCTAGAAATTTGAGTCTTTTTTCTTTGATCAATGTAGCTAAATGTTTGTCAGTTTTGTTGGTCTTTTATAGAATCGGCTTTTGGTTCCTTTAATTTTCTCTATTGTTTTTCTATGCTCAATTAATTTCCATTCTAAACTCTACTATTTGTTTCCTTCTGCTTGCATTAGGTTTGGTTTGCTCTTTTTCCATCTGACATCTTAAAGAGGAAGGTTACCTTCTGGTATTTTCAATAAGCCTGTGTTGGCACACTTAATGGTGTCCTACATTTCTCTCATGCTCCACTTCAGTTTTCCTTCATTCTTTTCTTTTTTCCTTCAACTTTCATAATCTCTATTCACTAGCCTTGAGTTTGCATGTTCTTTCTTCTGCCAGCTCAAATCTACTATTAGGTCTTTCTCATAAGTTTCTTCAGTTATGGTACCTTTCAACTCCAGAATTTCCAGTAGATTCTTATTCACAATTACTATTTGTTGATATTCTTTATTTGATGTGACATCGGTATTATATCTTCCTTTACTTCTTAAATCATGCTATCTTTTAGCTCTGTGAGCATGTTTATTATGGCTACTTTAAAGTATTTATTTTTCAGATAAAGCTGACATCTGGTCCTTCTGACAGGTAATTTTTGTTGCCTTCCTCACTCCCTGCACCCAAGTATATGAGTAATATTTTTCTATTTCTTTTCATGCATATTTTTCTAATTGGATTCTTTATATAATATATTGCAGTGACTTGGGACTTCCCTGCCCTTTTGGATCATGTTGTCACATTTGTTTGTTTATTTGCTTAGCTACTGACTATTTCCCCATCACAATATTTAGACTCTGATATTCCTCTGGGAGGTGCAGCTTTGAGCATTCCAGAGTTGCCATGGGATGGCACTGTTACTAGTAGGACTCTCTTCTCTTTTCCTTACCATACCTCCTAAACTCTATAGATTGCAGCTTGTTGCTCTTTTATTTTCAATAATATCCTGAGTGGTCTTGGTTCAAATACCACAGAATCTTGCCACTCCTACTGAATTTTCATAAATGGTTTTGAAAAGATTTTTCATTTGTTGATTACCTGAAGAGCATTTCTAGAAGACTTTTTTGATTTGATCTTTTTAAATAGTTCCTACCAGTTTTACTGGGAAGAGGCTCAGTGCATTCCCTCATGGTGTCCTGATGAAAGCTAATTCCCTATGCGTGTGCTTTTTAGTTTTCAAATATTTGGGAATTTCCCAAGTATCATTCTGTCTTTTATTTAAAATGTAAATATTTTACCCTCAGAACACATACTATGACTGATTTCAGTGTTTAAATATATATTAATATTTGTCCCATGGTATATGTTAAATAACTGTAGTTAAAATAAAAACTATTTATAGTAAAAAAATATTTGTTTCATGGTCCAGGATATAGTCTGTCTTATTAAATTTTTTTTTATGTAAACTTGAAAAGAATATCTATTTGTTTATCTGTTAGGTGAAATGTTCTATAAATACCAATTTGGTTATTAGTGTTGTCCAAGTGCTCTATATTCTTTCTGATTTTCTACTTGTGTCAATTATTGAGTGAGAAGTATTGTGGATTTATCTATTTCTTCCTTCAGTTTTAATTTCAAGTTTTGGTTTTTTATATTTATTTATGTATGTATGTATGTATGTATGTATGTATGTATGTATGTATGTATGTATTTAGAGAGAGAGGGAGAGAATCTTACACAGGCTCCATGCTGAGCATGGAGCTTGCTGAGGGGCTTGATTTCACAACTCTGAGATCATGACCTGAAATGAAATCAGGAGTGGAATGCTTAACCTACTGAGCTACCCAGGTGCCTCTAATTTCAAGTATTTTTAAGCCTTATTATGCATACATAAACATAGGATTGCTATGCCATCTGGATGAAATGGCCTATTAATATTATGAAATGAGCTTCTTTATTCCTGGTAATATCATTTTCTTATCTACTTTTTCTGAAATTAATGTAGCCACTTACGTTTTCTTTTGACTAGAGTGAGAATGGTACATCTTTTTCAATTCTTATACATCAAAGCTATCAATGCCCTTATATGAAAAGTGGATTTCTTACAGACAGCATATAGTTGGGTCTTGCTTCTTTTTAAAATCAAGCCTGACAAACTCTACTTTTAACCATTTACATGTAGTGTCATTATTGTTATAGTTGTGTTTAAAGCTACCATGTGGCTATTATTTTCTGTTTTTTTTTTTCTATCTGTGCCAGCATCCTATGTGAGAGAACTTACCACATCTTAGAGCCATAGGATGTTAGATGACAGATATTATCACACATACATACATAAAGAAGCAATAATATTGCAAATTATATTAATATGTAAAAATTGAATGGTTAAATATATATGGGTGGGAAATAAACTTTCTAAACATAACACCAAAAGTAAAACCTATAAAGACAAAATCAATGTGTCTGGAAGTAAAAAAAAAAAAAAAAAAACATAATAAATCCTAAAACAAATGCCAGGATGGAAATTAAATAAAATAATAAAAGTCTATAATTATATTTTCTGAAATTATTATAAACCAAAACAGAAACCTAGGCAAAATAGACATAAAATACATCATTATGTCAGCCATTGTGGTAGGCAGAATTCAAGATGGCTCCAAAGGAGTCATGTTCTTATGTAATCCCCTCCCGTTGGGTGATGGCTAAACCTGTCACTGCTTCTAACCAAAGGAATTTGTCAAAGGTAATGTGGTAGCCACATTCCAAACAAATGTGTTGGAATAATCACTCCTGAGATTCTATCTTGGCTGACTGGAGATGGATTGCTTTGCTGACTTTGAAGAAGGAAATCCTATGTTGTGACAAATCCTGTGAAGACATGGCAAGGACTGGGAGCAGCCTTTTGGAGTTAACAGTAACCCTTGCTATAAGCTTGAAAAACACAGCATGCCTGTCTTACAACTTCATCTAACTGAATTCTGACAACTACATGAGCTTGGAAGAGGACCCAAAACTTCAGAAAGGCATGCACCTTGATTTCACCCGATGAACCTTGATTTCAGTCTGGTGAGAAGAGTACCCAACTAACCCATGCCTGGATGATGGACTCACAAAAACTGTGATATAATAAATGTATGTTAACTTAATATGCTGACTCTGTGTTAATTCGTTATGCAGCAATAGAAGACTAATGCATCTATAGCAGAATAAACATCACCAAAATGTTCAAAACATCAAAAAATATATCTGAAACAATGAAAATATGTTATTGTTATTTTAAAACATAAACTCATAGCCTGTATAAAGTATTAATACATGTATTTACATATCCTTATTTATGTTTCTGTATTTTGTTATTATTGAAACTGATTTTGAAATTTTTATATTTATATTTAATCTGTTTCTACATGTACATGTACTACAATTTTTACATATGTTTGTAATCTCCATGTCTGTATGCATAATATCACCCTTTTGACAAGAATGTAGAGCATCAAATATTTTCACATTCTACTGATGAAATCCACATTGGGTATACATTTACAAAATTCCTGACAAGGCTAAAAACACAGGAAATATTTGGTATTTACTACAATGTTAGCTAGAAAATACAGAAAATAAAAGGAAAATGAATTACTATTTTAAATAACACATGACAAAATCCCAGTTTTCTATTTATATAAAATATGTACTTATGACACATAATTATATAATAGATACACATATTTGTTATGGCTTCTTCTAAAATACATACAAATATACATAGAAGAATATATGTGAATTTATTTGACATTTCATTAACAGAGGTTATTTCTGGATAATGGGTATATGCATTATTTTGTGAGCAGTAATTTTTTCTTATAAATTATTTTTATTTTGGGGGTGCCTGGATGGCTCAATTCATTAAGCGTCTGACTCTTTATTCCTGATCTCAACACTGTGAGATTGAGTCCCACATCAGGCTCCACACTAAGCATGGAGCCTGCTTGGCATTCTCTCTCTCCCTCTGCCCCTCCCCTACTTGTGTGTGCTCTTTCTCTCTAAGCAAATTTTTAAAAAATAAATAAATAAATAAATAAATAAATAAATAATTTTCATTTTAGATGTTTTTTCAAAGTACATTTAGTTTTTTAATATGAAAATTAAAGTTTTAATTTTATTTGTATATAATCAGGTGCTATTTTATTATCTTATCTTGGTTATACAATTGTTATTTTAGTACCATTTATGGTACATTTATGGGTTATTTATGTACAAATTTCATCTCTTCTCCTTGTTTATAAGTTCACTGAAATGATGAGAGGTACTGTCATTTTTTTAGGTGCACAGTCAATATGTGTAGAAAGAATAAGTGAATAAGTCTCATGATGGCAATGGCGTGGCTCTTTACACTTACAAATACTAAATACTGTCTCTTCCAAATAACAATCTCTTTGAAAAACACTTCATTATTTTGTGTAACTACACTAGTCCTCCTTGATCCATGGTTTCACTTTCCACAAGTTCAGTTACCTGGGGTCAACAGTGGTCTGGAAGCAGATAATCCTCCTGACATCATCAGAAGGTCAATCACATCAATAGAAGGTACATCATTCATCCCATTCATCTGATCGCACAGGCATTTTATCATCTTATCACAATAAGAATGGCAAGCATAGTGCAATAAGATAGTTTGAGAGAGGCCACATTCAAATAAATTTTATTTCTTTTAAAATAAATATTTTTGAGAGAGAGCACCAGAGTATGAGTGGGGGAGGGGCAGAGAAAGAGGGGGACAGAGGATCCAAAGCAGGCTCTGCACTGACAGCAGCAAGAGCCCAATGTGGGTCTTGAAGTCACAAACCAGGAGATCATGACCTGAGAAGTTGGATGCTCAACTGACTGAGCCACCCAGGTGCCCCTAACATAACTTTTATTACAGTATAGTTAAAATTGTTCTATTTATTGTTAGCTGTTGTTAATATTTTACTATGCCTGATGTATTAAACTTTATCATAGGCATGTATGTATAGGGGGAATATATATATATATATATATATATATATATATATATATGTGTGTGTGTGTGTGTGTGTGTGTGTGTGTGTGTGTGTTTCAGTACTATCTGTTGTTTCAGGCAACCACCGGTGGTCTTGGAATGTATTCCCCAAAGATAAGAGGGGGACTACTGTAGTTTGATTTCCTTTCCATGGTCTGATAATATAGTTACTTTACAAAACACCAGGGATTGATTTAGCAACTTTTTAATTTTTTTTTTTTTTTTTTTTTTTTTTTTACCTTACAAGGTACCATTACCACTCAAAGGCACTAATTAAACTCAACTGAACACATGGGAGGCATTAGGCAGACAGAGTTGCAGCCTGCTGTGAGCCTAATAATCTTGGTATAAGAAATGTTGAAAAACAAAGTTCAACTGAGTAAATTGTAAAGATGTTATTGGCTTTATTCAACAATTCATGACTCCAGCAGCATCCCATCTAGCTGATAGAAAGGAACTCTGAGGAGCTATACAAAATGAAAAGCTTTTATAGGCAGAAGGGAGTGAGACAAGGAAGTCATACTGGCAAAAAACAAATTGTTTGACAAGGTCACCTTCCTTTGGGGCATTAATGGTCCCTATATCAGGCAGATTACCTCACTAGTACTGACGAGATAATTCCTGATTGGCTGTTTAAGATTCATTCCTGGGAGAGGCCAAAACAAGTATTAAGTCTCAGTTTGGTGACATGAGGCCTAACATAAGTGACTCCATTTTAGGCCTATTGTCTTGTTTTTAACGGTATTATTAAAAAGGAAGAAGGAAGTTCATAGATTTGAAGAAAGAATCTGTTGAAGTCACTCTACACACTGCTCATTTATTCACAAGTAAACTTTTTTGTACTTTTGCATAGTTTTCTTTAACTTTCAAAAGTTCCCTAGAGCATACTATCAATTCTAACCACAGAAATTTGAATTATCTTGGGGCGCCTGGGTGACTCAGTCAGTTAAGCGTCTGACTTTGGCTCAGGTCATGATCTCAGGGTTCATGAGTTTGAGCCCTGCATCAGGCTTTGTGCTTACAGCACAGAGCCTGGAGCTGCCTTTGAGTCGGTGTCTCCCTCTCTCTCTGCCCCTCCCCTGCTCATGCTCTGCATCTCTCTCTCTCTCTCTCTCTCTCAAAAATAACTAAACATTAAATTTTTTAAAATATTTTTTTAAATATTTTTTAATATTAAAAAAACTTGAACTGTTTCCAAGAATGCTAAGACTGCCACCCTAGTTGCTAAAATAGCTACTCTTTCTCTGTACAGGATAAAGAAATGTTTCTTTGTGGCTTTTATTGACAAAAGTTTTAATAGAAATCCACTAATAGAGTACTAAGAGGAACAGAAAGAGCATATCTAGAATATTACTACTGAAAGTCGGTAACAACTACTAGGTGCTTATTAAGTGCTCTAACGCTTTACATGTTTTAAGTCATTTAATATCTCCCCAGGTAAAAATATATCTTTGTTACAATTGTGGATGCCACAATGACTCTAAATTGGCTTTATTGTCCTTTGTATGACCCTTGTTTAACTATCAATAAGCCTGAGATATTAATGAGATTTGTTTCCCCTGCAAGAGCATTAATTTTAAGACCTACCTATGATGTGATACAATTTAAAACGGGGTTTTCACTTGTTTAGTGCTCATCATCCACTTGACATCCACGTGAAAGGAAATTTGATACTCATTTATGTGAATTTTTTAATTGATTTTGATATTGTCCTGGTAATTTGCTGTGACCTAGAACCTATTTCACTTAATAAAAGTGGGATTAAAAGGCAGACCATTTCACTGAATATATGCAATCATTAAAACTAAAAAAAAATGTTATTTTTATTCTCAAAATCATGCATATTTGAGCAATATGTACATCGAGAGAATGTTTTTTAATTGATTATTCATAATTAGATTTTTTCTGCAAGGATGATAAAATCAGTTTTTGGATATACAATGTTGACAGTTTTCATTACATTTATTTTTGGGAAATAATAAAAATTTAAATGTCACAATATCCCTTTCACATAGTGTCTAAATTACTTTTGTGGATTATTACCATGTCTTTAAATTAGAAAAGCTTACTTTTACACCTCCTGTATAGGGAAAAACCCAGTTTTCCCTCCTGTGTGTTTTTTTCCTATGCATCTCCTTTACTACTCAAAGTAGAAGCATACTCACAGAGAGCACTTCACTCTGACACTTAGAGTCACCAAATGTGCAGAGGTTTTCTTTGTGACACCAGCTGGGTATCTTACAATCTCAGTTCTGACACCAGCTACCTGGGGATAGTGTCAGATCTCACAGGTTAAGGACTCACTCAAGAGTGCTCCTGCCCTACTTCAAATGCCAATCTCAAATTACATCTCCAGGTTACACACAACTTCTGTCCAATTTGGCTACACGCTGGAGGTTATCATGGAGGTTCCCATACTCAGGTTCAATGAACTTGTTAGCGTGGTTCACAGCACTCAGGGAAATATTTACTTACATCTACTAATTTATTAAAGGACATGATAAAGGATAAAGATGAAGAGATAATAGGGGAGGTCTGGGAGGGTCCTGAGCATGGGATATTCTGTCCCAGTCAGGTTGTTTCACCTTCCTGGTATAGATGTGTTCACCTATGTGGAAGCTTTCTAAACCCTATACTTTTGGGATTTTATGGAAGCTTCCTCATGTAGGCATGATCAATCTTTAGCCCCATTTTCAGATTTTCTCCCTTCTTAAGAATTTGGGGTATGTGGTTAAAAATTCCAATAGTGCGGGGCATCTGGGTGGCTCAGTCAGTACAGGGTCCAACCCTGGATTTTGACTCAGGTCATAACCTCACAGTTTGTGAGTTCAAGCCCCACATCAGGCTCTGTGCTAACAGTGAGGAGCCTGCTTGGGAATCCCACTCTCTCTCTCTCTCTCTCTCTCTCTCTCTCTCTCTCCCTCTTTCTCTGCCCTTCCCCCACTCTGTCTCTCCCTCTCTCTCAAAATAAATAAATAAACTGAAAAAAAAAAAATTCAATCGTGGCTTGTTCTTTCCAGTGACCAGCCTCATCCAGGAGCCATCTAGGAGCCCACCAAGAATCACCTCATCAGGATAAAAGACATTCCTATCACCCAGGAAATTATAAGGGTTTCAGGAAGCCTGTTCCAGGGATGGGTCAAAGACCACATATTAGACCAAGAAATGCTCCTCATGTTCTTATCACTTAAGAAAATACAGAGTTTTCAAGAACCCTGTGTCAGCAGCCATGGGCAGAGACCAATACATATTTCTTATTAAAAATAACAACATCTTAATCTTAATCTGAAAATTACATACAAGCCACTTACGATTAACAATCATTTGTAAAGCTTGCAATACACACTAATTATATAGATCATAATTGTTAATCTAGTTTGTACCACATAATAAAATAGACATAGGGTACCTGATTATATATAAATATAAATTTATATTAATAAACCCAGGTTTATTGGGTTTTGTCACATGTATCACTGAGGACCTCTAGACGATTTTAAGGAGAATCATATATTTGGATCTGCACTTTAAATTTTTTTTATCCAACGTTTATTTATTTTTGGGACAGAGAGAGACAGAGCATGAACGGGGAAGGGGCAGAGAGACAGGGAGACACAGAATCGGAAACAGGCTCCAGGCTCCGAGCCATCAGCCCAGAGCCTGACGCGGGGCTCGAACTCCCGGACCGCGAGATGGTGACCTGGCTGAAGTCGGACGCTTAACCGACTGCGCCACCCAGGAGCCACGGATCTGCACTTTAAACAAAAACAATTGCTGTTTTTTCTTTTGTAATAGCTGTTTAAAGAAGAGCCAAAGTGGAGATGGGAAGGCCCAACCAGTTAGGGATAGTAGTACAGATGATAACATTGGGGATGGGAAGAACTGAGGAAAGTTGATGTAGATTGGAGGACAACTTGAGAAGGACTGGTGATTAATTAGATGTAGCAAATGAGGGAGAGGGAATGCATCAAAAAAGTCCCTACATTTATTTGTAGCAGCATCAAAGTGATTTTTAAAACTTTTATTTTGTCTGTTGGCTATCTGATCCCTGTCACTGTCAAACCAAAAAAATTCAACATTTGTTAGATCAAAATTTATTTAGTTCATATTCCTCCAGAAATGGTTCCATTTGTCATGGTATAAAATCTAGTAAAGTATATTGTACTAGAATTTATTAACTATGATAGAGATATGATAATGAATGTGATTCTCTAGTCATTTAACTGCTTAGAATTAGACTCATTGCTTAAAAGACCTTGAGGCTCAATATGGGACAAAGCTGGACATAACACCATAAGGGAGAAAAAGAACAGAGACCCAGGCTTCCAGATTTACCTGGATTCTCACAGTTCATACCTTTTCACAAAGTAAAAATTCAAGTTAAAGAAACTCACATGGTTTTTAGTAACTTTGTAAATGCCATGGATTTGAAAAGGAACCTGGGCTGATTATACTATGTGGAACTTTGAGAGCTGTAGGAAGCAACTCCTAGAGATTTAGAAATAGGTATTTGAGACATAATTTATATAATTGAGCAGCTTTATAAGCATATTTAATACTTTGGATACTATCTTACGAACAATAAGAATTAAATAAAGACCATTAGGCAAATATGTTAAGGCATTATGCAAGAAATATGTATTTAAAAATATTATGTCTGCAGAGTAGAGAATAGATAATAATATGTAGTAGATATTTAAAAAATATTACAGGATTAAAGTTTTTATTTTTTTTAATTTTTTTTAACGTTTTATTTATTTTTGAGACAGAGATAGACAGAGCATGAACGGGGGAGGGGCAGAGAGAGAGGGAGACACAGAATTGGAAGCAGGCTCCAGGCTCTGAGCCATCAGCCCAGAGCCCGACACGGGCCTCGAACTCACGGACCGTGAGATTGTGACCTGAGCCGAAGTCGGCCGCCCAACCAACTGAGCCACCCTGGCGCCCCCAGGATTAAAGTTTTTAAAAAATTATAGTAACCCAAGCAAACAAGGTAAATCCTTTATGTAAAGAAGTATTTATGAGATTTAAGATTCAGATAACTTTAAGACATTTAAAAGATGTTTATAATAGGAATCATAGTATTCACATTTGACAAAAATTAATTTTTTTAATGTTTATTTATTTTTGAGAGACAGACCGTGCGAGCCAGGGAGGGGCAGAGAGAGAGAGAGAAAGAGAGACAGACTGACAGACAGAATCCCAAACAGGCTCTAGGCTCCAACCTGTCAGTACAGAGCTGGACACAGGGCTCGAACTCGCAAACCGTGAGATCATGACCTTAGCCGTACTCAGATGCTTAACGAACTGAGCCACCCAGACGCGCCACATTTGACAAAAATTAAAAAAACACCATGAATAACAAGCATTAACCATTTTTTCTTGTGATTCACTATATAAGCACTTTAAAATTTTGAACATCACGGTAATGCTTTATATAGACATCTAATTCATAATAAGTAGTTAAGTAAACTGAAATTTTTAAAAAAGTGAATAGTTTGCTGAAGTTCAGAAAGCTCTAAGTGACACAACTATGTTTTAGATTTTTGATCTGATTTTAGAGGGTAGCTATAGAACAAGAAAAATGAATCAAGGATAAAACCTGGGCTTTCTCCTCAGAGAACTGTTTAAATAGAATACCCAAATAATTGAGTATCTTAAACTGTATAATTTAGAATCAAACCTGAGCCCAAATAACCCATGATCATATATTCTATGAGAATCTATATGAAATAACCTGAAAGTCTCTCTTTAAAGAGTCGTCTAAAGCTGACAAGTTTCCTTCTTCCCAAAAGGTCTGAATTGCTTTCTATTTCCTTCACAGTTTTGGTAGAAAGTTTTAAGTACTGCTTTATTTTTTTAACTGAATAAGTTCCAAGTTTTAATATAAAGACTCATATATCTGTTCTTTTAGGGATTGGTGACTGTTTTCCCAAGACCTTGATGACACATCTTTTAGGCATGTATGCCCACAATTTCTGTTGCAACTATTGGAATCTACTCTTGACTCCTCCAAGGCATTATAGACAATATGTAAATGAACGGTGATGGCTGTGTTCCAATAAAACTTTATTTATAAATACAGGTGGCCAATTGGGTCATAGTTTGCTGACTGTGGATGAAATATGCTGAATATAAATATATAAGCAGATAAACCTGAAGAAGACAATTTTATAGTGTGAAAGTAATTTCATTTAAAATCAATGAAATAAGCTATGCTCCTAAACATAATGCACATGGCAAACTTTGTTCAGACTACACACTGTCCAATCAGGGTATAGTTTTTATTAAGAAGAATCAAAGGAAATGTTGTTGTTAATAGAAACTTCCCCAGGGGCGCCTGGGTGGCGCAGTCGGTTAAGCGTCCGACTTCAGCCAGGTCACGATCTCGCGGTCCGGGAGTTCGAGCCCCGCGTCGGGCTCTGGGCTGATGGCTCAGAGCCTGGAGCCTGTTTCTGATTCTGTGTCTCCCTCTCTCTCTGCCCCTCCCCCGTTCGTGCTCTGTCTCTCTCTGTCCCAAAAATAAATAAAAACGTTGGAAAAAAAAATTAAAAAAAAAAAAAAGAAAAAAAAAAAAAAAAGAAACTTCCCCAAACCTGCAAATAATGCAAAAGAGAATACAACAAGTACTTCTAGTCTCATACTGTGCATTCTTGATTTTTCTATCTAAGCATTATTTAAAATATCTACTTAATTATCTAGGGGAATAAGATTTAGTCTCACTTTAATGTTTATTATTACTTGAATATTCTCATTCGTGAGTTTGCATAGTTACTTGTACATCTAGTCCTGCAAAAATATAATTTTTGTCAGGTAGGAAAACAATTTTGTAGATTATTGTTGTGTTTTCTGGTAGTACATTGACCACATCTGCCTCCAACTAGAAATGTGTTTTTGTATGAAATCTATAACTTCTGCTCCATCTAATACTCCTTTCACCAATATTGGTTCTCTCAATAATGAGGTGATAAATGTATTAGAAGTGTTCATTTTATATTTGTATAAAGTGCTATATTTTAACATTTAAAAATATACTTTGATAGTGTTTCACATTTAAGGCTTTATATTTTTTAATAAAATGCATGTAATATTTTGATTCTTGAATAACTTCTAACCAGTGGTTATTAATCTTCCTTTATCAGAAACCCTGAGTCAGTGGATGGAGGATAAGAAATCTCTTTCTAGAACATATATTTAATCACAATTACACAAATTGTTCATTCATGTTCTACTCCATGAATCTTATTTAAAAATTCATAGAACTGGACAGCCACATGGAGAAGAATGAAACTAGATCACTTTCTTACACCATACACAAAAATAAACTCAAAATGGATGAAAGACCTAAATGTGAGACAGGAAACCATCAACCTTAGAGGAGAAAACAGGCAACAACCTTTGACCTCAGCTGCAGCAACTTCTTGCTCGACACATCTCCAAAGTCAAGGGAATTAAAAGTAAAAATGAATGATTGAGACCTCATCAAGTTAAAAAGCTTCTGCACTGTAAGGGAAACAATCAACAAAACTAAAAGGCAACCGATGGGATGGGAAAAGATATCTGTAAATGACATATCGGATAAAGGGTTAGTATCCAAAATCTATAAAGAATTTACCAAACTCAGCACCCCAAATAACAAAGAATCCAGTGAAGAAATGGGCAGAAGACATGAATAGACACTTTTCCAAAGACATCCAGATGGCCAACAGATACATGAAAAGATGGTCAACATCACTCATCATCAGGGAAAGTATTGTAATGTGTTGGTAATCTGGCCATGTGCCCAAATTTCTGTTTTGCAGCAAAAGTGGAGAACTATATAAAGAAAGTATAACAATTATTTATTTGTTTTTTAGGGGCTTTAACCAGGAAATCATCCTCTAATTGGTGTCAGGAATGTCTGCTTAATTTCCAGACTTTTTTTTTTAAACATGTGGGTTTTTGAGGCTCCTGCCTGATTAGTGCATGGTAATCCATCAACCAAGGCTGAGGCATCTCTACTGAGGTGGTTTTTGTTTTTTAAAATCATGTATTTGTTACAAAGTAATGTACTCGTTTCAACAGGAATGGTGTAAAAACTGAAAAGGCCTTATGTGATATGTATGATAATTAATAAATGAATCTTGTAAAAAAACAAAAAATAAATAAATATTCTTAAATTTATGAATGAGCTGGACTTTAGTCAATATAGATACGTATGGGGTTTATTTCATTTCCTAAAGCATGTCCTTTTAGCTTTTTAAAAAAAATAAACTCAGTATTCAAAGCAATTTTGGCTACAAATACACCTCCCATGTCTATCACCTTTATGTGCTCTCTACTCTCCTCTGACAAAATTCACATTCTGTTTAATTTATCCATGTGAGGTAGAAATAACTGCCACAGTGTTTTATCTTCTTGAAATATTGGTAATTTAACACTAAGTAAAGGCTGATATCAAAGCGTAAAAAATGGTGGAATTTTAAGGATTAGTTGGCCAAATATAAATGAGGACATATACATTTCATAGATACGTAATTCTTTGGTCTATCAATAGGATTTGAGTTGATCAATGGAGAGTAGCATCTGTATATGTTGGCTTCAGACATTTATCATGAGATTGGCTGGGGCCTTTCTAGGTTTGTGTATCATTTTACTTATTAACTATGCCACATTAACTCCTGGGATTCTCCTATCCATCCTCTTTAGGAATTCATATGCGTGCTGGGATGTGAAGCTCTCTGATTGATTTTATACACATCCACTTTAAATTCAGTTGGCACTTATATTTTACTTTTTAATCTCTAAACTATCATTTTCTTCCCATTTCATATTTGTCTGACTCATCTTTCCAATTAAATGCTACATTACATTGCATGTTGGAATTATTTTTATTCTCTTCTTTCTTGTTACCTTATGGAAATCATGATAGTTTAAGGTACACATAGAAATATTAATGAAATAAAAGATTGAAGATAATTTCAGAAGATGTTGTGTCTACAGTGAGAGAGGAAAATGATATTGTAGTGGGAAAATGTGGTTTCCTTTCACTCAAAATGATACTTTCTCCAAGATGTGATTTTTTTACTCAAAATGAAACTTTCCCCAAATAGATTTGTTTGAGAATCTCAATTGTAGAACAGATATATTCCCTAATGTTTACTTACTTTCTAGGGAATATGTTATAAACTTTCATATATCAGAAAAGTCAATGAATCTTATACGCTTTCCTCTTAATCTGAATTTCTCATTATTATATCAGCAGATGGCACTGTCTGAATAACCCATTTAAATTAATTTCTTTGGTACTTATGCTATTTTTAAATTATTTTAAGTGTACTCATGGGGAACAGGATGGTTTTGTTAAGAAGCATAAGGAACACTCATTCTATATTTAATGCAGAATGTAATTATTTAGTTGGCATACCCAGATTGACAATAAGATTCTTGTTTTTAAGTTCAGAGAAGAAATTGAATGTTTCCCTTGTTATTAATGGCCAGGCTTTGAAATTTTGCTTTTGAATCAACAGGAGGTTTTCTGTTTCATTTCTTTCTAAATATGAAATTGCCTTATGTCTTGGGCTGCTATAATGAAATACCACAGACTAGATAGCTTATAAACAAAACAAATTTATTTCTCACAATTCTAGAGGCTGGAAGTCCAAGATCAGGGTACCAGCATTGTTGGGTGAGGGTACCTTTCCAGGTCAAAGACTTCTCATACATTCACACAGCAGAATGGATGAGCTAGTTCTCTGGAGCCTCTTTTATAAGGTCACTGATGCCATTCATGAGAGCTCTACCACCATGACCTAATCATTTCCCAAAGCCCAAACTCCTAATAACATCACCTTGGAGATTAGGTTTTCAACATAAAAATTTAGGGGGTCGGGGTGAAGCACAGTCATTCAGACCATAGTACCTTAGGTGAAATACTATCTTGTTTCTCTAAGTCTTTCTAAGGCCTAGAATCTGTACCTAAATCCACAATTTCAATAGCTGAGCCTTCACTCTCTTCTGCCATACATCACTACACCATTACCTGCCTTAATCCTTTATTTTTTCTTTCTGATATTGCAAAGGATATCCAAAAAAAAGCTTTGGGTAATGTGATGAGAGACTCCTTCCATGACCCCATAATTTCTATTGACCTACTAATGTGTATGTAGGATACACCTATAAGGATTTTACCACCTGCCTGAATTTTCTCTTATTGTCCCCAAGTTTCTTTCCCTTTAAATATTGTCTCTGGTCTCTATCATATGCAAGTAATTCCTTAACAATCCATTCAACTGCTGAACAATTCCCTTTACTGGCAATCAAGGAAGAAACTGCTTTTACACCCATATACTTGGGTGTTGATTTTAGTAAATGAGTTCAGGAAAGTGAAATATACTCCTGAATCCTTTTTTTTAAAAAAATTTTTTTTCAACGTTTATTTTATTTTTTTGGGGACAGAGAGAGACAGAGCATGAATGGGGGAGGGGCAGAGAGAGAGGGAGACACAGAATCGGAAACAGGCTCCAGGCTCTGAGCCATCAGCCCAGAGCCTGACGTGGGGCTCGAACTCACGGACCGCGAGATCGTGACCTGGCTGAAGTCGGACGCTCAACCGACTGCGCCACCCAGGCGCCCCATGAATCCTTTTTTAAAAAGTGTATTTATTTAGTTTATGAGGGGTCAGGGCAGAGAATCCCAAGCAGGTTCCATTCTGTAAGCACAGAGCCAGGACATGGGGCTCAATCTCAGGATCTGTGAAATCATGACCTGAGCCTAAATCAAGAGTCAGATGTTTAACCAATTGGGCCACCCAGGTCCCTACTCCTGAATTCTAATTTTAAGTTAGACAACTTTAATCTTTAATGGTGCCAATTGTAGGCTCAATATATTAGAAAATGAGAGGTTTTAGAACAGATATAACTAGCATTGTCTGCTAGTGAGATATTATTGCAGTGAGGTATTTTCAACTATTGGATGAACTTAATAAAAAAAGTTGTTGAAATACTTTGATTGCAAAGATGTGGGGAAATGGTTATACATACTCATTTCTGTTAAGGAAGTAAATTATAAATATTTATAAAATTTTCTGATCATTACTATCTAAATTTCAAGTGTACTTAAGCTTTTATTCCATAACTATACTTTGAAGCCTATTCCCTACCAAAATAAAAGCAATATTTATAAAGATATATGGGAACAATATTTATTGCAGCGATATTTGTTTTGTCAAAACAAAACAACAAAAAAATTATTGACAACTTCAAGTTTATCACAGGGAAAGAATATGTATTTTATGGTTTAGTATCATCTTTCTACATTAAGCTATGATTTTTTTTTTAATTTTTTTTAACGTTTATTTATTTTTGAGACAGAGAGAGAAGAGCATGAACAGGGGAGGGTCAGAGAGAGAGGGAGACACAGAATCTGAAACAGGCTCCAGTCTCTGAGCAGTCAGCACAGAGCCGACACGGGACTCGAACTCACATACCGCGAGATCGTGACCTGAGCCGAAGTCGGACCCTTAACCGACTGAGCCACCCAGGTGTCCCGCATTAAGCTATGATTTAAAGGAGCAAATTATCACACTCTCCAGTTCCATCCACGTTGCTACAAAAGGCCATATTTCATTCTTTCTCATTGCCACGTAGTATTCCATTGTGTATATAAACCACAATTTCTTTATCCATTCATCAGTTGATGGACATTTAGGCTCTTTCCATAATTTGGCTATTGTTGAGAGTGCTGCTATAAACATTGGGGTACAAGTGCCCCTATGCATCAGTACTCCTGTATCCCTTGGATAAATTCCTAGCAGTGCTATTGCTGGGTCTGGAGAGTGTGATGCTAAGTGAAATAAGCCATACAGAGAAAGACAGATACCATATGGTTTCACTCTTATGTGGATCCTAAGAAACTTAACAGAAACCCATGGGGGAAGGGAAGGAAAAAAAAAAAGAGGTTAGAGTGGGAGAGAGCCAAAACATAAGAGACTGTTAAAAACTGAGAATAAACTGAGGGTTGATGGGGGGTGGGAGGGAGGGGAGGGTGGGTGATGGGTATTGAGGAGGGCACCTTTTGGGATGAGCACTGGGTGTTGTATGGAAACCAATTTGACAATAAATTTCATATATTTAAAAAAAATAAAAACAAAATAAAACCTTAAAAAAAAAGGATCAAATTAGATCAGCAAGCATTAGATCAGAAAGAGATCTATGATATACCAAGTTTAAAATATTGCAAAATAATCAGTATAGTATTTTACAATCTCTTTATAAGAGTTTTATTTATTTATTTTGAGAGAGAGAGAGAGCACGCACACAAGCAGTGGGAGGGGTAGAGAGAGAGGAAGAGAGAGAATCCCAAGTAGGCTCCATGTTATCAGTGCAGAGCCTGAGGTGGGGCTTAAACCCATGAATTGCAAGATCATGACCTGAGCCAAAAGCAAGAGTCAGATGCTCAACTGACTGGACTCCCTCCAGTATCTTTAAAAAAGAATCTCTCTCTCCCTTTCTCTCTCTCTCTCTCTCTCTCTATCTCTCTCCCACCTTCTTCTGTCTCTCTTTCTTTACATACAATCACAGAAACACACATATGTATATACATATATGTGTATTTTTTCTGGATAAGTATGGAGAAATTATGAATGAATACATAACATACTTTTTTTAAACTGTCTAAAAAACATTTATATCTGAATATACATAACTTTTATAATGTATGTAATAACATTTATATCTAAATATTATATGTAAATAAGCATAGTTTAAGGAGTGGTATTGGGGGAGGTAAGAGAAAGATTATTGTTTTTTCATTTTTATACAATCTGTATTGTTTCACTTGTTACAACATCATTATATTTGAAGTTATAATACTAAAGCAATAAAACTTACTAAAAAAACAAAACAATATCTGAAAACTGGTGATATGAAAGATTACAAGGGTACAGTATTTGAAAATAAAAGATTCAAGTTACTCTTGAAAGGACTATTTTTATAGTAAATGACAAATAACAGTCTTTGAATTTCTATATATAGAAATAGAATCAAAATTGCATGGGAGTTACCTTCCATTAGATAGGACATTTAAACGGACAAAAGAGGGGTGCCTGGGTGGCTCAGTCGGTTAAGTGTCCGACTCTTAATTTATGCTCAGGTCATGATATCAGGGTTCTGAGAATGGGCCTGTCTCCACTGGGCATGGAGCCTGCTTAAGATTCTCTCTCTCTGTCTGTCTCTCTCTCTCTCCTTCTGCTTCTCCCCCTCCCACACACACGTGTGCTCACTCTTTCTCTCTCTCAAAAAAGAAAAAAAAAAAGGACAAAAGGAATAAAGGGTCAGTGGGGTGTAGATTAGTTTAATGCTTTGGCTATAAGACGTTGAGGTAATGAACCATTTATGGCATTACTTTTTTATTGAAATAAGAAGTGAGGTCATTTGCTCAGAAAAAATACAAAAGAACAACATAATGTCTTAATTTTGAAGATCATCTTTTTTTACATTTCTTATTGGTTATTCATTTGTTTGCTTTCCTGAATTGTAAAAGCCCTTCTGTATTATATGATTATTAGTCTTTTAGCTGCTGATTATGGTGGTGGGTTTCTATTTATTTTTATTTTGGCTAGATTTGTTGTATCTATCACTCATTTTATTTATGCTTTTAAATTTGTGGGCAAAGCTGAGAAACTTGGTATTTTGCTATTGTTGTTACTTGTTTGTTTTCTTACTTAATATCTATTTCCTCTTCTTATAACAACCCCAATTAACTCTGGGGCATTGACTCTTATCTACAGTACATAGCATTTGTGATTCTATAAACTAGATGTCATGGGAGACTCAAGTTAGAATTACCAGATCATTTCCCTAGAATTCTGAATCTAAATTGGACAAATACAACCATGGGAGGAAATGGCTGGAATGCATTTGTTCTATTGCTGGTGCCCATGCAAATAATTTCCCTAAACCCCATCCCTGACCAATGTGTTTGGATTAAGTCAACAATTATAATTACTACATTTGCACATGTGTAAATATGCATACATATTTCTTTCTTGCTTATATTAAAATATACATTTACATGTAAAACTAATACAAAATATTTTCTACATTTCTGCAATTTTATATAATTTACCCATTTATATTATAACCTAATTTCCCTGGCTCATTGCATGGATTAAAATTCAGGAAAGAGCAAGTCTCAGGGACGATGTGTCAAAGATGCCTGTTGTACTGACTATTTGGTATTAAAATACTGTGTTTTACATTATTAAAAGGGCTTTGTCAAAATATCTAGCACATTACAACAGTACTGTCAAAATGGCTATGACACAATGTTGTACTTTCATTGTCTAGTTGGATTTACAAAAACAGGGATGGTCTGACAGTCCTTTCAACCAGGATACAATACTTATTTTCATTAAACTATATTATTCCTTATTGTTTATGGATACATGTTTAACTACTAAAATGAGTATGACAAGAAAAATTTCCTTCAAAATTTTCTTAAAATTCATGGTCTTTGCTTATTTTATAAGTCAAAAATATGTATTATTCTTTTCCGTTTCAGAAATAATAGCCTAAGTCAGATTTGTCTCTTTTACTGCCCTATGGATAAAATAAAGAAACATCAGTATAAAACCCACCTGTTTCATATAGTCATTTCCCCTTAAAAAGTAAAACTTAAAAGAGAATATTTACAGAAATGGAGCACATATTCAATTCTCTTTTCCTGATATAATCCCTATAACATATTTTATCCAAAAGAAATCCCAACGTGTCACCTTTAATTAATGAAGAAGAGTATAATTTTTATCCAATTACATGCATCTTTTAAAGAGTATAGATTCAAAGACATGCTAGTAAAATATTCAAGCGCTAACCAAATATTTTTTGTCTAGTACAAAATTATCTTTTTATCCAGCCACATGCCTCATTTTGATTCCACTGTACTGGAGAATGACACGTAATTCAACTAATATGGACCAAGCACCAGCAGCAAAATAAAAGTATAAAGCTTCATTTCTCAAAGATAATATCAAGGTATCAGAGTTTTATCTAATATAGACAGAGAGTAAAGTTTAGTAGGAACTAACTATGCATTTAAAATCTCCACCCTAATGGATGACATATATAACAACCAACATTTGTTATGCAGTTAATATGAGATACTAACTATTCCTAGTGCTTCACATAGGTTTATTTTATTTAATCTTATCATAACCCTTTATGGTCAGTAAAATTATTACCCAATTTCTAACAGACCAAGAACTGAGGCACAGAGGTCAAGTATTATGCCCAAGGTCACACAACTATAAATCAGAAGATGGGGGATTTCGGTACAGATTATCTGGCTCTAGCCACTATGATAAACTGGCAGTCAAGGTTCAGCATACTATCAGATATAGTTGGTTTCCACTAACTACTTACTAAGAATAGTATTTTCTGACAGAAGGAGGGGTATTTTGCACATTGTAGTATAATTGCTATTAGTAGCACTGTATTTCACCTAATTGAGGTTGCCATAAAATAAAATATAATTCACACTATTATTTTATGTACCACTAAATAAGAAACTGTCAATTTAATTAATACAATCTTCTCCAAACTTTTACTTCATTACAAGAATTCTTTTGAAAGATCTGACAGAATATTTAGAATGATATGACATTAAACATTAGCACATGCTCATAATCTTGACCTTTTTAGTGTATTTAATATCAATAGTATAATTTCAACGTGCTCCGTAAACATCAGTTATAATAGCCATCTCAGTTCGAGATATTCTAAAATACGAAAAATAAATATTTTGTATCAATAAAATATAAAAGTAGCTGTAATTTATTGAAGACCTATAAAAACGGTAGCTTTGTTGTACTTCTACTTGTTGTCAACCCACTTGATGTGGGTTACATCATCAAATTTAACCAAATCTCTTTGAGATGGTGTGATGTAAACCCGATTCAAAAATGAAGGGACTTGGGATGCCTGGGTGGCTCAGTCAGTTAAGCATCTGATTCTTGATTTCGGCTCAGGTCATGTCTAGATTGAGCCCTGTGTCGGGCCTCTGTGCTTACAGCATGGAGCTTGGGATTTTCTCTCTCCCTCTCTTTCTACCTCTCTCCCACTCAAGCTATCTCTCTCTCTCTCAAAATAAATAAACTTAAAACAATGAAGAGACTAAATATAAAAGATATTCAATGATTTAACTTTAATTACATATTGGATATGTAAACCTAAATATTTCTTTCTTTTTTTAAAAAAAAATTAATGTTTACTTATTTTTGAAAGAGAGAGAGAGAGAGAGAGAGAGAGAGAGAGAGAGAGAGAGAAGGGGAGGAGCAGAGATAGAGAGGGTGACAGAGGCTCGGAAGCAGGCTCTGTCCTGGCAGCAGAGAGCCTGACGCAGGTCTCCAACTCACAAACCATGAGATCATGACCTAAGCCGAAGTTGGAAGCTTAACCAACTGAGCCACCCAGGTGCTCCTAAATATTTCTGAAATAGAAGTCTACACTGTATTTCTTTCACTATATTACTAACCTTGTTATCTATCAACACACAACCCTAGAGCCTCATATAAGCAGTGAGCTTCCTCAAGGCACCAAGACACCTTATGAGACAAATAATAATAACCTTTCTTCAAATAAAATTACATAATTCTTACAGGTCTAAGAGAGCAAGAATATGAGCAAAATGAATAGAATAAAAAAAAAAAAAACAGGACTAGTAATGAGCTGTAACGAGCCTAATGTAAAGAAAGGGCTGACAGCTATAAACTGAGTCCTATCATGCTGCATAATTGTTTCATCTGTAGCATTACTTTTTTAAAAAAAGAAATGTAACTAATAATAGTCTTTTGGGACTAAAAAATACATTCATAACCATCAACTTCCAACACACCAAACATTATGTGTTCTACTATAAGAGCGACTTGATTCCTTTAAATCATGTTTATTTATTACCCAAGTCAAAATTTAAGTGTTCTTCAATTGAGCTATGATTCATCTGAATGCCTTTTGTTTTTTAGAGTACAATGTACTCTATAGCATTCAAATGTTCCTTAAAGTTACTTACAACATAAATTTAACATATACAAACTTAGTCATTTGGATATTATTAAAGACTTTTAAAGACTTACTAAAAGTATGTCATAAATTGTAATAATGTCTTAAATTACAGTTTTGATATTTTGTTTATGACTTAAAAGGTATTATAAAAGGAATATGAATCAGCAATGAAATATCAGTGGGAACATATAAGACCTTGTATAATAAAGGTTTTTCAAAATTCTGACCTCCTTTCTCAAGTTATGTCCAAAAATTTGAAGTGCTGAACCCCTCAGACAATTGTTGAAAATTTTATATGAGCACGATATTTAAGTGGGGACTAGCTTTTTGCTTAGGCAGTAATTCCATAGTATCAAAGAAGAGGGATTCCAAGAAGCATTTTGGGGAGAATCTGATTCAAAATGCAAATAGCTGGTCCAAAAAAGAATGGAACACCATGTGACTAGACAAAATTTGATTCTTCTTTGAAATGTCAATTAATCGAAAAGAAGACAAGGAAAGGAGAAAAAAAGAAATAGGCAGGGGGAAGGGACAAAAACAAATAGTAAGAGATTATATTCAAATCCAAACCATGTTGGTGACTACATTAAATATAAGTAGGTTAAACACACCAAATATAAGGCAGAGGTTGTCAGACTATTTTTTAAAAGAATCAATTATATTCTGTCTATAGGAAATGCACTTTATATAACAAGAGAAAGATGGATTAAAAGTTAAAGGACAGAATAAGGTATATCAGGTGGACATTAATTAAAAGGAGGACTGGTGATATTAATATCAAAAAAATTATGTTTCATTAGTGATAGAGACAGACATTTAATGATGACAAAAATGTAAATTCATCAAGAAGCCATAGCAATCTTTGAATGCAACTAAGAGAGGAAGAGAAGACCATTTATCAACATCAGAAAAAAAGAAGGGTTGTCACTATACAGATTACAGAATTTAAAAGGATAATAAAAATATGAACCAACATTATGGCAGTAAATTTGATATATTATATGGGATAGATTTGAGAAAATAGCCATGGGAATATTACTAATTAATTTAACAGATATATATCTACAGAGTTTTTCTTCAGTAATTTTAATAATTCGTGGTTTTCAAAGAAGTTGCCTATCCCATCAAAATTCTCTGAATTTTTCTTCAAAGACAAGATCAAGTTATTTTTAAGATGTAAATTCATCATAAATTGTTCAATACAGGAGTACCTCATTTTACCATGCTTTGCTTTATTGAGCTTTGCAGATTTTTTTTTTTTTTTTTTTTTTTTTTTAGAAATTGAAGGTGTGTGGCAACTCTGTGTTGAGGAAGTCTATCAGGGCATTTTTCCAACAGCATTAGCTCACTGTGTCTCTGTGCCACATTTGGTAATTCTCACAATATTTCAAACTGTTTTATTATTATTTTACTTGTTATGATGATCCGTGAACAGTTATCTTTGATGTTACTATTGTAATTGGGGTGTCCTGAACCATGCCCATATAAAGCAGAAACTTAATCAATAAATGTGTGTGTTCTGATTGCTCTACTGAGTACCAAAACCATATCTTTTCCTCTCTTCAAGCTTTCCTATTCCCTAAGACACAATGCTGAAATTAGGCCAATTAATAACTCTACAACAGCCTGTGAGTTTTCAAGTAATAGGAAGAGTCACACGAATCTCACTTTAAGTCAAAAGCTAGAAATCATTAAGCTTAATAAGGAAGGCATGTTGAAAGATGAGATAGGTCACAGCTAAGCCTCTTGCATCAATTAGCCAAGTTGTGATTGCAAAGGAAAAATTCTTAAAGGGAATTAAAAATTCAACCCCAGTGAACACACAAATGATTAAAAGTAAAAAAAAAAAAAAAAAAAAGCCTTATTGCTGATATGGAGAAAGTTTGAGTGGTCTTTATTAAAGATCAAACCAGGCCCAACATTCCTTTAAACCAAAGCCTAATCCAGAGCAAGGCCATAACTCTGTTATTCTGTGCAGGCTGAGAGAGGTGAGGAAGCTTCAGGAGAAAACTTTGAAGCTAGCAGAGGTTGGTTTGTGAGATTGAAGGAAAGAAACCATTTCCATAACATTAAAGTGCAAGGTGAAGTAGCAAGTACTGATGCAGCATATTGTCCAGAAGATCTAGATAATCAATGAAGATGGTTACAATAAACAAAAGATTTTCAATGTAAACAAAGAAGCCTTCTCTTGGAAGAAGATGCCATCTAAGTGTCTTTAGCAGGATCCTAAGTAGCTGGAGAAGCCAGACACATACTTACTGTCTTTCCTCTGTGGTAGAGATCTCTGGCCTCCTGCTAAAAAATGTGCCACCTTGGGAAGAACAGTGATGCTGGTAAATCCCCTCTTACCCACTTTAATGCGTCCAAACTCATATACATGTGTACCTGAAAACCTGGCCTTCTACAGAGCTCTAGTCCATGGGTGATTGCCCAAGTAAGCCTTCTCCGTGTGTTCCCAGACCTCTCCAAGAGGAGCTGGTACCACAGTCTATACAGATGTCTGTCTGCCTGTTACCCATTGTACAGGTGGGTGATACTCCTCCCAGGTCCTTTGGTCTATGATGCTGGAATCCACACTTCCAAAGAGGCACTTTTGTTTGGGAATGGATGTCAATTTTTAGTTGTTAAAGGAGGCATGTCTTCTGTTGCCATGAATGTTGACTTCTACATTTCTTGGTTGTATTTGGTTATAAGCTGAAATCATTGATTTTTAAGACTTTTTATTCATATATGTGACTTTTTGCCCTCAAGCTTTTATTTAAATTCCAGTTAGTTAACATATTGTGCAGGTGTAGAATTTGGTGATTCGACACTTGCCTACAACATCTGATGCTCCTCACAAGTGCCCTCCTTAATACCCATCACCTATTTAACTCATCTCACTACCCACCTCCCCTCTGGTAGCCATTGGTTTGTTCTTTATAGTTAAGAGTCTGTTTCTTGTTTTTCCTCTAAATAGTCTTTTGGGTACCACTTTAGCAGCATATATCCAGTTTTGACATGCCAATTTATTATCATTTATTTCCAAAATTTTGCTGTCTTTGCAAACTATACATTACTTAAAACTGTTTAATTATTTGAATTTCAGGCAATCAGACTCTCTCTCTCTCTCTCTCTCTCTCTCTCTATATATATATATATATATATATATATATATATATCTTTTTATTACTGTTTTCCAATTTAATTCTATAACAGTCAGGAAAAATTACTTTGTTTTATTTATTATTTTTTTAATTAATATATTTATTTTGAGAGAGAAAGAGGGAGAGAACACACAAGTCGGGGAGGGGCAGAAAGAGTGAGAGAGAGAGAATCCCAAGCAGGCTCTGCACCCCCAGCACAGAACCTGATGCGGGGCTGGAACTCATAAACTGCAAGATGATGACCTGAGTCCAAGTGTGACACAACCAGCTGAGTCACCCAGGCATCCCAGGAAAAATTACTTTGAATGATTTCAGTCATTTGAAATTTGCAGAAGCTCTTCTTAGGGCCTAATTTGCTTGAGTTCATGTACACTTGATAAGTTTATTGTTTTCTTTAAGACTTCCTATATATTTATGTATTTTCCTATTTCTACTGTTAGTACTTTTATTTATCCCATTTCTTTATAAAATTTGCACTCAAGAAACATACATCATCTAAATTTATTCTCTTTCAATCCTGTTTTGTATCTTCTACACCGTTTTTATTTTCATAAAAAATTAGAATAAACTTGCCAAATACTACAAAGATGCCTTCTTGGTTTATTTGAATCTATAGGTCTATTTGGTTAGAAAATTATTAAATTATTTTGAGTCTTCTGATCCATGTATAGTCTATAGCTGTATTTTATTTCCTGCACAATATTTTCTCTAAAATTAGTAATTCTTTTACTGAGTTTTTCTTTTTATATAACTATTGCTAATTTATCTCGACACATAAACAACATGGATCAGTTTTGAACATTTGTTCAGTTATATGGCCTTCTTCTCAGGCCACACATCTCTAAATACTAACGTGAACAAAATTTAATTCTTCATTTAAAACATTTATTATTCAAGTTTAAATCCAAATTTAAAATAAGTGATTTCAGGGTGCCTGGGTGGCTCAGTCAGTTAAGTGTCCACCTTTGGCTGAGGTCATGATCTCACAGTTCATGAGTTCAAGCCCCGTGTTGGGCTGTGGGCTGGGGGTGCAGAGCCTGCTTGGGATTCTCTCTCTCTCTAGCTCTGTCTGCCCCTCCCCCACTTGTGTGTGAGCACTCTCTCTATCTCTCTCTCAAAGAAACAAATAAATGTTAAAAAAATAAAATAAAATAAAATAAGTGATTTCTAGATATCAACTTTTCAACGTTTTTTATTTATTTTTGGGACAGAGAGAGACAGAGCATAAACGGGGGAGGGGCAGAGAGAGAGGGAGACACAGAATCAGAAACAGGCTCCAGGCTCCGAGCCATCAGCCCAGAGCCTGACGCGGGGCTCGAACTCACGGACCGCGAGATCGTGACCTGGCTGAAGTCAGACGCTTAACCGACTGCGCCACCCAGGCGCCCCTAGATATCAACTTTTATTTGACCTATATAAAATATGTATAGAAAAAGGCAATTACTGTTCTTACTTTCAGGTCTAAAAACTTTTCATTTAATTTTTAACTATCTTATCTTATCCTGTCTTATCGTATCTTATTTTATTTTATTTTATTTTATTGAAAGAGAGACAGACAGAGAGACAGACAGACAAGAGGGGAAGGGCAGAGAGAGAGGGACACACAGAATCCAAAGCAGGCTCCAGGCTCTGAGCTGTCAACACAGAGCCCCAGGAGGGGCTCTCCCACAGATGCTGGATCCTGACCAGAGCCCAAGTCGGACCTTGAATTGACCGAGCCACCCAGGTGCCACCTAAGGTCTAAAAATTCTCACTGTAAGGATTTCCATCTGAATTTTTACCTAGCCACAGCTGAAATAGTTGCATAACTATTGTGTAGTTGTTCTGATGCTGATTACTCCTACTTAGTGCTGGGATGTCACGTGCACTACATCTACAAACCAAGATTCCCCCCCCACACACACCTCTTCTTTAGGAAAATAAATATTTTTAATGATTCCATGGGTATGTAGATGGAGAAAACATGGGACTACTATAGAAATAAGTGAATTAGGTGAATGAGCCACATGCTCACGTACATTGCTTATGTTTGGGGGAATTTCCCCCTAATCTTGAATATACTTCTAATGAAGAATGAAGAAGGGACACTATTGCACACAGTTAGCTTCATGATTTGCTAGATTAGATAACATTTAAGTGAGGAGAAGCAGGTCAGTTTGCATGGGTTCTGTTGTTCTGTGGTCTGGTGTTAGGTTCATCCAAATAACAATACAAGATCTGTTTCACAATAGGAAAATATTAAGTCTCCAAAAATCCTAGAAGCATATTTTGTGATTCTCCTTTTAGAAATTGCTTCAGTCTCCATAGAGCATCCTGATCTGTCACAGACACTTCAAACAACATTTGATCTGCTCAAGGTTAGAACTGCTTGCACCATGCCTAAGGTGATGGATAGAATTATTCTCCTCTCGGATTTTTTTTCCAAAAGACATACTCCCCCCGCCCCTCCTGAGAGAGATCAGTACACACAAAGTGATATGCTTAGCATGTAGTATTCAGGGGAGACCTCAGACATTGTGCTATGATATGTACAAGAGCAGTAAATTCTCTCTCCCTCTCTCTCTCTCTCTCTTTTCCATTTTAGGAACAGTATCCTGACATGCTCAATACTTCTGGCTCTTCAAAACTACACTGTGGTGTAAGTCTTCAAATTTGTCAAATTTGACACTTTTCTCTCACCTCCTAACAAATATAGATATTACTGAGACTTCTATGGAACTTTTTATTCCTTCTCCTCAGGTCACATCATTTTGAAAGAGAGAGAGAAAGAGAGATTGAAAACAATCAGGAGAGGGGCAGAGAGAAAGAGAGAGAGAGAAAGAGAGAGAGAATCCCAAGCTGGCTCCATAATGTCAGCACAGAGCCTGATGTGGGGCTTGACCTCATGATCTGTGAGATCCTGACATGAGCCAAAATCAAAAGCAGGATGCTTAACTGACTGAGCCACCAAGGTGCCCCTATGATAATACTTTTATTTTTACAAGATTGATCTGCCTTCTTTGCAGGTCATACAAACAAGTAAAGTAGATTTTAATGTTAGGAACATTTTCTTCTGACACACATCCCAGAGTTATGAGAGTATCCAGAGGTGGTGAGTTTTCACATCTTCCTTCCCAGAGTGTACTGCAGGATGCACTTGTGTCCAAATTCCATTCATTTTCTAACTTTCATGATACCCATGCCAACTGGAGGCTCATTTTGGTTTCCCACATTACAAAATATTAGTAATACCTCAAATCCAGGATACAGTCTTTACCCATATCGCTCTCCCTCAAAACAAACAAACAAACAAACAAACAAACAAACAAAACAATCACTCCTATATATGTGTGCCTTTGAAGAAGACAGGGTGGAATAATTTTAGTGAAAATTTGCGGTGGTATCATTCAAGGTACTTTGGGGAAGGGCCATGGATTTTCATCATCATAATGATTCAAGCTTCTGTTTATCATATTTCAATTTTGTTGTGGCTATTGCTTTATGGATATGTTAAAGCTTTTGTTCATTGCTTATCTATATCCTTTACAGACACCTTGAAATCAATTCAATATCACCAATGGTTCTTCTGGTACAGTCTTCTGACTACCTCTCCAGTTATGCTACTTATTATAACAGCCATTCTCACTTTTATTCTGCTGGTTTGATGCTGCCATTTGGACTCTGCCACCCAATATATTTGCCCCTTTTTGATTCACGGGGCTTATTTTCCATGGCAGCTTCTCTTACACTTATCTCCAGCCTATAAATGACAGCTATGGCAGAGTTTTGAAAGAATGTTGGTGATTGCCTAATCCTAGTGCCTCGTTTGAAGATTTATTTCCAGTGTTCTCTTAGATGAGAAAGGTTATGTGAACTCAGGTTATAGAAATTTCCTGTATGCCTGTTTAAATTTCTTCCTCAACATTAGGCCAAGGCATCTTTGACATCCAAATATCGTTTAGTATGAATCATGATTAAATTGAGATTTCAAACAATCAGGTGAGTCAGTGGTTGTGTAAACTAATGCACTATAGTCAGAAACTATAGTAAGAATCCTTATATCAACACATTTATGTCAAACTAAAGCTAGAATCCACAGCATGTGTTCTATCTTCACACACTAGCCATTTTTATGTATGAATTAATGTATATGTTACTTTTAGACACAAACATATAAATTTTCATATTTATAGGTCAAAAATGGTCAAATATAATTTCATATGATTCAACCTAAGAAATAAACACAATCTCATTTAATTTTAAGGGACATTTGATGTTTCCTTGGATTTTCTGAGACCTGACTCTACTTACATGTGAAAAACGAATGGGAGCAACATGAGGAAAACTCTTTTGTAAGATCACTACTTCAAGTGAGGTAATTATAGGGTTTCCAGGCAAGCCAGGTGCAGCTTGCTCAAGTAGCAGATGTGAGGCTGTTTATGCTGGCAATGGTGTTGGGCATTTTGTATCAACTGAATCCACCTAAATATGACTGAAAGAAATGTCCTATCTCTGCAACTCCAGTGATTGGAGTTTTACTGTTTCCAAATCTCTGAACATTTTTTTTCTGTAAGATACCTAGAAATATTTGTAAATTCAACTGATGCTTTAACTCAGCAACCTAGGGTATCAGATTTGCATATGATTTTAAGTATATCTCTCCTGTGGCTGATGTCAAATAAATTATTTCAGGACAGTAATAAAATCTTTTTAGTTTCTTCATCATGTTTTAAACTAAGAATTTAAAGCTCTGAGCTTGCCTCTTTCTTGAACTTCTCCAATTCAGATAGAAACTGCCACCCTCTCCCATGTACCTTGTGTTGTTTATTTGCAACAAAATAGCCAAATACATTTGTATTTCATTCCAGGTGACTATGAATAATAATTTAACTATTTTGCTGTTGCATGAATTACCAATTTCCTATTTCCCGGTGATAATTGAGTCTCACTGAAAACCCAAAACTGTCAGATAAACAATCTCAGTTTCCCATCTTTGAGTAATATATACCCACATCTGTTTCTAGTTACACAACAGATTGTCATTAAAGGTATATGTTAGGAAGATAAATTATTTTAGGTATTGCGGCAGTTTTTTAAAACAGGAAAATAGATGCTTATGAGATTATTAGAAGTTTTTAAGGAGTTAGCTTCAGGCTAGGGCTTCCCAAATGATTTCTAGAAAACAAGAGAACATACCTCTGTTAAGAGTTTTTTGGGATGCCTGGGTGGCTCAGTCATTTAAGCCTCCGACTTCAGCTCAGGTCATGATCTCACCATTTGTGAGTTCCAGCCCCGCGTGGGGCTCTGTGTTGACAGCTCAGAGCCTGGAGCCTGCTTCGAATTCTGTGACTCCCTCTCTCTCTGTCCTTCCCTGCTCGCACATGCTGTCTCTAAAAAAAAATTTAAAAAAAACATTAAAAAAGAGTTATTATTTATGCCACAATTGTGAACATAGGCCACAAGGTCATTGCTATGACTACTGCAGCTAAGTATGCACACTTTACTTGAAATTCGGGATTCAGAATCAGGGAATTAGTACTAGAACTTCCACAACGTCATGGACACTGGAAAGTGAAACCAACAGTTTTTAGCACTGCAATCACCTAATATCCCTGGAGTGACTCGTCATTGTAATATCCGCGATCTTGCTCAATAATGCAAACTAGCAGGAAGTTGGCCTCTGCTGAATTACTGTCTTTCTAATTTTATAAAACAATATAATTTGTGGAACTTATCCACATCTAGAACCTAATTAATAGCAAATGAAACTAAAACAAATGTCCTATCTCTGCAACATAGGAAAGAAAACTGGAAGAGGATAAAAATGTGTGCGGATTGCCAATTATATCCTGTCCAACTTAAAGGCCAGCATATTGAATGGGCAGAATTATTGAATTACAAAAAATGATGACCATTCTTGGAGTGGAAAAGAGTGTGAGCTAAATTTTCAGATAATGAGAAGAATTAAATTCCACTGGTATCATGGATCAAATACATGAATTATTTTTTAGATTGGGGTTGGAAAACTATAGTTTGTGGCCTGTTTTTGTAATATATGTGAGTTAAAGATTTTTTTTTTTACATTTTTAAAGTGTTGGAGAAAAGTGTAAAAGAAGATGACTTATCTTCTGTGGCATACAAACCCTAAAATATTTATTATTGCACTTTTCTCCCAAAATGTCTGCTGATCCCTGTGTTAAATGAGAACAAACAGGTCAGAGAGGACATAATTCAATAGAATTTAGTATTCATGAACAGACTTTGTCTACCCTTCCTATACTCATTCCTAGTATGGTGTCTGATACCTGGTATACAGTAAGTACTTAAGTGTTGAATCAACATAATTTACAACACTACCAATCTTTAGCAGACTTTAGCATGATTCCTGTATATTGTGGGGTTTTTTGTACACACACCTTAACACTGTCATTCAGATTGTGCAATAACATAAGCAATATATTATTCTAGGTTGATATGCATGTCAAAGTGGCACATCGACTCATATCCAACCACATAAAAATCAAGTCTGATTTTGTTTTTTTTTTGTTTTTTTTTTCAACGTTTATTTATTTTTTGGGGGGACAGAGAGAGACAGAGCATGAACGGGGGAGGGAGACACAGAATCAGAAACAGGCTCCAGGCTCTGAGCCATCAGCCCAGAGCCTGATGCGGGGCTCGAACTCACAGAACGCGAGGTCGTGACCTGGCTGAAGTGGGACGCTTAACCGACTGAGCCACCCAGGCGCCCTGGAAGATTTCTTAATCTTGACTGTTTTCTAGGATCATATGCCTCCAATGAAGTTAAAGATTGTCAGATATATTTTATTTATCCAATTCCACATCTATATGCTGTGGAATGGCATCTTTGAAAGAGTACTGATAGTCTCCAGAGGAATAATGTCAAATTGTAGATAAAACCAACACTTGCTGTTAATGTTGCCTACATGTAATTTGTTGATGATGGAGTTTTTATAACAAGTACATATGGTATTTAGCGCTGCCAGTGATACATTAATTAACCAGAGTACCTAAATTAGTACAACTATTTTTCCTGCTAAATATCACCTTGATGGTTCCTAATTTCTAAAATATATGCTAAAATATGCATATTATTTTCAAGGACAGATATACACAGGTGAAACTGGGAATTTTCAAAATATCCTGTGAGGATATGGACCAAAGAAAATGGTACATTTCTGTAAGAAGAGCCAAAAAACATTATAATATTCAAGAAACACTGTGCAGGAAGATCAGAAGTGGGTACAGTAGTATTTCACTGAAATGTTTACTTTCTATATTTAAACTCAGTTATTAAAAATGAAGTCCATTCACCGTAAGGCCTGAATGTATTTTCGAAATAACACAATTAATTTCAACAATGGCAAATCAAAAATGGATATGCAGAAACTTCACCTTCTAACATTACCTATGCCACTAAGAAAACATTAATTTCTTAATAATTGACAAAATTTGAAAGCACAAAATAAATCATAAGGAGTAAGGAATGATACAAATGATCCTGGTTATAAATAATGGTTAAGGCCTTGTCATGCTAAACATAGTACATATCAGATATATAGACACAGCTTTAAGTTCAACTATCAGTTGAACAAAAGATCCAATCACATTACTTTAATTCTTACAGACTTCAAAAATTTCTTCTGGAAGTGAGGGGAAATAAAAGTTAAATACTCTTTCACTTTGAATTACACACAATAATTCTGCAGTACTGTTTCCTGGGTATAGCATAAGGGGTAATAACATATTTGATTTGGCTAGTGATATGCAACTTAAGTTACATATTCATATATATTAGGAAAGAGAAGGAAATTCCTGTTAATTGAGTTTCCACTACATAGCGATCACTACCTGCGTTTTATCTTTTTTTTTTTTTCTGAAATTTATTGACAAATTGGTTTCCATACAACACCCAGTGCTCATCCCAAAAGGTGCCCTCCTCAATACCCATCACCCACCCTCTCCTCCCTCCCACCCCCCATCAACCCTCAGTTTGTTCTCAGTTTTTAGGAGTCTCTTATGCTTTGGCTCTCTCCCATTCTAACCTCTTTTTTTTTTTTTCCTTCCCCTCCCCCATGGGTTCCTGTTAAGTTTCTCAGGATCCACATAAGAGTGAAACCATATGGTATCTATCTTTCTCTGTATGGCTTATTTCACTTAGTATCACACTCTCCAGTTCCATCCACGTTGCTACAAAAGGCCATATTTCATTTTTTCTCATTGCCACGTAATATTCCATTGTGTATATAAACCACAATTTCTTTATCCATTCATCAGTTGATGGACATTTAGGCTCTTTCCATAATTTGGCTATTGTTGAGAGTGCTGCTATGAACATTGGGGTACAAGTGGCCCTATGCATCAGTGCTCCTGTATCCCTTGGATATATTCCTAGCAGTGCTATTGCTGGGTCATAGGGTAGGTCTATTTTTAATTTTCTGAGGAACCTCCACACTGCTTTCCAGAGCGGCTGCACCAATTTGCATTCCCACCAACAGTGCAAGAGGGTTCCCGTTTCTCCACATCCTCTCCAGCATCTATAGTCTCCTGATTTGTTCATTTTGGCCACTCTGACTGGCGTGAGGTGATACCTGAGTGTGGTTTTGATTTGTATTTCCCTGATAAGGAGCGACGCTGAACATCTTTTCATGTGCCTGTTGGCCATCCGGATGTCTTCTTTAGAGAAGTGTCTATTCATGTTTTCTGCCCATTTCTTCACTGGGTTATTTCTTTTTTGGGTGTGGAGTTTGGTGAGCTCTTTATAGATTTTGGATACTAGCCCTTTGTCCGATATGTCATTTGCGAATATCTTTTCCCATTCCGTTGGTTGCCTTTTAGTTTTGTTGGTTGTTTCCTTTGCTGTGCAGAAGCTTTTTATCTTCATAAGGTCCCAGTAATTCCCTTTTGCTTTTAATTCCCTTGCCTTTGGGGATGTGTCGAGTAAGAGATTGCTACGGCTGAGGTCAGAGAGGTCTTTTCCTGCTTTCTCCTCTAAGGTTTTGATGGTTTCCTGTCTCACATTTAGGTCCTTTATCCATTTTGAGTTTATTTTTGTGAATGGTGTGAGAAAGTGGTCTAGTTTCAACCTTCTGCATGTTGCTGTCCAGTTCTCCCAGCACCATTTGTTAAAGAGGCTGTCTTTTTTCCATTGGATGTTCTTTCCTGCTTTGTCAAAGATGAGTTGGCCATACGTTTGTGGGTCTAGTTCTGGGGTTTCTATTCTATTCCATTGGTCTATGTGTCTGTTTTGGTGCCAATACCATGCTGTCTTGATGATGACAGCTTTGTAGTAGAGGCTAAAGTCTGGGATTGTGATGCCTCCTGCTTTGGTCTTCTTCTTCAAAATTCCTTTGGCTATTCTGGGCCTTTTGTGATTCCATATGAATTTTAGGATTGCTTGTTCTAGTTTTGAGAAGAATGCTGGTGCAATTTTGATTGGGATTGCATTGAATGTGTAGATAGCTTTGGGTAGTATTGACATTTTGACAATATTTATTTTTCCAATCCATGAGCAGGGAATGTCTTTCCATTTCTTTAAATCTTCTTCAATTTCCTTCATAAGCTTTCTATAGTTTTCAGCATACAGATCCTTTACATCTTTGGTTAGATTTATTCCTAGGTATTTTATGCTTCTTGGTGCAATTGTGAATGGGATCAGCTTCTTTATTTGTCTTTCTGTTGCTTCATTGTTAGTGTATAAGAATGCAACTGATTTCTGTACATTGATTTTGTATCCTGCAACTTTGCGAATTCCTGTATCAGTTCTAGCAGACTTTTGGTGGAGTCTATCGGATTTTCCATGTATAATATCATGTCATCTGCAAAAAGCGAAAGTTTGACTTCATCTTTGCCAATTTTGATGCCTTTGATTTCCTTTTGTTGTCTGATTGCTGATGCTAGAACTTCCAGCACTATGTTAAACAGCAGCGGTGAGAGTGGGCATCCTTGTCGTGTTCCTGATCTCAGGGAAAAAGCTTTCAGTTTTTCCCCGTTGAGGATGATGTTAGCTGTGGGCTTTTCATAAATGGCTTTTATGATCTTTAAGTATGTTCCTTCTATCCCGACTTTCTCAAGGGTTTTTATTAAGAAAGGGTGCTGGATTTTGTCAAAGGCCTTTTCTGCATCGATTGACAGGATCATATGGTTCTTCTCTCTTTTTTTGTTAATGTGATGTATCACGTTGATTGATTTGCGAATGTTGAACCAGCCCTGCATCCCAGGAATGAATCCCACTTGATCATGGTGAATAATTCTTTTTATATGCTGTTGAATTCGATTTGCTAGTATCTTATTGAGAATTTTTGGATCCATATTCATCAGGGATATTGGCCTGTAGTTCTCTTTTTTTACTGGGTCTCTGTCTGGTTTAGGAATCAAAGTAATACTGGCTTCATAGAATGAGTCTGGAAGTTTTCCTTCCCTTTCTATTTCTTGGAATAGCTTGAGAAGGATAGGTATTATCTCTGCTTTAAACGTCTGGTAGAACTCCCCTGGGAAGCCATCTGGTCCTGGACTCTTATTTGTTGGGAGATTTTTGATAACCGATTCAATTTCTTCGCTGGTTATGGGTCTGTTCAAGCTTTCTATTTCCTCCTGATTGAGTTTTGGAAGAGTGTGGGTGTTCAGGAATTTGTCCATTTCTTCCAGGTTGTCCAATTTGTTAGCATATAAGTTTTCATAGTATTCCCTGATAATTGTTTGTATCTCTGAGGGATTGGTTGTAATAATTCCATTTTAATTCATGATTTTATCTATTTGGGTCATCTCCCTTTTCTTTTTGAGAAGCCTGGCTAGAGGTTTGTCAATTTTGTTTATTTTTTCAAAAAACCAACTCTTGGTTTCGTTGATCTGCTCTACAGTTTTTTTAGTTTCTATATTGTTTATTTCTGCTCTGATCTTGATTATTTCTCTTCTTCTGCTGGGCTTAGGCTGCCTTTGCTGTTCTGCTTCTAGTTCCTTTAGGTGTGCTGTTAGATTTTGTATTTGGGATTTTTCTTGTTTCTTGAGATAGGCCTGGATTGCAATGTATTTTCCTCTCAGGACTGCCTTTGCTGCGTCCCAAAGCATTTGGATTGTTGTATTTTCATTTTCGTTTGTTTCCATATATTTTTTAATTTCTTTTCTAATTGCCTGGTTGACCCACTCTTTCGTTAGTAGGGTGTTCTTTAACCTCCATGCTTTTGGAGGTTTTCCAGACTTTTTTCTGTGGTTGATTTCAAGCTTCATAGCATTGTGGTCTGAAAGTAAGCATGGTATAATTTTAATTCTTGTAAACTTATGAAGGGCTGTTTTGTGACCCAGTATATGATCTATCTTGGAGAATGTTCCATGTGCACTCGAGAAGAAAGTATATTCTGTTGCTTTGGGATGCAGAGTTCTAAATATATCTGTCAAGTCCATCTGATCCAATGTCTCATTCAGGGCCCTTGTTTCTTTATTGACCGTGTGTCTAGATGATCTATCCATTTCTGTAAGTGGGGTGTTAAAGTCCCCTGCAATTACCACATTCTTATCAATAAGGTTGCTTATGTTATGAGTAATTGTTTTATATATTTGGGGGCTCCGGTATTCGGTGCATAGACATTTATAATTGTTAGCTCTTCCTGATGGATAGACCCTGTAACTATTATATAATGTCCTTCTTCATCTCTTGTTACAGCCTTTAATTTAAAGTCTAGTTTGTCTGATATAAGTATGGCTACTCCAGCTTTCTTTTGGCTTCCAGTCACATGATAAATAGTTCTCCATCCCCTCACTCTCAATCTAAAGGTGTCCTCAGGTCTAAAATGAGTCTCTTGTAGACAGCAAATAGATGGGTCTTGTTTTTTTTTATCCATTCTGATACCTTATGTCTTTTGGTTGGCGCATTTAATCCATTTACATTCAGTGTTATTATAGAAAGATACGGGTTTAGAGTCATTGTGATGTCTGTATGTTTTATGCTTATAGTGATGTCTCTGGGACTTTGTCTCACAGGGTCCCCCTTAGGATCTCTTGTAGGGCTGGTTTAGTGGTGACAAATTCCTTCAGTTTTTGTTTGTTTGGGAAGACCTTTATCTCTCCTTCTATTCTAAATGACAGACTTGCTGGATAAAGGATTCTTGGCTGCATATTTTTTCTGTCTAGCACCCTGAAAATCTCGTGCCAATTCTTTCTGGCCTGCCAAGTTTCAAAAGAGAGATCAGTCACGAGTCTTATAGGTCTCCCTTTATATGTGAGGGCACGTTTACCCCTTGCTGCTTTCAGAATTTTCTCTTTATCCTTGTATTTTGCCAGTTTCACTATGATATGTCGTGCAGAAGATCGATTCAAGTTACGTCTGAAGGGAGTTCTCTGTGCCTCTTGGATTTCAATGCCTTTTCCTTCCCCAGTTCAGGGAAGTTCTCAGCTATGATTTCTTCAAGTACCCCTTCAGCACCTTTCCCTCTCTCTTCCTCCTCTGGGATACCAATTATGCGTATATTATTTCTTTTTAGTATATCACTTAATTCTCTAATTTTCCCCTCATACTCCTGGATTTTTTTATCTTTCTTTTTCTCAGCTTCCTCTTTTTCCATAACTTTATCTTCTAGCTCACCTATTCTCTCCTCTTCCTCTTCCATCCGAGCCGTGGTGGTTTCCATTTTGTTTTGCATTTCATTTAAAGCGTTTTTCAGCTCCTCGTGACTGTTCCTTAGTCCCTTGATCTCTGTAGCAAGAGATTCTCTGCTGTCCTCTATACTGTTTTCAAGCCCAGCGATTAATTTTATGACTATTATTCTAAATTCACTTTCTGTTATATTATTTAAATCCTTTTTGATCAGCTCATTAGCTGTTGTTATTTCTTGGAGATTCTTCTGAGGGGAGTTCTTCCGCTTGGTCATTTTGGATAGTCCCTGGCGTGGTGAGGACCTGCAGAGCACTTCCCCTGTGCTGTGGTGTATAACTGGAGTTGGTGGGCGGGGCCGCTGTCTGACCTGATGTCTGCCCCCAGCCCACCGCTGGGGCCACAGTCAGACTGGTGTGTGCCTTCTCTTCCCCTCTCCTAGGGGTGGGATTCACTGTGGGGTGGTGTGGCTCGTCTGGGCTACTTGCACCCTGCCAGGCTTGTGATGCTGGGGATCTGGCGTATTAGCTGGGGTGGGTAGGCAAGGTGCTTGGGGGCAGGAGGGGCAGGCTTAGCTCGCTTCTCCTTAGGTGATCCACTTCAGGAGGGGCCCTGTGGCAGCGGGAGGGAGTCAGATCCGCTGCCGGAGGTTTGGCTCCGCAGAAGCGCAGAGTTGGGTGTTTGCGCGGAGCGAGCAAGTTCCCTGGCAGGAACCGGTTCCCTTTGGGATTTCGGCTGGGGAATGGGCGGGGGAGATGGCGCTGGCGAGCGCCTTTGTTCCCCACCAAACTGAGCTCTGTTGTCAGGGGGTTCAGCAGCTCTCCCTCCCTTTGTCCTCCAGCCTTCCCGCTTTCTGAGCAGAGCTGTTAACTTACGACCTCCCAGACGCTAAGTCGCGCTTGCTGTCGGAACACAGTCCGCCCGGCCCCTCCGCTTTTGCAAGCCAGACTCGGGGGCTCTGCCTGGCCGGCGAGCCGCCCCTCCGCCCGGCTCCCTCCCGCCAGTCCGTGGAGCGCGCACCGCCTCGCCGCCCTTCCTACCCTCTTCCGTGGGCCTCTCGTCTGCGTTTGGCTCCGGCGACTCTGTTCTGCTAATCCTCTGGCGGTTTTCTGGGTTATTTAGGCAGGTGTAGATGGAATCTAAGTGATCAGCAGGACGTGCGGTGAGCCCAGCGTCCTCCTAAGCCGCCATCTTGCCGCAACTCCAAGTCTGATTTTGAAAGAGCTTTATCACCATTCAGTTTGTATCCAACTTGGATCTCTTCTTGCTTGGGGAAATTTATCTCAAGCAATATATTCCATGTCACTGAAACCTATTAATCTAGTTTAATGGTGACTTATCCATACCTCTGTATGCATTAGAAAACAAAAACAAAAGCAGAACAACAACCACAACAAAACTTTAAGAGATAGATTTGCCTTTGTAACACCCAAGGGCTCATGTGCACAACAAATTCCTTTTACTACAGACATGACAAATAATTAATTAGGAATATAGTGTGCTTTTTGTTTTGTTTTGTTTTCAGTTCAAACTCATTTCCCTTTTATTAAAGTCCACATTACCATTACATGGTTTGGTACTCAATAAAGGAAAATTTGTTCAAATAAGGTAATATGTTATCATCAGTATTTCTACGTGGTTGTTTACAGTCAAGTAGCATTATGAATAAATCCTTGGGAAGCCCATCCATGGGGTTTACACTTTGATTAGACCCAGGTCCTCTGGATCGGAGTTTCCCAGTTGATTTAAAGTTGGCCTAAGTTCCTGGATGATATAGGGGTAGATTTCCCTGTGAGGTCCTGCTTTGTCCTTACAGCCTCTAGGATGCAAAAGCAAACTGCACTAGCAAATCATTTCGCTGTCTGCATGCCTGCAGAGCAGCATCAGTGATTTGGAGTTCTGGAACCAGATCAGAGTCAACAAGCACATTCATCCCTTTATCCAGTTCCCAGATATTAATATCTGGCTTGTTGAAGTATATCGCCCAGCAAGCATCAAATTCCTCATCTGTCTTAAGTGACCATGGTAGCAGCAGTGGACTGACTAGGCAGTGGCGGCGGGGCTGGGGGATGGAGTTTGTGGGGTGTAAGGGTGTGGGGGGATGGGTCTGAGTCCAGAGGCCTCGAAAGCTGGCACCTGCGGGGCAGCTGCAGCTACATGGCAAATGGGGAGAGCGGGAGCTGAGCAGGATGACAATGACAGCAATCAGTCCAAGGCTGAAGGGAAGCCTGGGGGGCTTACACCCTGGGGCGCTCCTGGGCGCCGGACTCATGCACCAGACACAAGGTGGGCAGAGCCTATAATGTGCTTTAATACCATTTTCCTATGATTTTTTCTTTTAAACACCTGAATGAACACATCTGTGGTTTTGAGAATATTTTTCTCGTATGACAATGTTGTTAAATTATCTAAAACTAATATTTCAGATTATATATTTACAAGTACACAATTTACATAATATAAGATACTCCCTAAATTCATGTATGAAAAGGTTCAAATAAAGATAAAGAACATCACAAATTCAAACAGTAAGAGGAGCATTCCAGTATTTGAATAAGTGAGCAGGACATAAAATGAAAATAGATTGTATGTAGAGAAAGAGAAGAATGGTGTCCAATAAGCTCTTTTATCTCTAGATATCTGTTATTGAAATTTCAAATGGACTTTACTAATGACAACATAATTTTCTCTTAAATATTTTGCCAGCGCAGAGAGGAATAATGATATTTGGGTGCCTGCTTCTTGAGTGAATTTTATGAAGTAATTTTTCTAAGCAAAAGCTTTGTAGCACCAAGGTTATAACCTAAGGCAGTGGAAAACTGATATTTTAATTTTTTCCATCCTTAGGGAATTGGTTAATTTTTCAAGTTAAAGTCCCTTTGAATAAATATGTTAGAACCTTTTTTTTTAACTGAAAAATCAAACTACCATTATAATTAACTTGCAGATAAATTCAGACTCACATTTTTCCTGAAAAATAAATTTGAACAATCATAATATCTACTTTCTGGGGAAAATAATCTTTTATTTTAAATATATTCTATTTTCTTAAATTTCTCTTTACATTCAAAGCCACATTTATAGTTATTAAATTAACAGATGATATTATATTTCTAAATATAAGGCATTCAGGATCTTTGTAAAATTTTGAAAGATGAAACTAAAGTAAAAGTTCTCAAAATCTACCTATCTAGTTAGATAAATGCAATGCATTTAATATTTCCATAACACAGGCAAAAATAGTTTTGAAATATTGTTCACAGTTGATTTCTTTTTATACTTTATGTTATATAATTTCAAATAAATTTATACTTCTTTAAACATTCTTAAATCTGATACTTGCTATTAATGTAAGAAACTAAATTTTGAACTATATTACTCAGGTTTTGGGATAGTTGTCCATGAGTCAACAACCAGTTTTGACCTTTTAAAAATTTTATGGGTTTCTGGAATTTTTTAACTTTAATTTACAAGTGTCTGTTCCTATTTGTAATAAATTATGCCCACTGTCCACCTCTAGCCATAATAACTTAGACCAAGATGTTTCTTTCATGGAAGATTGAGAATGCATAGCTGTGAATTATTTTCCTTACGTAGTATAAATTTTCACATGCACAGTAGGATGATATAGTGATTATAGTATTTCTTGTGGACTGACAGTCAACACAAATGGTTCACAAAAAACAAGAGTAAATGCACAGAGAGAAGCAGAGATGCTGTTGGAGTTCTAATGTCAGCCTGCATTCTTACCTTTGGTTTTTGTGACACACAACTCAATTTGTATAAAGCTTTCTCTAATTTATTGAACTATTAGTTATTTTCCTTCAAATTGGATTTTGTTGCCTGCAGCAAAAGAAGCACAATTAATGGAAAAGCCCTATTCTCTACATTTTTCTAGTAATGCTATCAGTAGTTCTCCTAATCAGAAGTTCAAACTTATTAACCTGGAATTACAATTTAATACAATCTGGGTTTGTTAAAAATCTTATAAAAACTGTATGCTTCAGTTTTTAAAAAAAAAAAATTCTGTTCTTCGTATATATTTTTTCATTTATTTATGTTTTACTTTTTAAAGACTCTTTTAAAGTTTTTATTTAAATTCCAGTTAGTTAACACACAATGTAATATTAGTTTCAGGTGTACAATATAGTGATTTAACATTTCCATAAAAAAAAGTGCCCTTCTTTTTTTAAATAATTTTTTTAACGTTTATTTATTTTTGAGACAGACAGAGCATGAATGGGGAGGGGCAGAGAGAGAGGGAGACACAGAACCGGAAGCAGGCTCCAGGGTCTGAGCCATCAGCCCAGAGCCCGATGCCGGGCTCGAACTCACAGACCGCGAGATCATGACCTGAGCTGAAGTCGGTGCTTAACCGACTGAGCCACCCAGGTGCCCCAAAAGTGCCCTTCTTAATCCCCATCATATATTTAACGCAACCCCCATCCACCTTCCCTCTGATAACCATCAGTCATTCATTCATTTACAAATATTTATTAAGCTACCACTGTGAAAATGACACCATGTTAAGTATCATAGAGACACATTTTCTTTTATTTTTCCTGTTTCTTCATTAAACTTTTCTTAATGTTTATTTATTTTTGAGAGAGACAGAGACAGAGCGCAAGCAGGGGAGGGGCAGAAAGAGAGGGAGACACAGAATCTGAAGCAGGCTCCAGGCTTCAAGCTGTGAGCATGGAGCCCAACATGGGGCTCAAACTCACAAACTGGGAGATCATGACCTGAGCCAAAGTTGGATGCTTAACCAACTGATGCTTAGCCACCCAGGTGCCCCAGTTTTTCCTGGTTTTGAGTTGATAATAAGTGTCTTGATTTTCTAAATAATCATGCTTTATTATATGTAATTTTAATATGATACTGTGCGTCTAACTTATAAAATGTGATTAATGTATATTACCAATCTCCTTTTCTAGACTTCAAGATTTGTTTATACATCTTAATATATAAATATACTGTAATGCATAGATAATCAAGATATTTGTTGAAGGAATGTGGGTTATTGAACTTTAACCTATTTTTATGGTTTTTATTGTTTCCTATTATATAAAAGTTTCTATTTTATAAACTCTAAGTTCCTAGCTCTCTGGTTGCAGTTGTCCATGCCAGAGGAATAATTTTATTCTTCAGCTTCTTTCCTGCCTTCTGCAATGGGAATGCATTTTGCCCATTATCCCTTAATCTATTACTCTCTTTGTATAAGATAAGCACTGATTGCCTCACTGCTTCCTGGTATTCATTTTAAACAATTATGATAATCTTAGTCTAACCCTTGATAGTCTTTCAACTATTAATTTTATAATATTTTTCAAACTTCTTAACATTTAAAACTTCTATAGTTTCATTTAACACTTCTTTGTTTATGACTGGTTAGTCTGCATCTTTTGTGTTATTTAGTTCTTTAATTTTCTGTTCCCATTCGCTTCATAAATTCTTTGATTGACCAGTTTGTACATTGAAATACCCATCTTTCTTACTATTACTCCTAGTGGAAGCTTCCCCTCCCTGAAATAGAACCTCTAGTCACACAAAACCTAAGGGTATGGTAAAAAAAGGCAAAATTCTTGAAGTGTCTCACTAGGAATGATGGTAAGTGGGGCCACTTAGACTTCCAAATGTTGAAATTCTACCATTTGGGGACCTATCATTTGGAGATTAAAGGCAATATAATAATTAATTTTGAGGGTAAGTGGTGTCCATCCTCAAATGGTAACATCTCCAAGATAATGCACTTTCAAGACTGATGAAAAGATGGTTTACCCTTTAAGGCTGGTTCAGTAAGAGGGAAGACCAGTGGATCCATGATCATGTGCCCATTTCCATACTACCTTTGCTGTAAATTAAGTCTTTTAAAAAAGTTTTTCTTTAAATTCCAGTTAGTTAACAAACAGTGTAATATTAGTTTCAGGTGTACAATATAGTGATTCCACACTTCCACACTTGTACTGGATACAATACCCAGTGTTCATCACAATAAGTGCAATCCTAATCTCCATCACTTATTTAACCCATCCCTTCTGGTAACCATCAGTTTGTTCTCTATAGTTAAGAGTCTGTCGCTTAGTTTGCTTCTCTCTCTCTTTTTCCCTTTGTTCATTTGTCTTGTTTCTTAAATTCCACATATGAGAGAAATCATGTTGTATTTGTCTTTCTCTGACTTATTTCGCTTAGCATAATACTCTCTAGCTCCATCCATGTTTTGCAAATGGCAATATTTTATTCTTTTTTATGGCCAAGTAATATTCCATTATATTATATATATACCACATCTTCTTTACCCACTGGTCACTTGATGGACACTTGGCTTGGACAAGTTTGGCTATTATAGATAATGCTACTATAAACATTAAGGTGCATGTATCCCTTTGAATTAGTATTTTTGTGTCCTTTGGGTAAATATCTAGTAGTGAAATTGCTGGATCATAGGGTAGTTCTATTTTTAACTTTTTCAGGAACCTCTACACTGTTTTTCAGGGTGGCTGCACCAGTTTGTAAATTAGACCTTTAGGTTTGGGGCAATGTTATATGTGACTCCTTGTCAGTGAATCAAACACTTAGTTAGCTTTCAGATAATTGCTGATTAAGGCCCTGTGGAAAGAATGATATACCCACAAACTGAAATATATGTGGATTCCAATCAAGATGAACTGTCACCCCTTCCATGAAGGAAGGGTTTCGATTCAATAATCTCAAGGTAAGTGACTAGTTGGTCTTCTCAAGGGATGGTGCTATATTAAAGACTCAACATTGATCTTTCTTGCTGACTGATTATATATTTGCTGTGGATCATCCTTAAGTATAGGATCACAGCTGTTGAGCCAATGATAAGCCTACTTCCTTGCCAGCATGGACACTCTGTGAATGAGCCTAGTGTTGGTATTGGGATGTCTCATGTAAGAACGCTTATAACATTACTCACTAAATCTTTCTGTCCAGTCATTACTTAAGGCCTTTTTGTGGTGAGTGTTAATAAGTAATACAAATATATTCACCCACTATGCACTCTCATAGAATCATCAACATTCTTTTTTGTGTGTGTGTCAGACCTCTTTATCCCTGCACTTTTTTTTGTCATTCTCTAATGTACTGATTATATCCAATTAGAAACATCCAATTTCATAGTCTCTAAAATTACTAATCCTTTAGATACAAGTACCGGAGGTGTGTCTCCATTTGTGTGTTCACTTCTACCAGTATCTTATCCAAGTATGGCATCAGTAACACTTTAACAGAAGCACTGTTACTATATACTACAGTATGCTAGCAATTATTATCTCTCTATCTGACACCAGTGATGGGGTTAGACTGGCAGGTGACCTCTACTCTCAGAAAGGGGACCTCACTTTGAGAGAGAAAGTTTCCTTTAGGCAATGGTTATTCCACTTGAGGAAATCAGCTTTGTGCCACTAACAGTCCCTACAGTTGGGAAAACAAGTACCTCAGCCTTGAAGAGAGGTTGTAATTAATGTGCCATTGCATTCAGGATGCTTTCAATCTTATTTTTAATCCTGGCTCATGTTCTTTTACTCTCCAATGGCCACTTTCCACATCTCACCTTGCACTTTTCTTTCAACCACCTTGCACTTTTCTTTCAATTTACTATACAAATATTTTTCAAAATAATGTTATCAAGAATCAACATTGATCATGACATTCTTCACTCAAAACCACCAACAAATGTTGTCTTATAAGGGATTATATTCTCCTAACTTAATTTGCTATTAGAAACTTTGAAGCATCTTCTATTTGATTTGCAACCCAATTGAACTTACAGTTTCATGCCTCTTGCTTTATCCTCAATTTCATATTTGTATACTTCCTTGACCTCAAAATCTTGTTGTGAAAATAATATACATTTATAAAAATGAACTGACAAAGATGCCAGTTTATATTGAATTTTAAATTATTGAATTTATACTTTATACCAAAGTGTGAAATTAGTAGTGCAATTGGTAAAACAGACTTGTGGAATAGTGACCACAGTTTTCACGGTTCATTTGGGAGACATGCAGAAGGTAAAAGGAAGGAGATAGCCTTCTAAGCATTGGAGAAGATAGAAAGAGAGATGGTTAGATGAAGTGTATATAGCCTTTTCAAAGACAATGTAGAGAACAGTCTGAACAACAACAAGAAAAAGGGCTTCATTTTGGTGACTAATGGGTGATACAAATGTAAAACAAGGATGGTTTTAGATTATTAATGACTAGAACTACCCTTTCACAAAATTTGGATTTTGTACCTTTTAAAGGAGGGGCATGATATAAGAGGTTTTCAGATTTATCTGAAAAAGACATATTTGCTCCAATTTTATTCAGGATTTTTCTTTGTATTAATTGGAGAATATGCCATTTTTACTTATTTCAATAGAGTGAATGAATTCAAAATAATAATAATAATAATAATAATAATAATAATAATAACCATTGTATAGGTCTTACTTTTCTCTGGTTAAATTAAGGGGCTTATCATATAGTAAGATAACTCCATATATGAAGGAACTTTTTGTGACTTCTTAACTCTGATTTAAGCAATGGAATATCTCTGGAAAAGAAATGTGGAACAGCTAGTGGAAGGAGAAGAGGTCATCAATAATATTATTGTTATTTTTGATGGGTCATCTAACTGCAGACATTCACACTGATTGTAATTATATAAACATATGAGGAAATAACACAGTATAGAAGAAAATTGCTGGAGTGATTATCTGTGAAAATGATCATAAGCTTAATCAAAACTAACACAATATAAGACATTGCAATTGGTAGGTGGATGTGATGAAACGGAATTTTAGAATTTTTCCTTTGGTTACTTCTTTTTCTTATTTTCAGTGAAATAAAATGCAAAGTTATAAGATAAAAGGGAGGATGGAGAAAGAGTTGTTGGATGCCTGAGAAGAGAAAGCAATGTCTGAAACCATCACTCAGGGCAGTGGACCAATGAATGGACTGGATGAATATAGACAAATGGTTTGGCAGCGCTAGGGACATATTGAGGACGATGATAATGGACATAATGTGATCCCAGTGAAAAACTTAAGTCAAGGGATAAGCAACTTTAGTTGAAATATCCTGAAAATAAAGTAGCTTAAAAAGCTATAAATTTATTTCTGTTCCCAGTTAACAGATCTGAGGTGATTGCCCCAGGTTAGTGGGAAATTCTACTCTTGCTACTGACAATCATTGAATGACCTAGTTTCTTTCCAGACTTCATCTTGGCTTTTCTCTAGGGCCTGACTTTATCTGCATGTTCAAATATAGCTAACAAATTTATTCTGGGCTGTGAGAAAGAGAGGAAGATCATTTGCTTAATTTTTTTTTATAGGTAAAAAGACAGAGGATGAAAACATCGCTTCTGCTAACATTTAATTGGTGAAAAATTAGTGATGTGGGCACAGCCTGCCATTGTGGTGTATAATAATGGAAAGTATATCCACCTGGATGTGTGTCTATTGCAAAAGAGAAAGATAATGGATTGTACTAATATTCAATGTCTCCCATATACAGCAGACATTGAAAAACATTCAGCCCATCTGTACTCAGGTGTGAAGTAAGGAAAGTATGGATATAAACAGTTTTATTTTCCAAGAGGGTACAAGGAAGGGAGAGGTGTCCAAAGAATTTGAAGGTGCAAGCAAAGATGTGATTATAATATTGGACAAAGGGATCCAAGCTTTGTGAAAGTGGAATAAAGATATGAGATGGGGCTGCTGCTGAGGGTTACTGCAAAAATGGTGAGAAATGCAGTTTTACAGGAAGCTTGTATGACTATGGGAAATGACTTTAAATGGGTGAAATACCTTAAATCAAGGTTTTTAACAAGTAAATAATAATGAGAAGTTCTAAGGAATAAACACAGCACTGTTTTTTTTAAAGTTTATTTACTTATTTTGACAGAGAGCAAATAGAGGAGGGGCAGAGAGAGAGAGACAGAGAGAGAATGAGAATCCCAAGCAGGCTCTGAATTGTCAGCACAGAGGCTGATGTGGGGCTCAAACTCATGGCCATGAGATCATGACCTGAGCAGAAGTAGGATGCTTAACCCAATAAGCCACACAGGCACCCCATGGACTGTGTTATCAATTCATGTTGTTAGATGAAATAATTGGATGAGAGAAAGTCAAGGAACTGAGAGTCTGGATTCAAAGATGTATTCACTGAAACACTACACTGGAGAAGTTACCATCTGTAGGTCTACTTAAGTAGACCAATCATTCATCCCCTTCTCTTGGAGTAGGATCTTGTCATAACCTTTCTGTGTAAATTCTCCTTGCTTACTTTTTGATGTTACTGATGAGCCATCCCCAGTCATTACAAATGACCTCTTATGTGAAGGACTTAAAAAAACAGAAAAGAAGACACTACATTCCTAAATAAACGGGCGGAAAATGAATTCCTACTCAGTAGATTGAGACAGTGAGTCAGACAACATACCCTGTATATATCTCCGTTCTGGTTTTGATAAAATAATTCATGCTATCTGCCTGTCAAGGCATGGGTAATCCATAAAATAACACATTTTAGTGTTTTGTGCAGGAGGGCATTTAATTCTTAAGAAGAAAGACAGTTCTTCTGTTTAGTAGTCCAGTCAGGAAGCTATGTGTGTGTTTTAATCTTTAGTTGGCATAAATAACCCTGCCGCTTTTCATTCAGATTGCATTGCCTCTAATTCTGCTTCCTCCTCAAGAATTCCTTTTCTACTTGTTATTTACATCTTTCAAATATTTACAGATCATTTTCATATTCCCTTAGCCCAGCTATAAATATTATGCAGCTTTAATCTCCCCCCATAAATCTGTCTTCCCTTCTCATTATTTAGTTGTTTTTTTCCACCCCCCAGACTCTTTGCAACATTACTACACATGCCTGGTATTGAAGTGCCCCTGAATTAACACAATATTGCAGCTTCAGTCTCACCAATGATGATAGAAATTTCCATTTTGAGTATTGGATACCTCTTCATTTTGTATTTACTATTATATTCATGGATTTTTTTTCCTTTTGTATACTGTGCTATATCACTTTTCTATATGAAATATTTTAATTAAACTAAGTCTTTCATATATTGGCCTTTCTAATATCCATGGATAAGTCACAATAATGGTCTCTAAAATCCATGATTTTCTTTCATGTTAGATTGTGATTTCAGTTTCCCTAGAAACTGTATTTTCAAGTCACATTAGCAACACAGTATTCATTCCCTCTTTCAGATATTTGGAAAGGTGTTAAATAAAGGACAACAAAAGTCTAATTACTGAAGGTAAGTTTATTGCCTACAGGTAAAATGTCTCCAGTATATAATTATCATTCCTTTGATGACCATATTTCATTCAGTATTTAAAGCAAGAAGAAATATTTTTATTCTCCACAAATTAGATTATGTGGAAGTAGCATTTAATGGAGTATTTTCTTATCCAAAATAGGGTTCTGAATGACCTAGCATAGTGTGCTTCCTAGGGAAATAGAAAATTTCTAAGCACTCTGAAAAATACTACATAGTTTCCAGTTGGTGCTATGACGCTCTGTCCCCAACTCCCAAAATATTATCCACATTATGATATTAATGTTCTAAGTTAAGAAGTACAACACTGTGTTTCCTGAAAAGAAAGTTACTCTCTGTATACAAATTTTCATAATGGATTTAGTGTATCTTTTAAGACTTGAAGTACAATTGTAAGTACATCATGCACAGTGAGATATAAGAATGTAAATTGGAAATGTATACAAGCAGAGAGGCCTAAAACAATATATTCCGGACACTTCAATTTTTGGCTGATGACAGGTTTTGGGGGGGTAACAGAAACTGGCTTCAACTAAAAGTCAGACAATTGGACGCTATTGGTTCCTACCCCAAATCTAATGCCTGCATTAATTTTCTTCAGGTGCCCACTCCTTTAATAGTGATTGAGGTGAAGATATCCCACATCCAGCTTCAGAGATTGTTTCTGATTAGTCATAGCCAATGTATGCAGGAGAAATTGACCAAAGTCCAATATCCACTTCTGTTAAAACTTTCAGCAAACTAGGAGAGAAGTGGAATTTCTCCGGCCTGATACAGGCATCTACATCAACTCTATAGGTAGCATGATAATAGAAAATGGCTAAATGTTTTCCCCATAAAATCATGAAAAAGATAAGTATATCCACTCACAACTTCTATTTAATATTGTGTTGGAGGTTGTTTTTTTTTTTTTTTTTTCAACGTTTATTTATTTTTGTGACAGAGAGAGACAGAGCATGAACGGGGGAGGGGCAGAGAGAGAGGGAGTCACAGAATCGGAAACAGGCTCCAGGCTCTGAGCCATCAGCCCAGAGCCCGACGCGGGGCTCGAACTCACGGACCGCGAGATCGTGACCTGGCTGAAGTCGGACGCTTAACCGACTGCGCCACCCAGGCGCCCCTAATACATGTGATAACGTATGAAAAAAACGGTATCCAGAATGGAAAGAAGAATAAAACTGTCTTAATTTGCAGACAACATGATCATCTATGTTGAAAATCTGATGGATTTACAAAAATGTTGCTAGAATATATGAATATAAAAGGGTTGCAGTATGTAATGCAAATATACAAAAATTGATGTATTTCTATACTCATAACAAACCACCTGAAATTAATATTAAAATAACATTTGTAATAATATTGAATGGGGGCGCCTGGGTGGCTCAGTTGGTTGGGTGACCGACTTCGGCTCAGGTCATGATCTCGCAGTTTGTGAGTTCGAGCCCCGTGTGGGGCTCTGTGCTGATAGCTCAGAGCTTGGAGCCTGTTTGGGATTCTGTGTCTCCTTCTCTCTACCCCTCCCCCGCTCGTGCTCCGTGTCTGTCTGTCTCAATAATAAATAAACGTTAAAAAAATTATAATAATATTGAATATATTATAAATTTTAAAGATGTACAAGAGCTTCACACTAGGAAGTGAAAACATTGCTGATTGCTGTTAAACAATTAAAGAATACTTAAATAAAAGAAGAGAGGTATTTTGCTTATTTCTCAGAAGTCTTAATATTATGAAGAGGTCAAATCTCCAAAATAAATGATAAATAAAATACCTATTAAAATCTCAGCAGGCTTTTTATAGAAATTGACATGCCATTTCTTTTTTTTTTTAATGTTTTTATTTATTTTTGAGACAGAGACAGAGCATGAGCAGGGGAGGGGCAGAGAGAGGAGGAGACAGAATCTGAAGCAGGCTCCAGGTTCTGATCTGTCAGCACAGAGCCTGACGCGGGGCTCGAACTCACGGACTGTGAAATCATGACCTGAGCTGAAGTCAGACGCTTAACCGACTGAACCACCCGGGCGCCCCCGACATGCCATTTCTAAATTCATTCAGAAATTCCGAGGACCTACAATTGCCAAATAACTTTCAAAGCATAAGGACAAAGTCAAAGGGCTGACCTGATTTCAAATCTACAGAATTATGACAGTGTGATTTTTGCATCAAGATACAGAAATAGATCAATGGAAAAGAAGAGAAAATCTGGATATAGACTGATGCATACATGGACAACTAATTTTTTGTAATAGTTTTATTGATACATAATTCAAATGCCTTGCAATTCACCCACTTAAAGTGTACAATTCAATTACATTTAGTATGTTTACAGAATTGTGCAACCGTAAACACAAATTTAGAACATTTTTGTCACCTCAGAATGAAAGCCCATACTCCTTAGATCTCACCGCTGAACCCCCCAGTTTTCCCCAGCCCTAAGTAAACACTAATCTACTTTCTGTCTTTATAGATTTACCTGTTATTCTCATTTTATATAAATGAAATAATATGCCTTATGCAACTGTCTTCCTTCATTTAACATGTTTATTAGGTGCATACATGTTGTAACATGTTATCAAGACTGATCTTTTTATGGCCAAATCATACTACAATTTTGTTTATCCACTCATCAGTTGATGGAAATTTGGATTATTTCCATCTTTTGGCAATTATGAATAATGCTGCTATCAACATTTATGTAAAAATTATATGCACATCTATTTTCATTTCTCTTTGGTATATATGTCAGAGGGGAATTATTGGGCCAAAAGGTTATACTATGTTTAAAATCTGAGTTACTTCCAGATTGTTTTCCAAAGTGACTGCACCACTTTTATTTCAACCAACAATCTACGAGGGTTCTGTGTTTAAAGTGGAGTTTCACTGTGGTTTTGATTTGCATTTCCCTGATGACTACTTATGGTGAGTGTCTCCTTATGTGTTTAGTAGCCATTGGTCTATCTCTTTTGGAGAGATGTGTATTCAGAAACTTTGCATGTTTTTAACCAGGTTATTTGTATTTTAATGAGTTCTTTTATATATTCTTATCAGATATATAATTTGCAGATATTTTCTGCCATTCTTTAGATGTCTTTTCATTTTCTTGATAATATTTTTTGATGCATAAAAGTTTTTAATGTTGATGAACTACAATTTACCTGTTTTTTCTTTCTTCTTTGTGCTTTTGCTGTCATATTGAAGAACCCCTTGCCAAATCCAAGGTCACAAATATTTACCCCTAGGTTTTCTTTTAAGAGTTTATAATTTGAGATCTTACATTTAGGTCTTCATACATAGTATGAAGTAAGGTGTCTACTCCATTCTTTTGCAGGTGGATTTCCAGTTGTCTCAGCACCACTTGTGGGTAAGATTATTCTAATCCAGGTGAATGGTCTTGGTTCTTTTGTCAAAAATCAGTTGACCACAGATATGTAGGTTTATTTCTATTCCATTGATCTGTGTATCCATATGCCTGTACCACATTATCTTATTTGTAGTAAGTTTTGAAATGAAAAATGGCTTTCCAATTTGTTCTTCTTTCTCAAGATTGTTTTGACTTTTCAGTGTCCCTTGAGCTTCCATATGAATTTTAGAACCAGAATGTCAATTCCTATAAAGAAAGCAGCTGGGATTCTGATTGGGATTGTGCTGAATATATAGATTAGGTCAGTTTGGGCATAATGCTATATTAAAAATATTGTCTTCTAATTCATGACTATGGGAAGTCTTTCCATCTGTTTACATCTTCTTTAATGTCTTTCATCAATGTCTGATATTTTTCAGAGTTTAAATTTTGCACTTCTTTTGTTAAATTTATTCCTAAGTATTTTATTATTTTGAATATTACAAATGATATTTATTTTCAATTTTTATGTATTGTTATGGCTATTTTTATATAAACACAACTGATTTTTTTGTGTGTTTATGTTGTATCATAAACGTTGCTGACTCTTTTTAGGTCTAAATATTTGTGTGTCTGTGTGTATGTGTATGAATTCTTTAGGGTTTTATCTATATTAAATTATGCCACCTGCAAATGAAGATGTTTTAATTTTTATTCTTTCCAATTTGGATGCTTTTTATTTCTTTTTCTAGCCTAATTGTTCCAGCTAGAACTTGCAATACAAGGTTGAACAAAAGTGTTCCATTGAGCATCCTTGCCATATTCCTCATATTAGGTTAAGATCATCAGTCTTGCATAATTGAGTAAGATATTAACTGTGGATTTTTCTTAAATGTACTTTATTGAGTTTAAGAGGTTCCTTTAATTCTTAGTTCATTAAGGACTTTTATCAATAAAGGGTGTTGAGTTTTTTCAAATGTGTTTTCTATATCAATTGAAATAATCATGTGCTTTATTATATTGATTTTTCGGTATGTTGAAACAACCTTGGATTCCTGGGAAAAATTCCATTTGGTCATGCTATATAACCTTTTTCAGAGAGAGAGAGAGAGAGAGAGAGAGAGAGAGAGAGAATCTTAAGTAGGCTCCAGGCTCAGCATGGGCCCAATACAGGGCTTGATCCCATTACTATAGGATCATGACCTGCACCAAAATAACTGACTGAGTCCCCCAGGTGCCCCTATAATCCTTTTAATATAATGTATGGATCAGTTAGCTTGTATTTTGTTGAGGATTTTTTGCTTGTATATTCCTAAGAGATATTGGCTTGTAGCTTCCTTTTCTTGGAATTTTGTCTGGTTTTATTAGGGTAATGATGGCTTTATAAGAATAAGTTTGAAGTAGTTTTTCCTCTTCTTTTTTTGTAAGAATTTTAAAAAGATCATTATGAATTCTTTTTTAAGTGATTGGTATAATTTACCAGTGAACCCATTTGGACCTGAACTTCTCTTTGTTATCATGTTTTCAAGTATGGATGTTTTTACCTGATAGTTCTGCTCAGATTTCGTTTTTTCTTTTTTTTTTTTGAGTCAGTTGTTAATGAGTGTTTTTCTAGGAATATGTCCATTTCATCTAGGTTTATTTAATTTGTTGTCATCCAGTTGATCATAATATTCTCTTATAATGTTTTTTATATCTGTATTATTTCCTATTTTAATATTTTGAGTATTTTATCTTTTTTCCTTAATCAATTTACCTAAAAGCTTGCCACTTTTGTTGATCCTTTCAAAGGACCAATTTTTATCTCATCAATTTTATTGTTTTTCTATTCTCTATTTCACTTATTTCTGCTGTAGTCTTTTTTTTTTTAATTTTTTTTCAACGTTTTTATTTATTTTTGGGACAGAGAGAGACAGAGCATGAACGGGGGAGGGGCAGAGAGAGAGGGAGACACAGAATCAGAAACAGGCTCCAGGCTCTGAGCCATCAGCCCAGAGCCTGACGCGGGGCTCGAACTCACGAACCGCGAGATCGTGACCTGGCTGAAGTCAGATGCTTAACCGACTGCGCCACCCAGGCGCCCCTCTGCTGTAGTCTTTATTATTTCCTTTCTTTAGCTCACCTTGGACTCAGTTTGGTTTTCTTTTCCTAATTATTTATAGCTTAAAGTTAGGTTCTTAATTTGAAATCCTTATGTTTTTATTTTTATTTATTTATTTATTTTTAAGTTTATTTATTTGAGAGAGACAGAACCATTGTTAGTTGGGGAAGGGCAGAGAGAGAGGGAGAGAGATTGAGAATCCCTAGCAGGCTCTGCTCTGTGAGCACAGAGCCTGATGTGGGGCTCATACTCACTAAACTGTGAGATCATGACCTGAGTCGAAACTGAGAGTCATACACTTATCCGACTTAGCCATCCAGGAACCCCATGAAATCTTTATTTTTTTTAATATAAACTTTTTAAAAAATTTTAAAAATTATTTATTTTTGAGAGAGACAGAGACAGAATGTAAGTGGATTAGGGGCAGAGAGAGAAGGAGACACAGAATCTGAAGCAGGCTCCAGGCTCCGAGATGTCAGCACAGAGACTGACACGGGGCTCGACCTCACGAACTGTGAGATCATGACCTGAGCCAAAGTGTGAGATCATTATCTAAGCCAAAGTCAGGTGCTCAACCAACTGAGCCATCCAAATGCCCCTAATATAAACTTTTACACCTATAAGTTTCCCTGAGAACATCTGTCACTGCATCCCATACATTCTGGCATACTGTCTCTTCATTTTCAGTTATCTCACAGTATTTTCTATTTTTTTGTTGATTTATTCTTTGATTCATTGGTTGTTTAATATGTAATGTTTTATTTTTACAAAATTGTAAAATTTCAATTCTCTTTCTGGTCTTGATTTCTAGTTTCATTATTTTCTCATCAGAGAAGATACTTTATGTAATTTAATCCTTTTAAACTTACTGAGACTTGCTCTGTGAAATAACATATGATCTACCCTGAAGACCATTCCATGTGTGCTTGATGTAATGTGTATTCTGCTATTGTGAGTGATGTCTTCTACACATGTCTATTAGGCCTACTTGGTTTGTAGTATTATTCAAGTATTTTATTTCCTTATGGATCTGTCATGTTCTTTCCATCATTGACAGTGGGGTAAAGTAGTTTGCAATAGTTTTTGTAAAACTATCTAATTCTCTCTTCAGTCCTGTCAATTTTTGCTGATCAGTTGTAGGTGTGTATGTGTTGATAAATGTTATATCTTCTGATAGATTGGCCTTTCCTCTGTTTATAATGTCCTTTTTTATAACTTATAGTAACATCTGACTTAAATTCTACTTTTTGTATATTAATGTACTATCCAGCTTTCTTTTGTTATTGTTTGCAAGGAATTTCCTCCCTTCTTTTCACTTTCAATCTGTATTAGTAAAAAGTCAGTCTTTCAGGGGCACCTGGGTGGCTCAGTTGGTTGAGTGTCCAACTTCGGCTCAGGTCATGATCTCACGGTCCGTGAGTTTGAGCCCCACAGCAGGCTCCGTGCTGACAGCTCAGAGCCTGGAGCCTGCTTCGCATTCTGTGTTTCCCTCTCTCTCTGACCATCCCCCATTCATACTCTGTCTCTCTCTGTTTCAAAAATAAATAAACATTAAAAAAATTAAAAAAATAAAGTCAGTCTTTCATAGATAGTTTGTAGATGAATAAAGTCTTTACAAATCCATTTTGCCTATCTATGATTTTTATTAAATAAATATTAATACATTTTTATTTAAAGTGATTACACATAAAAAAATAATTGGTTTGTCATTTTACTATTGGTTTTCTCTATGTCATATATTTTCGATTCTCATATTCTCTATTACTCTTTTTTGTTTGATTTTCTTTTTGTAGTGTGGCATATTTGCTTCTTTTTAATTACTTTTTCTGTATAGTTTTTAGGTATTTTATTAGTGGTTATGTAGAGATTCTAAGAAACCTCTTGTACTCATAACAAGTATATCTGTGTATGTACATGTGTACATGTGTGTATATATTTATATATATGCATATATGTTTATATATACAGCAGTTATATAAATATATATATACACACACACATACATATATACATATATAATGGGTTAACAGTATATTGATTTTACTTAGTAGTTCTCTATATTAAGAGGAACATAAACTCATTGCAATGTGAACATATAAATGTGTAGTAAAAGTGAAGGAAGCATAAAAATCACATTATATGCAGAGATAGAACTATATCATGCTTTAGAAATTATAATATGCTTCCATGAATTATCGATTATTTAACCAGTTCAACTATTCCATAAGCTAGATATACATTTGTTGTGGTTGTTGAAAGTTAAGATAATTGATGCAAAGAGCTCGAAGATATATAGGTAGTAAGTGATTACACTGAATCTGAAATACAGGTCTCTTTAAGCCTCTAAATTCTTTGCTTCCCACTCTTTTATAAATATTTTACAAATAATCCATCTTTAATTATCCATATGCAAATTATCAACATCACGGTCACCAACTCATATATCAAAACTTTCTGATATGTTTTAGTTTGTTTTTTTACCTTCAATGCTAATTTCATTTATGTAAAGTTTTCATGTTTGGAAAATTAGCAAACATAATTTTTACATGACAGTAGTTTGCAATGATTATCATTCTGTTAATTTTATAAATCTAAATTAGCTGTATCTTACATTTTAGGGATAATTTTTTTCCTTCAGCTTTGTACTAGACAGAATTTGTCCAAATCTATGGAGCATATCTGTATGTGAAATGAATGAAATACTGCCTAATACTTGGTAGGATTTAGGTATACCAACTTAGATGAAGAAAAGCTGTCAGTTGGAAATCAGTTCCCCTTCTTCCACAGTTTTTCTCAGTTCCTATTTAAATTAGTTGAATGTGAGCCAGTCCTATTCAGGTTCATTTGAACATGCAAAATGACCAAATAAAAGCATTTTCTCTGAAGTCTTACAAGAAATTGATAAAAAAAAAATAACTGTTGGTAAGTCATAAAACTGGTCCATGCAAATACAAACTACCTGTGAGAAGAAATCTAAAGAGGCCAACATAAAAATATAGGGGAAAAAAAAGAAAGATTATTTTGGAAGCCATCAATATTTTGTTGTAGGTGTATTTTTGCCATAAATCTACCACCATATTCAATCAATGCACTGCAATCCTGTAGTATAATATTTTAATTATCAGCTGTGTTCTCTATTCTTTAAATTAATGAATACCAGAACAACTTCTCCTATTACTCTAATGAGGCAAATTTGCAATCCTTTCTGACTTGCTTACACAGTGCTATTAACCATTTCTTAGTAACTATTAATCAAAAAGTCATTTAATCTTTACCTTATTGACATGAAATCTATCTTAACTTTGTTAGTACACAGTTCTCCAAACTCTCAACTTTCAAGTTTCCCAAATCCCATACTAATAAATGGTTTATTCACCTTTTTCCTTGCTTTAAGACATTTTTTTTCCCTACTGGTGTTATGTAACTTTTAGTATTTTAGATTTATTTTTTTTGTTTGACAGAGAAATAGATAAGATCTATATACCTCAGAAGAGGAAATGTTGGTGCGCTTCAGTAAAACACACAAGTGAAGAGAGAAAAAAATCTCACAAATAGAATGGATAATATTATAGAACAAGCCTAGATAAATGGTACAACCATGGTTACAGAGTACCAGAGAAGGGCATGGAGTTGTCCCCAAGCAATTGTGTGGAGTGTGTGTGTGTATGAGAGAGAGAGAGAGAGAGAGAGAGAGAGAGAGAGAGCAAGAGTGGGAACTAGAGAGACTGTAAGGGAAGGAGGGAGGGAGGGAGAGAGGTAAGGGGGAGGGAAGGAGGGAGAAAGAGAAAAAGAGAGAAGGAAAAGATGAAATCTGGAAGAAAACAGAGACAGATAGGTTGGTAGGTAAGTAGAGACAGACAGATATATTCATTGATTATAATCAGATTACTTTTTGTGTTTCTTATGTCTAGTTAATTTCAATGAACAATTTTTCATTGGGTGAACTGAATATGAAAAAATTAATAAATGCATTAGTAAGCTAATTTAGTCTTTCACCCTAAGGCTGGCCCTGTTAAGATGGTAGAGGTGGGGTTATCACAGCTAGGAAAGTCATTATCATTTTTGTGTTTGTTCTTCTTATTGGAACGAAACGGTTTTTCTTCCAAAGTGGGCAAGCTCACTAACTGCCCTTTTTATACTTCTCTCAAACTGCCAGAATAAATACTGTTAAATAGTGTCTCCCTCGTTCATAGAGGACATGATCAGTCTGAGCGAATTCACAATGAATAGTGTTTAAGCATGCTGTGTCACCTGCATGGCCTTTCCTTTTCAATTAAAAGAATTCCACAGATTAAATCATAAGAATATATTAATGAAATATGCATAGCTTCTAATTAAGAAGAGTGGCACACTTTTATGGGCATTCTTGAATTTTTAAAGAATAAAAGGAAGTGGACCGAGTTCACAACTTAAGTATTGTGTGGCACAACAGACAACAGTACTATACAGTATATAAAAGATTCTGCCACGGTGCTTTGTCTTTTTAATTAATAGCATGAAAAATTGGATCAAATTATTTTCCATCCAGCATCTTATTATGGTCCAGTCTTATGTAACATTAATTTATCTTAAACAATTTCCTAATGTGCTATCAAATTTTTTTCCAGCCAAGCAAATTCATACTTGGAGTTCATATGATAGGAAATAGAAAAATGTCATTTATTGACTGTAAATTTAAAGACTGTAATGTCATTTAAAGACTGTAATGATTCAGTAATAATCAGTAATTAAGCATCCGTCCCCAGAGAGTAAAATTTCAAAATTACTAATTTAAGAAAAAAATACTGCTGAAAGTTTGTGGAATACAGCCACTTAAAATACCAATTTTAGGGGCACATGGGTGGCTCAGTCGGTTAAGCGTTGACTTAGGCTCAGGTCATGATCTCGCGGTTTGTGGGTTCAAGCCATGTGTTGGATTCTGTGCTGACAGCTCAGAGCCTGGATCCTGCTTTGCATTCTGTGTTCTCTCTCTCTGCCCTTCCCCCGCTCATGCTCTCTGTCTCTCAAAAATGAAAAACGTTAAAAAAGTTAAAATATTAATTTAAAATTTTATAAACATATACAGGTAAATTTATTTGCTATTGGTTGTAACTGTCAAAAATCAAAATAGCTCTTTAGATTGGGATTTGGTCTTAAAAATTTGTGTTCTTTCGGGGTGCCTTGGTGGCTCAGTGGGCTCTGGATTTCAACTCAGGTCATGATCTCACTGTTGCAGGGTAGTGTCCTGTGTTGGGCTCAGTGCTGGGCATGGAGCCTGCTTAAGATTCTCTCTCTCCCTCTCATTCTGTCCCTTTCCCCTACTCATTCTCTCTCTCTCTCTTTCTCTCTCTCAAAAAAAAAAAGTTGGGGCGCCTGGGTGGCGCAGTCGGTTAGGCGTCCGACTTCAGCCAGGTCACGATCTCGCGGTCCGTGAGTTCGAGCCCCGCGTCAGGCTCTGGGCTGATGGCTCAGAGCCTGGACCTGTTTCTGATTCTGTGTCTCCCTCTCTCTCTGCCCCTCCCCCGTTCATGCTCTGTCTCTCTCTGTCCCAAAAATAAATAAAAAAAAAAAAACGTTGGAAAAAAAAAAAAAGTTAAAAATTTGTGTCCTCTCCCAGAAAACTAAGTATCTTAAGCCTAATGGTACCCAACACATATTTAATAAATTAGTAGATAATTATTTTATTATCATCAGATTTGCATTCAATTTACATATGTTCAGTTATTGTGGACAATGAAATTGCTCTCACTCCTACAAAATACACACGCACAGATATTACTTCAAAATAGTATATATAATATATATATAATATATATTATATATATAATATATATTATATATATATTATATATATATTTGTGTATTTAGTAGAACACTAAAAAGAGATCTTAAGTATGAAGAAGAAAAATAAGCCTTTAAATGAAAAACTTAATGAAATGATATTTATAGATGCTTCTTTATTTTGAATCTTTTAAAAGGTTCAGGTTGTTCTAAAACCCTAAAAATAGTCTATCATCCGTAAAGTTTAAGAAAATGTGTAGAATTAAAGGGAATAAACACTAAAGACATTGTCCAGAAATATTTCTGCAACCAATTGTCCATATTTCTCCAGAAGAAACTGTTGACAAAACAGATTATATAGAATAAGAAGTTTCTTAATATGGAGTTCTTCCATATGCCAATAATGCTTGAAAGGAGAAGAAATAGAATTTTCCTATGGAGTAAATTACCCATGCACTGTATAGTTTTAGTTTTTCCTTTGCTGTGACACCCATGTCTCAGGGTAGATAGAGTTCTTGTGATTCTAGTGTGACTGTAGTGAGAGAAGCTAAGTTTGTTGTCTTAGTCATATATGCTTACATCTCAGAAAACCTGGTACATGATAGGCATGAAATAAATTACAACTAAACAACAATGAGTGAATATGGGAAGAACTCTGATTTGTATTCTAGAGAATCTTGAAAAAGTTATGGTGGCTTTCTTAACAGGTTTATCCTCATGCAATTAAAATACTAGGATAGAAATCAGAGGAAAAGTGTTGTGTTAGGATATTTAACCCTTTTTATGTGAATTTGTACTTGAGTTGTTACCCTGGTTCTCTTGGTACATCCTGGGGATATTTTCCAAGATACTTAACACTTTAAGGGAGCATATACATATATCATATAACATATATTTGTATGTATATTTACATACATTAATGTACATGCATATACACACACACACACACACACACACACAGACCAAAGAGTGAATATTTAACTTTTAAATTATACATCATATGTTTCAGATATACCTTGTGTCTGTTTATATTTTGGAACTGATTTGAATCTGTTTGAGACTATCATTACAGTTAAAAGCTATGGAAATCTTGGATTAAGAGCATTTCAAAGACTTTTTGACTGGTTGAGTCAATTTTGTTTCCTAAGAGGATCTCCATGTGATGCCTGGCTCACAGAAGACACTCCTGTATATTTAAGGAAGAAGTCATCAAGTCCATCCTTCCTTCCTTCTCTCTTTTTTTAAACTTTAAGTATATTAGAAGAGTAGAAGGAAATGGCAATGTACAAAAGAAAGGCTAAAAGTTTTCTCACATGCTGCGGTCTGTCACTGTCCCCAGATCTTATTTATTCTCTCCCCAAGAAAGTGCACTGATCACTATGTCCCCTGATGTTTATGTCTTTTCTTCCTTCCTTCCTTCTTTCTTTCCTTCCTTCCTTCCTTCTTTCTTTTCTTTTCTTTCTTTCTTTCTTTCTTTCTTTCTTTCTTTCTTTCTTTCTTTCTCTTTCTCTTCTCTTTCTTCTTAACTTCCCTCATAGCTACCACTATAGTCTGGAAACTCATGACCCATGTATAAATCATTAGCCATGTGAAACTTTCATAGTTTTTATTTCTTTGCTTATATTTTTACTGTTAAGTGTTCTTATGTCCTAAACACTAACCTTTCACCACAACCATATTCTTTTACTATTTAGTCTTAATGCTACAATGTAATAAGTGTTCTATTAAAATGTTCTTGGGGCCCTTGGCTGGCTCAATCTGTTAAGCGTCTGACTCTTGATTTTGGCTCAGGTCATGATGTCATGGTTTGCACATTTGGGCCTTGCTTAGGGTTCTGTGCTGACAGTGTGGAACCTGCTAGGGATTCTCTCCCCCTCTCTGTCTGCCCCTCCCCTGCTCACTCTCTCTCTCTCTCTCTCTCTCAAAATAAATATACTTTAAAAATTTTTTTAAAATAATTTAAATAAAATTTTAAAATGTGTATTATTTTGGGGGGGCAAAGAGGAATAATCAATATATAGGAAGATATGGGAAGAAAAGATAAATGTCCAAGACTCAGAAAAAAAGGAAAAGAGACATGCTCCTCCATCTCCCTCTTTAATCTAAAATTTGAAATGAGCCTACTTTGCACACTCATATAGTGTGTACTGTGTACAGTCTCATAAACATAACATTTATGGGAATGTGAAAAGTCTGGTGAAGTTAGCGGGGGGGGGGTCTAGAAAATCTCTGTGATTGTACCATGTATTCTTATCAATGTTAAAGGAAAGAAATTGGGGTTTAAGGAAATGAGTATCTGTTCACTCTGTTGAATTTTCTTCTGAGCATCCTAACACTCAGCACTTGATACATAATTACAATCAGATACTTCCTACTGGCAATCAAAAGGTTTCCTACTATTAATAGGTAAAATGCTATTCTGAGTTATTTAAAAAAAATTTAAGATATACAGGTAAAACTTTAAAAAATCATAACTAACTATAATGAAACATTTGTTCTTCATATCACAGTAGCGTTTTGATAACTAAGTCAATTTGTGTGATTTTTTTTAGTTTGTAGTCTATTGTGACTTTTCCAGTTTGATTATATTTTATAAATAGCTGAATGTTTCTAGCAGAACGTAGTCTGGAAAAAAGCAACATATTTGCTTTCCAGAGAGTTCTGAAGCATATTTGATTGAGAACAATCAAGCAGATGGGTTCCGATGAATCCTGTATGATTGGTCAGTATTGTTTCTACCACTCAGTTGTGAAGTTATTAAAATACTTATAAATATTGATTTTAGACATTTTGGGGAGCCTCACATTTAAATCCTGGGTGAGTTTAAATCGGTACTGAACAAGGAGGCAGGAATCCTTGATGTTGATCCTCTCTCTGCTATGAACTGACTTTAAATCACCTTTATGATCTTGTATACATAAATTAACTTCCTCATGACTCTCTTTCAATATATTAGGTAAGAGAATTGATGAGAATATACTTAATTTTTGTGATGGCAGTGCTACCAATGTTTTAGTGGGATGGGTCTTTTCCAATCAGCCTATTCTTCTCCAGTCACTCTGTGTTGCCTTTCTTCTAACTCTCAGAAATTGGTTGGTTGGAGAGACTGATTATAGGTATCTTGATTCTGTGAGGTACATGCTAGCGATGCCTCACGATGCAGAAGTTTAGATAGAGTTAAGGCTGACTTTGGCCAAAAGTTATTTTAATATTGTAATTGTCTGGAATTGTGTTAGAAAAGTAGACTTGGGGGGTGCCTGGGTGGCTCAGTCGGTTAAGCGGCCGACTTGGGCTCAGGTCATGATCTCGCGGTCCGTGGGTTCGAGCCCGCGTCGGGCTCTGTGCTGACAGCTCAGAGCCTGGAGCCTGTTCCAGATTCTGTGTCTCCCTCTCTCTGACCCTCCCCCGTTCATGCTCTGTCTCTCTCTGTCTCAAAAATAAATAAACGTTAAAAAAATTAAAAAAAAAAAAGAAAAGTAGACTTGGTAAGTATAAACTGGGTTGAAGATTCACAGTCTATACCCAGATGTGCAACAAAAAGGTAATTTATTTATTTCACATAGTTTATCTGATTTCCATAATAAGCTTCACCCAACGGGGTGCAAAAAAAACCTCACAACGGTCTGGTTTAAACAAACTTTTGGAGATATGATTGTTTGAAGGGAAATACCTGTCTTCCTCTATTTCTTCTCCTTAAAGATGGCAAAATGGGAAGAATTTTATGGTGAAAAAAAAGAAAAAAACCAAAATAGTCAATTTTACCTTTTACACTTGAAAGCTTCTGAATATTGCACACATGCTTTGTTTCTTTCAATGGCTGTATTTCTATATCCTTAGCATGTCCTTTGTTCTACTGATTGACTTCATTGCTTGGGGGTAATTTGGAATAATATAAGTTGTAGCTCAGGACTCTCAGCAGAAAGAAGCTAGCTCAGAATTTCAGCAATACTGGAAGTCTAATTCTTAGATCCTTGCCACTACTTACCATTGTCTGGGAAAGTTTGGCATACTTCGTGGGAAACTGGGAGTAAAGCAGAGAGCCAGCATTTTGCACAACAGTATTTCAATATATTGTTTATATTGGGGGAAAAAAAGATGTTTAATTGGAACAGAGATGGTACAGGATTACTAAGTAATATTTTAATGATATATTAATGTATGTACATATAGGTATACATATATTGTGCTTGTACATACATTTATTTACACAAAAACTATATTCAATTTTCCAAATTTCTGAAAGTAAATCCTTGTTACTGCCATTGGGAGACAAAGTGCAAGTAGATAATCTCTTGTGCTAATAGCTCACGAGAGAAACTGAGTTACTATCTATGGGACTTTTTCTTCTCGCTAAACCAAAATATCTGTCTTCTGATATTGAAGATATGAATAACTGCCAGAGAGCTGATCTAAGGCTGTAAAAAAAAAAGGATTAAAAACTAGGAAAGCCTGTCAAATTTCACTCTTTTTGTATTGTAAAATTATTTTATCCTGACTTAGAACTATATGGATTATGCTTAGGAGTGAGGTCTGCTTCTAAAACACATTATTTTTTTTTCTTTCCTTTTAAAATGGAGATAGAAACTCTTGAAATTATTTCTCATGTAATCACCTATTTTTGCATGTATCATTTATCAGTACCTAATGTGTATGCCAAAAATGTGTTCAGTCCGTTCATCATATTAAACAATTTAATAAAAAGTGAATGCTTTTAATTATGAATATCGGATTTTACTTACATTGATTCATGATGCCATGAAGGGTAGAGAACAAGGAAACATTTAATAATCATTTTGCCACAAGTATATTGTGGATGGAGTTTAGGAGAGGATCATAGAAAATTAAACTGATAATATAAATCATATAAAAAAAGGTAAATTGCCTTTGAAAATGCTAATTTTAGGGGCGCCTGAGTGGCTCAGTCAGTTATGCGCCCAACTTCAGCTCAGGTCATGATCTCACGGTTTGTGAATTTGATCCTCAAGTTGGGCTCTGTGCTGACAGCTCAAAGCCTGGAGCCTGGAGCCTGCTTAGGATTCTGTGTCTCCCTTTTTCTCTGTCCTTCTCCCACTCGCACTCTCTCTTTGTCTCTCAAAAAAGGAATAAATGTTAATTTTTTTTTAAATAAAAAAAATTAAAAAAAGAAAATGCCTAATTTTATTAATACATCTCATTGAGAATCTAGTTGAGAATTTATTTTAAACAGATATCCAATTTATGTAAAAGACAAATTGTAAAGAGAGATACTCAAATATAAAATCAAAACATAAAGAAAAAAACAAACTACGGAGGAGATTTTTGCTAAACCCAAAAAAATTATAGATGCAGTCATCTTTTTAATTCAGAAATCCTATTTGTAATAATTTGTCAAAGATGCAATGACAAAAACATAAACTGTCTTATTTGAGCATTATCTGTTATATGAAAAAATTGAAAATAAGGACATGCATACAAGTAAGAACTCTGCTTTATATTTTTTGACTTTGAAATCATGGATATATTTGACATAATTCAAAAGGAAACAAAATAACCTAATAAAACAATTGTTAAAATTGAAAAAAAATGAAGTAAAACCTAACTATATATAAGTGTGGTGGCATAATTCCACTAAGAAGAATTATATTTGTGAGCTAAATATGTATTTTGACTTAGTCCTAGGGGGATAAACCTTATAGTTAAAAAGGACTTCACATAAATAATAAACATCATGTATTAACCTCATTATTTAATTATTATTAATATGGCTGCATTGGAACATTATATAAATATGCATGTGTGGGTAGACAGAGATATAGAGAAATAGGTAAAAGAAATAATTCTGACCTTATAGTATCATATAGGGAATCAAGTTTCCAAGTGGAAAAGAGATGCAAATATAAAATCCAAGTAGTAAAATGGATTCTGTAATCTTGAATTTCAATGTGTTTTTTCTAAAAAAAAAATACATATTTCCAACTCTGTTCATTGTAAAGGTTTAGAAGTAATGGTAATCCAGAAAAATAAGTGCCACAAATACCCAGATATTAGTTTTTAAATAGAATTCTATAAAATTCTCCCCTATTATTTCCCCAAATATTGTCTCCTTCTCCTTCTTTAACTCTGATAAGATGTGCGAAACCTTCCTTCCCCTTTGTATATTTTAATCTCTTCACTAAGCTAACTAAACTAAATACTTCACTTGAGTTTCCTGGGTCAGTGCAGGTAATGTGAATTTGAACACAGTGGCCAACTTGTGGATATAAAGTTTCAGATATTTATTTTGTTTTCACTCACTGTGCTCTGACTAGCAACAAATATTTTTCATGAAATTCTCTGAAGATACGGGATGGAGTAGATTTATTTCTGGGTCACTGTTAAATGGCTAGTAGTACTTTTAGTTTCTCTTCTTGTGGAGAGAGTGTCTTGTATTAGATTCTGCAACACATAACATGCCCTTAGTACTCTCTTTTTTTCCTTCATGTTCCTCAGGTTTGTGAACACAAATCTCAAATTCACTGTATTTGTGAAATACCTTCATAAACCATTTGGTAGTCAGTGTATTGTTCTGGATTATTTCTATATTTTTATCTGATAATTTTCAACTATATTGTCAAAATTCAGATGCTTTCAAAAGTTTTTTTGTTTTTCAACATCTCCCCAATATGTAAAGGTGTTTTTAGTGGAGTTAACATTCAAATGACTAGAACTAGAATTATAGATAAAACTACATATAAGATATGCTCAAAGTACTCTTTGAGTTTTTAGTATTAATTACTATAACTTTACCCCAAAATTCTATTTAGGTTGTTTTATTTAGTTCTTTTTCCATGTCATGCTTTATTCCTCTTTTTTCTCAAACACATTAAATATACATTGTTTTTACTCACCGAATGACAAATGTTTATCTCATTCCTTCAGCTAATATTCATCAAAGATAGTTATAGGATCTAGGACTAGAATGTCAAACACACACACACACACACACACACACACACACACACACACACACACACAAATCCTTGCCCTAAGAAGTTCAAATTCTAATAATGGAGGTGAAAGACAATAAAATAATAAGTAAAATATTTGGAATATTTTAAAACAGTAAGTGTGAAGGAGAAAACCATGCATGGAAAAAGGTAACAGACATGGTCAGAGAGAATGGTATTGAAGTTTTGATAGTGCTTGGTAGTTGAAAGATAAGATAAATGAGGAATAAATTAGGGTAAGACATTAGAAAGAACTTTTGGAATGTTTGGCCATTATAAATATTGGAAAGGCACCTGGGTGTCTCAGTTGGTTAAGCCAAGTCATGATCTCATGGTTCATGAGTTCAAGCCCACACGGGGCTCCGTACTGATAGCTTAGAGCCTGGAGCCTGCTTCAGATACTCTGTCTCCTTCCCTTACTCTCTCTCTCTCTATCAAAAATAAACATTAAAAAGTAAATAAACAAATAAATAATAAGTAAATAAGTATTGGAGAATTTTGAATAAAGAGGTAATATTGAAGTCCATATAACAGAATCACCTTGAATGGTGTATTGAGAACAAACTGCAGAGGGCAAAGACAAATGCAGATACAGCAGTTAGAATGTCTTATACTGTGCTCTCAGTGACATTTGGTGGTGACTTGGATCAGGGTTGTAGTTACTGAGATGAAGAGAAGTGGTTGAATAAGGAAATATTTGTTAAAAAGCCAAATATATGGGATATACATTGGAATCAGGGTTTCTTCCGTTTTTTTCATACTGGATCACGTTCATAATTTGCCAATACTTCAATATCTATATGTCTAAAATCGTGAATGCAATCTCTCCCTCAACAATTAGAACTACATGTGTAAGGCCCTTTTTCCTCTCTTAGTGGTAGTACATTTCTCCTAATGATCTGGGTTTGTCCCACTACATTCTTCTTTGTTCTCACATCCATGTAGATGATTAGACCCTAACTTTTGTTGACTTTACCTTCTGAAATGTTTCTGATGGCAGTTTCTTATTTTACTTATCCAACTCTAATCAAATTTTTGGATTTATAGGGACTTATATATAAATTTTCTAATTTCTAGTTTTAACCACTTGGATCATTTCTTCTTTACCCTGGCATATTACATCCTCAAAACTCTGTTTATTTACTTCAGTTTTTAATGGATCTGCATCCCTAAATCTAATCACTTAAAAAAACTATGTAAGGCCTAAAAGTTTTAGGCTGATAAAACGACTGCTTCTTGGGCTAGGTGAAAGTCACAAACTTTGTAGGGAATAGGGCAAAGAGGAGAGTGCATGTCCAGTACATATATTTATATACTATATATCTATATCTATTTCTACCTATCATATATCTCTATCTATCTCTATCTCTATCAATCTGTAGGTAAGTTTTCCACCAGATTGATAGCATACACTGACTGAATAGGTAGATGATCTACCTGTAATTCTTTAGGCTCACTGGTCCCTGAAGCTAAGAGATTTTTTTTATATCAGCTCAAGCACCTAGAATTATGATTCATTCTTTAAATGATAGTTAAAATTCAATGTTCTAATTAAAGGTTACTTTTCTAACCTCCCACATAATTTTGTTGGTTATTATCATGTTATTGGGCTTATACTATGATGTCTTCTATACTGTGATTTATGCGTTATTACTATTTCTCTGACTGTGACAATATTCTTGGACCAAACCCATTCAACAATTGATTCACTGTCTATGTCTTCCTTCCTTCCTTCCTTCCTTCCTTCCTTCCTTCCTTCCTTTCTTTGAAATTGCATTCATTGAAAATTTATTCATATGTAATATTTGTACTAAAGTCTCATATAAAAATAAAATATTTTTTCTATGATCTCAAATATTCAAAAGGTGAAATACCATGGGGTGTTTATACACTAAATATATTTATGTAGGATTTAAATATATGGAAAAAAGTGTACTTCTAGTGCCTGTTTATTGACTCAGTCTTATAATCTGTTGGTAGAGGACGTTAATTTAATTCTGATCATTTCATGGGGAAAAAATGGTGGCTTCTGAATTTACCTATCCTGCTTTTTATTGGAGGTAATATATCTTAACAATTAAAAATTTAGAGACTTTTCCTTTTATTCCAAAATCTCTCATATTAGAACCACAGATTTAATTGTGTGACCGATTTATTCTTCCCAGATTTGCATTTCATTATGTCAAACTTGTTCTCCAAGCTACCAAATGCATAAGCCTAAACAGAACACATTGCTCTGACATTACTTATATTTAAAAATAAAAAACAAAACTCACTTAAGGGGTGCCTGGATGGCTCAGTTGTTTGAGCATCTAACTCTGGCTCAGGTCATGATCTCATGGTTCAAGAATTCAAGCCTGGCATGGGGCTTGCTGCTGTCAGTGCAGAGCCCTCTTCAGTTCCTCTGTCCCCCTCTCTCCCTCATTTGCGCACACACTCTGTCTCTCAAAGTAATAAAGAAACATAAAAAAAACTCACTTAAACACCTGAAAAACGTTGACTTTTTATTCTTTAATTACATATATTTTATATTGTCAGCAATTTGGTAATGAATATTCAATGCCACAGCATAGCCACTTAGTGCTAACATGAATTTATTTGGAAAAAAGATGAAATCTCATTTTATCTATACTTTTCTCTTGCCCCTACTTATAACTAGCACTTTTTATCTAAATAAAAAGAAATATACTTCCTATATTAGTTTGCTAGGGCTCCCATACAATATACCACAGACTGGGTAGCCTAAACAACAAACTTTGTCTTCCCACAGTCTAGAAGCTACAAGTCCAAAATCAAGGGGTTATCAGGTTTGGCTTCTTATGACACCTCTCTCCTTAGCTTCTGGGTAGCTGTTTTCCTGTTGTGTCCTCACAGGGTCTCTCCTCCATGTGCATATATCTCTGGTGTCTCCCTTTGTATGTCCAAATATCCTGTTCTTATGAGGACCCCAGTCAAATGGGATTAAGGCCCACTCTAATGGTGTCATTTTAAATAAATCACCTCTTTAAAGGCTCCATCTCTAAATACAGTCAGATTTGGAGACACTGGAAGCTAGGGCTTCAACATATGAATTTGGGGAGAGGCTCAATTCAGCCCAGAACTCCTCTCTTGTTTATGATTTTGACTTCTTACCCTTTGTTCAGTAATAAACTATCATTTATAAACTCACTTTCAGCAAGGGTCTCAAATACCTAAAACTTCTTACTAAAGCTTAATTTATTTGATATATTTTAATTATGTCATGTCATGTCATAAATATATACTGGTAAGTGTAAACTGAGGCTTATGGTACAAGGTGAAATAAAAGAAGGAAAAGCTAAACTTATCTGGAAAAATAAAGCGAGTTAGAATAAAAGAGATACAGCTTAAATGTTCCCCATTCACTTAATTTGAGCCTTATGTTTTTAATATTTTTACCTGACAAAATCATGTACTCATACACTAATAGGCAAATTTTATTATTTGTTTGTTGATTGTAAAAGCAACCTCTAATCTTTTCAACCTTTTAAAATTGTTTAAGGCAATTAAGCCCTAGAAAACCCAGAAACAAGGCCAGAATGTGGAGTGCTCAATTTGCATATTCAAATTCCCAATTATGTGCATAGTGATATGCAAATAAGCCTTATTTTCTCTTGACTAAGAACTTTATGGTAGGAAAATTGCCTACTTGTCCTTGCAGAAAACCAGACATGAACAACAAACCTTTCCCCTAAATGATGAGACTGATGAGTTTTGTTTTTTTGAGAAGTACATATCTGTGAGATCCCAACTCTTCATATTAAACTGCAATAGGAGAAAAAAAGTGTAGCATTCTAAATATTTGTTTTGTATACATATACATTTGTGTGTGGATATACACATGCATATGCATGCACAAATATGTATGTATACGCGTGCATGTGTATGTCTGTGTGTACGTTTCCATAATTTCTAGGCAGCTGAAAATGTAACAAATTCTGATATACTGGACAGTCTACAGTCACTGGGAGAGCATGATGTTGTCCTGGGATTGAATACCATGCAATAAGATACAACTACTTTTAAACATATATTCTTAAGGAATAAAGTGAATTTCCCCTATAGATATCATTTCCTACTTAGTTATTGGTAAGAACAATGGAAGATTAACTTTGAAATTATTAGAAACTTAATTGTTTTTCTGCATATTAACATCAACACAATACATACAACCATAAAACATACAAATACACAAAACAGAACTAAAATGGATTAATTCAGAGGGCACCTGGGTGGCTCATTTGGTTAAGTGTCCTACTCTTGGTCTCTGCTCAGGTAATGGTCTCAGGGTTGTTATGGGATAGAGTCCCATATCAGGCTCTGAGCTGACAGTGCAGAACCTGCCCAGGATTCTGTCTCCCTCTCTCTCTGCCCCTTCCCTGCTCAAGTGTGCTCCCACTCTCTCTCAAAATAAATAAATCAAACTTAAAAAAAATGGATTATTTCTGATAACTGATTTTCATGTTTTCCAGCCTAAAATGAGATATAATGTTCTCCTTTGTAAATATTATCTAAGCACAGCCTTTATGTTTAACAATTTCATTTGTAAAGTATTTTGCTAAGTACTATGTCCTATTTTAAACTGTATGAATTTCATTCATTTGTTTGTATAGTGTTAAAGTCCAATTTTACCTACTGCTTCTAAAATTTATATGGATACTTTAAGAACAAAAATTTTAAATGTACTCTGTAAGGAGAAAAGTAAGATACCAAGTCATGGAGCTTTTTTAATAAAGGCATAGAAATTAAGACATTGAAGCATCACCATAGAATAGAAATAATATAGGGACTAATAGATTAGAATAGAACATGACAAAAACATAAGGAAGAGCGTGTATTTCAGAATCAGATGTATTTCAATGGGAAACAATATAATGTGGTATTTGGAGATAAACTAACAAATGACAAATAAGTATCCTTGAGAAAATTAAAAATTATGTAACATCCCAGTATCTCACTTTGGCCTCCATAACATATGGATAATAGTATGCTGTGGACTGAATATTTGTGCATCCTCATCCCTCATAAGAAGACTATATATATAAGAAGACCATATATATATATTATATATATATATATATATATATATATATATATATATATATATATATAATCAATGATGAGAAGCCATGGACTTGGGCCCAGCTGATTACTTAACTTTTGGCAGTGAGGTCTAGGCTATCCCTTCATAATCAGCTCTGTGACACCGTTGCTGATTCTGCACACCACATTCCCAGACTCCCTTGCCAACCATCTTCTGGTTAAGAAAGTTCTAGCAATAAAACTCACTGATGAAAGATTATAATGCAGAAGGAAGAAAGAAAGGACTCTCTTCCTGCTTTGACCTTAGGTCAGCTTCTCTCCATCAACAAAAAACAATTATAGCTCTAGTCTCCAGCTTTTTGGGGCACTCCCAGGACCACTTTACCACACTTCCTCAAAGACACCAACAACATACTGCAACCCCTTAGTTATCCGAGCCGTGCATCTTGATGGTCAAATAACAAGCTAAATTTACCCCTATCTGGCTGTTAACACCTGTCAGGTCACACATACTCAAATAATTAGAAGAGGATCTCTCTCTCTCTCTATTTTTTTAACAGTAGGGGAGGGGCAGAGAGACAGGGGAACAGAGGATCCAAAGCAAGCTCCACACTGACAGCAGTAAGCCCAATGCCAGCTAGAACTCACAAACCCTGAGATCAGGACCTGAGCCACCTGAGCCAAAGTCAGATGCTTGACCAACTGAGCCACCCAAGCACCCCTAGAGCAGGATCTCTTTGGTGCCCTCCCCACTGTAGTTTACCAGCAACAGGGCAGTTAGCCGGGAGTTGAAACACCAGATGTCAGCCGCAAGGCAATGCCTTAAATAGGTGTGAACACAAACCCCATGGTGACTATTTGTCCACTCCAAGGTTTTAGTAACTCCTTCTCCTCCTCCTTCTCTTTTTTCTGCTTTTCTTTCTTCTTCCTTCCTTCCTTTTTCCCTCCCTTCCTTCCTTCTTCCTCCTCCTCTTATAATCCTCCCTTTTCTCCTTGATTCACACCTTTGATACACATCTTCTTTTAATTCACACCTCCATATATTAGTATTAATTCATATAAGATGAGTCCTGAATATTAGAGATTTAAAATATCTTCAAGTTAACCAAAAGTCTGGCCAAGGTTAAAAACTACTACACTATTACTTGTTTTGTACCTTAGGTTCATGAATATTCATGACCATTTATTAATATCATTATCAAGAAATGATAAATAAACACAATAAAGCCAAGCATGAACCAATAGTAATATTGTGTCATGCACTGTGGATATTAGTTCACGCTTTTTACTTTCAAAAATGGAACAGGAAATGGTCAAGTTTCTTTCCAACAAATTAGCACATAGCATGGAGAAACCCTTCTCATACAAATAATGACTGTGATTAATTACATTTTTAAATCATTTTAAATCAATTACGGAGCCAAGAAAAAAAATAAGGGAAATGTACATATTCCAGAAACTACAAGAAAGGGAGAGTCTGGAGAGGTAAGTGCATCACCGAGCTAGAATTTTCATGCAGCTTCTTTCAATGTCATAATTATGGTACAGAGCTGGGTTTTACTGAACTTGCTGTGTAGGGAACAGGAGGCAACACCAAGGATCTGCTCTGAAAATTAACCCAGCATAAAAATGAAGGCCTTTAGGATTATAAGGATCTTAAAGGATTCTACACTCATGGTATAAGTAGTGATTAAAATCCCACAAAATTTCTGCACTGGACTATTTTGAGAATAATAAAATATTTTGGCTTTATCACTGCCAATTTAAAAGAGAGAGAGAGAGAGAGAGAGAGAGAGAGAGAAGAAAAAGGAAAAGAAAGAAGAAAGTATCTGTAAATATTTCCTCTTTTCTGATATCTAAATTTTACCCCTTTGATCCCAACAAGAGAAATTTTATAATTTCCTCCATTTTGTAGTTTCTACCTTTACTTTTATCACTTGTGTCTAATCTGGGGTTTGTATCATCCATCCAATGTGACTTTCATTACAATTATATTTTTATTTCATAAAAATTCAATTTTTCATGTTTTTCTGCTAATTTCTCATAATTCCCTGATTTCTAAGTTTGTAATTTCATTGTTTTTTGTGTGTGTTTTTTTGTCTTCTGACTTTTTTTTTTCATATCCATTTGTTCACACAGTCCATGTATTGTCACTGCAGAATTTTAGTAGTGGGAGGTAAGTATATCTTAAATGGGAAGTAAATATATTTTTGTTTCTTTTTTTAAAAGTTTATTTACTTTGAGAGAGAAAAAGAGAGAACAAGTTGGGGAGGGACAGAGAGAGAGGGAGAGAGAGATAATCCCCAGCAGGCTCCACATTGTCAGCACAGAGCCCGATGCCAGCTCAAACTCATAACTGTGAGATCATGACCTGAACCGAAATCAAGAGTTGGAGGCTCAATTAACCAACTGAACCACCCAGGTGCCTTTTATGTTTTCTTTATTTTGGTATATATTGTTTTTCCTTCCACATATGTTTGTTGATAATGGATGTGAGGTCAAGGTCAGTTTCAATCTATAGAAACGTGACGTGTCTGCATTAATGGATATTTTCTGCAAAGGTAGTTCCTTCTATTTTGCTACATGGAGGCAGAGGTTAGTTCTTTGCAGGGCAACTACCACCTCCAAGTGGCTTCAAGTCAGAGTCAGATTCTCAAAATCAGCTACTCTTCCTAATTATTTCATAAAATAACACATACACACAGAGTTCTATATTCATGTAATTTTGTATGTGCATGAATGCACAGGTGTGTGTGTGTGTGTGTGTGTGTGTGTGTGTGTGTGTGTGTGTAAGGAAAGGAGAAAAATATCAAAAGTAATTCTCTGGTGGTCAAATTCTGCAATTTAAGATTCCTTTCATTACTTTCTGTCAGTGAAGAGCCCTATGAGGTGCTTGATCTCATGGATGGTGAGATCATGATCTTAGCTGAAATCAAGAATCAGATCCTCTACCAACTAAGCCACAGAGGAACCCCAGTAAATATTTAATGATTAGTTTATGCTGCTTTTATAATCAACAATAAGTTTTATTAAATTAAACATAATTTTTAAAGTGTAACAATTAGTCTCTAATCTTATTGTAATTATTTTTTTTATTCTTTCAGAACACTGTCTTATGAATAGCAACTTGTTACCTTTTCCTTTGTGTATTTTCTTATTCTAGAAATTTGCCTTAATTTCATCTATATGTCCTTTTAATTAATTATTTAAATGGATTATATAAAGCTGATCTTAATCATTTATTACAAGTACTGATACTTCTAAATATTCTCATTACTACTATTTTTCTTTTGTATGCTTCTTATATTTTCTAACTTTTTAAATATAATTACTGAGAGTAATTCATAATCTTTTATAACCTTCCTCTACTTAAATTACTATGATTTCACAGCATATTAAAAACAAACGAACAAAAGGACAAGAATAAAATTAAACATTTAATGTATATTACACAGATAACCAAACTTACTATATCAAATTAAAGTTTTTACAGTAGATTGGTGCTGCTGAAGATTTTTAAAGTAAAAATAAGACTTTGCATTAATTACTCAATGACCGTGTCTATGTAATTATCTGTTATTTAGTTAATGTCAACAAAACTTTATTGAATGCTAAAGCACAGATATTGTGTGAATACCTTATGATTAAAAAGTTATTTATGTGGCACCTGGGTGGCTCAGTTAGTTTAGCGTCCCACTTCAGCTCAGGTCATGATCTCATGGTTCGTGGGTTTGAGCCCCGCATTGGGCTCTGTGCTCAGAGCTCAGAGCCTGAAGCCTGCTTCAGATTCTGTGCCTCCCTCTCTCTCTGCCCCTCCCCCACTCACACTCTGTCTCTCTTTCTCTGTCACTCTGTCTCTCGCTCTCAAAAATAAACATTAAAAATTTTTTAAGTTATTTATAAAGAATGACCCATCCCTTGTAATTTTACACTTTGATGAGAAAGGCATGCATATAGCATATTATTTTAATAAACTATGCTTTATATTGAGATGCAGATATATATAGTGATGGCTATGGGAGCTCAGAAGAGGTCACAACCCAACTGATAGGTTTGGAGAGGCTTTCTGTAAGAAATAAATCCTTAACTGTCTTGAATAAATCAAAGGCATTAAATTTTGCCTCTAGGAAATTAAACTGAATGTGGTATTTTGTGCAAATGATTTCTTCATAGAGGAGACATTTAATATTTACACATTTCAAGAGTGAAACACTACTATAAAAAAGAGATAATAATTTGGGGGGATGAAAATGTGGGTCAGTGAGCAGCAGCATGTGGCCAATTTTGTCTCCAAGCAGAAACTAAATTAACCTCTAGATGACAAAAGTGTAAGTGAATAAATGACAGGCATCACTAATGGATTTTAATGGTAAGAGAAATGCTCACATGTTGCAGAGATAACGATTTTTGGTGGACTACGTAGTTCTTTGTTAGAATAGACAATTTTAATTCCAATAATAAAGGGAAGCATTTTGAATTTCTTGCGTAGCGCCCAAAGCCAGAAATGGTGTTGTGTCAACCAAAAACTATGTAGAAAAATAATCACAACTAAAATAAACTTTGTAGTTTAAAAACAGAGGCGGATTAGCCTAAATACTTGCTATATATTAAGAAAGACCATTTACTAACTGCCACTTACTGGAACTCTGATCTAAGACAAGTTCTCAAACATTCAACCTTATTTTCTATGAGTGTTAAATCAGAAATAAAACTCTCTGTCTCTCAGCACATAATAATTCAATAAAGCTCTGTTAAAAGGAAGAAAATTAGAATAGCATAATGAAAAGAAAATATCTCAGTTTAAAATACATATATTCACAAACAAACAGGGATGTTGGAGAAGACCAGGACCAGTCCTCAGACCTCTTTTTCATCTGCATTCCATTCCATGTAAATCTTTTCCATTACAATTGGTTTAATTACTGTATATATGCTCAATGAAAGCCCAACATTTTGATTAAACTTAATACCCAACTACTTACTCAACATCTCCTGGCATCTAAAAACCCCAAATCTGGGTTTTCTCTGAAATCTGTACCTATTTGTGTATTTTCCATCTGAACATATGTCACAATTCAATTAGTTTCTCAGGTCAGATGCTAAAATTATCTTTGATCCCTTATTTTATTTCACACCTTGCATCTTCATCATCAATTTTTATAGATTTGTCCTTAAAAAATTTTTTAATATTTATTTATTTTTGAGAGAGAGAGACAGACAGACCATGAGTGGAGAAGGGACAGAGAGAGAGGGAAACAGAATCTGAAGCAGGCTCCAGGCTCTAAGCTGTCAGCACAGAGTCCAACACATGGCTTGAACCCACAAACCACGAGATCATGGCCTGAGCCAAAGTTGGACACTTAACTGACGTAGCTACCAAGGTACCCCTATAGATTTGTCCTTTAAAATATGGGGCACCTGGGTGGCTCAGTCGGTTAAGCATCTGACTGTAGCTCAGGTCATGATCCTGTGGTTTGAGGGTTCAAGCCAAGTGTCAGGCTCTATGCTAACAGCTCAGAGCCTGGAGCCTCCTTCAGATTCTGTGTCTTCCTCTCTGCCCCACCCCCACTCGTGTTCTGTCTCTTTCTCTCTCTCAAAAATAAATAAACATTAAAAAATTTTTTTTCAAACATACCCTAAGCTGAACTACCTCTTCCTCTTCCAGCACCATCACCCTAGACCAGATCACTGTCATTTCACAGGTCTATAATTCAGGGTAAATCTCACAGAAATTCTGCTACCAGGCTTGCTCTCTAAAATCTTGTCTCTATAAGTCAGAAAGTATCATACATTAAAAACTAGATCATGACGAGCCCCAGGTGTTTTATGAAAGTGTTGAATCGCTATATTGTACACCTGAAACCAATATTACGCTGTATGTTAACTAACTGGAATTTAAAAACTAGATCATGTCCCTCTTTTAATGGAAACGCTGTAATCTCATCCTACATAAAGGACAAAAACACTGATGACCTTTCCATGCCTTCTAAGATCCTATATGATGTGTCTATTATCTCTTATCCTCCTTGTTCCCTGTGTTCCAGCAACACTACTCTTTGTACCTCCTCAAATAAAGATAAACATATTCTTACCTCATGGCATTTTTATGGGCTGTTCTCCTTCCTCAGAACTATTTCTTCAGATGTTATATGGATTATTTTCTATTCTTCTGTCACATCTCATAGTTGTCTTCTCTGACAACTTTCATTAAAATAGCAAAAAATGCCCGTGATCACTTGAACAATTTATTCTGCATTCTGTTTTACCTCCTGACTTTTTCTTACGACTTTGATTTCTAAAGCAGTTTTAGTTAAGTTCACAGCATAATTGAAAGGAAACAACCAAGATTACCCATATTGTCTTTTACCCTTACACATACATAGACTCCATCTTATCAACATCCCCTAACAGAGTAGTGCATAGTTATAATTGACAATCCTACATTGACACGTCAAAATCATGTAAAATCCATGTTTTACATTAAGGTTCATTCTTGCTGCTGTTCATTTTATATTTGGACAAATTAAAAAAAATTTAATGTTTATTCATTTTTCAGAGATGGGGAGAGACAGAGAATGAGCAGGGGAGGGGTAGAGAGAGAGGGAGACACAAAATCTGAAACAGGCCCCAAGCTGTCAGCACAGAGCCCGATGCAGGGTTTGAACCCACAAACTGAGATCATGACCTGAGCCGAAGTCAGAAGCTTAACCAACTGAGCCACCCAGGTGCCCCTATATTTGGACAAATTTATACTGATGTGTACCCATCATTATAGTATCATACAGAGCATTTTCACTGCCCATATCTAAGGTATAGTCTTTCAAGGATCCTAGCTAAAAGTTTAGGGTGTTTTTCAAGGCTCTAAAATTTAAATTTTGTCCTGTGCCCTCCTATTATCCACTCCCCACTCACCCCCACCCACTCCAACCCCCACCATGCTCCCAAATATTGAGAAGAGTTCTACTCAGGCTCTGAACCCTTAGAAAAATTATTTTAATACACTAAATCCACAAAAGGAAAATATGTAATGTTAATATCTCTGTACTTCCCTTATTTTTGGAATCTTGGACAACCACTCACTCATTGGGAACTCTGCAATTTCTTAAAGCTTTCCTAAATATCTTTCTAGTTTTTCTCGCTCTTCTTAACTGAATGGTCTATCTAACTCCATTATTCAACCAAGTAGAAACCACAAACTTTTGCTTTTAATTGAGTGATACTGAAACCCACTGTCAGGTAAAAGATAGTAGTAGTTTATATAATTTTCATTTTAAGAATATTATTCTGATTACCCTTTTGGAAATATATAGAGTGATATTTTGAAGGGTCTTTCAATCATTCAAATTAGGGATGACTGTGATTTGGTCCAATGTGTTAATAATGGAGGCTGTAAGACTGATCAAATTCAGGTATAATTTGAAGTTAGAATCAGTAGAATTTGTGACAGACTAGATTCCGGAATAGGAGAAAGTCAAGGATGACTTCATATTTCCCATTTACTAAGGTGGGGAAAACTGTGGAAGGGACAGGAAGGGGAGTAAACATCAAAAATTTGGTTTGGGATATATTGTTACATACCTACTAATTATTCCAGAGGATGAGTGTAGAACAAAATAAGAAGAGGTCTAAAGGATGAAATCTTGCTTTCTGAAATTTAGAGGCCATGTAAATAGGGAGATTGAAAAATGCAAATTAATGTAGTAGAAAGAGTTACAGAACTGTGCAATATCCTAGACTTAAAAATATGTCACTGGGCGCCTGGGTGGCTCTGTCGGTTAAGCGTCTGACTTCAGCTTGGTCATGATCTTGCAGTTCATAAGTTCCAGCCCCACACCGGGCTTTGTGCTGACAGCTCAGAGCCTGGAGCTTGCTTTGGATTCTGTGTCTCCCTTTCTCTCTGCACCTTCCTTGCTTGCACTTTGTCTCTCTCTCTCTCTCTCTCTCTCTCTCTCTCTCAAAAATTAATAAACATTAAAAAATTAAAAAAATAAAATAAAAAATAAAAAGATATCACTAATAGAAAGTAATAGTCAATAGTAACAAATTAAGCTACATCTTTATTGCTAATGATAATCATTTGGAAATGAAAATATTTAAAGAATGTCCATTGGCAACTTAAAGTCTAAAATAGATACTAGTTCTGAAGTCATACTTACATTACACCATAAAACAGAGAACAGGAACAAAAGGCCCTGGTATCTTCCTTATGGCCCGTTAGGTGTTCCTGGAAATAATTTTTTTTCATATTTTTCTTTCTGAGTTTAAAAGGTTGAATCTGCAAATATTTTCTTAAAAGTACGTATCTAAATTCAGCAACTGGTTGTCCATAATGCAACCATAAAAGTGCATGCTACATATTACTAAGTATATTATCTGCATCTGGTTTCAGTCCAACAGTGTTCATAGGATGAATTTTATGATTATTTTACAGGGGCTACTTTAGACTAACGATTGAATGTGACCAGAGCTTTTAAGGGTACACTCTCTTTCCTTCCACAATACTGTGTCACCCATACACATATATCTAGACATTAATGAGACAATTAAAGTTGGCAGATTGATACCAGGGTATTTTGTTTATCTGGCTACAGAGCATTGGGTGAGCAATGGTTGATATTTGGAAACATTTTATGGAAGAACAGTAATGGTAGAAACTAATCAGAGGAAATATCAGATGTAGGAAATGGATATGGCTATTCTGGTGTTCATGTGCTAATGATTAGCCCTGCATATTTGCGTAATCTTTAAATTTGAGTCTAGCTGCCAACATTTGCTAGTTTCTTAAGTTAGACAAATCAATTAACTTCTCTATATAAAATATAAATAGAAAAGTATTTCCAAACTCTGAGATGGTCTATTCAAATATGTATAATTTGGAAAGGAACTATTCCCAGGTGCGTGTGGGTGGCTCAATTGGTTAAGTCCCCAACTCTTGACTTCAGCTCACATCATGATCTCAAGATTTCTGAGTTTGAGCCCCACATACGGCTCCATGCTGTCAGCTTGGGATTCTCTGAATCCCTTTCTCTCTCCCCCTCCCCCTTTTTTTTCTCTCAAAAATAAATAAACTTAAAAAAGAAAAAGACTATTCCCTAATAATTTTCAATAGTAGGCACTAGGTTATTCTCAGAAATGTAATACGTCTATTTGACTAGATTATTCTTAGCTTTGACATAACAGGTATCAGAAATCCTTATAAAAACTTGAGATTGTTTATACAATGGAGTATTACTCAGCAATCAAAAAGAATGAAGTCTTGCCATTTGCAACCACGTGGTTGGAACTGGAGGGTATTATGCTAAGTGAAATTAGTCAGTCAGAGAAAGACAAAAATCATATGACTTCGCTCATATAAGGACTTTAAGAGACAAAACCGATGAACATAAGGGAAGGGAAACAAAAATAATATAAAAACAGGAAGGGGGACAAAACAGAAGAGACTCATAAATATGGAGAACAAACTGAGGATTTCTGGAGGGGTTGTGGGAGGGGGGATGGACCAAATGGGTAAGGGGCATTAAGGAATCTACTGAAATCATTGCTTCACTATATACTAACTCCTTTGGATGTAAATTTAAAAAAAAATAAAAAATAAAGTTAAATAAAAAAAATCAATATAATCCACAATATCAATAAGCTAAAGAATAAAAACCATATGAAAATCTTAAAAAAAATGAAAAAAATTACCACAGAATCTAGTAAACCCACTTATGGGTATATATCCAAAAAGAATTGAAATTGGTATTTTGAAGAGATATATGCATTCCCATGTTCATTGCAGCATTATCTGTAATAGCCAAGACATGGAAATAACCTAAATGTTCATCTACATATGAATGGGTAAAGAAAATATGGTGCATGCAAACAATGGAATATTATTCAGCCTTAAAGAAGAAGGAAATCCTGCCATATGTGACAACATGGATGAACCTAGAGAATGTTATGCTAAGTAAAATAAGCCAGAATGGTGGTTGTCAGGAGCTGGGGTTGAGGGAAATGGAGAGTTGTTGTTCAACATCTATATAGTTTCAGTTATGCAAAATGAATACATTCTAGAGATCTATCATACAACTTGGTGCCTATAATTGGCAATACTGTACTATGCACTTAAAAATTTGTCAAAAATGGTAGATCTCATATTAAGTGTCCTTACCACATTAATTAAAAAATTAAAAACCACCAAAACTTCTTTTCAACATTTTCATAAAGTTGTCATGGGAATTCAATGATACAATTTCCATAAATCTTTGAAAAAAAATAGGGTGCAATAAAATTAAAAAAAAATTGAGATTGTTTTGCAAGCTAGAACTACTATGCAATTTCAGGGGGAAAAAGAGAGATAGATGGCTTGATCATTTTTTCAAATATGAAATTTTGATTATATCCTTATCTTCCACAAGATCTCTTTCAATGGTGTCATTGATTCCATTTTTCTTTTTTCTACCCTTGGGCTAAAAGCTTTGTATATGCAACAAGAAACATATTCAACAGATGAACTTAATCCATATAAAGTAATGAAGTTGTAAAGTAATATCAGTTATAAACTACTGTTAAGTTCTGATTTCCAAATAATTGCAGAAAAACACATTGTCCTTGTTTAAAATTTTTCAATTTTCATTTTATTTTTTGTTTGACACTTGGAATATTCAAGACATTTATCTCATCATAAAGAAAAGTGTCTCCAAAGAAATTAAACTATATCAATCATATTGAGTAAGCCAGGCCATTACTGTATACACATATGCATGGGTATATTAACTTATAAAAACACTCAAGCATAGCTTAAATAAGAGAACATACTAAAATTTCTAAATTTCCTTTGAAAAATGAAATAGATTGTTTGAATTTCCTGAAGTGATGTTTCCTCATTTTACTTTTATTTATTAATTATAGAACATATGCTTAATGGTTGGCTTATAAAACTTTAATTTATAATTAGAGATAATACTTATAATTTGAGAATATATTTTTCATTTGTATATGTGATTTATAGATACTATTTAATTAATATTTAGTAGTATAATATACCTAATGTACATATATTGCCTACATATAACATTAAATTAAATGTGTGAACATTAAATGTTTAAAAAACTGTGTATTAAGGTAAAATGATTAGTCTGATTTATCTAACCATTTAATAGTTTAAAACTTAAAGCTTAATTAGCATCTAGTCCCATTTACTTCATAATTCAGAAACACTACATTCTCTAAAATGAAGTCTTTGCTGCCAGCAGTAGGCAGTATATCCATATTAAGAGTGATTGGACTCTCATTAGAAAGAAAAACAGCATTAATTAAAAGTAAGAAGAAATAAATTTCAGTCTGGCCTCCAACATTCCCTAAATTTATATACTTGAGGAATCCAATAACTTCTCTGAATTAAACTTACCAGTATTGTGAAAATAAAAGGATTATTGAGGATCAGATGAAATTATTTGAAATTTCATGGTAAACTGGACATATTCTATAATTTGGCATTATTTTCTTTATTATTTTCTTTAAATTAATATTACTAACTTGAAATATCCTCCTTGTGACACTTGCCAGTGGTCTTAAATCTAGATATAGACTGATTAAATCTACTCTTTCTTGTATGTTCTCCCTTTTTCTCTTTGTAAGACAGTCACAAATGCCTTGTGATTTTTCCTCCTGAAAAATTCCTAATTTCTTTGAATAATTATTTAAGTGATATTGTGCTTATAGTCACGTTTTATAGGTACATTTTCTTCATGGATTATAAAGTTTTATCTGGCTGGCTGATTTGTTTGTTTTGGCAATGTGTAGCTATAATATAAATACTATGAACCATCTTTCATATTTTGAAAATTTTATCAAATCAGTAGTAATGTTATAGTAAGATAGCTTCCTTTGGAAATAACATATCTTTTTTTTTTAATTTTTTGTGTTTATTTATTTTTGAGAGAGTGAGAGACAGAGCACGAGCAGGGGAGGAGCAGAGAGAGAAGCAGACACAGAATCCGAAGCAGGCTCCAGGCTCCAAGCTGTCAGCACAGAGTCCGACATGGGGTTCGAACCCATGAACCATGTGAGATCATGACCTGAGCCGAAGTTGGACTCTTAACCGACTGAGTCCCCCAGGCGCCCCCTGAAGATAACATATCTTAATAAACCAGTTTACATGGTATCTTAGGCATAATTTTCAGGGGAAATTTGCAGAGCACTTTGTAAAAATGCTGCATCAACTTCTTCTTGATTCTCAGGTAGGTATCAAGGGGTCTTTTTCAACACTTGAAAGTTACACAAAGTGTTTATTTATACAAATTAAGTCTTGCATTTTCAATAGAATAAAAATACAATCTTTTGCTGCATCTTTTTGCTGTAGTTTCCCTACTCATCAGTTGATTGGTTGGAATTCATCCTCTCATTTTCCACCAAATAGAGCTCATGGGTTATGTGGGTTATGTATCTTTCATATTTTAAGAACAGATTTTCTGGATCTTATATTTTTGGTTTGTGTTTTTTTTTCTCTAGAACACAAGTGCCCATTCAATATGTAGATTCAGTCTTCTTTGCATTTAAAACTTATAATAATTAACATTTGTTTAGTATTTATTTTGTACTTTTTGCATTTATTCAACAAGTATCATTAGGGATCTATTATGTGCCTAAAATTATCCTCACTACTGGGAATACAGGAGCAAAATATCAGACAAAATTTCCAACCTCGCTGAGCTTGCATTCTAGTCAGGGAGGATAAAAAAGAAATAACACAAATAAATAAATTGTACCAGATGTGAGAAAGTGATGATCTATTAAAAAAACAAAAAACAAAAAACAAAGAAATGAAAAACAGGAGGGGTAAAAATACTCAACACAACGTTGAAGGAGAACAGACTTGGAAGAGTGACACTACTTGACTTAAAAGACTTACTATAAAGTTACAGTAATCAAGAGTGTGGTACTGGTGAAAGAAAAGACTAATGATCAATGGAACAGAGCAAAGAGCCCAGGCATAGACCCATACAAATATAGCCAAATGATCCTTTTGACAGTGGAGCAAAAATAGTCTTTTCAACAAATGATACTGGAACCACTGGATATTCACATGCAAATTTTTTTAAAAAAGAATCTGGAGACAGACTTTATATCAGTTATAAAAATTAACTCAAAACAGATTATAAATCTAATTGTAAAATGCAAAACTCCTAGAAAATAACATAGGAAAAGTAGAAATGACCTTGGAAATGGCAATAGCTTTTGAGATATAATAACAAAGGCATGATCCAGAAAGAAATAATTGATAAATTAGACTTCAGTAAAATTTAAAACTTCTCCTCCATAAAACACAATGTCAAAAGAACAAGAAGACAAGCCACAGCCCAAGTGGAAAATATTTCCAAAGACACATCTGATAAGGACTGTTATCAAGATGTACAAAGAACTCCCAACAACAGGAAAACAATGATTAACGATTAAATGATTAATGGAGATGATGGCTTAATAATGATTTTTTAAAAAAGGCCAAAGACCTTAAGAGACACCTCATCAAAGAAGACATACAGATGAACAATAAGCATATGAAAAGAGGATCCACAGAATTTATCATCATGGAAATGCAAACTGAAATAATGAGATACCAGTACACACTACAATGGCCCAAATTTGGAGCACTAACCACACCAAGTGCTGACAAGAATACAGACCAACAGAAAACTTTCACTCATTTATGGTACGAATGTAAAATGCTACAGCCACTTTGAAAGACAATTTGGCAGTTTCCTAGAAAAGTAAACATACTCTTACCATAAGAATCAACAACTGCACTCGCTGGTATTTATCCAAGGAATTATAACCATATGCCCATACGAAAACCCACACATGGATGTTTGTATTAGCTCTGACATAATTACCAAAACTTAGAAGTAACCAGGTAGGTGAATGGATAGAAAATTATGGTACATCCAGAATTGGGTTTTATTCAGCACTAAAAAGAAATGAGCTATCAGCCATGAAAAGACACAGAGAAATCTCAAATGTATATTACTAAATGAAAGAGGCAAATGTGAAATGTCTACATACTGTATGATTCCAAGTATATGAAATTCTGAAAAAGGAAAAACTATGGAGACAGTAAAAAGGTCAGTCATTGCCAGGAGTTAAGAGGATGACAGGGAGGATGAATAGGTAAAGCACAGATGATTTTTATGGCAGTGGAAATACTCTGTATCCATACACTTTACTCTACATTTGTCCAAACCCATAAAATGTAAGGTACCAAGAGTGAACCCTAATATATCTCTTGGAACTATTAAACAGAGCAAAATTTTAAAACTTCATGTAAAAGTTACAACAGAAAATGTTTTAAACTGCATTGAGAAAGTTATTTTTTAATATATGTTTTGGTTATATTAGCATGAGCATGGAATCTATTCAGAATTTTAGGTAATTAACATAATTTGTCATTGAGACTATGATACTTGGAGAACATATGGGGGGCGGATGAACAAATGGCTAAATGTCTTTAAGTAGTTTGCTAAATCCTAGGAAATAAAATCATGGCTCTGCATACAGGAAGCACTCATGCATAAATTTCCCTTTTTCCTTCAAAGACTGTGTTTGTTGTTGTAAATGAGAACCCACATACACAATTACCTGTGATTCAAGAAGGCAGCTGCAAATATATGACACCACGGATGCATCTGTAGAAGAAGAAGAAAAAAAAGCAGATGCTGTGATTTTTATTTAGACTCCTTTCAAAGAAGAGATGAGACCCAATAGGAAGAAAAGTCACTAGACAATTAATAAACATTACTTTTCATCTCACTGCTTTACTTTTATTGCCTCATCCTTTATAGTTTTATGGGTTTGTTCTTGCCGCCCTAATCTTTCCCTCTTGTAATTTTGTGTTGATTTAAAATCAGCTTTCCTGTGGCTTTTTTAAACTAGGGAGTTCTCCATTAATAGTGTGCTTGCCTAGCATTTTCCCTTATCCTTCACAGCTCTACTTAAGAGTTAAAAAAGTAGGTGATAAAATTGAAATATGTCAATATAAAAATGAAGAAAAGGATTTGTCTTAGTATATTAGGAAGATTAAGCAATGGTAAGAGAGTTCTAGACCATCGAGGTTTTATCTTTTGCTTGTTGAAGCTGCTCTCACATCTCTATAAAGACACTGGATGACAGCTCTCCTCCAAGGTCAGGTTATTTTGTTACTGCAAGTGAAAAGCATGAGGGAGATTTATTAGGTAGCAACGTGCATCTATGCATTTTATCTCTCTCCAATATAAATACCTAGGAGACACTTGAAACCGTGTTTAAAAGGAGTCCTAATGAATTATAAATGATGATAAATCTGACTTGATTTCAAAGTGATGGGCGTTTTACATTTAGCACTTTTACTGTGGAGGTTGCCTTTTGTTACCTACCTCTTTTAAGTTCAAATATATGATGCATTATGCAAAACTGGTATTTAGAGGCTTCAATTAAAACAACAAAACTATAAAATAAAATATAAATACAGAACAGTCTTTTATTAGAAAACACTGAGAACTTACATATAGAAGCATACACACATACATGGATTTATCTATTTGGATTTACTATTTATCTATACAGATTTACTTTTTCATATCAAGTTTATACTAGTTTTTGAAACAAGGGCATATTTAATTTTGACAAACCACAGATAACTGTTATTGTTTTTACCTAAGAAAGATCCAGTTACTCCAAAAAAAAAAGGCTTGAAATGTTTTATATGAAGAAACTATAAATATTTTTATGATCTTGTTTGCTATTATGCATTTGAATATTTCTGGTGCATGACCACAAATAATAAATATTTTATAAATTTAAGGAGTCTATATGTGTGTTTAAATTTCTCCAGGAATGAAAAAACGTGTAGAATATAACAACATTTGGGGCGCCTGGGTGGCTTAGTAGATTAAACATCTGACTTCAGCTCAGTTCATGATCTCATGGCTTGTGAATTCAAGCCCTGGGTCAGGCTCTGCATTTATAGCTCAGAGCCTGCTTCAGATTCTGTCATTCTTTCTCTCTTTCTCTCTCTCTCTCTCTCTCTGTCTCAGCCCCTCCCCCGCTTGGGCATGTGTGCTCTCTCTCAAAAGTAAGTAAACATTTAAAATAGACTTAAAAAAAAGAATATAACATCAGTTTTTGGTATGCATATTATATAAAGCAGACAGGCAAATTGACTAACAACAAATTACCGATTTCAGGATATGATTAGAGGTTGGGTTAATTATACCTATTCTGAAATTAAAAGCTTTGAAATTCCACATTTCTGGCACTCATTTACTACTCTCAGTCTCCATATTTGTAAAGTAGGAATAATAACAGTGTAATGGTGTTTACCTATTGGTTACTGTAAAAATGCAATGCAAAGGGAATTATGTACACAAAGGTATTAATAAACTCCTAGCTGGTAGCAAGTGTTTAATAAATATTTGTTATTAGATAATAATTTATTCCTTCTCACTTCTTTTATTAATTGAAAAAACACAAAGTGCTTCAATGTACCAGAGACTATTTTCAACACAAAAGTTGTCTACTTTGTGGAGGTTACATTCTGGTGAAGAAGATGGAAAGACGGGTCATAAGGAGATGATCAATATAATTGTACTATCACAAGGAGTAATATATTAAGTGCTATGAAGATAAAAAGGGTAAATTATGAGAGAGTTGCCTTGATGCTATGTTAGGTCGAGTTGTTGGAATAAGTTTTTATTCTTAGTAAATTGACTCATGCTTTTAATCTATATACGTCTGTGTTTCAGTTAGAAATTGTATTTAACATCTCCATTTTCTTGAAATACCACGATACTGAACTATCATTCCTATCTCTATCCTTTCTATATCTGTAACTCTAAACTCTAGTGAAAATGGACACAACATTCTGTTTAACTTTGAAATATTTAATTTTAAAGAAAAAAGAAAATATAAAGGCAAGAAATTCCTAAAACATGAAAACTACAAAAAACATTTCCTCTTTATTTTTCTAAACTTCTTTGTCAGATTGCCTATCTACACCATTGAGAAATCCTGGTTTCATAATGTTATCTACATAATAGGCCATGCAGGCCATATTAACATAGTAGCATTGCTAAATTATTTAATGTCCCTAGTAGACCTAGGGGTCTATATTAAAGATTGCAATGATTAAGAATTAAATGATGTCACTTTGGCCTATTTCTAATTTTAAATTTTCTATTTCCTTCTACGGGGTGATGACCAAGATGTTAAATTTAGGTTTGAGGTAAGTGTATATCACACAGACCTTGATCTGGCAGCAAACTTATTTTTTTTTAATCAGTAAAGTTCTCACTGTAATGTGAATCTTGTCTCCTTGCATAGAATAACATATAGATTTAATTTCTACTCTTTTCCCCACAAAGCCAAGAATTCAAAACTATTTGAAAGGTGTTCAAAGTTTCTTTTCAGAGACATGTCTTAAAATGTATAACATTTAGTCTAATTTGGGGGAAATAAAGACAAACTTAAAGATGCAATTCTCTTAAGGTGGGAATATGAAAGAACAGAAGATGAAAACTCAGCATAAATGGAGAGTGTCACAAGGCTTTACAGTAAGTATCAGCCAGCGATGTGACAAGAGAAGCAATTTTGTAAGCACCATGGTAGTAATTAAATAAGTTACCAAGATACATTCCAAGATGTCATTCTTGATTATATAGCTCAAAAGTGTCAAATTCACTGCCTATATAGGAATATAAATTCCATCACACAGGATAAAGAAGACTATATTAAAAATGTGGATGTTGACTAAAGAAATAGGAATACTAACCTACTGTAGTTAATTAAATATATCAAATAGGAAGACATAAAGCAATCTAAAGTTTGTATTTATGTAGTTATAGTATTTAAAAATAAGCATTGTGATTAGGGTTTAGCCTTATTTTCTAAAACACTGAAAATAGAATATACAAGATCATTTGAAATTCTGGTTTTACTTATATGCTTCTATTTATACTTATCAAAAGTTAAGAAAAGCATTGGACCAATGACCACTTACTGCCAGGATGTTATACAATAACCACATGTAATTTTATAGAATCTAAAATGCAAAATATAACTTGATGGATTGTATAGAAGTAGGTATGACTTGCTTAATTTTTCTGTTGTTATAATTTAAAGGCATGCTGATACCACTATTAAAGAAACAACAGTGACTTCGTGGTCTCTTTTATTATTGGACATTGCAGAATTGAGCAAAGTAGCCTCTGCCATAAATACAGGGATCCCGTTCATGTGAATTCCAGAAGTCTCTTTCTCTATATGTTTAACCCTTTTATCTTTCTTGCTGTGGTATAACTGCTTGGTAAAATATTAACCTTATTTAAATCTAATGTCCACTCTATCTCTGCAGTTGAATCATACAATGCAGAATTTCACCACCATGCTGACTGGTTTTATCACAAATAAATGAAAGGCACCCTTCAGTAGGCCTTTAAGGCTACCTGCCAATCACACTATACTTCCCCAGAGTATCCACTCATTCCCTCTCCCATTCTTTCTAATACTTAGAACATATTTCTCCCCTTGCTCAAACCTTCAATAACCTCTCAACTATCCTCATTTTCAAGTTTTGTCAAAGAGGACTCCCACATTTTCCATCACCAAGTCTACCTACTTATAGCATATACCCAGATGCTATTGCTGTCCAAGAACCCTCTGTGTTATTATGGTATGTCATACCCTCTTTGTGTGTAGTAATTCTTTTTTTTTTTTAGTTTATTAATTTTGAGGGAGAGAGAGTGAGAGTGATCGGGGGTGGGGAGCAGAGAGAGAAGGAGAGAGAGAGAATCCCAAGCAGATTCTGCACTGTCAGCGCAGGGACTGACATGGGGTTCAATCTCATGACCTGAGCTAAAATCAAGAGTCAGATACTGAACCAACCGAGCCACCCCGGCACCCCTGTATCCCATCCTACAGACATGGGACATTTACAGCTTCTTTCCTTTCTCTCTTCTGTATCACCTAGCTTTTGGCTCTCTCTTTATGACAGAAATATGCTCTTTCCATTTATCTTATGATTTTCTTACCCTTACATCTCATTTTCCCTTTCACCTGTCAGCAGAACTACGAAGAGTGCTTATATTCTTGTCTTCGAATCCTCTCATTATATTCATTTTTGAAATAACTCTAATACAGTTTCCCACAATACCTCATCTAGCTTCTAGGAAACTGTTTTTGTCAAGTAAAGTCAGCAATGAGTTTAATTTGCTCAATTTAATTGTCCTTTTTCAGTCTTTATTGTGCTTGATTTATCACAAACATTTTATGCAATTGATCAATCCCAAATCACAGAAAGACTTTCTTTACTTGCATTCCTGGACATCACACTAACATTGTGTTATTGATATCTTATTTGACAATCTACTCCAACAATTTTCTGAATCTTTTCTAATTTTCTGAACTAAAATATTGGAATATTTTATGTTTCATTCTTTTACTTTCTGGTTCTCTATCTACATTAATGAGATTTCAGGCACATTTTCTTTAAAGGACTAATGAGATTCTTACACAGTACAGAATAGTGAGGGAGGAGTCAAATTTGTTTACATATGTCAATAGTGTCATTAATATATTACTCTTGCTTTGTTACTCTTGGAAGGAACCCTTGACTGGGATGAGGAAGTGTAGTCATAATCATGTCATGAATTGTTTGACCAGAAATCAAATGGTAGTATAAACTTTTCATCAAATGCAAATGCAAATGAAGAGTGTGATTACAACCAAGAAACAGATAGTGTCATCCCCAACTTAGTTAGTGAAGCCAGCAAGGGAAGATAATGAAAGGAGATCAGCAAGAATTTAAATTACCCCAGTTATGAAATCAATAGACCCTTTATTGACTAAGCCTATAATTTACAGAGGAAAAAACTCCTTGACCTGTTTGAAATTCTTTAGAATTGACTGATACTAAATTATGGCCACCTGATTGAATGAAGGATCAAGACATAAATCACAGTGGAACAAAGGTAGTTGACACTCCTGCACATTTGAGTCTATGGAGGAGAAATGTGTGTTATTTGATTATATATGTTACAGCCAAGAAGACTTTCTACTGTAAACATGTCTTATTTAAGTCTTATCTATTGAAACAAAGGGAAAATATTATCTGTGGATAAGAGCACAATATTTATCCTAAAAAAAAACTCCATAATGTTCAGAAGGAAGGATATACTATATTTTGCACATGTTGCCTTATCTTTCTATATTAAAAACTTATCATTATAGAAATATACTCACAGTGCAATATTTCAATAAAATATCTGCAGTTTAATAATAAACATATAGTTCATAATCATGCATTAAGGAAATAACATTGTTTCGGCCACATCTTTAGTTTGAACTGTGAGCTTCTGAATAAATAAATTTTGTGGAATCCCAATTTATTTAATGAACATTTTAGTAGTTACTCATTAAACCCATAATCCTAACTGATGTTATGATTAATAATTCCACTTTACAGTAAAAATAGCCAAGCTAAATCAGTTATACACATAGTAGATTATATTCACATATTGGTACATTCTTACCAGTATAGTTATGATTATGGGTGTCCCCATTCAGAATTTCATTCACAAAAACTACAAAACTTGCCACAATTTCAATGTCTTTGTAAATAACACTTAAAAATAATAAATATTGAGGATTGCTTTGGTAGTTCAATTTGTTAAGTGTTCAATTTTGTCTCAGGCCATGATCTCATGGTTCGTGAGTATCAGCCTTGCATTGGGCTCTGCACTGACAGTGTGGAGCCTGCCTGGGATTCTCTCTCTCTCTCTCTCTCTCTCTCTCTCTCTCTTTCCCTGTCCCTCTCTCTCAAAATAAATAAATTTAAAAAATAATAACTATTGAGATTAAAATTATAATATAAATTGACATCTTTCACATAGACATTGTCTATCACTTTTGTATTTCTTATAATGCACCTTCTCTAGGCAAGTTGATCAAACGCTTAAAATGGATAAATTGCCTGATAATATGTGGTCTTAATGCAATATTCTAAGAAATATATTAAGTTTAAAAAAGAAAACATTTTCTTTTTCCCTCTGTTAAATGCCAAAACTATTGGTAAAATATTTGCTATATTTTTCAATATAGGATTTTATGAAAAACAGATTCTACAGAGTATTAACAAAATCTTAAGTTTTTATATAGGATACAAGTATACATAAATAATGTTTGGATTCTATATATTTAGCCAAACACCATGTCGATTACTCAACAATATGTTCAGAATATCATGTATTCATCATTATAACTTATTCTAATTTTATCATTTATAATACTGTCCATATCTATACAGTGAATATAAAATATACACAAGTGTGTATATATATACACGTATATATGTATATATATACGTGTATATATATATATATACACACACACATATATATATACATATATACATACACACACACACACACACACATTTTGGGCTACTACCAATGAAAACCAAACTTTAAAGTATTTTTTATTGCTGTGCACATGTGGTTGATTTGTTTTAAAAAAGTGTTGCTTAGTCTTTCAAAAAATAAATTAGCCTCTGCAGATGTTACAATGATACACCAGCAACTCAAATAATAAATTGAAGCTTCAAAAAGATGTATTTAGTATTTATGCACAAAAGTAATTACATTAATTGATCTAAATGCCAAAGGTATCATCTGTCTTTGCTTTTATTTAAGTATGAGCTCAAAATCATTTTTCTTATGAGCCAGAATAAATATGTGAACTATCGTTAAGGTCCCAAAAGTATTCTTGTAGTACTAATTAAAAAATTTAATGGTTCCAAAACCAAATGGTTAAGATAAAAACTACATCACCTGTGAAGCTTAGACTAAAAATATGAAGTGAGAAATTATGAAGGAAAATTATGGATAATAAGATTTTTTCCTCAAATTTTCATAGCATTTATTTGATTTTTAAAAAGTTTGAATAATATCCTTTATTATCTAGTTCTTATTCCATGCTCACAAAAATTAGTAATACTTTAAGAATATAAATACTTTAAGAATATAAATATAAATCCTTTAAGAATATAAATACTTTAAGAATATAACTTTAAGAATATAAATATAAATACTTTAAGAATATAATGCAATGAATATATTTTTATAAGTGTATAGCATTTTAATGGGTATGTAAAAACCCGGTATGTTTGTTATAAAGTCATGCTATTAATATTTACCAAAAGCATATTATGTGCTAGACATGCTTCTAAGCCCTTTGCATACTAATGCATTGAAAATTAAATTAATTTAATTCTCAAAACAACCCAATGAATTAGGCACTATTTTTATCTAATTTTGCAATTTAGGAAACTAAGAAAGATATAAATAAATGTAAGTTTATTCTGAATATTTTGGAATAATGTTTGTGTGGTCAGGTTTCTGACCATGTGTACAAGTATAACTGAAAAAAACTGTGTGCTGACAATCGTCTTCTTTCTCTCATGGTTTCATAAAGACCATCATCTTCTGGTTTATAGCTAAAAGCAATATTTCTAACTAAGATGACATTTGTAAATTCCTGGCTGTGGCTCAATTTTTTCATTTACAAAAACATAACATTTGATCAAAATTATGACATGTTTTCTGATGTTTTAAATTAAAATCTCCATAGTCTTATTACCCAGAAATCCATCTTATGTGCTACCATCATGTTAGCACTGTTATCTAATCATAAACTGATCTATCATTGCATCTTTTTGGCAACAATAACTTTGTATTAGTAGACTGTCCAATTTCTTGGATGCTGCAATTGGTGACTACAGAATTTAATGAAATATTCATATCATGGGCAACATTAGTGACATTGATGAAATGTCTAAAAAATTTGGATGTAAGAGTAACATAGCTACTCTACTCATATAGAAACATAAATATAATTATTCATTAGATTATGTTAGTTATATATTGCCAAATTGTATATATGATGTTCGTGAATAATAGTTCATATTAATATACGCATTTACATATTAATACATGCATATACATAGTCATGTAACAAAGTGTTCTTCTATTCTCAGGTTTTGAAGATTTTTCTTAAATCAGGAATGGTGTTAAATATTACCCATACTTATTATTAACATGACTAGATTTTCAAATTTTATTCTATTGTTAAGATTTTTAACATTAATAATTGTCCTAATGTTAAATTATTTTTAAATCTCAAGAGTACACAAATAATTTTTAAGTAACTTTCTTAATTTTTAAGTTACTTACTTGTTTTGATAAATGCCCCATGGTTATTAAATGTTCACATTAGAGAAAGCTGAGTGATAGTATTTGAGAACTCTCTATACTATCTTTGCAACACTTCTGTAAATCTAAAATTATTTAATATTTTTTAAAAATATCCCTGCTCATTATAAGATAAGAATCAAAGAACTCTTAATCAATTAATATTAGTTCTATGGCCATTATAATTCTTGGTCCATGATAACATGCTTTTAAACCCATCTATTCAATCAATAACAATTCACTTCAGTGAATCCACTTCTGAAAGCTATCCAGTCACTATCTACCTCATTTTTTGACCTCAGGTTTTCAGTGAATTTACTCTAGTGGACATTATTCTAAAGATGATGTAATCAAACACACATCTCTACCCAACATACAGTACAAACTATTACATGCCACATTCTCAAGACTGATGTCAACTCACTTTAACCTCTATAACCAACACCACCTTAAAGCCAAAGGCTTTTTAAATACTTCATAAAAGATCAGAATGCTTTGCTAAAGGACACCATGCCTGACCAGCACCATAGCACTCCCTTATTTAAGAAAGTAATACATTAAAGCTTTTTGTTTATAGATACTAAGTGGTGCTTTCAAAATATGACAAAGTCAGTTATTCTTTCAATACAATTCACCCGGGCCTCATAATGAGTAATAGGAGAAGGTATAAAACTCCTACATTGCCACTTTCTCATTTTTTGAGGTCACAGAGTCTCTTATCTCTGTTGACCCAAGAGACCCTATCTCTTAGAGCCAGAAGTAGACTATTCCAATAGACTACAAAAGTAGGCTATTCCAATAGGCTACAAACAATAATTAGTCCAAATGCATGGAATGTGTTCTAAATTGGGTCAATTGGAGGCCTTAACTGAATTTTTTTAGAATTGTTTTGTTTATACAAGTTTAATAAAACTTTAGAATCTTCTTCTAATTATATCTCATCTGGGAACCATGCTGTTCATATATATCTCCCACCTCTATGTGCACTGACACCCAATGAAACCTGTATGTCTTCAGTCACATGTTCTTCCAAAACGTATGTTCAAATACTCAGAATTTGAACAGTTTATGTTACGCTAACAGCAACACAAACAATCCTTTCAGCTAGATCTTCTAACAAGTTTAAATTATCACAGAAAACATCATATACAAATGTAGACCCCTCTGACTCAAACTTTCTATTAAAAACTAATGGTTAAATAGGTTACGGCGATTAAGGAGGACACTTGTTGTGATGAACACAGGGTGATATATGGAAGTGTTAAATCACTAAATTCTATAGCTGAAACTAGTATTTCACTGTATGTTAACTAACTGGATTTTAAATCAAAACCTTTATAGAAAGAAAAAAACTAACAGGAAAAAAATTGAAGAGCAATTTAGAAGGATATGATGAATACACTTTTAAAAATAGTTACAATATATAAAGGGAAGTATATATTATAATAGAAATATTTTCCAAACTACAAAATACCAATGGGAGTTCCCTTTCACCCTTTGTTATATGTTTCTTCTGTTTGCAATTTCTAAACATAGTTGTAGTTTTAAGAGAATAATGACAGTGGATTATTAGGAGTTGCAGTTATTTTGTTAAGGAATCTAGTAGGAGAGAACACCAATCACTTGGAGGTAGTACTGTCCATAATCAGAAACTTTAATTTAAGAATATGTTATTCACTCAGAACATTTCCAGAGGTCCTGTGGATATATGGAGATTTTGTATATGAATATGCACAATCTTATAACAGTTTAGTAATTTATTTTGGTAAGTAAACACAGCATTTTTTGTATATAAATCAGCTACAGAATTGGAATGATAAGATCCAGAGTTAAGTATTTCTGAAGCTGTCTCTATAAAAACAATTTTCAAAATATAAGTTTAAATTGTCTTATTGGTCTTAGACAATTAAGTTGTCTTAAATTGTCTTATTCCTACCTCAAGTAGAATGTTTTACAATGAAATTTTGCTGTAACTTACATGAATTCATAATTCAAAATATAGTGGTGTCATATATTATGTATAATTTATGGGTGTGAATTCCCAGGGAGGCTACTGAGGAATGCAAGGTCTAGAACACCCATCCATTCAACTATGCAAAAAATGTTAATTGTAGATATCATAATAAATAAATGTCTTTCTTGGGGCTTATACTCTGGTTGAATGGGAAAAAACAAAAATCAAGATAAATAAGAAAATGTACAGAAATGTGTGATAAGTGGTATGGAGAAAAATAAAGCCAGAAATGTAACAACGAATGTAGGTTAGAAATTGCAGCTTTGGTAGATGTGTGTGTGTATGTATGTGTCTGTGTGTGCACACACGTGTGTTTATGTAATGCTTTCTTTTTAGAGTAAGTAGTGCTTCTTGAATCTCTAGATTGATGCTTCTCATACTTTTGGGAAAGCCGTGTGCTAATCATGTCCATATCCTTGCTTCTCTCACTCTTATATGCCAGCTGTGATTACATTAATGGTTTCTACATTTCCCTTTTGTCTTTTATCTTCTCTCCTTTTCTTTGTTAGTAAATCTGTATTTTTCTTTCAAAAAATTTCCTCTGAGGAACAACATCAAAGTTTTTTTTTAATGTTTATTTATTTTTGAGACAGAGAGAGACAGAGCATGAACGTGGGAGGGTCAGAGAGAGAGGGAGACACAGAATCTGAAGCAGGCTCCAGGCTCTGAGCTGTCAGCACAGAGCCCAACGCGGGGCTTGAACTCACGGACCGTGAGATCATGACCTGAGCCAAAGTTGGACACTTAACCGACTAAGCCACACAGGCGCCCCCAACATCAAAGTTTTTGTTGCATTTGGCTACCCTGAAATACAGCCAGATCAACACTAAACCATCCTGCACACCTAGAAAACTAATTTGAGGATTAACAGAACAATCTTCACAACCTGAACCAGAGAATTTGGCAGGTACGTGGCGCAGAGAAGTGAACTGCATGAGAGAGAAGACGTGGAGGGCAAGGAGTTATTTGTGCTTGTGGAGAGAGGATGGAGATGGGGGGAAAGTTCGGGAAAAACACCCCCCCCAAAAAGCAGCTGGAGAGAAAGTGGAAAAGCAGAAACAGCTTCAGGGACTGAACTCAAAAGGGAGAAAGGATAAAGGAGAGGGTTTAAGTTCCATTAAGATTCTATACACAGGGGGAGCGCAGAGTCTGAAACTCCGCAGCTCAATACTTAGTGGTGCTCTGGTAGGAAGGGGTAATCCCCAGGAGCAGAGTGAAGTCCGGGGGTCTTTGGGTCACACGGGGAAAGGCAGTTCCCCTGCTGGGAGGCCATTTGGTAGAGGCTGTGTGACCACCCCGCAGGCAAAGGTCCCAGCAGACCCCAGAGAACAACCACATTCATTGGTGCTAGAATAAATACGTTAAGGGTGAAGCCTGGTGCCAGATGTGTGCTGCAATTTTCTATAATCCCTGAAATGCTGCTGCCACACGATCGCATGAACTTTTTCTGGGGCAGTCTGGCACCTAGCCACAGTCTCTGGGCATCAGCAGCAGCACAGTCCAGCAAACATTCCTGGGTGCAGCCAGCATCCAGCCATTGCTCGGTGAGACCTTCATGCAGAGGGTCAGACATTTTTATTAAATATTTTTATTAAAATATATATTTTTGTACATTTTTTACTTTTTTGTAAATTTTTCAAATTCTATTTTACTTCCATCATTTCATTTCATTCTATTTTATTTTATTCATTTTTTTTTCAAATTTTAAAACGTTTTCCTTTTTTTTTCTCTTTTCTTATCTTTCCCTTTTTTCTCTAATCTATCAAGCTCCTTTCAACAACCAGACCAAAACACACCTAGGATCTAGCACCATTTACTTGATTTGTGTGTGTGTGTGTGTGTGTGTGTGTGTGTGTGTGTGTGTTGTTTTTAATTTTTTAATTTTTTAATATTAATTTGTTTACCTTCTTAATTCCTTTTCTTCCTTCAAAATGACAAAACGAAGGAATTCACCCCAAAAGAAAGAGCAGGAAGAAACTACAGCCAGGGACATAATCAACACAGATACAAGCAAGATGTCTGAATGAGAATTTAGAATCATGATAATAAGAATACTAGCTGAGGTCGAAAATAGATTAGAATCCCTCTCTGCAGAGATAAAAGATGTAAAATCTAGTCAGGATGAAATGAAAAATGTTGTAACTGAGCTGCAATCTCAAATAGATGCCACAGAAGCAAGGATGGATGAGGCAGATCAGTGAATCAGTGATATAGAGGAAAAACCTATGGAGAATAATGAAGAATAATAAATAATGAAAGAAAAGAGGGAGACGAAGGCAAAAGAGCATGATTTAAGAATTAGAGAAATTAGTGACTCATTAAAAAGGAACAACATCAGAATCATATGAGGCCCAAAAGATGAAAAGAGAGAAAAAGTGGTAGAAGGGTTGTGTGAGCAAATCATAGCAGAAAACTTTCCTAACCTGGGGAAAGACACAGACATCCAGGAAGCACACACAAAATCCAGGACGCACAGAGGACTCCCATTAGATTCAACAAAAACCGACCATCAACAAGGCATATCATAGTCAAATTCACAAAATATGAAGGCAAGGAGAGAATCATGAAAGCAGCAAGGGAAAAAAAGTCCCTAACCTACAAGGGAAGACAGATCAGGTTTGCAGCAGACCTATCCACAGACTTGGCAGGCCAGAAAGGAGTGGCAGAATATATTCAATGTGCTGAATAAGAAGAATATGCAGCCAGGAATTCCTTATCCAGCAAGGCTGTCATTCAAAATAGAAGGAGAGATAAAAAGTTTCCCAGACAAACAAAAATTAAAGGAGTTTGTAACCACTAAACCAGCCCTGCAAGAAATTTTAAGGAGGGACTTTCTGAGGGGAGAAAAAATGAATAAAAAAAAGACCAAAGGAACAAAGACTATAAAGAACCAGAGAAAACCACCAGAAACTCCAACTCTAGAGGCAACATAATGGCAATAAATTCATATCTTTCAGTACTCACTCCAAATATCAATGGACTAAATGTTCCAATTAAAAGACATAGGGTAACAGAGTGGATAAGAAAACAAAATCCATCTATATGATGTTTACAAGAGACCCACTTTAGACCTAAAGACACCTTCAGATTGAAAGTAAGGGGATGGAGAACCATCTATCATGCTAATGGTCAACAAAGGAAAGCCAGAGTAGCCATGCTTATTTATATCAAACAATCTAGACTTTAAAATAAAGACTGTAACAAGAGATTAAGAAGGGCATTATATCATAATCAAGGGGTCTATCCACCAAGAAGACCTAACAATTGTAAACAATTATGCTCCAAATGTGAAAGCCCCCAAATATTTAAATCAATTAATCACAAACGTAAAGAAACTCATTGATAATAATATCATAATAGTAGGGGACTTCAACACCCCACTTATAGTAATGGACAGATCATCTAAACAGAAAATCAACAAGGAAACAATAGCTTTGAATACACCCTGGACCGGATGGACCTCACAGATATATTCAGAACATTTCATCCTAAAGTAGCGGAATACATATTCTTCTCCAGGGCACATGGAATGTACCCCAGAATAGATTACATACTGGGCCACAAGTCAGCTTTCAACAAGTACAATAAAGGACAAAAAGATCAAGATCATACCGTGCATATTTTCAGATCACAATGCAATGAAACTCGAAATCAATCACAAGAAAAAATTTTGGAAAGATAACAAATACTTGAAAACTAAAGAACATCCTACTAAAGAACATCCTACTAAAGCATGAATGGGCTAACCAAGAAGTCAAAGAGGAAATTCAAGATGAAATGAGATGAGATGATATAACTAAAATAAAGTAATACAATATAATAAATTAATATATCACCCTATTTTTGTAAATCAATTTTATTTACCCTTTCTATGAAAAGTTTGCCTATCTCTGATTTAGAGTGAAGGAAATGGTTGTTTAGTTGCCAACTCATCCAGACTAATACTTTTTCAAATAAAAAAAAAGTATTAGAAAGCAACCATGCATTTAGATGACATATCAATGTCAAGGAGCTCTTATGTTTATAAATGTTTAAGCTCAATCTGTGTACTTATCTTCAAGCAAAATGGATCCAAACATTTCTTGGATCACACAGGTTCTCTGGATACACTCTGAGTAGCATGAGTATAGAGGTGAAAAATATATATATATATAACCTCCATAAAAAAAAACTGCCTAGGTTTAAATCGCAACTCTACAATGTACTACTATTTATTTTGTCAAGGTATTTATATCTTTGTTTCTTATGCTCCATATGTGAAAAGTGAGTAGAGTCATAATAATAGTGAAATAATATTTCTTATCTCATGGAATTCTTGCAAGCATCACATTAGTTAAAATATAAAGCACTTAGAATGTGCCTAGAATGTATTTTTAGCATTAAAGTGCTAGCTCTTATTACTATTTCTTAATATCTGAAGCAGTCATAAGACCAAAATATAGCTCAACTACTTACTCACTTAAATGTTAATTATTGTTTACTCCAGAGCAAAGGAAATAGAGTGTACCTCTGGATAATTTTGGTCATGAATGAATCTAAGATTTGCATAGAGAAATCCAATTAAAAATAATTATTTTACCTCCTTTGGTAATGACTGAAACATTTTTTTTAAATTAAGACTTTATTTCCATAGAGCAGTTTTAGGTTCTTAGCACAGTTGAGGGAAAAGTACAGAGATTTCCTATGCACGCCCTGTCACCACACATGCATAGCTCTTCCCCCATTACCAACATTTCCCACCAGAGTGGCAGATTTGTTACAACTAATGAACCTACACTGACGCATCGTAATAACCCAAAGTTCAGAGTTTACATTATAGTTCACTCTTGGTGGTGTTGTATATTCTGTGGGTTTGGACAAATGGATAATGACATGGATCCATCACTATAGTATCATACAGAGTATTTTCACAGCCCTAAAAATCGTCAGTGCTTTATCTCTTTTTCTCTCCCTTTCTCAAGGTCTGGTAACCACTGAGCTTTTTACTGTCTCCATAGTTTTGCCTTTTCCAGAATATTACAAATGTTAGAATCATACAGTAGGTAGACTTTTCAGAACAGTTTCTTTCACTTAGAAATATACATATATATATATATATATATATATATATATTATATATATATATATATATTTCAGGTTTCTCATGTCTTCTCTTGGCTTGATAGCTCATTTCATTTTCACACTGAATAATATTGAAACATTTTTTAAAGGACTATGCTCTCTGAATGGAAGCCAAATTTTAAAAGGCCCATTTAAGAAACAACAGGAAGGGAATGTTTTTTGAGCAAGATTGAACAAAATCTCTTAGCTAGGAGCTACAGCAACTTTTTGTTTAACAAACACCTTATTCAGCTACTTTCTTTTGAACTCTCATTTGCAATATACCACAATATATTATGCCCTTTGTTTATAACTGAGCTTCAGTTTACAGTACCCAGAGGCCATGATGCAGGTTGCTTGTTCTCAGCCTCATCTGCCTTTCTTTCAGGATTGTTTACTTCTTCTTTCAAAATCTCAGGTCTATAAAGAATTTGGAAGCCCTTCATAGAGGACAAAGAATTATTTTTAAACATGAACTATTTGATGTGTTTGTATTCAATAGATGAAAAGATACAATCATAAAGGTTGTTTTTTAGAAACGTGTAACATTTATCCAAACCAAAATCTAATTAATGTATTGTGATAAGATCATACAATTATCAATAAATTATTTTCTCACCTCTGACCATAATTTATCCATTTAGGTCATCTCAGATATCTCATTTTCTATGAAATAGCTGCCAATTTTTATAATCAATGATTAATCCTCATTCTTTTTATTGCTAGAATACCCAATTTGTACATTATAGGGCACAAAGTTGTCTGCTTTATACTATAGCTATTTTTTTCTTTCAATCTATATTGTGAGATCTGTGAGGCTAGACTTATATCTTATTGATACTAATAACTTTTCAAATTTAGTGTTCTTTTGCTTTTAAAATTTAGCCACCTAATAGTAAGTTAGACCAGTCCATACTGGCATGCAATCGTAGAGCAAGAGGTCACAAATTACTGAGGTTTCCAGGCAGGAAAAACTGGTGAGTCATTAATAATTACACAGACATTGATCATATTGTAACTATTAAAGCTCACTTCCCCTCAAAAGCAACACAAATAATATAAAAAAATAAGCTCGATGAGAATAGCTTGCTTACTAACATGCAATATTTATATAGTGATTACATATTGTAATCTTAGTTAATTTTCATACAACACAGGGGAGTAGTATCATCCTCACTTTATATATGAAAGAAGATATATTTGAAATTGTCATGTTGTGAACAATAGACTTAAACCTTAAGTCCTGGCTTTTAACTTTCTGTATAGGTTCCTTTTATCTACATGAGAGTTTATGTTATGATTTAAGTATTGGTTTCTTATGTATCTTCAGGACGGGTACATTATAAATTTCCACTAACAAATAAGTCCACTTTTCTTACTTAAATTTTAATATTCTTCCAATGGGAACGGTAGCTGGTACTGGTTTAGAATATGATACCCAAGTGATATCTGGTCAATAACACTTAGATCCCCACAAAATGATTTATTTCCCCTGTTTCTAGATAACAAAATTTCACTTCCAATCTAAACTTGACAAACAACACATTGAATGTAGAAGGAAAGGAAAACAGAACTAATTAAATAATAATTGATGGCTAAGTTGTTTGATTCTTCATGAATATGATTAAATAGGGTGTACTAGTAGGCAGACTCTTAACTCAGAATATCTTTGATGTGAAGTACATCTAAAGAATTCTCATGTAAGAGTTGTATGAAAGAGGGCTAACCACCATTCAATCTATTCCCAAGGTTACCTGCTAGTCTGAGTGCTTCCGTACCATTATAAAAATCTGCCAAGCATTCAAAACCAATTACACACAGGATGTCAAGTGTTGTCATTCCAGCTGTCCTTTCACTCCTCAGGGGCTCCCACTGACCGTTTTCAGTTAAAAACATATCCTACCATCTTGAGGTTTTTGCCAAGATAAGCATTACTATTTTTATGTCTATCTCTTAAACAAAAATAAATGTGATTGTCTTGAATAGACAATAATTACCATAGGTTACAGATGATTTTCCTGGTTACTACATTCTATAGATTTCTATTATCAAGAAAAAAAATCTCAATCTCTGTGGGTGATTTTCCACAGAATTTTAGGTATGTTACTGAACAATTTTACTATATCATCTGAGAATGTTACCAACATGTCTTAACCAATCTAAGAGATAAAAATGTGGAAGCTAGTAATTAGAATGAATAAATTACCAATAATATTCTAGGATCATTTCCTAAAATTGTTGGTGTATGTGCATCATTTAAAATTTTTCAAATATTTTAGATTAACAACTTTTAATGGATTCAGCAAATTTTAATCACGTTAATCAATAACAACACCAAATCAAGTACCTACTTTGCACTAAGAAGTTTTAAGATCTTTGAAGCCTAGAAAGAGGTAATGTTTTGAAAATATTGGAAGACAATGAATAAATATTGCAATAAAAAGTATTAAATTCTATGTCATAAAATGTTTTTATGGGGATAAAATAATAACAGAACTATAAATCATATGTTCTGACTTCAGTGGATTTCTACTCTCAATAATTAAGTTTAGAAGGAAAGAATTTATAATAACAAAATGAGTGATACAAAATTTAGAAGGAAGTATTGTCATTTAAAAATAAAATGGGACACCTGGATGGCTCAGTCAGTTGAGTGTCCGACTTCTGGTTTCAACTCAGGTCATGATTGGTTCATGAGAATGAGTCCACGTTGGGGTCTGCACTAACAGCGCAGAGCCTGCTTGGGACTCTCTCTCTCTCTCTCTCTCTCTCTCTCTCTCTCTCTCTGCCCTTCTCCTGCCTGAACTCTCTCTTCAAAATAAATAAACATTACAAAAAGAAAGTATCATATCACAGTTCCTCAAAATACATTGAAAAATATTAACACTATATGTTAATTAAAACCTGCACAATCTAACATGACTATTCTCCTTTTTATCTTTGTTTCCATTTTATCATTTCTGTACTCAGCACATATTCATGGAATTCATATAATAACCTACATGATTGAGATAAATTAAATTTTATTTTTACTACTTTTATCTAAAAGATCAGATTTATTAGAAACTAGAAAATTTTAAAACATTACCAATTCTATAATTAAGTAAGAAATGACAGGAATTTTAGGTGAATGTAGGTCAACATGAGATTCATTGACAAGGGCACCCCAGTGGCTCAGTCAGTTAAGCGTCTGACTTTGGCTCAGATCCTGATCTCATGGTTTGTGAGTTCAAACCCCACTTCAGGCTCTATGCTGACAGCTCAGAGCCTGGAGCCTGCTTCGTGTCTTCCCCTCTGTCTGCCCCTCCCCTGCTCATGCTCTGTCTCTCTCTGTCTCTTAAAAATAACTAAACATTAAGATTGATTGATAAAAAATATCAATAATATTACTTATGCTCACTGTGTGCTTGCTTTGTCCACAGCACCACATTATATGTAGAAAATACTGAAGTGAAGTACAAGTGCAAAACTTTCTGCATTTGTATTTATACTCTATAAGGTACTGTCTTGGATTGTCACAAATGGCTCTAATGTAAGAATTAATAAAATTAACAAGAGAACAAACAACATGAATGGAATTTCTGCATACAAGAAGATAATTTCGAACTGGGAATATCATATTAAGTCTTTATAAAAAAGAGTAAAATGAATATAATTTAAAAATACTAAAAGAAAAAAAATACTGAAGTACAAAACTATGTTTTAAAATATATAATGCATATATATAATAAATAATAATTAAATTTAAACAAGTTAAACAGAAAAATTATACATCACACTAACAAGAGGAAAGAAAGACCACATTATTATTGCAATACATGCAGAAAAAGAATTTGAGAAAATGCATTAAAAATTCTCAACAAAGTAAGATTAGAGGAAACATACCTCAACATCCTAAAGTCATACACAAAAAGTCCACAGCAAACATCATACTCAATGGTGGAAATGTGAAAGAGGTGGAAACTTCTTCCTCTAAGTTCAGTAACAATATAGTCCTTATGTCCTAGCCACAGCACTCTTATTCAACATAGTCCTTTATGTCCTAGCCACAGCAATCAGACAAGAAAAAGAAACAAAAGGCATACAAATTGGTAAGGAAGAAGAAAAAAAAGTCACTATTTGCAAATGACATGATACTAGAAATATAAAACCCTTAAGACTCCACCAAAAAAAACTATTTGAATAAAACTCAGAAAAGTTGCAGGACACAAAACTAATAAACAGAAATATGTTGTATTTCTACACACAAATAATGATGTAGCAGAAAGAGAAATTAGAAAACAATCCCATTTACAATTGCACCAAAAAGAATAAAATATGTAAGAATAAATTTAACCAAGTAGGTGAAAGACCTGTAATCTGAAAACTATTAGACACTGATGAAAGATAATGAAGTCAATATAAATAAATGGAAAAATATTCCATGCTCTTAGACTGGAAAAATTAATATCATTAAAATGTCCATACTACCCAAAACAATCTACAGATTCAATACAATCCTATAAAAATATCAACAACATTTTTCACAGAACTAGAACAAATAACCCTATTTGTATGGAGCCACAAAAGACCCCAAAGAGCCAAAGCAACCTTGAGAAGAAAGAACAAAGCTGGAGGTGTCATAACCACAGATTTTAAGATATACTACAGAGCTATAGTAATCAAAACAGTAGTGTTGTCACACAAATAGACACACAGATCAATGGAACAGGATTGAGAACCCAGAAATAAACTCACTTCTATAGTCAATCAATCTATTACAAAGGAGGAAGGAATATATGATGAAAAAGATGGTCTTTTTAATAAGTGATGTTGGGATAAAAGGACAGCTAAATGCAAAAGAATGAAACTTGACCACTTCCTTACAACATACACAAAATAAAATAGATCGAAGATCTAATTGTGAGACCTGAAACCATAAAACTCTTTAAGAGAAAAACATAGGTATTAATCTCTTGGACATGAGGCTTAGTAAAGTATTTATGGATTTGTCTCCCCAGGCAAAGGAAACAAAAGCAAAACCAACCTAATGGGATTGCACCAAAATAAAAGATTTTGCACAGCAAATGAAGGAAACCACCAGCACAACAAAAAGGCAACCTAATGAATGGGAGAAGATATTTGCAAATAATATCCAACAAAGGATTAATATCCAAAGTATATAAAGAACTTATATAACTCAACATCAAAAACACAAATAATCTGATTAAAAATAAGTATTTTTTTCCAAAGAAGACATAGATGGCTGACTGACATGAAAAAATGCTCAATATCACCCATCATCAGGGATATGCAACTCAAAACCACAATGAAAGACCACCTCATACCAGTCAGAATGGCAAAATCAAACACACAAGAATCAAATTTTGATGAGGATGTGGAGGAAAAGGAATCCTCATGCACTTTTTGTGGGGACACAAACAGGTGTAGCCACTATGGAAGACAGTGTAGAAGCTCCGCAAAAAAAAAAAAAAAAAAAAAAAAGAACTACTGTATGATCTAGTAATTGCCCTACTGGGTATTTACTCAAAGAATACAAAAAACATTAATTTGAAAGGATATTTGAATCCCTATGTTTCTTGCAGCATTATTTACGATAGCTATATTATGAAAGCAGTCCAAGTATCCATAGATAGATGAATGGATAAAGAAGATGTAGTATGTGTACATAATGCGATATTTTCAGCCATAAAAAAGAATGAAATCTTGTCATTTACAACAACCTGGATGAAGCTAACAAAATAAGTCAGAGAAAGACAAATGCCATATGATTTCACCATGATGTGGAATTCAAGAAGCAAAACAAATGAACAAAGAAAAAAAAAGAGACAAACCAAGGAACAGACTCTTAACTACAGAGAACAAACTGATGCTTACCAGAGGGGAGGTGGGTGGCAGAATGGGTGAAATAGCTGAAGGGGATTAAGAGTACACTTATCTTGATGAGCACTATGTAATATATAGAATTGTTAAATTACTATATTGTATACTTGAAACTAATTTAACACTGCATGTCAACTATACTGGAATTTTTTTTTAAAGGGGAAGAAGAAGAACACTTAACTTAGGATCTATCCACCTGGGAAATTTTTAAGTATACTGTTCAGTATTGTTAACTATAGGTGCTATGCAGTACAGTAGATCTCTAGGACTTATTCATCTTGTGTAACTGAAACTTGTACCCTTTGACTAATATCTTCCTATTTTCCCTTCCCTCCATCCCCTGGCAACCACCATTCTACTCTCTGTTTCTATGAGTTTCACTTTTCTTCCCTTCCCTTCCCCTAACCCTTCCCCTTCCTTCCTTCCTTCCTTCCTTCCTTCCTTCCTTCCTCCCTCCCTTCCTTCCTTCCTTCCTTCTTTTCACTTTTGAGAGAGAGAGAGAGAGAGAGAGATCAGGGAAGGTGCAGAGGGAAAGGGAGAGAAACTTAAGCAGACTCCACACCCAGCATGGAGCCCAGTGTGGGGCTTGATCTCATGAGTGTGAGATCTGAGCTGATATCAAGAGTCAGACTCTTAACCAGCTGAGCCACCCAGGCACCTCTGAGTTTTTCTATTTTAGATTATTTATAAAAGTGGCATCATGTCATATTTGGAGCAACATTGATGAACCTGGAGAACATTATGACAGGTGAAAAAAGACAGACACAGGAACACAAAGGTATTCTTGAGTGTAATAATCAAAGATTAACCCAGGGTGCCTGGGTGGCTCAGTCGGTTGAACGTTCGACTTCAGCTCAGGTCACGATCTCACGGTCCGTGAGTTCAAGCCCCATGTCAGGCTCTGGGCTGATGGCTCAGAGCCTGGAGCCTGCTCCTGACTCTGTGTCTCCCTCTCTCTCTGCCCCTCCCCCGTTCATGCTCTGTCTCTGTCTCAAGAATAAATAAACGTTAAAAAAAATTAAAAAAAAAAAAGATTAACCCAAAAGCCAAGCTACTTAGTAATTAACTTGGAATATTAAAAAAAAAGGTGAGGATACACTGAACTGGATTTGCTAATGGTAGGAAAGCAAATTATTCAATGTTAGAATATATATAAATCAATATTTCATTCACTCATTCATTCATTCAAAGCAATCAACGCGTTTTAGGAAACATAACCAAGGCTCATAGGCAAAATAATTGGTCTGATGTCACAAAACGTGTTTATTGAGTAGATAGGATAAAGGGTCATAGACCCTCAAACTTTAGTGGCAAAAAAATATCAAGGTTTAGTTCCTTATCACATAATTGCTCAAGTTATGGTTTTCAGGTCACAGGCAATTCTAGTTTACAGTATCTTTCTAGAATCCAGGCTGATGGATACATTGCCACCTTCATCTTCTGGCTTCTGAAAGTCACTCTGGTCATTGTAATCCCAGCCCAGCATGGGAAAGTAGAGAGAACAAAAGAAAAGCACAGCCACTTTCTTAAACACCCTGTCATGGAAGAGAAACACATTACTTCCATTCCCATTTCATTACTGAGATACTGGCACAGGGCCACACTTAACTACAGTTGAGGCTGGGAAATGTAATTTGGTGTGTGTCAGAAAAGGGGAAATAGTTTTTGTGGATGTTGAAGATTCTGTCCCAATCAATAAGTGGCAAATAGCGATTTCAACACAGGCAGGGATTTCAACAGTTTATGCTTTTAAATATTATTTTAAGCAAGGAACTGGAACACTAGAAAATCTTTTAAATACACCTCTAGTTAGACACTAATACAAAGAAATACCTTCACATTTAGTTTAATCAAATTTTAATTAGCTGTCTTTCCCCTGCAACGTTTTTTGTGGCCACAGCTATTTTTATTACTATTTCACATGTAGTGTTTAATAACTATAAATATTGTGCACAGAAAAGTAAAATTTCTGTTGACTTACCCAAGGTCTTATTGACTAAAGTTAAATTTGAGGGACTGTGGGACAGTACAATTAGAATGAGATATGGAGCCATAATCATTCTATATCATTCTTTTTCTTGTACACTATTTAAGAATTAAAAATAAAAAAAAATAATTACTAGAATGAAACGTAATTACATACATTAATTACTTTTATATATACATATAGCATTCATACATATTATATATGAGATTCATCTATCTCATTTTTATCTACTTGTAACCTATCTATTATCTTTACATGGCGATCTCCTGCATAGTTTCCTTTTAGTTGCTATATGTTTGCAAATGAAATACTAACTGAAAAAAGTGCTATCTTCTTGAAGCTATTTGAAATCATAGCTAAGAATAGCCATTGAGCCAAAAAGAAAAACTATAAAAACATCTCACGCCAAATCCACAGAACTTGTAATTCCATTGATTAACAAAGCCCATAATGTTGTAAAACTCCAAATCTCTCAAAAATAAAATATCTAATTGTTCCACATGCCAATTATTTATAAAAACAGAAATACTAACTTAATTTTAATTAAAATTGAAGCAGGATACTTTCAGGTTGATTAAATTGAAAGGGAAAATTCTGATAGCCCCAAAAATTTGAAAAATTGCATTTTTTTGGATAAGCATATTTTCTTTTATGTTAGATTATATCAGAGATCTATTTTAATATAAAAATTCTGTCATTCCAAGCAAACACAGGTATGTGGTATATAATTTCCATGGCTAGTACTTATGTAAAGTGTTTTTTTTGTAAGATGTAGTTTGATTAAACATGCATTAAAATTAGTTTCTATAACAGAACAAATAAAAGATACTTAAACAAGTGCAATAAAAATATTTTGTTTGTATTGTAATTTCATATATCTAGAAATAACAAGTAGTAATTGTGCCATTAATAGCTGTGACACAAAATAATAACTCAAAAGTATTTAATGGCAATATACTATAATTTAATATATTTGCCACTGATTTGAGGCACTATCACTTCTGAAAAAAAAGTAACTGTGTACAACTGACACAGAGAAATAACTTCTAGAAGTAAAATTATCAAAGCAATTTTTCTTGTTACTCTAGCAAATGGAATAAAACCAAGGAATAGAAAGAGCAATTCTGCACCAGCAGCTAATTTTTGGAAGATTGATCTTTCAGGAACCATGGCAAAAAAGTGCATTAAGTAGCTATAATTTTGTTTTAAATAGGAACATTCTAAGACACAGTCAGAGATGCTTTGGGAATAGGAAATGAAGAAGTAATACGCAATTACTTTACTTTTGAATCTTCAAATACTTTAAAACTACATTTGGGTCTTTTAATTGGTAGATATGAGAGTTTATATAACTTCTTGAAGTCCTTTACAATTATACCTTATAAGGCCAAGTTGATATTTTAATTTATGTTCAATTCAAATTTTGAGTTTCAGAATTTTATAAGTACAATTTCAAACTACCTGATTATGAATATGCTTATTCAATAATTCTATATCTTTTTAAAATGTAAATTATATGGCAATAGAAAATATTGTTAGTTTATCTGCAATATTATTACTAAAAATGCTTTCATAAAATTATAATTTAATATTAAGTAATTTCTAATTCTCATTGTAGTTTTAATTTAACTAATCAAAACTGGCTTAAATCCTTTAATTTGTTTCAAAGGTAATCATGGATTTAGAAGATCAATAAATGCTTATTAAATACTCCAATAATGATTTGTCTGTACCTTTGGATCTATGGTTTGGTATCTGCCTTAATTTGGGGAGATTCTCAGTTATTATTGTTTCAAATATTCTTCTGTTCCTTCTCTATCTTCTCTTCTGGTATTCACATTATGTATATGTTACACTTATTGAAGTTGTCCCATAGTCTTTGGATATTTTGTTCTGCTTTTTTAAATTTTTGCCATCTTTGCTTTTTGACTTTCAAGGATTCTGTTGATATACTTCTAGCTTAGAGTTTCCTTCCTCAGCTGTGTCTAGTCTATTGGTATGCCCATCATAGGCCTTCTTCATTTCTGTTAGAGTATCATCTTTGATCTCTATCATTTCTCTTTGGTTGTTTCTTAATATTTCTCTTCACTTATATAGCTCATCTGTTTTTGCATGCTGTCTATCTATTAGAGCCCTTCAAATATTAACCATAGGTGTTTTAAATTCTTGGTCTGATAATTTCAATATCCCTGCCATATCTGGTCCTGTTGCTTACTCTGTTTTTAAGTTGTGTTTTTTACCTTTGGCTATGCCTTATAATTTTTTTCTTGATAGTTGGATATGATACACTGCGTAGAAGGAATGGGTATAAGTAGCCTTTTAGTAATATGGTGGTGAGGTGCTGGGGGAGGGGAAGGATTCTATAGTTCTATGATTAGGTCACAACCTTTTAGTGACTCTGTGCCTCTAGTCTACGAATTTCACAAGACTTTCTCAGTTTATTGTTCCTCCAGTAGAAAGACAAGATAGCTACAGTGGGGTAGATTTAGGAATTTCCCTTCTACAAGGGTAATTAGGCTCTGACTAAAACCCAGCTGGTTATGCTCTTATTAACTAGTTTCCCTTGGAACAGGCATTGTTCCAGGGGAACTGAGTGTTGTATTTTTTGAAATGATTTCTTTTAGCCTTCTCTCTGCCAGAACCAGGTAAAACTCACAAAACTCTGGCCCCTCAACACCCTATGACTGGCCCCCTGACGTTTTTAACATTCAGATTGGTCTGAATTGAGCCACCAGTAATTTGTCACTTACTGTTCAGGTCTTCCTATGCCCTCAGTGATTCTGTGGCAGCTTCAGCTTGTACGTCTATGCTTTGGTAAGCCATGACTCCCCATATTCATCTGTCTCTCTAGTTTTGGGGGTGGGGGTTTGCCCTGTTTCCACACCTCTGAAACATTCTAGAAGAGCTGCTGATGTTTCAGTCTGTTTAGCTTTTATACTTGTGGTTAGGATAGTGTGACAACCGCCAAGCTTCTTACATACAGAACTGGAAACCTGAAGTAGACACATTACCTTTAAAAAAGCAAATACAGTTGATAGCTGATAATCTTATCAACACTGACAGTGGCTTAGTATTTAAAAAAAAATCAATATTTATTTTTGAGAAAAAGAGAGACAGAGAGAAATAGACAGAGCATGAGTGGAGGAGGGACAGAGAAAGAGGGAAGCACAGAATCCGAAGCAGGCTCCAGTCTCTGAGCTGTCAGAGCCGAGCCCAAAGTGGGGCTCGAACTCATGAACTACCAGATCCCAACCTGAGCCGAAGTTGGAGGCTTAACTCACTGAGTCATCCAGGTGCCCTGACAGTGGCTTACTACTTAAAAAATACACATATATAGGGGTGCCTGAGTGGCTCAGTCAGTTAAACATCCTACTCTTGGTTTCAGCTCATGTTAGAGCCCACCTGGGATTTTCTCTCTCTTCCTCATTCTCTGCTTCCTCCCCTCCCTGCCTACACTCCTTTCTCTCTCAGAATAAATAAATGAACTTAAAAAGAAAAAACCTTCTTTGTTCTATTAATATGTATTGCCCAAAAATATATTGCCAAAAAACATTTCCTCTTGTTTGCAGTCATTTCCCATCACAGCCCCAAGTAATCACTGGTAATATTTCTATCACAATCATATTATTTAATCTGCTTACATTTGGATCCTTTCTTATCTGGATTCTTTTTTTCTTATCTGGATACATCTATATCTAATCTACATCTATATCTATATCTATATATCTATCTATCTACACATATACATGATTAAAACTATGAAGAAATACTATGTGATTTAAATTTGAACAAAATAGAGAGGAGCCAGGATGGCGGAACAGCATGGAAGCTTTTTGTGTGTCACGCATCCATGAAATACAGCCAGACCAACACTAAAACATCCTACATACGTAGAAAAATATTTGAAAGATTAACACAACAATCTGCACAACTGAACCACAGAATTCAGCAGGTATGCGACACGAAGAGTTGAACTTGGGGAGCAAGAAGCCGCGAAAGGTAGGGAAGCCCTTTTGCGGGCGGAGAGAGGATGGGGACTGGGGGGGGGAGCATACGGGAAAAGCACCCCTCCCCAAAAGCAGCTGGAGAGAAAGTGGAAAATTGGAAACAGCTGCAGGGACTAAACTAAAAAGGGAGAAAGGAGAAAGGAGAGGGTTTAAATTCCATTAATGCTGTAAACAAGGGGAGCACAAAGGCTGCAACTCCGCAGCTCGATACCTGGCAGAGCTCTGGTGGGAAAGGTGAATCCCCAGGAACAGAATGGGTTCCGGGAGGCTCTCAGACCACATGGGGAAAAGCGGTTCCGCTGCTGGAAGGACATTTGGTAGAGACTGTTGAAGCCACATGGTCCCAGCAGACCCCAGAAAATGGCCACATTCGCTGGTACTGGAACAAGGTCGTTAAGGGTGAAGCCTGGTGCCAGATGTGTGTTGCAATTTTCCATAATCCCTGGAATGCTGATGTTACACTGTCTCTCAATCTTTTTTGGGGGCGGGCTGGCACCTGGCCGCAGTCTCGGGGCACCGGCAACAGCAGGGTCCAGTGGGCGTTCCTGGGTGCAGCCAACATTTGACCACTGCTCATTCAGCCATTGGTTGGTGAGACCCTCCATCAGAGGGGCAGAACGGGTCAAAGCCGCAGTTCTTCAGAAGTAAGAGGCCAGGGAAAACAGCCACATCTGAGAAAAATTGGGAGAGAGGTACTGCCTGGGGCCTGGTCACTGAGAGTGGAAAAGCGGGGAGTGGACGAGAGCTGAAGACGGAGGACCGGTGCGTGATTCCTGATCGAGGAGAACAGAGTGTGTGGCTGGGTGGCGCCATTTCACTGCTGCCGTGCATGAGCTTGTGCCCCTATAAGCACCACAACAATCCACTCCAGTAGTCTAGCAGCGCCATCTAGTGGAGAGCAGAGCTGTTACACAGAGTCCCACCCAACTGGGCCAACTTTCTTCAAGAACACAAACCTCACCGCCGGCTTAATTTAGGGACTATAAAGAGCTACATGACTAACCTCTAGGGGAAAATGAAGCAATTTCAGTCCTACTTCCATCTGTTAGCAGGCTCATCTATTCAATTTTTTTCCTTTTTTTCTCTTTTTCCCTTTTACAATTCTTTTTCTTGAATACAGAGAGAGAAAAAACTCATTTTTATTTTCAATTTTTATTAAAAATATGTCTTTAACTTTTATTACTATATTTTTACTGTTGTGTAAATTTTTTAAAAGTCTACTTTACTTCCATCATTTTATTTTAGTCTACTTCAGTGTACTCAACTTTTCTTTTTTTTTTAATTTTTTTTAACGTTTTATTTATTTTTGAGACAGGGAGAGACAGAGCATGAACAGAGGAGGATCAGAGAGAGGAAGACACAGAATCTGAAACAGGCTCCAGGCTCCGAGCTGTCAGCACAGAGCCCAACGCAGGGCTCGAACGCACGGACCGCAAGATCATGACGTGAGCTGAAGTCAGCTGCTCAACCGACTGAGCCACCCAGGCGCCCCCCACCTTTTCAAATTTTCAAACAATTTCCTTTTTTTTTCTTTTTTACTTTTTCAGTTCTTTTCTTTTTCTTGAATGCAGAAAGAGAAAAACTTCATTTTTACTTTCGATTTCTTTTTAAAATATTTTTATTTAATTTTTATTACTATATTTTTTGCTTTTATGTAAATTTTATCAACTTCTATCTTACTCCTATCATTTTATTTCAGTCTACTACAGTGTATTCAATTTTTTTTTTTTTTTATTTTTTTTTTTTATGAAATTTATTGACAAATTGGTTTCCATACAACACCCAGTGCTCATCCCAAAAGGTGCCCTCCTCAATACCCATCACCCACCCTCTCCTCCCTCCCACCCCCCATCAACCCTCAGTTTGTTCTCAGTTTTTAAGTCTCTTATGCTTTGGCTCTCTCCCATTCTAACCTCTTTTTTTTTTTTTTTCCTTCCCCTCCCCCATGGGTTCCTGTGAAGTTTCTCAGGATCCACATAAGAGTGAAACCATATGGTATCTGTCTTTCTCTGTATGGCTTATTTCACTTAGCATCACACTCTCCAGTTCCATCCATGTTGCTACGAAAGGCCATATTTCATTTTTTCTCATTGCCACGTAATATTCCATTGTGTATATAAACCACAATTTCTTTATCCATTCATCAGTTGATGGACATTTAGGCTCTTTCCATAATTTGGCTATTGTTGAGAGTGCTGCTATGAACATTGGGGTACACGTGGCCCTATGCATCAGTGCTCCTGTATCCCTTGGATAAATTCCTAGCAGTGCTATTGCTGGGTCATAGGGTAGGTCTATTTTTAATTTTCTGAGGAACCTCCACACTGCTTTCCAGAGCGGCTGCACCAATTTGCATTCCCACCAACAGTGCAAGAGGGTTCCCGTTTCTCCACATCCTCTCCAGCATCTATAGTCTCCGGATTTGTTCATTTTGGCCACTCTGACTGGCGTGAGGTGATACCTGAGTGTGGTTTTGATTTGTATTTCCCTGATAAGGAGCGACGCTGAACATCTTTTCATGTGCCTGTTGGCCATCCGGATGTCTTCTTTAGAGAAGTGTCTATTCATGTTTTCTGCCCATTTCTTCACTGGGTTATTTGTTTTTCGGGTGTGGAGTTTGGTGAGCTCTTTATAGATTTTGGATACTAGCCCTTTGTCCGATATGTCATTTGCGAATATCTTTTCCCATTCCGTTGGTTGCCTTTTAGTTTTGTTGGTTGTTTCCTTGGCTGTGCAGAAGCTTTTTATCTTCATAAGGTCCCAGTAATTCACTTTTGCTTTTAATTCCCTTGCCTTTGGGGATGTGTCGAGTAAGAGATTGCTACGGCTGAGGTCAGAGAGGTCTTTTCCTGCTTTCTCCTCTAAGGTTTTGATGGTTTCCTGTCTCACATTTAGGTCCTTTATCCATTTTGAGTTTATTTTTGTGAATGGTGTGAGAAAGTGGTCTAGTTTCAACCTTCTGCATGTTGCTGTCCAGTTCTCCCAGCACCATTTGTTAAAGAGGCTGTCTTTTTTCCATTGGATGTTCTTTCCTGCTTTGTCAAAGATGAGTTGGCCATACGTTTGTGGGTCTAGTTCTGGGGTTTCTATTCTATTCCATTGGTCTATGTGTCTGTTTTGGTGCCAATACCATGCTGTCTTGATGACAGCTTTGTAGTAGAGGCTAAAGTCTGGGATTGTGATGCCTCCTGCTTTGGTCTTCTTCTTCAAAATTCCTTTGGCTATTCGGGGCCTTTTGTGGTTCCATATGAATTTTAGGATTGCTTGTTCTAGTTTCGAGAAGAATGCTGGTGCAATTTTGATTGGGATTGCATTGAATGTGTAGATAGCTTTGGGTAGTATTGACATTTTGACAATATTTATTTTTCTAATCCATGAGCAGGGAATGTCTTTCCATTTCTTTAAATCTTCTTCAATTACCTTCATAAGCTTTCTATAATTTTCAGCATACAGATCCTTTACATCTTTGGTTAGATTTATTCCTAGGTATTTTATGTTTCTTGGTGCAATTGTGAATGGGATCAGTTTCTTTATTTGTCTTTCTGTTGCTTCATTGTTAGTGTATAAGAATGCAACTGATTTCTGTACATTGATTTTGTATCCTGCAACTTTGCTGAATTCCTGTATCAGTTCTAGCAGACTTTTGGTGGAGTCTATCGGATTTTCCATGTATAATATCATGTCATCTGCAAAAAGCGAAAGCTTGACTTCATCTTTGCCAATTTTGATGCCTTTGATTTCCTTTTGTTGTCTGATTGCTGATGCTAGAACTTCCAGCACTATGTTAAACAGCAGCGGTGAGAGTGGGCATCCTTGTCGTGTTCCTGATCTCAGGGAAAAAGCTCTCAGTTTTTCCCCGTTGAGGATGATGTTAGCTGTGGGCTTTTCATAAATGGCTTTTATGATCTTTAAGTATGTTCCTTCTATCCCGACTTTCTCAAGGGTTTTTATTAAGAAAGGGTGCTGGATTTTGTCGAAGGCCTTTTCTGCATCGATTGACAGGATCATATGGTTCTTCTCTTTTTTTTTGTTAATGTGATGTATCACGTTGATTGATTTGCGAATGTTGAACCAGCCCTGCATCCCAGGAATGAATCCCACTTGATCATGGTGAATAATTCTTTTTATATGCCGTTGAATTCGATTTGCTAGTACCTTATTGAGAATTTTTGCATCCATATTCATCAGGGATATTGGCCTGTAGTTCTCTTTTTTTACTGGGTCTCTGTCTGGTTTAGGAATCAAAGTAATACTGGCTTCATAGAATGAGTCTGGAAGTTTTCCTTCCTCAATTTTTCAAATTTTCAAACGATTTCCTTGTTTCTTTCCTTTTTTCTTTTTTCTCTTTTTTGTTTCTTTTCTTTTTTCTTAAATACAGAAAATGAAAAAATTCATTTCTTTTTAATTTTTATTAAAAATACTTTTCTTTAATTTTTTTCTACTATATTCTCTACTTTTGTGTATATTTTTTCAAATTCTATTTTACCCACATCATCTCATTTTTGTCTACTTTAGTGTATTCATTTATTCAAATTCTCAAATGATTTCATTTTCTTTTTTCTCCACCTTTCTTTCTTTCTTTCTTTCTTTCTTTTTTTTTCCATTTCTCTAATCTGTCAAACCACTTTCAACACCCAGACCAAAACACACCTAGAATCTAGCATCATCTATTTGATTTTTGTGTGTGTGTTTTTAATTTTTAATTTTTAATTTTAATATTTTTTAATTTTAATTTTTTAAATTTCAGTTGTTCTACCTCATTAATTCCTTTTCTTCCTTCAAAATGACAAAACGAAGGAATTCACCCTAAAGGAAAGAGCATGAAGAAACAACAGCCAGGGATTTAACCAACACAGATACAAGCAAGATGTCTGAACCAGAATTTAGAATCACGATAATAAGAATACTGGCTGGAGTGGAAAACAGATTAGAATACCTTTCTGCAGAGATAAAAGTAGTAAAAAATAGCCAGAATGAAATTAAAAATGCTATAACTGAGCTGCAATCAAGTATGGATGCAACGGTGGCAAATATGGATGAAGCAGAACAGAGGATCAGCGATACAGAGGACAAACTTATAGAGAATAACAAAGCAAAAAAAATAGAGGGAGATTAGGGCAAAATATCACAATGTAAGAATTAGAGAAATCAGTGACTCATTAAAAAGGAACAACATCAGAATCATAGGGGTCCCAGAGGAGGAAGAGAGAGAAATAGGGGTAGAAGGGTTATGTGAGAAAATCATAGCAGAAAACTTTCCTAACCTGGGGAAAGACATAGACATCAAAATCTAGGAAGCATTGGGGCGCCTGGGTGGCGCAGTCGGTTAAGCGTCCGACTTCAGCCAGGTCACGATCTCGCGGTCCGTGAGTTCGAGCCCCACGTCGGGCTCTGGGCTGATGGCTCGGAGCCTGGAGCCTGTTTCCGATTCTGTGTCTCCCTCTCTCTCTGCCCCTCCCCCGTTCATGCTCTGTCTCTCTCTGTCCGAAAAATAAATAAAAACATTGAAAAAAAATCTTAAAAAAAAAAAAATCTAGGAAGCATAGAGGACTCCCATTAGATTCAACAAAAACCGACCATCAACAAGGCATATCATAGTCAAATTCACAAGATACTGGGGCAAGGGGAGAATCATGAAAGCAGCAAGGGAAAAAAAGTCCCTAAACTACAAGGGAAGACAGATCTGGTTTGCAGCAGACCTATCCACAGAAACTTGGCAGGTCAGAGAGGAGTGGCAGGATATATTCAATGTGATGAATCAGAAAAATAAGCAGCCAAGAATTCTTTATCCAGAAAGGCTGTCATTCAAAATAGAAGGAGAGATAAAAAGTTTCCCAAACAAAAATTAAAGGAGTTTGTGACCACTAAACCAGCCCTGCAAGAAATTTTAAGGGGGCCTCTCTGAGGGGAGAAAAGATGAAAAAAAAAAAAAGAAAGAAAAAAAAATATATATCAAAAGCAACAAAAGATTAGAAAGGACCAGAGAAGACCACCACCAACTCCAACTCTACAAACATCATAATGGCAATAAATTCGTATCTTTTAGTACTCACTCTAAACATCCATTGATTGGACTCAATGGTCCAATCAAAAGACATAGGGTAACAGAATGGATAAGAAAACAAGATCCATCTATATGCTGTTTACAAGAGACCCACTTTAGACCTAAATACACCTACAGATTGAAAGTAAGGGGATGGAGAACCATCTATCATGCTAATGGTCAACAAAAGAAAGCCGCAGTAGCCATACTTATATCAGAAAATCTAGACTTTAAAATAAAGGCTGTATCAAGAGATGCAGAAGGGCATTATATCATAATTAAGGGGTCTATCCACCAAGAAGACCTAACAATTATAAACATTTATGCTCCAAATGTGAAAGCACCCAAATATTTAAATCAATTAATCACAAACATAAAGAAACTCATTGATAATAATACCATAATAGTAGGGGACTTCAACACCCCACTTACAGTAATGGACAGATCATCTAAACAGAAAATCAGCAAGGAAACAATAGCTTTGAATACACACTGGAAAGGATGGACCTCACAGATATATTCAGAACATTTCATCTAAAGCAGCAGAATACACATTCTTCTCCAGTGCACATGGAACGTTTTCCAGAATAGACCATATACTGGGACACAAATCAGCCCTAAGTAAGTACAAAAAGATAGAGATCATACCATGCATATTTTCAGACCACAATGCAATGAAGCTCAAAATCAACCACAAGAAAAAATTTGGAAAGGTAACAAATACTTGGAGACTGAAGAACATCCTACTAAAGAATGAATGAGCTAACCCAGCAGTTAAAGAGGAAATTAAAAAGTATATGGAAGTCAATGAAAATGATAGCACCACAACCCAAAACCTCTGGGACGCAGCAAAGGCGGTCATAAGAGAAAAGTATATAGCAATCCAGGCCTTCCTAAAGAAGGAAGAAAGATCTCAGATATACAACCTAACCTTATGCCTTAGGAGCTGGGAAAAGAACAGCAAATAAAACCCAAAACGAGCAGAAGACAGGAAATATAAATATTAGAGCAGAAATCAATGCTATCGAAACCAAAAAAAACCCCAGTAGAACAGATCAATGAAACCAGAATTGGGTTCTTTGAAAAAATTAACAATGTTGATAAACAACTAGCCAGTTTGATCAAGAAGAAAAAGGAAAGGACCCAAATAAGTAAAATCAAGAATGAAAGAGGAGAGATCATAACCAACACGACAGAAATAAAAACAATAATAAGAGAATATTATGAGAAATTATATGCCAATAAAATGGGCAATCTGGAAGAAATGGACAGATTCCTAGAAACATATACACTACCCAAACTGAAACAGGAATAAATAGAAAATTTGAACAGACCCAGAACCAGTAAGGAAATAGAATCAGTAATCAAAAATCTGCCAAAAAACAAGAGTCCAGGATCAGATGGCTTTCCAAGGGAATTCTACCAAACATTTAATGAAGAGTTAACATCTATTCTCTTGAAACTGTTTCAAAAAATAGAAACGGAAGGAAAACTTCCAAACTGTTTCTATGAAGCCAGCATTACCTTGATTCCAAACCCAGATAGAGACCCCATGAAAAAGGAGAACTATAGGCCAATTTCCCTGATGAACATGGATGCAAAAAGCCTCAACAAGATATTAGCCAACCGGCTCCAACAATACATTAAAAAAAATTATTCACCACGACCAAGTGGGATTTATACCTGGGATGCAGGTCTGTTTCAATATCCACAAAACAATTAACGTGACTCATCACATCAATAAAAGAAAGGACAAGAACCATATGATCCTCTCAATAGATGCAGATAAAGCATCTGACAAAATACAGCAACGTTTCTTGATAAAAACTCTCAAGAAAGTAGGGATAGAAGGATCATACCTCGAGATCATAAAAGCCATATATGAATGACCCAATGCTAATATCATCCTCAATGGGGAAAAACTGAGAGCTTTCCTCCTAAGGTCAGGAACAAGACAGGGATGTCCACTCTCATCACTGTTATTCAACATAGTATTGGAAGTCTTAGCCTCTGCAATCAGACAACACAAAGAAATAAAAGCGTCCAAATCGGCCAGGAGGAGGTCAAACTCTCACTTTTTGCAGATGACATGATACTCTATATGGAAAACCCAAACGATTTCACCAAAAAACTGCTAGAACTGATTCATGAATTCAGCAAAGTTGCAGGATATAAAATCAATGCACAGAAATCGGTTGCATTCCTATACACCAACAATGAAGCGACAGAAAGAGAAATCAAGGAATCAATCCCATTTACAGTTGCACCAAAAACCATAAAATACCTAGGACTAAGTCTAACCAAAGAGGTGAAATATATATACACTGAACTATAGAAAGATTGTGAAAGAAATTGAAGAAGACACAAAGAAATGGAAAAGATTCAACGCTCCTGGATAGGAAGAACACATATTGTTAAAATGTCGATAGTACCAAAAGCAATCTACATATTCAATGCAATCCTTATCAAAGTAACACCAGCATTCTTCACAGAGCTAGAACAAATAATCTAAAATTTGTATGGAACCAGAAAAGACCCCAAATAGCCAAAGCAATCTTGAAAAAGAAAACCAAAGCTGGAGGAATCACAATCCCAGACTTAAAGCTATACTACAAAGCTGTATGGTACTGGCACAAGAACAGACACTAAGATCAGTGGAATAGAATAGAGAACCCAGAAATAGACCCACAAACGTATGGCCAACTAATCGTTGACAAAGCAGGAAAGAATATCCAATGGAATAAAGATAGTCTCTTCAACAAGTGGTGCTGGGAAAACTGGACAGTGACATGCAGGAGAATGAACCTGAACCACTTTCTTACACTATACACAAAAATAAACTCAAAATGGATGAAAGACCTCAATGAAAGACAGGAAGCCATCAAAATCCTCGAGGAGAAAGCAGTCAAAAACCTCTTTGATCTTGGCTGCAGCAACTTCTTACTTAACACGTCTCCAGAGGCAAGGGAAACAAAAGTAAACATGCACTACCGGGACCTCATCAAAAGAAAAAGCTTCTGCACAGCGAAGGAAACAATCAGCAAAACTAAAAGGCAACCGACAGAATGGGAGAACATATTTGCAAATGACCTATCAGATAAAGTGTTAGTATCAAAAATCTACAACGAACTTATCAAACTCAACACCCAAAAAACAAATAATCCAGTGAAGAAATGGGCAAAAGACATGAATAGACACTTCTCCAAAGAAGACATCCAGATGGCCAACTGACACATGAAAAAATGCTCAACATCACTCATCATCAGGGAAATACAAATCAAAACCACAATGAGATATCACCTTACACCTGTCAGAATGGCTAACATGAACAATTCAGGCAACAACAGATGTTGGCGAGGATGCAGAGAAAGAGGATCTCTTTTGCATTGTTGGTAGGAATGCAAGCTGGTGCAGCCACTCTCGAAAACAGTATGGTGGTTCCTCCAAAAACTAAAAATAAAACCTTACAACCCAGCAATTGCACTACTAGGCATTTATCCAAGGGATACAGGTGTGCTGTTTCGAAGGGACACATGCACCCCCATGTTTATAGCAGCACTATCAACAATAGCCAAATTATGGAAAGAGCCCAAATTTCCACCAATGGATGAATGGATAAAGAAAATGTGGTATATATATATATATATATATATATATATATATATATATATATTTGCAGCTACATGGATGGAACTGGAGGGTATTATGCTAAGTGAAACTAGTCAGTCAGAGAAATACAAAAATCATATGACTTCACTCATATGAGGACTTTAAGAGACAAAACAGATGAACATAAGAGAAGGGAAACAAAAATAATATAAAAACAGGAAGGGGGACAAAACAGAAGAGACTCATAAATATGGAGAACAAACTGAGGATTGCTGGAGAGGTTGTCAGAGGGGGGATGGGCTAAATGGGTAAGGGGCATTAAGGAATCTACTCCTGAAATCATTGCTTCACGATATGCTAACTTGGATGTAAATTTTAAAAAATTAAAAATAAAGTAAAAAACTCAAAAAAATTCAAAATAATAAAGAAAAAAGTAAACATTAAAAAAAAAAGAAAAGAAAAAAAATCTATAGCAGACCTCATATTTACCAGTAAAATGTCAAAAGCATTCTTTAAGATCAGGAACAAGATATGTACGTCAGCTTCGCCTCCCTTATTTAATGTTGTGTTGAACATCTTGACCCGTGCAATAAAATAAAATAAAGGTAAAACCTATATAGGAGTTAGAAATATTTTTTTAAAAAAGTGTTCTTATTTGCAGGTTATTGATTACTTATGTAGAACACCAAAAAGAATCTACAAATAAATCATTAGAATTAATAAATATTTCACTTCGTTCCTAGGTAAAACCAACATGCAAAAAATCAATTGTATTTCTATACATTAGAAACAAGAAATTAAAAAGTGAAGATTTAAAGATATCTTTAAGAAGAAATTTCAGGAAATTCCTGAAATAAATCAAGTCCTTTAAGAAGAAAATTATAAAACTTTATTCAAAGACATTAAAGAATACCTAAACAAACAGAGAGATTTACCATATTCTTGGACATGAAGAGTCAACATTGTTAATATGGCAATTCCCCTACACTAATTGATAACTTCAAAGCATCTCAGTTAAGATTCCAACAGGATTTTTCATAGAATTTGGCAAGTTAATTCCAAAACTTAGGTAGAAAAACAAAGGCCAGGAATAAATGAGCCCCTGGCTGAAGAGCAAGGTGAGAGACTTACCCTGTTAAATACCAAGACATAAAACCTCTAGAAACTAAGGGTGTGTAGCATCAACCCAGGAACAGACACATAAACCAATGGAATAAAACAGCCCAGAAACAAACAAACAAAAATTTTGAACAAAATATTTGAAAAGACGTTTTACTAAGAATATACACACTCATGTGTGCATGCAGGCACGTGCATGGCAAAATTCCCACAAATCCTGGATCAGAGAATACTGAATGACTGATCCTACCAGAAATACAGGGTTAGCTTCCTGTGAGCCTTGGTCACAACATTTTCATCAAGTGATTAATAAATAACCTTGTTTTATGTGTGTTTCTTTTTAATGATGCCTACTAAATACATATTGTTATTTCATTCACATTAACCTTAAAAGTCAACAGCACGTAAGCCATGAATGAATAAAGCTTACCCAGCACATATTTTTTGTCTTGTCTGTCATGGCCCTCTTACACTTAGTAGCACTAGACTTCAGCACAACACTTAAGCACTACATTTGGGGTAAATTTTAAACAGCAACATTATCAAAAAAAAGCATAAAAATGCAAAAATCATGGCACTAAATAGAGTGCAAAATGGACACTGTTTATAGTCTGAGAGGTGAACAAGTAGGCAGAGGATTGCTTTGCTCACATTCAGCTGGGAACGTCCATTTTGGGGGATTCAATTTTTTTTACTGGTTTTTACATGCCTATAAATGACTATGAGTATTGATTTTGGGAGATACAAATAAATTTTAGCAAGTAGGAGATTTCTGAAATATGAATCATTGAATAAGGAAAATTGACCATATATGTGTGTGTATGATATATGTATCTAAATACTTACTTTATAATAAGTATATTTCTATATATAATATGTATATAAATAAAATATATACACAAATTTTATTTATATAGCTATATATATATATATATATATATATATATATATACATAACCCCATAAAAATACTAATTGTGACTATTCATCAAGGAAATATATATTAATACTACAGTGAGATACCACTATATGTCCAGCAGAATGCCTAAAATTAGAAAACACTGGTAATACTGAGTGGTAGTGAGGACATAGAGAAAGAAAACTCTTATTTATTATTAATAAGAATTTAAAGTATTAACACACATTTTGGAAAATGTAGTCTCTTTAAAAGTTAAATTGCTTTAAAACTCATTATTTTAACTAGTTATTTATGTAAAATAAATGAAAGCATATGTTCTCAAAAAGACATAGAGAAATGGTTATTTCAGCTTTATTCATTATAGCCCAAATTTGGAAACAACTCAAATATAAGTCAGCAGCTGGATGGATAAACAAATTGTGAACTATTCATACAATGGAATAATATTCAGCAAGAAAAAAGGAACAAACCACTGATACACACACCAACATGGATCTCAAAACACTATGCTAAGGAAAAGAGTCCAGGTAAGGAAGGATCCAAATGTAAACAGGTTAAATAATGTGATTGTAATAGAAATATTACCAGTAATTGTCTGGGGCCGTGATGGGAGATGACTGCAAACAACCAGAGGAAATTTTTTGGGGCAATAGAAATATCCTGTTACGCTGTCATATCCATTTATCATAATTTATCCAATAGGACACTTAATGAATGCTTTTTGTTGAATGTAAAGTACACATTGATAAATTAATATAAAAAAGGAGACAAGCGACTTCATAAAAATAACCTACTTGATGCACAATTCACAAAAATGGAAATAAAAACATTCAACAAATTATGAGAATATCCTCAAAATCTTTGGAATCAGGAAAATTCCAATTGCCACCATCAAGATACTATTATAAATCCAAAAGATTTAGAAAAATAAAAATGTCTAACAATATTAATGTTGACAGATGTGTACAATAATTTGAAACACTGTAAGTAGATTTATCAATTCATACAACCATTTTGGAGAAAGTTTATAATTATATGGTAAATTTTAATATCTACATCCTTTTAACACATCAAACTCTAGGAAAAAATGTTGGTCATGTACACCAAGAAAAATATGCAAGCATGTTTGAAACACCATTGTTTTTAAACACCCTTCTTTTTTAATAAGTTGAAACTGGAAATAATAGTTAACTATAATTTTTCCATACAATATTTTATAGCAACAGCAAAAAAACTTTGCACATAGCAACATGGATGCATTTTTCAAAACTAACATTAGGGGCGCCTGGGTGGCTCAGTCGGTTAAGCGTCCGACTTCAGCCAGGTCACGATCTCGCGGTCCGTGAGTTCGAGCCCCGCGTCAGGCTCTGGGCTGATGGCTCAGAGCCTGGAGCCTGTTTCTGATTCTGTGTCTCCCTCTCTCTCTGCCCCTCCCCCGTTCATGCTCTGTCTCTCTCTGTCCCAAAAATAAATAAACGTTGAAAAAAAAAAAAATTAAAAAAAAAAACAAAACAAAAAAAAACTAACATTAAACAAAAAGATGAAATCACCAAAGAATATATAAAGGATGACTTAATTTATATAAACTTTAACAATGTTAAAATAATTGTCAGAGTACATACATAAACAATAATATTATAAAATATTAAACGTATGATATATCCAGAATTTGAATTAGTACTTAAATCTAGGAGAGGGATGTGATGTAGTAAGATACACAGTTTATTGACAATATCCAATTTCTAGCCAATGGTGTTATATGTAAGTGTAGTTACTTTAAACTTTATACTATAGTTTTATTGCACATCACACAAACGCACACACACACACACACACACATACATACACACACAATAGTAAAATAAACCTCTGTCAGATATACTATAGACATTTCCTACTGCCCTGGAAGAACACGGTAAGAAGACAAAGGTACTTTGATACATGTAGAATAGGAAAGTAGACTTTTTTTAGCTCAAAAAGGAGGTTCCAGCATCCCTAAAAGTTGATACCAATAAGGAAGTAGCACCTAACTATGTAGATTAACTCCCAATAAAGGAAAGAGTAAGTAAAGACATTAGGAGGAAAATAAGTCAGTGCAATTAGTGAGTAGACAGAGTGTTGTCAGACTCCAGACATTCTAATTTTGCCTACTATATGCTTTCCCCTAGACCAGCACTAACAATTATATTCTCTGTCTGCTATAATTAAAGACAAAGGAAAACTGGTAAATACAGTTGTGGTTAAAAATAAGGCCTCGCATAGTATCAACAACAAAAGAAACAACAGGTGCTGGCAAGGATATGGAGAAAAAGGAACCTGCTTGCATTTTCAGTGAGAATGCAAACTGGCACAGCTACTCTGGAAAACAGTATGGAGGTTCCTCAAAGAGCTAAAAATAGAACTACCCTATGGTCCAGCAACTGTACTGCTGGATATTTACCCAAAGAATACAAAGACACTAATTCAAAGGGATGGATACATGCACCCCTAGGTTTACAGCAGCATTATTAACAATAGGCAAATAATGGAAAGAGCCTAACTGTCCGATGACTGATGAACAGATAAAGAAGATGTGGTATATATGTACAATGGAATATTATTCAGCTATAAAAAAAGAATTAAATCTTGCCATTGGACAACATGGATGGAGCTAGACAGTATAATGCTAAATATGAAGTAATTGAGTCAGAAAAAAGACAAATACTATATGATTTCATTCATATGTGGAATTTAAGAAACAAAAGAGCAGAGGAGAAAAAAAAAAGAGACAAACTGAAAAATAGACTCTTAACTATAGAGAACAAATTGATGGCTACCAGAGGATGGGTGGGGGAATGGGTTAAATAGGTGATGGGATTAAGGAGTGCATTTGTTGTGATGAGCACAGGGTGATGCATGAGTTGAATGGCTACTTTTATGCAATTCAGATAGAATAGCTTTTCTTCAAGCCTAAATTCCAAATTGTGAGTTAGGTTTTCATCTGTAGCTAACATTCCTATCTCCAAATTCCCCTTAGATCAGACTCTAGCTAGAACATACTCTTCTCATGGAGAATCATAAATGCACATCAGGCTTATTAATTTATACAGGTACATTTAATCAGTCTGCATCAATCTGCATTTCATTAGCTAAAAGTCAGTGGGTCAGGGTAGTATCTTCCGCCTCAACAGAGAAGCATAGAGGAGTCAATATTTGCTGAATGACAATACAATTTCTCAAAGATGTAGGTGACTTAAAGTTGGGAAGCTGGATGAAAGTTTTTAAAGATAAGACCATGTTTGACTTTCCTGATCATGATTAACTATTTTTGAGACAAAATATTAAGGAAGGTATTAGTGACACCCACATATACAAATATATTTTAAAAGAATACTATACGTTTATATATTTCTAGTGAATATAGAATGACATTTTTGAAGTTATAATTCCTATACACTTTAAAATTCAAGTACATTATTAAAGCAAGAATTAACAAATTTGAAAAATTGTGTAAGTGTTCACATTTCTCTGAGTAGCTAAGAAAAGTTTTAGATAGGGAAGAAGAAAAAACTTTATAAAACATTTATTTATTTGTGCATTTCATCTACAGATATTTAAATGAACCCTATATTCTAAATACATGTTTAGACATAGAGATTGCTATTTATCAACTGATTCATGACTTCTAGGTTTCATAAAATCAGTTTTCAATCCCATGGATTACTCTATATTTTTACTTTCTCTTTGAAATTCGTTTTTAATGTTTATTTTTGAGAGAGAGAGAGAGAAAGACAGAGCATGAGCATGGGAAGGGTAGAGCATAAAGAGACACAGAATATGAAGCAAGATCCAGGCTCTGAGCTGTCAGCACAGAGCCTGATGCAGGGCTTGAACTCACAAACTGTGAGATCATGACCTGAACTGAAGTCACATGCTTAACCAACTAAGCCACCCAGCACCCCTCAAATATTCTTTTAAAATAACACAATTTCTCTTTTTAGACAATGAATTTGCTTAGCTTGATGGTTGTTCAATCTCAATATCCAAAATATTTAAGGAATACTATCATTCTAATAAGTAAAGGACACAAATGGAATAATTCAAAGTTTACATATTGGTCAGGGGATTCTCAGTCTGCTTCAATATTTGGGTATAAATATAAATCACTAAAATAAAAACAAATAAATCCAAGAAAATAACAGGAAATAAATTTGTTTTCGTCAGGATAATACTTATAAAGTATAACCCATGAGCATGCCAATATAATGATTATTTTCAATAAAACTTTGATAGTAGCTTAAATGATTAATAGGATATTCATCTGAAATAACATAACTATATTTATTTCTAATGTTTTTCTAAATATCATCCACATAAAGTGTGGTACTCACATCTTGGATACAGGTAAATTTAAGGTGATAATAAATTAGATGTTGTCACAATGGCTTATAAGATGGGAACACTAGGTGAGAACAGGTATTAACTAATTCTACTAGTAAGGATATAAAAATACACAGAACTGACTGAGTCAGATTCATGGTAGTCATTGATGACAGACAGAAGTTAATCCCCTAGTCTCCTAGCAATGACTGTTCATCTTTCAAAGATTGTTTCAATTATACTGGCTTGAAGAAATCTTACCTTTTCCCCAAGCAGAACTATTTATCTTTTAAGTCTCAAAGACCATAATATATGTACTAATTTGTTCTCATAAAAATGTATTCAACTTAGTGTACATTTATAATATAATTCAATAGTAAGCTTTGATAAGAATGAACTGTGTTTTATTTCACTTTCTATACTATCATCTGGCATAAAAGAGATCTTTGGAAAATGCTAACTAAAAGAAAATATATATAAACTCCTGAATGTGGATGAGAATGTACATATAGAGTAAAGGTTCTTAGGGGGAAAATAATATGAGGTGGGAAAAACTTTTTAAAAATAGGTGGAGAGGAGGGGTGCCTGGGGGGCTCAGTCGGTTAAGCGTCCAACTTCAAGTAAGGTCATGATCTCCAGATTTGTGAGTTCGTGCCCCGCGTGGGGCTCTGTGCTGACAGCACAGAGCCTGGAGCCTGCTTCGGATTATGTGTCTCCCTCTTTCTCTGACCCTCTCCTCACACTCTATCTCACTCTCTCAAAATAGATAAATAAACATTTTTTTAAAATAGGTGGAACGGAAACTATATTCCATTTTTCCCCTTTCCAACATGTGACTTTATAATAAGAAGTTATAAGAAGCATAAATATATTTCCAACTCTAAATTAGCTAAAAATCATTTTTGAAGATGTAATGGTCAAGATATGAGGAATATCTTGAAAACAAGATAAAACAAATGACAAATAGTCAATTGATGCTTTGGAAGCAAAAATGGAAGAAGAGAAACAGAAGAAAATAGAAATGTTATAATCATGTCAACTTTAAAAACAGGCTTAAAATTTAGTTAGGAATTTTGACAAGTCAGAGACTAGTATTGAATCACTGAATGGCTTTAACCAATAATGAAGTCTAAATGATACGCAAAGCTAAAGATTTAAATTTTTCAGGGAGCTCAGAGAATTCAGGATAGCATCCATATAAATAAGAAGGAAGATTCGTAACACTTTAAGGCGATCCCAGTGAGTTAGCTTTGAAGATTTTGGTTTATATCCTTTATATTTTATGTTTTATTGTTTTTTTTTTCAGAGGCAGTGCTCACTGGGGTCTGAAGCCTGATTCAAACACTCTACCCTTCTTTTCTTACTTTCGTGAAATTTCTATTTTAGTATACTGTTTCTATGGTGACAGACTTTGTTCTCATTAATGTTTTAGTAATGACTGCATGTTACAATGATAATATTTTGGATTGGTTGGGTTAACTAAAATACAGTATCACATTTAATTTATCTGTTTCTTTCTTACTACATTTTTAATAAAGCTACTAGAAATTTTAAAAGTATATTAAGTGACACATGGTATACTTAAAGTTTTTATTGAGATATAATTGGCATATAACATTGTGTAAGTTTAATTTATATGAAGTGTTGACTTGATACATTTATATGTTGCAACATGATTCCCACAAGGCTTTAGCTGATACGTGTTTCATGTCACATAATGATCACTACTAATTTGTGGAGAGAACATGTAAGATCCAGTCTCTTAGCACATTTGAAGGATATAACACAGTATTGTTGACTGTAATCATTATTCTGTGCATTAGATCACCAGAATTTATTTATCTTCTAGTTGCAAGTTTGTACCCTTGAACAACGTTGCACCAGTGCCCCACCCCCTAGCCACTGGTAACCACAATTCTGTTTCTAGGAGTTCAGTTTTCCATAGATTCCACATATAGCTGATAGGTACCTTACAATATTTGTCTTTCTGTGTCTGACTCATCTCACCTAGCATAACGCCCTCAAGTTTATTCATGTAGTCACAAATGGCAGGATTTCTTTCTCATAATTGATATATACATATAGTCACATATTCTTTATTCTTTCATCTGTTGACAAACATTTAGGTTGTTTCCATATCTTGGCTATTGTATATTATATACATGTATTGAATATTATATACATTACACACAAATATCTGTATGATAATATTGCGGATATATTTTTGATATCCTGTTTTCATTTCCTTTGGATATATACCCAGGATTGTTGGATCATGTGGTATTTCTACTTTTAAGTTTTTGAGGAACCTCCATACTGTTTTCCATAGTGGCTGAACTAAACCAATTTACATTTTCACCAACAATGCACAAAGATTCTTGTTCCTCTACATCTTCTCCAACAGTTTGTCTTCTTGATGATAGCCATTCTAATAAGTGTGAGATGTTATTTCATTGTGGTTTTGATTTTCATTCTTCTGACAGTTAGTGATGTTGAGAATTTTTTCATGTACATGTTAGCCATTTTTACGTTTTTGAAAAAAATGTCTATTCAGTTCCTGTGCCCATCTTAAAATAGTTGTTGTTGTTGTTTGTTGTTGTTGTTTGTTTTTTGCAATTGAGTTGTATGATATCTCTATATATTTTGGATGTTAACCCCTTATCAGATATATGGTTTGCAAATATTTTCTCCTGTTTCATAGGATGCCTTTTCTTTTTGTTGATTGATTGTTTTGCTGTGCAGAAGCTTTTTAGTTTGATGTAGTTCCATTTGATTTTTGCTTGTGTTGCTTGTGCTTTTGATCATGGCTAAGACCAATACAAAGGAACTTCTATCCTATGTTTGCTTCTAGGAGTTTGTCTTTAATCCATTTAGAGTCTATTTTTTTTGCATCTATTATTTTCTGATAGAAGTATAGCTACTACTGTTTTCTTTTGGTTACCATTTTTTTGGAATATCTTTTTCTATGCCTTCACTTTGAGCCTATTTGTGTCCTTAAACTGACATGTGTCTCTTGTAGACAGGATACAGTTTTGACATATATATGTGTGTATATATATATGTGTGTGTGTGTGTGTATATATATATATATATATATATATATATATATATATAGCTTCAGCCTGTCTAGCTCCTGTCTGTCTTTTCATAAACAAAATCTCGGCTTTTATGTGGTGAAATTCACTGATTATTCCTCTAATTTATATAGTTTCTGTTTCTTAAGAAAGCCTATCATAGCCTAAGACAAATAAAATTTCTACTGTAGTAATTATTTGCTTAGTTTTATAAATAACATCCTAGTATTTAATCTATTAGTAATTAATATCTGTATATAGTATGAGGGGTTTATTTTCCTTTCCCTTCCATAAAAATAATCTATTGTCCCACCACCATTTTTAGGATAGCCCTTTCTTTCCCAGAGATCTCTAAAGCTACCTGCCATGTGTCTAGGGTATCATAGGTGTATTTCTAGGATCTGTAGTATCTTTAATTGGTCAATTGTTTTTATCCCTACCATAATAGCAAACTCTCTTCTTAACAATAATTTTATAATGAATCTTGATATTTGGTAGGTATAGCAGATATCCTTCTCATGATAAGCCTTCATCTTGTGTTTCTTATTCAGAAAAGGGTTGGTTCATTAGGCCCATCTCATCTTTCACAACATACTAATATTAATATCCTCATAAAAGCACTTTGAGGCGTGCCTGGGTGGTTCAGTTGGTTAAGTGTCTGACTCCTGATTTCGGCTCAGGTCATGATCTCCATGGTTCATGAGATTGAATCCCACGTTGGCTCTGTGCTGACAGTGTGGAGCCTACTTGGGATTCTCTTTCTCCCTGTCTCTCCGCCCCTCCCCTACTCACTCTCACTCTCTCTCCCTCAAAATAAAAACAAAAACACCAAAAAAACACTTTGAGATACCTTTAATAATGTGTTATATTTTAACTATGAATGTCCTGTATGTATTATACCTTTATTTTTTATATTCCTTAATGTTTCATATGATTGTAAAATTATATTTTTGAATTTGTGTTTTTAAACCCTTTATTGGTGCTGTATTGAATGGCATTTATTTTTTGTGCTTTTCACTTACAGCAAACATTATCACTAGATTCTGCCATTACTTAGAAGTTTTCTGCAGTGTTAATGTGGTCACTGGAGGCTTTGTTTATTGTTTTTCATCTTTATATCATTTAATATATTTTTTGCATTTTTTTCAGTGGCTAGAAATTCCACTACAATATTAATTAGAAGTGATAATAGTGGTCTTTGCCTTGCTGTGATTTTTCTTAATGTTTACTTATTTTTGAGAGTGAGAGAGAGAGAGTGCAAGGGGGGAAGGGGCACAGAGAGAGGGAGGCACAGAATCTGAAGCAGGGTCGAGGCTCTGAGCTGTCAGCACAGAGCCTGACGCAGGTCTCGAACTCAAGGACGGCGAGATCATGACCTGGGCCTAAGACAGATGCTTAACCAACTGAGCCACCCAGGTGCCCCAGGCCTTGCTGTGATTTTTAAGGAAATTTTTCTGCCATTTTAACTTTAAGAATAATGATCGTTAGAGTTTGGGCAGATACAGTTATGACTACTCATGTGCAAAACTATGCCTCAGGAAGAGCAAACAGTGGCACTAAATAAGTACCTGTTGAAGTGATGAATTAATGAAGGAAAGGATATTAGAGATTAGGGTATCGTTCCTTATTTACTATGAAGATTCATACTTGTATGTGGGCAGGGATATCGTTACAAATAACTTTAAATATATTTGAATTTACTCCCATAAAATAATTCTTGTGAGAAAGAAACTTCAACATTTCTTCATTATTTATTGTATTTGTGCATATTTGATAGTGTATATATCTGAGCACCAGCTATCATATGTGATCTAGGGGAAAATTGGCGATGCCTCTGAAAATTATTCAAAGCATGGCTTAAGGTGACTACCACAATTACAGGCTTCATTTTCCCAGAAAGCTTTTCTGTGGACTGTAAAAGCTTAACTAAATGTTAGCAACTTGACAGGCTGCACCTGCAAAAGGAATATTTTATTTCTAAATTACTATTCTGTAGACCCCATAATATTTAATCTTTTAAAGTGCCATAGCGATTCAGAGTAGATAAAATTGAAATGCATGTTTTCCAGAAGACAGGGACCGAAACCTATTAAGCCAGAAAACCTAGACCATTAATTTTCTTCTACCGTCTGTAATGGGAGGTTTGTGATAGACTTGTGAGTGATCCCTTTCCTCAGAGATCATTTCCTGGCTCTGTCTGTGTTCAGTAAGATGTAATATCATCCCCCTGATAATAGGTATTTGTTACTTAGCAACAAGTTCTACTTGTATATACTACAATTCATGGTTAATATATCTACACATTCTCTCGAAAAATGAATAGTTACAATGTTTTAGGCTGAAATAATACTTAAATTGAACTGAATGTTTTAAAAATTCAAACCAACTCTGCTAAAGTCTCTGAAAAAAAAGAGAATATTAAACTATGAAATAATCTACACATAAGATAAAATAAACGTGTTCAGTTTGAATATCCATATCTCCTATTTTGTTTTTTAAATGTTGAAACTGAATAAGAGTTAAAATAGTAAAAACAAAGTAGGATTTTTTTAGGAAAATGAGGGGGACAACTTCATTTGAATAGATTTCTCCAGGTGAGAAATTGAAGTAAAACTGTAAATTCAGAATGACTAAATACTAATGAGGCTGTTTGAACGCTGAATGTGACCAAAGCCCACTTCAATAATACGAGAATATTTGTTGGGAAAATGAAATTTTCTGGCACTGTGATTTATGTGACATTATATACATTTTGGCTCAAAAATAAAATAAGATGCCATAACATAAAATAGAACCATGTACAAATTAACCTGTCAAGAAATAAATACGGTTGATTCAGGACAAGTTAAGTCCCCATTACTATAAAAAATTAAGTAGAAACTGGATTATGTTTTGAGAGGGAAGCCAAGTAGGAAATTTATGCATTGCTAGAAAGTGGTACATATTAACTATGATTAATCCTGGTTTTCAAATTAAATAATAACAATAATAAAAAGCCTGCAGTCATTACGTTATTTTTCCAAAAGTAATTACTCATTAGTTTTTTTTATAGGTGACATACGATTTAAATTTTTTAACAGAACAACTTTAGTTTTTAGAAGCATCTATAACTAAATGTTAAGTGTATTTTGCTAGTCATATAAGAGACTATTGATGTGAAACTATCAATGTGAAATATGATCTTGTCAACACATCCATTCAATATTTAAAATAAAAATTTTAAATATGTATGATAATGATTCTTAAGCTTCTGGAATGTCATAAACCCTTTTAAAATATAATTAAGCTGAGACTCTAACCCAGGAAACTGGATATATATATATATATATATATATATATATATATATATATATAAAGTGGTCTTAAGTAGTGTCTCAGTATTTACATTGGAGAACTCTAGTAAAATTCAATGTTTGATGAAAAGGTATTATAACATAATTGACATAAAAAGCTATCATTTGCTCTTCTGATGTAATGATATTCAGTATACAGTCTGTTTTTCTTCTGCCAATAATAGATTTTTAAAAATGGCATAAAGCTAAGAAAGGATTCTTTTGATTCTTATTATTCATATTCTTTAGCACCATTCAGATGAGATTTCTTTTAAACAGAAAGAAGTCAAATTTTTGTGCTGCATGATGTTTCAATAGTCAAATTCTGTGCACTTAAAAGTATTTTTATAGATCTCTCTTAAACATGTCAAGGGGTAGGTGGAAGAATAAAATTTGAAGAATAGTAATATTTGATGTATTGAAGCTTAGAAGAAAACACTGATTTCCATTTGAAAATTAAAAAAAAAATCATTTCTTATTCTATAATCCTGCTCTTATTACAACTTTAACTTCCAACAATTACTACCAGGAAGTTTAAATTCTTTTTAGTGTGACCTAATATATCTCACTACTACAGCCTTTAACTTCTATCCCTGGATTCAGTTTGATTATTATGCACAAATTAATTATAACACAATTTCATTCTTTGTGGTGGCCACGTGGTTATCTTCTTTTCTTAATTTTGAGTCAAAGAAGAAAGGATGTGTTAAGAAATTGTGTTTTTTCAGAACTACTTCATACCTTACTTCTTCATTTTATTTGCTTTGTATACACATGTAAAACTAAGGTGTAACTCCTTATTATAATATTTCAAATAAATATTCTAGGTAAGTTTTTAACTTATTATAATATACTTATTTATTTCCATAATTTTAATTTAAATGTTATATGTTATGATTAGTCCCATATACATAGAAACTTCCCTTTTGAGGAACAAAGTTATTTTACTGAAAAACAAGTTATGTGTGATCATATTCTATGGTGTTAGTGTACTAAAAATATATGAAATATCTTTTTCTCAAGATTCCAGAACAGAGCAGACACTGCTCTATAGTCCTGGGTATTTTACTATGCTGCTGAGTTAATATCCTTTGGTTTTTCACTGATAGGTGAGTTTTGGGAAAGAATCCCAAGTGTTCTTTATAATATCAATAATTGTTTTTATTCTCTGTAATACAATACAAATATTTGTAATACAAATACAAATAAAATTTTTTATCCACTCTTTTAAAAAGTGAATCATACACTGTTTTTCCTTTATGCCAATTAACTTTATTGGAAAATTTACATACACTCGTGTCTTTTTTTAAAAAAAAAAATTAATGTTTATTTATTTTTTGAGAGACAGAGCATGAATGGGGGAGGGGCAGAGAGAGAAGGAGATGCAGAATCTGAAGCAGGCTCCAGGCTCTGAGCTGTCAGCACAGAGCCCAGCGTGGGGCTTGAATCCCTGACCTGTGAGATCATGACCTGAGCCAAAGTTGGACACTTAACCGACTAAGCCACCCAGTTGCCCCTACACTCCTATCTTTTTAAAAATGCCTTTCAAGGGTGCTTGGGTGGCTCAGCTGGTTAAGTATCTGACTCTTAATTTCGGCTCAGGTCATGATCTCATGGTTTTGAAATCAAGCCCTGCATTGGGCTCTGTGCTGACAGTGGGGAGCCTGTTTGGTATTCTTTCTCTCTCTTTCCTTCTCTCTCTGTTCTTCCTCTGCTAATGTGTGTTCATGCTCTCTCTCTCTCTCTCTCTCTCTCTCTCTCTCTCTCTCAAAATGAATAAATAAAAACATTAAAAAAGAAAAATAAAATGCCTTTCAGATAGGAGCTAAGATGGTAGTGGAGTGGGAGGACCCTAGGCTTGACCAGGGTCCCTTGAACACAACGAGATAACTATCAAATCATTCTAAATACCCCAGAAATACACCCAATGACTGACAGAACAAACCACAACTAGAGGGAGAGAAGAGGTAACAAGGAGGAGGGTAGGAAGGGCAGAGATGTGGTTTGGAGGAGAAATGTATGGATGGCAGGTGGTGTGAAGAGGAAGGAGCCATGGTCATGGAGAAAGGTGAGAGAGAGAGAGAGAGAGAGAGAAAGAGAGAGGAGCACACAGGGGAATGCACAAGGAGAATACTTCTCCAAAGCTGTTGGCTGGGAAAATAAGAGAGCGTTGATTTTCAGAAGTTCTTGCCACCAGCAGGGCCTTAAGCCTTGAATTTGAAAGGTCAGCAGGCTTGGCTGGGAATGAGTCCTGAGGGCACTGTCCTACTCCTGGGCAGAAGACAGGCAAACAACCCTGGGGAATGATGGCATGAAAACAGTGATCTCAAGAGTGTCTGCAGCACACAGCAGGGGAGATTATTCACATTTCTTGGAGTGTGTCCCTGAGGGGTAGCTTTCATGGAGACCCCCTTCTGGGGACAAAGAGCTGCAGGTGCTATTTCCCTCCCCCCAGCCCCTCAGCATAAAAACACAGAGCCAACTGCAGAAAGCAGCTCAGCCTTGATAATGGCCGCTAAACTTGTTTATACCAAGTCCCACACTTCTGCAATCTGCCACCACTGCCCTTCTTGGTCAAGGCTGCTGAAGTTCCAGCACAGTGAGACTCTGCTCCAGATGACTAGTGTAGGCCCCTGTCCACAGCATGTCCCTAAATCCTCGAGTTTTAATGTTTATTTATTTTTGAGACAGAGAGAGACAGAGCACGAATGGGGGAGGGTCAGAGAGAGAGGGAGACACAGAATCCGAAGCAGGCTCCAGGCTCTGAGCTGTCAGCACAGAGCCTGACGCGGGGCTCGAACTCATGGACCGTGAGATCATGACCTGAGCCGAAGTCGGATGCTTAACTGACTGAGCCACCCAGGCACCCCTAAATCCTCGAGTTTTAAAAGTCAGTAGGCTTGGCTGGGATAGAGCCCTGAAGGCACTGTACTGCTCCTGGAGAGAAGGCAGGCAACAACCAGGAGGCAGGCCACAGCTACTTTTTACTAGATATGTGTCTCTGTAGGCAAGGTCAACAAAAACAAAAATAAACTATTGGGACATCATCAAAAGAAGAAGCTTCTGCACAGCGAAGGAAACTATCAACAAATCTAAAAGTCAACCTACAGAATGGGGAAAGATATTTGCAAATGACATATCAGATCAAGGGTTAGTATCCAAAATCTATGAAGAATTCATACAACTCAACACCAAAAAAACCAAATAATCCAGTTAAGAAATGGGCAGAAGGCATGAATAGACATTTGTTCAAAGAAGACATCCAGATGGCCAACAGACACATGAAAAGCTGCTCAACATCACTCATCGTGATGAAATACTACCTCACACCTGTCAGAATGGCTAAAATTAACAACACAGGATACAACAGATATTTGTGAAGATGTGGAGAAAGGGGAACCCTCTGACACTGTTGGTAGGAATGCAAACTGGTACAGTCATTGTGGAAAACAGTATGGAGGTTCCTCAAAAATTTAAAAATAGAACAACCCTGCTAGGTATTTATTTATCCAAAAGATACAAAAATACTAATTTGAGGGGATACATGCACCCCAATGTTTATAGCAGCATTATCAACAAGAGCCACACCACAGAAAGAGCCCAAATATCCATCAACTGATAAATGGATAAAGATGTGGTGTATATATACAATGGAATATTAATCATAAGAAAGAATGGAATCTTGCCATTTGCAACAGCTTGGAGCTAGAGAGTATTATGCTAAGTGAAATGAGTCAAAGACAAATATATGATTTCACTCATATGTGAAATTAAAGAACAAAGCAAATGCTCACAGGGGGAAAAAAGAGAGACAAACCACGAAACAAACTTTAAACAAAAAACTTTATTCATTTTGAGAGAGAGAGAGACCATGAGTGGGGGAGAGGCAGAAAGAGAGGGAGAGGGAGAGGGAGAGAATCCTAAGCAGGCTCCACACTGTCAGAGTGGAGCCCATTGTGGGGCTGAACCTACAAACGCGAGATCATGACCTGAGACGAAATCAAGAGTCAGACACTTAACTGACTGAGACACCCAGATGTCCTAAGAAACAAAGTCTTCACAATAGAGGACAAACTGATGGTTACCCGAGGTGCAGTTGGTTGGGAAAATGGGTTAAAGAGAGGAGGGGGGCGGGGATTAAGGAGTGCTCTTGTGATGAGCACCCAGTGATGTTTGGCAGTGGTGAATCACTAAATTGTACATCTGAAACTAATATTACACTGTATGTTAATGAACTGGAGTTTAAATAAAATATATATAATATAAATATAAAAATATAAAACATCTTTCACTATCAATTTTCTGTCTTATCAGTGGCACCAAGTATTGTCCTTTTTTAAAGTATTGTCCTTTTTTAAAGTATTGTCCTTTGAATAAAAAAAAACTGTTTCTCTGATGCAGGTTCTCCTTAATTTATGCAAAGTCACTGTTAACAGGTACAGAGTTCTGCATATCATCCGTTCCCTCTTGTGTGAGGGTCTTAATTAATCCATCCAGTCTTCCATAGGTCCCCAAGATATTTTACAGCCACGATGTGTCCACCCAACCTAGATGTTGGAGACATGATGGTAAATAAAGTGGCAATTGCCTTTTCTTCATGTAATAGATGCATTCTGTGTTCCTGAAACTGAGTGAAGTGAATTGTCTCTGTTAGGGAATTGGGAGCTAGGAGAGCCAACCTTGAATCTTAGATAGGCAGCTTCCAAATTGAAAAAACAGGGCTTCATTTTTATTTTATTTTACTATTTCTCTTTTTAATCTTGTAGGTTTTCTGATAACATTCAAGAACTTGAGGATTTGATCCCTATTTGTCCTTATTTACAAGGAAAGAATCATCAAAGTAATTACCCAATGGCTATATTTCCTAAAACCATATGTCGATTCCTCTGTCAGTAACATTAATGTCATGGACTGGATGAACTATTTTAAATTTGTCAAAATTTAGAGCTCAGACTCCACAGCAGGTCACATATTTCACTGGCGTGGTATTTGATTCTCATATCTCAGCCTTCTTGAAATTGTTCAGCTTCTGTCCCTCAAGCATCAAATTTAAGACAGATGCTAAGGAGCTTCAAATGCTTCAGTAGTGTAATGTCTTCCACTATCTGTTCCCTTCCATACACACAAACACTGCTTATAATTACTGGGTAACATTTGATCTAAGATGTTTTGTTTTCTACCAGTTTTTCTATATATAATTGCTTGACCTATTTTTTTTAACTTGGGATTTATTCATATGCAATGTTAGTTCTATGATTCACTCAGTTATATGTGATTTTTTTTTCCTAGCAAGAAATACATTTCTTTTTATGAAGTTGCTTATGACATTATTTCCATGCCAAAATTAATGATATTGAGCTTGTGTAATGTACTAATTTTTTTTTAAAGGAATGAAATCCTGGCAGCTGTGCTAATCCAGGAGACCATCACTCCACAGCATGACATGATTTCCAGTTCAGCAATCTGAAGCTTGTTAAGATCATCAGAAATTGAAACTGAAATAATTTATTTTATTTGACATTGATAGATTGAAATTAAAATATAAATGAATTAGATATGTTATAGATAATTAGTTTTCAAAACTCCACTTAACTTAGGTGTCAGACTTTGGAGTACAAATTCCATTTCAAAGATTATTTTCTGACTTTCCATGACAAACAGATGGTCCCCACTCAGAGACAGAGGAAAAGAAAAAAAATAAACTTTGTAAATTTTTAAAACAGCATAGAGCCAATTTGAAAATATCTTTTAGCCTACATTTAAATAAATAATGAGCCAATGTCAGTTAAATATGTCTGACTTCCAAACCATGATGGCCCAACAGTGCTACAGGGGCCTTCATAAATTTGAGCTGTCATCTGGGATATAGGATCTCAAACACGTTTTAAGTAAAACAACGACTTAAATTAAGACTTTTGGCAATGATTCAAAATACTATAATTATCCAGTAATCTTCAAGAATATTCACAGATGGAATCAACATATTTAAAATGCTCAGTTACTATTGTAATCATTTACAATTATATGAGTTGTATTTTGAAGTAAGTGAAAGTGTGGTATAATACTTCTGTATCAAGATTTCTACAGATCAACTTTATTATGTATACCAATAGGATGAAAGCAAATGAGACGATAGCACTCAGTTGTCTTCTTCCTCTTAAAATATGTTAAATCTCCATAAGCATCAAACCAGAATGTTATCAGGCACTTACAATGGAATGTTTTTGTATACTTACACATTTATAGGACACTGGTCCTCAATTTAATATTTGAAACTTTAAAAAATATGTAAGAATTACAATCATCATAAAATTCAGATCTATTTATTCTTGTTTGAGCTCTTGGGAGTGGTTTGGTTGTTTAAAAAATATTCACAGAGTATTCTAATGAATTGAGAGAATTTAGAATCAATTTTATAATTAATAGTATTTAAATAATTTCTTCTCCATTCAGTTTGTCAACTTAGATCTAAAAAATATACTGTCCTCCAAAATAACTTTGGTAGAAATTAGATAAAGATCTCTAAGCAAAAGTAATAATAACACATGTCCAGGAAATTTAAAAATAATAGTTGAAATCTATTGTGTCTAAATTAAAATAATATAAAAAGGAAAGAAGTTGTAGTTAAACATGCTGGAAGTAGTATTTGCATTTATTTTTACTCCTTCCTGAAACCAACAAGCAGTAAAGAGAATAAAACAAAAGATGCATAAGCATAAATTGTAATTTTGAAAATTAGGTAAGAAATCCTGAATGATTTGTGTTTTAGCTTTCTCCATTTGGTTAAATACTACCAAGGGACAAACCAACAAAAGCAGAGTAATTTACAATACAGTTTCTCACAAGGATTCAGTTCTCTCTGAAGGCCAAGGTTTTGGTGGAGCTGAAATCAGAAGGTATTGAGTAAAATATTTAAAGAGTGCATAGTGAAACTCCCTGATTCCATTCCTCTATCTGCACAGCCAACAAATGATTCTCTCAGACCTGGGCAGAAGACAGTTTTAACTATGTGGAAAAACCAATAGAGATTATCTCTAAAATTAGCTGTGAGCTGATGTGACTCATTGAGATGCAATGAATATTTGGACATTACAGAATGAGATACAAGATACTAGATTACCACCAACTTTTCTCATCACCCCATTCCTTGTCTTATCAAGATACTGGATACTTTTCTCTGGGGTGAGTTTCTGAATCAGAAGGAAATGTCTATTGATGTTTGGAATTCCCAGAAGAAACAGCCTGATTCTTGCCTCAACATTAATCCAAATACCCAGCAGGTCACCAGCTCCATCAATATATGAGAATGTCTTCTCATATTAAATTGATTCGTTAATAAATATAGGGAGATAATCAATCATCTAATATTTGAAAGGCAGTTTTAACATGAAAGAGAAAGAACACAATATATACAGAAGAAAAATAAATTGGACATGAAACAAAAACGCAAGAAGCAGAAAAAATATAAAAAAGAACTAAAATCGCTACTGTTAATATATGGAGATAATGAAAATAACTTACATTCGCGAGTCAAAGATAAAATTCCCCCTAAAAAAGTGAAATTCAAAAGTAAAGAGCAAACTTTAGAAAATTAACAATAGTATTACTCTAATAAAAATTGAAAGAAATGTTATATAATACAGTTTAGGACATACTGGAGAAAGTAGATAGACAAGCAGTATTATAAAACAAGAGAAGATAGTAGGTGAAATTACATCAAAGTGCAGGACACTTAAGATGGAACTTATATGTATACCAGAAATAGAGAACAAAGAAAATATGAAATATCTAAGAAAAATTTCTAAGATATTAAATAACAGAATTTTCCTAGAAGGGTCCAATAAAAGCTCAACAGAGTTAATGAACAAAGAATCACACCAAGACACATCAATGTGATACTACAGAAAACTTTAAAATAAGTGATAAACTTAAAAAGTTCCAGTGGGGGGAAATAAAAAATAAAATACAGTCACATAAAAAGCACTGGGAGTCAAAATAGCATTGCATGTATATAGCAAGCAAGCAAACAAACAAAAACAAACAAACAAAAACAAAACAAAATGTTTTATATGTGATGCAGCATAGAGAATAGTTTGTACATAATTATCAAGGACAAGAATACTTTTAATAGTTGGAAGTAGCAAAGAATGCTGAACAGATGCAACAGTCACCCATTCTATTTGCCTGCCCAATACTCTCTCAAATAAGTAACTTCTTCAACCCTATCTCATGCGATTTTTTAATCACATTGTTATGAATCATTGAAGCTTTAATCAGTCATGACAAATACATGTCCATAAGAGTGGAAAGAATGACCAAACATGGCACCAAGTTCCCTGTAGTCTAGAGAGAAATGATTTTTTTTTCTATGACATTGGATAGAGGCATGGTACTGTCATTCTTTTGGGATCAAAAGCTTTAAGGCTAATACATTGTGGATATATTGTAACTACCTTTAATTAGCCAGAATAACAAGTCAGCTAAAGTAAGAAAAATGGCATTAGTAATAAAAGAAAACACAGTGAAGCAATGACAAAAAGTGGCTGGCTGGAGGAACACAGAACTCTAGCAAAAATGAATGACCCACTGCATGTAGCTAGGTAAGAGGCAGATGATCCCCAGCACCATATATATGGAGCTAACATATTTCCATTTTGTATAAAATATCTTAAATTTGATAATTCTCATTTGCAATTGTTATTGAATCCAAATTTGTCTGTGAAAAGGTTTGTTTTTTTCAATGTGGAGAAAGGATTAGAGAAAAGTCATTTCTGTTGTTAATAAGTTTCAATGCTAATTGATAGTGGGGAAACAATATTGTGTGTGTGTGGGTGTGTGTGTGTGTGTGTGTGTTAATAATCTTAGTGTCAAATTTGGGATCAAACAATATTTTTTAAAATGCTCAAGTTTTAGGGGCACCTGAGTGGCTCAGATGGTTAAACATCCAAATCGATTTCAGTTCAAGTCATGATCTCACAGTTAGTGAGTTGGAGCCCCCCTGTTGGGCTCTGCACTGATGGTATGGAGCTTGCTTGGATTCTCTCTCCCTCTCTCTCCTCTCTTTTTCTCTCTCCTTTCTCTCTGTCCCTCCCCCATTCACAGTCTGTGTACTCTCTCTCTCTCAAAATGAATACACTTTAAAATATAAAATAAAATATTTAAATTTTAGTAACATGAAAAAAAATTCTGGAAATAGGACTTTTACTTACATGTATGAAGAAGAGGCCATTTTAGAACAATTTAAAAAGACATAAACTTAAGAGACAATACAGTGATGTTGAAACATCAAGTATTAGAATCTAAGATTCTGGAGGATAAAGAGTTGCAGCAATGTGAAGAGAATGCAGTTGTGTTTTCCTTGATGACCTAATATAATTATGGACACAGAGCAAGAGCGTGGGTATCTGGGCTTTGGTCTGGCTGGCAAAGGGCTACTTTTGGGAGGTGGAAAAACTGCAGATTGCTTTTGAAAAGCAGAGCTTTGTTGCTAGCAGTCTCAGCATGCAACAGAGACAAGGATTATAGGTTGGTATTTGCCAGGAGGATGGCAAATGTCAACAAATCAGGATCTCAGTTTTTAATCCCTGGAGAGCTACAATTTAGGTAAGCAGAAATTTAGTAAAACTGCAAACCACACTCAATTTAGCTCAGCCTCTAATTGAATTACAGTTATTATCCCCCACTCTAGCTGTCTAGCAGAGGAAAGGGTGAACCTCTCTAGAGAAAGATCATAACCAGCCTCTATAATTTATTAGGTACTCAGAATTCAAACAAAAATTACTAAGTATGTCAAAAGATTGGAAAATATTATTCAAAATTAAGTCTTAAAAATTTAAACAAAAAAATAGTAATAGACTTATGGGTGACCCTGATACTAGATTTGATAGTTAAAGACCTTGAAATAACAGATTGATTTGTTCAAGAAAATAAAGAAAAATTGGAGAAAAGGTAAATTAGGATTGGAGAAATTCATCACCAGTGAACTTTACAAAAATAAAACAGTAACACTAACAGGAAAAACAATAACAATTCTGAATAGGTACATAGCTGTTAGCATAGACTCAAAAGATACAAAGCAAAAGTAGACACAGCTAATGAAATAGACAAATCAATAATTACAGTGGAAACTTACACACACCTCTTTCAGTAACTGAAAAAAAAAGCAGAAAAAGCAAGGATATAGAAGTTCTAAAAAACATAATTTACAAGTTTGGCCTCCTTTATGTACAGAACACAGAAATCACAGACTACACATTCTTTGAACTTGCACATGGTATGTTTCCCAAATTTAAGTGCCTCAAAAAAACTTCCAAGAATTGAAATAATGTAGATGACTTCCAGTTGCCAAAATGGAAGGAGCTTTATAAAAATTAATATAAATAATTTAGAAAACCGCCAGGCCTTAGAAATTAAGAAAAACAATCATATTAGAAAATGTTTTTAACTGAGCAATCCTTAAAACCGTAAATGTCAAAACATTAGGATGAATCTAAAATTGAGCTTACAGAGACAGTTAAACTCTGTAATAAAAATATTTGAAAATTATAAATTAGAAAAGTAGATAATGAATTAATGATATAAGTAAATATCTTAGGAAGTTAGAAACATTAGTTAAAAGCAAATGATGTAAAAAGAAGCAATAAAACAAAAGCAAATATTAATGAATTAACAAAATTGTATAAGAATCCACAAAGCTACAATGTTTAAAATAATTTATATTTGAATTATCCAATCTCTTTTCTTTGTTCCCACTGTCCCATGTATTTTTGCCACTTCTTGCAGTTGCTTTCCTACTGTCTATTCAATTTTCAGTCTCTCTATAGTGATTTAAACAACCATCTATAGTAAATTATTTCTTTTAAAGTAACACATAGAGTCTCTATTTTCCTGGATGGACAATGATTGATACAGAAGAAAATCCAAAAGCACTTATAGACAGAGTATTAATATTATTATGTGCTTAGAAAGGTCATCAGACACAAGGTCAACATTCGAAAATTGATCGCACTTCATAAATCAGCAAGAACTAAACAGTAACATTATAAAGTTGATATCATCTACAGTATCATTAAAAACACCAAACAACTGGAGATATAGACTACAAAATATGAGTTACCTTCTATGCTGAAAGCTACAGAAAATTTTTGAGAGAAATAAAGTAGGGCTAAATAAAAGGAGACCTATATATACCATGTTCAAGCATCAGAATACTCAATATTATACACATTCAATTCTCTCTAAATTTATCCATAGAATCAATGAGGTGGCAATCAAAACTCCAGAGGAATATTCTTGTATAAGCTAAAAAGCTCATTTAAAAACTAATTCCAAAATAGCAAGGGGCTAGGATACTTAAGGCAATGTATAATGAGAAGAAAAAATTTAGATGACTCATTCTATCAGAAATCAAGACTGTTTAGGAAGTTTTAGCAATTACTAAAGAGAAATAATACACTAAAAATATATATATTGGAACAAAACAGATGATCTGGAAATAGACCAGTGCATACGGTCCCCCAATTTATGAAAAAGTTATTACTGTAGTGCAATAAAGAAAAAAAATTCTTCAATAAATGATTCTGGGTCAGCTGTATATCAATTAAGAAGAAATTAATCTCTTTTTCCCTTTTCACAAACATATAAACATTGATTCCAGGAGGATTAATTGTTGTTCATAATGAATTTTAGAGAAGAAAAAGAGGTAAATAAATAAGATGTCTAACACTTTATACTAATCTAGGGACACTACTAAATACTGAAAATCAATTCAGAGATAGAGAAAAGATATTTACAACACATATATTCAAAAGAGTACTCCTATCTAGAATAAAGAATTTCTAGAAGTTAATATGAAAAAGGTAGGCAATTTATTAGAAAAAAATAGACAAAACTCTTAAATGAGAGTCCAAAAATATGAATTCAAATTGCAAATCAACATATAAATATTCATTACTCTTCAGAAAAATGCAAATTCAATCACAACAAAATACCAATGGACACATACAAATGTCTAATAGTAAAGTGCCCAAGAAAAGCAAATTTTGACAAAGGTATGAGGCATGCTTGAAAAATTTTGTAATTTTAATACTTGGCAGGTAAGAAAAATGTACATTGGTACAACCACTAGGAACCTCTCTGGTCTATTTACTATTCAGCTATCTATTAACTATGAAAAATAAATATTAATACATTCTATGATCCAACAATTCCACCTCTAAGTGGATTATAATTAAATTTATTATAACCAAAATAAATGCACATTATTGCCCATCAAAAGACACTGCATGGATTTTATAGCAGCATTATACAAAAGAGCCAAAAACTAGCAACAACCCAATTGTTCACCAACAGAAGGATGAATAATAAATTGTGGTGCATTTAAATAAACGAATATACTATAGCACTGAGAACTGAGCAATCTAGAATTACATGCAATAATATGGATAAATCTTACAAATACAATATTGAATTAATATACCTATTCTAATATATGATTTTATTTGTCCACAATTCAATTCAAAAACAGACAAAAGTAATATAAAGACGTACATTTATGAGTCTTTCATGACTAGTAAAAGGGAGGGAGCACAAGAGCATATTTTGAATCGCTGGAAACCTCTGCTTCTTTATCTGCGAGGTGGTTATATGGATGTATTTACTTGGTGAAACGTGTATGCATAACTATGCACTTTGTATTCTTTCAGTACATATGCTACACTTCAGTGAAAAAAATGTAAATTTAAAAAGTAGTAATTTTGCTTTAGATTATGATAGATCAGACTAATCCTCCCAACAAATATGCCTAGAAGATCTGCATGAAATTATTTGAGAAGCATCATGCATGTCGGGCAGAAATTAAAATGCCACCACTTCAAATAAATAAGAAAGCTCCGGGAAGAGAGTTTGACCTCTGTGCTGAGCTTCACCTCAAGGCATCTGCAAATTTTTTAAGTTTTACAGGGCTGATCTGTAAATAATCAAATGGGGAGTACAGAAAATGCCCTAAGAGAATATGAGAAATAGTTTTTAAAAAACGTCTAGATTCCTGAATTCTTGAAGGGGAGAAAGAAATAGAAAGAAAAAAGTAATATTTGAAGAGATATTATTTGCCACAAGTTTTCTAAAAATGACTTAAAATCACACAACACAGATTCAAAAAGTTATGTGAATACCAGACAAGGTAAAATAGAACAAAGCACACAAAAATATTTCTCCAAACCATGTGAAATTCTTGATAAAAGAACAAATTTAAACAACAAAATAGAATAAAAAAAGAAAAATTTTAAAAGCAATCAAAGGAAAAAAAATAAATTGCTTTTCAAGGATTATCTGTAATACTAATAGCTAAATTTAAACACACACACACACAAACACACACACACACAAAACAATAACAAACAAAACCTGAGATATTCAGTGTATCTAAGTTTTAAAGTTGTAATATTAAAGCTTGTAGAAGATAACAAAGAAGTAATTAAAGAAAACCTTTAAATAGGCAAAAGATTCTTAAACAGAACACAAAAGACCAATAACCATAAAGGAAAGATTGATAATTAAAGTATATTAAAATGATGAACAACCATTCATCAAAAGATACCATTTAGAAGATACTATCATATGTATATCAAACAAAAACCTCATATCCACTCATATCAACAATATATAAAGAGTATTCCATTAGATCCCTAGGGATGCTGTAATAAATTAGCACAACCTGGGTGTCTTAAAAAAGAAAAAAAGTTGGGGCGCCTGGGTGGCGCAGTCGGTTAAGCGTCCGACTTCAGCCAGGTCACAATCTCGCGGTCCGGGAGTTCGAGCCCGTGTCGGGCTCTGGGCTGATGGCTCGGAGCCTGGAGCCTGTTTCCGATTCTGTGTCTCCCTCTCTCTGCCCCTCCCCCGTTCATGCTCTGTCTCTCTCTGTCCCAAAAATAAATAAACGTTGAAAAAAAAATTAAAAAAAAAAAAGAAAAAAAGTATTACCTCACAGTTATGGAGGGCAGAACTCCAAAATCAAGATCTCTTCAGGATCCCATTCCCACTTCAGGGTCTACGGGAGTATCATTCCTTGCCTCTTGCAGCTTCTGGTGGCTCTGGACATTCCCTGGTTCTCTTGGCTTGTGGCCCCATTACTCCAATCTCTGCTTCTATCTTTACTTTGTGTTTTCTTCCCTTTGTCTTAAATCTTCCTCTGCCTTTCCAATACAAGGATACTTGTCCTTGTATTTAGGACTCATGTGGATAATCCAGAAATATCTGCACATCTTAAAGTCCTTCACTTAATCACATCTGCACAGACCTTTTTATTCCAAATAAGGTAACATTAACACATTCCACAGATTTGTTGCAGCTATCTTTTAGCAGGCTATATTTGAAAAAAGAAACAGTAAACGCTTACAAAATCTTGAATCATCTCCAAATGACCAATTCTCTTTGCTTGAGCTCTCCCATAAAAGAAAACAAACAAACAAACAAACAATCAAACAAGCAAACAAAATGGCTGTGTAAGTAGTTTCTTTTAGGAAAGCAAAGGAATATGATTAGGGCCCTGGAAAGTGTGACATAGGAAAGGAAGAGTAAGACATGTTATTGAGTCTGTTACTGCTATGACAAATTTGGGAACAATTCTCTGGGGACTTTGTGAGAACTCAGGTAGATTATACCTCAACATTGTCTGTCCAAATAAAGGGAGAAAAAAAAATTCTTCTTTGGGGTCTCTGGGTGGGTCAGTTGGTTAAGCATTGGACTCTTGATTTTGGTTCAGGTCATGATCTCAAAGTTGTGAGATCCAGCCTGTGTCGAGCTCCACGTTGAGACTGGAGCCTGCTTGGGACTCTCTGTCTCCCTGGCTATCTGCCTCTCCCCTATCACACTCTCTTTCTCCTTTGTCTCAAAATAAATAAATAAACATTAAAAAAAATATCTTCTATTAACTCATCTCCTGCTATTGGGTCAATAGCTTGGTCCATATGCTTCTGACTCCATTACACATGCTATCAGAATGGCTGATAGGTTCTGTTAGGCATCTCCCCCGTACCCCATGTCCATGACCGGAAACAAAAATACAGGAAGCAGTTGAAGCACTGTACTATCAGATTAAATGAGCAAGCATCTGCTTTTCATGACAATAAATGAAATGGAATCATGGGCTCGAGTTAGGTAAGGTGGGACCATGCACAGGTATAAGAGGGTCAAACTTACAAGTAAATTATAAAAGCCATTTCAACATCTTTGTAGTCAGAAAAATTCAAGTTACATCTTGATTAAGATGCAGTGGGGTGCCTGGCTGGCTCAGTTGGAAGAGCATGTGATACTCGATCTCAAGATTGTGAATTCAAGCCCCATGTTAGGTGTAGAAATTATTTAAAAAAAATAAAACTTAAAAAGAAGACATAGGACAGTGAAATTCTCAGTTTCATGGAAGGAGTAAAAATGGGTACAGCCACTTTCCAAAATGCTTTGACTGTGTCTATTAAAGCTGAATTATGTATACTCTATAACACTGAAGGTCCACTCCCCTGTATACAGCTAACAGAAATGCAAGCATATATGTGCCAAAAGATATCCATGCGCATATTCATAATGGCATCATTAGTAATAGGAAAACACTCACTGTGCAAATGTGCATTGTATCAGAATGGATAATTGTGGCTTATTAATATAGTGAATATCAATAGGGTGATCAATTGGAACTATAAAACAAAAACTTGACTTAAACAAAAAACTACATCTAGGGGTGCCTGGGTGGCTCAGTCAGTTGAGCGTCCAACTTTGGCTGAGGTCATGATCTCATGGTTCGTGAGTTTGAGCCCCACATCAGGCTCATCACAGAGCCTGCTTCAGATGCTCTCTCCCCCTCTCTCTCTGTCCCTCTCCTGCTCTCTCTCTCTCTCTCTCTCAAAAACGAATAAACATTAAGAGAAACTACATCTATGTACAATAATATGTTGAGCAAAATAAACTAGACAAAAGAGAGCAGGCATCATATAAATTTATTTTAAAAAGTTTAAAAAAAGGCAGCACTAACTTATAATGATAAAAGTCAACATAGTAGTTACCCTTGTGAAGCCAATTACTGGGATAGAACACAAGTGGAGCTTTTAAAACAGAGTACTATTTTATGTCTCATTCTATATCATCGTTACACAGAATGTTCACTTTGTGGAGATGTATTCAGCTACAGATGGATCTGTACACTTCTCAAGATACATGTTATACTTCAATAAGATTTATTCCTTAAAATTACAAAATATATTTTTTCATACTGCACAAATCAGGTTATATGAAAACCATAAAGAAAATAAGATAAATATTCCATCATTCAAATAACATTTATCTGCCTCTGATATTTTACCTAGCATATACAGGCGGCTGTGATTTGCATAGCCTGCTTGTGACTAACAGTTTTCTCTCCCTGCTCAGTGGAGTTCCATAATTAGGCAGTGGTGGTTGCCAGCCCTTGGCATGTTATGTGAAGAGGAGACAAGCTCCCAGCATGCTCATGGAGACAACCTGCGAAGTTGAAGTGGCTCAGCTTGGATCTTATCTCTTCCACATAGGGTGTCAGTCAGAAATAGGTATAGTCAGTTACTGACTTATTTTTAAGCTTTGTTGGGGCACTGGGCATCCCATTCCTATTACACCTTAATAACTGCTATGTTTAAGTATTTGTTTTTATTTGTTTGTGTTTTAACTATACTTTGAACTCTCTGTGGTTTCCTTTATCACCATTTTCCAGTTATACATTTAATATTTTATATTTAAGCTTTATTAGTCATAGACATCCCATCATGTAGCACAGTGCCCCAGTGTATGTGTACATGCACTTTGGATTTTGGTTTTAAGGGTATCCCTAGGGGAGAAGGCATGAAATCTGAGTCCAAAATATTTAGCAAGCTACCTCCTTTCTCTATAACAATTCCCTCTACCGTCCAAGACTAGAGACACTATTGAAATCCTAGTTTATTAATTGCTGGCTCTTTTATCACAAAGTGCCAGTCTTGGTAAGCTGAGGCTACATATAAGCACCAAGTACTCTATTTATGCAGGCCACCAATCCTGAAACTTCAATGCATATTAAAATCATCAGGGGGGTTGTTAAAACACAGAGTCCTAGGTCCCACATGCAGACTAAGTGCTTTTGTGGATCTGAGATGAAATTGGAGAATTTATTTTTCCAAGTTTATAGGTGTTTGGCAGTGCTGCTGGTCAGGGGTCCATGATAGAGAGCCATTGTGGACTCAAGGGGACCTAATCTTTAGCCCCCTTACCTGCTTCCCACCCTTGTTTCAGATCTCTCTATAGATAGCTGCTGTTCATGATTGTTCAGTCAACTTTGTCGCCCTTGAATTTTTTTCTAGTAATAGCAATTTTTACCTCCTTCACACTTACTTCATAGATCTGCTGACTATTAGTGATTATAATAAAACTCTGCCCTTACCACAGGTATAAGCATATGAATCCAAATGAACTAATAATCCCAGCCAAAAGATCAGGACAGTGTGGTTATGTGACTCAGGCAAGTTCAATTAACATAGATGCATGCATATATAAATATAGGAGTAGATAGATGGATTGACAGATATACAGGTCAATGTCAGTCTTCTGTTCAAAATTCTCTAGTAGCTCTCCTTTTTACTCAGAATCGAAAATTAATATGCTCTAAATGGCCTACAAGTCCCTAAACTGTCTATATTCTGCAACCCTCTACCCTGTACTGACAGCGTTTCATACCCCTCTCTGTCTTTTGGTCCCGTTCCAGTTCTGATGGCCTCTTCCAGTGCCCACTTTTTTGGACCAGGAGGAGATCTCTTCACTGCTGCTGCCTTCCCATGATTCTCCTCCTGGCACAGGCACCAACTGCTCAGTCTAGCCTACCTTCATTATTGGACTTAACCTTCTTGTTCTCCCTGGCCCGAGCCATCCTCCTCCCTGCTTTTTTGCCATCACCTTCAAATATACTATTAAATACACAACTTGTTTGGTGCATATTTTACCTCTTGCCACGTTTGTTCATTTTATTCTAAAAGCGATGACTTTTGTTCATTTTATTCACTGCTATGTCCTCAGCACCAATGAAAGACAGGGGGTCTTAACAGTATTCAATAAATATTTGTTGAATTGCTTTTTGTATGTATAGACATATAAATAATTAAACATGGATCACACTAGACCTTATTTCGATCAAGTATGCCAAGTTTTCCTTTAGCTGGATTTTGCTGAAGAGAATCAATCTGAAGCAAAAGTAAGAGAGTCGCTAGCCTTCCAATAAATGACTCTTTACTATAAATGTTTATTCTAAAATTACTCCTTTAAAGTCTTCTAGCTTGTATGGTTGAAGTCATTACAAACTTTATTGTCCACTAATAAAGATAACAACTGGAGCACCTGCATACATTTCTCTATCTCCACTCTCCCGGCAGATTTCTCTAGGTTTTGTTACTTAAGTTATTTTATATTTTAAATATTAATATTTATATTCTTATATTTAGCCATGATTATTTTTATATTAAAATGGATTAACCACCAACTGTTTTACCAAAAAGTCTCTATATTGGCTGAAATTCAAAATAAGTAGCTTCCCCCCTACCCCACCCCAGGGATAGCACATGTGTGAATGCTTGGGAATATATATTATTACCCAATGTGCCTCTCTGGCTTATTCATATGACTTTTCTTTCAGAGTCACTTCCCAAACTGTTGTTTCACACTAGATTTTAAAAGACATAACCCCTATCTTCTCTGTAGCTTTTCTGAAACCTTGTATCACATCACTTCCAAAAAAAAAGGCACATTGATGATTCTTTCCATGATTCTGGCACTAACTTTGTGCGTGTTCTGTAACCTGCTAATTGACTTTCAGAATGCCCCCAGAATGGCTTTCTGAATGTTCTCTCATCTCCAAGACTCATGGATTGAATCTGTCATACATTATGTTCATTGAAGATACTTTGTTTATAAACAAGCTGGCATTTCTTTTTAAAAAAAAATTTTTAATGTTTATTTATTTTTGAAAGAGAGACAGAGTGTGAGTGGGAGAGGGCCAGAGAGAGAAAGAGACACAGAATCTGAAGCAGGTTCCAGGCTCTGAGCTGTCAGCACAGAGCCTGACGCGGGGCTTGAACTTGTGAACTCCAAGATCATGACCTGAGCAGAAGTCAGATGCTTGACCTACTGAGTCACACAGACACCACTTAGTGGGCTCATTAAAAGGCCGTAGATATAATATGACTACAGTATTTGGCAGGAGAGAAAAATATTTAAAGGGGCTAGCGGAGAGTCATTTTGGTAACTGCCTATTAAGAGACATTTTGGTAATTCATTCTAATGTGATTATTATCTCTTCTTGACAAAGTAGGTCTTTATCAGTAGATAGCACACCTCTTCATTACTTATTCTGTTTTTAGCTTTAAAGCTTTATTTAAATTATATTTAGTCTGATGTTAACATTTTCTACAAGCTATTTCAGGTTCCGTGTGTGTGTGTGTATGTGTGTGTGTGTGTGTGAATGATTCCATTCAACTTAAGTAATTATTTTTTCTGTATCTTTGCAGAAACAAAGATAATTGGTTGTTGGATCTTTGCGAATTTATTTTTAAGTTTATTTATTCATTTTGAGATAAAGAGAGAAAGAGCGAGTGTGAGCAGTAGAGGGGCAAAGAAAGGGACAGAGAGAGAATCCCAAGGAGGTTTCATGCTGTCAGCCTAACACAGTGCTTGAAACCACGAACTATGAGATCATGACCCGAACAGAAACCAAGAGTCCAACGCTTAACCTACTAAGCCATCCAGGTGCCCCTATTTATTTGTTTTTAATATAATTTGGGATTCATCTTTCCATAGCAAGTTTAATTAATTTATGTACATTGTAATTATTATTTGGGAAGTATTCTTTGTTAACTTAGTTTTGTTTTATATGTATTTTTAAAATTTATTTACTTTGAGAGAAAGTGGGAGAAGGGTCAGAGGCAGACAGTTCCAAGTAGACTAGGCACTGTCAGCGCTGAGCCCTACATGGGGCTTGAACTCACAAGCCATGAGATCATGACCTGAGCCCAAATTGTATGCTTAACCAACTGAGCCACCCAGGCACCCCTGTTTTACATTAAAAAAATTTTTTTAACATTTATTTATTTTTTGAGAGACAGAGAGAGAGCATGAGCAGGGGAGATGCAGAGAGAGGGAGACACAGAATCAGAAGCAGGCTCCAGGCTCTGAGCCGTCAGCACAGAGCCTGATGCGGGGCTCAAACTCATGCACCGTGAGATCGTGACCTGGGCCAAAGTCGGTCGCCTAACCAACTGAGCCACCCAGGCGCCCCTACATTTTTTTATATATTTTTTTATATTATGTTTTCCCATTTATTAATTTTCTTTTGTTCACCTGCATTTTCTCTGTTATTCACACATTTATTTTTATTCTTCTGTTGGTTTTCATTAGTGTATTACTCTCCATTATATACACCTACATGTTAGTTCAGATTTCCAATACTTATAACTACCATATCTTCATCCCAAATACGGTAAATTACTTATGATCCACTAATGACCCTTGATAACCACTTTCTTAATATCATTTTTTTGGCACTACTTATTTAGACAATGAAGTTTACTGAGTTATTTACTTACCTTCACTTTCCATAGTATTGTTCCTCTATTTGGAGTTATTTCTATTTTTGCTCATGTACTTTGTGAGTGCATTCAAAAAATACCATTGGGTAATAAACTTTCTGAGAACTTATATTTCTGAGAACTTTTTCAAGATATTCAAATGATAGTTTACTTGTGTGTAAAATGTGATGCTCAAGTGATTTAAAAAGGAATTATTAATATCTTTAAGTACTTTGAAATATCATTTAGTGAGAAGTTTGAAGTGATTTGTATCTCTTGTTGGTGAATTTTTTTTCCCTTTTGGTGGTTCTGGAATTGTCATGTTTTGTTTGCAGTTCTTAAATTTAAAAACATTATTTCTGATTGTGTGTGTGCATGCATGTGTATAGTGGATCTGCCCTTATATAACCTGCTCATTATTTCTATGTTTAATTCTTGGAAATTCTAGTTATTGTATCATTAAACATCATCCTCCTTTATTTTTTTCTCTTATTTGTTACTCATAAAATTTATGCTGACATTTCTAACTCAATTATTTTGGGATAGTTCCCTTACCTCATCATCTAGTTCATTAATTCTACCTGTTGACCAAATCCATTTTTCTATCCAACACATTTATCGAGATCTTTATTTCAGCAATTAAAATTTACACACAATAATTTAAATTGACTTTTTCCTGCTGCTAGTTTGTAACTTCATCTCTAACCTTTGTTGGCATATTTTTTATGTTTTTTTAAAATGTTCTACTTTCTGTATAAATGCAGTTATTTGCTTTGTTCTCTTTCTTCACAGTGCTTGTGCTCTTCAGATATTCCTGTCTGTGTCTGTGTAGCTATTATGTTTGGTTCATATTACATCATTGCCTAGTTAGTCATTCATATCTGGGGAGAAAGGTGAGATCTTAAACCTTATTTTGTGCTATCATGTGAGTTTAGGTATTACATATGGGTCTCAAGCATACCCTGTTTAGTTTATTCACTTTCCTCCCCCACAGTGATGTTGATCCACAGGGATACCCTTGGACACTCTGAATTCTTGTGTTTCAATATGAAGTTTAATATTTGCTTTAGGTTTCTGTTAGATAAATTTTAAGCTAAAAACATACACAGAGCTCTGTCTTGTGAGGTTTTTAACCATCAGTGTATACTTAATTTCATTTTTCCTGAAATTGATAATGTTATGGTTCTATTTATAAGTCATGGTTTGTTAGGAAAATGTCTCTGAACAAATCAAGACATAGAAACTCTCCTCCTCTCAATTTTTAAATTTTTTTTTTTTAACATTTATTCATTTTTTTTTGAGAGTGAGAAAGACAGAGCATGAGAGGGGGAGGGGCAGAAAGAGAGGAAGACACAGAATCAGAAGCAGGCTCCAGGCTCAGAGCTATCAGAAGCAGGCTCCAGGGCCTGATGTGGGGCTGAACTCACAGACTGCGAGATCATGACCTGAGCCAAAGTCGGAAGCTCAACTGACTGAGCCACCCAGGCACCCCTCCTCCTCTCAATTTTTGTCTTCATGAGTAGATGAAGTGAGATAAGTGGACTGGTATAACTAAGGTTAATAGATTTACATGAAAGATTTTCCCTTCAAATGGGGCTAGAAATGGGGCATTACCTATGTTTGAAGGCTCTATGTGATCACGGCAGTACCAATATTTCTAGGGAAAATATTTTGCCATCTTTTACTCTGGGTTTCCAAGTAGACATTACTGTAAAGGAAATTCTTACTTTTTATTTGCTGTGGTTTGTTTCCATCAGTCTCAGCTTGTAATTTTGGTGTTTGTTTACTTTTTTAATGTTTATTTATTTTTGAGAGAGAGTGTGAGCGGGGGAGGGACAGAGAGAGAGGGAGACAGAATCCGAAGCAGGCTCTGAATTCATGAACTGTGAGATCATGACCTGAGCCCAAGTCTGACTCTTAACCAACTGAGCCACCCAGACACCCCTACTCATTCTTGAATCAGAAAAAAGTCAATAATGGCCTGAGGTTAGCTGATCATTGAGATGAGTGGATTTTCCTTTGTTCTGTTTGTTTGTTTGTTTTAATTTATTTATTTTGAGAGAGACACAGACAGTTCAAGTAGGGAAGGGGCAGAGAGAGAGAGAGGAGCCCAATGTGGGGCTTGAACCCACCAACCGTGAGATCATGACCTGAGCTGACATCAAAGAGTCAGTTACCGACTGAGTCACTTAGGTGCCCCTGTTCTCATTGTTCTTTAATTTGGTAATTCTTGAAATCCTTCTCTGCCAATTGCTGTAAATTTACATTGCTATATCAATGATTCAGGAGCCTGAAAATGGGGGTGAGATGGAGTCAGATTTGTGGTGGACTCCTTGATGAATCCCCAAGACTTCTCACTTCTGACATTTCAATTGTGGTTGAGTCCTACTGGATGAAATGACATGCAAATGAGTTTTGTTTTTTTTGTTTGTTTTGTGTTTTTTTGTTTTTTCCTTTTTTTCTCAGGGTGTCCCATATGTCCTCATCACTGGCTCTTGTTTTCTATATTGTGAGTATTACATGGTTTCTTGTGGCATTTTCTCCTTTATTGTCTGGTAACATTACTGCCTCTCATAGGGGATAAGTACAAATCTAGTACTCATTCATTTCCTCCATCAAGCTCATCCTATCCGTATTACATACTAACCTTCCCTAATTTTTAGTGATGTTGGAGGTTACTGCCATTTTATTTGTAATCCCTTTATTCATTTCCTAAGACATACAGGGAAAACAGAGAATGAATTGGTAGAGAGATGATGTCATTAGGTCTCTGTACTTTACAATATTACATGGAAATCTGTAACAATATCTTTGTTAATTTGCCTCTTGAGAAAACCATAGAATATATTTCATAACTGGCTTACTCAGGTTTTCATGTGTTTTACTCAATACATTTACGTGATCCAGAAGTAATTAATTTAAATTTACTCATGTGTGTCTAATATCAATTTTTAACTTTATCAAGATTTGCTTTTTAATGACTCTTGTCATATTTAGACTCCAGATGTTATCCAGGAGAATTAATTTATATATTTTGCTTCTAAAAAAGAATCAGTATGGTTAGGGCCTCTAAAACTTAAAATGATTATAGCATGGAGTATTACAAAGAGGTAAGCATCCTCAATAATCACTCCTCTCTAGACTGGATGAGAATTAAAGGATTATTTCTGATGAAATATTCGTAATTTAAGATAAATATTAATTTCCTTCTCTCCAATCTGTTCTCTCTTAAACTATTTTAGTTAACTCACATCTAGGAATATTTTGAGACATAATCATAGATCATTACATAATCTGACCATTACAATGAGATGATTTTGTAAGCAAAAGAACAACTTATTCAATGTGGTCTGGTAAACTGAAGTTGCCATTTTAAGAAAAAGAAATCTTACAAAACACGATGGAATATAGCTCATAAAAAAAAGATATATGTTGTGTATATAGACAGAGTAAAAAAGTAAATACTACAGTTAAATATCTGTAAATGGAAGAAAGCCGCAGCTGCATAAAAACAGACCCTTTCAACCAAACATTGTGTTTTAATTGAATTGCCTGCTGAGCCAAACAAAAATCAAGTCTCTCCCAGAATCAGACTCTGACTGTCAGGCACTTTAAGTGAAGGCAAGCAAAATGCCTCTCCAAGCTTCCAGAGAGTATTATGGCTTTCACAGGGTTTTGGAAAGCTTTTCGACAGGGTTTTTCATAATTGTACTTTCCCTAGGTTAAAAGAGATCTCTAATCACAGTGCCTTTTTTATTCCCTCAGGTACTTCCCTACCTGTGTTACATGAGGGACCACTGTGATTCACAGGAGGAGCCCTCTTTGCCAGATTCAAACTAATTTTATACAAACTTCATTGAAGCTTTAGAGTATTGGATTTTTTAAGTAATGCAACTGCCTTTTAAGAACTTTTCCAATTAACATTTGCTCCTTCATGGCATCCTTTATCCTTTCTAACTGGCACAGTAAAATTTGTGCTGCATACAATATGTATATTATATTCAAACGCATCTTATATCAACTATTATACACAGATAAAGTAGACAGGTATGATATATATGTAAATAAAACACATCTTATAAATGATGATAGTCAAACAATTTTTTTTCTTTTTATAGTAAAATATATAACATAAGAAAGAGTGTAAAAATGTTTGTTTTAAAAAATAGTTAAAAAGAAAATCCTAATTTTACCTTAACATGACTAAGTACTAGGACATAGTTCCTTAGAAGGCCACTTCATGTTTCTTCCTCCTCTGTACCCTTTTTCCCTAGGGCGAATCACTAGTCTAGTCTGGCTTTTGTGATAAACATTATCCAACTTTTTTGTGTCTTATCATCTCTGTGTATATTCTAATATTATATTAAGTTTTTCCTTCCTTTTAGAAGTAGTACAAATGAAGTCTGGTCAACTGTTGATGAATGTTTATGTGATTCATTATGTAATTATATGACTCTTTTTGCCAATGGGTATTTGGGTTGATTTCAGTTTTACAAATGAATAAACTGTTAAAATACTACCGTGTGTACATGTTTGCGGTCATTTTCTAGTAGGTTATATAAAGGTTCACTTTTAGGAGAAAAAGCAAGGTGGTTTTTCAAATGGTTTTTAGTATTTTATACTCTATTAATCAGCATATTGACTAAACTGCTAATACAAAAAGTGCCAAAAAGTGCAGTAACTGGGTATTTATTTCTCTTTTACAAAACAATTGAGATGAACAGCTTTGGGCAAACAGAGCTGTTCTACTTATCTAAAAAAAAATTTTTAGTGTTTATTTATTTTTGAGAGAGAGGGAGAGTGGGGTGGGGGAGAGGCAGGGAGAGAGGGAGATACAGAATCCGAAGCAGCTCCAGGCTCTGAGCTGTCAGCACAGAGCCTGATGCAGGGCTTGAAGTCACGAATTGTGAGATCATGACCTGAGCCGAAGTCTGAGATCATGACTTGAGCCAAAGTCGGACACTTAACTGACTGAGCCACCCAGGCACCTCAGAGCTATTCTACTTAGTCATCAAAGTCTAGGGTCTTTTCCTTTGTTCTCCCCTCCCTTCAAGGGTTTTGTCTTCATCTAGATGGTCGAAGAGCTCACTTTCACATCCACTGAACTACTCAGGGGAAGAGTGCAGCAGAAGTATAGGGCAAATGGCTTGTTTTAAAAGAAATGATCCATAAATTATACTCATCTTTCCACTTTGTCTTGAAAGCTCTGATAGTATTCAAGGAAAAGTAAGTAGAAATTTGGAACAAATTTTAATTTCCAAAGTTATTAGAAACTTAAAGTTGTGAGTACTTTCCAAAAAGTAAAAAATAGACCCAATAACAGATTGAAGTATAAATGTCCAAATAATGAGCACTAGAAAGAGTCAGGAAAGAAATGGGAGATTTTAGAACTTAAAACAAAAATAAATATAAAAGTTAACTGAAGAGCATGAGTTTCCAAATTAAAATGATTTATGAAAAAGCGTAGCATTGAATTTTAGAAACTTTGTGATAGAAAAATCTTAGAGGGAGGGAGAGAAAGAGGGAGACAGACAGTCAAGAGAATTAAAGGTTGTATAAAATCAGTTGGGAACAAGAGTGCATCTGATTTAGAAATAACAGTAGAACCCAGAAGCAAGGGAACAAATGTTCAAAAATCTGCAAGGTAATTATTTCTAATATAATTCATTCTAAGATAATAGTTTACAAAATAGTTTCCAAAATTTTAAAACTAAAAATTTAGTATGCAGAATAAGAATCAGATGTGATTGTAGACTACATCACATTGAAGAGGGCAAAGCTCCTATAGTCCTTTGCGAAAAAAGCTACTAAAACTTATTCTGCAGAAAGAGGAATAAACTAAGAAAGAAAAAGTTAGGGAAACAAGAAAAATAAAAATATACTACGATACAGAAGTGCTGTTGTGTAACTGGCCCAGAAAGCAACAAGTCCATTTTTGAGGAGTAGAATGGAAGGTTCCAAGACACATGCCTACCTCCCTTCAAAAGTCGATCCTTGGTCTTTATGAAATTTCAAATTCTGAAAGATAGCTTATGAATAAACAAAAGATGGGTGTATAGAAAATTACATAAAACCAATGAGACAATGACTAACTGCTGGGCAAACAAAAACTATATAAAGCAATGCATATATTTATTTAGCATTATGGAAATCAACTGGAATAATGCTACATAGTCCTAAGTATATAAATACGTTAATTATGAAACTCAAAACATTGTGTAGATTGTGAAAGAAGTGAGCATGTGTGCTGCAGGTAGAGGTGAAGGGGGCCTGGTAGAGTATAAAGAAGATAAGCTACTGCTTTCCATACGAACAAAATATTAGATGGCATATAACCCTGAAAAGTTAGCAAATTAAGATCTAAGAACATAATTAAGAGACATGGAGATAAATGCCAAAAGAAACAGTAAAGGAAAGAAAAATGACAGCTTGTGAGAAGCAGGAAATGGGGATGGTAAGGAATGGAGCAGTGTCTAGTCATCTTGTTTAAAAGATTTTTTAGAACACTGGCTTTTTAAACTATATTCATGAGAAGCACCTGAGTTACTCAGTTGGTTGAGCACCCAACTCTTGATTTCTGCTCAGGTCATGATCTCAAGGTTCGGTTTGTGGGTTAGAGCCCTGCATTGGGCTCTCTGCTGTCAGTGCAGAGCCCCCTTCAGATCCTCTGTCTCCCTCTCTCTCTGACCACCCCACCCCTGTCATTCTCTCTCTCAAAAATAAACAAAACATTAAAAAAGAGCTTAAACTATATTCATGAATAACTCTGCTAAAAATAAAACATATATATATATATATATATGAATGAACATATATATATATTCATATATATTTATACCCCAAACCACCATTAGCTTTACTTTTTAGAAACTTCCTTGATTTGTTTGGCTACAAAAAGGGGTAATACTATATACCATGCCAGTGTGTTATGCAAATGAAATGACAAAATGTCTGTAAAATCTCTAGAACAGAACCTCAAGGGCATATTATAAGCATTAAACTAATGTTACATCTGCCATTTTAATTGATCAGGGAACCAAATTCTAGAAAGTTTAAGTGACATGACCTAGTGATAGGAGTAAAAAAGAGGAAGAAGAATTCAGATCAAATGTCCCTCTAAAGCATGACTTTCATTATGCTACATTTCCCCTGACTTATTTATACTAAGGAACACATTCTACTGTACATATTTGTGCTTAGTAAGATGATTAAGAACAAATTTAAAATATTCCAAGGGAAAGTCTTCACCTAAATCTGTCATAATTGTTATCACTTTAAAAGTGGGAAAGTACAGATCCAGTATGTCTAACGAATTTCAGATTATCTTGTGGCACCTTTTTCTTTTCTAATCTTCTATCTTTATACTTCACAATGGTTTAATAAAAAAAAAACATACTGTCCACATTTAATATTACTTACTGCCTCCAGCCATAAAAGTGATAGAGAATAAAAATGGAGCCTTTCTGAATAGTTTTCAGATGACTTTGATAAATGATAAAATTCACCATTAACTCAAACTAGTTTTTTGCTTCTGAGTAAACACATGCGATATATAGTTTTAAGTCTGAGTCTTACTAAGAATTCACCAGGACTACAATGTATACAGCAATAAAAAGTGCATTAACATCATGAATGCCTATGAAAGAGCGAACTTACAAAAGAAAATGGACAATGATGTCAACATAAAATTATATTACATGACACTCTCAGTTTTAGTGCTTCCATTACTGGTATGGGATTTGGGGGTTTGTGGAGGAAGCATTAGTGTCAAGTGATTTTCCATTAGGGTTGATCCATCCATGTTATCATACACATATCAGAAAAATGAATATAGATTATACTTTAATACTTAATAAGTACATATAAACATAGGTTTTATGCTGGGTGGTGTCCTCTTAACTGTGAATAATAAATAGCACATCTTGCTGAGAATATTTTGAATTTTATGTGAATATTGTTCACGTTGTTGGTGAAAAACCATTGCTGGTGTCAACCTGTGCTTAAGAAGGTAAGGATTGATGTACTTATTTTTAATATATTCCAGTGTTGGAAAGAGACAAAACTGCACATGACTTGTTTTTTTTCATTATATTTCCAGTGCTTAGAATAAAGAATGAAATAGGCTAGGGATTCGTTCCTTCATTAATCCTTTTAAATTTCATTCATCAATTCATTTAACAAATATTTATCATGAATCTAGAATAACTACTTTCCACTTTTTTTTTTGCACTGAGAGTACAACATAATGCAACATAAATCAAAACTTCTTCCCTCATACAGCTTAAAAGCTAGTGGGAAGAAACAGACAATAACATAAAAAATTACTAAAATATATAGAGTGTAAGACAGTGATATATATCACAGAGAAAAATAAATTAGGAAAAGCAACAGAGAATGCCAGGTGCAATTCTAGATGGAATGGACAGTGTTATGGGTTGATTTATGTCTGTCAAGAAAAAGATATGTTAAAATGTAATCCTCGGCATCTCAGAATGTGACCTTATTTGGAAATAGGATTGTTGCAGCTGTAATTAGCTAAATAGGTTATGCAGGAATAGAGTGGACTCTCAATCCCATATGACTGATGTCCTAATGAGAGAAAGGACACACAGAATGTGGCCATAAGATACAGAAGTAGAAACTACCACAGGAAGATGGAGGCAGCAAATGAAGTGTGGCACCCATAAGGCAAGGGATGCCAAGGATCAGTGCTCAACAACATAAGTTTAGAGAGAGACACAGGAGAGATTCTCTCTTAGTGCCCTCTGAAAGAACTAACCTTTGATTAATTCTTTGATTTCAGGTTTCTAACCTCCAGAACTGCGTAAGAATACATTTCTGTTCTCCAAGCCACCCAGTTTGTGGAATGCTGCATGGCAGCTCTGGGAAATGCATACAGTCAGGAAAAGCCACAGAGCAGAAGGTGATACATCAGTTTAGACCTGAAAGGGACAAGGGACAGATATTTGAGAAAATCACCGGGAGAGATTCCAGCCATGGAAAAACACAAGTTCAAAGTTTCTGAGGGTTAAAGGTGACTCCTATATGGCTGGAGCTGAGTGATTAAAAGAAAAGGTTAATGGGAGATGAGTTCCAAGAATTAAGAGGTTGGGAGAACCAGGCAGGCCCTTGCTGTTAGTGGATTTTGAGCAGGCGAGTGACTGGGTAAGATTATGTTTTAATTGGATAAATCTACATGTATGTTGAAAACTGACTAAAAAAGGCAATGTTAGAGGCAGGGAAATATTTAACTATTAAGTATGCAGTAATTCAAGAAAGATTTTATATTGCTTTTTCCAGAGTAGTAGCAATGGCTGATGTGGAAACGGATTAATTGGATATTTTAAATATACTTGGAATGTAGAGCTTATAATGTTGGTTACAGATCAAACACAGGATCTGAAAGAAAAGAAGTCATTACAAGGCCTGCAAAGTCTTTGTCCTAAAAATAACTAGTGGAACGATGTTACCATTTATTATGATACAGAAAAGAACAGAAAGAGTTGACCTGCCTGGAGAGAACAGAAGGTTTTGATGTTAAGTAGACATTCAAATGGAAATATCAATAGTCTGGAAAGAAATCAGTGTAGTTATATCATTTATAAAAACATGGAAGTGGATAAGCTCATTCAATAAATGTGTGTAAACAGAAAAGAAGGCGCCCAAGAACTGAGTCCTTGAGGACTCCATGGTTAAAGGTCAATAAGATAAAGAAGAACCATAAAAAGGAGGCTGGGAAGAACCAGACAGAAAGTTAGGAGGGCACTTGGGTTTTCGTTCTTGAAGGTCAGTGCAGAAGTTTCAGGGAGGGAAAAATAGGGGGAAAATGATCTGGACCATGTACTACTAATCAGTCAAATGAATTCAAGACTAAATTTTAGCCACTGGGTTTAGCTGTAGAAGGATCGTTACTGATTTAATGAGGGGCAGTTTTAGTGTAGCTTGGGTGTTGAAAGTCTAGAGGAAGTAGGTTGAAGAGAGAATGAGAGCAGAAATATTGGAGAAAATCTAACAGATTTTCCACAAAGATAAACAGAAAAAGGAAGAAAAAAAAAGAAATGTGGTGGTATCTAGAAAAGTCAAGTGACTTTGTTAACTGTGTTTGTGGGAAGAATGTAAAAGATCCACTCAAGAGGAAAACATCAACTGGTGTAAAGGGAATAAGACAAGAGAATTGTTACATAGTTATCTTTGATTATGTTGGGGGTAGGTTGTGAACAGTTATTTGAATGAGAGTACTAGTTAGAAAGTTTGACTTTTGTTGCAACAGTATTGTCTACCTATAAGTAAAAAGCATAACTACAGAGAACATGAACACAGATGGGAGGCTTAAGGTGAACGTGGCAGTAGGAATTAGACAGGAAGTTCCCTTTTTTTTTAGTTTTCATTTTCTCAGTGAAAAGAGAAAGCAAGGTCAGGAGCTGAGAGCTATAATAAATTAGGAAGGAATTTGATGAGAGACAAAAGGCTATGAAATTAATGGCCAGAGAGTGAAAGAGTGAATGAACTAGGACAATATTGTGAGATTGGCAGGCAGCATTTGGGGCACATTTGAGGTAAATGATAATGACTTTAGAGTGAGGTGGTCAGCATTGCTGTGGATTTTTTCTAGATATCTGATGTTGCCAGGTTGTATGCATGAAGTAGATAGAAAGTTGCATTCAATTGACCAGGGCATAATTTAGCTTAATCTCCTTTCACATAATTTCCTGTCAGTCCCCTGATTCCATCACAAAGGTCCACTTCCCTTCCCTCTATATTTATTATGTGATGTTTATCATATATTTAAGTGCTCCGTAATTATTAAATTATTAAATATGTAAACATTTAAATATGTTTATCACATATTTAATATGCTCTGTGATTATATCGGTCTCCCCCTTTCCCCTCTAGAATTGGTATAAAAGGAATACAGTACATAGAGTTTAGAATTCTATATAATACTGTAGATTTCATTGTGAATGACAAGAGGGGCCATTAGATGATTTTGTGTATGGTGTGATATTTTCTGAATGATATATCTGAAGGTGACACTGAATACTGAATGTAGGTACTCCAGTAGAAGAGAGGACAACAGAAATCATAGATCAGTTTGGAAGCCTTTGAAATATTCCTGATAATAGATGTGCTGTTTTAGATTAAAGACGTATTAGCACTGATTGTAAGACTTGGAAATAGAGTAACAAAACTTGGTGATGAAAAATGTGAGAAAAAAGAAAGGAACAGAGAATTCCCAGTTTTTGGCTTGAGAAAGTGAATGTATGATGGCAATATTTACTGAAGTGTTAATATTGGCAGATTTTCACATTTTCATGAACATGAGGAGGTTGAATATGAGAATCTAGAATAACTAAACTTCGAGATAAACTAACTTTGAGATTACAAAGCATTGACAAAATGATTTCAATATAATAGATAATTTGTCACTATGAATGGTAGACAAGGTACTACGAACTGTACATAAATTAATATATGTGATTTTAACAAAAAAAATCTGAGGTAGGTGTTACTGTTGCCTTAATTTACAGATAAGGAATTTGAGAAGTAAGAAGTTGCTTATTGTTGGCATCAAAATAACACTGTCCTTTTTTAGATGTTCATGAAACTGATTATTACTTTAATATTTATTATCCAGTAAAGATTTTAAAAAATGTATTAGTCAACTATTTTCAAAATAATTCTAAGAAACAATTCTCAAACCCAGAGCCTCAATACAACAATTACTCAGCTTCTGGATCAGTGGATCTGCTTGGGTTCAGCTGATCTAGGCTGGGCTAGGCTGTGAAGCTCTGCTTCAGACACTCTGAAGTGGCTCTGATTTCTACTGCAGGCCTGTGGGCCAAAGAAGCAGCTCAGCTTCTCATGTCTGGTACCAGAGAGTTAGTCCAAAGCAAAACACAAGGGGACAAGGCCTAGACTCAGAACTGGTACATCGTCACTTTCATTCCATTCCATTTACCAAAGGAAGACACATAGCCAAATCCAAAGTAAAGAAGTCATGAGCTCTATTATATCAATAACAAGGTTATGGCAAGAGTGTGTATACGGGAGCTGAAAATTGCAGAGAAAAATTAGAGCCAATCATTAAATCTTTAAGAAATAGTCTGTGTGGAATTTAGTGGAGATGATTGAAGTGGAGTCTGTTGTTAACTTAGATATACATGGTTTTTAAACCATGGAATTGTATGAGGCAAATAAAGTAAGTGTAGATAGAAAAGAGAGTATTCTGTAAAGAGTTATCTCAGCAGGCTTAGGATGTTCAAACTGCACATTCCAAACTAAAACCTAGCCCTTGACCAGTTCCTAGGATTTAACCTCTAAGCACTTGGAATATATTACATGATAAAAATGCCTTTGTATACGCAGAGCCTTGAGTCATGCCAGATAGCTTATGTTAACTGTGATTTATGTAGTCTTGGGTAATTCTGTATCAGTCTGACCTCTAGAGAAGATGGAGACTGAGTAACTAAGGTCAGTTACACAGCACTCCATGCCTACATGGCTACCCCCCAACAAATATCCTGGGTATCAAAGCTCAGGTGAGATTTTCTGTGGTCAGCAATACTCATACATATCATCACCAACTGTTGCTGAGAAAACTAAGTACTGTCTGTAGGACTCCACTTGGAGTAAGTAACTGGGAGCTGTGCTTGAACTCTGACCCATGTTCCTCTTGTCTTCGTTGATTTTACTCTGTATCTGTTTGCCATAAGAAACCATAACCATGAATATAACAGCTATATGAGTTATGTGAGTCATTCACTCGTTGCACCTGAGAGTGGTCTTGGGGGGACCCCTGATACATAGGAGCAAAAATAAACTCTGAGAACACAAAGTTGGAGTGAAAAAGCATTAGCCAGATAAAAACGTAAAAGATTGTAAAAAGCTGCCAGTGAAAGTAACAGAATAGAGGACTGTAGTATCCTGCACACATGGGAATAATGTCTTCTAAGATGGAGGAAGTGTCACTTGGATCACATGTTACTGAGAAAAATTAAAAACAGTCAATTAATTTTAAAAAGAATATTAAAGCAATTGGAGATGTAAAGAGAGAATTATTACAGGCCTTGTTTGGAGGGATTAAAGGAGAATTGGGTATGAAAAAAGAAAGTGGTAAATATTGACTGTACTTTGTTTTAAGCTGCTTATAAAAAGAGCAGAAGAACAGAGAAGTAGCTGAAGTGGGAGGCACTCTTACAGGCTTCCTTTTACGGATGCAACGGCAACATACTAGAACACATTTCTATATGATGACAAAACACATAGAAGTGAAGGAAAATTGTACGATATATATATATATATATATATAATAGTGAGCTAATTTCTGGAATGAAGTCTGTAATCGGAGATATTGAGATTCTGTGAACAAGTATAAAATTTGGCTTCAGAAAGGAGACAAGGGAGTTTATATATTTAATAGGAGATAAGGAAATATTATATAAATAATGATACCAATAGGTTTGTAGCTTGGAGGTGGTAAGATTAGGTAGTTATTCTAAAATTGCTTCTATTTTAGTCAGAAATAATAAGATGTTATTAAAATGTTGAGGTAGGAAGGGCATATGAAGGTTTGAGTATGGTGAACAAGCTGTAACATATTCATTTCAGTCTTGAAGATTAAGTTTATTAAGAAGGGTGAAGTGAGATTTCAGCAGAGGGTCCCTTGAAATGTGTGGTTCATAAATTTAAAGTAAGAGCAATTTATATGGCTTGCCTTTATTCTAATTGTGTTCAGCTGCTAGAATTCAGACTTTGTGTAAATAAATAAATGTGTTTAGTCAGATTTGGAATTTTTTGGAGTAAGTAAAATACAATACACAAGGAAGTTGTGCATAAAGATAAAGGGGTGAAGACAATGATGAACTATGAAATCTAAGAATACGGCAGGTAGTAAGGTCATAGCAGGGGCAATAAACGTAGATGTTGGTATACCTGCAGTAGACGACTCTAATCAGGTAGAGAATCTTAGGAAGGTAGTCATGTATATGTTTCACATCAAAAATAAAGGAAAAGTTGGAAGACGGCAACCTTTCAAAGTTGATGCTTCAAATGAAATCGTGATTTTAGGGGCGCCTGGGTGGCGCAGTCGGTTAAGCGTCCGACTTCAGCCAGGTCACGATCTCGCGGTCCATGAGTTCGAGCCCCGCGTCAGGCTCTGGGCTGATGGCTCAGAGCCTGGAGCCTGTTTCCGATTCTGTGTCTCCCTCTCTCTCTGCCCCTCCCCTGATCATGCTCTGTCTCTCTCTGTCCCCAAAATAAACAAACGTTGAAAAAAAAAAAATTTTAAAAAAATAAAAAAAGAAATCGTGATTTTAGATGAAGTGCAATTAGTTGTAATTAGAAACTCCAGCATGTGAGTGAATTGCTGAGGTGCTGTGGGTAAACAGATCACTGGGAGGGAAGAGTTTCCATAATGAATGTGAACATTACCGTTATATTAACATCAAAATATGAAAGAATATCTTGATAGGTCAAAAGAAGTATTTATATACACACATATAATTTCCATAATATTATGTGGGCATTGGAAAAACATAATTAAATAATAACAGAAAGTTAAGGTTAGTAATTTATTATAGATTCCATTTTCCATTCATGAGCCCCCTCAACATGATTCTCACTATTGGTACACTTTAGGAGTTTCATGTTTTATAAAAGCAAATAAATAGAATTGAAAAATATCTAGCCATAAAAAACTTTGATTTTAACTCTAGTGAAAGAGAATTAATCTTCATGTATTAAATCGTGCTGAGTAAATTTACTGAATCTGTTTCCATGTTAACTATGTAATCGCAAGAGAATTACAATAAGTCACCTAAAGAAATTATAGTTTTCAGTGACAACAAGGTCCTTAATTTACTAAAAATAAGTGTTTGTTTTTCACTTACTAGCATAAGACCACAAAATCCTCAAACCACGGAGTGTTAAATTTCTTATTGCTGCCTGAAGAAATATGCTTATGATACATTTGTGCAAATTCTAGAGCGCTGGTCATCAATTCTCTTCCATATAAACGAAAAATAAAATAAAATATAGCAAGAACAACTGATACAACAATCCATACAGGAAGTAAATGTTATTTTTACCTCCTCATAGGTCTCCTGTTTTTGTCATTCTTACATTGGAAGTCTGGTTAGTGAGAATGTGAGCACTTGCCCCCACAATCATATTGCTTATTTTTCCAATGCATTTGTGAAATTTGGATACTCTAACTCTCTGATGCCAGTATGATGAGGACTCTCAGTGAATTTATTGTATGAGTCATATGAGTAGCCTGACAAAGTCTTGTGTGTTTGTTGTTGCTGCTGTTATTCTCCTTGAGATGTGGGGATGGAAGCATAACTTCATTACGCTGCCCCCTTCCCATTACATTTCTTATTATCCTCTATTTTCTGGGTAGATGGTTATTTTGCAATGACAGGAGCTTATACTTTGCTTTTAAAGCCAATGGCTTTACTTTCACATTATATAAATTAATATTCTACAACTTAATATTCCAGCATAGGGGGCGCCTGGGTGGCTCAGTCAACCGGTTAAGTGTCTGACTTCGACTCAGGTCATGATCTCGCAGTCCGTGAGTTCAAGCCCCACGTCGGGTTCTGTGCTGACAGCTTAGAGCCTGGAGCCTGTTTCAGATTCTGTGTCTCCCTCTCTCTTTGACCCTCCCCCATTCATGCTCTGTCTCTCTCTGTCTCAAAAATAAATAAACATTAAAAAATATTAAAAAAAAATTCCAGCATAGGAATATTCTAAGTCCCATTGTGCCAAATTGTTCAATGATGTCGACAAACTCCAAACAGCTGTCTACCTTAGATCATCCTGCAGACTCAGGGTCTCTTACACTCTAGTTTTTACTACCCTTTCTTTCAAAATGACAGCTTTACTCACAAGCTCTATTCCTAGAAGCATTTGTCACATTTCTTGTATCTAATAATAACAATTAGGTCACATGCTTAGACTAGTTTCTGACTTCTAATTTTTTTTAATGTTTATTTTTGATAAAGAGAGAGAGACAGTGTGAGCAGGCAAGGGGTAGAGAGAGAAGGAGACACAGAATCTGTAGCAGGCTCCAGGCCCCAAGCTGTCAGCACAGAGCCTGATGCCAGGCTTGAACTCAAGAATCACGAGATCATGCATGACCTGAATCAAAGTCGGACACTTAACCAACTGAGCCACCCAGGCATACCATTAGTATCTGACTTCTAAGCAATTTACATTACACATATTCCTTACATTTCAAGAAATGGTGTAGCTAAGAGAGTTCTCTCAATTGTTCTGAAATGGTCCTTTGTGTATGCTCCTCACACAAGGGGGATTCCTCTGACATATGGAAGCAATCATGACTTTGAGGTGTTCTCCTGTTTTAGCTAAATCATTTAATAATGTAATTTATATGTCATTTTTCAAAACTCTTTATCAGCCATCAACCAATTTTTTCATAAAAACTAATCTTTGACGAAAGAGCTTTGGGAAGATCACATCCAATTATCCCAAAGGAATTGCTTTCAGGAATGCCAAAAACCTTGGAACAATTTCTAACTTTTTAAAACAGTAGGAATATAGCTCTTGTCTATCCCCAGCTGTATCTACATAAGAAGACAAATGAAGCCATGGGAATTCAAAAAAGGACATTTTCCACAATAGTACACACACAATTTTGAACCTAGTTCCGTGGAAAAAGCCCTTTTTTGAATTTCCATGGCTTCATTTGTCTTTTTATGCAGAGTTGGAGGCTTAACTGGCTGAGCCATCCAGGCACCCCAACAAAAAATATCTTTGATTCCTCTCTTGTTGAGTTCCTACTACACAGTTTTTTTCATTTTAAGGTAGGGTTTATTTCCCCAAGTTTTTCTTTTTCTTTTCTTTTTTTTTTTTTTTTTTCAACGTTTATTTCTTTTGGGGACAGAGAGAGACAGAGCATGAACGGGGGAGGGGCTGAGAGAGAGGGAGACACGGGATCGGAAGCAAGCTCCAGGCTCTGAGCCATCAGCCCAGAGCCCGACGCGGGGCTCGAACTCACAGACCGCGAGATCGTGACCTGGCTGAAGTTGGACGCTTAACCGACTGCGCCACCCAGGCGCCCCTCCCCAAGTTTTTCTTGAGGATCATTGGAAATCCTCTTTCTTTTTTATACGAATTAAATGTAAAACACTTAGTATAACATCTAGAACATAATGGTCACTAAGATAGTGGCAATGACTTACTTTCCCCTTTCTTGTTACACATTTAAGAATCAAAATTTGAAGTCAGTTTTGTCTAGCCCTAAAAAACAGGGCTGTCTCTTCCATATCATACTGTCACCAAATCTTAAAATAATAATATGCTAAAAATGTCCAATATTTCCATTGTATTTATCAGTGGCCATTTTTAGGTAAAATGCTGTACATGAATTTAGCAGCACACTATGATGAATCCTTTGAAGGCATCCTCCATTCTTTAATTAGTGGCACACTTTTAGAGGTGGTTGTTTTATCCTAAATAACGTAACAAACACTTTGGTCTCACTAAACACTTTGCTATGCTTTTGTCCATTTTAATTTCAGTATATCAATTCACCATTTTAAAGGGACATGAATAATTTTAATAAAAACAGTTTCATCTTAATTCTTGAAAATAAAAGTATTTGGCAATTAATCATGCCTAAGAATTTTTTCTTGAGATCACTCAACATTTGCATATTCGATTCTCTAAAACCTATACTGTTGTAACAAATGAAAATCCATAAGTTAGTGACTATTTGAGATAATGTACATTCATTTTAATATATTAACACTTCAAAACTAACATCTAATTAAAAAAAAAGGCTTATAATGTTAATGTTGCAACATTATTGTGGTAGACTGAATTACTTAGCTCCTGTAAAATTTCCCTAGAGCCTTTTCTTTTACACCTTTCTGTAGAAAGTTATGCTTTTTTGATTTTTAGTTCCATAGGGATCAGGATAATGCCCAACACTTTCTAATCATTTTCCAATGTACAAGTTACCAATAGGTGTTGAATTATGAGTTGAATAAATTACAAAAATGAGGTACACACACAGAATGTTTAGGTGACTTTAGAATTTAATCTTTTTTTAAAGGCCAGAGAAAGTTTTCCAACTAGAAAAAATATAATAGTTCAAACTTTATCATGCAGTTTACAAATGCTGCATCAAATTTTTGATCAACTTATTTGTGAAGTCTCTCCTTGATAAAAAGGCACTATCTGTTATAGATTAGGATAACTTAATCAAATGAAATTGGGTTTTTCAAACAACTCTATTTATCAAATCATGCCCTCAGCACTGTTAACCAAAATATTCAGTCCACCAGAGCAGCACATCTATTACCTTTTGCAACAGCTAAATGATTAAGCACATATAATCTTACCCCAAACAAACAAAGCACATCTGTCATTTTCGCCACTAGCTTATTTGGAGGATGTTGTCTAACACCTGGGAACCTCAGTGTACTACACTGTGAAGTAAGGAAAACAGTAGTACTAACGTCATTATTTTGAGAAACAAGTGACTAAAATATGGAAGACTCTCTTTTTCTAAAATGTTGAGAGAGAGAGAGAGAGAGAGAGAGAGAGAGACAGTACATGCATGCACATGAGCATGTGAGCAGGGGAGAGGCCAAGAGAGAGGGGGAGAGAGAATCCCAAGCAGGCTCCACTCTCAGCATGGATCCCAACACTGGGCTCAATCCGACAACCTTGAGATCATGACCTGAGCTGATATCAAGAGACAGACGCTTAACCTACTGAGCCATCCAGGTACCCTAAATAAGTCTCTCTGAACAAAGCTTAGCAAGTCTGAGTACTAGACACATATTAGCTGGTATTAATTTGGGGGGATTAAACTTTGTATAATGGCCCATATTCAGACATTAAGTAACATGATATCTATAGCATATAGACTTTATTTTGGTTAGTTTGTTTTTTAAAAATTTATTTATTTTGAGAGAGAGAGAAAAAGAGAGTGAGAGGGAAGGAGGTGGGGAAGAGAGAAAGAGGGAAAAAGCGCGAGAGAGAAGAGAGAATCCCAAGTAGACTCTGTGCTGACGGTACAGAGACCAGCTCAGTGCTCAGTCTCACCAACTGTGAGACCATGACCCCAGCAGAAACGAAGAGTTGGGCCCTCAACCAACTGAGCCATTCAGGCATCCCTGTTTAATTTGTTTTTAAAACAAAAGTATATATTCATGTGTTTATCTTTAATCTATCGTTTTCATTATTATTCTCATATTTATATCTTAAAAATCTTTACCTGTACTGAAATAGTCTCTTTACTTATTTCATTACCTTACTGTTGACTCACTGAAGGCAGAGACTGGTTCTTGTCCACTGCTATCTTTCCCATGCCTAGCATACAACTAAACACATAGTAAATGCTCAATTAATATTTTTGAAGTAAATGATCATATGAATATAAAGCTTCTCAATTTTTAACATTAAAAAAAACAAAGGCTTTTTTTTGTGTGTGGTCAGTTGCAAAATACACTAAACTCATTAATTTTAACTAAAATAATGAATCATAAAATAATTGTATATACAAGCAGACCTTACTTCACTTTATTGTGCTTTGTAGATATTGCATTTCTCTATGTCATATTTTGGTAATCCTAGAAGTATTTCAAACTTTTTCATTATTATTATATTTGTTGTTATGTATAATTAATATATAATATAATATCTATTAATACATTATATATTGTTCTGGTGATCTGCAATCAGTGATTATGACTCGCTGAAAGCATTTTTTAGCAGTAAAATGCTTTTTTAATTTATTTTGAGATGGGGGGGAGAAAGTACAAGTGGGGCAAGGGCAGAGAGCAAGGGAGGGAGAGAATCCTAAGCAGGCTCCACACTGTCAGCACAAGAGCCTGATATGGGGCTTGAACTCATGAACCATGAGATCATGACCCGAGCTGAATTTAGATGCTTAACGGACCGAGCCACCCAGGTGCCCCAGCAATAAAATATTTTTTAATTAAGGTATATACATTGTTTTTTTAGACATGATGCTACTGCTACTTAATAGACTACAGTGTAGTATAAACATAAATTTTATATGCACTGAGAAACCAAAAAAATTCATTTGGTTTGCTTTATTGTGATATTCCCTTTATTGCAGCAGTCTGGAACCCAAACCTATAATATCTCCAAGGTATGCCTATATTACATATTTCTTCTTGTGTGCAGATTATCTAACATGCTGTATGTTCCAGGAACTCTTCATAGGAACAATCAGCCTACTAGTAAACATTTCTATAGAAGCCCGATTCTGCTGTCCTTTGATCTCTAACTAAAATAATAAGGGGAAAAGTTGTTGTGTAGATAAAATTGATTATTGCTATTCTTCCAAATGTTACTCAGTTATCCTAAGATCATCTTGCTGGAAAAGGCAGAAACTAAATAGCTAAAAATAAGCCTATACAACAATATTTTTAAAAATGTATTCATTACTTATAGTATCACAGTTATGTCATGAAATCATTATGTGTTTTGATAGTGAAAATAATCTCTAAATAATTATATGGCTTTCAAAATATAAAATACATATTCAGTTAGGGCCATTTTTCTACTCTCTTATGAATAAATATGCTAAAAATTGCTTGATGAACAGGCATTCTGATGTTCTGAGTATTAGTCCCAGCTAAAAGCTGAATTAAATAATTGCACGGGTTGAGCAAAAGGACATTTTAACACAAGCCTGACTAAATATATTAATTTGATGAATTTTCAGAACACTATAGGATTATGTATGGTATTATGTATTTGCAAATTAAATATAATCAAAGAGTGGGTCATCCTTTATGTGTTAACTAAATTTTCAAGTAATTAGCAGATAAAATAGAAAAATCGATCTTAAAAGTTTATTTATGTCTCAATATTGTTGATAAGTCCAATACATGCCATAAACTAATTAACTCTTCATTATATTTTTATGACTATATTTAGTGCTTAATAGAAAACAAAACTAAATTCCTTCAGGCCAACATTTGCCATCTAAGAAAATCAATATCTATAAACATAATCAATATCATAAATTTTAATTAAAAACTCAAGCACTAGCTAACACACAAACATTTTAAGTCATTTTAGTTTGAAAAAAGTAGAATATGTTCCATTATCAGCTAAATTAAAAAAGTATATACATAAAAGGAAATATCCTTAACAACTATTGTTCACACATAAGATGGGTGCTTTGCTGTGACCTCTCAACTATATAGTATAAAATACATTTCAATAGCTATTCATAGATCAGTTTACTCATTTTACATTATATCCCCTACAAAATCAATGGACTCATCTTTATAAAACAAAAATCCAAAGAGTATCACTGCTTACACACTTTGAATAGCTCATCACTGTGAGGAATACAAAGTCTAAGCTCTTGAATTTGCTATATAAATGTTTCAGAAACATCTGTTGCAACTTCTCTCTCCTGCTTTAACCCTACAGTCCCCTGGTCCAGTTGTGAGAGGAATGTCTTCAATCGTCTGACATACCAGAGTCTGCAGCCCCTTCATGCCTGTGTTCTGATCTGGCAATTCCTTCTTTCTTTCATACTCTCTTATTGGGTCCCAAACTCATCAGCCTCACTCTTACTCTGCAGAGCTCTGAATTTATACAGGAAGCCTCAGATGCTCATCTACCATGCTGCTCTATCAACTCTGTGAGCAACTTCTGTCCTGCATATTAAGTCATAGTTTAACTGTCTCCTTATATGTCTGTCTGTCTTAATAGATCATGAATCCCACAGGAACAGGGTGAAAGCCTTATTCATATTTATATCTGCCCTCCTTAGCACAGTCCTACACACATACTGTTTCTACGTTTCCAGTTTTCTATGTGCACAAAATTAAGAAAATCTCTTACCTTGTTTGAGCCTCTTGTCTTAAAAATGAAGCTAAAGATATTTTCCTCTACCAAATGAATAAAGGATATTTCATTTGGGGAAATTAAGCTTGGTATGTAAAATTAACCTCCTTTCTCTCCTAGAAATGTGTAATAAGGGTTGAATAAATATTAGCTCCCACAATTTTGCTTAACTTTCATTGTGCAGTAACAGCCATTGTTATATCATTATTGAAGAATAATGAATGATGAGAATATGATATAAATTAAAACAAGAGGGAATTAACATTTTTATCTAAGATGAAAAATGCAACCCCAGTCCAAGAGTCAATTCTTCATTAATTAAAGGGAAGACGAGAAGAAGCATTTTAGGAATTTTACAAGGCAGTTTCTCGAAATTGTTTCTTCTGCGGGTCATGTAACCTTCCAGATATCTGCCTGGCTCAGTCAAATGTCTCCTCTTCAAAGTGTTTTACCCAAAATAAGTATCTTTCCTATTGATCACCATTCCCTCATTCTGCTTTATTTTTCTTTGGAACACTTACAACCATCAGCTAATATGTTGGTTTTTATTTATTGTATCTATCTCATACTAGAATGTTATAAGCACAAGGGTAGAGTCTGTTACATTCACATCCCCAAGCAGAAGCTAGGAAGGTGCTTGTCTTAGTCCATTCAGGCTGCTATGACAAAATACTACAGATTTGGAGGGCTATAAATAGCAAACCTTTATTTCTCATGGTTCTGGAGGCGGGAGGTCTGAGATCAAGGCACCAACATAGTCAGCTGAGGCCCCTCTTCTGGACTGTAGACTGCCAGGTTCTCACTGTATCCTTGCATGGTTGAATGGGGCTATCAAACTCCTTGGGGCCTATTTTGAGGGTATTAACCTCAATCATGCAGGCTCCATGCTCATGACCTAAGTACTTCCCAAAGGCTCCTCATCCTAATATCATCATTTCAGGTATTAGAATTTCAACATGTGAGTTCTGGGGAGACACAACTATTCAGACCATAGCAATGTCTAACATGAAGTAGGTGCCATATAACTGACTGAATGAATGCAATTTGAAGAGGATTAAAAAAGTATTCAATTCCCAAATATATTTTACCCTCTGACTTTTGGAGTGCTAGAAATTCCTTCCAAACTGTGTTCTGAGGTATAGTAAAGGCACTTTCTCTCAGTGGATGCTCAAAAGGACATAAGAGAAGGAAGAGATACCACAGCTCTCTCTCTCTCCATGCATATACAGAAGAAAGGCCATCTGAGGACACAGTGTAAAGACTCTATCTGCAAGTTGAAACCAACTTTGCTGGCACCTTGATCTCAGACTGTCGCCCTCCAGAACTGTGAGCAAATAAATTTCTGTTGTTCAAGGCACCCAGTATCTGGAATCTTGTTATGGTTGCATAAGTAGACTAATACAGCATTTAAATAATAGATTGGAAACTTCATAGTTATTTATTTCACCCTGAAACATTTACTGACTTCCTGGCTAGGAGAGAGACTTAGAAATTGGGCCCAAGCTTCGAAAGGCAGAGTAGAATTTCTTACAGTTTCCTAGCACTTAGAGAACAAAACTACTAGGTGACAAGGACAGCTTCAAGCATAAGTCATTCTACCAATCAACACACTGTCAGATTCTAGAGCTCTAACAGTAGGAAGCTAGAGAACTGGGGTGGGAAATCCTAAAGGAAAGAGATCAATCTCACATAGATGTCCATAGCTAAGGGGATCATGATCCACAAAAGTCTCAATCAAAAGGCTTGAAAGCCATACCCAAGAGTCAGGCTTAAACCAGATTTAAAGTGAATTCTATTAAAAGTGCCACCTCGATAGTGATCGAATACAATCCTTAATTAGATTGAGATGATAAGTCTCTAGCCTTATCTCCCAAACAAAGAAATGGGGAAACCTCTGCAGTAGAAGATAATACCATTTAGAATGCATATTATTTTCATATGCAATATTTGGTGTATAATAAGATATTATAAAGCAGAGGAAGAAGCAAGGATATATGACATAATCAAGAGAAGAAATAGAAATAGAGCAGATATGTAGTTTATTCAGAAATAAATTTAACATAAAGAACTTACAAATAATTTGATTATAAGAGCAAGAAAATAGAGATGAAGAAAATAGATGAGAAAATAGAGAATTATACAGGAAAATCAGAATTTATTTAAAAAAATCCAATGACATCTCCAGAAAGAAAAAAAAAAAAACTACAGTATCTGAAATTCAAATCTTGACTAATAGTTGTCATAACAGTTGAACACAGTTCAAGAGATTAATTACCTGCAAGACAAAACATATTAAAGAATATATTAAAAATGAAGTACTTAAAATAACAAATAATGTGGAGAAGAGGTACCAGAACATAAGATACACATGCAACTTTTTAAACACTAAGTCTTTTTTTTAATAAAAGTATTTTAAGTGAGGGAAATGCCTTTTTATCTGCATGGTAACCATTAAAAATCGTAAAGTATATTATAAATAAGACATTGATTAAATAAAAATTTGAATAATTACTTTTTGTTAGTTGAAAGTCAGTAAAAACGGGAGAACAAAGAATATATAAACTAGGTTGGCCAATGATAAAATAAATAGTGAAATAATAAATATAAACCCACATGTCAGCAACTGATTTAAATATAAATGTGGTCCATATTCCAAATAACAAATTGATTGTCAGAATTAATGGAACAAAACCTCCAATGTTGTTTAACAGAAACAACTTTAGATATAGAGCACAGAAATATCGACTAAAATGATGACAAATATACTATTAAAATCCATCCAAAATCATATGTAGAGACTATACTAATATCAGACAAATTGCATGTTAAAGCAAGAAGCATTTCCAGTGATGGATGGTAGTATTTCATAGTTAAAAGTGGGTCAATACAATAGAAAGATATTATAATCCTATATGTAATTCATAGCTTTAAAAAATGTAAAAAAAAATGATAGCACCAAGATGAACAGTAGAAAAATCTACAATTACTGTGGGAAATTTTAATGATATGTTTTCAAATTTTTTTTAATTTTTTAAATGTTCATTTATTTTTGAGAGAGAGAGAGAGAGAGAGAGAGAGAGAGAGAGAGAGAGACAGAGTGTGAGCAGGGGAGGGGCAGAGAGAGGGGGAGACACAGAATCTGAAGCAGGCTCCAGGCTCTGAGCTATCAGCACAGAGCCCGACACGGGGCTCAAACTCATGAACTGGGAGATCATGATCTGAGCCAAAGTCAGATGCTTAACCGACTGAGCCACCCATGCACCCCATGTTTTCAATTTTAAGGGCAGGAAAAAAGTCTACTGATATGGATAACATAAACAACAAAATTAACAAACATAGTCTGATTAGTAAGATTGTACATTAGACCAAAAAATGACAGAGGTTTAATATTTTTTAAATATATGTGGAACATATGATAAAATGAAGAAGGGACCCTTGACAAATTTCACAATAATGAAATTACCTGGAATATATTCTGTGATCACAATAGAATTAATACAAAGAAAAGGTTAATTTAAAAAGTTTGATTTTTAGAACTAGAGCACTTATATAAAATGTATCTGTTGCTCAAAGAAATAACAATTATGGCAGGAATTTTTAAAGAACTGAAATACAGTGACTGAATAACACATCAAAATTTGGGGAATTAAGCCAACATAGTGCCTAAAGAAAGAAGTACAGAATCTTGAATTCATATGTTAGAAAAGAAGAAGAAAGATAAAAATCAATCATTTACATTTGATCTTAGGTAGTTAATAAATAACAGGAAGACAAAACAAGAAAGAAGAAAAACAGAAGAAATATTTTAAATATGAGAGCAAAAGTCAAGGAAATAAAAAACCCTAAAAGACAAAACAATGAAAAACGTCAGTTACTGATTCTTTGAAGAGATTGATAAAATTGATAACACCCAAACAATAACTATTAAGAAAAAGAAAAGAAAGGGGCACCTGTGTGACTCGGTTAAGCAACTGACTTTGGCTCAGGTTATGATCTCACGGTTCATGGGTTCGAGACTCGCATCAGGCTCTCTGCTATCAGCACAGAGCCTGCTTCAGATCCTCTTTCTCCTTCTTTCTCTGCCCTTCCACTGCTCATGCTGTCTCCCCCTGTCTCAAAAATAAACAAACATTTAAAAATATATAAGAAAAGGAGAGGAAAGACAAGTTGCCTATTTTAGAAATAGAAAATGGGTATTGCTACAGATTTAAAAATCTGTAAAGAATATTAAGAAAATGAGCAAATCTATGCTAATATATTTGACAATATATACGGAATAGAAAAATCTACAGAAATCAAACCAAAGCTCAAAGAAATAGAAAATCTAAATTTTTTTAAATGTTTATTTATTTTTGAGAGACAGAGAGAGACAGCATGAGCAGGAGAGGGCAGAGAGAGAGAGGGAGACCCAGAATATGAAGCAGGCTCTGGGCTCTGTCCTCAGGGCCCGACGCGGGGCTCAAACCCAGGAGCCGTGAGATCATGACCTGAGCCGAAGTCGGATGCTCAACCGACTGAGCCACCCAGGTACCCCAAAGAAATAGAAAATCTAAATAGACAGTTACCCATTAAAGAAATATGTTTTTAAACCATTCTACAAGAAAGAAATGACAGTCTTGAACAAACTCTATTGGAGAACAGAAAAGGAGGTGACATGTCCCAACCTTTTTTTTTTTTTTAACTTTTTTTTTTCAACGTTTATTTATTTTTTTTGGGACAGAGAGAGACAGAGCATGAGCAGGGGAGGGGCAGAGAGAGGGAGACACAGAAACGGAAACAGGCTCCAGGCTCTGAGCCATCAGCCCAGAGCCTGATGCGGGGCTCAAACTCACGGACCGCGAGATCGTGACCTGGCTGAAGTCGGACGCTTAACCAACTGCGCCACCCAGGCGCCCCGTCCCAACCTTTTTAAGAGACCACCATGGTGATGCATCCAAAATTTGTCAGTGACATTTCAAGAAATAAAACTAGGGTGATTAATTCTGACACCTGAGATATACCGGAACATGGATTAAATGCCATTAATAATCTAAATTGGATCTTTAAATAAATTCATTTTAGATCAGTTACATGATATAGAAAAGGGGAAAGGATGGATAAAAATGTTTAGAGGGAGACACATTGATGGGGGGAGGGTGGAGAGAGATACTGACTTAGTTATTTAGGGACAGCAAACCAACACTGAGAACATTACAAGCTATTTCTTTGAAAAACTTGCTTATGAGCTAAAAAGAGAAAACTAAGTAAAAGTGCCTGGATTCTGAAAGCTATTGACAAAGGGACCAAGGGAATGAGATGTTCCAGAGTGTAAAAAGTTTGCCCTGTTTAGGGAAAACCACATGTTTTGGTACAGTTAATGAATATCTACCAAATTAGATTTATCTCCTAAGAATTAGCTCATGTATCACTTCTCAAAACACCTTTTTTAAGTAAAGTCGTATGTTCAAAAAACACAAAGGAGTTCACCAACTATTAAGCATAAGATTATCTATCTATCTATCTATCTATCTATCTATCTATCATCTATCTCACAACAGAAGATAAGGGTAGAAGTATAGGCAAGGTCTGAATCACTAAAGACAATTGCACATGGATTTTATCTAGGATAAAGAGCTGCTGACATATTTTAAACGTTAGTGTAACATGATCATATTTGTAATTGAGAAAGAACGGTCTGGGAGCAGTAGATTGAATGAATGATAAGGGAAAGATCCTGAAAGGGAAACCATCTGGGAGGCTCTTGCTGAAACTCATGAAAATAATAATGAGATATTGGCTAAAGGTGAGAGCACAGTGATGGAGGGGAGTTCTGTTCCATAAATTTTTAAGAAATAGAATGGATAGATTCAATGATCGCATGTGTTAGTAAGGAGATCTAAGAATTAAAAAATTCTGGTTTTGCCCTTTGGAAGCTCATAAAACCATCACAGGATAGTTTTCAACAATTATTGTTTACATTGGATGACAGTATGAGAACATCTTTAAAGAGTTCTTTGAAAAAATTCAAAAATGATATCCAAATACTTGTGGGACTAAATGCTCCTGAAATATTTTAGTAAAACAGTCAGTGATGACTATGTACTGTCTACGACTACCAATTAATAAACATCATTAACAAACGAATATTATTTCTGAATAGTGGTAGGATTTGATGCCAACTCAATAAAATGGAGGCTCTGTAATCCATAATTTACACCTAATTAGTGTTTAATCTTTTTTCAATCCTCTGATTTAATTACAAATGTTTAGTTCAGCGAAATGAAAACCTTTTTTGTCATTATTGTTCAGTTAAAATCAACAAGGTTTCCTGATAGGTATAGATTACCAATACAGGTTTATCCTTTTATAATTACTCTAAAGATTAGGGCAGCAAACAGAAGTCACTAATAGATCTTGAGTAAGAACAGTGACAAAAGGTTTCTAAAACTTACTATTTTGTTAATCTGCCCATCAGAAATCAAGGTTTATTTGTTTTATAAACATGTTTCCCATTTCTCTTGGGAAATATAAGCTTGAAGAATTAAATATGCTATGTTATTAATGCATATATTTAATACAGTTAGAAAAATTTCAACTATATTTATCTCTAATTATCTTAAGCCTTTATGTATTTGAGAAATTGATAGTGATAATACTGATTTTGATCAATATTGATATTTTTCCATGATTTCTTCTTCACTAATAAAGAATACTTCAGAAATTATATTAATTGATCAAAAAATAAAATACATATATTTACATGTTTATCTACAATAAGAGGGAGCTTTCTGAAATTATAAAATTGAGCATATTTAAATTAAAATTGGTATAATTGACAAGAAAGTTCAAACAACAGAAATTAAAAAAGAAAAGGAATGTGATTCAAAAAAATTTAGTAGTTACACAATATATTAGATCTTTTCAAGTAAACTGGAGTATAGACATGTTTTAGAAATAGTGGTAAAACAGACAATAACCAAAATATTCACTAACCATATGACACACAACTACAAATGCATATGCATATGCACACATACACACATCAAATATAACCTATTGAACACTGATGTATATATGTCCTTTTCCCTAACTTTTAGGTTAAACAGCCCCGAGCCAACATTTCTTGCCTAAAATTCTGTTTTGGTGTTTCAGATAGCAGTTAATCTACTGAATTTTTATCAGAAACTGGGCATTTTCTCTAAGCTTCTTAGGCAATGCAGAGTAGGTTGACTGGTCCACTGATAATTTCAATGGTCACTACCTACCACTGTCTTCAGAACCAGGGGTATTTTCAAACTGCATCAAATGAACAACAGTAAAAGGGGAGTCAGGAAAATATGAGGGATTGATGGTTCTAACTTGACAATTCATTTGGCATCCTTTATTCATGTCCATGTTCTTTAAACATAAATATGAAACTTCTTACAACAATCAAAATCTTTAAAAATTTTTTTAACATTTATTATTGTTGATTGACAGAGAGAGACAGAGCAAGAGCAGGAAAGGGGCAGGGAGAGAGGGAGACACAGAACTTGAAGAAGGCTCCAGATTCTGAGCTGTCAGCACAGAGCCTGACGCGGGTCTCGAACCCATGAACCATGAGATTATGACCAGAGCTGAAGTCTGACGCTCAACCGACTGAACCATCCAGGTGCCCCAACAATCAAAATCTTTTAGTTTAGTTGCATATCAGCTATCTAAGAATACCAAATAAATATGAAATTGAGATGTTGATGAAATATCCAGGCATATTTCAGATTGAAATATCCCAGTCTGAGAATGGCAGGTACATACCTGAGAGATTTATACTAGGATATGAAAAAGAAGGTAATTGCTATTTGGAGACAAGTATTTGGTTTTAGATACAGGACATGTGTTTATACATATAGATATAAATTCAAATACCAATGATGTAATATTAACACCTCTGCCAAATTTCAGTGGTTATAGCTGCATTAGAGAGAAGTTCTTTGGAAAGCAAAATACAAGAAAATCCAATTGATAGTGGATTAATTAAATAATATTTCCCAATATCAAGAAGTCTGTCTATATGTTTCCATTGATGTTGACTCAGATATTCAACAGCATCTTTGCAAATTACTTTAGATTATATTACCTGTGTTTGCAAGATGTATGCATGCTAAAAATCCAGGCCTCACATAGCTATTTAAGGCAGACATAAAATATATTCAGAGAAAATGATGACAGCCTATTTATTTTAGTAGGAAAGCAATAGTTTTTCAAGATAACTCATTTTTTTTACTTTCTCTAATTTTTAAATTTTATTTAAATCCAAGTTAGTTAACAGTGTAATAATGGATAACCCATTCTTTCTAAAAGACTTCCCTTTCACCTGTTATTGGCTAGAACTAGATCACATCATTTCTCCTAGCAGCAAAGAATAAAAAAGAAAAAGAACATCAGAATGTTAGTTGGCTTAGAACAATCCTGATCCGTTGTCAGGTATGAGATTGCTGTTGACCAAACACGTCAAATTCTACTGACAAAAAAATCAGGAAAAATAGACAGGTCACTAGCATTTTCTTCGACAGGTTATCTATTGCAACAAAATTTGGTGCTGGGTATTACATATCTTAAACATTGAGATAATAAACATTGTATTTTTAAAATAAAATACCTTTGCAAGATTCTTTTAAAATTGGGAGAATAAAGTAAAAAAATCAAAATAAATATAATAGATTTCCACTATTTTTTATACTGTAAATATCTGTATGTCACTTCTTATTTTTAATTTAGCACACCCAATGGTACAAAATTCACTATTTGGAAACTTTTATTAAAGGCTAATGAGGGTGAAATACTGAATATGAAGTTTTTTGTAAGTGTTACTTTTCAAATAGTAAACTAGAGAGAAGTTATTCCTGTTGATGTTTTTTTCATAAAAATTTTCTCAATGCATCTAGAAATAGATTATCATTCAGAAATTTTAGGAGTAAGATGTCTTAGTTAATGTCACTCTATGTTTTTATCTCATTTACCATCATTTTACTTAAATGCAACGATAGTGTGAATAAATTAACATGGATAGGACCAGAAATAAAAATAGCCTGCCTATTTTAAAATATATGGCCATAAGACAGAATTCCATTTAAGAAATCAAATTATAATGCTTAAGCTAATAAAATTCTCATATCCCTATAGAACAAGTTGAATGAATGCATGAATTGATGAGACAATCTCTGGCATATGCATGAGAGTAACACAGAAACACGTGCTTAATTTGTCAGACATGGGGCATTAATGCAGATATACTAGAACCATAGAATCAGCCATAACCACTTGGAACAGGCTGAAGAAATACTTCACTGTGGTTGACTAAGTCCCATTGTGCCAGTTTCCAACAACCACTCCTAATTATGAACTGTCTCAGACTGAATTTTCATTTGATTCACTTTTCTTTTTTATTTTTTCTTTGGTACTTCAGATCATCAGTCTCTTCTGGGATTATTCTGGTTCATTCTGACACAAGGTATGGTGTTTCTTATTTATTTATTTATTTATTTATTTATTTATTTATTTATTCATTCATTTATTTAATTCTAGTTAGTTAACATACAGTGTAATATTAGTTTCAGGTGTACAATTTAGTGATTCAACACTTCCATACACCACCCTGTGCTCATCACAACAGGTGTACTCCTTAATCCCTATCATGTATTTGACCTATCCCTCCACCCACATCCTCTCTGGTAACCATCAATTTGTTTTCTAAAGTTAAGAGTCTGTTCTTTGGTTTGTCTCTCACTTTCCCCCTCACCGCCTTGCTGGTTTTTTATGTTTCTTAAATTCCACATATGAGTGAAATCACACAGGATTTCTTTCTTTGACCTATTTCACTTAGCATTATTGTCTCTAGCTCCCTTTATGTGAGTTGTGTTTTGTTCTTTTGTTTTGTTTTGTTTTTCTACTGACCAAATCTGGACTGTTCCTTTCCTTTTTCTTCTATTCTCATTAAATCTCTGTCTTTCTCTCTCATTCTTTCTTGCTCCACACTTAACTTTTATCCTTTTTCACTAAAAAATTAATCATTTTATTTTTTCCAACAGGTAGTTTTAAAATGCTAGTGGCCCTGGGGCGCCTGGGTGGCGCAGTCGGTTAAGCGTCTGACTTCAGCCAGGTCACGATCTCGCGGTCCGTGAGTTTGAGCCCCGCGTCGGGCTCTGGGCTGATGGCTCAGAGCCTGGAGCCTGTTTCCGATTCTGTGTCTCCCTCTCTCTCTGCTTCTCCCCCGTTCATGCTCTGTCTCTCTCTGTCCCAAAAATAAACAAACGTTGAAAAAAAAAAAATTTAAAAAAAAAAAAATAAAATAAAATGCTAGTGGCCCTTAAAAAAAGACAAAAAACAAAACAAAACAAAAACCCCCAAAAACCTTGTATCTAGTTCTGGTAGAATCAGTGGATCTCTGGTGTATAAATATGCAAATTATCAGTTTATGGTTCCTACCTTTACAGTATAATGCTTTGCATAGGCACATAGAGTGCAGAAATCAACCCATAAGAGTTACCTGAGGATTATCTGAAAGCTTTTAAATGATATTCGTAAGTGATTGTGTTAAAATTATCTTACAGGGGAAAAGTGAATTATAACATTCATTTTCCGGTTATTTCCCGTACTTTCAAGCATGACAGTGTAAAATTGTTCAAACAGGATTGGTTTTATATGTGATCCAGTTTTACTCCTTTGGAGACATGCTAAATTGAAAATATTAGGTAGTAAAAACAATAAAGCACTGATTTCATCTAGTTTGCTAATGCTGAGACAAAGCTCTACTGGATACATGTGTAGAAAAGATGAGATTAATTTACCTAGTAGTACCTATAAGGAAAGATGCAATGGTTTAATTATGAGAAAAAGAAAGTTTCATTTCCTGTTCAGTTTATAGTCACATTAAATCAATTAAACATATTAGGACATTTAAAGGAACGTAATTTGATTACTGAGTTGAAACATGACTTTAAAAAAACTATATAAACTTAGAATAATTGATACCTAGGATACTCAATAGGTTTTCATTCTAATGCAAATGATTGGATTCCAATCTCTTCACAAGCAGGAATTTAGATCAGGAAGAAATATTTGAGGTCATTTAGGACACTTGTTTATTTTTCAAATGAGGTCATTAAAGTTCATGAGCATTAATTTCACTGGGATTCATTACTAAATGGTGGTCAGGCTGCAACAATGATTTATATGCTGTTGTTTTCAGAATTTGAAGTTTTCCCTTTGATGTTTTAAAGAAAATTCTTACTATGAAAAAACTGAGATGACATATTTTAAATTCTTACATAACATAAAGCATAGATAATATTAAAGTTGTTGTTACTATGATTTACAACATTATTCCTATATCAAAGAAAATATTTGTTGTAAATATTGAAGAAAATCTAATATTTGGTGGTTTATTTACACATACACACACACACACAAACACACACACACACACACACACACACACACACACAGATGACTAGAAAACATCAAACTGGCCAACTGGTACAAAGCTGGAATTTGAAGTCTAGTTCAGAAAATTGACAAAAATCCTGCCAAAAAGGATGGAAGTCGAATTTTGGCAGGGGGTGGGGAGGGAAGAGATAGATGTAAAAAATATTAAGGAATGAGCATCTCAGCACATACCTATATTTGGATATTATGGTTAAACAGAAAGTTAAAGATGGCTTTCAATAAATGAACCAAAATGAAGAAAGAAAGGGGATACTTTTGAAGACGACCAAATGGCAAGAGTAAATCTATTGATTTTGAGGTGCTTGTAGCATCCATATGATCAGTCTCTTCATAGATTTTAATCTTCGGATAGCAAAACAGAGATATGATTTGTCCTTGTACACAGACTTTGTTGTGATCACTATTTCACAGGAGTAAATATACAGGGAGCCTATACAGTCATGTGAAGAAAACAGAATAAACAATTTTGCGAAACACCCAATAGATGGAGAGTGAAAAAACAGGGAAGGAAGCTGAGATTGAAGAGACAAAGAGATAGAAGAAAACTGAGAATGTTCAAATGTTTTAAGGGAAGATGTTCCACAATTATCAACAGACAGCAAAATATGAAGAATGATAGGAAACAAGACAAAGCCTCCTATTTAACTCTAAAATTATATACATTGAGATGGTATTACACTTTTCGTTTTTATCACTATTTATGGCACTGTCTGTAGATTTAGGGATTTTGACTATGAGTCCATAAATCCTAATCTGGTAGGAATGCCTCTACATTATGGATATTTAATGTCAAATACTTTAATATGTCAGGCTACTGTGTGTATTACCTGAAAAAAATTAGGGTCGAAGAAACCATATTTTCCTGACTACAGTGTTCTAACAAACTCAAAAAAGATAACTTTGGTTTTTATTTCAAAATTAACATAATGGAAGTTATGCAACTAGTTTTATATTAAATGATTCAGATTGGATGAAGTGTTTTCATTTTGAGAATATGTGTTTAATTATCTGAAATCCTGAACCGTGTGAGTAGCAATTTCTAAATATGGTAGCATAGGTGTAACTTGTTCATAAAAATTATATTTAAAATGAACAATATTTTTCTTTGTTTTAAATGACAGACACTAAAACTTTTACTAATATCATTTTCAATTATGTTAACCTTTCTCAGTGATAAAGTAAAACAGGCACTTGTGCTTTTGTGTAAGTACATAAATGTATAAAAGAGTCTCTCCACCACCAGATTTTTTTGAAAAGTCTCTGAACCAAACTGAAGTGGCTTTCCTGAACTGTTGATACTTACCAATATATTCCAATAAATTGAGAATTTTTCGAGTTAAACTTGACCAAAACAAACTCATCATAATTTATAGATTTCAATTTCATTGCTCACAATGTAGTTTCAACACTTATTACTTAACAAAGTATATTTTATTTATTTATTTTGAGAGAGAGAGAAAGAGTGAGAAAGCATGTGTAAGATCATGACCTGAGCTCAAAGTAAAAGTCAGACACTTAACTGACTGAACCACCCAGGCGCCACCAACATTTTGTACTTTATTTATTTTTTATTTTTTTAACTTACTCATATGAATATATTAAATTTTTTTTAAATTTTTTTTAAATGTGTATTTATTTTTGAGAGAGACAGAGACAGAATGCGAGTGGGTTGGGGCAGAAAGAGAGGGAGACACAGAAGCAAAGCAGGCTCCAGGCTCTGAGCTGTCAGCACAGAGCCTGACATGGGGCTCAAACCCACAGACCATGAGATCATGACCAGAGTCGAGGTTGGATGCTAACTGCACCCAGGAGCCCCTATGTTTAGTACTTTAAGTCACAGTATATAGTGAGAAAACTTTAAGATATTTTACAACATCTTTGTCACATGTCACATCCATATAGCAAAATAACCTTTTATTTAGGTATAAATAATTGACCAAGAAAAGGAGCAAGTCCATAGAATCAATTATTTCTCTTAAAGTCTCAAACTTATCAATTTATAGATTTCCAAAATAAAAGATCTTTGAAATACTTGATTAAAAGTTTAAACCTAGTCAACATTATTTACTGAAAATACCCTTTTTTTAAGAATTTGAACTCTTTCCTACAAATACGAATACTAAGTGATTCTTTAATAACATCAATACATACAATTCCTTGATTATTATAATGGTTAATTTTATGTGTCAACTGGGCTACCAAGTGTCCAGATATTTGGTTAAATGTTCTTCTGGGTATGCTCATGAGGGTATTTCTGGATAAGATTAACATTTGTGTTTGTAAACTGAGTAAAGCAGATTTCCGTACTCGGTGTTTGTAGGTTGGAGGGAGGAGACCCTCATCTAATCATTGGAAGGCCTACGTTGAACCAAAAGACTGAGGAAGAAAGAATTTGTTGTTTCTACCTTAATTGTCTTCCAGCTGGGACATAGGTCTTCTCCTGCCCTTGGAGTAGAACTCAGATTGGAATTTATACTATCAGTTTTCCTGGTTCTCAGGCCTTCTGATTTGGACTGGCACTCTACTATTGCTTCTCTTGGTCTCCAACTTACAGATTGCAGATCTTGGCACTTCTCAGCTTTTACAACTGAACGAGCCTACTCCTTATAATAAATATCTTTGCACACATTTATCTATGTTATCTATTTATCTATCTATTTATATCTTTATATTCTACTGGTTCTATCTCTCTGGAAAATATAGGTTTTGGTACTGAGAGTGATTCTAGAGGAAGAGGAATTTAAGGGCAAGTTTTCTGAAATGGTTCTAAAGTTTCTAGAATTGACTCTCCAATGTGATTAGATTTAAAGATGCTAAAAACTCTACTTCCCCTAGAGAGGAGAGCATTGGTAGTCCACACAATAGGTTGGGCAATAGAGACATGCAAAATATCTCCATTGGATATTCCTAATCAATCACTTATAAGAAGCAAGGAATGGGTGAATCTGCATATGGTACTTTTGGACATTTTTGGAAAACTAACAAATATAGTGAGGTTGCCTGGTTATTTCTAATGTCACTGGAAAAAGTGGTGAAAGAAAAAGAGAAAATATATACAGCATATATCTTTCAGAGGAAGTATTTCTAGAATATAAAAAGAACTTTTATAATTTAATAAGAAGGCAACATATTTTGAATTGCCAAATTTTTAAACTGAAAATTCACAAATGCAGTTATAAAGATAAAAAATAAACACATGAAAATATGTTCAGTATCATTAATACTTGAGTAAATGCAGAGTAAACTACAATGAAATACTATACTCATAGAATAAAATGGTTACATTTTTAAAAGACTGGTCTTAGCAAATGCTGCCATAGGTGTGAAACAACAGCTGGTGGGAACATATAATGATAAAACCATTTTGGAAAACTGTTAGGCAGTTTTTCAAAAAAAGTTAAATAAATACTTATCATATGACTCAACCGTTACACTCTTCAGTAATTAGCAAAGGGAAATGAAACCATATGTGTATAACGTGTAATGAAATTTCATAGTACTTTATTTTTAGTAGCCACAATCTGAAAAAAAAGTGTTCAAGAGGTAAAAGATGAACAAACTATATACTACTCTACATAAAAGAATACTATTCACTCTTAATGATACATGAAATACTGATACTACAAAATGGATGAACCTCAAAATAATTATGCTGAATTAAGGAAGCCAAATAATAGATCAAAATTACAGGAATCAATTTATATAAATTTTAGAGATCCAACTAATCAATATGAACAGATAGGAGTGGTTGTTTGGTGAGGAGACGAGGGAGGAAGAAAGGTGAGATTACAAGGATGCATGAACAAATACTTAGGAGTGTTGAATGTCTTGGTTATTTTGATTTTGGTAGTGGTTTCATTGGTATTTGCATATGTCAAACTCACTAAATTGTAACATCACATATGTGTGATTTATTATACAGCAATTGCATAACAGTGAAGCTCTTAAAGTTATTTTCTCAGTGAGGCCTTATGTCACTATATGTAAAATTTCATTTACCTTCTTGACATTTCTAATCCCCTTTGTTTATTGAATATTACGTTAATATTTATCATTATCTAAAAACATGTAATTTATTATTTTAACTTGCTTACAGCTAGGCATATATTTTATCCATTTTGTCTACTGATTTATTTCTACTCACTAGAAAATTCTTCACCCATAATAAATGCAAACTAAGTATTTGTTGAATGAATAAATAAATGACAGAATAAGAGGGTATGAAAAATTGATGGTATTCATTACATGTCTCAGTGGGGTCAATGGATGATTGGACGTGGGTTGCTAGAAGTTTTGTGAAGGAAACCAAAGAGGACATGCCCCAAAGATATATGCTTGAATAGTTATTGGAGATATTACATTTATTGGCAATGATGATGTCTAAATTTAGACCACAGGGCTGAATAACTAGGTAAGGCAAGGGAAGCATTATTTGAAGGGAAGAAATCAAGATAGTGAGAGGCCATAATTTTGGAAATATTTTCATCATTGATATCAATGGTAAGGTAAATTTGGTTGGGAAGAATTACAGTATGCCAAGAGCTAATAACTTCAAAGGAATAAAGTAAACTCTGTGATGACAGATTTTTGCAACAAGTAAAGGTACATCAGTGGATAAGCTGATATATCATAAGATTCAGAATTTCCTGGCTTTAGGAAGAAACATCTGCAGACAGAATGAAACTGCTATAAGCAACCTACTTAAATTTTAGATAGCAGGAGAAGAAACAGTCCCATCCCGAGAAAGCTGTAAGGGTTACTGTGTTTTAAAGAAACAAGCCAGAACACAGTGAAAAGGAGAAAGCCAAAGCTTTCATTCTGAGAAGAGGTTAAGGGTATAGGAGTTTTGGTTGATGATCGACTTTGAAGACTATTTACAGAGCTCTGCTAAGATTTAAGGGAAATTTATAAGGGGAACTGAAGGGGCAACAGGATTGAACAGATTTTACAAGCCCATAAAAGACAACACTGTAGGAGAGGACTAACAGGAGCTTTGGTCTTCAGTAGAGGAATGAGGCCAGGACAAATACCATCCGCACAAAGTCACAGCCAGGGGATCATATATCTTGGCCTCCCTTTTCACACACTCCGATTTTCCGATGGTGGCTCCCAATAACAAAATCTAAATAGAAAAACTAAGGAACAAAAGACTGGGGTTCTTGCATTATATAGAGGTCAGCCTTTTGAGACAGATGACAGTAGAGAAAGGTAGAGAGTAAATCTGGAGGATCAAGTGATGAGTCTATAGCACAGAATCTTTCTGTGTTCCTCAATGATATGACTCAACTTTTAAAAGATGTTAATTCTTCCCTAATTTTTTCATAAATCAATAGAATTTCCTTTAAAATTACATTTGTATTTTATTTTGGTACAGTTTGAGAACATTTTGAATACATTTGTCTAAAATATGTATTTTTAAGTTTATTTACTTTGTGAGAGGGAGAGAGAGAGGGAGGGAGAAGCAGAGAGACAGGGAGAGAGAGGATCCCAAACAGGCTCTACCCCGTCTGTGCAGAGCCTGATGTGGGGCTCAAACTCACAAACCATGAGATCATGACCTGAGCCAAACTCAAGAGTTGGACGTTTAACCAACTGAGCCATCCAGGCATCCCTAACATATTTTTAGGAAAGGATTAAGTTCCCTATTTGATAAGCTGACTTGGAAAACCAAAGAATAGTATTTGCCTTACTAAAGATGCTCTATGACATTATAGTAATAAAATTATTTTGGGATTATTTAAGAACACATGGTGTATGCCACAGTAATAGAATAGAGACCTCAGAGATAGACCATGTATTTATGAAAACTAGAATTATGATAAAGTTGGAACATCTAATAAATGAAGAAGAGACAGAATGTGTTCTGCAGTGCTTAAAAAAATGCTCACCCAATGTAGAAAAATTAACATGAACCCTGATAAGCTTTTAGCTCCTGCTTCATTTGCAGGAAGCTTGAAAATAGTGATATCCTCACATTTATAATGTAAAAAGCCAGACAAAAAACACAACTCTTCTTAAACCCAACAGAAAACTGAGATCACAAGACAACTAACTAACCTGAACTTTAAAGAAAGATAGGTGATGGTGAGATGGTGAATATTACCTGGGGCCGATATTGACATCCATACAGCCTTGAAGTCAAGAAGAGAATTCAACTAAAAGTTATAATGAATTTCTACAAGCCACGTGTGGACTAGACTAACATTAAGCAAGTCCTGTAAGCTACAGACACAGACTGAATTTGTACGTGTTTTTAGTCTCTTCACCACAAACTTCTCTTGGTTTTCACAAGAAAGATCGGGAGGTGAACGGGAGTCCTGAGAAAGTCTGTGTCATGGTGTCCTCCTGGGGAAGTAAATAGTAGCTGTACAAGGAAAGGCATGAAGCCCCATTTGGACTCTCTCCTATGTTTCCTATGGAACAAAAGCTTCAAGCTACTTGCAGAAGGGCAGCAAATCTGTTGCCTGATGGCATAAGTGAAGACCCAATGGAACGTGTAAAGGTCCTGGGCCCAGAAAATGAGAAGTCTTAAGAGACAGGAGCAAGGGGTGAGTAGAGTCACTTAGAAAGCCCCACCCCAGGTACCCAGGGCCACATTTCCTGCAGAAAGCTGAAACACAACAGAGAATGCATCCTCTCCATTCATTCCATACCTACTCCAGGCTAACAAACAGCAAGTAACAATTAACAGCAGTTCATTGTTAGGGAAGTTAGAGAGGAAAGAGATGTTCCCTGAGGAGGAATTACAAAGGGAAGACCTAAAACTGAGGGCAGAGCAAACATTAAGAACAATTCACTGACAAACCAGCCCCTGCACACATTACAAGGGAACTCTAGAAATATTTAAAGCCTGTGGTGCTCCGAGGGTTGTAATAGCAACAACAAAATCTAAATGGTGCTCAAATCCTAACTTAATTGACTAAAACCCTCAGACTGGCAATATTTATAAAGGTGGGGAAGGCCAACAAGTGGGCTCTGACAACACAGGAATTTTTATGTATCCCACAAGACGTATACACATTTGCATCCATGTAACCTTATGGTCTACCTCTGAGAAAAATATCTCCCAAAGGTCCATGAAAAGAATGTTCACTGTGGTAACAGGGAGTTGAGGAAACTGGTTTCCATGACTCGGGCAATTGATAAGGAAAGTGGGTTCATTTACCCCATGAAATTTGTACTGTTAAGAGCAAAATATAAGGTGCCTGTAAAGATTGGTGTTTAAATCTTAAAAGTGCTGTGAGATAAAGAAAAATTTACATCTATAGGAGAATATAGTTTTTAAATAAAAATATATGCACATAAACAAATTAAATATAAAAAGCTAAATATTTAAGGTGGACATGTATCAGTAAAATGATACACACCAAAGCCATTAGAATGGATGATCATGTAAGGGAATGGGAAAAGGAAACGACAAATAAAGTGAATAAACAGATAAATATGTAAACAAAATAAGAGTTTTATAAGTAAAATAGGAGTGGGCAATAAATTAACATCAGTAGAGGAGAATAACTTAAATCTTTGAACTTGACTTAATCAAATAAACACAATAAAACCTGTAGTAGTCACTAAATGTATGGAATTCTCTCTAGTTTGGTTACAGAAAAATATTTAGAAGCACCTAAGACATCTTTATGTGTGTGTGTGTTTATAGTTTAAAGAAGATATATCAGTTATCTACTACTTCTGGTTTTTTAACCTTAATTAATTGATGTCTAATGTCAACACAAAAAACATTTAAATAGATGGCATTTCTCAAGTGTAACACAAATTCAACTTTTATATTTAATAAGATTCATATTTACAAAGAAGAAATAATAAGACAACAGTAGTGTTTTCAATTATTTTTCTGACTCTGGAAAGCCTAGGGAATGAATCACAATCTTCTCTCATTGAGAGCAGTAAACTGACAAATCTGATGAGTGTTACAATGAAAGTTTAAGTAGTATAAATGAAATTCATGCAAAGATCTTCCTTTGGAGGCAATTATATAGAGTTTCATAGAGTCTTCTGGCTTGTTGATAGGCTACTCATACAAAATAGTGACATCTGGGACTGGGAAGTCCTAGATATTAGACTCGATTTTCATTCACATATCAGTGTGCAGAAGCATGTTGTTTCCCAAATAAGAAGCATCACTTAGTACCATTATCCAAATATTCTCCCTAGAGGATGACACAGATCATGAATGTCTGGGTATGCCAAACAAAGCCCCAGAATATTTATCTTGAATTTTTGTTAAAGAAAAAATGGACTCTTTCCATTCAGTTACTGATTCCTGTCATCCCACCCTCCAGTAATGTATTGTCATATTGTCATTGCTTCACCAGTAGCCATTTGTACTAGTTTACATTTAAATTAATTAAATAAATAAAATTTAAAAGTCAATTCTCCAGGCACACTAGTCACATTTCAAATGTTCAGTCATCACTTGTGGCTAGAGGCTACCATATTGACAGTGAAACTTTAGAGTATTTCCATCATCACTGAAACAACATTGTTGTAAAGTGTACACATTAATTGGTTGCTAAAAAGAGAACAACCTACTCATTTCACAAGGCATCTGTCATGCTGATAATGTAGAGAAGTATTCCCAGAATCTGTGGTCTATAAATTTTAGTGTTAGTGTCAGACACAGAAACAGCCATGCAAAATGAGAGTGGGTTACACAGATACAAAAAGCACATGCAATTCAATGAAAGGAAACTAATCAAAGGAAGATTAAAGGTATTTAAGTCATAAGCCCACAGAATGGTGAAGCCTGTTTTATGACATAAAATACATAGGTGCATATATATATATATATATGCACCTATATATGTAGCATGTAGCTTTGTGTATTCAAACAAAAATCTTCAAATATATTTCCTTTTTTTAAGTTTATTTATTTATTTTGAGAGACAGAGACACCATACAGACAGAGAGGGAGAGACAGATTCCCAAGCAGGCTCTGCACTGTCAAGAGTACAGAGCCTGACACGGGCTCAAATGATAAAACAATGAGAACATGACCTGAGTGGAAACCAAGAGTTGGACACTTAACCGACTGAGCCACCCAGGAACACCCAGAAAAATTTCCTAAAAAGAGATATAGTAACACTATTTAGTAAATCTATATAACATTAAAAACAGATAAAACTTCCCATAACATAACAAGAAATTTTTAAAAACAAATTTTATTTAAAAAGTACCATTATCAAAGACTTTTCACACTTTGATGAAAGTCTTAACGCTATTGATTTTCCAAAGTACTCATGTACATAGTAACTTCTATGTAAGATTATCGTTAGTAAGTATATATCACCTTTTTTGGTTTCCTCTCTGAGACTTATCTGTAAGAGAGTTTGATGACAAAGGCAAATGACCCCTGGAAATTGTTTCATTGTTGTTCCTTTCAAAGAAATGACATGCAAACAGTTTTTTTTGGATGGTTTTTATTTGACATTTTCTTTCTATATTACATGTAAAAATCAATTACTAGTTGAGTTCAATTACTCATGAAACCATTTTTACTTATTTATTTATTTATTTTTACAATTTATTGGTTCTAAAGAGAATTGTTGGCATCCATGAAAAAAAAAAGGCATGCAAACTAATAATGTTTGAATTAACATTTAGTCAAATAATTAAAAAAAATATGTTGAAGGCAATGGATGGACTCGGACCAAGGACTAATTAAACACACAGAGGGTAATTTTAAGAACAGAGACATTATAAATATTATGGTTGAGATTTAAAAAACTGATGAAAGCAAAGAGGAAATAAAAAAGCAAAGAGAAAACAACATGCCAATTAAAGCATGAAATTGCTTACAATCATCTAGGTTTTGTTTGGTAGGTCTTATGTGGGATCTGCTCATGTCTTGTAATTATTTTCCTGATCCAAAGTTCTGTGCCAATTATCTATCTATTGTCTCTCAACTCCAAATTCACATTTCATTTTCTGCTGTGTGAAGTGGGATCTGGGTCTTTGTAACATTTTTCCTTTGCCAGTTGGCATAATGTTAAGCTTTGTCAGTAGAGATTACTAGAGAGACATAGCAGGAAGAAGTGTTTTCCTTCCATTTCTCAACGCACTCACATGGGTGACTCCCGCAGCACACACAGCTTCCCTACCATCTAACTCCTGCAGCATGGGTGGCTTCTACAGCATCCAACACCTTCAGTATATGGTGCTTAGCAGTACCCAGAAATCAACAGCTTCCTGTAGGATATCCCCTCCCAAGGTAGCAGAGTCCACTAGCTTACTCTAGGATCCTGAGAACAAGTTCCAGAGAACATATTCCCAGTAAGTTCTGCCAGCAAGCATCAGGACTTCTTTGCTCCTCAGTGAACCACCCCCCCTGGCCTAACAATTTCTGGATCTGAGCTTTGTTCTATATTATTTATAGTTACTTTTATTTTATCAGCCATTCCCACATTACTCAAATCCCCTGTTATAGTCAATAATTCTTTATATTGACCTTTTGCTGTTCAAATTATTGTGTGGTTTCTTTCTACTGACCAAACTATGACTGATATACCATCTAAAGCCATTTATATCTGAAGTGTTATTAAGACTCCTAGTTTTACATTTCCTGATATAATGGCAGTCCATGTCTTATATCTTTTCAGCTAGGACACATTTAGCCATGGATCAATACTCTGATGATTAAGTGCTGATTTAGTGTTCAAAAGTATTTAATAGGGTCTTTTCCAACATGATTCTAAGACATTTTCCTCTTCTGCTATATTTTCCAGAAGACAAATTCTTTAGTCTCAGGTCATTTAGAGCCTATTGCAAGAATGTGAAGAAAGGAAGTTTGTCCTTGTTGATGATAAGACTGGACATGCTGCATGAGTCCTATGTATGATTTGTGATGTATTTCTGAGAAAAGTTAAGAGTCCAGAATCTGGAGTCAAGTAGCCAATCTCATAGGGCAACTTGTATCAAACTTGATAGTGAAAGTCATGAACTCTGGAGAGTGTGGACCTCATGGAAATGAAGGCCAGAGACAGCACTCTTAGCCAAGGAAGCCCAAGAGCATCAGCTAACTGTGCTAACATAGTTTAAAATGTCACTGGCTCTCTCTTCTTTTCCTAAGTATTAAGGATGATTGAAACAATTAAGTCTCTTAGTAAGTGGTAAGACTTTTCAAATTTCCCTATTAAAAATCCCAGTAAAATGAATGTATCATTGGAGATTGAGGTTAAAACTACTCAGCCTAGGACAAAAAAAATCATGCCAAGTTTTGCTTCAGACCCAGAGTTCTCCAGAAAAGAAGAGCTTCTTTATCCTGAAAGTAGAAAGAAAGAAAGAAAGAAAGAAAGAAAGAAAGAAAGAAAGAAAAAAGAAAGAAGAAAGAAAGAAGGAAAGAAAGAAAAAGGAAGGAAGGAAGGAAGGAAGGAAGGAAGGAAGGAAGGAAGGAAGGGAAAGAGATTTTCAAAACTCGTAGCAGGTGGGTGGTTGTAGAAATCAATGTGGAGATGTTCAAAGGGACATTGAGGTTTGGATAACTATCCATGTTCCACCTTTACACTTTCGCTGGGATAATCATGATAGATGATACATATACCAAGAGACATTTAGCAACCCTAGTGTTGAATTCACATGTTGAATTCACATGTTGAAGTTGTAACCTCCAATAGCTCCAAATGGGACCTTACTTGAAGACTGGGTCTTTTGGCGGGCGGGGGAGGGGGGGGGGAAGGGGAGAGGGGGGGAGTAGTCAAGTAAAACAAGGCCATTAAGGTAGAGCCTTATACAGTAAGAATAATGCCTGTATAAAAAGGGGAAATTTGGACACAGAGAAAGAAGATGGTGTGAAGATGTAGGGAGAATATGGCTATTTAAAAGCCAAGGAGAATCTTGGAACAGATACTTCCTTCAGGGCACTCAGAAAGAATCAACCTTGCCAACACCACCTTGATCTTAGATTTATAGCCACCAGAATTACAAAAATAAATAAATATAAATAAATAAATAAATAAATAAATAAATAAATAATTTTTTTCTGATTAAGTCATCCAGTCTGTGGTACTTTTAATGGAAGTTGTAGCAAACTAATACACCATGTATGTCTTTCTAATTTATATATCATTAAAATATATAAATTTTTATATGTCTCGCATATTTTAAACACAATAAAAATGATACCATACTTTCATTTATTCTTATTAGTTAATGTTATAAGAGATATACCTTTGAATATTTCTTTGGCTCATATATTTTCAATGCTATGTAGAGTTTTTGGTTCACTTTCATTATACTACCTTCCCCACTTTTTGTATGCTGAGATTGTGGGCATAGTCTTGCAAGAGAGGGGCAGTCCAGTTGTATTAGCATAAAAGCAATTTAAGCTTATGGGGATTTATGGGAATTGGACTCGCCCTCCACTTAGAAAACCTGGGGCATATGATACTGTGGGTAACTCTTCCTGCTGGAGTGAGGAGTAAGCCATACTTTCTATAAAAACTGGAACTGTTTGTGTATCCTCTTGTAGCATTGGAGGGGCAGGCAGTTGGGTGGGAGGGGCAGGCTCTGCACCCAGGTAATCCATTGACAGGTAGACCTGGCAGAATTCATTATGGGGAATCAAAGCAGATAATCCTGGTTGTCCTTCCACATGCTTATAAATAGGTTTTAACCTGAATGTCTCTTAAAATTATTAATATCATTTAAAGTTTAAGAATATTATCTTATTTTTAAACTTTTTAAAAAGTTTATTTATTTTGAGAGAGAGAGAGAGAGAGAGAGAGAGAGAGAGGTGAGAGCATGCACTAGTAGGAAATGAGCAGAGAGAGGTAGAGAGAGAGAGAATCCCAAACAGGCTGTCAGCATAGAACCTGATGTAGGGCTCCAGCTCGTGAACCATGAGACCTGAGCTGAAATCAAGAGTCAGAGGCTTAACGGACTGAAGTATCTAGGCACCCCTAAGGACATTCTCTTGTTGAATTACTGGGTAAAGCTATACCGTGATACAATGTAAACATTATTTACTTCTACATTTCCCATTCTTTCAGGAGAATTATCTTGTTCTATTATGATTTTCTTCTTCATGCATTTGAAATTCAGATATGATCTTTGCTTTTCATTGTGAATTTTTATTTTCATTTCTGTACTCTTGTCATTAGTATCTTCAATGTTCTATATTCTTTTTCAGTTTTTGTCATTTTTAATTCCTTCCCCCCCCCGATTTCTGTTACTTTACATTTTGTCGCCTACTTTTTTCCATCTTTTATATCTCACGTGTTGTCACAGGGGTTTGTGCTTTCTCTTCACAGTGTTAAATATTCCAATGATTGTTTTAGTCACGTTCCAATATCGTCTCTGTTTTCATCCATTTATCTTGAGTGCTGTTCAGCTGTTAATTTGTTTTGCATGTTTTGCACTTTAATATCTCTGTATTGATGGTATTAGTTTTTCTTTTTTTAAAATAATTATCCTTGAAGCAGGAAAAACTTATTCAGATTATACATTCACAACCTTCTTGAGTAGGGGTGAAATAAAAATCTGATTTTCAAAAGGCTGGTATTTTCCTTTTGTGTTACAGTTTTGTTTCTAAGAATTGTTATATTTTATTTGTCCCTAAACAACTGACACAGGAGCTGAGCATTTCACATAGTGGAAAGTCTTTGTGCGCTCTCTCTCTCCCTGCTCTTCTGCCCCCAAATGCAGTGCCTCCGAGACTGACTGCCTTTTGAAAATATGGCTTGTCTCTGAATATTCTCATTTGGCCTATCCCAGTGCCCCTCAAGTTTAATGTGAATGCACATCATTTAATAATTTTGCTGCAATGTAGAGTTGGGCTAAGTATGGCTCAGAGCTTGTGATTTTGAATTTCTAACCATCTCCATGTGATGCTGATACTTTGCTTCTCAGACCACACTTTTCAGTTGCAGGAGCTTAGCCTGGTCCGGTTTTTGGCACCTATTGGTTCTACAAAAGACGCTGCAGAATGATTTTATACCCTTCTGACCAAATATTTTGGAAATTATATCGCACCACATGTAGCTTGCCTTTTTGTAAGTTTATTTATCCAGTGTTTTCTAACAGCTGCATCCATGGCATTTATTCTCCATTTCCTTCAATGAGTATTATCTGTTCTTTGATTAGTCTTGCACCTTGTCTGTGCTTTAAGCCAACTCCATGTATATTAAATGAGGAATGTGTCTTTTTATTCTTTCTTATTTTGCATGATTTCTAGGGAGAATAGGAAAAAGCCTAAATAACATCATTAAAATCTGAATTCTTTTTCATAGTTTTATAACTGCATTTTATTATAGTCAAAAGAGTTCCCCTATATTTAAATTTTTAAAATGATTGAAAGTTACCTTATAGTCTGGTTAATAGACAAACATCCATTCTCTAATTATTAAAGTGAATTTTTAAATTATATGTTCAAACTTTTATGTATATATTGATTTTGTTTGTTCGAGCTATTACATCTTGAACAAGGTTCAATAACATCTTCTAAAATAATGATAGCTTTCAATAGCTACTTGTCCTTTTACCAGTTTTTGGTTTATATATATTGAGAATTTTCACATGAATGTAGAAAATTATTTCACACATATTATGACTACTGTTTTAGCTGTCATTATTTATAGCATCTTTTTTTAACTTTCATGACTTATCTACATTTATTATTCCTAAATATATGTTATAATATTATATATTTTTGTATTTTAAATATAAAAATATATTTGATATTTTATATATTTTATAATAAAAATATTTTTATTATTTTAGTATTCACCCCTAAAAGTTAAAAATAAATGTTTGATGTAAGAAAGATAACATAAATCACATTTATCTATCTCTTATTAATAGTACAAGTGCCATAAAATACTTTAATTCCAATTACCATCTGTATTAGTTTGCTACAGCTGTTAGAACTAGGTATCACAGACTGGGTGGCTGAAACAAAAAAATTTTTCTCACGTTTCTGGAAATGAAAGTCTAAGGTCAAGGTATTGGCAAGGTTGGTTCCTTCTCAGGGTAGGGAAGAATCTGTGCCAGGCCTTTCTCCTTGTCCTGTAGATGGATGTCTTAACTCTCCATCTTCATATCATCTTCCTTGTGTATGTATTCGTATGTATGTATTTATGTCCAGATTTCCTCTTCTTATAAGGATATCAGTCATACTGTTCTAGGGTGCATCCTAATGAGCTCATTTTAACTTAACTGCCTCTGTAAAGACGGTCCCCTATTATAATCTCATTCATAAGTATTGGGGGATAAGACTTCACAATAGGAATTTTGAGTGGGACACAAATGAGCACATAAGACCACCCTTACAAATTTGCCTGTTAGTTTTAACTAGAAAAATTATTTTAAACATTTTTAATAAAATAAATTATATATTATATTCAGTCAATATAATCTCGGATTTAACTACATGTTTATATATACCTTTTCAAAATAATTTGTTGAGATGTCGACTATCAGTGGAATAGTCCTTGACTATCTTTTGCTTCATTTAAGGTTTATTATAGTTTGAATTCTGTAGATACATTAGTATGTGTTTAATATTATCTATAAGTTGAATTACCTTTATTTACCCTTCCTTTGATATGTTTTGTTATCTGATTCTAAGAAAAAAATTCTTTAAAAAAGTCATCAATGATCTCATCAAATAAATATTTCTCCTGTGTTTATTTCTCTTTCATATGCTTTATTGCTTTATTTTTATGCTGCATTTGAGTATTTTCTAAAAATCTATCTTCTAGTTCACTAATCTGCTTTCAACTATTCATAATCACAATGATTTTTCAAATATTTAAATAATCTTTATTGACACATTATTTAGGTACAAAAATATTACCTAAACTATACAAACTGTTGAGTTTTGAAAACTATTAAATCACCAGAATAAGCAATATGTAGAATATTTATCAATCAACATATAGAGCATATTTATCATCCAAATTTTTCCTCAAGTTCCTTTCCAGACAATACCCTCCTCCACTGTTGAACTCCGCAAACCACTGATATTCCAGTTTGAAGTTTCCAGAATGAATCAGACCTCACTCACTCTTCTGTGTTTGTTTTATTTACTATATTGTTTGTGAGATTTAGCCATGTTGCTGTATATGTCAAACTTTTTTTTTTAATTGCTGATATGCCAAATTTTCTTTATTTACTGGATGGTAAATAGTAACACATGAAAAGATGCATCATGACTCACTCATTAGAATGGTCAACATTAAAAAAGACTAATAATGCTAAAAGATGATGCAGATGGAGAGTGCCTAGAACTTTTATATACCAATGGTGAGAAGAAAAAATTGTATAACCATTTTGGAGAAAAGTTTCTTATTATATTTCACAATTTATTATATAATTAAGTGTAAACCTACTACATGACCCAAGAAATGCCATTCCTAAGTACTTAACCAAGAGAAATAAAAACATGTTAATACATATATAAAAAATACATATATATGCATAATTAACATATATCTTTGTATGAAAATATTTACTGAACTATTTATTAACTAAAACCCAGAATCAATTAGGTTTTAAATTTATTTTTAACTATGAGAAGTAATATTTAATTTCAAAGTTCTCTTATTTTTGTTTTTTCATTACTTAGATTTTACTTTTTTTGTTGCTGTTGTTATTGTTTTTAGTTATAGGTCATTTCAAATTAACTTATTTTATCTTTCCCATAATTCTGCTTGAAGTTCTTAGATGTCTAATTGGGGTTTTTTCATGATTTTCGTGACTCTCATGGTGGTTTGATTTCTTGTCAGTGGTGTAATCTTTAAAAGTATTTGTTTTGAGTTCTGTTAATGAGAATACTGTAAGTTATGACTGAAAGTATCCCCTTTCTACTTCATACCCTGTGGAAATATATTAGGCCACCTATTCTAACAGGACCAATTTATGTGAATGTCCAAATAATGCTGGTAATATCAGTTTTATATGCTATGGATACTTTGCTAATGGCTAGGGCATTGATTTTAAATTCTCAGGACATTATTTTATTTTTTAAACTCAGAGCCCAAACTAAAAGAAAAGCTTCATTTTTTTTTTCCTTCCTCTGCCAGTGGCTAGAAAATATTCTAGCCATCATGTTTTCTCTGTGTGTAGCACTTTGAGTGTCCTGTTTTTATCAGGGGGAGGAATTTTCATTTTCTGTCTTGGTTGTTTGTACCCAAGTATTTGTCTTTTATAACCCATGTGGTCATTAAAGCCCAAGCTTCCAGGTCCCCAAATCTGGAAAATGCCCCAAATTCACTGGCACTTTAAAATGTTTTATTTTTTAATGTTTGTTTATTTTTGAGAGAGAGAGAGAGAGAGAGAGAGTGGGGGAGGGGCAGAGAGAGCAGGAGCCAAATTCATTGGCACTTCAGTATCAGCTTATTGTTTGGTTTTCAGTTGACTCTTTATCAGGAATGCCTTTGGGTCTTGGATTTTGTTCTTAACTTTTGGTAAATTTACCAATGTATTTAAGAGCTTGTTTATATAAATCAAGAATTTATAGTATTTAAAACATTGCTCTTAAAATAAGGATAGCTCTTCAGACTGTGCATTCCATATTTACCAGAAAATATGACTTTCTACTGTTTTCTTTTTTGTTTGTTTTTCATTTTTTTTAATGTTTATTTATTTTTGAGAGAGACAGAATGTGAGTGGGTTAGGGGCAGAGAGATGGAGACACAGAATCCAAAGTAGGCTCCAGGCTCTGAGCTGTCAGCACAGCTGACGTGGGGCTTGAACTCACAAGCTGTGAGATCATGACCTGAGCTGAAGTTGGACGCTCAACCGACTGAGCCACCCAGGCGCCCCTGTACTGTTTTCTTAATCCAGATTTTGGTAAACGATACTATTTGTTCACAACTATATTCTCCTTCAATGCCCTTTCTGTAGACAGAGTATGTTTTCCAGATCCATTAAATTTGAGTTTGTCCATATAATCTATTTGCATTAATGGAATCTGAACAGTCAGACATGTTGTACTCTCAATCTCAGAAAACATTTTAAGTATATTTGAATGGTTGAGCTGTTCTTTCATTTAAGGCTTGGAATGAGATGATATATACAAAGGCTGGAAGAGCTACAGCTGACCCACACAAGCCCTCCTAAACACAAGCAAGTAAGTAAATGTTTGTTACTGTTAGCCATAATCAATTTAGGATTGTGTGTTGCCACAGCAAATGCTGACTAATACAATAAGGAGCCGTCTGACTGCATTTCTTCTTGGTTCTTGTTTCTCTCACTATTGATAAGACTGATACTTTGCTATACTTTCTAGACTGCCTCTTGTCTTTTTCTTTTTTTTCTAATTTCTTTTAAAATGTTTATTTATTTTTGAGAGAGAGAGAGAGAGAGAGCATGAACAGGGGAGGTGCAGAAAGAGAGGGAGACACAGAAGCCAAAGCAAGCTCCAGGCTCTGAGCTATCAGCACAGAGCTTAATGCGGGTCTCAAACTCACCTATCATGAGATGATGACCTGAGCCCAAGTGGAGCCTTAACCGACTAAGCCACCCATGCACCCCTCTTTTTCTTTAATAAACAATAAAAATAAAAGAGGAAAGAAGAATATGAACTGATATACTGATAAAAAATACTAATGTAGTAGCAATAAACTCAACCATATACATAATTGCATTAAATGTAAATTGAATAAATTCTCCATGTAAAAGATTGACATTGTCAAACTTGAGTAAAGAAAAGTTAAACCTAACTATCTGTGCTGTTTTCAAGATGCATATTTTAAAATAATGATGTTACATAAAGAGGAAAGAAAAAGGACAAAAAGAGACATAGCTTTTAAGCCATAAAGTAAGGTTTAAAGCAAGTAGTATTATTAAAAATAAATATTATATCTTCAACATTAATATAAATAATTGTTTCCTTTGCACAGATCTTTTATAGTTACTTGAATATTTTGTGATAATTAAATTAACACTAAGTTACAAAATGCCCAAATCTAATAAGTAAAGCACAAGTAAACTGTAATATGTCATATTATCCTGAAAGACACAAATTAATGATTGTCAATGAACTCACACTGTGCAACTGTCTCTGTTCTTTCAAGATATTACATATTACACATGAACATCTGCCATATAAGCCAAACAACTAAATAGTGAAGTGTGGTAATTACTAGCAACACTTAAATCCTCTCAGAAGCATAACACTGAATTTAAGAAATCAAACACAGTAATTCAGTTTGGACAAAGTTTAAGGACCTGCAAAAATGAACCCATATAGAAAAGAAATCAGAACACTGGTTACCCATGGGTGAGAAAGCTTGCAATAGGAAAGGGGCATGAGGGAGCTTTTGGGGTTCTTAAAAGAATTTCTTTCTTGATCTAGATGATTGGTAAACAGATAAATTCACTTTAAGGAAATTCATCAAGTTGTACAATTATGAGTTGCACACTTTTCTATGTATGTAATATTTTAAATTTTCAATAACTGAAAAACAATGCTTATAAAAATATTTTGGGGGAGGGGCGCCTGGGTGGCGCAGTTGGTTAAGCGTCCGACTTCAGCCAGGTCACGATCTCCCCGTCTGTGAGTTCGAGCCGCGCGTCAGGCTCTGGGCTGATGGCTCAGAGCCTGGAGCCTGTTTCCGATTCTGTGTCTCCCTCTCTCTCTGCCCCTCCCCCGTTCATGCTCTGTCTCTCTCTGTCCCCAAAATAAATAAACGTTGAAAAAAAAATTTAATAAAAAAAATATTTTGGGGGAACAAAAAGATCACAAATATTAAACTGCTAAACTTTACATATTTTCAGTGGATTGGTGCCAGTAAAATAAGCAAAATTTTTATTTATTTTTAATTATTGTTGGTCTTTTCATGATAATATTTCTGAAGCACTTTTCAGTATCTGTAAATTTTGATATAAAGTGTTTGCATAAATCTCGGGAAGCACATTATATCTTGAAGGAAAAAATAACTGAGAGGTAGAAACTGTTGTCTGGTGCATAATTTTAAATCATAAAATGTAAATTTCATGAGGAATTTTTTTCTCTGAATCAGACTGAACAGGAATAATTTCCTAGTGGAAGATTAAAAAAAAAAAGAAGAAGATAAATGAAATAAAAGCCAAACATCTGAAGGAGGTAAATACGTTAAAAAAAGTGAAAACAGAGCATTGGCAAGACAGAATTAATGTCCACAGCTTCAGTGTCAAAAAGAAATATGGGAAAGAATTAACAATACATGAAGCATGAATATAAACCACCTGAAACAAATGTTCGACAAGAGGATAAATGGAACATGAAACACCCTGTCCTTAGCCTCAGAGATAGAGACAATAATTGAGAAGATTATGCTTTGTGATCCACTGTGATAAATTCTATTGACAGAGACAAAAGAATGGTCATGGAGCAGAAACAAAACCTCAACTTCAGATATGGCATTTTAAATTGAATGACCAATTTAAATCTTAAAATGACTTAGGTATGCTTGAATTTACAGTTTATAACGCTAAGGAAAATTTAAAAGTGTGGTTGCACTTAATACTTTATGGAGGATTTTTATATATAGATCTGTTGAATATGTGCATCATCAACCTTTTTCTTAAGAAATAATTGATGCAGATTTTAACCCTGACTGTAATTGATGGTTTAACAATTAATGTTCTATAATCTTTTAAAGAGACTAAAAGGGAAATTTTGAATTACTGCTATTGTAAGAATATAATTTTTTATCTATCCCACTTTTTTTTCTTTTGCATAAGTGATTGCAAGTTTCAATCAACTGTTACACGTATAGGGAGGATTAAAAATCTTACACATATTCCAGCTCAAACACACCAATCTATAGAAGTTTGGGACTGGAAGTATTTAGATACAAAAATAATTGTCAGAGCAAGTAAAAAAATGAAATTCACATAAATGTGAAATGATTTTTAAATCATTTAAGGCAAAGCAAAAATTCTCTTATGCTTAAATGCTTTAATAAATAAATAGTACATCCAATTTAATTTTAACCTATGTTCTAAGAACAGAAATATGGAAATGAACAAAAGTAAAAACAGGAATGCAATGTAGTTCCCAAGTGGAAGGTTATATAAAGGTGGAAACATAAAAAAAAATACAAATTGAATTCGATTTGATAAATTCTTATGTTGCCAAGGGAGCAAAGGAAGGTAACATTCTGAGACATGAGGGTAAGGTCTTAAATGATGGTGTACGTTAGCAGGAAGTCTATTATAGTAGACTATAGAGGTCAATGCGGTGTGAAAGAGTGTGAAGGAAGAGGCGTGAAGCATAACAGTCATATTAAGATGTATTGTGAGATAGCACTGCAGCCTCAAATAGGCAAAACTACAATGAGGTTTTGCTTGCAGGACAATAACATCAAACTATAGACTTTTATTCCTGAAAGCGGAGAATCCCATATAAAATGTTTAATTAAGAAACATATATATTTTATGCTTTAAAGGGATTATGCTTGGGGGATCCTTGAAAATTTGGCTGGTAATATTTCCAGAGAACAGAGAGACTAAATATTATATCATTAAAATTTATTATTATAGCTCTTTAATACTTGGTACTATGTAGTTGTTTTACATTTATAATTATATGTAAATTATGTTATATTATAAATAACATAGATTATTATAAGTATTAAGTAATTTTGAATATTTAATCTCTGCCAGAAAAGTGTAATAGTAATGAAAGAAGAACACAAATCTCAAATGATTTGAGACACACTTACAATCGCATCCAGTCTTCAGGGAATACCCTTCTTACTGATTTGTAGTTTTGTGTATTTCTCATCTAAGTCTTTCCAGGGATTTTATTCATCTTTTAATTACCACCTACCATGTATCTAGAACAACCTAAGCTCTTGGAATAAAGTGGTCAGACAGAAAGGGTCTCTGTCCTCAAAAAACTTATAGCAATGTGTGATATTAAAGAGAACATGCCAAGACTTCTGTAGCTGAGGGCCTTGGAGAATAATCATAATTTTTCTGTGTGTTGATAATGTCATCATTGGAAAGCTTCTGTATAACTGGGAAGACTGGTAGATCTAAACAGGCATATCTGCTTGGACACAAGTGGACAAATAATTGTTTCAAGGTACATGTGTCTGGTACAGGCTTTCTTTTGAACCTTGAAGATTAGTCCCCTGGGGAAAAAAATAACTAAGAAGATGAAATTAAAAAATTCAAAATGATATGTTAAGAAATAAGACAAGGTTTATAACTTACATAGGTAATTGCTTTCAAAAACACTAACTGCAAAGGAAAAGAAGCATCAAGCTTATTTTTAAATAGAAATTCTTAGTTTATGTTTCAAAGAATTCACAGAAAAATAAAATGGTACAATGAGAAAATACACATGATTTACTTTCAGCACATACACAAGGTCAATACATTTCATCCAAAACACAGTATGCATTATACTATGCCCAATACCAAAGCCACGTAGGAGCTAACATAGTGCTTTCTCGATAAATTGAATGAATATTACAATAATTACTTCATAATTCTGATCCACCGGGATTTTAAAGAGCATTGAATTATGGTTTGTTGTATTTGAGTTCCAAAACACTGGCTTAGTAATGCATGTATGATATATATATAAACCTGTGGAAATGTTCCATTTGGAGTTAAATTCTAACCTCCCTTCATGCCCTATGCTCAAATTCAAAACAGAGAATGGGCCAATTATAAGTTTTGGTGACTGCATATTGGACATTTTTGGAGGGTATTACATTGGGATATAGCTAGATCCTAAGGCAAGAGAGAATTGAGGGGAAAAAAACCCTAAAAATCTGAGTTGGAAACTAGCATCATTTCAGGGAAGAAGAAAGAAGATGCTATGAATAGCTAACTATGAAGTACCCTTATGATTTTTCCATTACTATTCCTGAGTAGCATAGTGCTGCCTTACTTTAAGCAATGTTACCTGAACAAGGGCAGGTATTACCTATTTATAATGGAAGAAGGGAAGAGAGGCTTCATCACTTTCTCATTTCTTCATATCTAATAATGTTGAATATAGACCCCTGTCTTGTTAGCTGTGCTATAAATGGAATAACGATTTATAGGCAAACGATTTAGCTCTTTGGAGTATTTTAAAATTTACTTTCTATATCCTAATTTCAGACTTTACTGAAACAGGACTACTATGGTTTGTTGCTTGCCTGAAACATTACTCACTTGGTAGGATAAAAATAAAAAATTTGTTTGAATGTCACAAAGCACTAGCTCACAAGGAATCTAAGCTGTTTGCTATAAGAAAGACAGTTATCTCATATAGTTACAATTTGAATATATTGAATAGTGACCTACTTTTTTTTTGAAGCAACAGAAGTATTTATATTTTCCTTCATTATCCCTCTAGAATTAGTGTTGTGAGCTGCAAACTACACTGTCACTCAAGTGACAAAATACATTATCTTCAAGATCATTCTTGGTCATTTATTTTGCAGATGACAGAAAAGGATTCATGGTTATTTGTGGTAGCCATATCCTACCTTCTATTTTCTCATTTCTGCACACAAACCTCATGCCTTTCATTATTTCATCTTCAAAGAAAGCTATTCAATACAAGCCATCTTTACAGATGAAACTAAAAACCTCTTCCTTAATTTTAATTGTTCTGATGAATTCCTTCTAAAAGAGGACCACTAAATTTTGTTTTTGTTTATTCTTAGTAATATGTCTGTAATCTGAATGAGAAAAAATTATTCATACATTTATGAAATTACTATTATTATTAATCACAGGGTTTTAAAAATTAGACTCTAGCATTGGTGAGTAAATTCCTCATAAAGTATATTTGTTAAGGCTTTTATATCAGAAGATAATTCAAGATTTGCAATTTTCACCCTTCATTTTCATTACCCCATTCCAGTATTGCAATAGTCATTTAAACTGACTTTTAAAAGGCCGTTCAAGCTGATCAGTTAGCACATAAATGTTCTTTAATGATTTGCTGTTTGTTTTGCATGCAATATTCCTCAATCTAGAGCTAGAGTGACAGAAGAAATACCTAAAGTAATTTATGAGATGAATGAAGATTTTCTAACTGATTCACTAAACAAGCACACTCAGATTATTAAAGGGATGGTGTATTCTGGATTCAAAGGTCTATGTTATTTCATACTGCTTTCCTCACAAACCAGGAAATCTATGAATAGCTTTTTTTCTGTCACAGCCCCAAATCCTAATATTTTAGGATTCCATGTGTATTTACAGTTATATAATCCAAATTAGAGAAGGAAAGGAGAAAAAGCAATTTCTTTCAATATCTACTATCAAGTATTATACTAATTTCTTTATATGGGTTAATTTATTTAAACCTCAGCATGAAAGGACATGGTGAAATTGAGACATTCAGATTTTTGCTGTCATCAGTGCCAAAAATATATTTTTAAAGAATTTTTTTTTCCTCATGGCCTAATGTGTTTTAGGTTTGGAAAATAATTTTGAAATAGTAACTAATTTATTCAAAATAACAGTTAATGAGAACTGGATGAATAAACACCAAGAATTATCTATGTCCTGATGATTCAAAGGTAAATGAGATACTCATACTCTTCTAATTCTCAACAAAGTTGTATTCTCTCAATAATGAATGTCCTATTTTAAAAACATGTAAATTATATTTTGGTGTGAATGTGTGTGTGTGTCAATGAGAGAGAAAGAGAGAGAGCAAGAGATGGATGAACAATTTTATGTTTTATGTATCCTTTTATATTCCATTCATAATTTAGAGAAAATAAGATCAAATAAATGTATGTTATTGCAGATAACTGGTATTTCATTCTTTTTTCTCTCCAAGAAAGGTTTCTTTGCCTCACTTTTTATTAGATTAAGTGAAGACTTTGACATATAAAATGGGTGGAGTGCTCCCTCCATAATTTAAAAATGAAAAGCCAATTTTAGGACTGGTTATCAAATGGAAGTTGAGTTTTTCCACAGAGAATAGATAACTGATAAACCACACAGTTTCCAGGATCACCTCTGAAAGGCAGTTGAAGCCTTTAAATTCTGAGTTGTGATTAATAGGAGATGAGGGTGTGATTTCTATAGTTGCCCTCTAGAGGCCTGTTCTTGAAATTCTTTGACAGATAATTTTATAGTTCTCTCATATTTATTACCCCACTTCAGAATAAGTTCTAAGTGTCTTCCATAGCATATGAGAAATGGAATGTGGAGGCGAGTTCGGAGAATGGAAGGAAAATCTGTGAGTAATAGACCAAACCTTCTATTTATTTTCCTCAAGAAAACAAGTAGACAGACACCCAGAACTTCATGATGGTTACAGGAATAACTCCAGTTTCGAAGAATTCAGCTACCTCTGGTCCTTATCTTCTGCCCATTAACTCTTATCCCTTCTGGTGAAATACGCTTTTTCTAAACTGCGACAGCTGATTGAGTTACCTATATAGGTAGCTGCCCGTGAAGAACTTCTTTTCTCCCCTTTTTCCAGGCTTACATATCTTGTGGTGAATGGCTTAAGAACTGCCTAGTGGTAAGTTCCACTAAATATGAATGTATTACAGTGAAATGTGAATTTTCTACTCTAAATCCCTACACTATAATTCATTAAAAATCTTCATCTAAGAGATAATTCTGCTTTGAAGAAATGGGTGTTATTTAATATGCCAAGCTCCCTGATCACCTATTCTGGGACTTTGTCCTGATAACTAACCTTTATATCTCCATCATTTTTATCTTCTATTTCTATAATGGATAATTCCTACTACTATTAAAAATAACATTTCCCATAAAAGAAACTTGATTTCTCTATTTTTATTTAACTTCTATTTTGTATCCTTACTATACCTTGCACACAATTTAATGAAAATAGTTGGCTTTATTAGAAAGCTTTACTTTTTCACTTCTCTTTTGTGCTCTGCTGAGGGGCCTACCTTAGTCTTAACCTCTATCTATAATCTTCCCCATGAGCACACAATGAATTCCTACAATAGGCCCTGTGAGTAGACAAATCAGTGAATATCAATGGAAAGTATTAAACATCAATTCAGATATCTAAAGACAGAAAAAATGTACTAAGACTACACACCCATGGGATGATACCTAGCAATCTAACAAATGTGTAACTGGAGTCCCAGAAAAGAAGGGAAAAAGAACAAATTTTTAAAAAGTAATGCCCCAAGTTCTTTCCAAATTTGATGAAAAGTATACATCCACACTCTAAGCCATTAAACAGACTCCAAGTAGAATAAATATAAAGAAAGAAATAGACATATTGAAATCAAATTGCTAACAAAGCAGTGATAAAATCTTTTTTAAAAACTTAAAAAACATATACACTATATAAACAGAACACAGAATGACAGAAAATTTCTCATCAGAAACTAAGAAAATCAGAAAATGAAATTACTTCCTCAAGGTGGTAAAAGAACAAAAAAACTGTCAACCTAGATTTCTATACTAGCTAACATGTTTTTAAAAATAAGGGCAAAATGAAGACATTTTAAGACCAACCACACTACGCAAATAATATAACAGCTATCATCATCATCATCATCATCATCATCACTTACAATACTATTTGCTGGAGAAGACACACAGCAACAGGAACTCTAATTGTTTGCGAAATAATACAGCTGTTTAGAAGTCATTTGGCAGTTTCTGACAAACCTAAACACAGTTTAATATACAATTAGGATCCTAAGTATTTATCCAAGTTATTTGAAAACTATGTCCACACAAAAGTCAGCATGGAATTGTTTACATCTTCATAATTTCCCAAAACTGATGAAAGCAAGAGCAAGAAATAAATGAAGTAGTACTGGATTTTATTCTGAAGTATAACATAAGTACCCATATGTTCACATTGATATAAATAAATGAATAAATAAATGAACTGGAGAGAATGTACAAGTTTCTCATGAAGACGATTTTAAATAATTGAATAATTTCCCAATCTTTAAGTGTGGATTTCACTCCAAGTACAGTATTGAAAGGAGGAATATATTATTTTTACAGTAGAGAAGCATAACAGATATTACCTGAACAAAGTGATTAAAGTTAACATCAGTAGTGGTATTATTGTTAATAAATATTCTTGAAAAACATCAGACAAATCACAAATAAGGAACAATCTATAAAATTCATGACCAGTCCTTCTCAAAACTGTCAAGGTCATTAAAAACAATGAAAGTCTCAGAAACTTACTGCTAAGAGATGCCAAGAGATATAATGACTAATGGTATCCTTGATAAGATCCAGGACAGAAAAAGGATATTAAGTAAATACTAAGGGTATCTGAACAAACTATGAACTTTAGTTCATATTAATCTATTAATACTGTCTCATTAATTTGACAAATTTGTTATAATATGTAAATTGTTAGTAACAGAACATGCTGGATATTTGTTATATAGCAGCTCCCTGTATTACCTTAATTTTTCTGTAAATCTAAACTACTTTAAAATACAAAGTTATCAAAATAATATAAGGAAATGAATATATATGTAAGCACTAAGAGAAACTCAAGAAAACTTGAGTATAATATATTAATATGAGATAAAGCAAACACTTCAGAAGAAGGAATACTCTAGAGGCAACTGGTTTAAGTGCCTGACTGCTGGTTTCTGACTCATGATCTCAAAGTTCATGAATTGGAGCCCCACACCAGGCTCTGCACTTATAGTGCTTGGGATTCTCTCTCTCTCTCTCTCTCTCTCTCTCTCTCTCTCTCTGTCTTTCTGCCCCTACTCTGCTCACACTGTCTCTATCTCAAAATAAATAAATAAACTTAAAAAAAGAATACTTAGTACTTGAATATGTACTAACCTAATAAGAGAGCTTCAAAATACCTAAAGCAGAAAACTATAGAAGTACAAGGAAAAATAACAAAATATACAAATACAGTAATAGATTTTGATATCTCTCTTAGTAACTAACATAACAAGTAAAAAAAAGCACAAAACAGTAAGTCTACAGAATGACCAAAAAAAAAAAAAAAACCATTATCACTAAAACTGATCATATACCCCTGAAATATTAGGATATACTTTATTTTGAGCTGCATAAGAAATAGTCTGTAAACGAGACTATACTCATGGTCATAAAATAAGCTTTGATGAATTAAAAACACTGAAATTAATCAGTGTAAGTTCTTTGCCCATATGGAATCAAAATATAAATCAGTAACAGAAAAGTATACAGAAAATTGCAAAATATTTGGAAAGTAATCAATACATTTTTAAGAAATCCATGTTTAATGTCATAATAAAAATAACCAGTGACATTAGAAAATATATTGATATGAAATAAGAAGAAAAGACAGTACATCAAAATGTGGAAGATAAAGTCAAGTGGTACTTAAAGAGAAATTTATATCATTAAATACTTACATTAGAAGGAAAAAGAATAAGGTCTTAATTCAATTAACTATGCATATACTTTAAAAAGGCAGTAAAGAACAAATTAGCTCCTTAGAGGCAGGAATAAGGAAACAGCAATGGCAAATGTAGAGATAATTAAGAGAAAATCAAAATAGAAAAAAGAAAAATCTGGGGTGCCTGGATGGCTCAGTTGGTTTGGGCTTCTGGCTCTTGATTTTGGCTCAGGTTATGATTTCACAGTTTGTAAGTTCAAGCCCTGCATCGGGCTTCATGCTGATAGTGCAGACCCTGCTTAGGATTCTCTCTCCCTTTCCCTCTCCCGCTCCCCTGGTTGTACTCTCTCTGTCTCAACTCAAAATAAATAAATTTTTAAAACATTTAAAAAAGAAAAAGCAAAATCTGCATTCACAAAGAAATTGGTAAAATTGATAGCTATCCAGCTAAATTGATCTATTAAAAATGAAGAAAGAAACCCAAATTATCATTATCAGGCATGAAAGAAAAGACATCACTCTAGATCCAACAGACATTAAAAATATAATAGGGGTGGCTGGGTGGCTTAGTCGGTTGGGCAACCGACTTCGGCTCAGGTCGTGATCTCACGGTTTGTGAGTTTGAGCCCCGCGTCGGGCTCTGTGCTGACAGCTCAGAGCCTGGAACCTACTTTGGATTCTGTGTTTCCCTCTCTCTCTGCCCCTCCCCTACTCATTCTCTGTCTCTCTCTGTCTCATAAATAAACATTAAAAAATATAATAAATGTATATTATGAACAATTTTAAAATCAAATGATTCGATGGAAGATACAAGTTCCTTAATGTCCTACACTATGAAAGTTTCCTCAAGAAGCAATAGTCACAATTGCCCGCATCAACTAAAGAAACAGACTTCATATGTAACAATCTACTCACATAGAAAATCTCGGGCACAGATCACTTTAATGATCGATTAATTGTAACAAATATTTGAGGAAGAAATACATCTGTTTTTTTTTAAGTTTTTAGAAATTATAGAAGAGGAAGGAACATTTCCCAATGAATTTTAGGATGTGACCATTACCATAATAACAAAGTCTAGTGAAGCCATTATAAAAAAAATGTATACTTGGAGCGCCTGGGTGGTGCAGTCGGTTAAGCGTCCGACTTCAGCCAGGTCACGATCTCGCGGTCCGTGAGTTCGAGCCCCGTGTCAGGCTCTGGGCTGATGGCTCGGAGCCTGGAGCCTGTTTCCGATTCTGTGTCTCCCTCTCTCTCTGCCCCTCCCCCGTTCATGCTCTGTCTCTCTCTGTCCCAAAAATAAATAAAAACGTTGGAAAAAAAAAATTTAAAAAAATGTGTACTTAACACTGATATCCATTGTGAACACAGATGCAAAAATCCTACACTAAATAGTAAGGAATCAAATCTATCCATATGTTAAAAAGATAATCATCAGGTATAAGTAGAATTTATCCCAGATATGCAAGACTGACATTTGGAAACCATTCTATGTAATTCAATTTATTAAAACAATAAAAGGAAAAACCTAAAAATCATATCAACAGATATTAAAAAGCATTTAAAAATTCAACATGGTAAAATCTTACCAAATTAGAAATGAAAGAGCATTTCTAAAGCTGGCAAAGGGAAACTATGAAAAATCCACAGCTTATTTCATTCTTAATAATGAAAGATGAGGGGCGCCTGGGTGGCGCAGTCGGTTAAGCGTCCGTCCGACTTCAGCCAGGTCACGATCTCGCGGTCCGTGAGTTCGAGCCCCGCGTCAGGCTCTGGGCTGATGGCTCGGAGCCTGGAGCCTGTTTCCGATTCTGTGTCTCCCTCTCTCTCTGCCCCTCCCCCGTTCATGCTCTGTCTCTCTCTGTCCCAAAAATAAATAAAACGTTGAAAAAAAAAAAATTTAAAACAAAAAAAAAATAATGAAAGATGAATGTTTTTCTCCTAAGATTAGGAACAAGGCAATGTTATTTACTATCTATTTTTATTTATCATTAAACTCAGTTTCTAGTAAGTAGAGAAATGGAAAAGAATTAGAAAATAAAAAGAAAAGCATAGATATCATAAGGTAAGATGTACTTTTGTTTATTATATGATTACATATATAGAAAACAACAATGAATCTTCTAAAAGCTACTGTAAGGGGTGCCTGGGTGGCTCAGTTGGTTTGGCGTCTGACTTCAGCTCAGGTCACGATCTCATGATTCATGAGTTGGAGCTCTGAATCAGTCTCTGTGCTGATAGCTCAGAGTCTGGAGCCTGCTTTGGATTCTTTGTCTCCCTCTCTCTCTCTGCCCCTCCCCTGCTAATGATCTGTCTCTCTGTCTCAAAAATAAATAAACATTAAAATTTTTTTTAAACAAAGCTACTGTAATACATTAGTTTACAAAGTTTATTAGACTGAAGGTCAATATTTATTTATTTATTTATTTATTTATTTATTTATTTATTTATTTTAGAGAGAGAGAGTGTGTGAGCAGGGGACAGGGGCGGAGGGAGGAAGGGAGGGAGAATGAAAGAGAGAGAGAGAGAGAGAGAGAGAGAGAGAGAGAGAGAGAGAGAATGAATCTCAAGTAGGCTCCATGCTCATTGTAGAACCTGAAGCGGGGCTCAATCCCACGACCCTGGGATCATGACCTGAGCCAAAATTAAGTCATACACTCAACTGACAGAGTGCCCCTGAAAGTCAATATTTAAAAATTAAATGTTTTATCTAAATATTATCAATAAAATTTAGAACATTAAAATACCATATGGATAGCATCAAACAGAATACCTAAAGTGAAATTTAAAAATATAAATATATATAAGGCTTATATACAAAAACTACTAGACATTGTTGAAGGAAATTTAACAAGACTCAAATAAAGGAAATTTCTACCACGATCCTGTATTAAATATTTCAACATTTTAAAGATCTCAATTTTCCCCAAAATTATCTGCAGTTTCAAATAAATCAAAATCAAAATTCCAAGTGTGTGTGTGTGTGTGTGTGTGTGTGTGTGTGTGTGTATGTGTGTTTGAATGGGTTTTGGTAGAAATTGATAAGCTGACCTAAAAATATATATGTAAGAGTGATGTACATGGAATAACTGAAACAACAAAATAGTTTTTAAACAGAACAAAGGCGAGGAGAACTCTGTTTTAAAGACTAACTATAGGAGTGCCTGGGTCGCTCAGTCGGTTGAGTATTCAACTCTTGATTTAGGCTCAGGTTATGATCCCAGGGTCATGGGATCCAGCCCCACATCAGGCTTTTCCCCGAGATGGTGCCAACTTAAGATTCTCTCTCCCTCTGCCCCTCTTTCCTACTCATGCACGGGTGCTCTCTTTCTCAAAAAACACAAAAATAAAAATAAAGGCTTACTACAAAGCTATAGTAACCAAGAGTGAGTCATTAAAACCCAGAAATGCATAAACTTTAGTGAATGAATTTTATTCTATGAAAAATATACCTCAATATAATAAATCCACCAATGGAGTGGAGTCCAGAAATAAATCCATCGATTTTTGATAACTGTTCCAAAGTAATTCAAAGGGATGGAATAATCTTGGAAAATGTGTCTATTTCCAATATGATGGGTATCAGCAGATAGGTCTTTTTGGAGGTTATTAGATGACCATGAAGGTGGACCCCTCGTGAGGATATTAGTGTCTGTATAAGAAGGGGAAGAGGCCATTTTCTCTTTTTCTTTGCCCTCTGGGGATACAGGGAGAAGGTAGTTGTCCATAAGGTAGGAAGAGGGCCTCATCAATAACTGAATATGCCAGTACTTTGATGATGGACTTCCCAGCCTCTAGAACTATGAGAAATAAATGTGTTAAGCCACCCGGTCTATGGTTTATTATAGTAGCCTGAGCTAGGATACTTACCTTTATAAAGGTACTCTTTATAAAAAAAAGAACTTGAAAACTGATTAGAGACTTAAATGTAAAAGCTAAATCTATAAAGATTCTAGAAGACTACAGGAGGAAATTAGACTTTGATTAGGGGAATAATTCTTCAAACAAAAAGAATATGAACCATATATAGAAAAAATGGAAAAAGTGTACAGATTGAACAACAAAACTTTAAAAATGTGCTTGTACCATTGTTAAAAAAAAGTGAAAATCAAGATACAGACCAGAAGAATAATTGGTATTTATTTATATTTACATAATATATATTTATGTTTATAAAAATTTGTATCTGGATAATACAACTAAATAATAATAAAGCAAGGTATAATATGTATAAAAACTCCAAGAGACACTTAAATCAAAAATAAAATTCAATGGTCAATGAAGTCCATTATAAGTGGCTCATTATTATTAGTTGTTAGAAAATGCAAACTAAAATCAATGAGAGACCACCTCCCACTAGAATAGCTAAAATTAAAAAGATTGGGAATACCAATATTAACAAGAATGGTAAGCAAATGAGACTGTCATACACCGGGCATGCAAATGCAACATGGAACAGTCACTTTAGAAAATAGTACACTGGGGCGCCTGGGTGGCGCAGTCGGTTAAGCGTCCGACTTCAGCCAGGTCACGATCTTGCGGTCCGTGAGTTCGAGCCCCGCGTCAGGCTCTGGGCTGATGGCTCAGAGCCTGGAGCCTGTTTCCGATTCTGTGTCTCCCTCTCTCTCTGCCCCTCCCCCGTTCATGCTCTGTCTCTCTCTGTCCCAAAAATAAATAAACGTTGAAAAAAAAAAATTAAAAAAAAAAAAGAAAATAGTACACTGGTTTCGGGCACATGGGTGGCTCAGTTGGTTAAGCATCTGACTTTGGCTCAGGTCATGATCTCACGGTTTGTGGGTCTGAGCCCTGCTTTGGGCTCTGTGCTGACAGCTCACAGTCTGGAGCCTGCTCTGGATTCTGTCTGTCTGTGTGTGTCTCTCTCTCTGTCCCTTCCTGCTTGTGCTCTTTCTCTCAAAAATAAACATTAAAAAATGTAAAAAAAAAATAGTATATTGGTTTCTGACATAATTAAACATACATTTCCTCTGTCACTCAACAATCTACTCCTAGATATTTACCCAAGAGAAAAGAAAACAAAGGCCCATGCAATGATTTGTATGCAAACGTTCATAGCAGCTATTTCTTAAGAGCTCAAAGCTGGAAAGAATCTAAATGTCCATCAAATGGTGAATAGATAAGCACATTGTTATATCCTTACAATGAAATACAACCTGATAAAAATGAGTGAGCTGCTGATGCAAACCACAACATAGCTGAATCTTAAAAGCATTATGCTATATGAATAAAGACAGACACAAATGATTACATACTGTTCTGTGCCATTTATCTAAAATTCCAGAAAAGACAAAATTATAGTGGTACAAAGCAAATCAGTGGTTGCTAAGTGTTGGGTTTAGGGGAGGGTCTTAATTGCAAAGGGCCCATGAGGGAATTTTTGAAAGCGCAGGAAATGTTCTGTAGCTTGATTGTGACAGTGTGATATAAAACCATATTCATTTGTCAAAACCCATCAAAGTATAAACTTTAGTAAATGAATTCTATAGTATGAAAAATTATCTCAATAAAGTTGAAAATTTTAAGGATATTCTTAGCAAAGTGCTTACCTTATAGTAGATGCTGAATACATGGGCAGATAAATTACATTTTTATTAGTAGGTTGCAATGGTCTCTTTAAATAGAGGCAGAACTCAATTAGATTTTTAATACTACAGAACGACATCATGAGTCCAACCACTGGTACAATTTGGCTTTAAAAGGAGTTGAACAAAGAACAAGTTCACCCTCTTTCATAATGACTTAATATTTAAATGGGATTTAAGTCATCTTGGATTGTTATATGAAAAGCACAGTCCCTAATGGGTAACAGATTTTACACGTTGGAAAGAAATATTTTCATGCCTTAACTTTTTTCCTGTGCTTTCACAGTTCTGAGACCATGAAAATTTCCCAGCCTTTAAATGCCTGCTGCAAACATTAAACTTACTTTGCCAACTAACAACTGAGCAGGAAAGGCATGTTACTGCCCAATGTAATCACCCTTCTTTTCAGTAGCATCAAAATATTTGGAATGCCAGTTGCAGAAAACTATTTAGCAATTATGAAGTGAGTATTGGATCCACGCCATATCATTTTGAGTCGTTCCAGCTCCCTAAAATGGCACCACTTTAGAAAATAGCATTATAACGCTGTGGGTAAGTGAGAATGTTCTGCATCCTCTAACACCTGGGCATAATGGGGGGCAGACTTAATGACCTGTCGCTATATTCCCTTTCCTTCACTGCTAGGCTGTATTCACAACCACTTCTAGTGCTCTATTTTCCTGGTTTCTAATATCTTCTTGTAAACTTTTAACATGAAGTCTTCTCCCTGATTTGTCATCATTTCCTGAGTTCTACTTAGAAATTTAGCAGAATGTTCACTGTTCAGCATGATTATTATCTCAACATTTTCAAATGGAAATCACCATGTAGATCTTGTTCAAATTTTCTGCTTACCTTATAGAATTCATAGGCTGAGAATTAGGCTGTAGAATTCCTGTCATTGGCAAGCTTCTCTTAATTTTCACGCAGAGGGCAGGAATGAGGGCTCATCTACCACTTTTGTGCTTGCAGAACAGTTCTTCTAGATGATGTTTATTTCTGTGCCCTTTAGGAATTAACGTCCTTCCTCTGGGTCTCCATAGGTGACCCTCTATATATTCCTATATTTCTAGACGTGAGTAGAAAACCAGAACGTACAAAATGTCAGGAAATTGTATCAGGAGTTAAGTATAAATCTCTTGCTGAATTAGTAATTCTACTAAACAATACAAATTTGTCTACTATTTTCTATTTTTAAAATATTTTCAATGTATTATCTTATTTGATTTTCATGAAAACTCTTATGGAAGAAGTAATTATCATCTTCATATAATAGGAAAATTGAGGGATTCAAGGAACTGCCTAGGGCTATCAGGCTCATAAGTAGTGTTGAAGGAAATAGAATCAAATCACTTTATTACAAATCCATGAGTGTTTCACAATATTATGAAAGTGAAATCTAGGTGGAAAAGTAGAGAAATCTCTTCATGTTGTCAAATCCACATGGAGGCTGATTTCAATAATTAGAATAAAGGTAAAAATACATTGTCCTTAATCCAAGGAATTATTCTATATTTTGTTTGTAGTGGTTATTACATGGTTGCATACATTTGCCAAAACTCATCAAGCTGTATACTTAAGTGTTTATATTATATGTAAACTATACTTCAATAAAGTTGACTACATACTACGTCTGAAAAATAGTGATATTTACATTTGCAAATTTTAATATTCTGCATCATTAGTTCATGTAAAAAATAATTGATATGTAAGCATATTGATATGCTTCACTGTCACATACATTATGCAACTATTTTGATGATTTCATATATGAATATTGAATTAAGTAATCATGCTTTGTGAATCAGCTACTTATTTTATATATATATATATATATATATATATATATATATATATATATATATTTTTTTTTTTTTTTTTTGACTATACCGGTTTGGGTTTTCTTTTAATATCTATGCTTATAAATTTCTCCAGTAAGTTTTAAAAAATACAAATTCTATTATGTGAAAAATTCTAAGAGTAAGATTTGCATTTAATACTCTTTAAGTAAAATGTAGCTGACATTTCCAAGAAACACTGATTTAATTCCGCAGATGGTTCACCAAATAATTTACTGTTTTCAGAACAGGATTCTCAAATGCTATTTGCTTGTCTAATAATATTTATCCAACCAACTTGGGAGTTCGCGTAAACATTAAAAAAATAACTTCAGCTTAACTAGAGGAAATGATTTAAAAAATAATGATTGTGGTGATAACCACAATAAGTTCTTCCTTTCTCTTCCAATTGATCGAGTACCTCTACTTACCCAGCAAAGGCTAGGCTCCTGGGTACAAGCACAAGAGCCGGGAAGAAGACGCAAAAGCGTGCGCACGACGTCAGCCGCAGCCGCGCACGACCGGCCGCGCACGACGTCAGCCGCAGCTGCGCCCTCCGCCGCCTGACCCAGAAAAAGCCGGTCATGAGCGCCAAGTCCTTTTCCCTGGACTTCAGAACGAGACCCTGGGCGCTACGCGCTTGGCCGAGTTCCACCAGCTCTAGGGCATTGTGGCTGACCATGATTGCACCCTGGGGCATCTCAGGGCCGTCATGAGGCAGTTCTTCACCAAGCCGGGTATCACCTAGCTGTGCTTCAAGCTGTCCTGCAGGCCCTGCAGGGAACCCAGCATGTGTTTTGTGTGGTGTTCAGGGATCCCTGAGACCTGAAGTAGTGGGTGGAGCCCAGAGTTCCCAGGCTCTTTGGTCTCAACATGTTGCTGTCTCTGGGGCTTCCTGACAACCTATGCATCATTGCTTGGGGCCTCTTCCTGGAGCACCTAATGATGATCAACTATGGCATCAATAGTATCCAGGAGCTGGTGGACCACAAGGCAAACCTACAGGTGATGTGCGACAGTCCCCTGTGCCGCCTGAACCTCGAACCGGATTTCCAGGTATGGATGGAATTGTGGGGCATAGATGAAATATATAGGGGGCGTGCAGAGGAAGGAGAGAGGCATCAGTTTACTAACTTTGGGGCCTATTTGTGGTCTGTTATTTTCCATCAATCTTTGGATCTAGCCTTTGATCAATACCACAGCCTTGATTACTGTCACTTTCAAGTAAACATTACAAATTTTTTTTATATGTTTATTACTTTTGAGAGAGAGAGAGAGAGCACAAGCAGAGGGGTGGGGGGCAGAGAGAGGAGGGAGGGAAGAGGATCCAAAGTGGCTCTGTGATGATAGCCAGATGGGGGAATAGAACTCACTAACGGTGAGATCACAACCTGAGCCAAAGACAGATGCTTAACCCACTGAGCTACCCAGGCACCCCTTCAAGTGAACATTTAAATTGAGATGTGTGAATCTTCCAGATTTGTCTGCAGTTTCAAAATCATTTTTTGTCCCTTCAAGTTTCTCTGTATTTCCATATAAATTTTAGAGTCACTTATATCTTCAAAAATCTTGCTGGAATTTTACTTAGTATTGCACTGAATCTCAACTGATCAAGTTGGGAATCATTTATTTTTTAATGATATTGAGTCTTCCAGTTCAAGAATGTGGTATTTATTTCATTTATTTATAGTTTTTAACATCTGTAACCTGAACATATTTTGTTAGGTTTTTTTCTGCTGTTTTAATTTTATTTAGTGCTCTGGTAAATGGTATTTATTTTCTTAATTCCAGTTGTTCATTGCAAGTAGGTAGAAATAAAATTGGTATTTTTATGTTAACTTTGTATTGTAGGACTTGATAAACTCATGTATTTGTTATAGAAAATTATCTGAGTTTTTCAGATTTTCCACATAGAAAGTAATTTCTTCTGTGAATAGAAAACATTTTACTTCTACGGTTAAATTCTGTATGCTATTAATTTATTTGACTTGATCATGGCATTGGCTACCATATTTAGTGCAATGTTGAATATGAGTGAAGAGCAAGGGAGAGTGTTCTTGCCTTGTTCCTGATTTAAGGAGAAACCACATATGCCTTCATAGAAGGTATGATGTTAAAAGTAGGCTAGTATAGATATCCTTCTTAGATGGAGTAATTCCCTTTTATTCCATATTTAACTGAGAGTTTATCATAAGTTAATCTTTTTTCAACTGCTTTTCTTTCCATTTATTGATAGGATCTTGAGCTCTTTCTTGTTAGGTCTGTTAATATGATGAATCACATTAATTGATATATAGATTGTTGAACTTGCCTTGAATTATTGGAATAAATTCCATTTTGTTGTGATGTATTATTCTTTCTATTTATTGGTTGAATACACCTGCAAATATTTTTGAGGAGAAAATTTGAATTTTATGTTCATAATAAGTTATTTCTAAAGCTGCCAAACTTCTGCCAGGATAGCCCAGAATGACCAAAGAATAAATTTAGATTTACGTGGTGGTTATAAGAAATTTGTGTCTTGCTAGGGAGATACCTGTATTTTTACTTCTGAAAAATAACTATTTATCTTGAATTTGCTTTATAGCATTATAATATGTTTTTATTTACTGTGACCAGCAAAATGAATGGTGATTGGAAGGGACGCTGTTTATTTAATACAAGTATTAAGAAGAGGGTTTCTTGGGGCGCCTGGGTGGCGCAGTCGGTTGAGCGTCCGACTTCAGCCAGGTCACGATCTCGCGGTCCGTGAGTTCGAGCCCCGCGTCAGGCTCTGGGCTGATGGCTCGGAGCCTGGAGCCTGTTTCCGAATCTGTGTCTCCCTCTCTCTCTGCCCCTCCCCCGTTCATGCTCTGTCTCTCTCTGTCCCAAAAATAAATAAAAAAATGTTGAAAAAAAAAAATTAAAAAAAAAAAAAAGAAAAAAAAAGAAGAGGGTTTCTTTATAACTTGCAGGCACACTCGGGATTTTTGCCCCAGTTTTAAAGAATGACAGCAAAAGCACCTTTATCTGACATTTAGGATGATTAAATTTTGAAAAATCACTTGGCATATTCAGCATGACTCCACTGGGTGCTCTAGCTTTATAAGGCAATGGATCATGTTAGCTTAACTTATATTTAAGATTTGCTGGCCTGATATTATTGTGTTAGGCAGTATTGCTGAAATGGAAACATAAAATTTTGCTGCCATGAGATCAAGTTTGCGCCTGCCCTACACTATAAATTAGTTCCATAAAGTTTTAAAATGCAGTGTTTATTCTGGTTCTAGCAGTATTGTGAAATAGCAAACTGTGCTTAACTGTATAAAATTAAGCCTACTCTTTGTGAAAACATTTTTTTTTCATTCATGTATCATTGAAATTCAGGAGTAAAGGTTACTTAACCACTAAGAAGGCTTATATGAAGCTAAAAGAAAAAAAGGCCAATTGTGTTGAGAGTTCATTTTTTAAAAGCAGCATATTCTTCTGGCCCATAATGCCTAATTTTTATGAGCCTACATATACATTGGTTACTACTAAAATAATAACAAGGATGTAATGAGACATGCAAATAATACTTTAGAATAATACAGTGTTCATAAAAAGTATACCATCTATGACATTGTACTTTGAAAATATATGTTTAAGCAGAAATCTTAAATAAATTTGAAAAATGAGTCTAACTCAATTTTAAAAGCACAAAATTTGTTACATGTTAATTCAGCCATTTTCAGAAAAAATTCACAAATAGTTTGTGACAAAAAATCAGTTAACATTGGAAAATAACTTGAAAAATATAAGGCAGAGTATCCTTTTGGCAAAGAAATGAGTAGACAAAATAATTTATATAACTCATTGAGTTTTTTCTATCACTCAGTTTTAAAAAGGAAATAGTGTTGCTTTTAAACAAAGCATGAAAGTATTGGAAGAGTGGATCATTACTTGGTAGCTATAAAATGATCTTATTGTTAACAACTTATAGAATAATATTAACACATACAGTATGTCAAAATTTATAACCATTTAAAATTTTTCTTGTTTAACAACTATGTATAATTCTATGGAAGTATTTTTTGATTTGCATATTTGCAAGCATTTAGTTCATTTTCTTGCCAATGTAGGACAAATTAAGTAAAATGGTAGCTTTCTTTTTTACCTCAACTATGCTATTGTTGCAAGGAAAAGTAGTAAAATGGGCTTTTGGTAATCTATGTAAAAGTGATTGTAACCACTTCTAAGTTCTTATATATAAGAGATACCATATGTGACTAAAATTATCTTTCTTTTCTTTTTTTAATTTTTTTACTGTTTACTTATTTTTGAGAGGGAGAGGCAGAGCATGAGCAAGGGAGGGACAGAGAGAGAGGGAGACACAGAATCTGAAGTGGGCTCCAGGCTCTGAGCTGTGAGCACAGAGCCTGATGTGGGGCTCAAACTCATGCACTGCGAGATCATGACCTGAGCCAAAGTCGGATGATTAACTGACTGAGCCACCCAGGTGCCCCTAAAATTATCTTTCTTATTGTATTTATTGAATTAGACTCATCTGCTGACTGATGTAAAATAATATGAGCTATATACAATTTCACTATGACAAGGAAATAAATGATATTATGACAAAAATTTTAGTTGTATCCAATTCTTTCCTAAAATAAATTTTTAATTTAATTTTTAATTGTAGTATAATTACCATATAGTGCTATGTTAGTTTCAAGTGTACAACGTAACAATTCAACAATTCTCTACATTACTCAGTGCTCACCACAATAAGTGTAGTCACCATCTGTCTCATCAAACAATGTTATTACAATCTTATTGACTATCTTGATTTAATGTACTGGAGACATAAAATAGCATCTATCATATATGAAGTGCTTAGAAAAGGGAATTTCATATTATTTACTTGACAATTCTATACATCTATGACACTAAGCATTTTAAGATAAATTGCTTAAATCTTAGTGTACAATAAAATGAGGTGAATTTTCTAAGTTGTCCAAACTTTTAAAAAAAACTTATTTTGTGATGTCCATTTTAAATATTTAAGAAAAATTGGAAAAATATTCCTAAATTGGCCAATAAACTGAAGTTGAAAAATACTCAGCCTGTTAAATTAAGCAACATGTAAAAATATTGACTGATCATATCTTTTTCATTAGAATATCAATTAAATATAATTATGTTAGAAATTGTGTTACAATCATAATTATTAGCAAGAATTTGTGTTAGGTACATTGTGTATAGGTAGAAATTTAATCAATCTAATATATCATTTGGAAATTATTCTAAAGTTATCTGTTAAATCTATAAGATTTAGAGGTGCCAGTTGATTTTATAGGAATCCATAGATCAAAAATAACATTTTATGTTACTCTACCTGGTCATTAAACACTACGGCAACACAGTTGCTGGCCACAGCAAAAGTTTCATCCTAAACTCTATCATCAATGTGAAAAAACAAACATATCAGTGTCAATATTTTATTTATTTTATTGTTTTTTAAGTTTTTGTTAGAGAGAGAGAGAAAGGGCACACAAGCAGGGGAGAGGGGCAGAGAGAGAGAGAGAGAGAGAGAGAGAGACAGAGAGAGAGAGAGAGACAGAGAGAGAGAGAGACAGAGAGAAAGAGAGGGAATCTTAAGCAGGCTCCACGTTCAGTGCAGAGCCTGATACAGGGCTGGATCCCATGACCCTGGCATCATGACCTGACCCAAAAATCAAGAGTCAGAAACTCAGCCAAATGAGCCACCCAGGTGCCCTATCAGTGTTAATATTTTGATGATAATGAAATGTTAATATTTTAGTTCCTCCTATCTACATTAAAAAAAATAATCTTCTGCAATTTTTTTCTTCTATATTTTGTTTAAACTTTATTCAGTGTTTACTGTAGTTAGGTATACAGTGAATATAAATAATGTCATTTTTATATTCAGTATAAACTACAGTGGCTTTCATGTCTTCTTAAAATGTCCTACAATTTTATTTGGATTTACCTAAGGAGATGCTTAATATGTGTTTATGAAAACTGTTTTCTGTAGTCACCACATACTACCCACTATGTGTGCTATTAAGGGGGAAAATTGTATGTTTGTGTGTGTAACATTTGTGAATAAAATAAGAAGATGACAATTTCCTTCCATTGTCATAATGGAACATCATTTAGCAGGCTTACTAAACTATTATTAATTACGTAGGAAAATGCAGTTGTGTTTATCCTGGCTATTTATTATGTGATTAGCACCCAGACATTATGGTGTTATATGTTAACTTGTGGATTTCTGTTGTATAGTAGAAAAGATAATTTTAGTGCCATATTTTTAATGCTCTGTAGATCATTAACCAGTTTTGTATCTATTTACGTATTTAATTTAGCATTCCTTTGGGTGATTACAAAATTGTTCAGTTTGCAAAATATTTTTTAAACGTTTACTTACATTTGAGAGAGAGAGGGAGACAAATTGTGAGTGGTAAGGGCAGAGAGAGAGGGTGATACAGAATCTGAAGCAGGCTCCAGGCTCTGAACTGTCAACACAGAGCCCGATGCGGAGCTCTAACCCACAAACTGTGAGATCATGATCTGAGCCGAAGTCGGATGCTCAACTGACTGAGCCACCAGGCACCCCTCAAAATATTTTTTGAACCAACTTTACTATCTCATTGGTTCCTTGATTAATATTTTGAACAAAACATTGTTTTGTATTTATATGAAGGCCATGTTTTTAAATTTTGAAAACTGTATATAGCCCCTGTATATAATGATTCCATTTTGATAAGTAGGAAATTTGTGGTTTTGAAAATTTTATTTTGGTACTAATTTTCACTAGATCATGACTAAAGGCAGAATAATATGGCACTGTTTTAGATTTCTTCTAGAGGCTGATTCAGTCATTATATCAAAGTATTTAATGAAGTTTAAAAATGAGGTGAATTTCCTCAAGTAATTTAATACATCTGTTTCCTTATAAGGCCCTTCATTTATGCTTTTGCATTCTACTTTTGAAATGTGTTCAGAAAGACATGAATTGTGCTATATCACTACAGCTTCAGGCGAACATTTATACAAGCTCTCAAAGCTTAAAAGAGCTTATTTTTCTTCTTGAAAACAATCTTTTCAAAATACATAACTTTGCTACATATATGAAAAATGGAATGGAAAAGAATTGGCTCCGCTTAGAGAAAATAGTATTTCCATAGAACACTGACTACCTAATTGTGATAATGCATTAATCTATCTGTGATTACATTGAATATATTGACAAGCAGTCTTCAGCAGATGCATCTGCTATCCCAACAGCTCATTTGCAGACTAAACGTACAGATTTCAGCCATCTCTGCATATTTCCTGACAAAGCTTTTCCCAGTCTTCTTGGTTGTGTGTTTTGCCATTCTTATCCTAAGACATATATTTCTACAGGCTAGAGATAAGATTAGAAACTTCTAGCAACATAAATATGATTCTGTTTCAAATTCTCAAATGAACTATGTTGGTTAAGGTTTTAGATTTCTACTGCAGGTAATCGCTAATTCGTAAACTTAAAAAATGTCCAATCATTTTTTTAATGAAGCTCCAGAGTTCCTTTACATCACTTTAATAGATGATATTATTACTTGGTGGTTTGGTGATCATATATTTCTGAATGTTAAATAACATTATTATGAGATTTTGAGTCATTCTACCATGCTATTGTATCTTCTTTGATCTTTACTTTTTGAGCCTTAATAAATAAAAATATTCTCCATTAATGTTTAATTTACATTATTATCAAGGCTGATTATGTCACTTAAAGTGTTAAAATTGATAACTGAGGTTTCTGTACTTCCTCCCATCATTTAATTTTATGACACCTGATTAAAAATCATTTTTTAAGCCTTTCCCATGAATTTCATGTTTTAAAAAAAATCTAATTTTTTTTTTTGCTTTAGATTGAATCAAGAATGGAGATAGTGTTTTGGGGTTTACAGCACTAGCTGAATTGTAGTGTTTTTGACATTTGTAGACATGATTTGTTTGTTTTGTTTTATTTTTACACAAACCCTATGACCTCTAGCTTATATAAGTGAGCCAGAATTAAAAATTCTACAATTCATATGATTTCTATCAAGGTAACAATTACTGCATGTTGAGAACTATGAGTATCTCTAGCCTTTTTTGAAATTTCTGATCCACTGTTACAGAGAAATAGCTGCAAGAAATGTAAACAGGGATTCTAGGTATGTGGCCAGTAGCATATTTTCTAGTTTATTTTACCTCTAAATTCACTTGGCAAAGACACCAAGCAAAATATGCAATACATATTTTAGGCACTGCTCCATGATATAATTAACAATTAATTTTGTGTGATCAAGGAACCTGTATTTTGAGTGAAAAATAATAATTGTCCATCTTTAAAAATATTAGGGAGTACCACCATGCACATGACTGTGGAAAAATTTCATTTTCTTTATCTGTGAAATGAGAATAATAATTATGCTTTCTTCATAGGGTTATAGTGAAAATAGAATATTTGTGAAACAAAAAATTGTATAAGAACAATTTGTAGACAAAAATACTGGATAAGAATATGTCAATATGAAATATGACTATGTATTTTCATAGCAGCTTAAGAACAATTACTTTCATGTATGGTATCTGATATGTATATCATTTGTATAGTCCCAATTGGTAGATAAAATAACTCTTATTCAGACTTTATAAATAAGGAAATAAAGTTTGAAATGCTCCTAAATACTATTAAACACCAAGACAACTGATAAATTGATAAATAATAAGGCCTCAAATTCAGAACTTCTGATTCCAAATGTAAAATTCTTTTCATTACACCAAAATGAAAGAACTCTAATCTTTTGAGTGAGAAATAGCAAAGAATGCAGATGATTTTTCCAGCATAAACAATGTGTTTAGAGTACTTGAGTTACATGATTTTTTCAGAATTTGAAACTATTCAAAGATATGTCACAATTTTTATGTTAGTAGTAGAATAATCTTGCAAAAGAGAATATATATTCTAAAGAAAATACACACACACACACATACACACACACACACGTATGTATGTTTATTCATTTTTGAGAGAGAAAGGTGGGGAGGGGCAGAGAAAGACGGAGACAGAGGATTCGAAGTGAACTTTGAGCTGGCAATAATGAGCCAGAGCCCGATGCAGGGCTCGAATTCATGAACCATGAGATCATGACCTGAGCTGAAGTTGGATGCTCAACCCATTGAGCCACCCAGGTGCCCTTATATATTATTTTACATTATTTGAATAATTGTCTAATATTGAACTGATAAAATTATATAAATTACATAATCTTTATTATAAGGCAAAACTCACCTAAACAACTGTTTGCTTATCAGTACTTGACTCAAAAATATTTCTTTGCTCCGTCCACCAATCTGAAATTGCTATTTAAAAACATTTACTAGAGTAGTTTCATTTCTCCACTTGGAACCTTGAACCACTTAAGCTGAGACAGACCTCAGAGTAATATATATTCTAACTTCCCCTTTCTGAAATATGGCAAAGACTGGTGAGATGGATGTATTGGTCAGTGTTCAGCTAGAGAAACAGAACATATGGGATACATACACACACATAAATATGTGGATATATGCATGTATATACAAACATAAGTATGTATACGTATATGTAATAAATATGTATTACTTGTAAGGAATATATATTTATTCATGTATTATAAGCAATGGATGCATTTTTATGTAAGTGCATATTTATTTTATGGAACTGGCTTATGTAATTATGGCCAAGAAAACCTAAAATCCAGGAGGTGGACAATCAGGAAGGAAAGGGAAGATCATGAGCAGAGTGGAACCTCAACGGCACAGGCTAAAGTTTGTTGTTGATAGGCTAAAATGTCTTAGGATGGGTCTCTGCCCTCTCTTAGAAGTCTTCTAATTAAGTCAGACCCTTCTGATTCACTTAAAACCAACTGATTAGGGACTTCAGTCGCATCTATCAAATCACTTCACAGCTATACCTGGTAATATTTAACTGAATAATAGGAGACATTGTGTCTTGTTACAAAAATACTGCTGCTTTTCTTCTGTCCTCCACCTGTTTTGAGAGAATATCATTTATAGCTACCTGAATCAGAAGCATACTAGAAAGGGAATTCTGGGGACTATAATTCAGCTTAGCCAAACTGACATATTAAAAGCTAGCCCAGTGACATTCTTCCTTACTTCTGTAATTCTAATACATTAGGCTTTGATAACAGGTTTTCTGGTGATGCTTTGGGCAGTTTAATAATTTGGAGGTTACACCAAGATTCATTTGATAGGCCCTTGCTTTGGCAACCAAAGACTCTTGACTCAAAAGCAGTGTTCTCCAGTTTAGCAGCTTTGGACTCACTCAGGGGTCTGTTTGGCCACAAAAATGACTAAGCTTCTCATTCTGTTCAGAATTCTATTTTCATTGAAGTTAGATCAAATGTGAGACTCTATTTATTGTATATAAAGAAGTAAAATTTCTTTTAAGAATATTTTGGCTATGTGGGGAGCCTGGGTGGCTCAGTTGGTTGGGCAGCCAACTTCGGCTCAGGTCATGATCTCGTGGTCTGTGGGTTTGGGCCCCGCTTCGGGCTCTGTGCTGGCAGCTCAGAGCCTGGAGCCTGCTTCCGATTCTGTATATCCCTCTCTCTTCTGCCCCTCTGCTGCTTGCTCTGTCTCTCTCTCAAATAATAAACATTAAAACAATTAAAAATCTTTGGCTATCTGATCTTACTGGAAAACCGTTCATCGTTTGTGGAAAATGATCTTGTTGCTGTTAACATTACTATTTGTGAGTCTTCATTAGTTTTTTAGTACTAAGTCTATAAAACATTCATAAGGAAAGAATGATTATAGGCCTCAGTAAATTTATTCCTTGACCTGGCTCTTGGGTCTGAGGAGTTCAGAAGGTAGTTTTTCAGAACAGCAACTTTTGGACAGAATTTGCTACAGACTACTTATAAAACTTATGAGAATTTTTCTCAGACTGTCATGCTTTGTCTAGGAGATTTGTTCTGTGAAAAACTCCTCTCCAAGCCTTCTATATGCTAGGAGTCCTTGACTGTGAGATTGGGATTAGATGCCCCAGAAACAAGTTGATAAGAAACTTTTAGACTGGTCTTTGTCAGTTTATTTATTTAAAACAATTTTTTTAGTGATTATTTATTTTTGAGAGAGAGAGAGAGCGCAAGTAGGGGAGGGGCAGAGGGAGACACAGAATCTGAAGCAGGCTCCAGGCTCTGAGCTCTGAGCTGTCCACACAGAGCCCAAGGCGGGGCTCAAACCCACAGACCTCAAGGTCATGACCTGAGCTGAAGTCAGAAGCTTAACTGACTGAACCACCCAGGTGCCCCTGGTCTTTGCCAGTTTAAACAGAACTCCATGCCCTCTCGAAGCCAGGACAGTATTTAAATTACTGCTGTCTTTCATTCATTGAGTTGCCACTCTAAATAGCATAATTTCATCAAAGATAATTTATAATTACAGTGGTGACTATGAGGAGCTTTTGAGGTAAACAATTTATTTTTACATAAGTTTACATAAAATATAAACTAAATTCCAAAATATTCAAAGGTCTGTACTTTTTTATTGGTGTGAAGAATCTAAGTTGTTTTCCAAATTGGTTGTAACATTTTACATCCCCACCAGTAAGGTATGAAGTTTCCTTGCCAAAACTTAAGATGGTCTGTATTTTTTATTATAAACCATTTAGTGAGTGTGAAATGGTTTTGCATTATGGTTTTAACTTTCATTTTTCTAAAGCATATTTTGTCTGTTTGTCTACATAAAAACCCAGTTGAATTTATGATCATGTGTTCTGAAACTGTATTTAACTCATTTATTAGTATGAGTACCATCTTTGTGATTGCCACTTCAGTGACCATTGGACCGAATGGATTCTATGGCTGAACTAACAGAGCAGCTAGCACTGCAGTCTAGACCCGTTGCAGGACCTCACATAAAACGAGCACCTTTTCAGGTTACTTGGCAAATGGACTGGGGAAGCACAATGAAATGAGGGATGTTATCTCCAAAATCCAGTGAAACCCACTAGTCATTGTGCCTCTTTTTTGGTTGTGGGAGGGGACAGATGCAACAACTTAATTTATAACTTCAGAGGGATATCTTGGCATGTACCATACTTGATAGGCTGGACTTTTAGAAATTCCATTGAGGTGGAAGTCTTGTAATTTTTTGACCAGTTTTATTTCCCACCCTCCGGCATGCAAGTGTCTTACCAATAAGTCTAGAGTATTTGCTACTTCTTTTGAAAAAAAATATTTTAAGTTCATTTATTTATTTTGAGAGAGACAGAGCAAGTAGAGGGGCAGAGAGAGAGGGAGAGAGAGAGAATCTCAAGCAGGCTCTGCACTACCAACGCAGAGCCTGATGTGGGGCTCTATCCCATTAACCATGAGATCATGACCCAAGTTGAAACCAAGAGTCAGACATGTAACCAACTGAACCATCCAGGTGCCGCTAGTATTTGCTACTTCTTGTTGTCTAGGTAGTATCAGTGTAATGTTATCAAAATAATTGAGCAGTATAATTTCTTGTAGAAGGGAAACATGATCACAGTCCCTGGAAACTAAATTGTGACTTAGGTCTGGCAGTTGATATACCCCTGAGGTAGAACAACAAAGGTGTATTTATTGCTGGCCTTGCCAGTTAAAACAATGGCGCCTTGTGGTCTTTGTTAGCAGGTATTGAGGAAAAAACATTTGCCAGATCAGTGTTACCAGGTACTAGGGATATGTTTCGAGACCACATCTGATTCAGCAACTTTAGTTGGAGTCAGTTTCTGGTAAAGTTTATAAGAATCCACTATCATTTTCCAGGATCCATCTGTTTTCTTCACAGGCCAAAAGACTAGTTAAATGAAGATGTAGTAGAAATCATCACTTCTACATCTTTCAAGTTATCAGTGGCATTTACCTCTCAAATTCCTCTAGGAATGAGGTATTTGCTTTTAGTTTGCTATTTTCCTAGATAGAGGCAGTGCCATTTTGAGTCTCCTAGAATTAGTGTTCATTCAGCGTTCAGAGATAGTGTTCACTAGTCCCCAAAAGTTCTGATTATTTCCTTTTCCCCAAATGGACAGTTACCTGGCAAAAGACTGTAGGTCCCTTTGGGGCAAGGCTGGGAGAAAGTTTAACAGTATGTATATTTGGTAGTGCACTGAGATCCATTCTCAAGGGAACCCAGCCTATTGTTCATTCAAGGGGCTCTGGTCTATAAACTGACTCAAGTCTGGGAATTAATGAAGGAGCTGTGGCTCTTTTTTGTAATTCAAGTAGGCCTTTTGTACATTTAACCTAGAGCTTTTCTGCTTATATAGGTTAATTCCAAATTTAGTAGGCTCCCTATCTCTATCACTTATAGGAATCCCATGATAAACTAACCAATGCCATCTGTATGTCAGAGACAGATTATCTTATCTGAATGCCATTGATTGCCACTCTGCTGGCTATCACAGTAACCACATCCACCTTGCCTTTGATGGTCGAGTGCCATCACTTGACTCCTACTACCCTGGAATCCAGTTATTCCCATTGCATTTCAGTGACTGCCGTTCCTGCCTTAAAGTCTGGCCTGTAAAGAAATGTGATCATGGAAGTCTTCAAGGATGGCAGGGCTGCCCTCACAAATTTACGTCTCACAGTGTTAGTGGAAGGTATGTCTTCTGGACACTCTCAGTATAGTTATTAAATGACAAATCCACTTTAACTTTGTAAGTTACAATCCCTTGTAAGCCTTTGAGTTTTTCTTGTACATTAAACCAAGATTGGTTAGGCATTTTTAATTCACTGACTGTGAGCCACCTTTCAGTCCATGTTTAAGACAATCACCCAACCAGCTATTACTCTTTCTAATTCTCAAAATTGTAACATTAAATACAGAATCTCTATTTATTTAGCTCATCTCAATAACTTCAGCCATATCCAACTTTTTGTTCCTTCCACAATCATCTCACCCCCTTAGTGTCCATTCCCACATGTTTTCTGGATTTTTGTCTGCATAAATTATAAAACTCCAGCTTATTTCAGCATTATATATAATAGCCAAATTTAGGAAGCAGCCCAAGTGTCCTTTGATAGGTGTATGGGTAAAGAAGGTCACACAGACACACACACACACACACACACACACACACACACACACACACACTGTGGAATATTATTCCGTCATAAAAAATGATGAATTTTTGCCATTTGCAATAATATAGATGGCTCTAGAGAGTATAATGCTAAATAAAATAAGTCAGAGAAAGACAAATACCATATAATTTCACTTAATGTAGAATTTAGGAAACAAAACAAAAATAAAGGAAAAAAAGAGACAAATGAAAAAAAGAGAGTCTTAACTATAGACAACAAACATGATTACCAGAGGGGAGGTGGGTGGTGGAATGGGTGAAATAAGTAAAGGGGATTAAAAGTAGGCTCCTCTCTCTCTCTATCTCTCTCTCTCTCTCTCTCTCTCTCTCTCTCTCTTTTAATTTTTTTAACATTTATTTATTTTTGAGACAGAGAGAGACAGAGCATGAATGGGGGGAGGGTCAGAGAGAGAGGGAGACCCAGAATCGGAAGCAGTCTTCAGGTTCTGAGCTGTCAGCACAGAGCCCGACACGGGGCTTGAACTCACGGACCACAAGATCATGACCTGAGCCAAAGTCGGACGCTTAACTGACTGAGCCACCCAAGTGCCCCCCCCCCCTCTTAATGTCTGTTTGTTTTGAGAGAGAGAGAATGCACAGGTGCATGAGCCAGGGAGAGGCAGAGAGAAGGAGATAGAGAATCCCAAGCAGGCTCTGTGCCACCAGCACAGAGCCTGATGTGGGGATTGATCTCACAAACTGTAGATTATGATCTGAGCTAAAATCAAGAGTTGGATGCTTAACAAACTGAGCCACCAGGCACCCCAAGAGGAGGACTTTGTTGATGAACACTGAGTAATGTATGGTAGTGTTGAATCAATATATTGTATACCTGAAACTAATATAACACTATATGTTAACTATACTGGAATTAAAATAGAAAGAAATAGGGCTCAAGTAGTTCTTTTGGAGTATACCACACCTATCCATGGGTCATACTTTGTATGTCACCTTTCTGGGCCTGCTGGGGCTGGAGTCTGGTTATAGGTTTAGAAGCATAGAAGGGAGGTAAAGATTGGTCTTAGGAAGAATAAGCATCATCTTACATGGCAACTGCATTAGAATTGCCTTAGCCTGTGAATTATTAATTCCCTCAGACTGTTGTGGAAAGGCTGATATCATTGGAAGTAGTGAGGTCATACTGGGGGTAGGGAGGCTACTTTCATTGCAGAAAGAGAGGCCACTTTCTGGGAAAGTAGGAATGGGGGGGCATTACTTCCTCTTGGCATACAAAAGCCATGTTCAGTGTAGGTGGGGAGACTTTTTCTACTGGCAGAGAAGACTCATCCGAATTTAAGAGCTTAGTGTTCCCAGTTTCATTAGGGTTTTCTCACGTAACCCTGTCCCAATTTACAGTATCCCATTCTTTCCCAATCAGTACTTTCACTTTAACAATAGACACTTCCTGGAAATCTAGGAGTCAAGCATTGTAATTCAGCCAGTCACCTGATAGAAGTCCATGTTTGCTTTTCAGAAATTTTTGCTCACCTGCTACAAGGCATCAGGTATCCTTTAGGGCATAAATAAACACCTTCAGATCATTTATAAAGCACTTGAGGTGGGAATTTGAATCCTAAACTCATCCATTTTTTTCCCACCACTTTGTCCATCAACAGGAGCAATCACCAACTTCATTATATGGGTTTGTTTTCCAAAAATGTTCAAAACAAATGTTTGAATAAAAATGTTCAGTTTTTGTTAAAATTGGCTTATGATAAGTAGGCCACTAGGAGTAATCCATGAAGACATTTGCCTATCTCTTTTGTAAGCTCATGCCATAAACTATCAGTGCGCTTTCTACTATTGGAAATAATCATTAATGTCTTCCATCAGATTACAAAGCTAATTCCAGATACCTCAGACCAATTCAGAAAACTCATCCTTAAAATTCTGTTTCTTCACAGAAGATTATTTTAGAGAAATAAAAATATTTTGTATCATGTAATCTTGATATTTTGAGAATAAAGTTATTATGGTCTACACTGGCTTCTGTAATCTGTGTATTATCTCCTCTAGGAACATGTGTATGGTTCCCTGTCAGGGGGCTGGATGGTGGGGATGGGTAGTAGCTGCTGAACTAAAAGCTGAAATTAACTGAATTAATCCCTTTTATCTTCCAAGCCTTCTCTTGGAGGTTGCAAGGCTTAATAGACTCTAGAGCTCCAAACTAATTACATCAGTTCCTTCTGTCAGTGCAATTGTTGTCTGGGTGGGGAGACAGATTCCGAGTGCTTCCTATTCTGCCATCTTCCCAGAGTCCTGCAGTCCTCCATTTTATCTTCCATGTAAGTTATTCTGAGTAAGTTTAAATGTATCAAAAAAAGAAGAAATTCTTCCCCATGATATTGTAGGCTCTTTCATTGTATCATTCTCCTCATTAATTACTCAAACTTATTTAAATTGTGGTATTTTGCAAATATTTTTTTTTTAGTATATGAAATTTATTGTCAAATTGGTTTCCATACAACACCCAGTGCTCATCCCAAAAGGTGCCCTCCTCAATACCCATCACCCACCCTCTCCTCCCTCCCACCCCCTATCAACCCTCAGTTTGTTCTCAGTTTTTAACAGTCTCTTATGCTTTGGCTGTCTCCCACTCTAACCTCTTTTTTTTTTTTTCCTTCTCCTCCCCCATGGGTTCCTGTTAAGTTTCTCAGGATCCACATAAGAGTGAAACCATATGGTATCTGTCTTTCTCTGTATGGCTTATTTCACTTAGCATCACACTCTCCAGTTCCATCCACGTTGCTACAAAAGGCCATATTTCATTTTTTCTCATTTGCAAATATTTTTTATTCTGAATATTATTTAACTATTCATATGGTCTTCACATTCTAGAACTAGTATAAAATAGAACCAGAGTTTCACAATTAATTAGATTTTTGCTTAGAAATGGATTGCCTCAATAGAGATTTTTCTGAGTGTTTAGCATTCAAATAAGGCAAATATTAGTTTTTTTCAGAAAGTTTGGCATTGAAGTTTCACTAATAATATGCCATTCATGGTCATAATCAAATGGTAAATGAATTTAAATAAATTATAATGTTTTAATCAAATCAGTATTTTTTTCAGGCCCATAAACTGAAAAGGAAAAGTATTACCAATTTTTTTTTTAATTTCCAACTTTCTCATTTTTGAGTGTATTCAAATCAGTATAGCCTGGAACCTTTCCTTATTTGTTATCTAACTCCAAAGGTCTGGGACATAATTCCATGTAGATATCTAAAATAAAACCCATTTTCTAAGTATATAAACCTTCTTTTCTAAATATCCTCTCTGTGCCAGTGGTACTGCCAGGCATCACTTAAGCCTGTGGAGAAAGTAAGGTAAAATGCCAGTACCCTGGGCTTTGAAGTCAGGAGACTGGTTTTAGATTCTGAAGTGTGACTCTAAGAAAGCCTGTAACAGTTTACAACCACAGTTTTCCATATGTTAAATAACTTCTACCATGTAGCTTGAATTGTTACTATAAAGCTTATTTGAAAAATGCACTGTAAAGCATATAGACCCCCAATATTGTTAGGCCTTTCCTACTTTCTCTTTTTGGCATTTTATTTGCACATTCTTTCTCTTTCATCTCCTATTCATTTCCCCAATCCAATTTGTTTCTTCTGTAAAGGAGTATTCTATTTACCCTTTTTTTTTCAATATATGAAGTTTATTGTCAAATTGGTTTCCATACAACACCCAGTGCTCATCCCAAAAGGTGCCCTCCTCAATACCCATCACCCACCCTCCCCTTCCTCCCACCCCCCATCAACCCTCAGTTTGTTCTCAGTTTTTAAGAGTCTCTTATGCTTTGGCTCTCTCCCACTCTAACCTCTTTTTTTTTTTTCCTTCCCCTCCCCCATGGGTTTCTGTTAAGTATCTCAGGAACCACATAAGAGTGAAAACATATGGTATCTGTCTTTCTCTGTATGGCTTATTTCACTTAGCATCACACTCTCCAGTTCCATCTATGTTGCTACAAAGGGCCATATTTCATTCTTTCTCATTGCCATGTAGTACTCCAATGTGTATATAAACCACAATTTCTTTATCCATTCATCAGTTTATGGACATTTAGGCTCTTTCCATAATTTGGGTATTGTTGAGAGTGCTGCTGTAAACATTGGGGTACAAGTGCCCCTATGCATCAATACTCCTGTATCCCTTGGGTAAATTCCTAGCAGTGCTATTGCTAGGTCATAGGGTAGGTCTATTTTTAATTTTCTGAGGAACCTCCACACTGTTTTCCAGAATGGCTGCACCAATTTGCATTCCCACCAACAGTGCAAGAGGGTTCCCGTTTCTCCACATCCTCTCCAGCATCTATAGTCTCCTGATTTGTTCATTTTGGCCACTCTGACTGGCCTGAGGTGATATCTGAGTGTGGTTTTGATTTGTATTTCCCGGATGAGGAGCGACATTGAGCATCTTTTCATGTGCCTGTTGGCCATCTGGATGTCTTCTTTAGAGAAGTGTCTATTCATGTTTTCTTCCCATTTCTTCACTGGGTTATTTGTTTTTCGGGTGTGGAGTTTGGTGAGCTCTTTATAGATTTTGGATACTATCCCTTTGTCTGATATGTCATTTGCAAATATCTTTTCCCATTCCGTTGGTTGCCTTTTAGTTTTGTTGGTTGTTTCCTTTGCTGTGCAGAAGATTTTTATCTTCATAAGGTCCCAGTAATTCACTTTTGCTTTTAATTCCCTTGCCTTTGGGGATGTGTCCAGTAAGAGATTGCTACGGCTGAGGTCAGAGAGGTCTTTTCCTGCTTTCTCCTCTAAGGTTTTGATGGTTTCCTGTCTCACATTCAGGTCCTTTATCCATTTTGAGTTTATTTTTGTGAATGGTGTGAGAAAGTGGTCTAGTTTCAACCTTCTGCATGTTGCTGTCCAGTTCTCCCAGCACCATTTGTTAAAGAGGCTGTCTTTTTTCCATTGGATGTTCATTCCTGCTTTGTCAAAGATGAGTTGGCCATATGTTTGTGGGTCTAGTTCTGGGGTTTCTATTCTATTCCATTGGTCTATGTGTCTGTTTTTGTGCCAATACCATGCTGTCTTGATGATGACAGCTTTGTAGTAGAGGCTAAAGTCTGGGATTGTGATGCCTCCTGCTTTGGTCTTCTTCTTCAAAATTACTTTGGCTATTTTGGGGCCTTTTGTGGTTCCATATGAATTTTAGGATTGCTTGTTCTAGTTTCGAGAAGAATGCTGGTGCAATTCTGATTGGGATTGCATTGAATGTGTAGATAGCTTTGAGTAGTATTGACATGTTGACAATATTTATTCTTCCAACCCATGGGCACGGAATGTCTTTCCATTTCTTTATATCTTCTTCAATTTCCTTCATAAACTTTCTATAGTTTTCAGCGTACAGATCTTTTACATCTTTGGTTAGGTTTATTCCTAGGTATTTTATGCTTCTTGGCGCAATTGTGAATGGGATCGGTGTCTTTATTAGTCTTTCTGCTGCTTCATTATTAGTGTATAAGAATGCAACTGATTTCTGTACGTTGATTTTGTATCCTGCAACTTTGCTGAATTCATGTATCAGTTCTAGCAGACTTCTGGTGGAGTCTGTTGGATTTTCCATGTATAATATCATGTCATCTGCAAAAAGCGAAAGCTTGACTTCATCTTTGCCAATTTTGATGCCTTTGATTTCCTTTTGTTGTCTGATTGCTGATGCTAGAACTTCCAACACTAAGTTAAACAACAGCGGTGAGAGTGGACATTCCTGTCGTGTTCCTGATCTCAGGGAAAAAGCTCTCAGTTTTCCCCATTGAGGATGATGTTAGCTGTGGGCTTTTCATAAATGGCTTTTATGATGTTTAAGTACGTTCCTTCTATCCCGACTTTCTCAAGGGTTTTTATGAAGAAGCGTTGCTGAATTTTGTTGAAGGCCTTTTCTGCATCGATTGACAGGATTATATGGTTCTTATCTTTTCTTTTATTTATGTTTTGTATCACATTGATTGATTTGCGAATGTTGAACCAGCCCTGCATCCCAGGAATGAATCCCACTTGATCATGGTGAATAATTCTTTTTATATGCTGTTGAATTCGATTTGCTGGTATCTTATTGAGGATTTTTGCATCCATATTCATCAGGGATATTGGCCTGTAGTTCTCTTTTTTTACTGGGATCTGTCTGGTTTACAATCAAAGTAATACTGGCTTCATAGAATGAGTCTGGAAGTTTTCCTTCCCTTTCTATTTCTTGGAATAGGTTGAGCAGGATAGGTATTATCTCTGCTTTAAACGTCTGGTAGAACTCCCCTGGGAAGCCATCTGGTCCTGGACTCTTATTTGTTGGGAGATTTTTGATAACCGATTCAATTTCTTCGCTGGTTATGGGTCTGTTCAAGCTTTCTATTTCCTCCTGATTGAGTTTCGGAAGTGTGTGGGTGTTTAGGAATTTGTCCATTTCTTCCAGGTTGTCCAGTTTGTTGGCATATAATTTTTCATAGTATTCCCTGATAATTGCTTGTATCTCTGAGGGATTGTTTGTAATAATTCCATTTTCATTCATGATTTTATCTATTTGGTTCATCTCCCTTTTCTTTTTGAGAAGCCTGGCTAGAGGTTTGTCAATTTTGTTTATTTTTTCAAAAAACCAACTCTTGGTTTCATTGATCTGCTCTACAGTTTTTTTAGATTCTATATTGTTTATTTCTGCTCTGATCTTTATTATTTCTCTTCTTCCACTGGACTTAGGCTGTCTTTGCTGTTCTGCTTCTATTTCCTTTAGGTGTGCTGTTAGATTTTGTATTTGGGTTTTTTCTTGTTTCTTGAGATAGGCCTGGATTGCAATGTATTTTCCTCTCAGGACTCCCTTCGCTGCATCCCAAAGCGTTTGGATTGTTGTATTTTCATTTTCATTTGTTTCCATATATTTTTTTTTTAATTTATTCTCTAATTGGCCCATTCATTCTTTAGTAGGATGTTCTTTAACCTCCATGTTTTTGGAGGTTTTCCAGACTTTTTCCTGTGGTTGATTTCAAGCTTCTATTTACCCTTTCTTATTTTATTCACATTTCCCACACTCTAATTGAACCCATCACCACTTCATACCCATTTTCTCCTAGAACCATGTTGTATTTGGATATTCTTCCCGAGATCATTGCGTAGACTTTGCCTTGTCATTGAAGTTTCAGATCAAACTTCTAGAAGATCTTTTCTAAAATTCCCCACATGTCCACAACTCACTTTCTAGCCTTCATTCTGTTTTGTTTACCTCATAACATTTACAACTGAAATTATCTCTTTATTCATTTACCTTTTGTCTTCATTGTTAGAGCGCCAGCTTTGTGAGAGCCATGGCCTCATCTCTGTTGTTTGCTACTATAAACTGAGCAAAAAAGAAAAAAAATACTGTTAGTAAAATACAGTGGACAGTAGATTTTCTATAGACAGTTGACTTTTGGACTACATTCATAGGCAAAGTATTTCCATATCTTTTGATCTTTTTATGTGCCATTGTCCTAAAGTCTTCCCATGATTTTATGAATATACTTGAACGTTGCAAATACTATACCATGGTTTTTACTAATCTATTCATCACAGTCTCTGCACATCTAACTTCTGACTTGGTCTAGTAAGTCTTTTCCAGAGATATCCAGCTATATATACTCTTTGTGTTTACCATTACATGGAATGTATTTAACTTCCTTTCTTGATTTAGAAAAATTCCACTAACGTAGATATTAAATTGCATACCTCTCAGAATGATTCTTCTATTGTTTCTGTTGTCATTCATTTCTGTTTTTGAAATCTCCTATGATTTTTGTTTGTAATGCACAGTTTGGCAATTTAGTATAATTCTTTCACAGGTCACTGGTTGTCTTGGGGATATCCAGTCCTCCCTGCAAAGCCTACTCTCTAATTGTCATTCTGTTTCCTACCTTACATTTTCTGCACCTCATTGTTTCTGTTATGCTGTTCCTTCTGTGTGAAAAATATTTTTCTCTTCTCTCCATGTGAAACCACTACTCAGCCTTCAATGTAGATGTCAAATTTTAACTGCTCCAGAATTAGAGTTAAGCTCTCCCATTTCTAAATCTAAACCATCTCTTTTCTCTAATTTATAGAATAAGTACTAGAGTTATTTTTTAGCTCTTCCCATTGACAGTGTGAGCTCTTGATGGCAGATAAATGCCATATACTTGCTTAACACAAGGGTCTATCATAACAGTTCCATAAGAACAACTGGTTCTGAGATCATTCTGTGCCCAAAAAGTTTCTAAGGAATATAATAACCATATATCTTTTTTAATCCCTGCAATAACTCTATGTGGTAAGGACCAGTATTATCTCCATTTTATGTATAAAGTGAATGAAAAAAAATCTATGAGGAAGAGTTTGATATTCTGATTATATAGTGAGTAAGGTGATTTGCCCAATGTCCCATAACTAGGAAGTGATGAAGTTTTTTTCTAATTAAGTCTGACTCCATTTTAGTGCTTGATTAACTGACATTATTTAGAAGCCTCTACCGTCTCTTTATCGCTCTTGTTCCACATTTGGACAACACTCAGTAAGAAAGCCCACATGATCTGTCTTTTGGCAATAGTGACAGGTTCAAGCACAATCCTTTGCCCTTACATTGAAATCCTCACCCCACCTTCACACCCTGACTGCAAAAATAACCAAAGCCATAAAGCCCCTTCAGCTCAAAAATTTGAGATAAAATTGGATGCGTGCCTTCCTCTCCTGAAAAACCTTCATAATATGAGTTCTAAAACATCATACCTCTGTGGTGTGTGTGTGTGTGTGTGTGTGTGTGTGTGTGTGTGTGTGAGTGACTATGGCATCATCAGTCTTGATATTTGAACCAGTTTTGGGGGAAGGAGGAGTTGATTTTGTTCACCAAGATGTAACCACAAAACGATTTTGAAACTGGTTGTGAGTCCAGAATTCAAGCTCTTAACTGTAATGCTATATTACTTCTCAGATAATGTTAAATACCTATTTGTCACATGAGCTAATTTATGAATTCCTTAAGGAAAGGGATTCTTCTTGACAACTTTGTATTTATCCATTAATTATTAAAATGAAATTATGTTAAATTTTTTACATAATAAAATAATATAGAGAAATGGAGTAGTCTGGAACAGAAGATACACAAGATTTTGGGACCATTATCAAGCATTGTATATACATTAAAAATTATATAATAAATCTCATTCATTAATTATAACATAAAAAGAAGGATTCACAAAAGATAAAAAATTGAATGAACCTTCAAATCAACTAACAAATAGTTTTTAATTTTATCTGTTGCCAAATGAATAGGAACTAGTTCCTGAAATAGTTCATATTTCATGCATTTCAATTGAGTCCTCATATCAATTTAATAATCAGACTTTTATCTCTATTTAATGTAATTATTTAAAAATTGAAGAAATATCTCAGAAAGGATTTTAATCTATTTGTCATGAGAAGCTAGCACACAATATGTATTAATACTTATAAAAACTTACTGGAATGGCAAATTTGATTTAAAAAAAAAAAGATTTCCAAAAGCCTACTTGAGTCAGTTCAAACACTAAATACTTTGGAGATGAAGCATGAGTTTTTAAAAATACATATCTTAGTTAACTGGCATTCTTTGAGTAAAATTTCTTGACCATCATTTTTAGCACTCTTTATCTCTTGAGTTTTCCATATAAAAATCTTGCATGGTAGTTATTTATGGAAATGCTATCAATTCATTCAAATTATCTACTGAAGTATATTTTATATGTTGTGTCTATGTTTTAATTTGAAGTTAGACTAGAGATTGCCATTGGATAAATTTATAATTTACCTAAATTTAGGGAAAATATGTAGAAAAAAAACCTTGAAGACATGGAGTACTCCTCATTTATAGTTTTAGTGCAATCTATCCTAAGGCTTTGCCTAGAGATCCTCCCTTTTTTGTTTTTTCTTTTTCCTTCATACCTTTTTTCCCTTCCTTTATTTCAGAAATATTAAGGATATACTGTGTGCCTGGCATTTTGAGAAATAACAGGAGGTATGCAATTGTTAACACCGGCCCTAAAACAAATTAACCAGGGAATGTTGGGAGTGTTGGATACTCAAACAAATACAAAGGCAACTTAAAATGGAGCTACATTACTTATGGTAAAATGGTCAAAAAAACAAAAAGTTGAAGAAAGGAAATATCAGATTGGAAACAGCTTTCCTGAGAGAAGGAGAAGAAGGGGCCTTATTAACAACCATTAGCTCTATTAAGTTTGATGAATTTAATATTCACCATGCTTAGTGTCACAAAAGGATGGGAGGTAAGGTATGATTTGGATTTCCTTTCAGGGAGCTATGTCCAGATACTCTATCCAGACATGATAAACAGATTTAAAATATGTATAATGATTATATTTTGTGAAGTTCTGTAGGCAGACATTCTTTTCCCTTATGGTAGGTAGGGTACCCTCCCTAAGGGGGGGGACCTCAAGGGAACCTGGCTATGCAAGAATGTGACAGTATCCCTCATGACCTTGTCACAGGAGACCACTTAATCAGACTGCATGCTGTGTGTTTGTGTTTGTTACCTTATATGGGAGACAAAGAAGTAAAAAAAAAAATGTATAAAAAACTAAGCCATGTGGCATTCAAGGCTCAGTTCTTCTGTAGGCACCCAACTGAGCGGTGCTGGCAGGAATAAAGTTGCTTCCTGGAAAGAAAAGCTTTAGTGTCATGATTCTCTGTGCTAGAATCCTGCTACACCATCACATGTGGATCTTCCATTAATCACAATATGAGTCCTGCTTTATTTTAAAAATACTTTTCATTAAACTGTGCAAAAAGGCTTAAAGTCAGATCATCCTCTGTCTGGGTGTCACTGCCAGAGGACACAGCATAACAGAAGGCTGAGAGCATCAGTAGCTCAAACTTTTAGAGGCAGTTTGAAAATGTGGTATGAAAATCAAGTGGACTAGACCCAACGCATTAGTAGATGAGGAAAAACAAAAAGGCAAAATCAGATCACAGGTTAAAAACTGGATACAACTTCTATGCCCCACATCATTCTTTTTTTTTTTTTTTTTTTTTTTTTTTTTTTTTTTTTATTTTTATTTTTGGGACAGAGAGAGACAGAGCATGAACGGGGGAGGGGCAGAGAGAGAGGGAGACACAGAATCGAATCGGAAACAGGCTCCAGGCTCCGAGCCATCAGCCCAGAGCCCGACGCGGGGCTCGAACTCCGGGACCGCGAGATCGTGACCTGGCTGAAGTCGGACGCTTAACCGACTGCGCCACCCAGGCGCCCCCCACATCATTCTTTAAAATATTTCTTTATTGGCTGCATACTTACTAAAATGAATGATTTGTAATTTAAAGTTCCTTCTGTTGTTGAAGAGTTTTTGCACTCTTTGTTATTGTAAGTAATGCAATTGGATATCCATGTACATATTTTTATCACTTACTTTTACCATTTATATAAGGATTTTGTATGCATGTCTGTAAGTGAGGTCGGTCTGTTCTCTGCTCTTCTGGAATAACTGTGTAAAGTTTTGTTATCATTTGTTGGGTAAATATAATTAAAAATGAAATCTTTTCCCAGCCCAGAAAATCTCCCCATAAAATTAGAAGAGAAAAAAAAAACAATTTTATTATTGAGTAAACATTAAACCGAGATACGATGCACATCAAAAGCAATCCACTAAGAGACTTCAAAGACAGAACCAAGCAGATACAATCCATTACATTCATGTTCTCAAGAAAAAGCAATAACTATTTTCAAATATGGGAAAATGACAACATCGTTTCAAATTTACTTGATGGGAGTGGCCATCAATGTTAGTTTCTTTTCTTAAAAATGAACTTCTCATTTCTTTATGTCAAGAGGTAGTTCTGCAACTTGGAGAGGCTTCTGTCCAAATGAGGCTCCTATTTTCTCACAGAAATTGGGAGAGATGTGCACATCTTCCTTGATGTTTGCATTTCAAACAGACAGTGCCTAGGTCCTTGAGAAACACATTCCTGAGTCCTAAAATTGGCAAGATTTGTGTTTAGTTTCAAAAAAGATTTACACATATTTCAAGGAGAGAGAGAAGGAACTCACAGAGTTCTTTAAAGTTACTGCTCTTGGAAAAAGAAGGAGGGGAAGCCTCTTCCTTTTTTTTCACTTATAAAATAGTAACATTAAAATTTCTAATTATTATTTCCTTTGTTGTTCCTGTCTTTTTCTAGGCAGGTTACAGCAGTCTAAATATCTGGCAAATCTACAGTAAAATATAAAGAAAAGAGATTGTTAGAATGGTGAAATAACAGAATTATTGAATTTTTTTAAAAGTCAGTACTTTATTTACTTTGAGGGAATAACCTTTTAGTATATCATTGCAGTGGTAAGCAGTTAAAGCAGATACTTGGTTATTATCTACATTACAGAAATGTTTTTAGCCATACATTAATTTTATCAGTTGTTGTGTTGTCAATATTGCATTCTCAAATTATTATGAAAATACAATTTAGTGGTTCATTATAAAGTCCTGTCTCTTCCAAACCTAAGGAATGACTCAACTCTGGAGACTCGAAGTCTAAATTTTTAATTAGAAGTTTCTCTTGTAAGGTCCAATAAATAAAGTCCTGTCTCTTCCAAACCTAAGGAATGACTCAACTCTGGAGACTCAAAGTCTAAATTTTTAATTAGAAGTTTTCTTGCAAGGTCCAATAAATTTTGAGTGTCAGTGAATCGTAACTGCCATCACACTGATATGACAATTTAGTCTCATTAGTAATTTTCTATAATTTTCAGTAGTTTTTCCCAAGTGTGAAATGCATTGATATATACCACCATCATCTAAATCTAAAGTCTTATGATGAGGCACTCATTGAAAGGCAGAGATTAAGCTTCTAGTGTTTACTTATAGCTTTAAGTCTTAAGGATAAACCCACCTGCGGGCTTGTTGTTTTCTTTTGTTTTGGCATTGAGTCTAAATCAACAGTTACATTATTATAACAGCCACCTAAATCTCCATTATTAATAGACATTCACCTTTGCTTATCTACCTATATTGGGTTTGGAGTGAACCGGCATCCCAAAGTTAATTAAATGACATTAGACCTGTCTTTTGCAGTTTCTATCTGTGAATGCCAGATTTGTTTGTGCATTAATTAGATGTTTATTTCTACATCATCCTTCCAGTACATTTGTGTGTATATGAGAGAGAGAGAGGGAGAGAGATTAGGGCTTGAGTACCTGAATACATTTAATTATTTTTACTTTGTTGTTATAAAAAATTATTAATGGAGATGGTACCACTTTTACTGTGTCAATCATCACATTGTTAAGAGTTATAAATACAGATCCTGTTTATACTGGGAGTACAATTTAGAAATGATAAGAAATGAGACTGCGAGAACCATTACTGGGTATATTAGTTTGCTAGGTTTCCTGTAACAAAGTACCACATGCTGGTTGGTATAAAAAGCAGAAATTTATTGTTTTACATTTCTGGAGGCTTGGAAGGTCCAAGATTAAGATGTCAGCAGGGTTTGGGCACCTGGGTGGCTCAGTCATTTGAGCATCCGACTTTGTCTCAGGTGATGATCTCATGGTTCGTGGGTTCAAGCCCCATGTCAGGCTCTGTGCTAACAGCTTGGAGCCTGGAGCCTGCTTTGGATTCTGTGTCTCCCTTTCTCTGTGTCTCCCCTCCCCCCGCTTGCTCTGTCTCTGTCTCTCCCTCAAAAATAAATAAACATTTAAAAAAATATGAAAAAGCAGGGTTGGTTCCTTCTGAGGGCAATGAGGGAGACAGACTGTTTAGTCCCTCTTACATGTCATCTGGTGATTTGCTGGCAATCTTTGGTGCCCCTTAGCTTGTAGAAGCATTAATTCTGATCTCTGCCTTTATCTCCATATGGCATTTTCCTTGTGTGTGTAATCTGTGTCCATATATCTCTTTCTTATATAATGATATGAGTCATGCTGGATTAGGAGCCCACCCTATTCCAACATGGTCTCATCTTTACTAATTACACTGGCAACACCCAGTTTCCAAATAAAGTGTCATTCTGAGGTACTGGTGGACTTCAACATGTGGGCAATACAGAAACAACAACAACAACAACAACAACAAACTAATGTAACAAATAACATGTTTGTTTTTTAGTAAAATGTGCTTTTTAAAGTAATGGAAATAATTCTGTGCATAGCAGAACACAGCAGTCTGAGAATAGAAACACATTTGTTAGAAGAGCTCCTTTAATTTGTATTCAGCAAACAACACCACTTATTCTAGACAACTTAAATTTTAAGTCCTGGATCGGAACCATCGTCCAGTTTTCCTGAGAAGTTGGCTTCTCATGAGAAACATGAATCTAGTTTTTATTTTGTTTTTGTTTTTAACTTTCACGGTTAATTTTATGTGTCAACTTGACTGGTTGAAACAAGGAATGCCCAGATATCTCTAGTTGAATGTGATTTGTGGTTGTGTCCATGAGGTTGTTTCCAAAAAAGAATAGCATTTGAATTTGTGGGTTGAGTAAAGCATCTGGACCTCCCCAGTGTCAGTAGGCATCATCTAATCTGTGGAGGATCTTTAGAAACTTTGTCATTTTTCCCTGTATGAACTCTAATGTGAAATGCTGCTATCTGAGCAGTTAATTATAAATTTTTATCTCTGACAAATCAGCAAACAATTTTGTCTGAGAAACAGTAGTTTTTGTTGAGGTAAAAAAAAATGTTTATTAAAGAGAATTGCTCCAATTTTTTTAAAACAGGGTAGAGATGTACCCAATTTCACTTATTAAAAAACCTTCTCATATTTTCAGTTTATTTTTAATGTTTATTTAATTTTGAAAGAGACAGAGTGCGAGTGGGGTGGGGGCAGAGGGGAGACACAGAATCCAATCCGAAGCAGGCTCCAGGCTCTGAGCTGTCAACACAGAGCCCAACACCGGGCTGGAACCCATGAACCACGAGATCATGACCTGAGCCCAAGTCGGATGTTCAACTGACTGAGCCACCCAGGCTCCCCAAAACCACCTCAGATTATAAAAGTAGAACCAAAATAGTTAATTATCACAAACTGCTCCATCATTTTCTGAAAAAAATTGAACCCAGTATCCACAATATTGTATTCCCCCCCATCCCAATAGTCTATTTGTTGCTTTGTTTTGTTTTTTTTTTGTCTTTTGGGGTTTTGGGGTAGTAGGTTGTTTGGTCTGCAAAGTGAGCTAACTTCTAGATTATAATACTCTGTGGCCTACCAGCTGACAACAGATGCTGTAAATGTTAGACTTCACATGAGCAATAATTGCAGTTAGTTTTAAAAGGGGAGGACTCATGTCCTGTGAAGCAAACAACTGTAACAAAGACCCAAGTGTCAGTTTTGCAGTGTTCTTAAGGTTTCTGAGGACACCAGCAATTCATCTATATTTTGAATACTTACAAATTTTTCTGGTGAGACAAATTTCTCTAAGTTTTTCTGTAAATGTCTAGAAAAAAGCAAAGGAAAGTCTCAAGACCCTTGAGGAATACTTTATTAAAATATATTTAAAAAAATTTTTTTTAACGTTCATTTATTTTTGAGACAGGGAGAGACAGCATGAACGGGGGAGGGTCAGAGAGAGAGGGATACACAGAATCTGAAACAGGCTCCAGACCTTGAGCTGTCAGCACAGAGCCTGACGCGGGGCTCAAACTCACGGACTGCAAGATCATGACCTGATCCTAAGTCGGATGCTTAACTGACTGAGCTACCCAGGCGCCCCAAGGAATACTTTAGCATAAATACTGAATTCCTTCCTAAGGAAAAGTAAGCAATAATTTAGATCCTTTCTCTAGTGAAACAGAAAGAAATAGAGAAAAATCAGAACATAGATGAATTATAGAGAAATATTGTGCAGACAGTGTTACTCAAGGCAGAAGTGAGAATAGTTACTGCATTGGGAACTACAGAGATTAATGGAAAAATTTTGCACAAAAATGTATACTGGTTAATCAACTTTATCAAATTTACCTTCCTCCTTTATCAGAAGCATAGTATTACAGGTGAGTGCACTATTTAAATTACTCTTTATTTTTCTTATTGCTTTATAACTATTTTATTTCCCCCTAATTGAGATATTGACAAAGGATATTATTTTACATATGGCCATGGATTATTCTTTTGGGAAATGATTTTTATGGTTCTTTATCTCAGATTACATGTCACTAAGACATCCTCCAAAGTGACACACTGATTTATTCAGCTCAGTGTTTTTCCAAAAAAGGTATGAAAATTCCACTCTCTGCCATGTCCCAAAGCTATGTGGTTTGGAGTGTTTTTTCCAGAATGGTCTGCCACTATCTATCAGAACACTTTACTTTCAGAAGGCACATAGTTGATCAATTTAGGTGTCTTTTACCAAGTTGCTCCACAGACTATCTGGAATACAGGGTTATGGTAGCCTTTAAGTTACATGTCAGGTATCTCTCTAGTAGATTTAAAGGAAAATCAAGAGAAAATAACTTGCACATGTTTCTCAGCAAGAAGACCTATCTGTATGGTAAAAGCAGAGGAAAAGGAAGAGATAAAAGGCCGATCTGAAATACCAGCAACCTGTATTGCTCTATCACCAAATGGAAAGCAAGAAATTTCTGAGGAAATTTCAGAATAATAAGTATCACCAATATCACCAGTTGCCACCCTGCCCCCCCAGCCCCCCTGAGATTCATTAAATCTGTCCATTTTAAGACACTTGTCAATCACTCCCTAACCTTCTGGGCTTTCTTGGTTTCCTTGTTACTAATTCCTGCACCCCCAGAGTCTCTTTCTACAAGTCCTTTTTCAACATCCTGGGGTTTTTTTTTTTCAATAATGACATACAATTTCGTTTCTTCATTTTGCCTTTTGTGGGTTAGTCAGAATAAAGATCATTCCCTTTAGCAAAGAGTTCTAACTAAGCAGCCTGCATAACACTCTAATTTCTCTTCCTCTTTTTTTTTCTCAGTGTCCCCAAACTGAATAGTTGCTATTAAATTTGAGTAATAGTATGTCCTTGCCATTTTACCACCTTTTTCTTAACTTGATTTTGGATAGTTGCCAAAAAAGCCAGAGAAAGTTTGCTAAGACCAAAGGGCAGATTTTATCTGCCCCTGAGTCACTGACAGTGAACTCTAAGGAAGCCTCAACAATCTGCTGGAGGAAATCAGTGAAGAATCCACTTATTTTCTGGGTACACAGCTGCAATTTCTTCCAGCTTACTTGTTAGTGAGAGAGGCTTCAGATATTACCCTAAGCAACCTCTCATGGTGGGTTTCTTACTCCCTTAGTTTTCCAGTAGTTTGGGAGGTGGTAGAAAGTCAGCTTCCCTTGGCCACCATACTGCTTTATGTGGTGATCTTCTGGACCCCGATGCACTTACTCCATTTAATGAGCAAAATCACTTGTTGCAGAATTCCATGCAGTAGCCAGTCCACACCCCCATTTATGGGTTGTAAACTGAAAGCATTCTAGTGCACAGGGAAGAGAAGCTTTTATGTGAGTAATACGAGCCAGCAAGAAAGGCATGTGGCTTACCCCAGAGGCCTGAATAGTTTCTCAATGGCATTAGCTTTGCTGGTGACCTGAATAGAAAGAGCTAATTTTCCTCATACCGAGACAAGAAAAATGTGAACTGCTGTATATATTAATTTGGTTTCTCTTCCTATATTGATGTTTGTCAACCTAATACCTCACCTCATTTGTTTCCTTCTTTGAAGGGACTAGTGCAGTTTTTCTCCATTCTGCTGCCTGCATATATGGACAGAATCCTTTACTCAAGTTTTCAGTGATTCTCAGATCAGGTCTCTTTAGCATGTCTGCTTCCCCAGCTGTCTGGTGTGTGGCTGGTAATGGACTCTTGGAGGTGGAATTTGGGCTAGGCCAAGAGACATGTAAATCTGTGTGATCAAAGAAAGCAGGTAATTCATTACTGGCTAAAGATATTATGTTCTAATCCCTTTTTGAAAAGAAATCCAACAATGAAGCGAACTAGCCATCTAAAAAATCATCATTTCCCCCTTCCTTTCATTGGCCAGTTTGAGACAAGGAGGGATACAGATATGCTGGGGAAGTAGAGGAAACACGGACAGCAGAGAAGTTCTCCATAGACCTATCATTCCAAGTGTTGGGATTAGGGTATGAAAATTTAGAATGTAAACACCTAAATACTGGAATATAAAGAAGAATTGTACTTTTGTACAATGAAAATAGTGCTTGGGGTGCCTGACTGGCTCAGTCAGTAGAGCATTTGACCTTTGATCTCGTGTTTGTAAGTTCAAGCTCCCTGTTAGGTGTAGCAATTACTTTAAAAAATTAAATAAAGAAAACAGTGCTTGAATAGTCTTAACTTTTAATAGATGTTAAAATATATTTTAAAATGAGTATTAATATTATATTTATGTACAATGGAACTATAACTTGGAAATTGGTTATCCTTATATAAGAGATTAGTTAGCTTGTTGAGTTCAATTTATTCCTCTTTTCAATAGAATAGTCATAAAAATATGAACTTTATAAAAAACAAAAAAAGAAACCTTCAATTTTTTCTACTTTGAAGGTAAGCCATCTTTTCTTGCTTCTAAATAAATTCACAAACATTCTGATTTGTGTTGGGAGAAATTGTTTTGAAATAAAGCAGAGACTTTACTGGAAAGTTATAGATTAGTGTTTTTCAGCTTAGGACATAAAGTGAGATTAAACAATGATTTTTCTATGTTTTTTTTTTTGTTTGGCAATACTTTATAGAGATTAAATTGATACAGATGAATGGGAAAAATATATGTTTATTATAAAAATTTTTTTAAAAGAAAGAAAACTGTATAGCCTGTGGAGCAAAATGAAATTTATTTTAATTAAGATTGTAACATATTACACTCTATTTGGTTTATTGGAAATTTGAAGCTAAGGGAAAATAACTTATAATTTTCAAATCACAGTCCAGGGTTCTTTATTTCAACAACCAAAGGAATTATAAAATGAATAAAAATGGAAAAGACTGCATAATGCAACATTAAGTATGTTTGTTTTGAACCAAATTATAAGAACTCTTTAAATGAAATCGGATCACTTGACCATCATTGGGTCCCAAAATGTCCCTGATAAAGTAGGGAACCCTTCCTAGACTGTCCAATTCATGTGATCCCTACATTAGTTTGACTCAGAATGTGAGTCTCATATGTTCAAAAGCTTTTATTAGAGGAGGAATACATTTATCAGTACTAAAAACAGTATTGAACACGTTTTCAGAAATAATCTGTTTATTGGAGCCATTTTCAGTGCGCTCCTGAATGAAGAACAGAAGCAAATTCACCCAGTATTACTTATCAAATATCTTACTTTTACCTCAAGATAAATAGTTAAATGTAGTTAATTTGTTATAAAATTAAATAAACCTTAATTCTGATACTAAACGTGATTCCTATGCTTATCTGTGCAAAGGCCTTAGGTACAAAGATGTTAAGTGAAAGAGTGGAAATGGGCATCACAAACTATTAAAATAAAAACTCTTTCAGAAAAACATCTCTTGGAACCAATGCAAAGAGTTCTCCATTTATTGAAGATCTAGTGTATGCCAGGCTATAATCTAAATGTTCATGAGACAATTCAAAAGCCTTTAGGACATAACGGGATTCTTCTAAAATAACAATTGCCCATGTTAGTCAGAATGGCATTTGAGCATTGTACTTTTATAATGTTACACAATTTTTCTTCTTATACCTCTTTGTCTAAGTACAGGGTCTTTCTTTTGGTAAGTATACCAATGAATAACACTGGTAAAGGTAATTTGCTGTATACATATAAAACTCTATTTGAAAGGATTTATTGCTTAACAGGTTTTCATCATAGGATAATGAATTGTACCAATTATCTAACTATAATTAGATAAAGTGCCTAAATAATTTAACCAGTTGGGTAAGGGATAAGCCAAGGAAGGATTGGCAAACTGATCTACTTCTTTAATTATTGAACATATTGTCCCCTGTACAAAATTCAGATTTCATTGTACTGAATTTTAGCATTAATAATACATAATGCTAAAGAAACCACACACTATTCTTCTAAATAAAGAGTCTGTTTCAATAAGTGAGATCTGTGGTTTTATTCTGGGAGCCTTTTTGTTTGATTATTATGTTGCTGTTTGATTGTTTCTTCTCCTTATTTAAATATTTAATGAAAGTTTTATCCAACTTGTGCTCTGAGGCTTTGAAGCAAAGGGCATAATTTAAAATATCTAATAAGTAAACAAATGTCAGAATACTGAAAAAATGTGGGATATGTAAAATATATCAAAAGCCCTATTTTAATAATAGAATAAATTCTGCTTTTCTCTTGAGATAATTAAGTGAAAGAAATAAGATTCAATAAGCTGTAAAATCTTTTCAAAACGTGGCTGTGAAATACTAATTTTTGTCTGTTGTAGTGTCTTGCACATAATAGTTGCTCAAAAATGATCAGATACAGGGGCGCCTGGGTGGCTCAGTCAGTTAAGCGTCCGACTTCAGCTCAGGTCACGATCTCGCGGTCCATGAGTTCGAGCCCCGCGTCGGGCTCTGGGCTGATGGCTCAGAGCCTGGAGCCTGCTTCCGACTCTGTGTCTCCCTCTCTCTCTGCCCCTCCCCCGTTCATGCTCTGTCTCTCTCTGTCTCAAAAGTAAATAAACGTTAAAAAAAATTAAAAAAAAATGATCAGATATAGATCCTGCAAAAATGCCTTTAATAAAGTACCAGATACCTTTTTAACATTTTCCATGTGTCATGCAATGTTGTAAATACTGAATGAGGAAATATTTATAATAATAAGTAGGGCAGTTAAAAGTATTTTTATCACAAGTTGGAGGTCTCAAAGTTTTATTAATACCTATATATGTATTTATAACTAAATAAATATTATGGTGGCCATTTTCCAAAGGGTAATAGGAAATTATAGAATTATGAAGATTCAATTATTGATGGCCTTCAAAAGTGATTTAGGAATAGTGCATGGCGAATGAGTATAAAAAGGGTTATATTTAAAAGGAAACATTTGCTGCTTTAAATATAACTCTTAAGTGAGAGAGATTTAAAGATGGCAGCAATTGTATATATAATATGTGATATATATGTATATTTTTGGCCTGAGTGTGAGGAGGAAAAAACAATCAGAGATTAAGTATAAAAAGGCACATATTGAAATGTGAGCTCCACATATCTTGTGAGAATTAAAAAAAAAAAAAAGTGGTCACTAAAATGGAGAACTAGAGCTAGGCTGTCAGTGTTCCCTTGACTATGTATTTAATTTTTTTTTTCACTGTTTATTTATTTTTGAGAGAGAGAGAGAATGTGAGCAGGGGAGGGGCAGAGAGAGAGGGAGACACAGAATCTGAAACAGGCTTCAGGCTCTGAGCTGTCAGCCCAGAGCCCGACGCGGGGCTCGAATTCACGAGCTGTGAGATCATGATCTGAGCCGAAGTTGGACGATTAACTGACTGAGCCACCCAGGTGCCCCTGACTATGTATTTTATATTTGAGAAAAACTTGGGGAGACTCGAGATAGAGAGAAATTAGTTTATAAGGTCACATTGCCTCTGAACTTAGTCTTCACATTTTCAGTACTCTGGTTGAGCAATCGTTCTATTCTCCCATAACTGTTCAGTTGACTAAGATGGGAATGGTTAGTTAACATAAAAATACTGACTCAGTTCAGTCACTGAATATTAGATTACTAGAGAAATATTTAAAGTCAAAATTTTAGTCTCTGGTATATTTTGTGTAATTCCTTTTATTGTCTTTAGGAAATTCCCAAATGACTACTAAAATGATTGCTAATTATATATTTTCCTTTCCTTCTCAAATTCACAGGGGTATTTTGAATAGCTAGCAATGCAGCAAACCAGTAACCTTGTCACTAGATATTAACTCTGCAGCAGAAGCACTAGATTGGTACCCAAATGCCATGACTGAATAATGGTATTCTGTAATGTATAACTTATGTTTTTCACTTGCTATTTATCTGTTTATTTATTTATTATTTATTAGAATTAGACTGAGACTATGGATTCTGTCCCAGAAAAATTAACAAAAAATATACAAAGAGAATTTTTCATATTTTTGTCAGGAATTGCCCGGATACATTCAGTTCTACTCATGGATCTCTCCAAAATCATGGATGCAGATTAATAATTCTTGTTCCATTTCAGAGGGAAAAAATGGATTTTTTTAACCTACATTTATATACATAATCAGTAGACTTGTAATCTCTCATGTGGGCTCCACTATATAAATACTTTGATATAAAATTTCAATAGTTTTATTTATAAATTCATGTATATAATTCCATAATGAAATAGTATATATATTACAAGATGTATACAGAAGTGTTAGATATATATAGAATTTTTAAATGATGGTATAAATAAAATATATGTATAATTTTTTACATTTTAATTATGTGAATGAATATTTTTTGAACCACTTAATGTGTTCTTGCTTTACGTGTCTTCCTTGCGCAGGGGCCATGCTAATCTTGTCTGCATCGTTCCAGTTTTAGTATATGTGCTGCCGAAGCGAGCACAATGTGTTCTCACTCTAAATTGAACACTTCTATTATGTTAGGAAATAAATATTGCAAATTTATTTATATTTTAAGTGTTCTTAATAATTTGGAAAAATGTTTTGCCATATTTTTAAACAATTTTTTTAACATTTATTTATTTTTTGAGAGACAGAGCATGAGCATGAGCAGGGGAGGGGCAGAGAGAGAGAGTGGGGGGGAGACACAGAATCCAAAGCAGGCTCCAGGCTCTGAGCCGTCAGCACAGAGCCCGACGCAGGGTTCAAACTCACCAGCTGTGAGATCATGACCTGAGCTGAAATCAGACTCTTAACCACTCAGCCACCCAGGTGCCCCTGACATATTTAATTTAAAACCTGTGTATATCTCACAATTTCTGTGAATTTTTAACAAAGAAACCCATATTATTTGGTTTTAATACTAAATTTTGTTCTTTGTTTAGTTAATCAGAGTTGATTAGTTTATCCAGGAAGATGTTCATTTGGGATCTTTATATTTGAAAGAGCGTGGATGTATGGCCTTTGAGGAAAGACTGAATTCCTGATTTTTGTCTGAATAAAGCTTTCTAGAAGAAGCTTCTTTCACAAATACAATACAAACTGCTACTTTACATTCAAGTACAATTGAGTTCAGCAAATATTTTATGGCATTTTCTGGAATTGTTTGCAGTGTTGAAGACATAGAGTTGAATATGATCTCATCCCTATAAGGAACGATCTTTTAGTCTAGTGGCAGAACAACTTTTATACCAGTTTTTATAAATTTTTCAGACAAATAGATCAATAGATATTATTGTTTATGCATCCCTTTTGTGATCTATCCTCACTGAACCACATTTATTTTAACCCCACCAAATAGTAATTGGTCAAAAGTCCTCTATAGGGGCGCCTGGGTGGCGCAGTCGGTTAAGCATCTGACTTCAGCCAGGTCACGATCTCGCGGTCCGTGAGTTCGAGTCTCGCGTCAGGCTCTGGGCTGATGGCTCAGAGCCTGGAGCCTGCTTCCGACTCTGTGTCTCCCTCTCTCTCTGCCCCTCCCCCGTTCATGCTCTGTCTCTCTGTCCCAAAAATAAATAAACGTTGAAAAAAAATTAAAAAAAAGTCCTCTATATAAATAACCTAATCCCTACCTCCCTTGCTAGGGCAAGACATATTATGGTGAAGCTTCATAGCTAGAATTTAAATTTTGTCTCGCATTGTGTGGAAATAACAGTCATGATCATTTGTGGTGCTCTTAATCATGTCCTCTCTTAAAAATTTAAGTCCGTTAAATTTTGCCATATGACTGCCCTTTAAGCAGTTGAAGACTTATTATGTCTTCTTTTATGCTCTTTTTAAAAATTCATTTCAAAATCTTATTAGCTGTACTTACCTTCAAAATATCTTTTATGACTCCTCAAAAAATGTCTTTCCTTATTCCTATTGCAATTCTAAAAATTGGAGGGATAAAATAGAGTAAATAGAGAAGCCTTAACGATGTTTTCCTTATTACTAATATTAGAGGTTAATCAGATAACCTAGTTTACCTTAAGAATCAAATCCATCCACTGGCTCAACTCTGATGAAATTACCTCAGGAGATTCGGCAGAGCAAATCTGGGGAAAGCCAGTGAACAGTGGCAGTTAACACAATATCAAATGAGACAAAAATGTAGATGACCTATTTTCAGTATTCATGAAGACAAACAACCTTCCTGCTGCCTCCAAGCTGAATTTGGGGACAACTGTGAGAGAAGTTGAAATTGGGGGATGGACTTGTAAGAATGTATTGTGAAACTATGCAGTTTGGAAAAATGAGTAAAGCTGTTCACAGAAATAGTGTAGTAGTAGTGAGGGCATGCTGAGAAGTTTATTATGTAATGTAAGAGTTCAGTTAAATGGGACACACGGCAATAAGGATTGGAAGACAATGCCAGTTGAATAGACCAGAGCTGTGTTAGTTGGTAGACATTTAGAAAAAGGGAATGGAAGAGGGAACTGTGTATGCTGACATTTCCAGCTGTGTACCTGAACACATGTGCATCTCTTAGAACTAATACAATAACACATTAATGTACTACCTAGTAAGACCCAAATCCAAAATTCAAGAGCAGCTATGTCTGTCTTCAAAATTAGTGTATTGATATGTACTTGTTGTATTATATTGACAAGTCACCTAAATGGACCATGAGTTTAAAATGTACTGTATTAAGAAAAAGTTTCTATACATAAACTCTGTTTATAGGCAATGCTTATAAAATGACAATCTATAAATTTATCTTTACTAACAATCTTCATAATTTATAATGGTAGTACATGTTGGTAAGAAGCTGGCCCTTGGGAATGAGTCAGCCCAGAGTTATAATTCTGGTTCAATTATAAACCGTGGAATCTTGGAAGAGAATGTTGAATTCCTCAGGCTGGATTCCCTTCGTTTCATAGAAGTGTTGTCAGAGTTGACTGTTATAATGTATATGAGGCATGTTTATCACAGTGCCTGGTAAGCACACAGTACCTGTGAAATATTATTTTGAAAGCCTCAGATGATTATTGTAATGAAATCAAGGTAGAGTGCACATTAGAAAGTAAGACTATAAACTGTGAGAGTTTTATTTTACTGCCCTCTATCACTCACAGTACACCGCACCTCAAAACACATTTTAAATGATTAGAAAACAGTAAATCACATGGAGTGTATTATATAATCTTATTATAAACTAAGAAAGTAAAAAAACTCATTTTGTGGCTTTCTCAATATACACATACGCAAGTATTTTTCTGAAGTACACCAAAAAAGATGGAGCCTCCCCCAAAAAGTTGTATTTTACTATTCTTAATACTATGACAGCTATTTCAATACAAATAAAAAAAATATACTACAATCATAAGCCAAATAGATGTAGTTAACATTGTTTTTATATCCTAAGAGAGATAAGTATATGATTTTAAGATGAAATAAGGGAGAAAAGCCATAGGCATTGGAAAATGTTTGCATATACCTTCTCAATCTTTTATTGTTAGCACTTTGGAATCCAGCTGTTACTGTATTCTCTGAAAAATCCACTTTGCTTTGCCATATAAACTAATATTCGGTAGATATCCATATATCATGCTACTATATCCCTCTGAAAAAATTGGATTATAAACATACCAGCAGCTAAACCAAAACATATGATATTTATTCTCTCTTTACTTGGACTGCGATAGATATGACAACTGTATAAAGCCTACATATATTTAGAATTTATTCAAATTTAAAAAAAATAGAAGTTTAGCATGCATGTTACCTGCTCATGCAGTTGTATTATCTACAATATCAGGGAAAAAAAATCAAGCTGAAAAAAGCATATTTTTAAATGTTGTGTATATGTGTGTGCATGTCTCTGTGTCTGTGTGTGGTTTTCTATATGGAATGGGAAAAGATTAATAATGCATTGATCTATGGCTGCCCCATTTAAGTTTTCTCCCACAATTTGCTAACATAACTCAATATTTCCTGCACACAGAGATTTATTCCAATCAGTCATTTTCGACATTTCTTGACTTCTTGCTGTGAAAAGAATATATATGAACAAAGCAAAATCTCTAGCACCCGTGTCTGATACAATAGTGTCAGAAAATGCTTTCACATATTTCCTCTCTATAAAAACAGCCCATTGGCATCACATTGCTTATTAACCACTATTACAATTGAGAAAAAAATTTATTTCTCATTTCTTTTATACCCCAGTACATTTTTTTTTTAATTTTTTTTTTCAACGTTTATTTATTTTTGGGACAGAGAGAGACAGAGCATGAACGGGGGAGGGGCAGAGAGCGAGGGAGACACAGAATGGGAAACAGGCTCCAGGCTCTGAGCCATCAGCCCAGAGCCTGACGCGGGGCTCGAACTCCCAGACCGCGAGATCGTGACCTGGCTGAAGTCGGACGCTCAACCGACTGTGCCACCCAGGCGCCCCTATACCCCAGTACATTTATGTAACCCTTGGTTAAGTAATCTGAGGAAGTTTTAATTCAACTCTGATTTATTTTTTATTTTTTTAATGGTTATATATTTTTAAGAGAGAGAGACAGCGTGAGCAGAGGAGAGGCAGAGAGAGAGGGAGACACAGAATCTGAAGCAGGCTCCAGGCTCTGAGCTGTCAGCACAGGGTCCGATGTCAGGCCCAAACCCACCAACCATGAGATCATGACCTGTGCCAAAATCAGATGCTTAACCAACTGAGCTACCCAAGCACCCCTAGTTAAACTCTTACTAGATGAAGATTACAATAAAACCAGTTATAATCATCACATTAGTCTTGGCTGTCAGAATAAGGTGTCTCTGATGAGAGGCCATTATCTTCATCCCTTTTTCTTCACCTAGCCAACACCAATGTCCTCCTTCATTTATATAAACATTGTCATACAAATGCCAACATCATACTCCATTCTTCCTTCCGGATTTGTTGCCGGCCTTGTTTGTCACTCACAATTCTGTATATACCTAAGAGAAAATACATATCAAATGTTATCAGAATATATGCATGCATGAGTATATGTGTGTATATGCAACTTTTCATAAAAACACTGGCTGCCTAAGACTTATGCTTTCAATGTTTCTGCTTCCCTTTATCCGTCATTTTTTCCCTGGGGAATTTATTTCACTGCTCTTCGTCTTACTTTTTCTTTAGCACCACCTCACAGTTGTTCCTGTGTTGCACATTTAACACAGAACCCACATAGTTCACATTGCAGTCAGAGGTTCATCCATCTTTACCTTTGGTCTTTTACACTCAGAAAGTTCTCGTGTGCTACTTTGTCTGAATTCATCACTTACACCATGAAATTTTAGAAACATGCACTAAGAACAAGAATAGGTAATTATATTCTGTCCTTGAGAAATAGCCTTTACAGTATTAGATGTATTAATATTTAATGGCTATATTTCAATATGATTTTATCATATTTGTTTAAGCAGTATAAAAAAAGCAAACCAATTTGGCTCTAGTGGTAGAGAGATGTTTCTTTAGGATAGGACTTTTAAAAATTTCTCCTTGTTTCTTTGGGGATATGAAATGACTATGAACTTTTATTCAAGTTGGGTTTGTTTCTTTAACTGCTTCTAGGTTACTCAAGCCTGGGGTATCAGGTACTCTGTTAAAAAAAAAATACCTTTCTCTGGCACAAAAATTTATATCAATTTGGAGCTTCTGTTTACGCATAAAAGTTCTTTATCTGCTCTTTCTTATCTGCTCCAAAGGAATTACTGTATCTACCCAGCAACTTTGGACCTTTGTCATATATATAGCTTGGCTTTTTCCCAAGCTGAGGCCTCACAAATGACCCAATGAACTCCAGATAAAGACAAAGACAGACTGAGAGACTGTCTGACCCACAGCCAGGTTCATAGTATCTTGGATTCATGCTATGGGGTAGGGGTGTGTGTGTGTGTCTAAGTATGTAAGCACTTCAAGAGGAAGATTTTACAGTCTGTTCACAGTGTGACTAGTATTTACAAACAACTAAGTCAGAGACTTTCTGGCTATTGTACCATCATTAAGAATGAGGCTGGGGACGCCTGGGTGGCTCAGTTGGTTGGGTGTCCCACTTTGGCTCAGGTCATGATCTCCTTGCTTGTGAGTTCAAGCCCCATGTCAGGCTCTCTGCTCTCAACACAGAGCTGACTTCAGATCCTCTGTCTCCCTTGCTCTCTCTTCCCTTCCCCTGCTTTCTCTCTCTCTCTCTCTCTCTCTCTCTCTCTCTCTCTCTTTCTCCCAAAGATAAACATTAACAAAAAATTTAAGAATGAAGTTGATCTCAGAACCTAATAAAGTAACTGGAGTAATAATCTGTCTTTTGAATGCCCTTACATTTTGATGTCTTTCAGAGTTTCAACTTTGGCCTGAAGGTGTTATAAAACTATATATGCTTCCTTAATGATCTTATCCCACCAGATCCACATTTGAAAATGTCATTCATGGTAATGGCTCACAAATCAGTCCCTCCAAACTGCACTACTGAATACTACATGATAAAAGCTAATTTTTTTTTTGAGCAACCACTGTATACTAGGCACTTTCCTAAGAACCTTTTATATTTTTACTCATTTAGCCCTCAAATATGTGAGGTAGGTACTATTTTACCTCTTTAGAAAGGGACATTTGGGCATGTATGTTACATATACGTAACCTGAAAAAATTCTCAATCCCTTTTAACCTACATTCAATTATTTGAAATGTGTCAGAGACAGTGCATTAAATCAAAGAAATAACTTAAAATAGAAGTATTTCTAATACAATGGAATTTTGACATGGGATATTTCTGAGTGTGTTCCAATGTTTATGTCATATGAATGACTTCTTACTCTATCAACAAATTACAAGAACTAATCAAAAGCAAGGACTTCAAACAAAAGATATTTCCATAATCATAAATATAGAACTCGTATGTATTCCAGGTTTGATTCATTTGGTATGTGTCATTAGAGAACAAAATTAAGATAATAATTGCCTTCCTTAATTCCTACATTCAGAAATAACACTGATATTAACTTCCTCTGTATCTTTTCACTCTGTTACAACATATGTCCCTATGCATGGATAACACATGTACATATAAATATTTACATTATATTTAATAGATGTGTATAATTCAATGGTAGATACACACTCTAGCATATTCAGGTATCTGATTTAAACTTATTTCAGTTAGTTTTTGGTGAATGACAAATATACCACAAATTAGTGGCTTAAAATAATAGCCATTTATTATTTTGTATAGATCTATAAGAAGGTCAGACAGTTCTGCTAATTTGGACCAGCACAAGGCTTGTTCATGAATAGCCTCAGCTGAAAAATGCAGCTTTGTTCTATGTGGTCTTTAATCTTTCAACACACTACTCAGGGCTTGTTCTGATGGCTGTAACAGAGACCCAAGAAAGAGAGCTATCTCAAGCAAGTTTTCAAGGATGAGGTAGGGGATCAAGAGTGATGACAGAAACATGCAGCTGCTTTCTTGGACCTCTGCCTCCATGAAGTTTGCTGCTGTCACATTGGCAAAAGCAAGTCATTGTCTATCTGACAAGCACAGACTTAGTATCTGGAGCATTGTGAGGGAGTGGGAAGAAGACCCTCCCCCAAGAGCAGAAAATATTGAAATACTGGAGATATTGATGGAATAAATTCACACAATTTTTAAAAATTATTTCAGATGATTCCCTAAAATAAACAATACCAAAGAGAACATCTTTTAGCTAATCATTTTTATACTTATGGTATGACATAATATTCTTACTGTTAGCTCTGGAAGATCCCAATGCTGAACATTTTTCTATATTGAGTTTGTCAAATCACAGATGACAAATTCTAACATACATGGAATGGACTTTAAAACAAAACAACAAACAAAAGTAGCGCAATGTTGCTTGCTCTGCGCCATGAGATGTTAAGATGTTGAAAAGTACTACAAACAGGATGTGATTTTTTTTTTTTTTACCTGTAGCCACAGGACACTAAAAAACAGCTTCAGAAACATTAAGAATCAATGGTATGTGAAATGTTGACATTTTCAGTATTTTGGTTCACACTGTTACATTGTTTGGAAGATGATTGCCTTCAGGATAGAATCCCATCATTTTATGTCAAACTTGAAAAATACTAAGTACAACAGTGGATATTGTCCTACAAAATATAAACAACTGCCTATTCAGACAATCAGCCTCTCTGAGGTTAAGAATGCTTTTACCCTACCTTACCAAGAATTCTGACAGCTGTATATTCATATTATATTGGAGACCTTATAAGAAAATTTGTCCTTGAGAGCATGAATGTGTAGAATAATTCAAGCACCCCCCAGCTCAATGTGTATAACCTTTTCTCTTTTCATTAAATCTGTTTCTGGAATAGTAATAGAAATCTTGATTGTCAATTACCTTTCACTTACCATGGGGATGCTTTGTCATGCTATAACATAAGCAACATGTGTTTTATAAACCAATGGCATTGGTGTAGTGAAGGTTTAAAATCTACCACAAATTAAGTAAACAACAATTAAAAAAAACCTCCTGAACATATCTAAATAAAGTGATATATATGAAATTACTGTCTTATATATAAAGTAATAAATAACCAAACACATCCTTCTTACAAGTAGGTGGATTTAAAATAACAGCCAGAATAGGCATTCTTTTTATATAAGGGATCATTTGCCCAAGAGAAAGCTTTAGTCAAATTTGTCCCATAGGCACGCATAATACGTATGCATATGTAGTATATAATTGAAATGAGAGTAGATGATTTTTCATCTTTATTGGTTTTACGAAAATGCACTGGCCAATATATAATAAGTTGCATGAGGTGAGTATAATTAATAAGACATACTCTATTATTGATTTCAACTCTTCCTGGAGTGCAAATCCCTATTTTAACTTTTATTATTTTTTTTTCAAATTCTAGTTAGTTAGAATATAGTGTAATATAGGCTTCAGGAGTAGAATATAGTGATTCATCACTTACATATAACACTCAGTGCTAACACACATGCCTTCTCTAATACCCATCACCTGCTTAGCCCATCCCTTGCCTAACTCCCCTCCACCAACCCTCAGTTTGTTCTCTATAGTTCAGTGTCTCTTATGGTTTGCTTCCCTCTATTTTTTTTCCCATTCCCCTATGTTCATCTGTTTTTGTTTCTTAACTTCCACATGAGTGAAATCATACAGTATTTATCTTTCTCTAACTTCTATCGCTTAGCATAATACACTCTAGCTCCATTCACATTATTCGGTAGACAAGATTTCATACTTTGTTATGTCTGAGTAGTATTCCATTGTGTGTGTGTGTGTGTGTGTGTGTGTGTGTGTGTGTGTATACACACACACACACACACACCACATCTTTATCCATTCATCAGTTGATGGATATTTGGGCTCTTTCCATAATTTGTCTCTTGTTGATAATGCTGCTACAAACATCAGGGTGCATGTACCTCTTCAAATCATTATTTTTTATCTTTGGGTAAATACCTAGTGCAATTGCTAGGTCATAGGGTAGTTCTCTATTTTTAACTTTTTGAGAAAACTCCATACTGTTTTCCAGAGTGACTGCACCAGTTTGCATTCCCACCAGAGAGTTTCCCCTTTCTCTACTTCCTCACCAACATCTGTTGTTTCCTGTGTTGTTAATTTTAGCCATTCTGACAGGGATGAGGTAATATTTCATCGTGATGAGTGATGTTGAGCATCTTTTCATGTGTCTGTTGGCCATCTGGATGTCTTTGGAAAAAATGTGTCTTCATGTCTTCTGCCCACTTCTTAACTGGATTATTTGTTTTTTGGGTGTTGAGTTTGATAAGTTATTTATAGATTTTGGATAGTAACCCTTTGTCAGATATGTCATTTGCAAATGCCTTTTCCCGTTCCTTAGGTTGCCTTTTTGTTTTATTGTTTTCTTCTCTGTGAAAAAGCTTTTTATCTGGATGAAGTGTCAATAGTTCATTTTTGCTTTTGTATCCCTTGCCATTAGGGAAATGTCTAACAAGAAGTTGCTATGGCCAGAGTCAAAGAAGTTGCTGCCTGTTTTCCTCTAGGGTTTTGATAGTTTACTGTCTCACATTTAGGTCTTTCATCCATTTTGAATGTATTTTTGTGTGTTGTATAAGACAGTGGTCCAGTTTCATTCTTCATGTTGTTGTTTAGTTTTTCCAACACCATTTGTTGAAGAAACTGTCTTTTTTCCATTGGATATTCTTCCCTGCTCTGTTGAAGATGAGTTGACCATACAGTTGTGGATCCATTTCTGAGTTTTCTATTCTGTTCCATTGATCTATGTGTCTATTTTGTGCCAGTACCATACTGTCTTGAGGATTGCAGCTTTGACATACAGTTTGAAGTCCATAACTTTGATGCCTCCAGCTTTGTTTTTCTTTTTCAAGATTGCTTTGGCTACTTGGGGTCTTTTGTGCTTCCATACAAATTTTATGATTGTTTGTTCTAGCTGTGTGAAAAATGCAGGTGATGTTTTGAGAGAGATTACATTAAATGTGTAGAGTGCTTTGGGTAATATAGATGTTTTAACAATATTTCTTCTTCCAATCCATGCACATCAAATATTTTTCCATTTCTTTGTGTCATCTTCAGTTTCTTTCATAAATGTTCTATGGCTTTTAGAATACAGATCTTCTTTTATCTTTGATTAGGTTTATTCATGGGCATCTTGTGGTTTTTGGATTGACTCCTTGATTTCTCTTTCTGATACCCCATTATTGGTGTATAAAAATGCAACAGATATCTTTACATTGATTTTATATCCTGTGACTTTGCTGAACTTATGTATCAGTTCCAGAAATTGTTTTTTGATGGTGTCTTTTGGGTTTTCTCGATAGAGTATCATGTCATCTTCAAATAGTGAAAGTTTGATTTCTTCCTTGCCGATTTGAATGCCATTTATGTTCTTTTGTTGTCTGATTACTGAGGCTAGGACTTCCAGTAACTACGTTAAATTGCAATGGTGTGAGTGGACATCCTTGTCTTGTTCCTGACAGTAGAGGAAAAGCCCTTAGTTCTTCCCCATTGAGGGTAATGTTACTATGGGTCTTTTGCATTTGGTCTTTATGATGTTGAGGTATGTTTCCTCTATCCCTACTTTGTTGAGGGTTTTTAATCAAGAATGGATGTTGCATTTTGTCAAATACTTTTTCTGCATCTATTGAGAGCATCATATTGTTCTTGTGGTATATCATGTTGTTTGATTTGCAACTATTGAACCACCCCTGTGGCCCAAGGATAAATCTTTACTGTTGGATTTAATTTGCTAGGATCTTGTTGAGAATTTTTGCATCCAGTTTCATTGGAGATATTGGCCTGTGAAGTCTCCTTTTTAGTGGGGTCTTTGTCTGGTTTTGGAATCAAGGTAATGCTGGCCTTGTAGAATGAGTTGGGAAGTTTTCCTTCCATTTCTATTTTTGGGAACAGTTTGACAATAATAGGTATTAACTCTTGTTTTAATGCTTGGTAGAATATCCCTGTGAAGCCATCTGGCCCTGGACTTTCGTTTGTTGGGAGATTCTTAATTACTGATTCAGTTTATTTGCTGGTTATGAATCTGTATGTTTAGAACACAGTTTAGCATTATGGATGTGGCATAAAACAATAAAAACTCATATACATTTCAGTACCATTTGGGGCATATGGAACACTAACCTCTTTATGTGAGTCTTTCACATAAATAACCAGTATAGGTTTAGTTTAGTTTAGTTTTGTTTGTTTTTTCTGGATCCTTGAGATGTCAGATTAGGCTATTTATTTGATATCTGTCTTCTTATTAAATGTAGACATTTACTTCAATAAACTTACCTTCTAGTACTGCTTTTGCTATATCCCATAAGTTTTGGTATATTGTGGTTTGCCTTAGTGTGTATCCAGCTATTTTTTAATTTTGCTTTTGGTTCCTTTTTTGACTTAATGGTTGTTCAGGAATGTGTTGCTTAATTTCCACATGTTTTAAATTTTACAGCTTTCTTTCTGGTATTGTATTCTGCTTCCATTCCTTAGTGGTCAGAAAAGATATTTGGTATCCATTCTTCTTAAGTTTGTAAGACTTGTTTTGTGACCTAATATAATATGTGATCTAACCTGGAGAAAATTTCATGTGTGCTTGAAAAGAATGTATATTTTGCTGCTCTTGGGTAGAATGCTCTGTATTGAAAAAACAGGATATCCACATACAGAAGAAAGAAACCTTGTATATCTTACATTATACACAAAAATCAATTCAAACTGGATGAAAGAATTAAATGTAAGACCTGAAACTGTAAAATTCCTGGAAAAATCTTCAAGACATTGGTCTTGGCAGTTATTTCATGGATATGTCACCAAAAGCACAGACCACAAAATCATAAATAAGTAAATAGCACATTGAAATGAAAAGCTTTTGTATAGCAAAAGAACAATTAAGAAAATGAAAAGGCAGCCTATGAAGTGGGAGAAAATAATTGCAAACCATATATTTGATAGGATGTTAATATTCAAAGTATATAAGGAACTCCTGCATCTCAGTAGCAAAAAACCCTAAAAACTTGACTTAAAAATGGGCTAAGAGCTTAAATAGACATTTCTCCAAAGAAGACATACAAATGGCTAACAGGTACATGAAAAGGTGCTCTGTGTTACTAATCATCAAGGAAATGCAAATCAAATCTACAATGAGATATTACCTCAGAAGATACCTGCCACAATAGCTATTAAAAAAAAAAAAAAGGACAAGTTCTGGCAAAGATATGGATAAATTGGAATCCTTATACACTGTTGGTGGGAATGTAAAAAAAAAAACCAAAAATACAGACACTATAGAAAACAGAATGGACATTCCTAAAAAAAAAATAAAGATAGAACTACCATATGGTCCAACAAATATATCCAAAAGAATTAAAATCAAGATCTTAAGGAAATACTACACTCTGTTCATTGTAGCACTATTAACGATAGCCAAGATATGGGACAACCTAAATGTGCATTGACAGATAAAGAAAAGGTGGTATGTACATTCAACAAAATATTGTTCACCCTTAAGAAAGAAGGAAATATTGCCATGTGCAATAAAGTGGATGAACTTAGAGGACAGTATGCTAAGTAAAATAAACCAGTCACAAAAGGATGAATACCGCCTGATTCCACTTATATAAGATAATCTAAAATAGTCAAACTCGTAGAGAGCAGAAAGATGGTTGCCAGAAGCTGGGGCATGGAAGGATGGGAGAATGGGAGAGTTGTTCAACTGGTGTAAAGTTTCAGTTATGTAAGATGAATCGTTCTAGGGAGCTGTTGTTCAAATAGTGTCTATAGATAATAATACTAGTATATTATAAAAATCTGTTAACAGCATAGACTGTGTTAAGTATTTTTACCACTATATATATATATTTTTAAAGTTTACTATTTTTGCTAATAAAGCATAATTATAAATAAATTTCAGTTCAGTGCCTTCACCATAAAAACATGGTTCTAAAAATGTAATGACAAAGAGTAAATGTATTTTCAGTTTTAAGTAGCATCAGATTTACCTCTGAAAATGTTGAAGAAATTGGCCAATTCCTGGCACATTTGAATACTTTGCCTTGTGCCTAGTGATGGAAATTAATTTTCTTTGTAAATATTTTGCCATCTAATGGTCACCAATAATATATTGTAACTCATTTAATTTAAAATACTAATTATTAGGAAGTAGATATATTTTTGGACATCATTGATAAAAATTTATATATTGTGATAAAATATGTTATTTGGGGGTATTATACACTTCAATTTGTAGGAGATTAAAGTACATTTGGAAGTTAATTCTTTGGCTTCCATTTGTTATAATATTTTCCCATATTTTGATTTGGCTCATAATAATCTTTCTCAAAATACATAAGTGGATCTAGCTTTATTGTTATTAATTTTCAGATACAAGGGCCAGTGATGTTTAGCAAATAAATATCTCTTTTCTATAGAATAAAATTAATGCTCATTACTTTACATTAATTTCTTTTTTTTTTTTTTTGCTTTACATTAATTTCCTGGATAAACATGAGTTTCTACATTTTCAGTCCTTTTTAATGTTAATATTCAAGGGCTGACATCTTTACAATACTGAGTATTCTCATAGAAAATACTTTATACTTCATCACTTAGTCATGACTTATTTTACATATTTAATAATATGATTTTGTTCATATAACGTCCATTCTTATTATGTATGTTCCTATATCTTTATGACTTTTGTCTATTTTCCAATAGAATGACTGCATTTCATTTTGAAGCAGTTATTATAAATTTATTGAGATAATTATTTTACGGTTTATTTTTATAACCATCACCTTAACTAATTGTTTTAATAACTCTAGGAATTTTACAAGTTATTCTTGTTTTTATCATTATAATATATCATTCATAAATTATAGTGATTTGTCTTTTACAATAATTTTGCCCATTAAAATCTTTTCTGATTAACATTGACTTTAGCTTTCTCCAATAATACTTATCAATATCTGTGATAGTTGGAATGTTTATCTATTTATGATTTTTATAGAAATTGCTTCAGCATTTGTTATTTAGTATAAAATTCCCTGTTGATTTTAGCAAATACCTTTTAATATATTTATATATTTTCTTCTGTTCCCACATTCCACCAGTTTACTTTTTCTGTTATATTATTCAGAAAGAGAAGTCTGTAGAACTTGATCTCCCAAATTCTCATAATCATTAATTAACTGTATGCATTCATTCAGTGACTAAAATTCAGAATACTGCAACAAGACTTCTCTGTGAAATATCCAACATTGCTTTCATGTCTGGAAAGTTAATAGTAGAGTGTAATAGCAATTGTAAGAGATGTTAAGTTTGTAGGGCACAAAGTTTTGCGTTTTTTGTGCATTGAAATTTGAAGTTATCCACAAACTGATTAGAAGTAAAGTTCCTTCTCCCTAATTAGAAGACCTATAAGGATAATCATGAGTTAGCAATATAGTTTGAATGTCAGAAAGATATTCAGTTACTATTGCTTTTAAATAACTTGTTGAATATATTAGTAAGTAATTTTATACTCTTTTAGTATGGATAATGTCTGTAGTTACTGTATTATTTTATTTGTAATACTAAATGCATTTTTATTTTATATGTACAGAATTAACATGTTCAATAAGTATTCCATAAGTGTATATCTTTTCCTTTCAACTAATTGCAAACCAGTGTAATATCATAGATTTTATATTCCACATAAAGTGCTGGGCATATTTGTTAAATCATGTTAATTCATTTGATGCTTGACCTAGCAATTGGTGAGTGGCATTGCATAAAGCCAAAAGAAAAAAACATTGTTTCTACCACTCCTTATATTGGTGATTTTTTAAAGTATAAAACAGGTTAAGTGAGTTAAAGTTCTCTACTTTATATGGAGATTCTCCACTTAACAATATGAAATTTTCCCTGGTTTACTTTAATATAGAATTTACCTATGCAAAAAACTCACCAATTTTTAAGTAATACTTGTACTGTATAAAGTGAAATAGGTATTTTCAGATTCAGTCATTTGTCTGAAGAGATGACTGCACTAGATAACTGTAATGTTTAAGGATTGAATATAGAGTTTAGTCATAATTATTACAGATTTTCAGTGAACCAGCACTATATATAAATTTCAAGTTCATTAGGTTCAAGTTGTGGCAACAAACTAGGGAATATATAGAATTCCGAATAATAATTCAACAAAGCTGAGTAATGCCACTTAATGCCAAGCATTGATCAAAACTTTTCCAGTCATCCTAAGTAAGTTTACTATAGAATATTGTCCCATGTTCCTGCTTAGCAACCATAACAGTTAATTCAGAGAGTGCTGCCATATGCTATCTTGTACATGAATTAGGTACAGCATGCCCCCAAACTGCCTGTTCTCATAACAGTCTTTAAAAGTTACTTTAAACTCAAACTCCTACGTACAGATCGACAAAATAATAACCCTATCCTGATGGTGAATCATGTTAGAAATTGTTTATTTCATTGAACCTAGAAGTAGTTCATAAATTCTGTTCAGTAAAAGGAGAATTAAGAATGTGGAATCACATGCCAGGTGGCTACAGTAATAAATTTGACAACTAGAATTACTATAATAAAACGAATAGACTTTATTGGCAGGGCAAGACTTTTGCACTAACATATAAAACATATGCTATAAAATATATTTAACGATATTTATGTAAATTTCTCAAAGCACTGCATTGTCTTCTAGAATCTTGTACTCATTGCTAATCACAAATGTTAACATAAATTAATTGTATTTTAAGACACACTTTTAATAAATTTGCAATGTTATGTATCCTTATCTAAGAATACTCACAGTCTCTGAGTAACCAAAGGGTAGCTGTGAAATTCCTGGTTATAAAAATAGCCAGTAAAGGCAAAGCTCATTTTTCATCTATAATTATGTTATTATTTAAGAACTCTCTGGGACTTTATTTTCTTTTAAAAACGTTTCCCTAGAAAATGGGTTAGATTTAGAGAATCAGATCTAAATTAATATCTTTTTTCAGCAATGGGAAGGTTAATCTTGAGTTTCAGTTCAACTCTGGCATGTAAAGAGTTTGGAAATAGCCACTCAAGCAAGGTCTTACAAGAAGACAAATTTGGACAAATTGAAAATCCATGACTTACCTTGGATCTACAGAGAACTGAAGTTTCAGGGAAAACTGTGACCCATAAATCTGTACACCTAGTAGCATCCAGAGTCCCTGATGAACTGTTCTTACCTAGAACAGAAGCCCCTGAAACCATCAAATGAGAGGAGTATTTGAATGTAATTTTGATGAGTTACTGGTAACTGGGCAATCACCTGGGGATGACAGTCTAATAGGGGTCCCTACACTTTCATTGGCTTACTTTCAGGAGCCCCATCAGGTTCCTGTGAGGATACAAGAAGTAGCCCCTGGCAGGGGGAACAGAGTAATCATTGTGTGATATACCCAGTCTTCATCCTCATGAAGTCCTAGTCTCCCCTCCTGCTAGTCTTGATCTTTCACCTAAGTGTTCTGGGGAGTAGGGCATAATCAACTAGTTTAGGGCTACAAAGATACAGGTTGAGAACCCAACAGCCAGGAAAGGGAGGAGGGAGCAGGTGGGGAAAAAAATCATTAAAAAGCAAAACAAAACAGTAGAAAAAATACCTGTGAATGTCAAGGTCTCAAGACACAGGATCTAACTGACATTTAATCAGAAAGTTTTAGAATGTTCACTTTCTCCCACATATTACAATATAAATATAACTACAGTAGAATAGCTGGGAATTATACCTGAAAGAGCTTCAAGGAAAAGACTCAGAGGAAAGTACTTAGGGAAGTACAAAGTCAAGAAAGGAGACAAAAACAAAGACACTAGAGAAATTAGAATCTCAGTTTCTTATAGCTATACCAAATTATAAAGCTTGTCTTCTAGTCAGAATTACATAATCCTTACACTGAAGGTCTATTTACCTTAGTATATTTTCTCCGACAATATATCTGTTTTTTTTTCTTAATTACAAGGTATTTTAGAAAGCAAGGGCGAAACACTGTATGAAGAGACAAAACACTCGTTAGAACACTGACTCAAAAATAATACAGATTTAGGAAATGAACTATGATTAATAGTTAAGATTCTTAATGGAAAAAAGTAGACCACAACATGCAAGCACAGAACTGTAGTGTAAGAAAGGAAATGAAAAATCTAAGAAAGATTCAAAAGGAAATGCTAGAAATAAAAAAAAATAATAATTAACAGGAGTGAAGAATATCTTCAGTGGGCTCATTTGTAGACTTAACATAGTCAAGGAAAATAATGAAGTGCAAGAGGAGTTGTATTACTAGTCCATTGCTGGTGATGGATAAAAAAGGAATACAATGAAAAATTTTGTACTTAATTATATTTGGTAAAACTTAGATAAATTATATATAATATATCTCATATATCTATATCTATATATCTCATATATCTATATCTATATATCTCATATATCTATATCTATATATCTCATATATCTATATCTATATATCTCATATATCATATATATATGAGATATATAGATATAGATATAGATATAAATATATATGTATAGGTATACATATATATATATATATATATACACACACATACATTTTTTGAATCAATAACTGATAACCCTCCAAAAAAGAACATATCAGGTGCAGCAGGCTCAGATTATTTTACTGGTGAATTCTACTAAATATTTAAAGGAAAAATAGTACCAATTCTCCATTATCTCTTTCATTAAATAGAAGCAGAAAAAGGACTTAGCATCTCATTCTATGAGTTTAGCATTCTAATATAAAAACAGATTAAAAAATTACTGGAAAGGAAAACTGTAGAGCAGTATCTATCATGAATGTGGACACAAAAATTTTCAGTAGAATGTTAGCAAATCAAATCTAACAGTACATGAAATAAATTATACATATCAAATGTATCCAGGCATTGAAGGTCTGTTCAAAATTTGAAAATCAATCAATGCAATCCACCATATTAAGTAACTAAAGAAAAAAAAAAGTCCTATGATTATATCAAGTGATGCAGGAAAAGTATTTGACAACAAACAAAAATACCTATTCATGATCAAAGAAAAAAAAATCTCTTAATAAATAGGAATACAGAGGAATCTTTTAACTTCATAAAAACCACAAAGTCTACAGCTAAGATCATATTTAATGGTGACAGACTTTAGAAGACAATTTGTCAGTTTTCAAAAAAATTTAATTTTATTTTAGAGAGAGAGAGAGAGAGAGCACATGCAAGCAGGGGAGAGGGGCAGAGGGAGAGAGAGAATCTCACAGAGGCTCCATGCTCAAGCTTGATTCCATGACCCTGGGATCATAACCCAAGCCCAAGCAGAAATCAAGAATTGGACTATCAACTGACTGAGCCACCTAGGTGCCCTGGTAATTTGTTATTTCTTTGCAGAACTAAAATAGTTTTAGCATATAATCCTGCATTTGTATCCGTAAGTATTAGACAGCTATTTGAAACTTCATGCATAGGCAGGGTTCTCTCTTTGGCAAGGTTTGTTACAGATATGGGGAGGAGCCTAGATGATCCACATGGCAATATATTGCAGTTGGATACATCTATATGAATTTCTGTACGTTAACTTACTATAGATACAAGTGTTTACATATAGAAATATTTATAGATATATATACCACATGCATTTTCTTGCTTTTTTGGCTGAGAAGACCTAAAATCAAAGATTTCAGTAGCAAGAAAGCACAGAGTAGTATCCAAATCTTAGTTTCTAATACCATTTTTCAATAAAAAGGACCAAGGCTCTTTAATGAAATGATTAATTGTAGGATCAGGATGTGAAATATACATGATGATCTTGAAGGATCTCATAGTACCAGAAAGCAAAGAAGTGCTCAAAAGCAAACACACAAAGAAAAGTAGCTCAGACAAATCATCTGTGCATAAGACTTCCCAGTAATTTATGAAGATAGGTCCATCCTCAAGAAAGTGAAGCATAGGGGCGCCTGGGTGGCGCAGTCGGTTAAGCGTCCGACTTCAGCCAGGTCACGATCTCGCGGTCCGTGAGTTCGAGCCCCGCGTCGGGCTCTGGGCTGATGGCTCAGAGCCTGGAGCCTGCTTCCGATTCTGTGTCTCCCTCTCTCTCTGCCCCTCCCCCGTTCATGCTCTGTCTCTCTCTGTCCCAAAATAAATAAACATTGAAAAAAAAATTTAAAAAAAAAAAAAAAGAAAGTGAAGCATAACTCCTCACTCTTCAAATATGGATTGTGCATAGTGACATAAAACAATATGCCCATACATTTATAGCTGAGTGTTGCCTAAAATAGGATGGACACAGCTGGCTTATTTTAACTCTGGAGGGTTAGTTCTACATGATTTGCATCCATTTTCTGAGACCAGCAAGCTACCCTGGCATGTTCTTCTAATAGAAATAGCTGAAGTGCAGGAGATCAAGTAGATGCACAGAAGGACTGTAAAGTGTCACCCTGTCACTTACAGCTTATGCTGTTGGCTTAACCAGTTCTCATGACTGAATTCAAATAAGAAGTGGGAAAATAGAACCCATTCCCTTAATGAGACGATCTTTAAGGTTACATCCCGAAGATGTGTCTTTGGAGTGGCAGGGTGAAGAAATGGGCCAACAATACAGAAAGCTATGGGTAAAGCACATTATACATCATTTTCCCTCTATTGTAAACAATAAGAAAACAAGTCACATATGATGTAGATTTAGGTATTGGGCAACATGGATCCAAAGAACTGGGATCCCTGAGAAAAGAAAACATACTGTGAGCCTTATGATCATCATTGGTGTTTCCTAGGAGGCACATCCCCAGGAGAACGTGAACAGCCGAAAACAAGCCACACAGAATGGTCTCTGAACTGAGGAGATGGGGATTACAATTTAGTCAAGTTGAGGCAGCTGGAATTTGTGGAGCAGGGCAGCAAATAGAAGGTCTCTACGTAAACAGTTTAAGAATTTGTACAAGGTCCTTTGACTCTATCAAGGAATAGTGAACTATGCATGCATGTGAGGCTGGCAAGGAATAAGTGGGGAACCATATACTGTTAGCTATATGCTATATGCTGTAAGTGGTAATACTGCAATTGAAAAAATATTAATTGAGAACCTTTACGGGGCACCTGGGTGGCTCAGTTGGTTAAGCATCTGACTCTTGATTTCGGTACAGGTCATGATCTCATGGTTTGTGCAGTCAAGCCCAGTGTCAGGCTCTGTGCTGACAGCATGGAGTCTGCTTGGGCTTTTCTCTCTCCCTCTCTCTCTGCCCCACCCCCCAAAATAAATAAACATTGAATATAAAAAAGAACCTTTATACACACTCTCTCTGCAGGCCCACATGTATTAACTGGTTAATTCTACCAAACATTTAAGGAAAACATCAGACCAATCCTATTAAATCTATCATAATAGAAGAGAAAGGAACATTTGCCAACTTATGTTATGAACACTGTGCTTATATAATCATCAAACAGACAAATACAAGAAAAGAAAGCTACAGATCAATAGGCCTCAGGAGCTTTTCCACAAAAATCTTTAACAGAGTATTAGAATGAATCCAGAAACATAGAAAAATTATCATAGTTCAGGACCAAGTGGAGCTTATCCCAGTAATGCAAGACTTCTATAAAATTGAGCATCAAGCAATGTTATTCATCATATTGAGAGTAAAAGAGACCAAGCACAGAATCACCTGAATAGATGCAGAAAAATTATTTGAAAAATCCAGCACCCATTCATGCATGGTTTTTCCTTTCTTGTTTTCTGAAAGTCCCAATGCTTTTACAAAAGCATTTTATTAATACATTTATTATCAAACCTTTACCTGATGCTATGTGAGACATTTATTATAGTCTTTATAATACTTTGACCAAATCTACCTTTGTACTGTATAACTGATTACTGTTAATGTTGATTATTTTTTTATGTTGCATGCCCTTTAATTTTTTTGCTTCTTAGAAGGTTTTCATTTATTTCAATTCTCAGCTTATTCTAATTATTTTATGGAAATCGTAATACTGCTTATCAATACCTTTTGCATACACTGTACTCTACATACTTTCTCCTGGTTCATATTTTGCCTTTTCTTTTTTGTTCTTAATTTCAATGTAGTTAATGTGTGTGGTGTGTGTATGTATATTATAATTTTGTTTTCTAAGTAGCCTTTTGTTATTGAGTACTATTAATGAATTTAAAAAGTTTACTGTCTCTGGATCAATTTCCAAAGAGTATTTACCATGAATACTTGTTGAATATTTATTTTGTTTTTATATTGATTGATAATTTTATATTTATTCTTTAATCTAAAATACAAATAATTTAAACACAACAGTGAACTAAACATCCCTAAAATTAAACCTAAGCAGGTTGTTATGTATTATCTCTCTGAAGTCCATTTGCTATTATTTGGTGTAGAATTTTGCATCTATATTATTGACTAATATTAGAAAAGGATCTTAATTTTCCTTAATCTTTTTTGGAGGGGCATCAAGGCTTCTTTGGCTCATATAATTTATAAGAAATTGATTCTTTTTTATAGTCTGAAAAAAATGTGTAATTTGGAATTAATCTAGTTTCTGAGGTTTTGTTTTTGTTTTGTTTTGTTTTTGTTTTTTTTGTTTTTTTTGCACAAGTTCTTAGGGAAACAGCCTGATTGGCATCATGTACGAGAGTATTACATTAAAAAAAAACTTTTTTCAATGTTAGATTGCTCATTTTTAAAACTTTTTCAAATTAAGTTTATAGTTATTTATAATATTAACATAAATATGTATTTCTTATTTCTAACAAAAATAGGGAGAATATATGTTTTTATTCTTATTGAAAGATCAGTTTTTCTGAGGCTTGGTCAATTTACTAGTATATTCAAAGGGATATATATTTTTTAAGTTTATTTTTTAGAGAGAGAGAGAGAGAGAGAGAGAGAGAGAGCGTGCGAGAGAGAGAGCAAGTGGGGAAGGGCAGAGAGATGGAGAGAGAAAATCTCAAGCAGGTTCTGTGCTGTCAGCCCAGAGCCTGACACTGGGCTTGATTCCACAAACCATGAGATCATGACCTGTATCAAAATCAAGAGTTGGATACTTAACTAATTGAGCCTTTACTAGTATTTTCAAAGGTGCCCCTTCACTAGTATTTTCAAAGGTTCGACTATTGGATTTGTTTATTCTTTCCTTTGTATCTTTGTTTCATTATGTTGATGTACTTGATCAATCTAAGTAAAGATGTTAAAAATGTAAAGATACTAGAATTGCTAGTTTATTCTTGAAACACTACTGCATTTTGCTACAAATATTTAATGATTTATTATTGAGTATGCATATTTAAGTATTCCCTGTCTTTCTTTTGAATTGGAACTTTATGAATAAATTGTGGCTACTTTTATCTCTAATAATATTTTTGCCTTTAATTTTTCGTCTGTTATTATTATGGCCATACCAGCATTCTAGTTTAGAGTATGTGTCTGGCATAACGCTTTGATTATTTTCTTATGTTTGTGACCCTGTGTTATTGTGCTTACTGTTAAATTAGTAATCATTTTACTTGACTTTTTTATACTCTTTTCTTCTATGCATTCTATCCTATAATTTCTCTCCTTTTCTTGCCTTATTTTTTAATGTAATGATTTTTTACTTTAATCCATTACTTCTCTCAACTGACTTGGAAGTTATACACCCTAATCTAAGTAATTTTAGTGGTGATCATGTACTATAGCTAGTGTAACTCAAACCTCTCAACTTACAAAAGATTAACTCAAAATAGTTCATGGAATTAAATTTAAAACATAAAACTCTAAAACTTTTAGAAAACAATAACACAAAATTTTGGGGATGTATGATTAGATAAGTTCATAGACCAAACATGAAAACACCACTTTTCAATAATTAAAAAAAAAAAAGATAAATTTGACTTAACAGTATTATAAAATTTGCTTTACAAAAGACACTGTTAAAAGGATGAAAACAAGTCTGCTAAGAGGAAGAAAATATTTTCAAATCAGATATCCAGTGAAGAGCTAGCATCTAGAATACATATAGGACACTCAAAGCTCAACAGCAAAAAATAATATTACTAGAAAATGGAATGTATCATATTTCCATCCACACACACATATCTCCATCCACTTGGGTCTTCTAAATTTTCCCTCAACAGTGTTTTTTAGTTTTCAGTGTATAGGTTTTTCACATTTTTAAAGACTTATCCTTAAATATTTCATATTCATTGATTCTATTTTAAATTTCAGTTCTTAATGATTTCAATTCTTAATGGTTTATTGCTAGTATATTACCATATAGTTGGTATGCAGTTGATTATTCAGTTTTGGTGTTGGCTCTAACAGCCTTCATAAACTTCAGTTGTTAGTTCTGGTAGGGTTTTGTTTTATTTTTTAGTGAAGTTAATTTATTTTGAGGGAGAGAGAAAACAAGCGTGCATGCGAGCTAGGGAAGGTCAGGGAGAGAGGGAGGGAGAGAGAGACAATCCCAAGCAGGCTCCCCACTGCCAGCACAGAGCCAGACAAAGGGCGGCTTGATGTCAGAAACTGTGAGCTCCTGATCTGAGCTGAAATTAAGAGTTGAATGTTTAACCAACTAGCCACCTAGACACCCCAGTTCTGGTAGGTTTTTGATATCTGACCCTATTTTCTCGATATTATATAATCTGTAAATAAAGACTTTTCATTTCTCTTTTCAGATTTTAATGCCTGTTATTTGTTTTCTTTGTTATTGTACTGGCTAGAACCTCTAATATAATGTGGAATAGAAGTGTTGGAACACTCTCATTTTGATCCTGGTGTTAGGGAGAAATATTCTGTTATTCATCCTTAAGTACGTTTTTAGCTACAAGCTTTTCATAAGTAACTTTTATCAAGTTGTGACAATGTTCTCATTAATTTGCTGATGTTTTTTATAAAGAGTGATCGTGGGATACCATGCTTATTTGCATAAATGCATAATTTTTCTCTTTTAGATTTATGTATGGTAAATTAGGATAATTTTCTAGTGTTAAGCCACTCTTACAATATTAGGATAAACCCAATTTACTCTTGATGTAGTATCATTTTTAAATATTCTGTATGAAATGTATTAATATGTTGTTTAGAATTTTACATATAACTTGATTTGAAATATTGATCTATACTTTTTTATCCCTTGTGATGTCATTTCTGGTTTTAGTATCAGATTATTACTAGCCTCTTAGAATGTGAAAATACTGAATTTTCAATTTTCTGGATGGAATTACAATTTGTTCTTTATATTTTTGACAGAATTCATCAGCATACCCATCTAGGTCTAGAGTTTTCTTTTTTTTTTCTTTTTTTTTTCCAACGTTTATTTATTTTTGGGACAGAGAGAGACAGAGCATGAATGGGGGAGGGGCAGAGAGAGAGGGAGACACAGAATCAGAAACAGGCTCCAGGCTCTGAGCCATCAGCCCAGAGCCCGAGCGGGGCTCGAACTCACGGACCGCGAGATCGTGACCTTGCTGAAGTCGGACGCTTAACCGACTGCACCACCCAGGCACCCCAGGTCTAGAGTTTTCTTAGTGGGAAGGGTTTTAACTAATTTAATTTCTTTAATGGGTGTAATTTGTTCAGATGAGTGAGTTTTAACTAATTTAATTTCTTTAATGGGTGTAATTTGTTCAGATGGGTGTAATTTGTTTCTTGAGTGAGTTTTTGATAGTTTGTGTATTTCAATTGGTTGATTTATTTCAGTTTTTGGTTGTCACTGTTTTGGAATAACATGTATGTAACTTTCCCCTTTTCAAATCAGATTTGCTGAAAAGCAATTTTTATATTTGTGAGTAAGTAGCAGTTTCACGTTGGTCATTTCTGATATTGGCATATTGTGCATTCTCTTTCCTTTTTTTTCCTCATTGGTCTATATAGAGGGTTTTGAATTCTATTGATCCTATCAAAAATTATATTTTTTAAAATTGAAGTATAATTGACATAAAGTATCCTATTAGTTTCAGGTGTCCTCATCATTGTGATTTGTTATTTTTATAAATTATGAAATGATCATCATGGTAAGTCTAGTTACCATCTGTCACCATCTGAAGTTTTTACTTTATTGACTGTTCCCTATGCTGTACATTACATCCCTACAACTTATTTATTTAATAACTGGGGATTTGTACCTCTTAATCCTTTTCACCTAGTTTACCAGCCCCTGCACCCTGTCTCCACTCTGGTAACAAGCAGTTTGTTTCTGGTTATTGAGGAGCTTTTCATTTTGCTTGTTCATTTGTCTTGTTTTTCAGATTTCACATATAAGTGAAATCATGTAATATTTGTCTTTCTGGCCTATTTCACTCAGCATAATACCTTCTGGGTCCACCCATGTTGTTGCAGATGTCAATATCTCATTCTTTTGTATGGATAAATAATATTCCATTGTGTATGTGTATCACATCTTCTTTATCCATTTATCTCTTGATGAACACTTAGGTCACTTCCTTATGTTGGCAATTATAAATAATGCTGCAGTGAACCTAGGGGTGTACATATGTCTTCAGATTTATTCTTCATTTTCAGAAGTGGAAAAGCAGGATTGTGGTGGTTCTATTTTTAATTTTCTGAGGAACCTCCATACTGGTGTCCATAGTGGCTATGCCAGTGTGCAAGGGTTTCCTTTTCTTCACATCCTCTCCCACACTTAACTTTTTGATAACAGCCAACCTAACATATGTCAGGGTTTTTTTGTTTTGTTTTTGTTTTGGTGTAGTTGTAAATGGATTGTTTTCTTAAATTCTCTCTCCAATAGCTCATTATTAGTGTATAGAGATGCAACAAATTTATGTATGTTAATTGTGTATCCTACAACTTTACTGAATTCATCTATTAGTTCTGAGAGTTTTTTGGTGGAGTCTTTAGGGTTTTCTATATATAGGATCATGTCATCTGCAAATAGTGATATTTTTACTTACTTGCTTCCAATTTGGATGTCTTTTCTTTTTTTCCTATTTAGTTGCTGTAGCTAAAATTTTAAATACTATTTGAATAAAGGTGGTGGGAATGGGTATCCTTGTCTTATTCCTGATCAGATATCACCTTTTGATTTCATTGAGTTTTCTATTATTTCTATGTGTAGATCCATATTTACATCTGATTTTATTTTTCTCTGTGTTAAAACTTCTTTTAACATTTTCTGTAGTGGGCCACCTGGGTAGCTCAGTTGGTTGAGCATCAGACTTTCAATTTCAGCTTAGGTCATAATCTCAGGGTTTGTGAGTTCGAGTACTGCATAGGACTCTGCATTGACAGCACAGAGCCTGGTTGGAATTCTCTCTCTCCCTCTCTCTCTGCCTCTCCCCTGCTCATGTGCTTTTCTCTCTCAAAACAAATAAATAAACTTAGAAAAGAAAAAAACTTTTTCTGCAGTGTGGGTATAATGGTGATAATATCTTCAGCTTTGTATGTCAGAAGAAGTCTTCACTTCACCTTCACTTTTGAAATGAATTTTTGCTGGGAACAGAATTTTGCATTGACTTTTCTCCCCCAGGACCTTATATATATTGTTCCACTGTCATACTGCCTGCATTTTTCTTTTCCTGACAGGAAGTCTGCTGTCAGCCTTATCTTTGTCTGGCTATATATGGTGTCATTTTTCCCCCCTAGCTGCTTTCAAAAAGATTTTTTATCACTGGTTTTAAGCAATTTGATTAGATGTACCTTGATATAATCTGTCCTCCTCCTTTCCCATTGTCCAACCCCACCCCTGCCCCCGCTTCCTCCTTCTCCTCATCCTCCTCATCCTCATTTTGTATGTACTTTTGGTTCCTTGTGAACTTTTGGATCTCTGGTTTCATTTATTTTTTTTTATTTTTTTTTTCAACGTTTATTTATTTTTGGGACAGAGAGAGACAGAGCATGAACAGGGGAGGGGCAGAGAGAGGGAGACACAGAATCGGAAACAGGCTCCAGGCTCTGAGCCATCAGCCCAGAGCCCGACGCGGGGCTCGAACTCACGGACCGCAAGATTGTAACCTGGCTGAAGTCGGACGCTTAACCGACTGCGCCACCCAGGTGCCCCTCATTTTTTAAAAAATCAAATTGAGAAGTCTATTTCTTTCTGCTTTCCCTTCTCTTCTTCTTTGAGATTTAAAAGTACACATATATTAGATTTTAGATGTTGTCTTATAGTTGTATTCTGTGTTTAATTTTGTATATATTTTTATTATTATATCTTTACTTTCACTAATCTTGTCTTCTGGAGCAACTATTTTCTCATTAATCTTGCCCAATGTATTTTTTATCAGACATTGAATTGTTGTATTAGAAATTTGATTTAAGTCTAATGTTTTCTGTCTTTTCTTTGGGAACATCTGAAATAGAGTATAAAAATAATTTTAACATCCTGGTCTGATAATTTTAATATTAGATATTTCAATTGATATATTTTTCTCATTCTGTAGATCATAAATTCCTGCTTCTTTGCATGGATGGAAGTAATTGATTTTAATGTCAGACATTGTGTTTTTTTTGTTTTTGTTTTTATTTATTTTTTTTGATACTGGGTATTTTTATATTCTTATATACATTTTTGATCTTTGTCTTGAGATATAATTGAGCTACTTAGAAACAGTTTAATCCTGTTTTTAAATTTTAAATTTTAAAATTTATTAGGTCATACTGGAATAATGCTCAATCTAGAATTACTCTCTAAATCTGAGATGAGACCTTCTATGAACTCTACTCAGTGTCCTGTAAATTTTGAGTTTTCCCAGTCTGGCTAGTGGGAACAGTCACAATTCTTAGCCTTAGCGGGAACAGTCACTATTCTTAGCCTTATGTAAATGTTGAGCAGTACTACATCTAATCCATTTAGATGTCTCTTTATTTGGCTCCAGGTGTAGTCCCCTTTCCAGCTTGCACTCTTTCTCTCTCTCAAAAATAAATAAACATTAAAAAAAGTAAAAAAAAAAATAAATGAGAGTAATTATGGTTTATTTTACTTCATTCTGACCAGAAATACAAGTTTTCCATCAAAGGAATTTCTAAAAGGCATATTTTTGATATTAAAGAAAGAACGGTGAAATAATTCTGTTTATGGTCAGGATGAAGTAGTTAGTTTCAGTGGATATAAAATTCTGTGCTAACATCAATTTCCCATAGCATGCTAACAATATTATTTCATTTCTTTTCACTCCCATGCTGCTGTTGTGAAGTAAGCTGTCAGTTTGATGAGGTTTTGAGGTGACAGAGGTTTGTGGGGTTCGGAGCTGATGGCCAAGAAAGAATTCTTGAAGATGTCTTTGGTGCCAAAATGTGATTTTAGGGGCGCCTGGGTGGCACAGTCGGTTAAGCGTCCGACTTCAGCCAGGTCACGATCTCGCGGTCCGTGAGTTCGAGCCCCGCGTCGGGCTCTGGGCTGATGGCTCAGAGCCTGGAGCCTGTTTCCGATTCTGTGTCTCCCCCTCTCTCTGCCCCTCCCCCGTTCATGCTCTGTCTCTCTCTGTCCCAAAAATAAATAAATGTTGAAAAAAAAAATTTAAAAAAAATAAAAAAAAAATAAAAAAAAATAAAAAAAAAAAAACAAAATGTGATTTTATTAAAGCACAGGAACAGGAGCCATGGATAGAAAGAGATGCACTCGAGGTAAAGTCAAAAGAGAAGTTTCCAAAGGGATTTTCATATGCTAAAGACTCACAGAGTATCTGAGGCCTAGCTATTGTCAGGCTAAGGTTGTTTTTCCCTTTAGCAAAGCATTAACATTAAGAAAATAGGGAGTTCTTGGACTTTAGGCAATTGGTGGGATTGCCTTTTTCTTCTAAACCAGTAGAGACTCTCTCAGTTTAACCATTTGTTTTTTGCCTTTTCCTGGTTTGGGGTAGTGGAGAGTGTCCCAGGGGTGTGTGCTAGCTTATACTTTGCCCTCAGACTGCCTTAAGCTCCCTATCAGGTTTGTTATTCTTTAAGTAATCTACCTTCTCTCCTTGGTTGCTTTTAAGATATTCCCATTGTGGAAATATTCTGATTATGATTTTATTGGTCTCATTTGTAGTCCTTTGACTTCGTACTGTTTAGAATTCAGTGTTGTTTCCTAAAAATGAGATTGGTTTAAATTCTCCTAGTTTTTTAATATTTCTACTTTTTATCATTTCTTTATTTTTAAAGCATGTTTTCAATAAACTTCAATAAAGTAAATATTTGGAATACTCTTGTACCATTGTCCTCTCTTAATCTTCCGTCATGCTGATGTTATCTGAATTATTAGTTCTGAATGACTTCAGGTTTTCTATTTATACCCTTAGCCTTTTCTTTTCCTAAGCTACAAATTTTTATAAGATATTTGTTTACATTTATTTCATATATCTCCTGTACTATTTTATGAATTTGTTTCTCTTATTTACTGATTTGGAGTTTGTTCATCAATCTACTATAATCATTTTTATAGCTTTATTATTTTTTCTCCATGATATTTTCAATGCCCATTTTATTTCTTTAATATTATTAAACATCTTGTGGTGGTTAATTTTGTGTATCAACTTAACTGGCTCACAGAGTGCCCAGATAATTTAGTTAAACATTATTTGGTATTGCTATGAGGGTGTTACTGTATGAGATTCACATTTTTGTTAGGCTGAGGAAAGCAGATTCCCTTCCTTGTGTGGATGGGCTTCATTGAATCAGTTGATGGCCTGAATAAAATTTTAAAAAGGTGAGTCAGAATTCTTTCCCTCTTCTGGACTGTCTTTGAGTTGGGACAGAGGTCTTCTCTTGCTTTCAGACTTGGAACAGAACTTATACCATAAGCTTCTATCTAACACGCACACACACACACACACACACATATATAATCAATAGTCTATATATATATGTTCTGTTGAAAAAGTATATGTATCACATATTTGTTCTGTTTCTCTGGAGAATCCTAAGTACATTGTGTTTATATTCTTTGATTATTTTAATATTTTCTGTTTATGTAAGTCTAATTCTTCTTTTATTTATTTATTTATTTATTTATTTTTAACTATCTAGTAAAAATCATTGAGTTTTTTAAAAATGCTTTTCTCCAAAAAACGTTTTAATTCTCTTTATTTTCCTGGGTGATGTCCAAATGAGCCCATTTGAATTAAATTTAGACACCTTTCATTGTGATGTTGTTTCAGGAATAATTATAGTGTAAATTAGGTCCTTAAATCCATAGATGGGTAGACTTGTTATTAGGATGTATTTTGTGACACATACCCACTCAGATTTAAGAAGCAACAAGAGTTTCAACATTTCCTTCTGCAAGAGAATTATATTTTCCCTACAACTGCTAATCCTTACTTTATATGTGCTCTCTAATCACATGTCCCATTCTGTCTGGGTTTCACACTTTGCCTTCTATTTCCAAGTTGGAGGCCGTTAGAGATTGACAGATGACCCAGAGGCACACATCAACTGCAGTATTTGTTATCTTGTTTCATGAAGTTCTGGAGTTTCTAGACTCTGAAAATTTTTCTTACTTTCCTACTTAGTTACTCCATAAGGAAGTTGTTTTTGTTTCTTTATTTTTTGAGTGTATCCAATATTTTTAGATGTATCATAGCAGGAAATTTTCATAACATGAATTTCTAAAGCAGTATGAAATAATGTCCTTTGTTATTCTATTCATTGGCTGAATGTTGAATTGAAAAAGGAAGCCTAAAAGAACATGATATGGCTATTTATTTGATGGGCTTATTTTACATATATAGAGATAACTGCAGTCTTTAATAATTATTGAGAAGCTAATTCTATATTTTTAACCATGTATTTTTTGTATCAAATTTTATAAGGTAGTTACTGAGGTGACTGTATAATTTAAAAAACAGAATGGCAATAAATAAATACATACATAAATACATAAGTGAATCAATAAATAAATCATGAATGTGTTTCTAAATACTATAAAATCTTTGGGAGGATTGTGAAAAATTACATTATCTTTGAGAGAATTGAAAAAAATGGCACTAATGTTTGGCAAGATAAAGACAAGTTAATGTAGCGGCAGCAATATTATTTGACTGTGGATAGAAAAAAAAAGTAAGGTACCATCCTCTTCCCTACTAGTAGGGAAAGGGTGTAAATGAAAAGAGGCATGGAAAAGAAAGAATGAACTGTAAGAGAGTATAATATATCTGGCCTGCCCCTAAGGAGGGTTAAGATTCTTCTCCTCTCAATGAAGTCTCTGTATTGCCTTTGATATTAAATCATAGTTGCCTTTTAATAAAAGTTTTATATTAAATTCTCTCTCTGCTGAACACTTTTTAAATGACAAAAGCAAATGGCAGCATATACTCTCTAGATAGGTGATGTCTTTATTTGGGGGGAAAAGGTAATTTTTGTAATAATGGCTGTCTAGCCACTGTTTCCCAAGTTAAAAGCAGACAAGCTTTACAATGTGCCTTATCTTACTGCCTAGTAGCTTCCTCATTCTTTTATGGCAGTTCTTAGGTCTTAATTATCTCCAAAGTCCTCAATATGCTTAGTACAGACCATAGCCCATTTGGGGTGCTTAAATGTATTTGTTACAAGATTGGACAAATGAAGCACCCTTTGGCTTAGACCTGAAAATTAAAGATAAATATTCAAAATAGAAGCATTTCTGTGTCCAAGTCAAAAAAGGCAAATCAAGGAAAGGAATTATGGGATCACTAAAATTTATTCCCATTGTACTAGTTAACTTCAGGCATCATTCCCCACATTGATGAAGTGCTTTTGGAAAACCTGACTTTTAAAAAAATTGTTTATGATTATTTTAAATCATTTTTACAATCTACATCTACAATTAAGCACAAGAAAAGGAGTTATAAATATCTTTTGAAAATTATCACAAATCTCTAATGTTAATTATATATGAAAGTAGATTTTTCTCCTATGTTATAATATTTTCAAAGATTAAATATATTAAATATGAAAAGGTCTATATGCTGTTGTTTTTTGGATATGCATTTAAAAGTATATTAGAAAGATACTTAGAAGGCTAGTGCATTGAAATGTTTCTTAATTGTAGAACTATAGATTTGGAAAGAACCTAAAATGTTAATTAAATTTATTTTCCATTTATAGCTTAAATGCTTAAATTATTTGTATATCTTCCTATTTTTAATTATCTCTGGAGACTAATCTTTTTTTTTTTAATGTTTATTTACTTTTGAGAGAGAGAGAGAGTGAGAGCAGGAGAGGGGCAGAGAGAGGGAGACAGAGGATCTGAAGCAGGCTCTGTGCTGACAGCAGAGAGCCCTACCGGGGGCTTGAACCCAGGAACTGTGAGATTGTGACCGGAGCCAAAGTCAGATGCTTAGCTGCTGATCCACCCAGGCACCCCGTCTGAAGACTAATCTTAAAACAAACTTGGTAACTCTGTCTGGGATGAATAATCCCAACTTAGAAAACTTTTCTCCATTCATATCTGATATGTGTAATGTCCTTCATGCTATAAACAGTCACTAGAGAAAAAACAAAAAAACAAAAACAAAAACAAAACAGAAAAACGACTGTTGTTTTCAGAGTAATAGTTCTCAAATCATGTCAACTTCTGTCATTTGATTTAAAAAAATAATAAATGGTGTATATAATTCTTTAACATAGGGACTTTAAAATTTTGGATGTCATGGGGCACTTGGGTGGCTCAGTTGATTAACCGTCCGACTCTTGATTTTGGCTCAGGTCCTGATTGCCAGTTTGTGAGATCAAGCCCTGGGGGATGGACCCCGTATTGGGCTCTGGCTGACAGTGTGGTGCTACTTGGTATTCTCTCTCTCCCTCTCTCTCTGCCCCTCTCCCCCCCTCTCAAAATAAATAAATAAACGTTTAAAAAATATGGATGTCATGATGCAAGTATTGCTACTTGTCAGTCACCATTTTGAGTGCTTTAAATTTATTTAATATTCATTCACAATGATAGTATACCATTTGCATTATTAATCGCTACTTTTCATATCAGAAATCTCTGGAGTCCACAATAACTCCACACCTATAATAACTTGAATGTGAGTTTGAGGTGTCCTCTGTAGGGTAGGAAAAACTTTTCTTCTAGTCTCTTAGATTCAGTTCTGGGCCCAGCAAATTAAACTGACAAAAGACAGATTAATAGGTTTATTAAAAAGGTTATTAAAAAGGTTTATTTTGTATGCATATGGAACCAACAAAAGAAGTGGCTGGTTGGTTAAATATTTAAAGTTGAAAATTTATATACCTCATTTGGTAGAGGAAAGGAATGGGGAGAAAAGAGTATAAAAGAAGAACAAATACGTTTCCTTACTAGAGGGGAATGGGTTTTTAGGAGAACAGATGGGAGATAAAAAAGTGTATGATAGTATTCTTCGATACAGGTATGAATAGTCTTCTTTCTCCTTCAGGACCATCAAATTCCCCTAGAAAGAGGATTTATGTGCTCCCATTTCACTGAACTTACTACTGTTAGTCAGATAAGGAAAATTCTGAAAAGACTTTTTTCTCTATCTGTTGAATCTCAAATGTTTACAGCTTCAAATAACCTTTGTGCAAACTCTGGGATTCCAAGTGGGTTCCTCCACTTCCATGTGTTTACAATACAGAAGGGAAAATACTGCTCATTATATAATTATTGAATACTCGCATTTGTTTGCAGAAAATCTTCATGTAATATGTTCCCTGTGCGTTCCATGAGGAGTAATTTATACTTCCATTTTTCTATTTATTCTACAGATAACACAATTAGTAATCTGCTTTCAGTATCACCTGCAGGGACAGAAGTCTCTTTCCTATTCTAGGGTATAAATTTAAATATCCAGTGGCCTATCTTATAGGTTTTATATTTATAACTGAATACAAAGCAAAGTCATAGGTTTCTCAACTCTTGGGATTCATGCCAGTTAGAGGAGGCTCTTATGACATATGGAGGCAAGAAGCTAGGTAATTGTTTTGTAGTGTTTTTAAATACCCCATAAATACAGTGAAGAAACATCCTAGTTTTCTCATAAATTGAGAAAAGTCTCAATTTATGTCTGCTGTACTGAGGTCCCATAAGTGTCCTGGTTTGGATGATAAACTAGGTGGTTATGTTCCCTATAAACCTACTTCTGATAGTGTAGTTGTTATCCTACTGACCTTTAGAGGAGAAAAATACTGGGAGGCCAGTGCATGTTTCTTTAGCTGTAGCAGGTATCCTGAAATGAAAATCTGCATTAAAATGGCAAAGTAAAAATAGAAGTATGAAAATGGTAACACAAATAAAGGGACATGTAATCTCTAAAATACTCCATAAAATATTACTGAAGTAAAATTTCACAGAACAGATAAACTCTATAGGTAGGTGTTATCGTTTACAAATTGCTTCACAAATTGTGAATGGTGACAGATAAATGAACTCTCAACTCATTTCACAATGCTAAGATTAAAATCAATGTTACTTCTCTGATTGCTATAAAAAGTATTGGCTTTTTCACTGTACTGCAGATTTTTAACCCTATTATCCCAGAGACAATGGCTTTCAAACTGTGATATAAATGAGAATTTAATACACTGCCAATCATGTCATATCTATATTCACAACAAGAAAAATCAAATTCACTTCTCAGATTTTGCTAAAGTTGTATGCTAAAGTTATAAATATGGTCTCATTGATTCTTCTAAAAAAAGGGTTAATTGAATTTAAAGTAGATTGGAACGATATATTCATTCATTCTGACAGTCTCTTTATCCCCCTAAAAAAGTTTAGGGACTTATTTTGTTAAAAATTGACATATAAAATATTAGTATTACACAACACTTTTTCTGAAATATTATTTAGTATTCACTCTTATAGGATTAGGTGATTAATACAACATATTTATTGGTTGAGATGGTAAATTATACTGGTTAAATCCATCAGCTATTTTCTCATTGCTTATCATCATTATTAACCATAATTTCTGGTGTTGCCAACATAGAAAAATTTTAAAATGCCATACTTATACTAGCAATATTGTGATTAATAAAATTATTTTTAAAATATCTTTCACTTTGTTACAATATCACTTGACTTATTTTCAAAGTACTCATGTATCAAAGCTAGACTGTTAATTAAAAACTATTTTAAGTTCTAGTAAAAATACAAATTTAGTCATTTTATTCATCATTATCAAATAATCTATAGTGTTTTAGTAACACATTTATTCAGTCCTTTATATGAAATCATTTCAGTTATTAAAGTTAGTTTGCTTTAATTTTTCTTTTAAAAATATGAAGAAATTTAAACTACCAGTATATTTCAAAGAATGAAAATTATATTAAAATTAATTGCTTTTGAAAGGCTCAAGTTAAATATTCTTTCCATTGTATTTACAAGTTAATTTTCTGAATTTTTAAAAGAATTATTTGTATTTTTAATGCCAGATTTGGTTTCCTTTTATAAAATGATGTATACACACTGTGAAACTCTGGAAACATGAAATTATAAAAATGCTCTACAATGCCACCATTCGTAAACAACTACTATTAATTTTTAAAATTTTTTTAATGTTTATTTATTTTTGAGACAGAGAGAGACAGAGCATGAACAGGGGAGGGGCAGAGAGAGAGGGAGACACAGAATCTGAAACAGGCTCCAGGCTCTAAGCTGTCAGCACAGAGCCTGACAAGGGGCTCAAACTCACGAACCATGAGATCATGACCTGAGCCGAAGTCGGACGCTTAATTGACCAAGCCACCCAGGCGCCCCAATTTTTTTTTTTTTTTTAATAAGCTTCACTCCCAGCCTGGAGTCCAACATGGGACTTGAACTTGCAACCCTGAGATCAAGACCTGAGCTGAGGTCAAGAGTTGGATGCTTAACCCACCGAGTTACCCAGGCACCCCTACTATTTTTTTTAAATTTTTTTAAACATTTATACTTCTTTTTGAGAGACAGAGGGAGACACTGTGTGAGTGGGGGAGGGGCAGAGACAGAGGGAGACCCAGAATCTGAAGCAGGCTCCAGGCTCTGAGCTGTTAGCACAGAGCCCAACATGGGGCTCGAACCCACCTACTGTGAGATCATGACCTGAACCAAAGTTGGATGCTCAACCAACTGAGCCCCCCAGGCACCTTTAGACACCCCTACTATTAATATTTTTCTATTTCATGGCATTTTTTTCCATTTGCTGATGCCAGGTTTTATATGCAGACTTAAAGAGCCTTCTGTGAGAACATCTTCCTTCAGTCTTCAATCCCTCTAAATCTCACTTAGGAGTTAATGTTACTGACAGTAAAAGTGGTGTGTCTGCACAGTATTTCTTTGGTTCCATTGAGCCTGCCACTTACTAAACTTGAACCTAATGTCATTTCCTACTTTGTCTTGCTCACTTAAGAACCTGAGTCGAAATACCCTCAATACGATTATCACATAACGAGGACAGGACAGATTACAGCTTTCCAAATGAATTTTGGATTACTTGGAGACATTCTTGGTGGTGACAACACAGGGGTAATGCTATTGTCATTTAGTGTGTGGATCCAGGGAAGCTAAACATCTTGTGATGAACAGGACATTTCCAGTCCAAAAGACAAACCCTTACCCATTGTGAGACAGAAAGCCTTTAAGAAGAGTGTTTGTACTTTTAGAAAAAAATCTTTAAGAATTTTACAATATTAAAAATGTATGCTTAGGATATGAGAGTATATGTGTTGGTTCTAAGCATCTTTCCTCTTCTGAGTACTGTTACAAATTATTTTTCTCAGTAAACTTCACCTTCCATGATTGGGGGGGTTGTGACATCTTTCCTAACCACGTTGTAGATGGCACATATCCCCTTCATTTACTTGTTTTGTTGTTGTTTGTGGATGCAAAGAATGGGAATATAATAATAGATGTGTTTTACCAACCTTAACCTCCACCTGAGGATGTTTAAATGATGTGAAAAAGGAGGACGTGAAATAAGTGGCACAGTAATGGTTCTAAAAAGAAGAGTGGGACTAAGATGTCTGATATATTTGAAAGAAAAGATTTTCTATAGGGAGGGACTATGTCATTCACTGCAGAAAAGGAGAATAGAAAGGGTGGATCTTATTGCCAATAAGGAATAAGGAAATTAGGATTCTTTTGCTTATTAATGATATTTTCTTCAGTCTAAATCTCTCTCCTAAATTGTAGACCCTTCTATTGAACTACTTGTTCAACTTTGCTACCTAACTGGCTATTCTATTACCTCAACCTTAAAAACAAAATAAAACAGAACTGAATTTGTGACCATCTTCCTGAAAAGCTGCTTTATTGATAGCCTTTCTCATCCCATTTCACCAAAACTTGTCTTTGCATTTGGACAGATTAAGGACATTGGAGTCATCATTGACTCCTCACTTCTTTTGCAATCCAAGTTCAATACATCATAAAATGGTATTGAATGTACCTTAAGAACATAAAATATGACCATTTCTTACCTCTTCCACTGTTCTAATCCTGGAACAAGCCACTACCATCTGTTACTTGGATTTCTGTAATAGAATCTAATTGGTCTTTCTGCTTTTATTCTTATTTCGGAGAGCCAGTTTCTATTCCAGCATACAGAGTGTTCTTTAAAATACCTAACCTTGATCTTGTCATTCTTCTGCTCAAACCCTGCAGTGGTTCTGCATGTCAGGCAGAATAAACACAGTATCACAGTCTTCTTCATGATCTTACTCTGTGAGCTGTCTTATTATTCTCTCCCTTTAGTCTGCTCCAGGCTCACTATCTTCGTAGTTAGTCCACGCTTTGACCGTATGGTCTATGTACTGGAAATCTGCCAGGAATATCCATATCCTTTATGTTCACGACTAACTTGTTCATCTCTTTCTGGTCTCTGCTCAAATGCCCACTCTTATTTGGTCTATAATTAACCACACTATTTAAATTATTTTAATGTTTATTCATTTCTAAGAGAGAGTGGGGGGAGGAGGAAGAGTGTGCGCAGCGGGGGGAGCAGCAGAGAGAGGGAGACACAGAATCTGAAGCAGGCTCCAGGCTCTGAGCCTTCACCACAGAGCCAGACTCAGGGCTGCAACTCACAGACCATGAGATTGTGACCTGAGCCGAAGTCAGAAGCTTAATGGACTGAGCCACCCAAGCACCCCTCCCTGCACTATTTAATACCTCCTGATTTCACTTACCTTTTTTTCCTTCTTTTTTTTTTCTTTTTTTATTCCTATGGTTATTCCCTTTGAACAAGATATTTTCATTCATTTGTTAGGTTTACTCTTACTGCATGTCTTCCCCAACCAGAATGTAAGCTTCAAAGTGCCAGAAAGCTTGTCCGTTTTATTCACTGGTTTCAACTGCCTAGAACAGAGTCCAGCACTGAGTAGGTGCTCTGGAAGTAATTGTTGATGAAATCAATACATGAATGCATGAATATGAAGTTGACAGGGGACATTATCTGTTGAGATTAAAGGATAGGGTGGGACATGCTGGCATTTCTTTTTCTTCTGCAATATCAGTTTTTTCTTCATTATTGTTTTATTGTTGATGTATAAACATATTGCAATGTCTCTGCTCCCGTAAAGGATAGCCTCCTTTGGTCACATATTTTCTCCAGTGACTACCCCTTTTTGCTACATTGTAGCAAAATTCTAAAAAATATTTATCTTTTCTATCTCCACTCCCACACCACCCCCCCATCATTCAGTTCTCAACCCAAGTCTCGACCATTTACTTGTTTGAAACCGCTCTTTTCAAGCCTCCAACAACTTGCGCATAAGGCAAATGTTAATGACCACTTATCAACCCTTAGCATATTTTGTATCTCACATTTGGTACAGTGGGTCCTGCCTCTTTTCTTGGAAATATTTCTCCATGAATTTGTGGTTCTCCTCCTTCCACTTGGAATACTCCATTAAATTCTTTCTTCTCCCTGCTTTTTAAATGTTGGAGAACTCCATTCTTCAAACTCAAAGTCTTCTGCAGTTACTCTGCAGTTCAACTAATCCTATGCATTTTATTATAATTTATATGGTAAATGCTCCCACATATACATCTCTATTGGCCATATAAACTATGGTCCAGACTACCGACTCATGTATAACAGTTGCTTGGTATCTTGACTTAACTTTGCTGTTTTGACCTCTGTATTTCTGCCCTATTCTCTCTTTTTAGTCTCTTCTATACAAAGCAGTCACAAAAATATATTTAAAAGGTAAGTTAGGTTACTTTTATCATATATATAAAACAAACACTTTTTCATACCCTTCCAGGTTCTCTTTGGATTGGCCTATATCTGCCTTTCCAAAACTATTTCCTCCCAATCTTATTTTCACTTCATCTGCTTAAGCTACCCTGACCTTAATATCCTCATCTCAAAATTGCTTCAGTTACTGTTCCCGCAGTTTATTGTCACCATGACTCATCCTAGTTTCTGTTCACATGTTACTTTCTTAAATGTTACCTCCCTATCAAATGCATCATCTGTTGCTGGTTTTGTAGCAATAAATACAACCCAAATTAATATTATTTTTGTGTTCACTTGATTGTTATCTATTTTCTCTTCTCTAATCAAGCTTCATGTAGGCAAGGATCATGACTGTTTTATTCGTTTGTTAAAATATATTTGATCTGTATATAAGTAAAAGGATGTTTAAAAGGAGGCTTGCATGCCATGAAGTTTAAGATAAACAGATATGTCAGGGATCCCTCAGTCCATCCTCAAGCTTCATGTCTCACTAGAATGACTTAGAAATGGTGTTTTGTTTTTCAGTAGAAGATTACAGGTTAAAATTAGCAACAGAAAAAGGCACATAAGCAACATCTAGGAGAAACTAGGCACAAGCTTCCAGGTGTCTTCTAGTGGAGTTGCAAGGGTATGTGTAATTCTCCTGGTGACAGTGTGTGACAACACTTTGCATGTGTTACATGCACAGTGTTGTCAGTCAGAAGTTCACTCATGCTTTGTTTTCCATGTTTGTATTGGAGGTCAGTCATATAGGCATGTTATGTAATGTAGCACCTGCATGACACAGCTGCATGACTCAGCTACTCAGATTCCAGTCCCTCCAAGCAAAAATGAGCATAACATACTATGAATCATATTGCTAGCATAAACTGCCTGATTGAACTGGTCCCTTATGGCCTAAGTCCTTAGGCATAGAAACACACACTTACAAGGTAAAATATTCCAAAGGCTCAGAGCTCACCTTCCATGAGCTGTTTTAACTAGTTCGTTTTTGTGAATGTGCAGAGGTCAAAGGACCTACGGTCGCTGAGTTAACCCTTTATTGCACAATGGGGAGTAAGTTAAATAGAAGCTATGGGTTTTAAGTAAGATAACCTCACTTTGCATGGTTCTGATATGCACACATTTAAGTTGCCATGGTTTAGATAAAATAACCCCCATCCTCCCAACAACATGTTTTAATACCACAAAGTAGTAACTGTAATTACATAAAGTACAATTTTCCTGCTAGTTCTCAGTCTGCAACTATGTATGTAAACAACAGATGTCTGTCATGATTTCTTTGACTCAGTTTATACACAGATGGCAAAGTGTATAGTTGTGTTACCTCCTTGTCTTCCAGTGATAAACCTAGTACACAAGGCAAAAATGGAAATACATATATGAGACATATGCATGTTGTGCACATTTTTGGATGGTGTACATAATAGTCTATATATTATTTAAGGTACTTTAAAGACATTATACATATGTATATAATATAGGTAGATATTATAGCTGAAATAGCTAACCTTGGGAATGTTGATAGTGCCACCATCCAAGAGACTATAAATACACTGCCCGGGGAACTTAGTGAAGGTGAACTAATCAACATAAATGAGAAAACTGGTCATGGTAAAAGGGTGAAGATGACCCAGAGAATGTGAAAATGACAACAAATTTCATACTAAAAAAACTCTTGGATATTTCATGACATTTAAAGTGCAAAGGATAATTATATGACCTGATAGTGATAGATAGTGTAGCTAACACTACACTGGAAATTACATGGCAACATAGAGCTGTATCAAATCAGCTCTTTGTACACCTTATACTTACACAATGTTACAGGTCAGTTTTGTCTCAAAAAAATTTTTTTTAACAGTGCAAAGGACAAAATGTCTAAGATCCTAACTTAGAAAGGAGGATGACAATTCACTAAGGCATTGAAAATATGCTTGCTTAGTATTATAATTTATACAGCAAGAAGAAGGCAATCCCTCTTTGAACTGTTCTTGATGATTGTTTTACAAAGAAAACATTTTAATCCTCTATCCTTTCAGTAGTTCAAATTACAGTGTGCTAAATAAATATTAGTTTTACTAAATTGTGTTTATTTCCTCATACATCTATAATCAACAGTATGAGAATTTTTTAATGTTTAACAAAAATTTGTTAAAGGTCGTGGAAGAATCATAATTTTTCCAATTGAATATTAAGATTATCTTACATAGTTTCAGTGTTCATAGACATTTTTATGACACTGTACTGGCATACAAAGCAAAAACTGCATGTATTTAACAAAAATCATAAAATTCTAATTGATTATTTGTATTGTCCATTTTGCCTTCATAAATTTCCCTTGGAAAATTTTTCTCTTAATGGGTTACTGAAAGACAAGTGTGTGACTTGCGTATTTTATTTAATAAGCACCAGAACACAAATTTAAAAACAAAATAAAAATAATCCATTGGACATAATTTCTTTGAAATAAATGAGGAGTTTAGACTGAAATAAGAGATGAGATAATTGAATTAAAAATGTAAATGCATGTACCATCCTTGACTTTTAAAATGTTTTCATCCCACTAAAGCAAATACTTACCTAAAAAGATCAAACAATTTAGCTGTATTTACATACCCCAGTTCCCTAATTGCTAGCCACTGACTTGTGCTTTCCATTAGCTGCATACTTTCCCTGATTTTTCCTCATTTGTATTTCTGTTAAACTCTGCACTGTTTCCTAACATTTTTAAACATTAGTCTTATTTGTAGCTATTTGATAATTTTATCTAGTAGGAAATTTATACTTAATATAACTTCTATGAATATCATAGAACCGTGTCACAGTGCACTTTCTATTGTTCTTCACACTAAAGAGAAATTCACCAGCTGTAGGAGAATATTAGAGTTTTAGAATGTAAGCCTTTGGGGCGCCTGGGTGGCGCAGTCGGTTAAGCGTCCGACTTCAGCCAGGTCACGATCTCGCGGTCCGGGAGTTCGAGCCCCGCATCGGGCTCTGGGCTGATGGCTCAGAGCCTGGAGCCTGTTTCCGATTCTGTGTCTCCCTCTCTCTCTGCCCCTCCCCCGTTCATGCTCTGTCTCTCTCTGTCCCAAAAATAAATAAACGTTGAAAAAAAAAATTAAAAAAAAAAAAAAAAAGAATGTAAGCCTTTAATTTTTTCTCTAGCTGTATGCATTATTTTAATAGAATTATATATATGTGCAAGCTGTTTCAGCATATGATGAAAGGCAATGGGTCCCTGTATGGATTTTTAGGTGCTTTCAAAGCTTTGAGTCAAACTAAAACTAATTGGTGCACTTACAAATCAAACTTAAGGCTTTCACATTGCTCTACCTTTCTGTAGTGGATTGTATTCGATAGATTTCTAATAACTTTTTAAAAAGTTTGTTTATTTATTTTGAGAGAGAAAGAGAGAGAACATGTGTTTGGGTACGTGAATACAAGCGGGAAAGGGGCAGAGAGGGAGAAGGAGGATCCCAAGCAGGCTCTGCCAGTGCACAGTCCAACCTGAGACTCTTAACACCAACCCCGAGATCATGACCTGAGCCCAGATCAAAAAGTCTGATGGTTAATCGACTGAGCCACCCAGCTGCCCTTCTAACATATTTTTTAAAAAACGTATTTTTTTAATACTGTGTTTCCACTTTGACTTCAAAAAAATTACAAGGACTATAACTTTGTGGCTATTATTTCAGTCAGATTCAGTATAATTGTGATGCTTCGCAATGAATAATGTAAATATAGGTTTTTTGATTGAAAGAAAAGAAATGACTTTCATATGTGCATTTAGGTGTGTTATTTGGTACTTCTTCTCTAATGTTAAGTTTTTTTTTTTCCTTTAGTTTAGTTTCAAACAATAATTATTAGGAATTTTTTTTATACTCTAATCAGTTGGTGATATTTTCCAGAAATTTGTCTGTAACAGTGATTTCCATGGACTGCTTATCATTATGGTGCTCTTTATGCATATAGCTTGTTTTGCCAAGTGTAAGAAATATTTACTTAGATCATTTTGATATATGATTAAGGGAAGAGCAAACTGAACTTAATTGAAAACATATTATAGAAATTGATTTTTAAGTCTACCATATCTTTGAGACTTTTTCGCACCTCTTCTCTAGATGGTTGTAGTTATATAGACTTCTGCATTACAGGAGTGGAATTCAGTGATTTATCACTTACAAATAACTTCCAGTACTCATCACATATAAGCATTTTGTTGCCATATGTATTTTCATTGTAACACTTCTCTTCATATTGTTCTCTTCCTGTTTAAAAAGAAAAAAACATTTAGACTTAGTAGCTTAAATTCCACTACTGTGGTTACTAGGAGACAAGAAGGCATACTGAGACACAACATTTCTCTTTTCTGGAATTTAGTTTGAGTACAAAAGCTGAATATGAAATACACATGTCTTCACTATTACCTTCTTGGTAGGATGAAATTTATATCCTCAAAATGACTTCAGTATGTCACTGAGCACACCCTGAGCCTTATTTCTATATTACTCACGAAAAAACAAAAACAACCCTCCCCCCAAATAAAAACAACAAAACCTTTTTTAAGAGGAGGAGAGTGAGTTAGTTACTCTTTTAAGTTATTCATTAGGATCTCACTGATTTGCCTTGTGACGCTATTTTATTTTATTTTGTTTTATTTTATTTTATTTTATTTTATTTTATTTTATTTTATTTTGTTTATTTTTTTAAGTTTATTTATTTGAGGGGCAGGCAGCAAAAGGGGGAGAAAGAGAATCCCAAGTAGGCTACTTGCTTTCCAAGCAGAGCCTGATGCAGGGCTTGAACCCCTGAACTGTGAGATCATGACTTGAACCAAAATCAAGAGTCAGGGACTTAACTGACTGAGCCACCCAGGTGGTCTGGTGGTGCTAACATTTTAAAGTCAAAAGATTTTTGTGAATCCAAAAGAAAAAAAATGTAAAGATTTCAAAGGCCTTTTTGTTTGGACTTTTAAAAAACTTGTAATTAGTCAAAGTAATAGAAATTGCCTATTTCTACTTAATTTCTTTTTATATTTAGCCACTGTATCTATGTTTGTCACATGTATATAGCCATATAAGTTTATGAAAATTATTACCTAAATGAGTTAATATTTCTCTTGTTTTTGTAACTTTTATTTACCTTAAGTAAATAATATGTGTATATGCATGTGTACACACATATTTTTGTAAATTCACATTTTACTATATATTTGGAAATAAATAAATCATAAAAATGTTGAAAGTAAAAGTATTTGCAAAAATACGATTTACTGGTCAATGAGGAGATATTTTATTCAGGCTATTGAAATAATAATTTGTCATCAATGACAGATATCTCCAATAAAAAGAGGCAGGCTTGCAGGCTTCTAGAGCTAGTGACATGGGACTCATTCATGATTCTCAGAGGAGTTACAGAGACAAATGGACAGTGTTACCTATCTGATTTCCAGTCTTCATATATATCTTTTATGAGTATATAAATGACATCTTTATTATGTGAAACACTGAATATATCTGAAATCAACTAGTTTTCATACAAATACTGCTTTCTTTTCTCTTAAACATAGACTGCTAGATATTTCTGTAACTTACTCTAAAGAATTATAGAAATTTATATCCCTTATGTAACATATTAGTATAAAATACAGTGTCTTTTTTAATGTTTGTTTATTTTTGAGAGAGACAGAATTTGAGTGGGGGAAGGGTAGAGAGAGAGGGAGACACAGAATCCAAAGCAGGCTCCAGGCTCTGAGCTGTTAGCACAGAGCCCGACGTGGAGCTCGAACTCACAAATTATGAGATCGTGACCTGAGCTGAAGTCAGATGCTTAACTAACTGAGCCACCCAGGCGCCCCTAAAATACAATGTCTTTTAAAGCCTATTTAGTACTAATCAGATGAGCAAACAGAAAGACATTTAAATAGTAAATGATGCACACTAATGTAATAAAAATATTTTTAAACCATATAAGAAGCTTGGAGATCAAAATTCATTTAAAGCGGTAAGATGTACACATCCAATTAATAGAATATGATATTAAGCAGTATGAGAATCACTGCTTTCATAACACAGAAAAGATTGAAAACAATCAAAATGTTTATCCATAAGCCCTTATTACTTTATACGTCTAACTCAGCATTAAAGAAATATTTAATAATTTTAGTTTCATATAAGTAGTATGTGATGTTTCTATTTGCCTCTCTTTTTCTGTTTCCTCACACCATCTCTGAATATATTAGACAAATGACAATGGAGGGTAGAAGTTATTGGCTTAGATATTTTAAAGGATAAAAGACTAGAAAATGTAGATTTATGATATATCTTGAAAATAGCAATTTACTAGAGGATTGGAAATTTATAGGAACAGTCATTGAATCAAATTCATTAAATTGCTTAACTAAGTTAAGCAATTTAATAGGTGTAATGCAGTGTGCACAAGTTTTCATTATAGGATTCCAATTTCTTGAACTCATTGCCCATGAAGCCTGAGATGACATGCAAAGGATAACTGATAATTGTTAAAATTAAACATAGAATTAAGGCATTCATTAGATAAAGATAAAATATACCTGCATGTGGCTATTTAACATTTTTATTAAAAGAGAAATTTTAGAGGGGCGCCTAGGTGGCTCAGTTGGTTAAATGTCCAACTTCAGCTCAAGTCATTATCTCAAGGTTCATGAGTTCAAGCCCAACGTTGCGCTCTGTGTTGACCCCTCAGAACTTGGAGCCTGCTTTGGATTCTGTGTCTCCCTCTGTCTCTCTACCTCCCCCACTAGTGCTCTGTCTCTTTCTCTCTCAAAGATAAACATTAGAAAAAAACTTTTTAAAGAGAAATTTTAGAGATGTTTACTTACATGCTGGAACTAAAAATATATAAATGCATTTATGTGTACAGTCTGAATAATAATAATATTAATAGTAAATAGAAGTAAAATTTGAAAACTATATGAACTTGAAAGAAATTATGATTCTAAGCTCTAGAAATATTACTTTCTTTTTAATTTCTTCTAGATTTTGTAAATTCTTTCTTACCTTGACAGTTATGAGTCCCATCCTATCCACACTAGAATTAATATCAGAATAAACAAAATATGATGCTTTTTATTTCTAAGTTTTGGTGAATTTTAAAATCAAATTTACACCTATGTTGATGAAATACTTTTGATTTTTCTCTCTGTAGATTTTTTTGTTATATGTTATATATTATAAAAAATATAAATATTGTAAAGAATGCCTTTTAGTATACTATGGGAGTGTTTGATAAAAGAAACAAAATTAGTCTTTGCCTTTAGGCAGGTACACATATAAAAGAACAATAGGAGTAAGTAATATCTTTTCAGGCACAGGAAAAATGGTCCAGAGCTTGAAGTAATCATGGCAATTAAAGGAGCTGAATGAAGGTAGGTCAGTATAGCTAATATATTGTATTAGTCAGTGTTCTTCAGAAGAATAGTACCAGTAGGATACATAGAGAAATATATGAAGATATTTGTTATAGGAATTGGCTTACTGTTCTGGAGGCAGTGAATTTCCCCAGTCTGCCATCTACATGCTAGAGAAAACCAGTAGTGTAATTTAATCTGAATCTGAAGGTCTGAGAGCCCATGGTATACATCCCAGAGTGTGAAGGCCCAAGAACCAGGAACTCTGATGTCCAAGGGCAGGAGAAGGTGGACATCCCAGCTCAAAAAGAAAAAGTCTTTTTGTTCCCTGCTGGGCCCCTAATGGATTGGATGAAGGTGGGAGTCTTCACTCAGTCTATGGAATCAAATGCTGATCTCTTTCAGAAACACCCTCACAGACACTTCCATTAATACTGTTTACCAGATATCTGGGTCTCCCTTACTTTGGCAAGTCACCACACTGACACATAAAAGTTATCATCACAGTGTGGAGCACCAAGGAAATAGAACTGTGAAAGGAATCAAGGAGGCAGGCAGAAAATAAACCACACAAAGCATTATTGACTTTTGGATCTGTTCAAATATCAACAAGAAGTCACTGAATTGTTTTATACATCAAAACACAGATTTACATTTAATAAAGGTGATCATAGCTGAAGGATAGAGAATAAAATCATAAAGAGCAAGGTTTATGTGAAAGATCAATTAAAAGACTATTAAAGTAACTCACAGGAAAAATCGTGGTCACTTCACAGTGAGGAACAATATGGTGGATGGGTTTCAGAGAGTTATGGAATAGAATACACTAGATTTGTGAAATTGATAGGAAAGAGAGAAAGAATCAGAAATAATTCCAGGTTTTGAATTAAGGGAATTGGGTAACCGTGGTGTAATTTCCTGATTTAGGCATCATGGAAAGAGTATTATGCTTGGGGGAGGGGAAGGGGTTAGGGGATGATGTTAAATAGGAAATGCCTGTGAGAGGTGTAAAGGTAGATGTTAATGAGAATTGTATATCCAGGCCTTGAATCAATATTAGCTGGAGATACAAAATATGAGGGCTTTATCTTATAGATTATAATTGAGTCAATGAGAGTCAATGAGATGCAGATTGGAAAGAAAAAATAAAAGAACAAGTATAAATCCCAGAAAACCCCAATTAATTAATTAATATATAGATAAAGAGGAGCTGAGAAGAAGGAGAAGCTGCAAATACTAAGAAGGAATGTCTAAAGAAAAAACAGGAAGCATCAAAATGGAATTTTATGGTATTATAAAATCCAAGAGAAAGAATATTTCTAGAGAGAAGCAGTACCAGTCCTATAGGGTGCTAGTGTGAGGGCAAAACAGGTTACAATTAAGGTATATCCATTGCCTTACTGATACGGAGTTGTTAACAGTGTTTGAGGTAAATTGTGGAACAGTTTTCCATGTAACCTCTCTTAGAATGACATTAAGAATAGTTGGCTGATGTGGGGCGCCTGGGTGGCGCAGTCGGTTAAGCGTCCGACTTCAGCCAGGTCACGATCTCGCGGTCCGTGAGTTCGAGCCCTGCGTCGGGCTCTGGGCTAATGGCTCGGAGCCTGGAGCCTGTTTCCGATTCTGTGTCTCCCTCTCTCTCTGCCCCTCCCCCATTCATGCTCTGTCTGTCTCTGTCCCAAAATAAATAAACGTTGAAAAAGAAAATTTTAAAAAAAGAATAGTTGGCCGATGAACACTTGGAAATAGCATGTATAAGAAACTCCACAGGAAAGTTTTCTTATTTTAGCCCCATAGAAGAAGTGCCTACTTAAATCTAGAAAAAAACTACCATATACTAATACTACATCTATTTTTATTTAATTAAACAAACATATATGATATGATGTATATGGTTAACATAATATGCATGATATACATGATAGTAAGGATTTCTCTGATATTTTAGAATTGTCCTGTCTGTGCTTTCAAAAAAACATGTTTTCTTTGTTCATTTTTCAGAGTTACTTGGTATGTTTACCAGTACTGTTTTGTATTCAGCTTGATAGAATCATCTAAAAACATCCCTTTATAAAAATTTTTAAATGTTTTAGTTTTTTAATAAGAGTTTTAGGTTTACAATAAAATCAAGAGGAGGGGAACAGAGATTTTGTATATACTCTCTGCTCCCCACATGGCATAGCATCTCCCATTATCAATATCACTTACTAATATGGTATGTTTATTACAATTAATGAACCTACACTGATACATCATTATCACCCATAATCCAAAGTTTACCTAAGGGGTCACTCATTCTATGAGTTTGGATAAATATATAAGACATATATTAACCATTATCTTATCATATATAATATTTTCAATGTCCTGAAAATCCCTTATGCTCTGCCTATTTTTTTCTCCCCCCACCACTTCTGATGGCCAACCACTGATCTTTTTAAAAAACTTTTTTTAACATGTATTTATTTTTGAGAGACAGAGAAAAACAAAACATGAGAGGGAAAGGGGCAGAGAGAGAGGGAGACACAGAACTTGAAGCAGAATCCTGGATCTGAGCTGTCAGCACAGAGCCCAACATGGGGGTTGAACTCACAGACCACAGGGAGATCATGCCCTGAGCTGAAGTTGGATGCTTAACCAACTGAGTCACCCAGGTGTCCCCCAATTTTTTAATGTTTATTTTTGAGAGAAAGAGAGAGAGAACAAGTGGGGGAGAGGCAGAAGAGAGATGGAGACACAAAATCTGAAGCAGGCTCCAGGCTCTGAGCTGTTAGCACAGAACCTGATGTGGGATTTGAACCCTGGGGCTGTGAGATCATGATGTGAGCCAGAAGTCAGATGCTTAACCGACTGAGCCACCCAGGCGTCCCTACTGCTGATCTTTTTATTGCCTCCATACTTTTTGTCTTTTCCAGAATGTCATATAGTCAGAATCATAATGTATGTAGCTTTCTCAGATTTCCTTCTTTCACTTAGTAATATGCATTTAAGATTACTCTGTGTCTTTTCATGGCTTGATAACTGATTTTTTTTTATCACTGAATAATATTTTATTGTCTGCTTGGTACCACAGTTCATCTATTTCATCTACTGAAGGGTATCCTGGCTGCTTCCAAGTTTTGGCATTATGAGTAAAACTGCTTTACTCATCCATTTTAATAAATATCAACATGTTTTTTTTTAATTTTTAATGTTTATTTATTCTTGAGAGAGAGAGACAGACAGAGACAGAGTGTGAGTGGGAGAGGGTCAGAGAGAGAGGGAGACAGGATCTGAAGCAGGCTCCAGGCTCTGAGCTGTCAGCACAGAGCCTGACGCGGGGCTTGAACTCACAAACTGTGAGATCATGACCTGAGCCAAAGTCAGATGCTTAACTGACTGAGCCACCCAGGCGCCCCTCAACATGTTTTATAAACATCAGGTTTTTGTGTGGACATAAGTTTCCAGCTCCTCTGGACAAACACCAAGGAGCATGATTTCTGTATAACATGGTAAGAGTATGTTTAGTTTTGTCAAAAACCATCAGATTGTTTTCCAAAATGGACATTCATTTTGTATTCACACCAGCAGTGTATGAGAATTCTTGTTTCTCCACATCTTTGCCATTTGGCAATCAATGTTTTGAATTTTGGCCATTCTAACAGGTGTGCAGTGGTATCTCGTTTTAATTTGCATTCCCCTGATAACATATGATGTTGAACAACTTCTCTTATGCTTCTCTGCCATCTGTGTTTCTTCTTCATGGTATGTGTTAAGATCTTTGTCCCAATTATTAATCAGGTTGTTGTTTTCCTATGGTTGAGTTTTAAGAGCTATTTGTATATATATACATATATACATATGTATATATGTATATATATACATATATACATATGTATATATGTATATATATGTATACATATATGTATATATATAGTAATAAAAATTCTTTATCAGATGTCTTTTTTATTTTTTTTATTTTTTTCTTCAACGTTTATTTATTTTTGGGACAGAGAGAGACAGAGCATGAACGGGGGAGGGGCAGAGAGAGAGGGAGGCACAGAATCGGAAACAGGCTCCAGGCTCTGAGCCATCAGCCCAGAGCCTGACGTGGGGCTCGAACTCACGGACCGCGAGATCGTGACCTGGCTGAAGTCGGACGCTTAACCGACTGCGCCACCCAGGCGCCCCTATCAGATGTCTTTTTTAAAATTTTAAAATATTTATTTATTTATTTTGAGGGAGAGAGGAACAGAGAAAGATGGAGGGGCAGAGAGAGAAGCTCAGAGAATCCCAAGTAAGCTCTGTGCTCTCAGGACAAGCCTGATGTGAGGCTTGATCTCATGAACTGCGTAATCATGACCTGAGCCAAAATCAAGAGTTAGATGCTTAACTTAACCGACTGAACCACTGAGGTCCCCAGGTGTGTCTTTTGCAAATCTTTTCTCCTAGGCTGTGGCTTGTCTTTTAATTCTTTTGATTTTATCTTTTGCTGAGCGGAAGTTTTTAATTTTAATGACATCTAACTTAGTAATGATTTCTTTCATGGATCATGTTTTTGGTATTGTATCTAAAAAGGTATTACCATATCCAAGGTCACCTAGGTTTTCTCTTATGTTATCTTCTACGAGTTTTGTAATTTTACATTATATAGTCAGGTCTGTTATCCATTTTGAGTTAATTGTTGCACAGGGTATATGATCTGTGTCTAGATTCATGTTTTTTCGTGGAGATCTCCAGTTGTTCCGGTACCATTTGTTGAAAAAGACTATCTTTGTCCATTGTATTATCTTTGCTCCTTTGTCAATGATCAGTTGACTCTGTTTACGTGGGTCTGTGTCAGGGTGTCTATACTGTTTCATTTATCTATTTGTGTCTACTTTTGCCAACATCATGCTGTCTTGGTTACTGAAGAGTTACAGTAAGTCTTGAAGTCAGGTAGCATCAGTGCTCCAACTTTGTTATTCAGTATTGTGTTGTCTGGTAATATCTTTGCCTCTCCATGTAAGCTTTAGAATTAATTTGTCCATATCCATAAAATAACTTGCTGCGATTTTGATTTAGATTGCATTGAATCCATACATCAAGTTGGGAAGAATTGACATCTTGACAATATTCAGTATTCCTATCCATGACCTGGAATATTTTTCCATCTATTTAGTTCTTTTTTATTTTATTCATCAGACTTTTGCAGTTTTATTCATATAGTGATTATGCATATTTATTAGACTTATATCTAAATATTTCATTTGGGGGGTGTTAATATAAATGGTAATGTGTTTTTCATTTAAAATACACTTATTCAGGGGCGCCTGGGCGGCTCAGTCGGTTAAGCGGCCGACTTTGGCTCAGGTCATGAAATCGTGGTCCGTGAGTTCGAGCCCCGCGTCGGGCTCTGTGCTGACAGGTCAGAGCCTGGAGCCTGTTTCAGATTCTGTGTCTCCCTCTCTCTGACCCTCCCCCGTTCATGCTCTGTCTCTCTCTGTCTCAAAAATAAATAAACGTTAAAAAAATTTAAAATACACTTATTCATTGTTAATATATAGGAAATCAATTGACTTTTGGATCTTAACCTTGTATCCTACAATCTTGCTATAATCACTCATTAGTTCCTAGAGGTTTTATGGTTGATTCTTTTGAATTTTCTGTATAGACAATCATGTCATCTGTGAACAAAGATAATTTTATGTCTTCCCACTCTGTTTACTTTTGTTTTCTTTTCTTATTTAATTGCATTAGCAAAGACTTACAGTATAATGTTGAAAAGCAGTAATGAGATGGGACATCCTTGATTTGTACCTGATCTTAATAGGAAAGCTTCAAGTTTTTTACCATTAAGTATGATGTTAGCTATAGGTTTTTTACAGATAGTCTTTATCAAGTTGAGAAAGTTTCCCCTTTATTACTGCTTTCCTGAGTTTTTTTTCATAAATGGGTGATAGATTTTGCCAAATGTTTTTTCTGTATCTATTGATATGATTGTGTGATTTTTCTTTTTTTTGTCTGTTGATGTGAGGGGTTACATTAATTGATTTTTGAATGTTGAACTCATATTGCATACCTAGAATAAATACCATATGATTGTGTGTAATTTTTAAATACTTTTTTGGATTCAATTTAATAATATTTTGTTGAGGATTTTTAATCTATGTTCATGAGATATATTGGTCTATATTTCCTTTTCTTGTAATTTCTTCGTCTATTTTTGCATTTGGGTAATGCTGGCTGTGTAGAATGGGTTAGGAAGTATTCCTTCTACTTCTGTTGTCTGAAAGAGATGATTATAGAGGATTAGTATAATTTCTTCCTAAAATGTTTGGTAGGATTAACCAGTGAACTCAAATGCACAAAATTTTCACAGTATGATCTTCAGTTACAGGTCAAATGTAGAATGAGGGAAAAATCACTTAAATTAATTTTCAGCTCAGAGATTCAGTAGTTTTGGATGTCAGAAATCTCTAACATCTATAAAAAACACTAGAGATATGAATAAGCAGTCATGTAAAGCAGCCATTGTATACCTCTTATCTATCTTTCAAAAACTATTCCAAGAATAAACTGTTAAATACATTCAACATCATCCTTTTCTTTTTTTTTTTTTTAATTTATTTATTTTGAGAGGGAGAGAGAGAGAGAGAGAGAGAGAGAGAGAGAGAGAGAGAATGAATTCCAAGCAGGCTTTCCACCATCAGCACTATCAGCATAGAGCCTGATGCAGGGCTAAAACTCACGAACCATGAGATCATGATCTGAACTGAAATCAGGAGTTGAACTCTTAACTGACTGAGCCACCCATCACATAATCTTTTTCTTAACTGAATGTATTACATAAGCTGTGAGCCTTATAAGATGTGAGCCACCCATCACATAATCTTTTTCTTAACTGAATGTATTACATAAGCTGTGAGGGAAGTGACTATGCCCCCATCTAAAACACTCTACCAGAGTCTAAAAGGATAAAGCAGATAAGGATGGTCCAAGTAGCAGAATAAACACATTACTTAAACTTCCCTTGATATTTTCCTGATGTAAAGTCTAGTCAGTAACCCAATGGGAACTGATTGATAGTCAGTATTAGGTTGTGAATTACTCATCTGTAAATTAGATATTCATTTAATCAGTACATTTGTGTACTAATTTATCTGAATTCATAATCACAATTGCCTTATCTAGAAATGTTTCTTCTGTGCAAGAGACTGCAATTAGAAATATAGTATATGATCACATAATTCAAACATAAAGAGTTATAACCATTTTTTTATGTTCCCCACCACAACCAGTTGCTACATATTATTGTAAATTTTCCTCTTTTAACATATCCACTATCAATTTTTTTCTCTTTAGTCTTTTTTTTATAAGCTTTAATCTTTCACCTGAATGATTGCAATCATTGCATTAAATACTCCCATTTCCAATATCATATCCACCAAGACACTCTAAAATAAAGATTTATTATATTACTACTTTACATGGTTACAATGACTCCTTGATACCAAGTGTCAGAAGACAAATGGTTATTTTCTACCATTTCATGAACTATTTTATATTTTAGACTGTTTCTAAAATTTATCCATTCTTGAATTGATAGGCATTTGGTTGGTTTCTAGGTTTCTCATATTACAAGCAGTTTTAATATGAACAGCTTTAAAATTTTTTTGGTATGTAATTTTGAGTGTCTCTAGTAAATTTACATAAATATGGGATAAGTGGATCAGAGACCACACATATTCAATTTTTCCAATGTTTCTAGGAATTGATACTTTCAAATATCATTGTTTTACAATCTCCCATTATATTTCATTTTCTAGTTTTTGGTACTATGAAATTGTAAGTTTCACCAACATAGTGTATACAAAATTGTATTTATTATAATGATATTTTGCATTCCCCCTATGACAATTAAGATTAAACATTTTAATATATTTTTAAATGTTAATTTCTACCTGCATTTAATTTCATATTCTAAAATTTGGATCTTGATAGGTTTCAAAAACCATATGGTTAAATTAATAGTCATAGTTTAATCTCACACCATTTGTTTAGATTCCAAGATAGTTCAACAAAATGAATTCATGTCTACTCTGTGTAATTAATTTCTAAACCGTCTAAAGTTACATAATATTTTCATGTTAGCATTTCACGATTTTTTTCTTTATGTATTTGTATACATATATAGTGGTATATTTGGCTATAAATATATTGGTGGCATATTTGGCTATGAATATATTGGTATATTGGGCTTCCAAGGACATCATTATGCATTCGATATGTAAAGCGTCCTTGTTTATGCTACTGGTTTTAATAGCAGTGCTCTTTCAACTTAAAGAATCATTTTAAAAAGTCACTGATTTGCTTATAAGAATACACAAAGCTGGGCTGGGGCACCTGGGTAGCTCAGTCAGCTGAGCATCCAACTTCGGCTCAGGTCGAGATCTCATGGTTCTTGAGTTCAAGCCCTGCATCAGGCTCTCTGCTGTCAGCGCAGAACCTGCTTTAGATTCTCTGTCCCTGTCTCTCTCTGCCCCTTCTCCCCCTACTCTCTCTCAAAATAAATAAACATTTAAAAAAAGCATACACAAAGCTGGAGTATTTTCAGGAATAAATATTAAAAGAATTAAAATTATTTTACTCCACCCAATACACACACACACACACACACACACACACACACACACACACATACTGTGCTTTCTTTTTTTTCTTTTTAATTTTTTTTAATGTTTATTTATTTTTGAGACAGAGAGAGAGCATGAACAGGGGAGGGTCAGAGAGAGAGGGAGACACAGAATCTGAAACAGGCTCCAGGCTCCGAGCTGTCAGCACAGAGTCCAACACAGGGCTTGAACTCACAGACCGTGAGATCATGACCTGAGCCAAAGCCGGACACTTAACCGACTGAGCCACCCAGGCGCCCCTGTGCTTTCTAAAGAAATCAAAGAAATGGACAACAGGTTCAGTCCGTCAGTCAAGTATCTGGGTGGATTACTACAACTGATACAATAGTCTAGAAAATACAGAGAAGATCTGAGGGCTATAGTCTAGACCTGCAACATGTTATCAAGTATATACAGAGCAAAAGGCACAGAAATGTGGGAATATTTGGAAGAATTATTATTTTTATGTTGTTCAAGTGGTTCTTTGAACGAAGGCAGCATTTTATATGCTGGTTATATATGCAGATTTCCCTTATGAAGTCTTTGAAGTACCGTCTAAATTAACAGATTTATGGATATGCACACTACTTCAATATATGTAATGCTGTCAAATCTTACCATTTATTTTAGTTATCTGCACTCACATTAAAAGAGAAAAATCACACTAATGTACCTTGATATGAGATTATATTGTAATATTGCATATGAAATGCCTCCCTTTATATTTTAAACTTCATGAAATCCGAGCCAGTATTTGCTTATTATTCTGTTTTCAATGTTTTTCTTAGTAATTGCCACATATTCAAAACCTTAACAAGCATTTGTTGAAAAATAAAAATAAGAATTATTATTTATAACTATCAAATTACATTTATATATGATAAGAATAAAAATGAAAACACTTTAAAAATAAAACATTTTTATCTAAAACAACTATAGTACAAATACAGTCTGATTTTCTTGCTTTAGAGTAAACAAAATAGCTTTAGTAATGGAATAAGTTAATTGTGAAGGAAAATGTGAATGAATATGTATTTACCAGCGGGAAGAGAAAATGTGAATGGATATATATTTACCAGCGGGAAGAGAATATTCTTTAAATATCAACCATATCTGGAAATAATTGGTTTGATTTAGTTTTAAATTATTCATTTTATAACCCAGGATATAAGCAGGTCTCTATAGGCATTATATTTCAGAAAGACGCATCTATTCTAGTTTACATCTGATCTTTACTCTTGTACTTCGAATTAAGTCCTTCCAAGAAAACTAAATAAAAAAGTCTCTTAGGGTTAATGGAATAACCCAAAACACAAACCCATGGCATCTTCAAAGTTATTATTTGCTGAAAACCTGTATTCGTTGCCATGGAAATTATCCTTATAAAATCCATATGTAGAAATAAATGGTAAGAACAATTTAGCCACAAATAGTGTAGAATAATGTATAGTAGAAAAAATAAAATTGAATTATGAAAAAATTTTATCTAAAGAAGAAATTTTAATTTTAATAACATATGGTGATCAGATTATTTTTGCATTAGAAGGAGTTCAAAAAAGTGGATTAAATTTAGAATGATTTTGTAAGTTCACTGATGCCTTACAGAGTTAGAGACTTACAGAGGAAAATGTTCAACACATGACTTATGTTTATAGCTTGTTCTAGAGAAATAGATACAAGTATTTTCTGTTAATATGTGGTCAAGTTGATTTTCAGAAAATAAAATATGTATGTAAACTTCAGTAGAGTATAATTTCTACTGTTAGGAAATGCTATATACTATAAATTATTTAGGCTCACAGAATTTAACTTACCCACCCCCTAGCCAGAAAAAAAAATGCTTTCAATCAAATCCAGGGCTAAAAGGATAAAAATAGAGTGTACTGAAGGGAAACATAGATATACCCATATTAGTGATCTTAAGCTTTAGCATGTAAATAATGATGGTATGTTGGTTAAAACACTGATTTCTAGGCTACATCCTCAGAGCTTCCTAATTCAGTACCTTTGGAGGGGTGTTCAGAAATTTGCATTTATAACAAGTTTCTGGGTGGTACTTCTGCTGCTGGTCCAAGGGCCACACTTGGAGAACCAATAATCTAGATCCTTCCCGGAGGAATGTGTCTATATATATATATATATATATATATATATATATATATATGGCTGTGTACATGTATATATATATATATATATATATATATATATGGCTCTATGTATATACATATCACAATTATGTGTATATATATGACACACATACATGTATATATACACGTATATATGTGCGTGTATATATGTACACATATATATGTGTATATATATACACACACATCACATCTTGCTTATGCATTCATCTGTGGACAATTAAGTTGCTTCCATGCTTTAGCTATTATGAATAATGTTACTGCTGTCAACATAGGGGTGCAAATGTATTTCAGCACCTGCCTTTTAATTATTTTGGGTATATGCTTCAAAGCAGAATTGGTGGATCATATGGTAATGCTATTTTTAATTTTTTGATAAATTGCCATACTGTTTTCCACAGTGGCTTTGTCATTTTACATTCCCACCAGCAGTGCACAAGGATTTCAATTTATCCATATCTTAGCTGACACTTGTCCTCAATTTTCTTGATAGCAGCAATCCAGATGGATATGAGGTGGTATCTTATTGTAGTTCTGATTTACATTTCTCTAATTATTAGTATTGCTAAAAATCTTTTCATATGCTTATTGACTATTTGCATACCTTCTTTGGAAATACGTATGTTCAAGTCTTGATCATTTTTTCATTGGATTGTTTTTGTTGTTTTTGAGTTGTATGAGTTCTTTATATTTTCTCCTTTTCTCTAGATTGCCTTTTTATTCTGTGGATAGTGTCTTTTGATGCACAAATTTTTTAATTTTTCATGAAGCCCACTTTTGTCTGTTGTTTTTTTTTTTGTCACAAACATGACAAAACAAAAAGTGCCTTTTGTGTCATATCCAGTAAATCATTGTCAAACCAGTGCTGTGAGACTTTTGTCGTATGTTTCTTCTAAAAGTTTGATTCTTTATAGGCTTTGTATTTAGGTCTTTGATCCATTATGGGTTAATTTTTTATATGGTAATACTAAAGTATTTTCTATTTCTTAAAATATAGATAACTAAAATTCATGCCAAGTGAATTATTTTGTTTTAAGGATATATTCTTTACCTACTTTTTCTGAATCCACACTATTTACATAATGAATATAGTCCAGTCAATGTTATCTCTTATTACCCCTGGGTGATAATGAAAATAGGGAAAAGGGTAAGAGGCATTTTTCCCTAATAAACTGATTAGATTTGCATGTAGGCTAGGAAGGGATCATAAGTCATTTTAAAATCTCCTTCAGTGTTATGAGTTACACATTTAGTATATTGACCTTATTAAAGGTTATTGTTAAAACATATGGTTATTGAGCCAACAACTGCCAGATATAATAGGATTTCAATAAATTAATATATTAACTTATGAGAGGAAAACTGATTTTGGCCCTTGGGGAATGGAGTGGACAAATAGATTTGTGGGAAAAAATAAGAGAAGTTTAGGAGAAGAGCATTCGACTGGATCAATGGGAAGATGTCCAAATGGATTGAGACATTTAAAAGTAATAAGAAATGTGCCCTATTTCTCATAGCTAGTTGTGACTCCCGTTCTGAAGAGCATGAAAAGTTTAATTGGTATTAAGAATAAGGAATAACCATAGCAGGTACTATCTTACTCATGATGAATAAAAATATATGAAGAAAATTGTCATAAAAGAAAATAGAACATTGTCATATAATTAAAAAAGAAGGCTTAGCAAGAGTTTAGTGAAGGATCCAGAAAGGATGGTCTTTCTAAACTTTGTTCAAACCTCTGCTTAAAACATTTAATTGATTCCCATTGCTCTTCAGGTAAAGATCCAAATTTTTAATATGTATCTATGCCCTACTCACCTAGACTCTTATCTGTTTCTAGAATATTGCTGCTCATTAGTTTCACTTGTTTTTTCCAAGTTCTGATCAGGTAATCTTTTATTTTATAGTGTTCCAAACCCACTACTGCATAAGACATTCGTACAAAGGATGTGGAAATCAACCTCATATGAATATCTCTCTTAATTAGCATGGCTGATTTCCAGCTGAAGTGCCATTTTATTAAAAAAATCCTTGCTTTATTTATCGGATTGCATTAACTTACATCATACTACCTTACATTTGTCTGATTCTCCTCTGTAGCATATATCAGAGTAGGAAGCTATATATTTATATAATTATTGTATCAATGCCTTCTCCCATTATACTTCAAGTTTTCTGAGAAGGGACAGTGTCTGGTTTTCTCTGTGTATTTCCAGGTCTAAATGTCCTAAATGGTACATGTTAGAGTTTTGTAAATAACTGCTGAATAAACAAGTGAATCTCAAAAATACTTATTGTAGATTTTATCTTTTTAATAGTCCTTCCCTATTGTATTATAATGCCCTTTCCAATAATATTCACAAAAAGAGACGTTATTTTTTGTGGTGGCACTTCAGAATGCCATTCAAGTTAAATCATAGATGAATGATATTCCTGGGAGTTGGATAACATGATGTACCTGGATGAACAGTGTGTAAATTAACAAGAATATTAAATGATAGTTTGTATTGACATAAAAAATTATAAATGAAAGTAAAGCGGGATTAATTACTTATTTTCAGAGAATAGGAACTCTAATACACCAAAACAAATTTCACATAAAATAGAAATATTTAATGGCTAACTCTTCCATTTCCAGTGTAATGATTGGGGGTAAAGATAATAAGAGAACAGATCTCCTAGATATCATTAGGTTTTCAATTTTTTTTTTTTAATTTTTTTTTTCTTTCAACGTTTATTTATTTTTTGGGACAGAGAGAGACAGAGCATGAATGGGGGAGGGGCAGAGAGAGAGGGAGACACAGAATCGGAAACAGGCTCCAGGCTCTGAGCCATCAGCCCAGAGCCCGACGCGGGGCTCGAACTCACGGAGCGCGAGATCGTGACCTGGCTGAAGTCGGACGCCTAACCAACTGCGCCACCCAGGCGCCCCAGGTTTCCAATTTTTAAAACATGATGCAAATTCTATAAAACATGTGAAATATTTACATGATAATATAATAGTTCTCTGGATTAACTTAAAATCAATTCTCTAGTTATTATACAAAAGTCAATGAGAGCTGCTAAGAAGATTCAAGTAGGAAAGAATCATTTGCCAAATTCTCTCATACCAAGAGTCACAAACATCATTATGTGCCTGGTTTTCATCTCTCATCTAAACCCCAGTGAACATTTACTTTGAAGGAACCAGTAATAAATTCAAAGAAAGGACAGACTCCATAGGGTGAGAATAAAAGATCAACATCTGGCTCTAAGTCTTCTCATATGCGTATATCCAAGCAATTACACAGACTGAGCAACTGAGAATTGAGTTTACAATCTCATTGCAAATTTTTAAAGAACTCCATACTTCAGTCCTTTCATTTTTGTGTGACTTAATCCATGTTCATGTTTGAACCTGTCCTCTGAATTCTTCAGAGCTGATTTATTTTTCTAATGGCATATGTGCCTCAGGCAGCATCCAGCTATCAGGTCTCTGCATACCTAGGAGCTAATTGGTGGAACTGCTTTCCATAAAATATTCATAACAGGAACTATTTTTAAAGTTAATTTCAAAACTATTTCTTTTTTCATTTTTATCTCAAATATTGCCACTGAAATTTTATGTGATATCTCTACTTACAGACAAACCCAAAAGGTATTGCAAGTTATGAACTTTCCTTAGAGAAAAGATGGTGTGACTTTACAGTTAGTGACTCACTGTTCTGTATTGCAGCTTAGCGTTATTCAAAGTCTACAGGAACCACTAATCACAGAAGACACTGTAAGAACTTCTACATTCATTTTCTTGAAAGCACTTTGATGTTTTCAAGTAAAATATATTTTATTTCCGTAAGTCCTTTGGTCTTGAAAAAAGAAAAAAAAAATACCGTTGTACAAAAAAATATAGCATATCTATTTTCTTTAATTTTATTTGTACATTTAAGTAACTATGTAGTTTCATACTTCTAGAAAATTATTCCTCAAAGATAACATAGAGTTTCAGGGGTCCTGAAGTTCACTATAAACTTCTTTCATTAGAGGAAGCCTGGGAAGCTCATACCTAAATCCTAGCTCCAACAGAATGTACTCAATATTTTAGTGCTCAGTTATTTTACCAACAGAATAATAATTATAATAATAATAACATCATCGTATTAATAGGGTGATTAAATTGGGTAATATATTTAAAATTCCTTCAAAAATTAAAGTTTCAATAAATACTACCAATTGTAACTTTAGGGTTTTTGTTGCTGTTCATTTTTTAATGAACGTAATGGTTTTATGTGGGTCTATATTAGAATGACTTTACCACAAGAAAGAATATTATGAAAGACCTGTTCAAATTTTAGTGTTCACTGTTATCTGCAGAAGCAAAATTGATTGATATTTAATCTATATGCATTCCATATATTTGGTGCCCTAAATATCATTTAAAGACTTTGGGGGTAGAAAAATTGTAAAACATGCTGTCTTAATGAAAGTAGAATCCTAGTTTCAAGGGAAGTAAACAAGGAGAATAAGTATAAGTATGGTGAAGTAAAACTTGTAAAACTGAATATTGTTCCTTATAGGCAGATATTTAAGCATTGAAAGTGAATGTTTTATGCCACACTAATGATAACATCAATTCACAATGTTTCCTGGATGCTTTTATACAGTTCTATCTTGTGTCCTACATAAAGGAACATATGGACCATTAACAGGTTTACAGAATTATTTTGTCTCCAAAGAGACATACCAACTCTTGGGACTCCTGGGTGACTTAGTCAGTTGACTCTTGATTTTGGCTCAGGTCATGATCTCACAGTTTGTGAGTTCAAGCCCCGCATCTCGCTCAGTACAGATAGCAAGGAGCCAGCTTGGGATTCTCTCTTTCCCCGTCTCTCTGCCCCTCCTCCACTTGTCTCTCTCTCTCTTCAAAATAAATAAATAAACATTAAAAAAACAAAACAAAACAGTAAAACAACAACAACAACAAAATGTACCAACTCTCCATAAGGTTGATTCACCTGAACTAAGTATCTTTAACTTGTGGGATTATTGATTAATTAGAATCATCCATTTGGTTTTAGATATATAAATTTCACAATTGGAATGGACCTATTACTGATAATAATATATGTTTATATTCTGTCATCTCAAGCAGTGTTGTAGTATAGATGATTTCTTATATATGGTGTTAAAGCTGCATGTTAAAATTTGAGGTTTATTGCTTTAAACATGCAATATATTTACCTATTTTATATTTGCTAATTTATTTACCTTTTTGCAGATCTTAGTGGTTTTTATACCTCCTTCAGGTCATATGAGATTATTTTTATTCAACCTGAAGACTTCCTGTAGTATTTTGGTAGTGTTGCTCTACTGGTGACTAATTCTCTTAGGTGCGTGCATGTGTGTGTGTGTGTGTGTGTGTGTGTGTGTGTGTGTGTGTGTGTGCGCGCGCGCGAGAGAGAGAGAGAGAGAATGAATATCTTTATTTTGATTTTAATTTTGAGTGATATTTTTAGCTGGGTATAAAATTCTGTTGAAAGTCTGATAAGAGGATGGAATTCAGTCCTGTTGCTAAATTGAATCAGCTAATGCTCTAAGTGAGAAAGCAATCAGTGATAACATGCTCAATTTAGAAGTTTCAACCCTTTCTGATTTGGTCATTTTATTTCTACAAATATGATTTTTAATCATTGTAACCTCAGTTCAGTGTGTTTTTCAAATTGATATGGAGGAAAGTTTGAGAATATCCCAAATCTGTAAAAATAAAGACAATAGAAGTACCTCCTAAACCAAGTGAAGGGAGTAAAAATATAATCAAGGAATTCAGAAATTCATTTAGTTGATGGAAGACAAACTGGAATCTTTATATCAAAATGACTCTTCAGTAACTAGAATAATTAATAAAAACTTATTTATTCATGTCATCATTGCAAAACAAATCAAAGTATCAAAGCATGTAACTATTAATTTTGCTAAAATAAAAATCAAATTAGCATTATACCCATTCACAATGTAAAGTAAAAGTGAATAGTGAAGTAAAAGCTGAAGAAATTATAGGAGAAAAATAAATTGACTGTGACAATAGCATTCTACACCATGAAATTATTGTTTAGTGCCAGAACAACTGAGAAGTCCTTCCAGTTGACTAATATAACATTACCTAATTATGATTTTGCCCTTATCTTGAGATTCTGTTCTGTTCTCATACACTGACTGATTCTTGAAGCAGAACTTTTCACCCAGAATACCCCTTGTAACAACAAATTGTTATGGACATGGAAATGCACTGCCAAGATCTTCTTTTTAATTTTATTTTTTATTTCTTAAAATTCACATCCAAATTAGCATATAGTGAAACAATGATTTCAGAAGTAGATTCCTTAATGCCCCTTACCCATTTAGCCCATCCCCCGTCCCACAACCCCTCCAGCAACCCTCAGTTTGTTCTCCATATTTGAGTCTCTTCTGTTTTGTCTCCCTCTCTGTTTTTATATCATTTTTGTTTCCCTTCCCTTATGTTCATCTCTTTTGTCTCTTAGAGTCCTCATATGAGTGAAGTCATATGATTTTTGTCTTTCTCTGATTGACTAATTTCACTTAGCATAATACCCTCCAGTTCCATCCACGTAATTGCAAATGGCAAGATTACATTCATTTTGATTGCCAAGTAATACTCAATTGTGTATATATACCACATTTTCTTTATCCATTCATTCACCAATGGACATTTGGGCTCTTTCCATACTTTGGCTATTGTTGATAGTGCTGCTATAAACATGGGGGTGCCTGTGTCCCTTCGAAACAGCACACCTGTATCCTGTGGATAAATGCTTAGTAGTGCAATTGCTGGGTCGTAGGGTAGTTCTATTTTTAGTTTTTTGAGGAACCTCCATACTGTTTTCCAGAATTTATTACCCCCTTTGTCAGCAGACAGCCTTTAGCTTTCAGGTCCACCAGGATATATACCTTGTCTGTGGAGACCCATATATAAAGGTTATGCCAACCTGAGCAGCTCACATCCAATGACTGATTGAGATAGGGGCACAAAGGCCTCGCTGTTTTGGGCCCAATGTGAGACTTCTCTGATGGGCTATATATGCTGCATATCTTCCCTCTATGACTGACCAAGGCTTTGTTGAGCCTGGATTGTGGCTCAGTTTTTTCTTTTTTTTCTTTTTTTCTTTAAAATTTTTTAACGTTTATTTATTATTGAAAGACAGAGAGACAGAGAGTGTGGGCAGTGGAGGGGTAGAGGGAGGGGAGACATAGAATCTGAAGTAGCCTCCAGGCTCTGAGCTGTCAGCACGGAGCCCGATGCAGGGTTCGATTTCACAAACTGTGCGATCATGACCGAGCCGAAGTCAGTCGCCTAACCAACTGAGCCACCCAGGTGCCCCGATGGTTCAGTTTTTTTCTTTGCCCAACACTCTTTCTTCCCCATAAACATTCTGTATGCCAAATTCCCATTTTATTTTATTTTTTTAAAAAAAATTTAATGTTTTATTTATTTTTGACTGAGAGAGAGAGAGACAGAGCATGAGTGGGGGAGGGGCAGAGAGAGAGGGAGACACAGAATCCGAAGCAGGCTCCAGGCTCTGAGCTGTCAGCACAGAGCCTGATGAGGGGCTCGAACTCACAGACCATGAGATCTTGACCTGAGCCGAAGTTGGACGCCCAACCGACTGAGCCACCCAGGCACCCCACCAAATTACCATTTTAGTATTTACTTCTGAAAGTCATAACTTATAGGGCACAGAACCCACTGTGATGTTGCAAAAACCAGAATACAAAAAGGAAGGGACCTTGTAGCAATGCATGCTAGGTATTGCAATTTTCCACATATTCTACCTACGTGAAAAAAAAAATGAGGCTATATTTTATCTACTTGCATCATCATAAAACTTGGTCATGAATTTCTTGAAGAATAAACAACCTGTGTTGGTCTAAGACTACCATATACAAAGAAATATGTAACATTATTAGATATTGTTAATTGAAATATTCAACTTATTCAGATGTGTATTAAAGAAAGCTATTTGGGTACTAAATAAGTGAAAAGAGTAAGCAGAATCTAAGTATATTTGCTCTTAGCACACATTGAGTCAGGAGGTATCATTTTTGTTTGAGGTAGAATAAAAAACAAAAACATAAAAAAAAATTCTGTCACTGGTGATGGAATCTTACATTTTAACTAACCCATTGAGAGAGGTGGATGGAGTTTGAGGAGCACAGGGCCAGAGACATCGCAGACCCGAGACCCAGAGCATCTCAGAGGTGGTGAATAATAGCTCTTCAAATCTGCAATAAAACATGTCCTCCAATAAAACTACATTGCAAACCATGGGAAAGAGAACGGAGAGAGTAAAAATATAGAAGAGGCAGAGCCTGGAGATTTTGTGGTGGAAAAAGTCCTGGGCTGACATGTAGTAAATGGGAAAATGGAGGATTTCCTCAAGTGGAAGGGATTTACAGATGCTGACAATACTTGGAACCTGAAGAAAATTTAAATTATCCAGAGCTAATTGAAGCATTTCTTAATTCTCAAAAAGCCGGTAAAGAAAAAAAAAATGGTACAAAAAGACAATCCTTATCTGATGGTGAATCTCGTGATAGCAAATCAAAGAAGAAAAGAGATGCTGCTGATAAACCAAGAGACTTTGCTAGAGGTCTTAACCCTGAACAAGTAACTGGGGCCACAGAGAGCAGTGGAGAATTCATATTTCTCATGAAACAGAAACATTCAGGTGCGGCAGACTTGGTGCTGACAAAAGAGGCAAATTGTGTCCTCAAATTGTCATTGCTTTTTATGAAGAGAGACTAACTTGGTGTTCTTGTCCAGAAGATGAAGCTCACTAATTTGTGGTGTTGCTTTATATATAAAATCTGGGTTTTTTGTTTGTTTGTTTGCTTGTTTGTTTGTTTGTTTATTGGGGTGAAAAAAGAACATTTCTAGTGAAAATCAAGTTTGATGTGTTTGTTTTGAAATACCATTGGGGGAGCTGTTGGGGTTTTGGCATCTATAACACTGGTACTATAACACTGGGTACTTTGAACAAATAAGAGCTTTCTGTAGTTGCTTCCTTTATCAAACAGAATATATAAGACTATGGTTCAGTATTCTCCTGCATTAGAGAACACCTCTTCTAAATGTGGTGAGAAATCTTCAAGTCATTACTCAATAAGAATTTGTGTTTTGGGGTGCCTGGGTGGCTCAGTCAATTAAGTGTCTAACTTCAGCTCAGGTCATGATCTCATGGTCCATGAGTTAGAGCCCCATATCAGACTCTGTGCTGACAGCTCAGAGCCTAGAGCCTGCTTCAGATTCTGTCTTCCTCTCTCTGCCCCTTCCCCTGCTCTCTCTCTCTCTCTCTGTCTCTCTTCCTCCATCCCAAAAATAAACAAACATTAAAAAAAATTAAAAAAAAAGAATTTGTGTTTTAACTCCTCTATGCCTAAAGACTGTTCTGAGTTTTTTGTTTATTTGGGTTTGTGTGTGTGTGTGTGTGTGTGTGTGTGTGTGTGTGTGTGCGCGCTAAAAATATATACCCAAATTGTTTCTTATTTCTTATTTAATTAATTAATTAATTAATTAATTTACTTACTTATTTTATAAGTTTATTTATTTATTTTGAGAGAGAGCATGCAAGGAGGGAGAGGGGCAGAGGGAAAGAGAGAGAAAATCCCAAACAGGCTCTGTGCTATCAGTACAGAGCCCAACACAGGGCTCGAACTCACAAACTGCAAGATCATGACCTGAGCCTAAGTCGGACGCTTAACTGACTGAGCCACCCAAGCACCCCTGGAAACAGAAAGTATTAGCAGAAGGATACATCAGAAGGAATTGTTGCATTCTGGTGATGTGACACCAAACGCATCTCAATTGACACATCTCATTGGAAGGCAATTGGCATTATATTGTACAATGAGCCTGTGCTTACTCCATGAATCTAAGATCTACCTGTCTGGCCTATACACTAAATAAATCCTTGTATATTTGTTACAGGAGACCTGTAAAATCAATCCATGGAAATAATATATGTAATTACAATACTGTGTGGAACTCAGATGCTCATCAATCAGCAAAGGCATGGACACTTGGGGAATATTTATACCATAGCTCACAGCTGTGAAAAGAGATGACAAATATATGCATAAGGAAGGATAATTCTGACAGACTAACATAGAGTGAAAAAAAAAAAAAGCCACAGAAGAATAGACTGTATTATTCAGTTACTATATTTTTCTAAAATGTACTAAATTGAACAAGGTATGTTTAGGGATATATCCATTTGTGATGAACTATAGATGGAATTTAGGGAGATATATAGAACATTAGGACAGTGGTTATTTCAAGCATTCAAACAGGATAATACAATAGAGAAGGAGCCCACAGAGGCCTCTACATTTATTATTTATGAATGCTTCTTAAGCTGGGTGGATTGTTCATGACAGAACATTTTATAATACTCATAATATACAAAATTTAAATTCTGCATACAGAATGTATAGAGAGGTTTAGTTCACACAAAAAGTTTTACAAATGGCAAAAAACACACAAAAATGTTAAAGATTGTGGGTAAATATTTTTCCTGAGGCGTTCAGACTTAGTGAAAAAAATCTTAAAATAATTTGTAAATTTGGTGTCCACATTTTTGTATCTACATTATGATTTTGCTGAAATAAATATCTGTGAATTCATGCATATGAGAAATGGAAAGCAACTTATATTCATGTAATAAAATGTTATTCCATCACTGATAGCAAATAGAAGTCATTTTTACACTATATTATTAAAACTAAAAATGAGACTTCAGATCAACATCTAATAATGATACATATTCATAGTGAAACATTGAGACAAAACTTGGAACTTATTATTTGTAAACATTCTAATCAGAAAAAAAAAACAAGATGACAATAAAAAGATCAGGATAAAACATGAAGAGTTTAGAAGGGATTTTAAGCTAATAAAAAAATAGTGCTGTTCTCAGAAAGCTTCATAATGTGAATAATAAATCTTTGCATGTCCTTTTGGTGATTTTGTGGTGCCATCAGTCTTAACCTTGTAACTTGTTTTGGGTGGTGTGGGGCAGTGACAACAGTTAGTGAATACACTATTTTCATCCTTATCAAGGAAGACTAGAATGTAGTTTGCATTCAAATGGCAAGGAGAAAATATACCTACAGCCTTGATTATGCCTGTTAACTCTCCATCCTACCACTGCAATATTGGCTAAAGGAAATTTGATTTTTTGGACATTACAAACAGCATCATACTAGTCTACTGTTTTGGTGATATCATGTTAATCATACCACATAAACAAGAGCGGCTAGTGTATTGGAAGTTTTACATAGTATCTAGAAGTTATTCTATAACCCTATGAAGACTGGGAGTCTTGTGATCTGGAGCATTCTTGGGGATCTGCCCCAAAGTCAAGAGTATATTATTGCTTCTTGCAATTTCTACCACCTAGAAGGAAATACAATGCTAGTTGAGACCCTTAGGGTCTTGATTGTTTATTTCACACTTAGCAATATAACTTTGATACATTTCACATATGACACAGTAAGCAACTAGCTTTGAGTGGGCCAAGAATATATCATTAGACACTATGTATTAAAGTATCTTTTATGGTAAAAAATTCTCTGCAGTGCTTATGGTGATCTCCAATACAAGTTTTACAACATAGAACCCTAGATTTCTGAAGAGAGGACAAGATATTTGTAACAGAGAATTGTATATCAGTTGAAAGAAATATGTGACGTCTTACCATGGGACATCATGTGACCATGCTCTTAATGAGTGAGTTTTGTTATACCTATGAAGTCATAAGTTTGAATAGGTCCGGGAGCAGTAATACATCATGAGATGTGAAATGATATATCCAAAATTAGACATGAATGTACCCAGGGGTTAAAAATAAACTGCATAAACAAATGCCCAGATTTCCACATCATTTATCAGTGTTTCATTTGTGCTTCTCCATAAGTTTTTATTCATGGTCACAAGAGGGGTCATTTAAGACCAACTTATGTAAGAGAAGAAGTGCCAAATTGAATTAACAGAAAGGCCAGATATGTATGTGAGTCCAAGCTGAAGAAACTTCTCCTGTCTCTGAAAGGAACATTCTTTCCAGCACTTTATCCAGTTATACAGTACGTGAAAAAAGAAATGGCCCAACGTAGAACACTTCTTCGTGCCAAATAGTTTGGCTAGTTAGTCACAGAATTGGAAGGAAAAAAAAATCACGGGAAGTTTGGGGATAAGGAGATATGAGAAGCATGGGGACATGCAGATTCATAAACATTTTTTACCCAAATTGTGAAAATCTGCCTACTAAATATCTGTGCCACCAAGAGAGAGTTCCACTTTGTTTCCCTAAAATAAGTATTCAATGTTGGAAATATGCTTCTAAGCACTGTTACAAATGCATCCCATAGATTATATATTTATTTCATTCTCCTTCATTTACATATATTTGTTTTTAATTGCCTTGAGAAATCTCATTTGACACCAGGGATATGTGGAAGTGGTTGCTTAATTTCCATATATTTGGGAATCTTCAGCTATCTTTCTCTTCCTGTTTTTTTTTTTTTTTTTTTTTTTTTTTATTTATTTTTGGGACAGAGAGAGACAGAGCATGAACGGGGGAGGGGCAGAGAGAGAGGGAGACACAGAATCAGAAACAGGCTCCAGGCTCTGAGCCATCAGCCCAGAGCCCGACGCGGGGCTCGAACTCACGGACCGCGAGATCGTGACCTGGCTGAAGTCGGACGCCTAACCGACTGCGCCACCCAGGCGCCCCTCTCTTCCTGTTTTTTAGATTAATGCCATTGAAGTCTGAGAAGATATTTTGTATGATTTCTGTTCTCTCAAATTTTATGGTTTGTTTTATGGCTCAAAATATTGTCTGTTTTGGAGAAATACCCTTGTGCACTTGAAAAAGAATATGTGCTCTGCTTTTGAGTACAGTGTTCTATAAGTGTTTATTATATCTAGTTGGTTGATAGTCTTCTGTATTTTTATTAACTTACTGTATATTGTTCTAGGTATTAATGAGAGAGAAGTGTTAATTTTTTTTTGGCTATGATTGTGCATGTATTTTAGCTTATCGGTTTTTGACCTGTATATTTTTGTCTTTTTTTTCTTCTTATTTTAGAGAGAGAGAGAGAGAGAGAGAGTGAGTGGGGGAGGGGGCAGGGGGGAGAGAGAATCTTAAGCAGGCTCCATACTCAGCGTGGAGCCGAACACAGGGCTTGATCTCTATTTGACTGACTCTGTCCTTTCATTTATATTGAAAGTGATTGTTCACAAATTTCAATTAAAATCTACTGTCCTGATCGATATTTTCTATTCTATTTTTTCTTTGTTTCTCTTTTCTGTCTTTTCTTGTGTTAAGCATTTTTTATGATTTTTTAATGTTCAATGTTGATTTATTATTTTTGAGAAATGTTTTTAGTGATTGCCTAGGGTTTAAAATATACAAATTAAAGTTACCAAGGTCCAAATTCAAATAATATTGTCCCATTTTACATAGAGAGTAGTAACTTTACAACATTATATCCCTAACTACTCCCCTCAGATTTTATGCTGTTGTTCTTATGGTGTCTAATTTTGTATATGTTATAAACATATATATAATACATACACTGTTATTATACACATCCACATACATTGCTCACACATTTGTTTTAAGCAATTTTCTTTTAGAACAATTAAAATGAGGACATTTTATTTACTTTTGCTTTCTTGTAGTTTATTTTTAGCAACATTTACTCCTTTTTTTGTAGACCCACCCAAGTTTCAGTCTGGTATCATATTCTGTCTACTAGAAGAGTTTTCTTTAACATCTACTGTAGTGGGTCTGCTGGCATGGATTCTCTGGGTGTTTGAGAATTTTTTAATTTTTTCTTCATTTTTGTAACAGTGTCACTGGGTAAATTATTGCAAGTGGACTTTTTTTTTTTTCCTTTAAGAACTTTTAAGATGTCACACCTTTGTTTTCTGGCTTGCATGACTTTTGCCAAGATAGCTACAATAATTTTTATCTTTATTTCTCTCTACTGTAACATTTTTTTTATCTTAATGCCTTCATTTTTTTTCTTTTTCTTTTGATTTTAGGGATTTCAGTATAATATGCTTCAGTGTGGGCATATTATTTGTTTGCTTCTATGTATTTATCCTTCTTGGTGTGTTATTTTTTTTTTTTTTGAGCTTCTTGATTCCTCATTTGCATGTCTGACATTTATCTGGGGTTGAGAAGTTGGAGACAGAGTGGACTTGCCAGGTGTTAGAGTATCTGCTTAAAGCCAAGACAAAATAGAAATAACAACTAAGCTTTTAATTATTTACTCCGATAGTATACCTTGTTGTGTTTTCCCCAGTGGAATAGTATGTCAGCTGAGGGTTAGGTGGATCAGCCCACACATGGGGTTCTTGTCACTGTTGAGGAAGCTCTGAAAAAAAAAAAATTAATCTTTCTGGCCCCAGGCAGAAGGTGGGGGAATAGAGGGATGAGCCAGGAGTGGAAAAAAGTACTGGGTACTAAGTCATAGAGGAGAAAAGTATCTTCAAGTTTCCCTGAAAAGACCCTCAAATAGAGGTGCCTTGGCTGGGAAGGCATATACACATAAGAGTATGGCAGTCCAGAGGGGCTTGAGTGAGTTCTGACTGCAACTTCTTTCAGAGACTTCTGTGCACTGGTTGTACATCAAGCCTGGTTTGGGGAGAGCAGACCCTGCCAGGCCTGCAGGGTAAGGTCTTTGTAACGTCAGGGCTGAAAAATCATATACGTTTAGGGGGAAGCTGGACTCAACATGAATATTTGAAAATTTGCATTCGTTTTTTTGCCAAGAATTTCTTCTCCCCCTTTCTCTCTTTCTGCTCCTACAACCATAATTGCACATATGTTAGAACACTTGAAATAGTTCCACAGCTATTGGAGACCCTGCTTTTTCTCCCTCTACTAACATTCTTCTTTATGTTTCCAGCTTATGTAATTCCTGCTGAATAATCATTAAGTGTGCTGATTTTTTTCCCTTGGTTTTGTTGATTATGCTGATGAACCCATTGAAGGCTTTCTTCATCTCCATTATGTGTTTTTAATTTCTACAATTTTCCTTTGATTCTTTTATAATTTCCATCTCCCTGATGAAATTACTCATCTGATCACCCACGTTATCCTCCTATTCCATTAGAGCTTTGAGTTTATCAATCATGGCTGTTTTAAATTCTCTATTAGTCTGAGCCAACTTTTGTCTTACATCTGAATCTGGTTATCATGATTACTTTCTCTTGAGAGTATTTTCATTTTTATATTCTTTTTCTGTTTTATTTGCCTTTTGAATACCTTACAATTTTTTGTTGAAAACCAGACATGTTATGTAGAGCATAAGACACTGAGATAATAGTCTAATGCGTCAAAACAGTCACAACTTTGCTTCTGCTACACTTTTGGTTCAGGTGATTTTATTAATCCATTTTAGGAGTTGGGCTGTGTTTGAGATTTGTTCTGGACATGTTTTCCCTCAGTGCAACATAGTATTCTGGTTTACAGAGACCTTGTATCTAGGGTGTTAGGTGCTTTAGCAGAGCAAAATTTGCTTGATTTTGAATTTTAGGTTTTCCTTTCTGCTGTGACTCTGAGACGGTCTTTTTGCATGCTGCCCTGGCCTCCCAGCAGCGTGCTGCTGTCAGGGTAATTAACCATCTGGCTGGGTGGTGGTGTGTGAGGAAATGGTGTCCATTCTTCAGTCTAAGTCTCTTGTCTCAGGCATGCACTGTGTCCCTGGCTACCAGGCTTTCTTGGATCTCCTTTTCCTCCCCTGCCTGGAGTTTTGGGCTCAGTGTTTAATTCTACCTCTTCCCCAGAAGGGAGTTTTATCCCTCCCTCTTCCTTACTGTCCATTAGCTGAAGTAAGCGTTCACCAACTCAAGCCAGTGCTGTTACTCTTCCTTGCACACACTGTGTTTTGTGTGGAGCTAGAGGGGAAGGATCTGTAGGAATTACCTGTCCCTACTGTATGGCTACAGTTCCCCTCATCAGGTCTTCACCGCAGTCAGCACAGCTCAGGGTTCTGGCTGATTGTTTTGGTGTACCCTTGCAGGTTTTGTGGGGGAAAACACAGGTCAGGGTACAAACACTCCCCAAATTCTGTAGCCCCGCCCCTCCAGGGCTTCACGGTTTCAACACCTTCTTGCTGGTGAGTGATTGCATTTACTTCAGCTGGGTGAGTTTTAGCACATTTTCTTCTCCTGTAGACAATGTCTCTCCTTAGATTCTGGGTCAGTTTACTGATTTCTGATGAATTCAAAAAACTTAAGAATTTGAAGTTAGTTCAATTCCTTTTCATTGTAAGAGTGGGAGTGCCTTCCAGCTTTCTACATTTTGGAGAGGAAACCAGAAGTACAATGGTTAATTTTAGGTCAATAAATATTTACCTTGTTCCAATGGGTGTACAGTATATTACATACACTACAGATGGAATTTGAATTAAGGTACCAGAGGCATTAACTAGAATCATTCACAAATGGTCATCACTTACTTTCTTTGGGGAAAGATCAATTCTTGAAGTAATATTTGTATGACCAATAAATAATTGACAAATATTTAAATAATTAAGAATTGAGAATTTTAGAGTTAAAAGTATCTGAAACTCCAAGCCAATGTAAACCACTTGAAATTTAGAAAATATCAATGGATTTCTGTCAACAATTAAATGTGCTATATCTGCATTCTGGAACCAGTAGGAAATAATTTGTGATATGTTATTTGATCCAGAATGTGATCAATGTTAATTACTTAGAAATAGCAATGTAAATTGATCAATAATACTCTGATTTTGAGATTTCCCTCCCTTTGATGAATATAATTCAGATTGTCATCAGTAAATGAAACCTTGTTATACAAATTGCAGGATAATGATAATTAATTCAAACAAGGTTTAACTATATTGCAGGATAGTGATATTTTACTCAAAAAGGTTCAAATGCATTAATCTAACACTGAAGTAATATTGACCTATGTCAGGCGGAAATAGCAAGCGTCACAGAGAATTTCTTTCAAAAACTCTGTACAAATCAGAAAGCGTTATTCCATCTTAGAAGCTATCTTCTCCCACAAACGTATGGCCAACTAATCTTTGACAAAGCAGGAAAGAATATCCAATGGAAAAAGGACAGTCTCTTTAACAAATGGTGCTGGGAGACCTGGACAGCAACATGCAGAAGATTGAAACTAGACCACTTTCTCACACCATTCACAAAAATAAACTGAAAATGGATAAAGGAACTGAATGTGAGACAGGAAACCATCAAAACCCTAGAGGAGAAAGCAGGAAAAGACCTCTCTGACCTCAGCCGTAGCAATTTCTTACTTGACACATCCCCAAAGGCAAGGGAATTAAAAGCAAAAATGAACTACTGGGACCTTATGAAGATAAAAACTTCTGCACAGCAAAGGAAACAACCAACAAAACTAAAAGGCAACCAACGGAATGGGAAAAGATATTTGCAAATGACATATCGGACAAAGGGCTAGTATCCAAAATCTGTAAAGAGCTCACCAAACTCCACACCCGAAAAACAAATAACCCAGTGAAGAAATGGGAAGAAAACATGAATATACACTTTTCTAAAGAAGACATCTGGATGGTCAACAGGTACATGAAAAGATGCTCAACGTCGCTCCTCATCAGGGATATACAAATCAAAACCACACTCAGATATCACCTCACGCCAGTCAGAGTGACCAAAATGAACAAATCAGGAGAGTATAGATGCTGGAGAGGATGTGGAGAAACGGGAACCCTCTTGCACTGTTGGTGGGAATGCAAACTGGTGCAGCCACTCTGGAAAACAGTGTGGAGGTTCCTCAGAAAATTAAAAATAGACCTACCCTATGACCCAGCAATAGCACTGCTAGGAATTTACCCAAGGGATACAGGAGTACTGATGCGCAGGGGCACTTGTACCCCAATGTTTATAGCAGCACTCTCAACAATAGCCAAATTATGGAAAGAGCCTAAATGTCCATCAACTGATGAATGGATAAAGAAATTGTGGTTTATATACACAATGGAGTACTACGTGGCAATGAGAAAGAATGAAATATGGCCCTTTGTAGCAACATGGATGGAACTGGAGAGTGTTATGCTAAGTGAAATAAGCCATACAGAGAAAGATAGATACCATATGGTTTCACTCTTATGTGGATCCTGAGAAACTTAACAGAAACCCATGGGGGAGGGGAAGGAAAAAAAAAAGAGGTTAGAGTGGAAGAGAGCCAAAGCATAAGAGACTCTTAAAAACTGAGAACAAACTGAGGGTTGATGGAGGGTGGGAGGGAGGAGAGGGGGGGTGATGGGTATTGAGGAGGGCACCTTTTGGGATGAGCACTGGGTGTTGTATGGAAACCAATTTGACAATAAGCTTCATATATTGAAAAATAAATAAATAAATAAATAAATAAATAAATAAATAAATGTTCGTTAAGTCAAAAAAAAGCTATCTTCCCTATTCTCGAATATTTTAATATATTTTACCTACTTTCAAAGAACTCCTACCAAAAACAATAAATGCATATACTTCCATTCATTAATATTATTTTGTATCACATATCTCAATTACAGCACTGCTTTTGCATTCACTATAAATAATTCTATAACTTAATTATTCTTTTGTAGAAATTAAGCTTCTGTTAACTTCAGCCTGAAATATTAGGTCATATGACTAGACAGGTGAATAATAACACATCATTTCTGAGATCAAGGAACTAATTAACAGGAGGAACACAAGGGATAAAATAGGATTCAGTGGGTTAATGCCATAATGGAGGCATGGCGAATATAATTTAGATATGCCTAAAAAAGTCTTATCTAACTCTGCCCTATAATGGCCAGACAAGGACCAAGGTAGAGAGGTAAAAGACTAATATTGCATAGTGACCTCAGTTTTTATAACAAATTTCAGATGATAAGGGAGGTCCTTGACTTAGGAACATAAATTGTTATCAGTGTTGGGAATATATAGACCACTGCTTTAAACAAATAGCAGCAATTCAGTCACATGAAATGTCCAAGGAGATGTTCCATGTTCAAGATAATAAAACAGTGCCAAGAAATGAGTTATGTTCTTGACATTAAAGATGGGGTTAGTCATGGAATTGCTTTGTTATTTTTCACAAATATATTCATCAAGCTAAAAATATATATTGCTATGTAATTATTGAATGGCTGAAAAGTGCTTAACACTGCTATGGATATAGAATAATGAACCCAACAAAGATGTCTATGCCCTGATCCCTGGAAACTATGAATACATTAAACTACATGGCAAAGGAGAATTAAGGTAGCAGATGAACATAAGGTTCTAATAAAATTATTTTAAACTAGTGAGATTATTTTGGATTATCCAGGTAGGACCAATGTAAAAGCAAGGGGCCTTAGGGAGAAAGAGTGAGACAGAAGAGTCTGAATAAGACAAGGAGGTGTGATGATGGAATTAAGTTTAAAGTGATACAGTTTTGCTCGCTTTGAAGATGGAGGCTGAGGGTCATGAGCCAAGAAATGGGGTCAGCCTGTAGATATGTTAAAAAAAAAAAGGCAAGGAAACAGATTCTCCCCCAGAGCCTCCAGATAGGAATGCAGCCCTGCAGACCTCTTGATTTTAGCCCAGTGGGATCCATCTCAGATTTCTGAACTACAGAACTGTAAGATGATAAATTTGCATTGTTTCAAGCCACTGAGTTTGTGGTCATTAGTTTTTTTAATACAAAATGTATATAACTAATTTTGAAAACCAGTACAATCGTTTAACATATTTAAGGAATAAACATAATCCCATTTGATAACAGATTCTCCTGATAGGAGATAATATCATGGAAAAATTCTTAGTATGGGAGGATTCCATGGGAATGGAAGGCAACAAAAGCAACATAACTGAGAGTGAGGTTGAGTGACTAACATGATAGACAAAATTACCTAGTGCCCACTCTCTTTGGTAGTATTAATTAATCATTAAATTCTTGGGATGGAAATTCATAAATACCTCTTAACTTGATCTCCAAGAACAGGTCATCCAGTTCTTGTACTTAGGTTATTTCACACCTCAGAGCCCAATGAAGTGAAACCTTAATGCTCTTAAGGAGATGCCCTGCAATATTTATTATGAATCTTTCATTTAGCACTCCTCAGAAAGATCTGTGACCAATTATTGGGGTAACTGTGCACTGGGGAAAACAAAACAAAACAAAACAAAACAAAACACCCTACCCAAGCTTTTCAGGGATTATTCAGTAACAGCTGTGAGTTACAACTTCCTTATGAAGATGGTGTTTTACATTGACTAACCATTCAGAGTGTCAATTTTAAGGATTAGAAGGTACAGTTTTAATGCAAATCTGCTTGACCATAGCTCCTGAATCATGTATCATTTTTCCTGTTTCCCAGTTTACTGTTGGAATATATATCCTCAGCATTGAGAGAAAATTGACATTTTCCTCCCTGAGTAAATGATATTATGATAATAAATTTCAAATAGAAGTTTCTGGAGCTCCGTTACCAAAATAACAAGTGGAAAGAAATGCCATATTCTTCAGGATATTTCATATATTAACATCACCATGAAAACTTTGAAAAATATGGGAATGGAGGCGCCTGGGTGGCTCATTCGGTTGAGTGCGTGACTTTGGCTCAGGTCATGATCTCATGGTTTGCAAGTTTGAGCCCTGCTTCAGGTTCTGTGCTGATGGCTCAGGGCCTAGAGGCTGCTTTGGATTCTGTGTCTCCCTCTCTCTCTGCCCCTCTCCAGCTCATGCTTTGTCTCTCTGTCTCTCAAAAATAAATAAACATTAAAAAGTTTATTTTAAAGAATTTTTTTTTAAATGCAGGAATGATCTCACCTTAACTCTCTTGTTGGACACTGCTATAGACAGATGGATTCAGTAGGAAAGCAATGGATTACCATGCACTAGACCAAATAGAATTCTTCCGAAAATAAATAAATACATCCCTTAGCTCTTTTTGTGTACTTATTGTTATGCTAGGTGCTGCTCATCTCCATATATGTGAACAGAAACACAAAAATTATTGTCACTTGGCCTTAAAGTTTCAGTGGATCTAGAGATGCCTGAGTGGCTCAGTCGGTTAAGCATCTGACTCTTGATTTCAGCTCTGGTCACGATCTCATAGTTTGCGAGTTCAAGCCCCAAGTGGGGCTCTGCACTGATAGTGCAGAGCCAGCTTGGGATTCTGTCTCTTCCTCTCTCTCTGCCCCTCCCCAGCTCGTGCTTGTGCTAGCTCACTCTCTCTCTCTCAAAATTAATAAGCATTAAAAAAAAAAGTTTCACTGGATCTAATCTAGTGCTTAGAATATCTACAGTAGAATTATATAATTTCTTGAATTTGTGCCAGCTTCCATTGGGAGAGTTGCTGCAGTGGTGCCTAGGAGTTTTTGAGCATTGAGGTTACTTTCTTCAGAAAGTACAATTCTATTTTGAGAAGAAGCTCCAATTATGTTGGAAGTTGGAAGGACTGAATGCTGGACCGTAAGACACTAGTTGACCATGAAACCTATGCTGCCCTTCATCAGCTTATCCTTAACCATGCTTTTAAACATGCTCATCTAAATGTTACTGTCTAATACAAGTGATTTTTGAAAGTACATGTTTAGGCACATGCTGAAGGCTAGTGTAAGTTGCACAAGCATGCCATCTACCTTCCTAGTAACCACCCCCCAACCCCCCACCCCCCCCACTGCACTAACATACCTCTCTCAAGCTACATGCATGGCCTCATGGATATTTCTTTGTTACCTAGTTGCCTGAGAAGAATGGACATAAATTCTAGATGCCTCTGAGCCTTTTTTGCTGTTGCTGGCCAGAATCAGAATGCTTGAGCATAATAGTGCCAGTCAGGAGAACCATGGGAAGAGAGTAATCAGCCAGCATTCTGCCCCAAACAATCACGTTGAAATCTACCTCTAGAAATAGGTATGCAGAAAATTAGGGGTTGTGGGTTTGGGTAGTGAGGAGAATTGGTTTTCTAAGTCAATTGCAAAGTAATTTTCTTAGATGAAGGAGTTGTAGTATTCTCAGACCAGACAGGAAGATCTGCTCTTATTCTAAGGCATGCTCGGTAGGGTTGTTGATTTTAATGCAATGAGTATTTTTGAATCTATATTACAGGTCTTTGGTTCCTTTTTTATTCTGTTCCTAAACTTTTACATAAGAGACCTGTAGAGAATATGAATTTAATGATGTTTTAATTCAGTAGTTACCATTAAAACAGCTTCGGGCTTGGCTGTCAACTACCCCAGCCCTGCAGCCACTAGAAATGAAAATTATTTTACCACATGTTTAGAAATCCTTGTATATCAGTCCATGCTTTGAACCAAAAAAATTGCAATTTGAACTTGCCCCACTATTTTATTTTTTGTTTTCTTTAATGTCTTTTTATTTATTTTTGAGAGAGAGAGCACTAGTGGGTAGATGCAGAGCAAAAGGGGGGCAAGAGGATCCAAAGTGAGCTGAATGCTGACAACAGAGAGCCCAATGCGAGGCTCGAATCCACAAACCATGAGATCATGACCTGAGCCAAAGTCGTATGCTCAACTCACTGAGCCACCCAGGCACCCCTTGTCACACTATTTTAAAGGTCTGTCAGGAGTCTTAGAAGCAGCCATTTCATCACATGGCAAGATAGATATATGTTCACAGAGGAAAAATAAACAATTACATATATCAGAAAACAAATTTTGAATGCCAATAAGCATGTGAATATACTTGTTTTCATCAGTAGGCAGGAAAACCCAAATTAAAGTTACAAAAATATTTTAAATGTCTGGCAATATTAGATGTTGGAAGAATGTGGAGTGTGGAACCCCAGCCTGCAAGATGGCCCCCAACAAGCCATCTTGGTATTTCTTGGTATTACTGCCCTTTTATAGTGTTCTCCAAATTGAACCAAGGCTGACCTATATGACCAATATAGTATAGTGGAAGTATTTTATGTTTTTTGAGACTAGGTCTTAAAGGGCATTGAATTTCGGCCTTGCTGTCTTAGATTATTCATTCTGGTCACCATGCCATTCCCAGGATACTTAAAACAGTCTTGTAAAGGCTCGCATGGAACTGAGGCACCAATTTGCCTATCATGTGAATAAACTACTTTTGAAATAAATCTTCTCACACCTGCCAATATTTTATGATACTCCAGTTACAGAAGACATTTAATTTTGACTTAATGAGAGGGAGGGTCTGAGCCAGAACTGCCCAGCTGAGTACCCAACCTGCAGAAAATGTAAGAGATGATAAGTCACTATTGTTTTTTTAATTCATCAAGTTTTAAAGAAATTTATATGCAGCAAATTCTAACTAATAGGTAGAATAATAACAACTTCCATAATCTGCTTTAGGTAGTTGGTGCAGATCCTTTGGAGAAAAAAAAAAACCTGCTGAGTATTATCTAATAAAGTTCAAAATATGCACACCACATTGTTTAGCAAATCCACTCATTCTTATATATATCCGTGTTATGTGACAAAACCTTTATAGCAGCCTTGTTCATACTAGCAAAACAGGATACTACCCAAATGTCTAATAACAATAGACAAATCCATAAGTAAATTGGAGTATAATCATCAAAGACTATCTAGCAACAAAAATAACAAAATACCACTGAGATGAAATTTCCAGATCTAATAAGCTAGTTTCAAAATAGTGTGATAATATATGATTCTATTTTATATAAATTTCAGGAGTAGGGAAGGTTGAGCATATTATTTAGGGATGCATACATTTAACAAAAGTATAAAGGAAAGCAAGCAACTGAGTAAGTAGGCATAATAATAGGGGTGCCTGTTTGGCTTAGTTGGTTGAGCATGCAACTTTGGCTCAGGGCTCAGGTCCTGATCTTGTGGTTTGTCAGTTCAAGCCCCACATTGGGCTCTTTGCTGTCAGTGCAGAGCCTGTTTGGACCCTCTGTCCGCCTTTCTGTTTGCACCTTCCCCACTTGCACTCTCTCTCTCTCAAAAATAAATAAACATTAAAAAAAGGCATACTTATAGAAGCTCGACTATTTTTCAAGGAGTTTTTCAAAAAGAGAGAAAAGTTTGTCATTGAAAAGATGCATGGTGAGAGTGAGGGCTGTTTTTCTGGGATCCTGACAGTGTTCTGGCTATTGACTTTGTTTACATAGTTACATAGATGTTTGCTTTATAATTATCTATTAAATGAGACATATAATGTATATAGTTTTCTGTATTTTATTTCACAATATAAATGCATTTAATAAACACTGTAGTACTCAGTATATACTAGGTGATATTCCAGAAGTTACACATGTTAACCTTTAATTTTAATTTTTAATTTTTTTTTACCATTTATTTTTGAGAGAGGGACAGAGCGTGAATGGGGGAGGGGAAAGAGAGCGAGGGAAGCACAGAATCCAAAGCAGGCTCCAGGCTCTGAGCTGTCAGCACAGCTCGAACCCATAAACTGTGAGATCATGACCTGAGCCAAAGGGACACTTAACCAATTGAGTCACCAGATGCCCCATTAACCTTTAAGTTTTATAGCAACACTATGAAGTAAGTAGTTTTATTAGCCCCATTTACAGATTATGAGATTGAGACACAGAGAACTTAAGTAAATGTCCAAAATCGTACCATTTGTAATTGACAGAGTGAGGATTCAGACTCAGGCAGTTTGGCTCCAGAGCTCCCTGCTTAGGAGCCAGACCTGTTTTGTTTGTTTGTTTATCTTTAGTTTGTTTCATTGGTTAGTGTTTGCTGATTGGTTTGATTTGGCTTAAATAAGAGTGGAGATGAAAGGGATATTCTTGTCTTTGTGTGAGAACTTAATTTGTCTTTTAATCCTGTGTTTCTGTGGCAAAATGAAGTGCTTGAAGGAAATAAGTAATTTCAACACAAGCCTGAGGGTTGTGGGGAGCCTGGCATAAAGACAAAGAAAGATGTAAATGGATGGGAATACAGGATTTTAAGAGCAGCTTCACTTTCATTTCTTTTGTATATGATGCTCCTGTGTAAAATACTGCATGTATGAAGTTGTTAGGCTTTAATGTATTAGAAAATGCAGACATTCCTGAGAGTTCCTTCTAAATCTGATGCATAGTGACAGGGATCTCCCATTTCGCTGTTGCCCAGAGATCTTACCCTAAACATCCATCCACATTGTTTTTATCACTGAGTATCTTCAGGCCCTGATGACTCCAGATAACAGTTGGCAATTTAATTGCAATAAAGCACATGTAGATGCTAACCTTGTCCCTAAAATTTAAGGGCATGTATTTTTAGAGGGGCAAGATCTTCATCTTACCAGAGGGATCTTTGTGCTAAGATGTGACAAGACATAGAATATATAACAAGGATAGTTTCAGAGCTTTTGAAAACCATAAGAAGAAATAGCAGGTATGAAAATATAAATATAAACAGAGATTTCTTTATTTTGGGGAAACAGACTTTTTGTTTAGAAATAGCATTTTAATTCATGGACAATTCAGGAGTAAGTAAAATTACGACTTGTTAGAACAACTCACAGGCTTAATACTAACCAAGTGTGCTGAGTGATTCATGTTTCATATAGATTTAATTATAAAATAAATAAGAAATATTCAGTCTCTATCACCAAGAAACAAAGAACAAGTAAATGAAAGTGGATTCAAGTGAAAATCTCTGACAGCCTAGGGAAAAACAAACAAAAAACAAACAAAAAAAATTTCATACTACAAATGGAAAAATGATATATGAATAAAGTTATTTCTGTGTTTCAGATGTGGAGAGAGGTATTGAATCGAGAAGTTCCAAGGATTGCTAGATGAAAAAAACAACAAAAAATGAATATTGCAACTTTCATAAACCTTTTTTATTGTTAAATTCAAACAGTTTTTTTCTTCTGCTGAAATTGTTCTAATCCAACTAGAGACAAGACTGGGAAGCTCAAGGGAAGGAAAGTAGCAAATGAAAATTTTTATATGAAATAAGGAAATAAAGGAATGATTTAGTTCTTTTGACAATATGTCTGCTTTCTGCATAAATGAGAACTATTCATATTTTAGTAGAGGCTATTCTTATAGAAAAAAATTCTAAGAATTCATAGAGTAGAAAAGTGCCTTTCAATCTCTTTTTATTGTAAATAGATATACTGCTTAGTTTGTATTTATGTAGCGACCCCCCGTCCTTTTCACCCAGACACACAGATTTGACAGAAGAACAAAAATATGCTTCTAGTTGGCTTCAAAGCTGTGGGGAAACTTGATCATAATATGTCTTTCTAGTGAATTTTCTGGACAAATGATTTTTTTAATGTGTTATTTATTTTTGAGAGAGAGAGAGAGAGAGAGAGAGAGAGAGAGAGAGTACAAACAGGGGAACCACAGAGAGAGGGAGACACAGAACTCGAAGAAGGCTCCAGGCTCTGAGCTGTCAGCACAGAACCTGATGCGTGGCTCGAACCCGTGAACCGCGAGATCATGACCTGAGCTGAAGTCGGATGCTTAACTGACTGAGCCACCCAGGTGCCCCCTGGACAAATGATTTTTAGAAGAAAGGAATTATGGACAATTGCCTGTCCCAAAATTCATACAGATATGCACGTATGTTGTCTTCCATTGAAATAATTAGAGATTATTTATGTCTATAAATCTATAAGCTCTAGATAATGATGAATTAGATATGGACTGAAGTATATATTACTTGAAATCAATAACAGTTTTCTCAGTGATGGAGACATTTTCATTAAAGTCATTGACTTGCACTTTTTGAAATATTTCTTCAAGGAAGGGGTAACTGATAATATTGCTATTGTGTAAATCTATATGAAGTTACTGTGAATTTATAAAAAGTGGTGAGTGTAAATCACTGTGTAGTGGGGTCACTCTGGGTAAATTAAATCTGCAAAATACTAAAAGAAAATAGATCTAAGAATTCTTACAAATGGAGTGCAGTGGATCTCTGAGTCTCACAAATAAAAATAACTGAAAGGTTAATACCTTAAACTTAATCAGTTGCTTTAAGCATTTTAATGTATCCATAAAAAAGATCATTGATTTTTCTATTTTGAATCAAGCAGCTTTTACTTTAACAGAATAAATCTCTGTGTCTTAGGTAAAAGAAATACATGCATGGATACTAAATTCAAAGAATTGGTTATAGAATTCATTAATTAATTGGATACTTTTCTTTATTTTACTGATGTTTATTTTGTGCTTACGTAGTTTGGGCAGTTGGCATAAAATGGTAAACAGAGCCTTTAAAAATATTAATCACTGCTCATACCACTATCTTTATATCCATTTTTCTGAACTTTTAAGAGTATTAGATGTTTCTTTAATGTGCCATAGACTGGGGAAATTAAATAGTATAGATTGCTTTGTATAACTTTCTTACCTTAAACCATGGTAGATGAATATAATAAATGTGTTTCTCAGGGGTAGAAAATTATCAACTGATTAATGACAGTTTTAGGAAAGTAAAACGAGTCTTTAACAATAATAACATGTGGTATATATAATTTATTATTACTAAGCATGTCTTTTCAGAGCAACGGTGTGATCCTCCCTTTCATACTATTTTGTGAGAGTGGTATGAAAGAAAAGCATTATTCCAGGAGTCAAGACTTGAGATTCATTTCCTAAAAAAAACCCTGAAAGCCTATATAAAAGCACAAGTGGAGTTTCTTTATTTGTTTGTTTTTTCCTTAGCAAAAACACATCATTTGTTCATTCATTCATCTGTCTATGCAAAAACATAATCGATTATTTAGTATATATTCACTATATACCTAGTATCTCACCAGGCACTATGGTAGTATCCTATGTCCAATATTCTTCCTGCTTCTACAAAGTTTATGAACTAGTGAGAGAAATCAACATTTGACATGTAATTAAACAGATAGCTACTGGGTGCTATAGGTGGTCATAAACTGAGTGATTAAGGAAGGCCTGTCCCAAGTAGTAACATTTAAGGTCATATCTGAAGGATGCATAGGTAGTAGCCAGGGAAAGGAGGAAGACATGAAAGAGGGTTCTAGGCTGTAAAAGTATCTTAGGCAGTTTTCCTAAGGTGGGGTAAAAAATGCCATGTATGAAGAATGCAAAAGTGACCCCACTGCCTGGGAGAAGAGGGTGAAAGCAAAGGTGGCCATTAATAGATCTTTGGAGGTAAACAGGGTATAATTTATAAACAGTCTTGTAGGAATATTAAGGACTTTTCTTTTTTCTCTGAGTAATGAGAAGCCAACAAAGCTTTTGAAATAATATCTTGACATGTTTCCCTTTGCATTTTAATGAGATCACTGGGATTGCTTTGTAACAAATGGAGAGGAGGTGGAAGTGAATCTAAAAGACATAAATGATCTGCTCTCCCCATCAACTCTGTACTCATCTCTACCCCTCTCTTTCTCGATCACTCCATAGCAGCCACACTGATCTCCAGAGCTTCCTTTGAGCTTTCTTAGCCTTTTTCCACTTCAGGGCCTGTGCATTGAGTTTCTCCCTCCCTCAAATACTTCTTACATTATCCACATGTCTGATTCTTCAGCACTTTTCGGTTTACCCTATCAGAGAGGCTTTTTCTTACCTCAAAAATAATCATCCCCCCCCCCACCATCAATCTGGTATTAATCTACTTTATGTTTCACTATAGTGAAATGCAGTACTTCTCACCATCATACATACAACTTATTTATCTTCTGTTCTACAAAGTACTGAGCTTCATCAGCCAGGACCTTCATCTGCTCTGACCCCGACACTGAGGGATTATGCCTGCTACATAGTAGGTGTTCAATAATTTCTCAGTGAATGAATGATTAATGAATACTAAAGAGTCTCTTTCAGGCATTGGGAAGTCAATGATAAACAGAACAGTCATTGCCATCCAGACCTTTATATTGTGTTACATGGAGACTTGATGCTCAAATAACTACATTTACATATATTAGAAATATCTCATAACCACTACAAGCCCTTAATTTTTCTCCACTACAAGCCCGTAATTCTGCACTGCTTAAAGGATTCACTTCAATGTCTTAACTCAGTCATTTATTAATTCAGACAGTATTTATTTACTGAATTTTTATATGCTTCAAATTCAGAAGACACAAATGTGATGATTCTAGCTCTTGAAGTAAATGCTGTTGAGTGGTAAAAATATTCATGTACAGCAATTTTAATAGTACAGTAAAACTGTGGTTTACAAGCATAATTCGTTTTGGAAACATGCTTGTAATCCAAAGCACTTGTATGTCAAAGAAAATTTCCCCATAAGAAATACTGGAAACTCAGATGATGTGTTCCACAACCCCAAAATATTCATATAAGAATGACTAAATACTGTAATATAATGCAAAATAATAAAGAAAATACAAAATATAAAGAAAAATAAACAAATTAACCTCCACTTACCTTTGAAAACCTTTGTGGCTGGTGTGAGGGAGAAGAGAGAAGGGTTATTGTGTATGACAGCTTTACTATCACTAATAGAATCACTGCTATCTACTGGCTCAATGGAATCTTTTTTTTTTTTTTCGTGTAACTTTAACAACAAACCTATCCAATGACACTTGCTTTTGCCTCTTTTTGAGGATTTTGCAGAAATGTGACATTGCATTATCCATTAATGGACATTGCATTAATGATCACCCACAATCCTGCAGAGAAAGAGAGAGAGAGAGTGAGAGAGAGTGAGAGAGAGAGAGAGAGAGAACCATTGGCTCAGTTTGTACTCATATACATTTGGCATCATATACTACTAGTATTTCAAGACATCGCTTGTTTTTCAAGTTAAAATTTATTAGAAATGTTTGCTTGTCTTGTGGAACACTCATAGAACTAGTTACTTGCAATACAAGGTTTTACTGTATATGATAAGAGTAAAAGAAACATATGTGAAAAAAAGTTCTGTGAGGGAGTGGGGACAAGGGACAAGGTAGGACAAGGGAGTAAAATAGTAATCTCTCTGCAGTGTTAAAGGAAATTCCCTGAAAGTGCTCTTAACTGTGATTCTTAACTGAAGAGTAAGATTGTATTAGGAGACAGAGTGAGAAAGATGTTCCAGTTGGGGAAAGGAAATGGAACAAATGCAAAAATAAAACTAGAATGAATTAGGGCTCATAAATTTATAGAAACTCTGTGAGTTAGTTGTGGGAGTTAAGTCTGAAACATTAAGTTAGGTCCAATAATAAAGGCCTTTATAGTTAAAAAATAATTTGAACTTTTCCCTATTTTCAAGTAAGACATCACAATAATATTGCATTTGTTCTAACTAAATATGAATAGATTCACATTTTAAGAAAGTAAATTTGGTGACATATTAAATCTGGATTAATAAAGTTAAGAAACAAGACCGATAGGTCCTTAGATAGAAGATTATGAAGTTTTATGTCTAATGTTGTAAGGGTGAACAGAAAGGTGTGAAATAAAATACCCTAAAGATATAATGAAATAATATGGTGATATGATAAGGCTGAAAAAAGTCAAAGAGTATCTAATTTTGTCCTGCATGACTACAGGACTATATAGGGACTCTGTAGGGACTATGTAGGGAGATGGTGGTTTTCTAGAATATCTGAAAAATAAGGACTGAAGGATCAGTTCAGCTGAAAGGTGAGTTTTGGTTTGGATAGGTCAATTTTGTCATACCTGTAGGACTCCTAGGTAGCAAAATACCAGGAGTACAAAACGAGAAAAGGTAAAAAAGAAATTTATGTTTTAAAACCGTTGGCATATTTGTGATGTGTTAACATGATACAATATATAATTTCATCAAGGGAAAGTAAATAATTGAAAAATTCATGAAGCCAGTTTGGAATCCTGAGGCGCATCAACACATAATGATTAAAAAGAATGGTTTTTTTTTAACAGCTTTATTCATAATTGTCAAAACTTTGAAGCAAGATGTACTTCAGTAACTGAATGGATGAACAGATTGTGATACATCCATACATTGGAATACTACTGAAAGATAAAAATCAGTGAATTAATTAAGTCAAGAAAGAGACATGGAGGAAACTACAATGCATATTATAAGTGAAAGAAGCCAGTCTGAAAATGCTCAGTATTGTATGATTCCAACTATGTGACATTCTGGAAAAGGCAAACCTATGAAAACAGTGAAAGGTCTGTGATTTACAGACGTTAGTGGGGAGGAATAGAGGAGTAAATGGAACCCAGGGAATTTTAGGGCAGTGACACTATTCTGTATGATACTATAATAGTGGATACATATCTTTATACATTTGTCAAAATCTGTAGAATACGAGACACAAAAATGACCCTTCATGTAAACTATAGACTTTAATAATAATGCATCAGTATTGGCTTACCAGTTACAACAAATGTGTCACATTACTTCAACATGTTAATTCTAAGGGAAACTGGGAGAGAGGGATGTTATACGGGAACTCAGTACTTCCCACTTAATTTTTCTGTGAACCGAAAACTTCTCTAAAAATACAGCCTACTAAAAATGTTTTAAAAAAATGTTAAAAACGAACACATCACATGCTGGCAGAGATACAAAACAATTTGGGAGGAAGGATAAAAAGAACAGGAAAATGAAACATAAAAAAGTTATGATCAAATGAACATTGGAAGAAGGAAAAATTGCATGGAAAACAAATGCTGTGCTTATATCAATAGGATAAAAACTAAAGAAGGGAACTTCATTTTGCTACTAAGAGTTCATCAATAAATTCCATAGGGATTTGCTCTAACATGAATAGGTCACATTTTAAGAAAATAAATTTGATCACATATTAAATCTGGATTAATAAAGTTAAGAAAGAAGACCTTGGTCCTTGGATAGAAGATTATGAAGTTTTATGTCTAATAAATTCCATAGGGAGAGAATGAAGAGCTAGAATTCTGATTAAAAACTAGAATTCATAGGGACTGAATTGGAACTAGTACCTAGAGATTTAAAGACTATGTATTTATTTACAAGGAGCATGTATATGCAAGCAGAGGAGGGCTACAGGAGAGAGATAATTTTATTTATTTATTTATTTATTTATTTATTTATTTATTTATTTATTTATTTATAGAGCATGTGTTCATACATGAGTTGGGGAGGGCCAGAGACAGAGGGAGAGATAGAATAAGAGGGAGATGGGAAGAGAGAGAGGGACAAAGAATCTCAAGTGGACTTAGTGCTGTCAGTCAGAGACCAAGGTGGGGCTTGAACTCATAAACTGTGAGATTATGATTTGAGCTGAAACCAAGAGTCCGATGCTTAATTGTCTGAGCCACCCAGGTGCCCCAAGAGAGAGATTCTTAAGCAGGCTCCACTCCAAGCATGTAGCTCGACATGGGGCTCGACGCTGTGGGGATCTCATGACTGTGAGATCATGAACTGTGTGGAAATCAAGAGTTGGATGCTTAACCAACTGAGCCACCCAGGTGCCCCCCCAAGAGATTTAATATTTTGCTGCAGTTTCTTCTCTCAATTCAACTTCCTCATTGGAGATAGGGCAAACTTTTTAAAGCATAGGTTCGGCTTATCATCCATCAGTGAATATTAACTATCTATACAATAAAGCCCAATATTTTTTTTAATATTTTTATTTTTATTTTTATTTTTGAAGGAGAGAGAGAGAGAGCATGAGCGGGGGAAGGGCAGAGAGAGAGGGAGACACAGAATCTGAAGCAGGCTCCAGGCTCCATGCTGTCAGCACAGAGACCGATGCGGGGCTCGAACCCACAAACTGTGAGATCATGACCTGAGCTGAAGCCGGACGCTCAACCGACTGAGCCACCCAGGCGCCCCAAAGCCCAATATTTTTAAATAGACTAAGGTGCCTGCCTTAAATATATATTTAAATCTTTCTTCCAGGACTTGCATAATATGGAAACAGTGTTTATTTTTATAAACGAATGAGAGAAGAGGTATATTTTAATTCAAGTTCTTTCTACATGTATAGGTTCAGAATTGTACCATCTTTAAAATATTGGACCAATTCCAATGCCTTGAGAAATAAATGCATATGAATACATATTGAAATGGTAAGCAATGGCAGTAGTATGTTTTGCTTGTTCCTCTCAGGGAAGGCAGGGCCTTGATATAAGTGTCATCAGACAATAAATGAAAAGGTTTTTAAGAGTCCAAATAATTCTTTTTGATTTTGGGTATTTGAGGGTAGTTATTTCTGTAGTGTCAAGGAAAGGAAATCTAAACCTGTCATGAACTGAGGAAATGCCAAAGCAATTCAAGTAGTTTCTTGGGTGTTCTGGAGTTTAAATTGATAAAATATTAACAAGATCTCTAGGTGTGAGGCCAGGCTGGGGCTTGACATTGTTATATGGTTTGACCACAGGGGAACTTTTCTGCTTAGAAGGGGTAGCTGTTGTTGATGGAGCCCAACTTCCTTCTCTAATACTTGGGGCTATGGAGATGAGTCATTGTCCTTCATGTCCCAGGATATTTTTCTACCATTGATCACACTGTTGTCTTCTTGAGCTGGACCCCATCCTCTCCCTTTCAGGTAGCCTCATGTATTCATGTTCTAATCCACTTTGTGATGAACTCATGATTTATTTCCCTACGAAAAATTGAATTGAGATTCGTTTGAAGTCTCTGAAAGCAGCTCTAATTCTATAATCTTGCACCACATGGAAATAGAGCTGATGGTTAGAAGGCTTGACCCTGCTTGACTGAACTTAAGTGAATATCGCCTGCGTGGCTCAGTTGATTGAGCATCAGACTATTGATTTTGACTCAAGTCATGATCCTAAGGTTGTAGGATTGAACCCCATGTTGGGTTCTATGCCGAACGTGGAGCTTCTTGGGATTCTCTCTCTCTCCCTCTACCTCTATCCCTGGCTTGTGCTCATAGTCTCTCTCTATCTCTCTCTAAAGTAAAAATAATAATAATAATAATAATAATAATAACAATAATAATAATAATTTTAGAAGTATTAGTGACTATCATTTATATAATTGAATGAATATCAGTGTTGCTTTCAGATTTAATTTTTTAAAGAAAAATTTTCCTCGTTGATGATTATCTTAACTGAACCAGAAACAGGTAGAATTGAGACTGTAAAATAATGTATACAACCTAGTAGTCATGCCTTATTTTAAATACACAGGTTTCCCCCAACAATTTGAAGGAAGCAACCAAAGAATGTGAAGTTTTGTTAATAATAGTTCAAGTTTTAACTGTTTAGCTCGTCTATATCAAACAGCACTTAATTCTAAATTCTAAATTCTAAAATACAAAGCTGCATCCTTAACATGGATACTATCTCAGCACATCTGGGAATATATATTTGATCCAAGGAAGTTGCTATTATCCAGAAAAGTATCTTGTGCCCAGCGGTTACAGAGGTATACAACTTTTACATTTTTCAAAATTAGATTGAACAGTATTCACTATATAACTTACAAAGTCAAAGGCCACACATGCACCAGCTCTGGACATCTCATCTTACCTTGAACAAACAGATTATACTCAGAAATGCTTATATTTGCTTGATAATTGCACTGGATTTTAGAGCAACTGAAAATTAAAGACACAGACTTCACAGAACTTAAACCAGGAGCAACTGCATTCATTATTGATATTCTTTAGTTTCCTCATTTGATTTAATGTCCTTATAAACACATAATTGAACAAAACTGTTTCTATCTGTTTCCCTGCCCTAACCTCTACTCTGGCAGTAATGAGGCCAGAAAAAAAAAGTGACTATTACAAATTCTGTGCACAGTATCCTTGTCTGTAAGGTAAGTTCTACAGTGCAGGAAAACCAATCCTTATAAACTAAATAATATTTTCTACAATTTGAATCTGTGAAAAATATTAACAATGAATAGTCACTGTCTATCCAACTCTGTGAAGGGAGAAATTTTATTTGCTTAGCATTGCCACAGCTGTTTGCCTCAGCCTTTCTTCCATTTATTTACTAGTGCAGATCTCCTTTTCATAATTGGCTTTCATTGAAACATATAGTTTGAAGCTAAATATGCCACATTTTTTATGAAATGAAAAGTAGAATTTTTAATTGGTGACTAAAGAAAGAGTGTAAATATTTATAAATTAAAGTAACATTGTCCACTTTTTTCCTTTTCACACAGTGACAGCACACAATCTTTGCTAGCAAAGCCTGAGTGTTTATTTTGTGCAAGTACTTTTTTTACGTATTTATTTATTTATTTATTTAGAGACCATGAGCAGGGGAGAGGCAGAGAGAGAGGGAGAGAGAGAATCTCAAGCAGGCTCTTGTCAGTGCAGAGCCCAATGCAGGGCCCGAACTCACGAACAAACCATGAGATCATGACCAGGTCTGAAATCAAGAGTCAGATGCTTAACACACTAAGTCACCCAGGCCCTCCTGCCCCAAGTACTCTTCTAAGTGAGTCGCAGGTTTTGGCTAATGCAATTCACAATTGCTCTAAGAAGTAGATGGCATGCTTTTCCCTACTACTATACATATAGAAATTGTGGCACAAGTTAAAACCATAAAATTCTTAGAAGAAAACAGGTGGTAATCCCTTTGACATAGGTATTTGCAATGATTTTTTGGATTTGACACCAAAAGCAAAGACAACAAAAGCAAAAATAAACAAGTGGGACTACATCAAACTAAAAAACATGGCAAAGGAAACCATCAACAAAAATGAGAAGGAAATCTATGGAATCTATGGAGAAAATATTTATAAATCACATATGTGATAGAAAGCTAATATCCAAAAATATATAAAGAACTCCCACAACCTAATAATGAAAGCAATGATAATTAATAGTATTCCAAGTAAAAATGAACAGAGGAACTGAATGGACATTTTCTCCAAAGAAGACATACAAGATGGACCAGTAGATACTTGAAAAGATGCTCAACATAACTAATCATCAGGGAGATACAAACCAAAATCATAATGAAATATCACCTCATATCTATTAGAATGGCTATTATCAAAAAAACAAGATAGAGCAGGTGTTGGTGAGAATGTGGAAAAAAGAAAATCTTGTGCACTGTTGGTGGGCATGTAAAGTTGTGCAGCCAATTGGAAAACTGTGGAGGTTTCTCAAAAAATTAAAAAAAATAGAATTGCCATAAGCTCTAGTGATCTCACTTCTGGATATATATCCAAAGGAAATGAAAACAGAATATCAAATAGCTCTCTGCTCTTGCAGCATTATTCACAACAGCCAATATATGAAAACAATCTCAGTGGCCATCAACAGATGAATGGATAAAGAAAACATGGTATGTGTATATATACAATGCAATATTATTCTGCCATGAGAAAGAAAGAAATCCCACTATTTGTGACAACATGGGTGGACCTTGAGATCATCATGCCAAGTGAAATAAGCCATGCAGAGAAAGACAAATACTGCATGGCGTTCCTTATATGTGGAATGTAAAGAAAAGAGAAGAGAAAAGAAAAGAAAAAATAAAGAAAAGGAAAGGAGAAGAAAAGAGAAGAAAAAAGAAAAAAAAGTTAAAGTCATAGATACAGAGTAGAAAAATAGTTGCCAGGGCCTGGGGAGTGGGGGAAATAGGGAGAGGTAAAAGGGTGAAAACTTACAGCTGAAAGATGAAAGAAGTCTGAGAATCTAATGTAAAGCATGGTAGCTACAATGACTATATTGTATAACTGAAATATGCTGAGAAAATAAAACTTAAATGTTCATGCCCCCATAAAAAAAAGGTAGATGTGTTAATTACTGGTTGAAGGGAATGCTTTCACAATGTAAACATATATCAAATCACTTTATTTTAATTTTTATGTCAAGTATACCTCAGTAAAGCTGAAATTTAAAAAGGTAAAGAAATTCTGACACAGGGGGGGTTGGATAATTAAGTATGGTTGCTGAATTAGTAAGTGGAAGAACAAGGTATCGAAACAGGTAAATATGTATAACATAGTTCATTATGTACTTAACTACTATGTTATCCTAAAATTTAGCTTTAAAATAGATTAAATCAATTTCAAACTTATGGAAGGAATCAGTTATATGGTTGTAAATATGTATGACAAACAGACAGTCACAATAAATTTTTATTAAATGGCACTGCTGGTCTGACTTGTGTTTTGATAAATAAAAAGAAGGATCCCTTGGGGAACCTGGGTGGCTCAGTTGGTTGGCATGTGACTTTGGCTCAGGTCGTGATCTCCCCTGATCTCACAGTTCCTGAGTTTGAGCCCCACGTCAGGCTCTGTGCTGACAGCTCAGAGTCTGGAGCCTGCTTTAGATTCTGTGTCTCCCTCTCTCTCTGTCCCACCTCTCTCTCTCTCTCTCTCGCTCTCGCTCTCGCTCTCGCTCTCGCTCTAGCTCTCTCTTCTCTCTCAGTAATAATTATTAAAAAGCATAAAAAAAAGAAGGATCCCTTTATTTAAGTAGTACCAGTTGAATAGTTGCAAACTGGAATTACCAAAATGTCAAAAGGCCTGAAGAAGCTAGAAACAGTGGTCCAGTGTGCGTTTGTGGGCTTAGCTGATACAACAATCTAGATGGATTTGTAGAATGTAATGTGTATTTATACAATGTGATGAAAGTACTCCTCTGGCATACTCAGACATACTTGGGGAACTATGGAGTTGTGTGGCTAGCAATATGGAATTCAGATTTTTTTTTTCAGTTTACATGAAAATATTCAGATTTTAATCTCATATTAAATAGACGATCTCCCAAACTCTGGAAAATTTAGGAACATGTAGACAAAAGGAAAACTTTCAAACAGTGATTATGTGTAAAATGCCTAAATATGTTTGCTCAAAAGTTTATAAAAATAATTGAGGGAATCCATTAAAACAATGAAAAGGTAGGAAGGAGGAAAAATAAAAGTAAAAACAAAATCGGCATATTTTTTCAGTTGACAAATTAGAGATGATTTAAAATTATGGAAGGTAAAAGATGAAAATTGGTGAAATAAAACAACATAAAAATGAAACTTCTTAAAAGAAAAAGATCTAAAATTAATTAGAACAGTTTCAATGTATACAAATGTGTGAAAACAAATACAAAATATAAGATGAAGACCAGACGAAAAGGAAGAAATGAAAAATAGGAAACATGGATATTAAAAATAAAATCTAAAGCAGCGTAAACAATAGGTATGTTCAACCATTGTTACATATAGATAGAACATAAAATTGTCTTAAAGTTATGTATTTTGTATGTAAACCATAGCAATAACAAATTTTGGAACTTTGGATGAGAACATAATGGATCTTGATAGATTTCATAGCTTAGCAACACCAGTAGAACATAAAGGAAGAAAATCAGAAAACCTTCCAATTGTATCCATACTTCATCTTTACTTGTAATTAAGATGGGCAGAATTCTGGGTACATATCACCGTGCATGATCATAAATTCAAACATGTTGCCTTTTGGAATGTAAATTCTATAGCAGATTCCCTCACAACAGATGTTGTGATATGTGTTGTTTTGACAGAAACAGATGTAGAAAGGAGCATGGATGTGAAAGTTTAAGGCTCCTTATAGGCAGAGTTGAGGCAATCAATGCAATGATTGATTAATGATTAATACATTTTTGAAAATCAGAAGTAAGATTTAAATTGAATGTGGCAAGGTCACCCAGGGCTTGGACCTGACCAGCCCATTCTATCTTGTAATATAATGGCATTAGCATCGAGGATGATGACTTAGAAAACTTTTTATTGCATTTGTAGATGATAGCAAGCCTATAGAAGACAATTATTACATCAGAAGAGTGAATCTACTCTTATTTTTAAAAACTTTGACAATCTTTTGGTATTAAGAGAAACTTTGTAGGCAAAATTTAATACAGATAAATATAAAGTAATATCAAGTCTGATGTTTTTAAATTAGTTGTACAATGAAGACATAAAATGACATATTAAGGCATTAATGAAAAAATTATCTTCAATTGATTATCTAAATGTTAGCTAACATCCTGTTTTAACTTTAAAAATTATAAAATAAAGTGACTTTAGTATTAAAACTAAAGAGGTATTGTTAGAGTTAATTATTATCTCAACAAATGAATGCCTTATATAAACAAGATACTGGGCATTAGGGGTGCCAAGAAATACTTTGTTGTCAAGAGACATGAAGTCCATTTTGGGTAAACTAATGGGAAAAAGACTATAAAATATGATCAAAAGTGCAGTTAAGGGGATAATTACAGAGTAATGGATATACCTGAAGTAGGAAAAACCATGAGTGAAGACTCAGAAAGGAGTATTTCAGAATAAGTTTCACTTAATCTGTGGTTTCAGAAAATAGTTTTCATGCAGAGACAGAATATGTGGAAAAAGTGGGAAATGAGTTTACTAGAAAAACTACCAACAGTGTGCTCAGTGGAAAATGAAAGTGGATTATTAGATACAGGAATTGACAATGTGAGTGGTTTTCTGTGGCTTCTGCAACTTTCTTGACTCTGGAAAAGCTAACAGAAAATACTATAGTTAGCAGAAGATTTCCCCGGTCTTTCTTTTCCAGCCATTGTGAAAATTTTCTTGAACAACCAGACTCTCACTATTAAATAAATTCCTGCTTAAAATACCTAGAGTCATTTCTAGTTTTAATTTTCCTGACCAAAATCCTGACTGGTATTATCTTTGGCATGAACAAGTTGAATTTGGGTAAAATCTTTCAGAAAGTAAGACAATTAGAATTTGTAAGATTGGAGTCAAAGGGATTTAGTTATTCAGTTGAGATGGAATGATGACCTGAGAAGAAAAGGTAAGGTTTCTTGATTTTGTTTTCTTAAGGAAAAAAAAGGGTAAAGAAGAGTCAGGAATTACTGCCATTTTTCCTCATCCAAAAAGCTAAGTGAATGGTCATTTGCTGACACTGGGAATATGAAAGAACTACTGGTTTGGACAGAACGTTAAGGTAGCAGATGGGAGCTAATGTCATCAGTCTGGAGCAACTGATTTTTTTTTTTTTTTAAAGAAGTATCAGGATCTATAATCTCAAGAAATAGATCTGGATTAGAGATATGGAAGAATCACACACAGTTTTAAATTAATGCAAATGAGCTAGATGACACCACCCAACAAAATTATAGAGAGTGAGTCTAAAAGGGAAATCACAGTTGGGAGACCTCCGACAATAAGAAAAAGCAAAGTTTAGTAAGTTACCTGAAGTGAAATTGAGAAGAGACGTAGGGAGAAAATCAGGCAAATATACTTTCATAGAGAATAAGGAGTTTTCTATTTCATAGAAATACAAAGTTTCAAGAAGAGGCAGTTCATAAAGTATAGAATCCTATTAAGAGGTCAAGTAAATTAAACATTGTTTTTGCATATTTAATGGCAAGAAGTTATTGGTGTTCATGGAGAGAAAAATTTCAGAGACGTGTTGTTGGTAGAGGCCAAATTGCTCTAGGATAGAGAGTACCTGGAAGGTGTTATAGATGCAGTATGTAAAATACATTTAAGAAGTTTGGATGTGAATTTAGGAGGGAGAAAGGGAAGAAATGAAGGAGGATATTGGATTGATGGAATGATTGTTGTTATTTTTTAAATTTCTGATTTTTAATTGCATCATTACTACAATTTTTGAAGAAAGTGATAGGAAACACTGAAGTATAAATGGTATTGATAGATCAAATTGTGTGTGTGTGTGTATATATATATATATATATATACACATATATATATACACACACACACATTTACAAAAATACTTTATAATATAAGTACTTGGAAAACTATTTTGATTGTTGTATAATAAGCCTCTATGTGAAACTTACTATGATTTAGGTACTCAAAGCCGTATTTTTTAATGCCATTTTTACATAGGAAATGTGTCACTGGTTGTTCACTCTGCTTAAAAGGAGAAATGGCCAGATGTGTAATTACATACTGATTCATGTGCTGTGGTCAATGGTTTTGTTTTGAGACTTTGTCAGAACATGACTAGAAAATTGTTGATTAGGAAATTTGAGAAAGAGAATGTTAGTAGGCCTCTATTAATGGGCAAGAAACATGAAGACAATTGTGTCCTATGTAAATGTTCACCAAAGGGTGACTTCAAGAGGACAATTTTAATAATAGAAATAGAAATACAGATGACCCATTTGATGGAAATAGGATGACCCATTTGATGGAAATCAGTCAGCCTCATCCTAACCAACCCTTGTCATCAGTCACTAAGCTCATGAATAAAGTGTCCACTGTGGCAGGGATGAAGCTTATGCATGGGCTTAACTTTCACTCACCAAGCTCAGCCTGGATATGGCTACTGCCAAGTGTTCAATCTACAGAGAGAGATCAACGAGTCCTCAATATGGCATCATTATTTACAGTGATCAACCAGCTACCTGGTGGCAGTTCAAGTATATTGAACCACTTCCATGATGGAATGGGCATGGTTTTGTTCTCACTGAACTTGACATTTACTCTGTTTACATATTTTCCTTCCTTGCACAGAATACTTGAATTGGATGTTGGTTTTTATCTTGATTTCAGACTCAAAAAGTCCATTGTTCCTGTGTCTTCAGCCTGTTGGCCTTTGGACTACAACTATACCATCAGCTCTCCTGGTTCTTCAGCCTGTATACTGCAGGTTTTGGGATTTGTTGGCCTTCATAATCATGTAAGCTATTTTTTTATAAATTCTTTCTCTCTGTCTCTCTTTCTACACACATACACATACATACATGCACACACACAGACACGCACAGACACACACACACACACTCACACACACCTTATTGGTTCTATTTCTCTGGATAATCCTGACTAATACAGGCATCTTCTTAGATGCCTAATAAATTCAAGGATAGCTTAGCTACTTTTATGAACATTGAAAAGAGAACAGTACCTATTTTTGGTTACCATAACTAAGTTCTTGGATTCCTAACACTGTACTGAGTCCATTTCTAACTCCTGATATTTTTTGCCTGGTACATACGTTTACCAAAGTAAGATGAGAGAAGAGAGGTTAAATGGTTGCTCCCATACTGTAATTTAGAACCACCAACCCCTGTGGATCCTTAATCCTTTTGCTATGTCTAAATAACTAAGTCTATTAGACTTGTTTTTTATATGATGGCAGCTATTCTGAGAGTTGTATTGACCTTCCCTCAAATCTAACTTCTTTGGTTGTTGTGTTCTCCCTGCCCCCCCCCACAAGATATGACATTTCTGTAAATATCTGAATCTATTCCATTAGAAAGGATTATGCTAATGCCAATGGTGATCAGTGTTTACCTATAAGTAGTTTCAGATAATGGCATTTCTAACTGCATTCTCTCACAGCTCCTCCCCTGCACCAAATCATAAACAAAAGAATTAGCAGAAAACATAAATAGAATTATTAGTTACTTATTTAACACCAATGCAGTGTCCAGGAGGAAAGAACATTTTAAAGGTCAAGCCAAAGAGGGGGAAGATCCATAGATTTGTTTACATAAAATAGAAAAATTATGTTTAGGAAATAACATACAACTCAAAGGCAAACAAGGAATTGGAATGAATTTCTGGAAACTTCTGAGTAGGTAATAGTGAAAATTTTTAATCTGTATTTTGCATAAAAGTAGAAATAAAGAGAAAAATGAGGAGATGGTTTATATTACTGATATGTAAACATATAAAAATTAAAATAGTGATTTTACAGAAAGACAAAATTTCAGCAATGTAGCAAGAATTGTGTGTGAGTTGTGTGTGTATATTTTTTATAATTTTAGTGCCTAGAAGGAAATCTACGGTTCTGCTGTGAGTACAGACTGAAGTTACATCTTTTTAAATGTTTATTTATTTTTGAAAGAGAGAAAGAGACAGAGTGTGAGCGGGGGAGGGGCAGAGAGAATGGGAGACACAGAATCCAAAGCAGGCTCCAGGCCCTGAGCTGTCAGCACAGTGCCCAACAAGGGGCTCAAACCCATGAACCACGAGATCATGACCTGAGCTGAAGTCAGACCCTTAACCTTAAGACTGAGCCTCCCAGGTGCCTCTGAAGTTAAATTTTAAGGGACAACTTAGTATAATGTGTCAAATAGTTTTCAATGAATTATTCTAAGAAAATGACTGAAAGCCTTTCCCCAAATTTATGTATAAATATATCTATTATAGAAAAGTGTATAGAAATTGAAAAGAATAAAATTTTCTCATATAAGGGGATTGATTAAATAAATTATAATATGGGATGGACTTTGAAGGTTTTAAATTTTAAAATTTTTAAAATTTTAAAGGAATAGTTAAAATGTATAAAATTTGGAAATGAATATTTTAAAGCAAGTTTCTAAATAGAGTTAAAATGCAGTCACAAGTTTAAAGGATGGAAAGCATTTTAATAAAAAACTGAAAGTTTAAACACCAAAATGTTAACAAAGAATACATTTGGGACTAGGATTTCAGTATGCTTGTATGTGTGTGTGTGCGCGCGCGTGTGTGTGTGTGTATGTATGTATGTATGTAGAAAGAAAGAAAGAAAGAAAGAAAGAAAGAAAGAAAGAAAGAAAGATAGATGATAGAGAGGTAGATAGAGTGCAGGTGTGTATAGTAATCCTAATAAAAGGTATTTTTAAAGTTAATTACTTAAATAAGTTCACTTGAATGTAGGGATGCTTTGCTAGAAAATTCAGGTAAAAAATTTGACCTACATTTTATAAACACCTGAGTAACTGCAAATATGCATACATACATACATACATACGTGCATACGTGCGTACATACACACACACACACACACACACACACACACACATATATACAGGATTACAAAAGCTTTTAAAACACTGATGAATTCTGAGAAGAGTTCAAAATTTTCTTTCTATGTTGTGAATTTGCGTAAGTGTTGGAGTTATGTACAGACATTCTCACAAACATTTCCCTATGATTATTTGAAGGAAAGGTCATATAAAATCTAATCATTTCATTTCTCACTTTTAGATTTCTTTTGAGTTACTCTGATTGCATTAATATGCTCATATTTATAACTGGCCAGTATTCACTGTAGTTGAAAGATTGATTTCTCAAGAATAGTGAAGACTTCCTATTGCAGTAATTTCAGCACCTGTGAATGTCCTAAGGAGAACATGAACTGGAAAAATTTTATGACCAGCATAAAGGATGGAAAATAAATACCAAGCAGAGGTTTTCACCTCAGGCATTCATCATCTGGCTCAAAGCATGAGTCACTTCATTTTTCCCTCTGTGCTCAGGAGTCACCACCAGGGAGAGAGCTTTGCCCTCCCCTCAGCTCTCTCCCATTTGGTGTTCTGGGTACGAATTGAATACACAAGCCTAAAGCCTAATGTTTTTGTCTCCCTTTAGAAAAATCACTGCTGACCTACTCTTACCCTTTCCATTGAAAATAGGAAAGAATAAAACTTTGTATTATTTTGTGATTATGCCATGTTAAAATATGAAGTTGACTTAGTGAAATGACCTGAGGAAATTAGTGGGAACTTCTTAAATGCTGATCTTTAGAAGCCATAATGACTGGAAAGAAGTGCTTTCTTGAGTAGTCACCTAATTTTGTTTATGTTCTCTCTGTGCAAGGTCAGTCTTATGTGTAGGCACTAAAGGCTGCTGCTAGTGGTGTGAAAAACTATGAAAAAGTTATATTCCCAACATCTTTGGTTTATAGACCTTCAGAAAAATTTATATAGCACATATATTTGGGATTCATATTGATAATAAGTAAAATGTAAATATGATGAAAAAATTGTCAACTCATTTAGCTTTATAAATTATAAGTGAGGGCACCTGGGTGGCTTTGTTGGTTATGAGGCCAACTCTTGATCATGGTCCCATGGTTTGTGGGATTGAACCCCAAATCGTGCTCTGCACAGATTCTCTCTGCTTGGGATTCTATCCCTCTCTGTCTTCTCCTCCTCTGCTCATGCTAGCTCTCTGTCTCTCTCTCTCAATAAATAAATAAATAAACTTTAAAAAAAAATTAAAAGTGCCTAAATCCAAGAAAGCTAGTCAAGGGCCAGGTAAAAGCTAAAGAAATATAATTCCATGGAGGTAAGATGATATATAAAATATATATGTTATAATTTATAATATAGTTAATAGTAACTTAATATTAATAACATATATATCTGAATTGGGGAAATAAAACAGAACACTTAGGACAAAATAATCCTAATGGTCAACAGTTGCTCATACTTTTATTTCTTCTCCTCTGACTCATTCTTCCACTTTCTTTTTTTTCTCATCTTTCTTCACTCTACTCTTTGTAATGCTGGTGCAGTCTTTAAGAATTCACTGTAATCCTCAATTACTTTACCCTTAAGGGATTCCTCCGAAAGTTTACAAAATCCTGGCCACTTTGAGGACACCATTTCTTTTCAAACTAAGTGGAAGCCATTTCTTTTTCCTATAACTTGTAATTTAAGGTCAGAAAATTTAATAAGCATCCTCTTTTATTCACTTATTTTTTTTTTTGGTCTAATGCTGGAGTACATAATTATCACCCAAAAGTTTTGTTTAAAATCCAGATTGAGGGTCCTGTTCAAAGAGTCTGATTTGGAAGGTAGTGAGCTCAGAGATTCTGAATTTTGACAAGTATCTTATATGATTCTGATGCAAGGTGTTCCGAGGCTACACTGAGAAAAGTTGCCTAGAAGAGGAAGCCTGGGGAGGCTGCAGGTGCAGGGATGTGAAAGACTCCAGCAGGAGTAACCTTGACTCTCCTGACCTGGCTTTTTTCCCATCCAGACATTCTTTACCTCTCAGGTGATAAAGAGCAGAAAACCTTTGTGGGAGGTGGATTCCAGAGCTGGACACATTCTCTGCCTAGATCTCAGCCCTTGTCCATGTCTGTTTTCCTCTCTTTCATTAGGAAATGTAGGGGCGCCTGGGTGGCGCAGTCGGTTAAGCGTCCGACTTCAGCCAGGTCACGATCTCGCGGTCCGTGAGTTCGAGCCCCGCGTCAGGCTCTGGGCTGATGGCTCGGAGCCTGGAGCCTGTTTCTGATTCTGTGTCTCCCTCTCTCTCTGCCCCTCCCCCGTTCATGCTCTGTCTCTCTCTGTCCCCAAAATAAATAAACGTTGAAAAAAAAATTAAAAAAAAATTAGAAAAAAAAAAGGAAATGTATATTAGATTTCAGTAATTATAGTAGCTGTTGGGGTATGCTAGAGAAAAGATAGTGTCACTTTTGCTTTCAAAGAGTTTGTAGTTCATAGAAAAAAATGGCCATTAGAAAAATAGTGACAATAAAATGTAATTGAAATGACAAGAGAGAAAATATAGGAATCTTTGAACACAGAACAAAATAGTTTGAATAATCAAGGAAGAATGCTTTTAGAATATGATATTTAACTCATATTTACTACAGAGGAGTGGAGGCTACCGATAGGGACTTGCATGCTAGAAGAGAAAGGGAGGAGTGAACCTTAATGGAAATAACATACATTGTATTCACAAAGCACTGAAAATATTTATTGTAGCCAATGCATAGTGTGCAAAAGGGGAAGGGTAAGAGTTAAGGCTAGAGAAGTCCTCCAGATAGATCTTGCAGGACCTTGTTTAACATGTTTAAGGTTTGATAACTTCATTTTAAAGGAAATAGGGGTTGAGTGAATCCTTAAAAAGGGGAGGCCTGTTAGATTTGCATTATTGGAAATCCACTTTCACTGCCTTGTGGATAAGTTTGACGGTGAGCTAGCCTAATGATGAAAGAGTCCAACTGTGGGAATTTTCTGGATGAAAACTAATTGTAGCCCAGACAAAGGCTGTGGGAGTGGGGTGGTGAAAATCAGATGAATTTCAGAAACATTTATGACATTTCATTAAAGCTACTTAGTGAATGCTGGACTTACTATTTTGTTCTGTGACAGAATTTTCAGGGAAGTGGTAAATTGGAATTGTTTGCTGATTGGGAAACTAAGAAGTGAGGATATAAAAGCTAAACGTTTAGACAGCTATTTTTAAAAGTTTGACTCTGAATACTTGGAAAGAGTGGGATTCCTGGCTGAAGTGACTAAGAGAAAGAATTGTTTTTTCTTTTTAATCAAATCATGTATGTTTATTTTCCTTTTTTTAAACTAATCATTAATTGAACGTATATAGTTGCATCATCTTCTAAAATAATGTCATTTAAGTTGACAGTAAAAGAACAAATTAGTTGTCTAATATATGTGATTCCCATTGCAGCAGTAGTTTTCTAACATCTGCATCTATACATATTCATTAAATTTCTCTAATATTATAAAAGCAAAAGATTATCAACTATCTCTAAGAAGTTAGAAAGAAACAGGTTACAAGATAACTATCTTGTGCTGGCTTTTGTAAGCTTTCTTTTGGATATGTATTTTGTATTTTTACTTTCATTGAAATTTTATTTTTTTCTTCCAAGTTTTTGTTCAAATTACAGTTAGTTAACATACAGTGTAATACTAGTTTTACATTTAGGATTTAGTGATTCATCACTTATATACAATACCTTGTGTTCATTACAAGTGCCCACCTCGGTACCCCCCACCCATTTAACCCATCCCCCACCCACCTCCCTTCCATCAACCCTCAGTTTGTTCTCCATAGTTTAGAGTCTCCTATGGTTTGCCTCTCCTTCCCTCCCCCATTGTTCATCTGTTTTGTTTCTTAAATTCCACATGTGAGTGAAACCATATGGTATTTGTCCTTCTCTGACTGACTTATTTCACTTACTGTAATACACTCTAGCTCCACCCACATTGTTACAAGTGACAAGATTTCATTTTTTATGGCTAAGTAATATTCCCGTGTACACACACACCATTTCTTCTTTATCCATTCATCAGTTGATGGACATTTGAACGCTTTCCATACCTTGCCTATTGTTGATAATGCTTCTATAAACGTTAGGGTGCATGTATCCCTTTGAATCAGTGTTTGTGTATTCTTTGGGTAAATACCTCTTAGTGCAATTTCTGGATCATAGAGTAGTTCTATTTTTAACTTTTTGAGGAACCTCCATCCTGTTTTGCAGAGTGGCTGCACCACTTTGTATTCCCATGAGCAGTGTAAGAAGGGTTCCCCTCTCTCCACATCCTTCCCAATGTCTGCTGTTTCCTGTGTTGTTAATGTTAGCCATTCTGACATTTAAATTTGAGAATTATTAAAGTATTTTAACCTTGATTCAACATCGTGACTAAAACTGGAGAATGAGATGAAGACAAAACTATATATATGTGTGTGTGTGTATATATATATACGTACATGTGTGTATATATATATGTATATAAGTATATTATAGTATATATAAGTATACACACACATACACACACACACATGTTTTGCATTCAGATTCCTTGAATAAAGAGATGAGGACTCCAGAGTGTCAGTAAAGAAAAAGGATTCAAACAAAGGGAGAATCAGCTCTTCTATTGGCACAAGGAATACAGAGGAAAAGCATGTTGTAGATACAAATAAGCTACTTAAAAAGAAGTTATAGGTGTTCTGATGGCTTTGGTTGTTTCCTGTAAAATCAAAGGCAGGGCCATTTTCTCGGGAGTGTTAATTTTGGGCTACATTTCATTGTAGAATGAAATACTTGCAGTAGTAATTGTGTGGTTGGAAAAGATAATTGGTGAAGCATACATAAATGAATGTCTAAGTGGTTTTAAGTGCTCACTTTTGTTGGATGCATTTCAGTGTGAAGCAGCAAGAATATGTCTGGTAGCACATTTCCTCTGGTGGCTTTATGTGGAGTAGCTCCTAGACTGGCTGCCATTTCCCATAGAAGCTATAAGAGAAAAAAGCAGGTGAGGAGAAAAAAAAAAAGACGTTAGAGAGGGAGAGAGCCAAAGCACAAGAGACTCTTAAAAACTGAGAACAAAGTGAGGGTTGATGGGGGGTGGGAGGGAGGCAAGGGTGGGTGATGGGTATTGAGGAAGGCACCTTTTGGGATGAGCACTGGGTATTGTATGGAAACCAATTTGACAATAAATTTCATATTAAAAAAATATTCTTCCAGCTTAATCTTAACCTGGAAAGAAGACTGAGAGAATGAGTAGGCAACATGAAGAAAATTCAATGTAAAATTTCTGAGAATAAACATTCCAATTTAGTATCACTCACATTACTGGATTTAGCAGAGCACATTAGCTCACAGTGGGCTAGTACTCAAAACAAATTAGGTAATTATCTGAAAGCTGATGTCACTCTGGCACCAGAATAGAATGTACCACCCAACTTTCAATAGCCCTTCTTGGCTACTTAAAATCACCAACAACTTGTTAGTATCAAAAGTGACTTATTATATGGGAATGCAAGCTGGTGCAGCCACTCTGGAAAACAGTATGAAGGTTCCTTAAAAAACTAAAAACAGAACTACCCTACGACCCAGCAATTGCAGTACTAGGCATTTATCCACAGGATGAAGGTGTGCTGTTTCGAAGGGACACATGCACCCCCATATTTACAGCAACACTATCAACAATAGCCAAAGTATGGAAAGAGTCCAAATGTCCATCAGTGAATGAATGGATAAAGAAGATGTGATATATATATATATATATATATATATATATATATATATATATATTTGCAACTACGTGGATGGAACTGGAGGATATTAGGCTAAGTGAAATTAGTCAGTCAGAGAAAGACAAAAATCATATGACTTCACTCATATGAGGACTTTAAGAGACAAAACAGATGAACATAAGGGAAGGGAAACAAAAATAGTATAAAAACAGGGAGGGGGACAAAACAGAAGAGATTCATAAATGTAGAGAACAAACTGAGGGTTACGGGTGGGATTGTGGGAGGGGGGATGGGCTAAATGGGTAAGGGGCACTAAGGAATCTACTCCTGAAATCATTGTTGCACTATATGCTAACTAATTTGGACATAAATTAAAAAAAATAAATAAATAAAACAAGTTAAAATTAAAAAAAAGAAAGTTAAAAAAAACCTGAGATACTGAGTATCTCCATGCTGACTTGATTTAATTTATTTTAAAAATGATGCCACATCCATCCACAGTAAAATGAATAAATACAGTAAATAAAATAAATAAATAAATATGGAAATTTTGGTAATTCACTCATTTGAAAACTACATAGCAATGAACATTTAAAATCTACATATTATAGACAATAATTGTGGTGACTCTCACAACCTTAATGTTGAACAAAAGAAAACACATCATATTGTACAACATTTTTTAACAATTTTATTTTTAACACACAAAAAGCAGACAAAGCTATTCCATTCTTTTAAAAGTTATAGTTAGATTATTCCTGAGGATGATGGGGGTGGGGGTGGTGGGTATTAAAAGGGCATAAGCAGAGCTTCTAGGTTGTAAGTAATTGCAACCACAATTGCAAAATAATGTGTATTTAGTTACATAGTTATGATTTATGTATTTTTTTCTGTCTGTATATTATATTTAAGTAAAAGCCTTTGAGGACAATGGAGATTCTTACTAAATGAAATAAAATTCCAGTGGTTATCTACTGAGGAAAAAAATTATATAGCTTCTTCTAATCCCAACCCATGAACAAGTTGAATGAAATTAATCACTAGATCATAGAATTGCATTCCTCCATTAGTCTGTGATACAATATTTATAACAACTAATATAGATTATATCTGTAGATCAAGTGTCCTTTTTGAAGGTATTATCAGATAGGTCAACCTGTGAGCAGTAGTCCCTTACTTAATAAGTTTCATAAGTCACCTACACTCTTGTCCTATAATACTGACATAAGTACAGCTAAAATATTTAAATTTTAATGGTATGCAGTATGTACAGAAGAAAGTTGTAGAAACATAACAACATTTAAGTTTGGATAAATTGCACACATATTCCAAAATCATTAAATCTAAATGTTTTGTCCCTGAGACAGCTTCTTTATTTACTTTGAAATCATTTTTCTAAATACTTTTTCTTAGAAATGGGCAAGAACATGGAATACATGAGATGTGTTGCTTCGTTGGCATCTTAGCTTTTTTTCTTGTTTTTAACTGTAAACTTGAAGTATTTTAAAGTATTTTTATTACTTGTCCATGAAACTCAGTTAAAGCGGTATCAGTTTTATCTTAATCTTTTGAAGAGATGTTTGGCATACCTCTTGTAACCCTGTACTGGCTGGCCAGCCTTTGTAATAGTTATGAGAATTGAAATCAAGTTGGCTTTTCTAGCAGTGATGATGAGAGCTGCTCAGTTTTACTGATGTTTTTCTTCATAATTGTTTCTGCTGCTTCTAGCCATCTTCGGGAAAAGATGATTTCAGCTTTATGTATCCAGGCTAGCTGGGCTATAATTATGGAAGTTTATTTATGATCTTCTACCCTCCATTAAGAATATATTGAGATGGGGGCGCCTGGGTGGCTCAGTTGGTTAAGCATCAAACTTCAGCTCAGGTCATAATCTCACTGTTCTGGAGTCCGAGCCCTGCAAGGGGCTCCGTGCTAACAGCTGAGAGCCTGGAGCCTGCTTTGAATTCTGTGTCTCCCTCTCTCTTTGCCCTCCACCTCTGCCTCTCAAAAGTAAATAAACATTAAAAATAATTTTAAAAAATATTGAGATGGTCTCTTTTAGCATCTAAATCTTCCCAGTGACTTTGGCAAGCACTTGTGTGAGTTACTTATATGAAAAAAAAAAAAAAGTATGTCTTGGAATACATGCCTTGTTCACAGCAATTTAACATTTTAATTGACTTTGTCCTAGAGACACATCTGAATAGTAGAAGGAACTTAAAAAAAAATAGCTAAAATGCAAAAAACAAACAAACATTAAATGCTAATGCACTGGTTCCAGTGTTTCTCATTTTCTCATTTAATTTATGGTGATGTCCAAATATTCTTTTTATTTATTTTTTTTAATATGAAATTTATTGTCAAATTGGTTTCCATACAACACCCAGTGCTTCTCCCAACATGTGCCCTCCTCAATGCCCATCATCCACCCTCTCCTCCCTCCCATTCCCCATCAACCCTCAGTTTATTCTCAGTTTTTAAGAGTCTCCTATGGTTTGGCTTCCTCCCTCTCTAACGTTTTTTTTCCCTCCCCTTTCCCATGGTCTTCTGTTAAGTTTCTCAGGATCCACATAAGAGTGAAAACATATGGTATCTGTCTTTCTCCCTATGACTTATTTCACTTAGCATAACACTCTCCAGTTCCATCCATGTTGCTACAAAAGGCCATATTTCTTTCTTTCTCATTGCCGCGTAGTACTACATTGTGTATATAAACCACAATTTCTTTATCCATTCATCAGTTGATGGACATTTAGGCTCTTTCCATAATTTAGCTATTGCTGAAAGTGCTGCTATAAACATTGGGGTACAAGTGCCCCTATGCATCAGCACTCCTGTATCCCTTGGGTAAATTCCTAGCAGTGCTATTTCTGGGTCATAGGGTAGGTCTATTTTTAATTTTTGAGGAACCCCCACACTGTTTTCCAGAGCAGCTGCACTAGTTTGCATTCCCACCAACAGTGCAAGAGGGTTCCCGTTTCTCCACATCCTCTCCAGCATCTATAGTCTCCTGATTTGTTCATTTTGGCCACTCTGACTGGCGTGAGCTGATATCTGAGTGTGGTTTTGATTTGTATTTCCCTGATGAGGAGCAACGTTGAGCATCTTTTCATGTGCCTGTTGGCCATCTGGATGTCTTCTTTAGAGAAGTTTCTATTCATGTTTTCTGCCCATTTCTTCACTGGATTATTTGTTTTTCGGGTGTGGAGTTTGGTGAGTTCTTCATAGATTTTGGATACTACTCCTTTGTCTGATAATGTCATTTGCAAATATCTTTTCCCATTCTGTTGGTTGCCTTTTAGTTTTGTTGATTGTTTCCTTTGCTGTGCAGAAGCTTTTTATCTTCATGAGGTCCCAGTAGTTCATTTTTGCTTTTAATTCCTTTGCCTTTGGAGATGTGTCAAGTAAGAAATTGCTGTGGCTGAGGTCAGAGAGATTCTTTTAAAGTACACCACATGATTTAAAATGAACTCAAGACTAAAAACCACTATGCAAAGTCTGGGGCTTGCAATCTTTGTTCCATACCGCTATAAGGATACTTTATGGTAACCTTAGGAAAGGCTGTGAGATGAAATTAGGATGCCAAGATTCAGAAAGTAAATCCTAGAACAGGTGAATTCAGACTATTCTACCACTATTTGAAATTGATCAGGTGATTTTTCTGTTGAGAAATTATGCTTAAAAAAAGGTTGAGTCTTTTTTTATGTTGAAATCATCCAGTTAAATTTTTGTGCCTCATTCTCTAGAGCTGTGTTTAGATAAGTGTTTGTCATATTTAATTTCAGATCTACATGTATATATACATATATACATATGCACATAAATATTTAAGTCTTGATAGGAATTGAGTGGTTCAGCAAATAGCTTCTTTGCCATATATTCTGTGACTGACCTAAATATCCATGAAGAAACTGTTCCTCCTCCGCCCCACAACATTTTTTCTAAAGTCTCCACACGGACCAGCGAAACATGTTTCTTTTCATGTATTGAATTCATATGGTGAGAGTTTTGAATAAAATTAGGACTTGAAATCAAGCGACAAAGGTCACAGGAAAGTAGACAGAGCAATGAAAAGATCAACAGAGGCATAGTATTTTGGAGCTATTTTGTGATGCCTCATTCTGCCTATTTGATGAAGAGACGCCATGGGTAGTAGATTAGATTTGCTCTGCTGAGGCTTTTTGAGGATTGAATTGAGCGGTGCAATATTTTTCTGCCATACTCTAAAAAATAGAAACTATATACAGATTTGGACAAAGAAACCCTGAGAGGAAAGGTACACAGAAACAGAAATAGTTAACCTCATCTAAAGTCAAATGTTAAAAAGGCCGTGAAAAATCCTCATACATAACACAAAGCAATGGTTCCCATTGCAAGTTGAAAAGCAGCTGAGAAATTTTCACATATAACATTGTCTGGACTCCATTCACAGGGATTCTGATATAATTGACCTGTGGTACAGTGTGGCAATCTGTGGCTTGTTTGTTTTGCTTGTCTGATTGATTGATTAAAGCTCCCTAGGCAATTTTAACTTGCAGACAGGGCTAAGGACTACTAGACTATCTTTGCTAGATGCAATTGCATCTAGCAATGATAGTCCTTCCAGGAAATGATCTATAATGGCCAACCACATGCAGATATTTAAAGGCAAGGAATAAAGGACTGTTCAAGCAATAAGACACATGATAGTGAACCTGAAATGAGGGCATCTTTGTCAGTTGGAAGGAGCTGACTGGAGGCATGAAGAATGACCTCCATTAATAGGGAGGGAGAAGTGCTAAAGTTGAATGTTGACATTAGTTTATCTCTTGGTGGTTGATGATGTGAATCCCTTTGGCACGGAGGATAAGACACAGATTCCATTTTACTGTTCTTTATCTTTAAACACTTTTAAGCTTTTAGAAGTCCTGGTCTGTGATGGTATTATTTGACTCTATTTTTAAATTTTAAATTATATATACGTATACTTGCTGCATAAACTTACATACACTGTTCACATGGTTTAACATATTAACATATTCCATGGATTTCTTTGTGTCAGAATTTAAATATTGGCATCTACAATCCTTGCCTGACTATAATAGTAGACGTCATCCATTGACAACTCACTGGATGCCAGATTCTGTGCTAGATCTGTAAGATACATTATCTTCCTTAATCCTAACAATCACTGAGTTAGAAATTAATGTTTCTATTTTGTATGTGAGAAGCCAGGGTTTAGAAAATTAAGTCTATTACTTGGGACTTAAACTCCTAGAATTTAATACAATGTCCCTGTTTCAAAATCCAGGTCACTAAACTCAAATAATTTTTATTTGGTTTCATGTATTTTATTGTTGTTGCTTTAAATCTTTATTTTTAACAAGATTATTAAATTGTGTTCTTTATTTTTGTATACTTTTAATTATTAATACTTTTAGTCTCTTTGTGCTAATATTTAGTTTTTATTTTCAGATTTTAGGTTTATGTTTTCTACTATATCATTATTTTTGCACCTTTTCTATATTCTACATTGAATATGAGATTCATCATATGTATCAAATTTTAATAAGTCAAAGGAACTTTGTGTACATTTTTATTTTCTCTTATGAAAGTTTCATATTACTACATTTTTTCTTTTATTCTTTCCTTTTATTTTTCATTACTCAAGTTTTAATTTTTTCTTATGACAGGCAAAAAGCTCATCAGAGATGGGGTGCCTGGGTGGCTCAGTCAGTTAAGTGTCCAACTTTGACTCAGGTCATGATCTCATGGTTCATGAGTTTGAGCCCCACATTGGGCTTGCTGTTGTCAGGGCAGAACCTGCTTCAGATCCTCTGTCCCCCTTGCTCTCTGCCCATCCCCCACTTGCACACTCTATTAAAATTAAGTAAACATTTTTTTTAAAGCTCCTCTGAAAGCATCTTAGGATGGAAAGCCTGTATTACAGCTAGGCATCCTATTCTTTATCCTTCCATGTATTGAATGACTACTACAAGGAAAATCAGTGAACAAACAGGAAGGACAATCCTCTTCCAGGTGGAGGAACCAATACACAATATAATATGTTAGAAAGCTGCATATTAGCATATTCTATAGAAATAGTAGAGCCATATTGGGAGATTTTCCAATAAGAAAGCAGCATAGACCTATTGAAAAGGGTGCATTTGCAGAAGAATGTTTAGATAGAGGAAGTACCAGAGGCAAGTGTGCTAGGAGCAGAGAAAGTGAGGAGGAGAGCTGTGAAATATAAGATAAAAGAGGTCATGGAAAATTAGATCCACAGCCTGCTTAATAGGCCTGCCTTATAGACCATTATAAAAATGTTAACTTTCACACCTAAATGAATTGTGTGTTGTTGATTAGAAGAACGTGATATCTGGCTTCAAATTTTAAAACAAGTTTAGCTGCTCTGCTAATCTAGAGACTGACTGAGGTAAGGGCAGAAGCAGGGAGATAATTTATAAAACTACAGATTCAAGTGGTTGGAATCTGGTTATATTTAAGGCAGGATCAAAAGAATTTTCTAATGGGTATATTAGGTGTTTGGGAAGAAGATAATAGTTAAGTATGCCACAAAGTTTTTCACCTATTTTCATCCAGCTGCCTAAACTGCCTTTCATATTTCCCTTTTACAAACTATTTCCCTTGAAGCCATAGGATTCTTTTTTGGGTGCCTTGAGTCAATTATGGTTTTAGTGTATGTGTGTGTATATATATATATATATATATATATATATATATACACATAAATATACATACATATATATATATATATACATAAAATGTATATTTATACATATTTAAATGGCCTCTATTACGAATAGAGAGTTTTAAGTTTAGTGTAACCAGAACTAGTTTATTACTCTAATTTATTTCACCCTTTACACTACATTCAGCACATCTCTCTCTTTTCACTTAATCAAGAGATATATTATTTAATATATTATGTTGTTGTACTTCTTGCCTATAGAACTCTTGGTTAAATGATTTGACTTCTTAACATCCCACAATGTCCATTCATTGTAGAAGGAGCACGTTTTAAAAATAATATAACTGGAAATATTATAGATATGATAAAACCTATAAATACAGAGAGAGACTCAATAAGGCCAAGCCTCAAGCAAAAGAGAAATATTAATAAAAGGTATGTTATAATGAAGTGACCCAAGATCTATGATAAAGAGATATTAACAGCATCCAAAGACAAAAACACAAAGAAACAAAAATAGAGATGATAACAAATTTTTCACTGAAAGCTATCCAAGCAAAAGGAGAGGAGAACAACCTCTTTAAAAATTTGGAGGTGAAAAACTGTCAACATAGAATTTTATACTGAGAAAGATATATTTCAAAAAGGAGGAAGAATAATGACTTTTTTAGACATTCACAAGTTGGAGCAGTACATCATGAGCAGATCCATACTCTAAGATGTTAAAGAAATTCTTTCAGGAGCATGCAAAATGATAATATATGGGAATATTAATCTACTCCAAGTATAGAATCTGAAATGATGACTTCATTGGTAAATTATGAGATTTTCTTACTATTTAAATATTTTCAAAAGATAATCAACTATTTAAACATGGATAGTGACCATATGTTATTTGAAATGTATGACATGACCACAAAGATTGGGTGGGGAGTTATGGAAGTATACCCATAAAAGGTTATTAAATTATAGTTTAAGGGTTATAGTATTTCTTGAAGGTAGATCATAAGATAAAGATGTATAGTATATATCCTAAAGCAATTACTGTAACAACACAAAAAGTTATAGCTCAGCCAGCAATGGAGATAAAATAGAATTGTAATTTACTGTTGAACAACACAGATCCACTTATATGTGGATGTTTTTCATAAATAGAGTATAGTACTCTAAGTATTTTAACTTCCTTATGATTTTCTTAATAACATTTTATTTTTTCTAGCTATTGTAAGAATACAGTATATGATACATACACAAAATATGTATTAATCAACTCTTTATGTTATTGGTAAGGATTCTAATCAACAGTAGGCTATTAGTAATTAAGGTTTTGGGAAGTCAAAAGTTATACACAGATTTTCAACTATGCTTGGGGTCATCTCCCCTAACCAGCTGCATACAACTTATTTAACTAATCCTTTAAAAAAAAGAAGTAAAAGGAAAAAGAAAACAAAGAAAAACTGGGATAAATAGAAAAACAGGCAGTAAGATGACAGATTTATACCTAATCTTATCAACAATCACATTAAATGTAAGTTACCTAAATTTGCCTATTAAAAGACAGAGTGTTCTATTGGATATTCTTATGCAAAGTATGAGATAAACTTTGTTTTCTGCCTCCAACCATACAAAATAAAGTAATTCAAAATGCAGCATAGAACTTATGAAAATCTAAAGTTCTAAAACTTTCTTTACATTAAAAATTTTTAAATGTTTATTTATTTTTGAGAGCAGGGGGAGACAGAGAGAGAGAGAGAGAGAATGTGAACAGGGAAGGGGAAGAGAGAGAGGGAGACACAGAATCCTAAACAGGCCACAGGCTCTGAGCCCTTCAGCACCCATGTGGTTTCATTTGAACCCATGAACCATGATATCATGACCTGAGCTGAAATCAAACGCTTAACTGACTGAGCCACCCAGGTGCCCCTAAACTTCTAAAACTTTTTTTTTTTAATTTTTTTTTCAACGTTTTTATTTTATTTTTTTGGGACAGAGAGAGACAGAGCATGAATGGGGAGGGGCAGAGAGAGAGGGAGACACAGAATCGGAAACAGGCTCCAGGCTCTGAGCCATCAGTCCAGAGCCTGACGTGGGGCTCGAACTCCCGGACTGCGAGATCGTGACCTGGCTGAAGTCGGATGCCCAACCGACTGCGCCACCCAGGCGCCCCAAACTTCTAAAACTTTTGAAGAGACATAGGAGCAACCTTTGTGACCATAGATTGAATTGGACAATTAACAAACTGAAATATTGGACTTCATCAGAATTAACAACTTCTTTTCTTGAACAGATACTGTTAGGGAATGAAAGATAAGCCACAGACTGTTAACAAAACAAAACAAACAAACAAAAACAAAGAGTGCCAATCATATATCTAGTAAAAATCTTATATCCAGAGCATATGAAGAAGTCTCAAAATTCAATAATAAGAAAAAATAATCCACTTAAAAATTGGTAAACAGTTTGAAGATACTTCACCAAAGAAGATATTAAGATGACAAACGAGCACTTGAAAAGAAACTCAACAACACTAGTTTGTTAGGGAAATACAAGTTAAAACCACAATTAGATTCTGCACTATACTTATTTGAATCACTAAAATTTAAAATAATGACTATAATTGTTGGAGAGGAGGGAGTCAGACACTGCTACTGAGTATGTGAAATGTAAATATGCTTAAATGATGGTATCCACACCAAAAAGTACACACTCCAGGAAATGCAAACTGTGGTATAGTCATAGTAAGAAAGATAATTTTTGAGGGTGAGGGGTGAGGGTGGGGAGAGGGGGGACAACGGGGGAGGGGATGGAAATGTGAAGTGGGAATGACTGCACAGTGCATGAGGAAGCCTGGGGGGTGATGTACCTGTTCACAGCATCTTTATTGTGGTAGACAGTATCAGTGTGTGCATTGCCATAACATCAAATGGTACACTTTAAATGTGTGCAGTTTATTGAATGTCAGTTATGCCACAACAATGCTGATTGGAAAACAAAAATTTAATGTATATAAAGTGATTCACACAATTTTACTTACTTAAGACGTGCTTCTACCTCCCCTCTCAATGAGGCAAAATGATTAAAAATATACTTTACTTTTTTGGTTTTTATTAAGGAAATGTTTCTAATTGGATTCTTTGATATAATACCCCATTATATGCCATTGCATGTCATAAATGTTTATATTTCTGTTAAACTTTCTCTTTTTTAATTTAGTCAGTGCTTTAATTTAGACTTGTATATCGATTTGGATATTCTCAAGGAGGTCATAAATATTAATCATGTCATGATATCTAATTGTTTCTGTTAATTCTGAATAAATAGGTATGTCCTAGTGTATTCAAATGTGGTGATATTAGTAAAGGATTAAGATATTAAATATTAAAATCTAGAAGGGTTAAGGTTCCCAAAAGTCTTGATGATAAAGCTCACAAATTATTAGGTTCTCCTGTCAACTACTGTTACTTATTTTCGTTTTAAAGCCTAGTCTTGTGATTTTGGGGGTAGGGGGATGGGTAAAGCTTTAACATGTAATCATGCAATCTAAAACAGCATATGCTAGCATCTATCTAAGGAACTCATTTACTGAGCTCTGCCATTTGAATAGCAGGGAGCTAAGTTCCCTCAAGTGTCTCTAAGCATTTCAGGCTCAATGAGTCAAGACTAAATAAAACTCAGCTACTGTGAAAACAAACACCTGCCAGATAAACTTACTAATGGGTGGTTAACTATTAGCAAACCGGCCCCATCTCTATGATACTAGCAGATTGTCACATTTAAATCTCAATTATAGCAAGCTGGGAGTAGAATATTGAACCTCAAAGAATAGGATTTCCCTTGACCATTTCATATTATTGTGTGAGAAGAGAGGATAAAGGAATCCAATCAGAATAGCGATGGAAGGAATGATGGAAAGTTGTTGAAAGAGGAAATCATATTCTGATAAATCTACAATTCTCAAAAATACACAGAGGAACCAGTGCTGTCATTTTACCTCAACACTGGAATACCGTTCAAAGTAATAAATTACTTTCACTAAATATTAATTGAACCATGCTACTTTATTATAGTTCTTTTTGTACACATGAGAATAAAATGCAAAGTAGGAATTCATTGCACATAAAAAAAAAAAAAAGAGGATTCATTCTTTAACCAAGATAGAGTGCTGGGTGGGAAATGAGGTTTTTTCCCCTAGATGATTTTATATCCAAGGAAGAGCAAAGATCAGCTTTCACTTTCTAAGTGGAACTTAGTGAGAGATAGTCCTTATATACACATCCTCTGTGTATGGAGAGGAGGAGAGAAGATAATAACAGGAGAGAGATGGTAGAGGGTATGGCTAGATGGAAGAGGGCAGGCTGCAGTCTTCACTTGTTCCCCAAATCTTTTATGTCCTCAAATTATGTGATACAGGTTACCACGATTCTTTGGTCCTAAGAGTTCCATGGCAGTGGGTCTGTCTACTTGCAGACTGTCACAGCATGGGACAAACAAATGAGACAATCAGAGGAATGACAGCTTGACCTTTCTAGATAGTGCAGCTGCATCTCCCAGAAGGTATCGTCAACAGAGAGGGATTTCTGTCAAACATGATCTATTCCAGATAATCTGTAGATTTTTAACAAATAATTGGAGGCCCTTCCCAATACAAAAGACAGCAAGATAAGTCAGTGATGTTAATCAACAGAACCACAGCCCAAATGCACATGGGGCTTTCCTTACATAATCATGTTACCTAGAGTTTCCTTTGACCTAGGATAAAGGAGAGAAGAACCTTTAAGAGGTGAGATAATACTCATGTAAAGATAGATTTTTTTTTTAGTTTGTGTATTTTTCAGTATTTTTTAAAATTAGTTAATTTATTTTTTAATTTATGTCCAAATTAGTTAGCATAGAGTGCAATAATGATTTCAGGAGTATATTTCTTAATGCCCCTCACCCATTTAGCCCATCCCCCCTCCCACAACCCATCCAACAACCCTCTGTTTGTTCTGTATATTTAAGAATCTCTTATGTATTGTTCCTCCACCCCATTTTTATATTATTTTTGCTTCCCTTCCCTTATGTTCATCTGTTTTGTATCTTAAGTTCCTCATATGAGTGAAGTCATATAATATTTGTCTTTCTCTGACTGACTAATTTCATTTATCATAATACCCTCCAGTTCTATCCACATAGTTGCAAATGGCAAGATTTCATTCTTTTTGATTGCTGAATAATACTCCATTGTATACATATCCATTCATCCATTGATAGACATTTGGGCTCTTTCCATACTTTGGCTATTGTTGATAGTGCTGCTATTAACATTGGGGTGTATGTGCCCCTTCGAAACAGCATACCTGTATCCCTTGGATAAATACCTAGTAGTGCAATTGCTGGGATGTAGGGTAGTTTTATTTTTAATTTTTTGAGGAACCTCCATACTGTTTTCCAGAGTGGCTGCACCAGGTAGGTTGCATTCCCACCACCAGTGCAAAAGAGACCCTCTTTCTCCACATCCTCGCCAACATTTGTTGTTGCCTGAGTTGTTAAGTTTAGCCATTCCGACAGGTGTGATGTGGCATCTCATGATGATGAGTGATGTTGAGCATTTTTTCATGTGTTAGTTGGCCATCTGGATATCTTCTTTGGAGAAATGTCTATTCATGTCTTTTGCCCATTACTTCACTGGATTATTTGTTTTTTGGGTTGAGTTTGATAAGTGCTTTATAGATTTTGGATACTAACTCATTATCTGATATGTCATTTGCAAATATCTTCTCCCATTCTGTCGGTTGACTTTTAGTTTTGCTGATTGTTTCCTTCGCTGTGCAGAAGCTTTTTATTTTGATGAGGTCCCAGTAGTTCATTTTTGCTTTTGTTTCCCTTGCCTCTGGAGATGTGTTGAGTAAGAAGTTGCTGCAGCCAAGATCAAAGAGGTTTTTGCCTGCTTTCTCCTCGAGGATTTTGATGGCTTCCTGTCTTATATTGAGGTCTTTCCTCCATTTTGCATTTATTTTTGTGTATGGTATAAGAAAGTGGTCCAGGTTCATTCTTCTGGATGTCGCTGTCCAGTTTTCCCAGCACCACTTGCTGAAGAGACTGTCTTTATTCCATTGGATATTCTTTCCTGCTTTGTCAACGATTAGTTGGCCATACGTTTGTGGGTACATTTCTGGGTTCTCTATTTTGTTCCATTGATCTGAGTGTCTGTTTTTGTGCCAGTATCATACTATCTTTATTACAGCTTTGTAATACATTGTTAAGTCCAGGATTGTGACGCCTCCAGCTTCAGATTTCTTTTTCATGATTGCTTTGGCTCTTCAAGATTCAAGAATCTTATTCAATCTTATTCAAGATTGCTTTGGTTCTGTACAAATTTTAGGATTGTTTGTTCCAGCTCTATGAAGAATGCTGGTGTTCTTTTGATAGGGATTGCACTGAATATGTAGATTGCTTTAGGTAGTATCGACATTTTAACAATGTTTGTTCTTCCAATCCAGAAGCATGGGATATTTTTCCATTTTTTGTGTGTCTTCTTCAATTTCTTTCATAAGCTTTCTATAGTTTTCAGTGTATAGATTTTCACCTGTTTGGTTAAGTTTATTCCTAGGTATGTTACGGTTTTTGGTACAATTGTAAATGGGATCCATTACTTGATTTCTCTTTCTGTTGCTTCATTATTGGTGTATAGGAATGCAACCGATTTCTGTGTATTGATTTAAATCATATAACTTTGCTGAATTCGTTAATCAGTTCTAGCAGTTTTCTGTCAGAATCTTTTGGGTTTTCCACGTAGAGTATCATGTCATCTGCAAAGAGTTTAAGTTTGACTTCATCCTGGCTGATTTGGAGGACTTTTTATTCCTTTGTGTTCTCTGATTGCTGACTAAGACTTCCAATACTATGTTGAATAACAGTGGTGAGAGTGGACCTCCCTGTCATGTACCTGACCTTAGGGAGAAAGCTCTCATATTTTCCCCATTGAGGATGATATTAGCGGTGGGTCTTTCACATATGGCCTTTATGATCTTGAGGTATGATCCTTCTATCCCTACTTTGTTGAGGGTTTTTATCAACAAAGGATGCTGTATTTTGTCAAATGCTTTCTCTGCATCTATTGAGAGGATCGTGTGGTTCTTATCCTTTCTTTTATTGATGTGATGTATCACATTGATTGTTTTATAGAAATTGAAGCAGCCCTGCATCCCAGGTATAAATCTAACTTGGTCCTTGTGAATAATTATTTTTAATATTGCTAGATCCAGTTGGCTACTATTTTGTTGAGGATTTTTGCATCCATGTTCATCAAGGAAATTGGTCTGTAGTTCTCCTATTTAGTGGAGTCTTTGTTTGGTTTTGGAATCAAGGTAATCCTGGCTTCATAGAATGAGCTTGGAAATTTTCCTTCCATTTCTATTTTTTGGAACAGCTTCAAAAGAACAGGTGTTAACTCTTCTTAAATATTTGGTAGAATTCCTGGAAAGCCATCAGGACTGGACTCTTATTTTTTTGGGAGATTTTTGATTACTAATTTGACTTCTTTGCTGGTTATGGGTCCGTTCAAATTTTCTATTTCTTCCTTTTCCAGTTTTGGTAGTTTATATGTTTCTAGGAATTTGTCCATTTCTTCCAGATTGCCCATTTTATTGGTGTATAATTGCTCATAATACTCTCTTATTATTGTTTTTATTTCTGCTGTGTTGGTTGGGATTTCTCCTCTTTCATTCTTGATTTTAATTATTTGGGTCCTTTCCTTTTTCTTTTTGACCAAACTGGCTAGAGGTTTATCGATTTTGTTAATTCTTTCAAAGAATCAGCTCCTGGTTTCATTGATCTGTTCTACTGGTTTTTGTTGTTGTTGTTGTTTTTTGTTTGTTTTTTTATTTTGTTTTGTTGTTTTTGGTTTCAATAGCATTGATTTCTGCTCTAATCTTTATTATTTCCTGTTTCTGCTGGTTTGGGTTTTTTTTTTTAATTTTTTTTTCAACGTTTATTTATTTTTGGGACAGAGAGAGACAGAGCATGAACGGGGGAGGGGCAGAGAGAGAGGGAGACACAGAATCGGAAACAGGCTCCAGGCTCTGAGCCATCAGCCCAGAGCCCGACGCGGGGCTCGAACTCACGTACCTCGAGATCGTGACCTGGCTGAAGTAGGACGCTTAACCGACTGCGCCACCCAGGCGCCCCTGGTTTGGGGTTTTATTTGCTGCTCTTTTTCCAGCTCTTTAAGGTGTTAGTTTGTATATCTGAGACCTTTCTTCCTTCTTTAGGAAGGCCTGGATTCCTATATGCTTCCCTCTTATGACTGCCTTTGCTATGTCTCAGAGGTCTTAGACTGTGGTATTATCATGTTCATTGGCTTCCATGTACTTTTTAATTTCCTCTTTAACTTCTTGGTTAGCCCATTCATTGTTTAGTAGGATGTTTTTTAGTCTCCAAGTATTTGTTATCTTTACAAATTTATTCTTGTGGTTAATTTCAAGTTTCATATTATTGTGGGTTGAAAATATGCATGGTATATTCTTGATCTTTTTGAACTTGTTGAGGGCTGATTTGTGTCCCAAAATGTTCCATGTGCTGTAAAGATAGAATTTTAATTGACTAAGTTGTGACTAGCTATTGATTTTTAATGCCTGAGATTTTTAATAATGTCAAAAATAGGAAAAAAAAGTCACAGAATTCAAATGTTGATGTCAGAATAGTATATATTGAGGGGTAGAAAACAAACTTACATATTTTTCTTCCATTTTTGGGAAAACATTTTCAGAAATTTGACACCCTAAATATTCCCCTTATTTGTTCCATTGTTTTCTCAGAAGTGTTGCGTCAGTCCAGGCTTCTTAAACTCGCCTGTCAGATCACAAATACATATCCTGTAATCTCAGTTCTCTCCAGTCTTTTGTTCACATGGATTTGGAATTTATCTTATTGGAAATGAAGGCCTATAAGTGAAATATTTTTATTTTGTGCCAACTTTTATAAAGGCTCATTATTAGTGCTTCTTGTATACAATGAAGGCCATTAAGAAATTTACTGAAAATAAAATTATGAATGAAAAAAATTACTGGATATTTTTACCTGTTTTTCATGTCAAAAGTAACTGAAACTATCTGTAGAAAAATAATCAGCTCCATTCACTACTGATTTGGAGTTCTTTGAAGATTTGAGACATGAGGAATATAGCTTACATCAATATGCAGAACATTTTTGCCAAGTCCAGTTCTTCATTTTTTTAACCTAGTAATAAGAGAAAGCAAGCAAGCAAACAAGAAAGAAAGAAAGAAAGAAAGAAAGAAAGAAAGAAAAAAAAACTGTCCATAGAAGTACACAACTGAGGATTATCATATATATTTATGTTGTATGTTTATTCACTTGTTCTTAAATTTAAAAAAAAATCATGTTTTTATTTATTTTTGAGAGAGAGAGAGACAGAGCATGAGGGGAGGAGGGGCAGAGAGAGAGGAAGACACAGAATCCGAAGCAGACTCCAGGCTCTGAGCTGTCAGCACAGAGCCTGATGTGGGGCTTGAACTCATGAACTGTGAGATCATGACCTGAGCAGAAGTTGGATGCCTAACTGACTGAGCCACACAGGTGCCCCTCACTTGTTCTTTATTTTGATTTATTTAACTTTTAATTTTGAAATAGTTTCAGATCTATTGAAAAGTTGCAAAATTAGTACGAAGAATTTCCATATGTCCTTTACCCAGCTACCCCCAGTGCTAATATCTAATTTAACAAGAGTGTAGTGACAAAAACCAGGAAGATAACATTGATATGAAACTATTAAGTAATTCACAGATCATATGCAGATTTTTTCAAGTCTCCCTAATGTCTTTTTTCTGTGTCTAAAGGCCCTTCATTGTCATAGCTCCTTAATTTACTTTATTCTGGAACATTTCTCAGTCACTTTTTCTTTTATGACCTTGACACTTCTAGTAGCACTGGCCAGTTACTTTGATGAGTTCCCTCAGTTTTTAATTGTCTGACATTTCCACATGATTACATTATGGTGTTATGCATTTTGGTATTGTATTTTTTTTTTAATTTTTTTAACGTTTTTATTTATTTTTGAGACAGAGAGAGACAGAGCATGAGGAGGGGAGAGGCGAGAGAGAGGGAGACACAGAATCCGAAGCAGGCTCCAGGCTCTGAGCTGTCAGCACAGAGCCCGACATGGGGCTCGAACTCACAGACCGCGAGATCATGACCTGAGCCAATTGGGACGCTCAACCGACTGAGCCACCCAGGCGCCCCGTTATTGTATTTTAAAGTAATTTACAATGCATTCTTTCCACGATTTTATAACTGATCTGCCTTCAAGCTTTAGGGGAGGAAAAACTCCTTTCCTCTGCTTCCTAGGAAACACTCATTCCCTTTGCCTTCCTAAATTCCCTGATTAGGCCCTATAAATTAAACTGATGAAAAATTCGCAAGAGAAAAACAAGCACAACTTGATTAAGACATGCAATGTGGTTGTATGTGAGAGAAACTCATATACTCAAACGAGTGGTTAGAACTTGAGGCTTATGTAACATCTTAAGAAAGAATAATTTTGTAGAGAAGAGACAAGACAAAGGAAAAGGATGTTGAGCTGCTAGGGTAGCAATACATGAGGATAACAGCTAGAGGTAGTAAAGTTGGTTTGTAGATTTTCTGGATGCCATCTAATTTCTGATGATAAGGTTGCCAAAGCTTCTTGGTACTGAAATTGGAGGAAGGGGCTAAACATCCACAAGGCAATGGCTTGTTCTGCTTCAGGAAGACATGGGATGGGCAGAGGGCTTATACTGGAGCTCTTTTCTCCATTGTCTTTAGCTCAAAATAACTCTTATGCCAGAGTGGTATATTTTGGAGTGACATACTCTGAATCCCTTCAAAGCTAAACTAGAACAGTTAGCAGTTTATTCTGTTTCGTCATTTCATTTAAACATGCTTGAGTTAAAAAAACAACAACACAGCAACCATAAAGAAAATAATTTTAGAGACATGTTAATTGGAAAAAAAATTGTTGGGGTGCCTGGGTGGCTCAGTCGGTTGAGCATCTGACTTCATCTCAAGTCATGATCTTGCAGTTTGTGAGTTCAAGCCCTGCATTGGGCTGTGGGCTGACAGCTCCGAGCCTGGAGCCTGCTTTGGATTCTGTCTCCCTCTCCTCTCTGCCCCTCCCTCGCTCACTCTCTGTCTCTCTCCCTCTCAAAAATAAATAAACATTAAAAAAAATTTTTAAAGAAAAAAAAATAATTGTCCACTTGAGAGAAATTGTTTATGGTATGCATATTTACATATATCAAAAATAATCTTAATGACTGGAATTTTAAGGATATTCCATTTGTTTTTTAAATCAAGTTTTCCAGTCTGGAAAACAAAAGCTAAATTTCTGTTTTACATACCTTATTAGTATTTCTGAATTGCATTTTATTTCTTGCTGTTGTAGATTTGAAACAGAACCTCAATGTTACTATAAAACACAAGGGAATGTCCAGCTAATTTGATTGTCCCATTGACCAATTTTTCTTAATCTTATACACTAAAATAGATTTTGAAACCAAGCTATTTGCTGTAAATGAATTAGTGAATAATTTTAAATGAATTTAGAACTAATGAAATACATTTCCAGAAAAGGAGAAATAGTTAAGTTTTTCAAAGTACATTTACTTAATATTTTTTATCCAGGGAAAGGGGGAGGTACCAGAGGTGGGAAAAGAAGCCATAAAGCCCCATTTTTCCCCTATAAAATCATGTTGGTTAGAAAAAAGCGGGGGCGTGGGCTGGGTGGCTCAGTCAGTCATGATCTCACAGCTTGTGAGTTTGAGCCCTGTCTCGGCCTCTGTGCTGACAGCTCAGAGCCTGGAGCCAGCTTCAGATTCTGTGTCTCCCCCTCTCCATTCCTCCCCCACTCATCTTCTATCTCTCTTTCTCAAAAATAAAAATACATTAAAAAAAAAAAAGAAAAAAGGGGCCACCACACTTTATAGGCAGAGGTGAGCAAACCAGACTTTGAATCGGGAGCCTGTGATAACCAGAAACACAGAACGCAATGCAATCATTTTAAGGCAGGCTAAGCAGCAGTGGGGCAATACCATTTCATCAGGTAGGCTTTGGCAGCAAACGTGACAGATGTTCCAGAGTCAATACCTATGGTGGCAGCACTGCAGTCTCTGTGAAGACAGAGGTGCTGTGCCCTCACAAGACCCAGATCGTCACTCCCTTCTCCATGCCAACTTCCGCAGCTTTCTCTGTATTTCTGCATTGCTGTAGAGTTCTCTTAAGCTTAAACTAGTGAGATTACTTATTCTGTTCTGAATAGCAGCAATGCTGGATAGAGTATTCTTGGCTGCATATGTTTCCCATTCAGCACCTTGAATGTATCATGCCACTCCCTTCTTGCCTGCCAAGTTTCTGTGGAGACATCTGCTCCTGACCTTAATCTGTCTTCCCTTGTAAGTTAGGGACTTCTTTTGTCTTGCTGCTGTTTAAGTTTTTTTCTTTATCGCTATATTTTGCAAATTTAACTACAATATGTCTTGGTGTTACCCTCCTTTTGTTGACTTTGATGGAAGTTCTCTGTGTCTTCTGGATGTGGAAGTCTGTTCCCTGCCCAGATTAGGAAAGTTTTCAGGTATAATTTTCACAAATAAACCTTCTGCCCCCTTTACTTCCCTTCTTTTGGGGAAAAAAAAGCAAAAACAAAACTAAAAGGCAACCTTGTAATGGGAGAAGATACTTGCAAATGACATATGTGATAAAGAAAAAAAAGATAGATGCAAACCATAAAACAGACTCTTAACTGTAGAGAAAAAACTGAGGTTTGCTGGAAGAGGTGGGTCGGGGATGAGCATTAAGGAGGGCACTTTTTATTTTTTTTAATTTTTTACATTTATTTATTTTTGAGAAACAGAGACAAAGCGTGAACGGGGGAGGGGCAGAGAGAGAAGGAGACACAGAATCTGAAGCAGCTCCAGACTCTGAGCAACCGGTCAGCACAGAGCCTGATGCGGGGCTCAAACCTATGAACTGTGCGATTATGACCTGATCTGAAGTTGGACGCTCAGCTGACTGAGCCACCCAGGTGTCCACGGAGGGCACTTTTTTGATAAGCGCTGGGTATTATATGTAAGTGATGAATCACTAAACTCTACTACTGAAACTAATATTATACTATATGTTAACTAACTGGAATTTAAATAAAAACTTGAAACAAAGATTTCTAATGTGTTCAACCGTGAATGCTGGCTAATATCCCATGTGAACGATTCTTTCCTTTTCACTTGTTTTTGATGTGTTTTATACACTGCTTAATTTGCACGATGCTGCATATTGTCCTGATTTTTGTCTATAGATTTTTACATTTTCAATATTAATAGAGATTTAGTTTAACATATCCCCATACATCATGTATATACACATATAATCTGAAACAAATTCTTAAACATTTGCATATAAACTTCACATCTAATTAAGTGTTACAATTTAAAGTATTTGCTTTGGGAGATCACATACTAAGCTCAAAAGGCCTGTCAGTCATAATATTTTGTGTTGATTTATTTCAAACTATGTAGAAATTAGTCTCTTCATCTTACCGTTGTGCCAGTCCTCCCTCTCTTTATAAACAAGAGTATTCTTTAGATTGAATCACTTTCTGTGTTCATCAAGGCAGGTTTCAGAACTTTCATATTTATCAAAATTTAAATCCATTTTTAAAACATAGATATTGGAATTTGTCAAATTATTTTTTTAGATCTATTAAGTTGATCATATGCTGTCATTGTGATTATAGAAAATTCTGTATCCTTTGGTGACCAGGCTCTTGGGAAGTTCTCTGCCACATGGATTCCCTTACTCTCTCTTGGAATGTTTCCTTTTTGAATGTTTCTTCTTGGACAAGCAACCATGTGATCAGGTCATTGGCAAAGAGTCAAGCCTCTGTCCAAGTGTAGTAAACCCACCCTTGAGCCTAGGAATGACTGCACTTGTTCTGGTGTCCCAGCAAAGACCACGTGCAATAGAATGGCCCAATAAACCCACTTATTGAGAGGCAGTAAGTCATTATTCTCAACCTTAATGGGGATTCATTCCTTAATAGGAATGGGATGGTTCTTAGGCAGTTGAAACAAGTCCTAAGCAAGCTTTGATTGTTTAAAAATCAATAGGAAAAATATAACCATTCAAAGAAATTGCATTTTTATTTGCAGCTTACATTATTACTTTCATCGTTATCTCATGCATTATAATGTCTTTTTAATATAGTTTTTATATACATGTATTTTCTCTAGCGGCACTTTAAGTTTTCTAAAAATAGTGTCTACTTTTACTAATATCAAAGGCTTTCCCAGGATCTTTTTTGTGTATTATAAAATTTTTGGAGGAAAGAAAGAAACCAAGCCAATATCTTAAAAACTTGAGTGAAAATATTACTTATATATATATATTTTAAAAAGTTAATGTTTATTAATTTTTGAGGGAGAGAGACAGAGCACGAGCAGGGAGGGGCAGAGAGAGACACACACAGAATCCAAAGGAGGATTCAGACTCCAAGCTATTAGCACAGAGCGCAACGGAAGTTCAAACTCATGAACTGCAAGATCATGACCTGAGCTGAAGTTGGGCACTCAGCCATCTGAGCCACTCAGGTGCCCCCTTTGCTTATTTTTTTTAATTTGAAAGATAAGCACTGTATTCCATTATGACAAAGTAAAATGTTCTGTTCATCCTTGTCTTAAAATGCATTTCTTCTTTACCTAACAAAGACAACTGAATATGAATTTAACAGTTAATGGGGAGGAGAGCATTAACTTATTTAAGAAGTTATCGCTCTACCAATTGAAATGACATTATCTATTGAAACATACCCTTAAAGTTTTAAATATTAGATTTACTGTTCAGTGTGGACATTGTTTCTTTCTAGCTTTTTATTTTGTCTTTTAGTTTCATATGGACCCCTCCCTCAGGAAGAAACAAACAAAAAACTAGCTCCACCAGCGTAATTTCCTTGACTATTTACTTCCAGTATTAAAATCATCTATAGATGATCTAGAGCAAATTTTTAGTTTTTTTTTTTTAAAGAACTTTCCTTTTTCCACCGATGACCAGGTAAATTTTATCACTTATTCCTCTCCTTGCAGAATTTGCAATTTTACATCAGAGCATGTTTCCAACTGTGCTAAGTGACACTTTATTGTATCTAAATCTGAGTAAGACTTATTCTCTGCCCTTATTTGTTATTCTTACCTGACCTTTTCCATTTTAGTTTGCAGTTGCATTATTACCACCATGCTGACAGCTCCAATTTGTTTCTTTAGCTGTCATTTTCCCAGCAACATTCCATTAGTTCTTCGGATTGCCTAGTGTTCCGACCAAATCATCCTAGTTTATTACTGAATAGTCTTCTCTACAGATAAAGGGTGCTTAAATATAAATATGAGAGTTTTCAAAACAAAACAATAAATATTTCCAATTTATTTCAACAACAAAAAAATACTGATACCAGATTTAAGTAGCATCATGATACAAATTTACCTTTATTTACTTAGTCCAGCAAATTGATTTTTAAGCTATTGAAACTTTTGAGAGAAGTTCTCTAAGTAATTTAAAGGTTTTTAACCACCCAGAAATTTCAGTTTTTATCATCAAAAAATAGAGTTTGTGTTTTTCTTATAATATCAGTAAATCACACATACTTAAGTGTGTTGAACATTTCCTGAACTTTTCATCACTGGAAAGGTATGTTATTTATGATGCATTTATTTGTTGTTATTTACGCCACATAAGATTTATGGACAGAAACCAAAATTCTGTTGAATCAAACAAAACTCATGTAAGATATTGCCAGGTAATTTTGTAAATCAGGAAATTAAGTCTCTGAATGCTGAAATAGTTGTCCCAATATTGCAAACATAACATTATCTCTTAATTTTTATGCATTTCACTAGATCATGCTTAATTCCATATAAATAATATTTTTGTATAAATAATAAGTCAGATGAGATAGATTAATATTTTAAAGGAAAATTTCTTTGTACAATTCAATCTTTCAATCATTCTGACATTTATGCCAAAGAATTTATATTTTCAGAGAAGGCCATTTTTTGATGGATGTTTCTTGAAGCATTTTCACTATAATTTTGCCTTGCTATTTTAAATACAAGTTTCATAACAATCAAACATTTTATATATAAAGACTTTTATTTTAGTTTAGTTTAGTTTTTTTAATGTTTATTTTTTGAGAAAGAGAGAGACAGAGTGTGAGCAGGGGAGGAGCAGAGAGAGAGAGGGAGACACATAATCCAGAGCAGACTCTAGGCTCTGAGCTGTCAGCACAGAGCCTGACACCGGGCTCAAACTCAGGAAGTGTTAGATCATGACCTGAGCTGAAGTCAGACGCTTAACTGACAGAGGCACCCATGCACCCCTACATATATATAAAATATTCTTATAGCATGCTTTATTTTTTCTAAATATATTTACCTATCTGCCTAACATCTGTAGTTATTATTATTTGATTAGGAGGAATCAGAATTACCATATCTCTTGTTATAAAATTAGGAATTACTGATCATACATCAGGTGTAAGTTTTATTATAATTTATGTCTTATAGGCACATAGATAATATATATATTATACATATCATATAATTGCTCTTTACATTTAATGTATATATTACATAATTTATATGCAAACACATACATACACACACACATCTATGAATAGATCAGTAGAAGTGGTGAGAGTTGATACCCTTGTTTGTTCTTAGGGTATAATATTCAGTGTTTCATCATTAAGTGAAATGACAGCTGTAAATTTCTCAAACATGGTCTTTATCTTATTTAGAACGCTTTTTTTTCCTGGTTTGCACAGGTTTTTGATTAATAATGGATGTTAGATTTTTTTAGATTATTTTTTATGTATATTGAGTTGATTATATGCCAAATCCTTAAGTATTTCATATAATGAAGCTATTTAAATAATAATTTTTATTAAGTTTAATTTCCAAATGCTTGTTGCTAGTAATTTTTATAAATTAACATTGTATCACAAAACATTACTAAACATAATTATTAGTGCTAGTAGCATTTTTTTTAATTTTATTTTCAACGTTTATTTATTTTTGGGACAGAGAGAGACAGAGCATGAACGGGGGAGGGGCAGAGAGAGAGGGAGACACAGAATTGGAAACAGGCTCCAGGCTCTGAGCCATCAGCCCAGAGCCTGACACAGGGCTCGAACTCTGGGACCGCGAGATCGTGACCTGGCCGAACTCGGACGCTTAACCGACTGCGCCACCCAGGCGCCCCAGTGCTAGTAGCATTTTTGTCCATTCCACTGGCTTTTCTACATAGACAATCATATATGTACATAAATACAGTTGTCTTTCTTCCAAATTTTATACCTGTTGTTTTCTTTCCCTGCCTTATCACATTGACCAGAATTCCAGTGCAATGATGAATAGAAGTGGTGAGAGCAGGCATCTTATGTGATCTTAGGAGAAAAGCATTTTATCATTTATCGTTTTGCATGATGTTAACTCATAGTGTCCTTTATCCTATAAAGAAAGATCCCTTCAGATTTTACTTTGCTAAGATTTTTTATGAGGAATGGATGTTAGGTTTAAGTTATCTGTCTTTGTATGTGGAATGTAATTCTTACAGGTTGTCTTCAAATTTGTATCTGTCTCTATATGTAAATGTATAGGTTGCATTTTGTAAAATGCTTTTCTACCACAATTTTTTTTGTTAAATTTTCAGTGTGGTAAATTGCATTTATTTATTTTTTAATATTAAGTAAATATCCCATTAATTTGAGAAACCCCAGTTGGCCTTAGGTTTTGTACATTTGTTTTTGTTTTTACTATACATTGTTGGATTCAATATGTCAAAAATTGGCAAGAATACATACATCAGTCTTATGAAGGGTATTGGTCTGTTTACTTCTCTTGTAATGGCTTTGTGTGCTTTAGATATCTGGGTAGTACTGTCATTATAGAGTAACTTGGAAAGCCTCCCCTCTTTTTCACATCTCTGAGAAAGTTTGCATGGATTTTGTATTTTTTTCTTCTTTATTGCTTGGCAATATCAATTGGTGGATAAAATCTGTCCCTGGAGTTTCCTTTATATGAAGGATTTAATAAAATTTCAACTTGTTTTCTTGATATGGGGTTATTTAGGATATACATCTTTTCCTAGTAAGTTTAGGTAGTTTGAATCCTTCAAGAAAATTTACCATTTCATCTAAGTAGTTGAATATATTGCTTTAAAGTTGTTTATAACATTCCCTTTTTATCTTTTTGGTGAATACAAAATATATAATGTTGCTTATTCTTTATATTGGTAATATGTGTTTTGTTTCTCTCTTCTTAGTCTGTATGACTAAAGGTTTATCACATTTTATTGATCTTCAATAAGCTTTTGGTTTTATTGAATTTCCCTGTTGTATTTTATTTGTTTTATATTTATTTATGCTTCTTTTTTTTATAAAGTTTATTTTGAGAGAGAGATAGAGAATGAGCAAGAAGGGGCTGAAAGAGAGAGGAAGAGAGAGAATCCCAATATGACAGTGCAAAGTACCACACAGGGCTCCATCTCATGAACAATAAAAGATCATGACCTGAATCAAAATCAAGAGTCAGATGCTTAGCTGACTGAACTACCCCGGTGCCCCTCTGCTTCTTTCTTATACTTATTTTATATTTGATAAGCTCATCTCCTAGTTTTCTAAAATGGAAGATGTGTAGCTATTGATCTTGAATCCTTTGCTAATATTGGGTATTCTTTGCTAGTATTCATAGTGCCACACATTTTTCTCTAAGTACTGCTTTAGTCACATTTTACAAAATTTGACATGCTGTGTTCCATTTTTATTCAGTCCAAATAATTTTATTTTTTTTAATTTGTTACTTGTCCTATGGATTATATGAAAGCATATTATTACTTTTTAAATATTTCTAATTTAAGTTTATGTGGCTAGAGAACATCCTTTGTATCACTTGAATCTTTTAAAACTTATTGACTGTGTTTTATGGTCCAGAATGTGATCTGCTTTGGTAAATATTCCATGTGTTCTGAAACAAAAAGGGTATTCTCCATTTGTAGGGTAGACATTTATTCCATACATTATAATTACTTCAAGTTGATTGATAGTATCATACAAATTTTCAATGTCATTTTAATTTCCTGTCTACTTCTTTTGTCAATTATTGAGATGAGAATTGAAATCTCTAATTATACTGTGGTTTTGTCTACTTCTGCTTGCAAATATGTCTGTTTTTGTTTTATGCTTTTTGAAAATCTATTTAAGTAAGTAGACTTTAAGATTATTATGTCCTTTGATAAATTGACTATTGTTAGGAAATGATCTATAACTTTATCAATATTCTTTGATTTGAAATAAATCAAATCAATGTGGTGACACCAACTTTATTTTGCCTTTAGCAAGGCAAGAGTTAGCAAGACATTTAAAAAAATTAATCTTTATTTTTGAGAGAGAGAGAGAGAGTGTGTGCGAGTGAGGAAGGGTCAGAGAGAGGGAGACACACAATCCTAAGCAGGCTCCAGGCTCTGAGCTGTCAGCATAGAGCCTGAAGTGGGGCTCAAACTCATGAGCCGTGAGATCATGACCTGAGCTGAAGTCAGAGGCTTAACTGACTGAACCACCCAGGTGCCCCGGCAATACATTTTCTTACAAAACTTTAAATTTATCATTCTTTATGTTTAAAAGGTATTTGTTGTAGGATGCAATAGTTGTCTCTTGCTTTTTCATTCAATCTTACAAGCTCTGCCTTTAAATATAAACTATATTTATTGTGATTATCGATGAGGCTGATTGTAAAGCTGTTATGTTATTCATTTTTATTTCTCCTATTTATTTCGTATTCTTATTTTATCTGTTCTCAAACCTTCTTTTCAATTAATTGTATATTTTTACAGTTGCATTTATCTACTTTGGAAACTTATTAGCTACTGCTCTTTGTTTATTGTTTTAGTGATTGCTTTAGGATGTAGGGCATATATTTTTTAACTTCCTTCAAGTGATATTATGTGATATATCTCCTTAAGCACAGTCAAGGAATCTTGCAAGATTATACTTTCCTTTTTCCCCTCCCAAACTCTGTGTTGTTGTTTCCTATAGTTTTCTTTTACAAACTTTATAAATCCCACACTACATTATAGCTTTTGTTCATACAGCCAATGATTTTTAAGATATTTAAATAACAAGAAATTGGTATATTATTTCTTCTCCCTGAAGAAAATTTTTAACATGACTTGTACTGTGGGTCTTCTAGCAATGAATTCTTTCAGTTTTTATGTATGTGGGAAAGTTTTGTTTTGCATTAATTTAGAAATATATGCTGTAGTTATAAAATTCTAGGTAGGTAGATTTTTCTGTTAGCACTTTAATAACTTGCTTTCTCCAATATCATTTTACTCGTATCATCTCTAATGTGAAATCTGCTGTCATCCTCATCCTTGTTTCTCTGTAACATTTTGTATCTGAATACTTGGAAGATTTTATTTTTAATCCAACTGTATGACCTCTGAAAAGGCAAAATTATGGAGACTATAAAAAATCAGTCATTCCCAGCAGTTAGCAAGGAGGGAGAAATAAACAGAATGAGCATAGAGGATTTTTAGAGCAGGGAAGATACTCTGTATGATAGTATAACTGTGACTTCATGTCATTATAAATTTGTCCGAAGTCCTACAATGTGCAGCGCCAAGAGTGAAGTCTAATATAAATGATGGATTTGGGCGATAGTAATGTGTCAGTGGAACTCATCCATTGTAACAAACATACTGCCCTGGTGAAAGATGTTGATAATGAAGGACACTCTGCATGTGGGAGGATGAAAGGTATGTGGGAAATCTCTGTACTTTCCTCTCAGTTTTGGTGTGAACCAAAAACTCCTCTAAAAAGGAAAAAAAAAAGGCTTAAAATGCAAACACACACACACAAATTATTTGAAAAGGGAGAAGAAAAGAATGTCATATAGTTGTAATCATACAGCACACGGTCTTTTCATATTGGCTTCTTTTACTTGGTAATATTCATTTGTTTCCTGGCTTCCTGTTAGCTCTGAATAATATTCTGTTATCTAGAGGTACCACAGTTTATTTATCCCTTCACCTAATGAATGGCATCTTTGTTGCTTCCAAGTCTTGACAGTTTTGAAAAAAGCTGCTATAAACATCTATGCGCAAGTTTTGTGTGGACATAAATTTCAAACTCCTTTGGGTACAAACAAAGGAGCAGTATTGTCACGTCATAGGACAACAGTATGTTTAGTTTGGTCAGGAGCCTTCAAATTTTCTTACAAACTGGCTGGACCATTTTACATTCTTCCCAGCAATGAATTAGAGTTCTTACTGCTTTACTTCCGTGTCAGTATTTGGCATTGTCAGTGTTCCAGATTTTGGCTTTTCTGATAAGCATGTATTGGTATTTTATTGTTGTTTTAATTTGCATTTCCCTGATAATATGTGATATGGAGCATCTTTTCATATGTTTATTTGCCATCAGTATATTTTATTTGGTGAGGTATCTGTGAAGGTCTATGACCAACTTTCAATCAAATTGTTTTCTTGTTGTTGAAAAATAATTTAAATCATTTGAAGGTTATTTTAAAGTTAAGAAAATATATGCTTCAAAATAGCCATAAACTGACATAAATTGACAGTGGGTGTCCAGAATATACAAAAAGTTCCTACAAATCAAAATTTAAAAAGACAGTAAAAACATGAGCTAAACATGTGAGCAGACATTTCACAGAATATATGATTGAACATAAAACATTTTTAGCTTTGGGTTGCCTAGGTAGCTCAGTAGGTTAAGCATCCAACTTTTGATTTCAACTCAGATCATGATCTCATGGTCAGGAGATCAAGCCCTGGGTAAGGCTCTGCGCTGAGCATGGAGCCTGCTTGGATGCTCCTCCCCTGCACTTCCCTGCAGTCTCTCTCTCTCTCTCTCTCTCAAAATAAATAAATAAAATATTAAAAAATGTTTAGCTTTGTTACTAACCAGGATAATAAAATTTAAGAATAAAATGAGATAAAATTTTAATCCCATTCAACTGGCAAAAATTAATACATTCACTATACCAAATGTTGGTTAAAGTATGGATTCCCATAAATTTTGTACATCATTGATAGAAGTATAAATTGATTGGTTCACACACTTAAGAAAACAATCTGGCCTCATAAGTAACATCCAGTGTCACTGGTAGGTTTATGATTAACAGAAATTCTTGCTCATGTTCTATAGCAAACATATATAAGAATGCTCATAAAAATTGTTAACAATAGTAAAAAAAGCATAAAATATAAAATAATTTGGTATCCATCTGAAGTGTCTTTGCAGTGAATTGGTTTGGAATCTTGATGGAATAATTTGCATGCTGGCACATAGATCTTAAGTTATTGGTTAAATGCAAAGTTTATGATCTCAGCCAAGTACTTTAGGAGCTAATACAACAGGAACTGTTTAACTAGGTCTTCCTAATTCTTCAGTGTCTCACAGTAAATAGTATGAATAAGTAACATGTTAGTATTTTGTCTGTATCAAATGACATATTTTTAGTAGACAATATAATATTTGGGTGATCTAAAAAAATGTTTCAAGTATCAGAAAAAAAATATATCAATTCAATCAGTGGAGACATATTTTACATGACTTTATGAAAAATATCCAGCTTATTATTTTTCTCTTTCCACCATTCCTTATTATGAATATATAAATAAAGATTTGCAAGACAATGAGAAGTAGCCACAAATATAAAATTTTAAAACAATATATTCAGTGTTTAATAATTATTAAGCAGAAATTAGTAGTAATAATTGTTTTCATATACAATTAATAACGTGTGTCATGAAATTAGTTTTTAAATATACATACCATGTTTTATTTTCTTTATGCCTACATTGCTCTTTTCATTTGTTTCCTTTGAATATTTACTTGTTGGCTTATTCTATATCATATATTTTGAAAATAGAAGAATTGCGAGTTGTAAATTAGAATTTTTTATTATCAAATCATTTTACAATTTGATTATTGTTGTACTTATATAAATCAGACTGAGAATTAGCAGCATAGTTTTTTTTTATCTCTGTTTTGGATAGATTCTATGAAATAATGTACTCTAAATAAAATTTCATTAATTAAAACACTCATAAGAAAATGAGTGTATGTTGTGAGGTGGAAGATAAATGAGTTTGGGTTTGGTCTTGCTTCAGCCTCTTTCCCCTTATCCATCTCCTTCAGTAGTGACAAGAAAGCTTTCAGTAGTAGATTATCAGTGTCAGGTACCCTAGAAGAATTGTGTGTTGAGGGATTTGAAAGTAGTAAAATATATTGGTGTGCCAAGCAAATAATTGACCTAGGAAATATAAACTAGTAGTTGTAGTAGAGAGAAAAGTGAGTTATCAGGGGAAAAAATGAAAAAATACATATATTTCTAGTTACATTGACTGCTTGGTGGGGAGTTGTAACTTAGTTTTCTAACACATGCACACTATAAGCAAATGTATATATAAATGAAAATAACCTCTGAATTTTTGATGATTTTTTTCTTGTATGGTATTTAATGTCTCATATTCAAGATGATAAAAATTGAATATTAGAATATATTTTCTGTTTTAAGATAAATAAATATAGAGTCAGTTTGATTAAACTCTACATTAAAAATTTAGGCCTCTGGTAAATTAAAAAAATTAAAAGTCAGTGATCATTGAAAGTAAAATAAAGCTTGTATTTCAATAGCAGCAAAAATAGCAATACAATACATTTATGTAGTGGAATTCCTGATTCCTAAACCATGCATGACATGAACACTGTGTTGTTTGTAACTAAGTTTCTTAAGCAGTGAATCTGCAAGGTGGGGATGTCTGTGTCTTTAATATCCTTCCAAATAGTGTATCCTAAGTTATTACTTTAATAGCAGTTCCCATAAATAGGGAAGCTGATAGAGTGAAGTTTTTAGTAACTGCATTTTCTAGTAACAAATGAGTAAATTTATTTCATTGAATTAATAGTTTCTATAGTTAGGAAAAATATAGAAATAATCCCCTTTTATCTAAAGTTTGTCATAGAAGTACAAAATTTAAAAACATATTCAAGGCAAGAAAATTACTTTATTAAACATAGTGAAAGCTGTAATATTCAATGGATTTTAAATATATCATTAAATTTATCATGTATCAAAGTGTTTATTAAACATAAAGCTGTCTTTCTGACAATTTTGTCTTTTAAAACTGTGTGAACACCTATTTGTTATAATACTAGAGTACTAGTATTTGATATAGCAGTAATTATTAAGGACTTACTATGTGCAGATCCTGAGAGATAGATAGATGGGTAGGACATATTCATTACTATGATTTATAACCTAGAGTAACATTTTACCAACAAAAAGCTAAATTTTAAGAGAGAGAATTCAAATATTTTTTTTTCTCTCTGTGTTGATAAAAAAAAAAGGTTCATTTTATCTGTCTGGTTTGATTGGGGAAGTATTATTTGTTCCTGGCCTTGAAAGACAACAAAGATACCATTATGAGATAAATGTAGGAAAGACAGGGAAAAAAAAATAGATTTGAACAGTAACCTACAGTATCTGTCTTATATAGCAGACTAAATAAGGGCCATCATAGACAGAATGAGAGTTTAAAGAAACTTGGGAAAAGTTCTTTTGTTGTTTTTTTTTGTTTTGTTTTGTTTTTAGATGAGCCAACTGAAGATAGAATGATTAGGCACCTTTATACACACACACACACACACACACACACACACACACACACACACACACCTTTCTAAGTATTGAAAACAAGTTAAATATGCAGAATAACTGAAATGTATTTGTCTTTAAATACTAATTAAGAAAGTTGATTTATTCTAGCAATATTTTAGGTGCACATTATTTAGTAAACAGAGCAAGGGAAGATTGCTTTATTTATTCATGTATTTTCTTTTATTTAGTACATCAATACTATGGCACATTTTTGCTGAGGGTACCAAGCAGTGGGCACAGAATGATAGGCACTGAAAAAAAAAACTCATCAGATAAAATAAATATAACAAAGGCAATTTCTGGATTAATAAAATTAGTAACAGTTTCTTCTGCTTCTTTGTATATTTACACAGGACCTAAAATTTGAGGTTGAATTTATAATTCACACCTTAACTTATTTAAAGAATTCTACAATCTGATTCAGTTTTCAGTAGTACCATATATATGCTTCATTACCTCATTTTTATTAATTACCATGTCTTTAATCTAAAAGTGATAGCTCTTGTTTTTGAATAGCAAGATAATCATTAATTAATTCTTCTTTTCTTCCATTCTTTTATTCATGTAAAATATTTTTCTGTATATAATATATACCAGGCTATATTCAAGAATATGCTGGGAATATGATGCTCATATAAAGGTATACATATGCAAACGTTGCTACAAAAGGCCATATTTCATTTTTTCTCATTGCCACGTAGAATTCCATTGTGTATATAAACCACAATTTCTTTATCCATTCATCAGTTGATGGACATTTAGGCTCTTTCCATAATTTGGCTATTGTTGAGAGTGCTGCTATGAACATTGGGGTACAAGTGCCCCTATGCATCAGTACTCCTGTATCCCTTGGATAAATTCCTAGCAGTGCTATTGCTGGGTCATAGGGTAGGTCAATTTTTAATTTTCTGAGGAACCTCCACACTGCTTTCCAGAGCAGCTGCACCAATTTGCATTCCCACCAACAGTGCAAGAGGGTTCCCGTTTCTCCACATCCTCTCCAGCATCTGTAGTCTCCTGATTTGTTCATTTTGGCCACTCTGACTGGCGTGAGGTGATATCTGAGTGTGGTTTTGATTTGTATTTCCCTGATAAGGAGCGACGCTGAACATCTTTTCATGTGCCTGTTGGCCATCCGGATGTCTTCTTTAGAGAAGTGTCTATTCATGTTTTCTGCCCATTTCTTCACTGGGTTATTTGTTTTTTGGGTGTGGAGTTTGGTGAGCTCTTTATAGATTTTGGATACTAGCCCTTTGTCCGATATGTCATTTGCGAATATCTTTTCCCATTCCGTTGGTTGCCTTTTAGTTTTGTTGGTTGTTTCCTTTGCTGTGCAGAAGCTTTTTATCTTCATAAGGTCCCAGTAATTCACTTTTGCTTTTAATTCCCTTGACTTTGGGGATGTGTCGAGTAAGAGATTGCTACGGCTGAGGTCAGAGAGGTCTTTTCCTGCTTTCTCCTCTAAGGTTTTGATGGTTTCCTGTCTCACATTCAGGCCTTTAATCATTTTGAGTTTATTTTTGTGAATGGTGTGAGAAAGTGGTCTAGTTTCAACCTTCTGCATGTTGCTGTCCAGTTCTCCCAGCACCATTTGTTAAAGAGGCTGTCTTTTTTCCATTGGATGTTCTTTCCTGCTTTGTCAAAGATGAGTTGGCCATACGTTTGTGGGTCTAGTTCTGGGGTTTCTATTCTATTCCATTGGTCTATGTGTCTGTTTTGGTGCCAATACCATGCTGTCTTGATGATGACAGCTTTGTAGTAGAGGCTAAAGTCTGGGATTGTGATGCCTCCTGCTTTGGTCTTCTTCTTCAAAATTCCTTTGGCTATCGGGGCCTTTTGTGATTCCATATGAATTTTAGGATGGCTTGTTCTAGTTTCGAGAAGAATGCTGGTGCAATTTTGATTGGGATTGCATTGAATGTGTAGATAGCTTTGCATAGTATTGACATTTTGACAATATTTATTTTTCCAATCCATGAGCAGGGAATGTCTTTCATTTCTTTAAATCATCTTCAATTACCTTCATAAGCTTTCTATAGTTTTCAGCATACAGATCCTTTACATCTTTGGTTAGATTTATTCCTAGGTATTTTATGCTTCTTGGTGCAATTGTGAATGGGATCAGTTTCTTTATTTGTCCTTCTGTTGCTTCATTGTTAGTGTATAAGAATGCAACTGATTTCTGTACATTGATTTTGTATCCTGCAACTTTGCTGAATTCCTGTATCAGTTCTAGCAGACTTTTGGTGGAGTCTATCGGATTTTCCATGTATAATATCATGTCATCTGCAAAAAGCGAAAGCTTGACTTCATCTTTGCCAATTTTGATGCCTTTGATTTCCTTTTGTTGTCTGATTGCTGATGCTAGAACTTCCAGCACTATGTTAAACAGCAGCGGTGAGAGTGGGCATCCTTGTCGTGTTCCTGATCTCAGGGAAAAAGCTCTCAGTTTTTCCCTGTTGAGGATGATGTTAGCTGTGGGCTTTTCATAAATGGCTTTTATGATCTTTAAGTATGTTCCTTCTATCCCGACTTTCTCAAGGGTTTTTATTAAGAAAGGGTGCCGGATTTTGTCAAAGGCCTTTTCTGCATCAATTGACAGTATCATATGGTTCTTATCTTTTTTTTGTTAATGTGATGTATCATGTTGATTGATTTGCGAATGTTGAACCAGCCCTGCATCCCAGGAATGAATCCCACTTGATAATGGTGAATAATTCTTTTTATATGCCGTTGAATTCGATTTGCTAGTATCTTATTGAGAATTTTTGCATCCATATTCATCAGGGATATTGGCCTGTAGTTCTCTTTTTTTACTGGGTCTCTGTCTGGTTTAGGAATCAAAGTAATACTGGCTTCATAGAATGAGTCTGGAAGTTTTCCTTCCCTTTCTATTTCTTGGAATAGCTTGAGAAGGATAGGTATTATCTCTGCTTTAAACGTCTGGTAGAACTCCCCTGGGAAGCCATCTGGTCCTGGACTCTTATTTGTTGGGAGATTTTTGATAACTGATTCAATTTCTTCGCTGGTTATGGGTCTGTTCAAGCTTTCTATTTCCTCCTGATTGAGTTTTGGAAGTGTGTGGGTGTTCAGGAATTTGTCCATTTCTTCCAGGTTGTCCAATTTGTTGGCATATAATTTTTCATAGTATTCCCTGATAATTGTTTGTATCTCTGAGGGATTGGTTGTAATAATTCCATTTTCATTCATGATTTTATCTATTTGGGTCATCTCCCTTTTCTTTTTGAGAAGCCTGGCTAGAGGTTTGTCAATTTTGTTTATTTTTTCAAAAAACCAACTCTTGGTTTCGTTGATCTGCTCTACAGTTTTTTTAGATTCTATATTGTTTATTTCTGCTCTGATCTTTATTATTTCTCTTCTTCTGCTGGGTTTAGGCTGCCTTTGCTGTTCTGCTTCTAGTTCCTTTAGGTGTGCTGTTAGATTTTGTATTTGGGATTTTTCTTGTTTCTTGAGACAGGCCTGGATTGCAATGTATTTTTCTCTCAGGACTGCCTTCGCTGCGTCCCAAAGCATTTGGATTGTTGTATTTTCATTTTCGTTTGTTTCCATATATTTTTTAATTTCTTCTCTAATTGCCTGGTTGACCCACTCATTCGTTAGCAGGGTGTTCTTTAACCTCCATGCTTTTGGAGGTTTTCCAGACTTTTTTCTGTGGTTGATTTCAAGCTTCATAGCATTGTGGTCTGAAAGTAAGCATGGTATAATTTCAATTCTTGTAAACTTATGAAGGGCTGTTTTGTGACCCAGTATATGATCTATCTTGGAGAATGTTCCATGTGCACTCGAGAAGAAAGTATGCTCTGTTGCTTTGGGATGCAGAGTTCTAAATATATCTGTCAAGTCCATCTGATCCAATGTCTCATTCAAGGCCCTTGTTTCTTTATTGACCGTGTTTCTAGATGATCTATCCATTTCTGTAAGTGGGGTGTTAAAGTCCCCTGCAATTACCACATTCTTATCGATAAGGTTGCTTATGTTTATGAGTAATTATTTTATATATTTGGGGGCTCCGGTATTCGGCGCATAGACATTTATAATTGTTCGCTCTTCCTGATGGATAGACCCTGTAACTATTATATAATGTCCTTCTTCATCTCTTGTTACAGCCTTTAATTTAAAGTCTAGTTTGTCTGATATAAGTATGGCTACTCCAGCTTTCTTTTGGCTTCCAGTCGCATGATAACTAGTTCTCCATCCCCTCACTCTCAATCTAAAGGTGTCCTCAGGTCTAAAATGAGTCTCTTGTAGACAGCAAATAGATGGGTCTTGTTTTTTTATCCATTCTGATACCCTATATCTTTTGGTAGGCGCATTTAATCCATTTACATTCAGTGTTATTATAGAAAGATACGGGTTTAGAGTCATTGTGATGTCTGTAGGTTTCATGCTTGTAGTGATGCCTCTGGTACTTTGTCTTACAGGGTCCCCCTTAGGATCTCTTGTAGGGCTGGTTTAGTGGTGACAAATTCCTTCAGTTTTTGTTTGTTTGGGAAGACCTTAATCTCTCCTTCTATTCTAAATGACAGACTTGCTGGATAAAGGATTCTCGGCTGCATATTTTTTCTGTCTAGCACCCTAAAAATCTTGTGCCAATTCTTTCTGGCCTGCCAAGTTTCAAAAGAGAGATCAGTCACGAGTCTTATAGGTCTCCCTTTATATGTGAGGGCATGTTTACCCCTTGCTGCTTTCAGAATTTTCTCTTTATCCTTGTATTTTGCCAGTTTCACTATGACATGTCGTGCAGAAGATCGATTCAAGTTACGTCTGAAGGGAGTTCTCTGTGCCTTTTGGATTTCAATGCCTTTTTCCTTCCCCAGTTCAGGGAAGTTCTCAGCTATGATTTCTTCAAGTACCCCTTCAGCACCTTTCCCTCTCTCTTCCTCCTCTGGGATACCAATTATGCGTATATTATTTATTTTTAGTGTATCACTTAGTTCTCTAATTTTCCCCTCATACTCCTGGATTTTTTTATCTCTCTTTTTCTCAGCTTCCTCTTTTTCCATAACTTTATCTTCTAGTTCACCTATTCTCTCCTGTACCTCTTCAATCCGAGCCATGGTGGTTTCCATTTTGTTTTGCATTTCATTTAAAGCGTTTTTCAGCTCCTCCTGACTGTTCCTTAGTCCCTTGATCTCTGTAGCAAGAGATTCTCTGCTGTCCTGTATACTGTTTTCAAGCCCAGCGATTAATTTTATGACTATTATTCTAAATTCACTTTCTGTTATATTATTTAAATCCTTTTTGATCAGCTCATTAGCTGTTGTTATTTCCTGGAGATTCTTCTGAGGGGAATTCTTCCACTTGGTCATTTTGGATAGTCCCTGGCGTGGTGAGGACCTGCAGGGCACTTCTCCTGTGCTGTGGTATATAACTGGAGTTGGTGGGCGGGGCCGCAGTCAGACCTGATGTCTGCCCCCAGCCCACCGCTGGGGCCACAGTCAGACTGGTGTGTGCCTTCTCTTCCCCTCTCCTAGGGGCGGGATTCACTGTGGGGTGGCGTGGCCCGTCTGGGCTACTTGCACACTGCCAGGCTTGTGATGCTGGGGATCTGGTGTATTAGCTGGGGTGGGTAGGCAAGGTGCTCGGGGGCAGGAGGGTCAGGCTTAGCTTGCTTCTCCTTAGGTGATCCACTTCAGGAGGGGCCCTATGGCAGCAGGAGGGAGTCAGATCTGCTGCTGGAGGTTTGGCTCCGCAGAAGCACAGAGTTGGGTGTTTGCGGGGAGGGAGCAAGTTCCCTGGCAGGAACTGGTGCCCTTTGGGATTTTGGCTGGGGGATGGGCGGGGGAGATGGCGCTGGCGAGCGCCTTTGTTCCCCGCCAAACTGAGCTCTGTCGTCCGGGGGCTCAGCAGCTCTCCCTCCCTCTGTCCTCCAGCCTTCCCGCTTTCTGAGCAGAGCTGCTAATTTATGTCCTCCCAGACGCTAAGTCGCGCTTGCTGTCGGAACACAGTCCGCCCAACCCCTCCGCTTTTGCAAGCCAGACTCGGGGGGCTCTGCTTGGCCGGCGAGTCGCCCCCCTGCCCCGGCTCCCTCCCGCCAGTCCGTGGAGAGCGCACTGCCTCGCAGCCCTTCCTACCCTCTTCCGTGGGCCTCTCGTCTGCGCTTGGCTCCAGCGACTTCCTTTTGCTAATCCTCTGGCGTTTTTCTGGGTTATTTAGGCAGGTGTAGTTGGAATCTAAGTGATCAGCAGGACACGCGGTGAGCCCAGCGTCCTCCTACGCCGCCATCTTGACTAGGGCAAGAATTTTTAGATATAATAAGTAACAGAGATGGAAAAAATATTTTGAAGATAATGGATGGAAGTGGGGGGTCAGCAATACTTAGGGCAGCTAGACGTGCTGCGTGGAAGACGATCACGATGAATTAGCATGGGGATATCTGGCAGAACCTGCAATGCCAGCTTGTCCAGAGGGACTTTGGCAGTGATGAAGACGTTCAATATGTGCACAGTCTAATATGGAAGCCATTAGTCACATGTGTCAATTGGATTAGAAATATGACTATTTGAGAATTAAATTGTAATTGCTTTTAATTAATTTAAATTCAAATTGTCACATGTGACTGATTTCTGCTCTATTGGAGCAGCACAGCTGTAGGTCACAGGATCAGTAGCTTTTCAAGTGAGAATTTATGTCATGATATGAGCAAGTACTATGGTTTCTGTCACCAGGAGAATGGCAGTAACACAAGAGTAACCCGTGGTTGAAATATAGAGTCTTTCAATCATTGTGTGTAAAAGCGTGGGTGGAAATTTGTTTCTCATCAGTTTGTACACAAAACAGAAGCTCTTTCCATCAGATATATCCGTGATAATGAAGCATATGAAACTATAAATGTCATGTGTATTTGCATTTGTCTGTATATATGAGATTATATATATGCATGTCACATATATCATGTAATATATACATATTTATTTTTTTTAATTTTTGTAAAGTTCATTTATTTTGAGAGAGCGAATGTGAGTGGGGGAGAGGCAGCGATAGGGGGAGAGAATCCCAAGCAGCTCCACTCTCAGCACAGAGCCCCACACAAGGCTCGATCTCATGAACCACAAGATCATGACCTAAGCCAAAATCCAGAGTCGGTCATTTAACTTACTGACTCACCCAGGTGCTCCCACATCATTTGTTTTTTGATAAAAATTGTTTACAAAAGAATTTATAAGAATTTTAGAATTTTTGTTTGTAAAGGGCACAAAACTGTAGCAGTGACACAAACAATAGACATGTCTTTATGTGAAATAATGGTGTGTGCATACAACTATCAAAAATATTAAAAATGATATTCAAATAACGAAGCTAGAGCTAGAAATTGTCTTCCTTTTTTTAAAGTTTATCTATTTGATTTTGAAAGAGAGAGAGGGTGAGCAGAGGAGGGGCAGAGAGAGAAGGAGAGAATTCCAAGCAGGCTCTGCATTGTCAGCATGGAGCCCAATGCCGGGTTTGAACCCACAAATCATGAGATCATGATCTGAGCTGAAATCAAGAATTAGACTCTTAACCAACTGACCCAGCCAGGTGTCCCTTGTCTTTTTATTACCTCTATAGAAGTATTACAAAGTTATAAGAAGTAATCAAAGTGTATGTTTCTGAAAATACAGGAAAGAAAATACAGAAGTATGTGAAGCAAATGAAATGTTTTTTAAAAAATTATGTTATTTTTTCTATACTTTTTGAATACCATTGTGTTTGTTAGCTTTTAAAATTTATAATTTGTAATTTTTTGTCATTCTATATGATTTACTTTCATATTTAATTTTACATTTATACTTAAGTATCTTTTTCCTTAATAAGAGTCTCAGAATGAGATCATGCTTTAGTTCCCATGAAACCTGCATCCAACCATGAAAAACATTAAGGTATTTAAAAAAATTTTTTTTAATGTTTATTCATTTTTTTATAGAGAGAGACAGCATGAGTGGGGGAGGGGCAGAGAGAGAGAGGGAGACACAGAAAAGGAAGCAGGCTTCAGGCTCTGAGCTGTCTGTCAGCACAGAGCCCGACATGGGGCTCAAACTCACGGACCCGTGAGATCATGACCTAAACTGAAGTCGGACGCTTAACTGAGCCACCCAGGCGCCCCTAAGGTATTTTAATCAGGACTGAAGAAACTGCCTATATAATATTCTTGGCTTCAGGAAAAGAAGCCAAGAAAAAGCCTCAGGGCTGATCAAAATGAAATATAGTTGCTGTATTTGCTATAATTGTGTGTGTACCTAATCAGAAAGCTTCTATTATAACTGTCACCTTGAAGAACACCCTGTCATGGCTGCAATCTAGGGACTAAGAAGCTGTTGCTCCCATCCCTACCCCCACCTTTCTAGACCCCTGATGCTTGTGGCCTGACCCTGGACACTGCTGCAGAAAATCCCATGTCCCCATGATCGGGCTGGATAGAAAAGAGCTGAAACAGCATGAGGATGACCTCTGCCTCCTTTGATTTCCAAATAACCTGCCTCATTTCCAGAACCTAATTCCCATGTAGAACAGTCTGCAAGACAGACTGGGAGGTGACATTTTTAGCTTTCCAACCTCCATCATGCAGAAAGGTACACTAGAAATTCGTGCTGATGGCCAGTCTCATATGCATCTACTATTGGAACATAACGTTCAACAAAAATGCTTCAGTATCTCCTTTTATGTTTTTATTTATTTTATTTTTTTTAACATTTATTTATTTTTGAGACAGAGAGAGACAGAGCATGAACGGGGGAGGGTCAGAGAGAGGGAGACGCAGAATCTGAAACAGGCTCCAGGCTCTGAGCAGTCAGCACAGAGCCCGACGCGGGGCTCGAACTCACGGAGTGCGAGATCATAACCTGAGGTGAAGTCTGCTGCTTAACTGACTGAGCCACCCAGGCACCCCTATTCTTATTTTTTAAAATATTTATCTTTATTTTTGAGAGACAGAGAGCATGAGTGGAAGGAGAGGCAGAGAGCGAGAGAGCAAGAGCAAGAGCGAGAGCGAGAGCGAGAGAGAATCTGAAGCAGACTCCAGGCTCTGAGCTGTCATTACGGAGCCTGACGCGGGGTCCAGCCCAGGAGCCGTGAGATCATGACCTGAGCTGAAGTCGGTCGCTCAACCTACTGAGCAACCCAGATGCCCCAGTATCTCTTTTTTTTTTTTTTAATTAAAAAAAATTTTTTTTAATCTTTATTTTTGAGAGACAGAGTGTGAGCAGGGGAGGAACAGAGAGAGAGAGGGAGACACAGAATCTGAAGCAGGCTTCAGGCTCTGAGCTGTCAGCACAGAGCCTGATGCAGGGCTCAAACCCAGGAACCCAAGGTCATGATCTGAGCAGAGGTCAGACGCTCAACTGACTGAAGCACCCAGGCGCCTTGTCCCCATATCTGCTCTAAAAAAATACTTGCAATCTTTTGACATCTTGGTTGTTCTACCATAATCCTATTGCCCTAGTGTATTTTACTGAAAAAGGCTTTGAGAGAGTTTTCTAGACTGTCTCATTGTATTTCCACATATTCCTTACTTTATTGAAAAACATTTCTGCCAAAAGCTAATCAACTTTCTTATTACAAGCTTAGTGTTAAACTGTTCTGATGTTACTCAAACTCTTCATAACATTTGATATAATTATTCCCTTCTCCAAAGTGATCTTAATTTTTCTCTACGATTTTATATTTCCTTATATTTTCCCCTGCTGTACTTTTTTCTATGGTGTGTATATGTGTGCACATGTGCTCACACTCTTCTCTCTCTCTCTCTCACACACACACACACACATTCTGCTTTTTTATGGTAAATGTTTTTAATTGAACATATTTTTTCTCATTTCTATTGTATATTTTCATTCAATTATATTGAATGTTCATCATATTATATTAGTTTGCTTGGGCTACTGTAACAAAATAACAAAGGCTTAATGGCTTAAACAACAGAAATGTGTTTGCTCACTGTTCTGAATCAGGAAGTCCAAGATCAAGGTGCCAGAAAATCCATTTTCTAAGGCCACTGTTCCTGGATTGCCTCACATTTGTGTCCTCACATTGTTTTTCCACTCTGCATGCATGGAGAGAAAGGGGGGAGAGAGATCTGGTCTCTTCCTCTTAGAAGGACACAGACCTTCTAAGGTATGATCCTACTTTTATGACTCATTTAAATTGTATTATCTCCTTATAGTCCCTATTTCCAAATATATTCACATTGTGGCCTAGGACTTTAACATACGAATTTGGGGGGGGGGTTGCAATTCAGTTCCTAATAGCTATATTTGTTCAATATCAATTTTCTGACGGAGAGATGGTATAGGTTCCCAAATGCATTGCTTTAGTTCCTGCCAAAGGAAAACATTGAGTATTTATATTTCTTTTGTTTTTATTTTCTATAGTGAAAGTTTATTAGATTTGAATATTAGGGAGAGAAAGCCACGGAGTAATATGTCTGTGGAAAACTGTTTTTCTTTTTGTGATTCCTAAGTATTTGCCACCCGCCTGCACTACCCCAGCACTTCTCAACTTTGCAGGAGTGTCTTCAAAGACCAGGATGACACACAAGACTTCCTTTCTTTTTTAGTTATTTTTGTTTGTTTGCTTGTTTGTTTGCTTGTTTGTTTGTTTTAAAGTTCATACTAAATTCATCTTAAAGTGGACTAGCATCCTTCATTCCTAAATTCACTCAGAGGGTTGAACTATCTGCCTATCAACTGCATCAAAATTTATCCTGTACTCCTTAGCCGTCTCAGGAGGCTCTGTGTTTAACGGAGTCCAATAACCTGTGGTAAATGAGACATGATATAATAACAGGAGAAATGGGGGTGTTTACTACCATCTTAGAGAATTCTTTTTCTTTTTTTTATTTTATTTTTTTTATTTTTTATTTTTTTTCAATATATTAAATTTATTGTCAAATTGGTTTCCATTCAACACCCAGTGCTCATCCCAAGAGGTGCCCTCCTCAATACCCATCACCCACCCTCTCCTCCCTCCCACCCCCCATCAACCCTCAGTTTGTTCTCAATTTTTAAGAGTCTCTTATGCCTTGGCTCTCTTCCACTCTAACCTCTTTTTTTTTTTCCTTCCCCTCCCCCATGGGTTTCTGTTAAGTTTCTCAGAATTCCTTTTCTATACTTGTCAAGCAATCAAAAGTTAGATGAGCTGTGACCCCCTTTCTCCAACTAGCATGACTGTCTTTTACCGGAGATTTCAGTGGCAGTAACCTAGTTTACTCCATGTTTTATACATGCTGAATGGACACCAGGATTGAATGAGTACATCTTAGACCCTGTGTGCCCATGTGTTAGACATTGGAGTTCTTCCAAAAGTGATCACATAATTGAGAGTTTCGCATATTTTCACTAATTGTCTTACAGGTTCCCTTACCTTGCAGCCTCTGCCTTTAAAGATAATTAGTTTAGGGGCGCCTGGGTGGCGCAGTCGGTTAAGCGTCTGACTTCAGCCAGGTCACGATCTCGCGGTCCATGAGTTCGAGCCCCGCGTCAAGGCTCTGGGCTGATGGCTCAGAGCCTGGAGCCTGTTTCCAATTCTGTGTGTCCCTCTCTCTCTGCCCCTCCCCCGTTCATGCTTTGTCTCTCTCTGTCCCAAAAATAAATAAACGTTGAAAAAAAAATTAAAAAAAAAAATAAAGATAATTAGCTTGTTTGTGCTTCTGCTGGGAGGCTATCAACTCACTTATGAGTTATTTTCTTCATATACATAAGTGCTGAGCTTTCTGATCTGAAGCTTGTTTTATCATTACTTAAAAAAAATAAGGGGTGCCTGGGTGACTCAGTCTGTTAAGCATCTGAGGTCATGATCTCACCGTCCATGAGTTTGAGCCCTGCGTCGAGCTCTGTGCTGACAGTTCAGAGCCTGGAGCCTGCTTTGGATTCTGTGTGTCCCTCTCTCTCTGCCCCTACCCTGCTCACACTGTGTCTGTCTCAAAAATAAAATAAACATTAATTTTTTTTAAAAGCCCGATACATGAAAGACTCTAACCTGTGGATCTCCTGATAACGCTGCTTATTTCTTTATTTGTTTCAAATCTATACCAATTATGATAAATTTTAGCGAAAGTGATACCTAAGTAATTACAAGGTTGAAGTATAAATCAAAGACAACTACAGCAAAAATGAACAATGAATCAAACACAGGGTTCAGTTGAAGGGGAAGTGTCTGTAGAAGGGGAAGACATTCCTAAATTATACATAAAGTTAATTATTATTGTGTTTATTATACACCCTGGGCACCTCTAAGTGTACTGTTAACAGGTACATTATGGAGTTTAGCAATCTTAGAATCTTCTGTGTGTTATGGATGTCACAATATGACACTTTTGACAATGGGATTGGGAAAGATTTAGCTTATAATCAAGAGAGACAAGTGTCACATATGTATTGACATAAATGTCCTGAGAGTCCTGGGCAGCTTATATTTTTTGTGTGCAATTTTCTTTTTTATCTATGTGGGACATAGAGTAAATAAAACTGGGCTAACATATCTTTACATATCTCCTAACAATCTCAGGGGGAGCTCATAAAAGAGGAAATGCATTACAAGAGTTTTTCTCCTACTTATTTGAATTACATTCGCTAGTCATATTTCACCTCAAATGAGGAAGTCTGTTATAGTTTCTTAACTAAATGGTCTTCGCTTCATCAAGGAATGTATTTTTTCATACTGAAAAATAAGATAATTTTCTTTCCTGAACCCAGGTAAGATTATAATGTTTACTTTCTGGAAACCATACAAACTACTTAAAGGACTTCTCTGTCCATATCGACTATAGAAGCAATGTGGACCCTTAAAAACAAAACAAAACCAAAACAAAACAAAACAAAGCAAAACAAAACACTCAGAGGTGTCTCTTATAGCTTTGCCCCATAAGCATATAATTTAAATTAAGGAAGTAACAAAACATGTTATTAAAATTATAGTTTTTTTCTATTTTAAAGGGTAATTATATATTTCTGAGATGAAATGACCCAATTTTTAATTTTTATTAGTGTCACTAGAGGGCAAATAATATTAGTGACTACAATTAGTGACTAAGTTGTATCAGTTATAATTTTAGAATCACTTCCTAATTCTCAACTTTCCACTGAACTATGTTATCTTTGGATGCCTAAATGATTATTTACCAGTTTTTAAAAAGGCATTCTGTTATTCCTGTATAGGCTAAATTCTTTTCTAGTATAGCTTCCATTCGTCTTCAAGAACCATTCTCTTTACATCTTGCAATCCATTTTTCATACTTCTGAGATGTCAATATTGGTAAAATGAACCTTCTGTCATATCCTGCTCCTGCTCAGAATTGTTGTTATTTCCTATTGCCTATGGGATAAATTGCCCGCCTAACCTGACATTCAAGCCTTTCAAAAATGAAGACTAAATTATCTTTTCAGAGCCCCCAGACAAAAACACATACTATATAGTTAGGCTAAAGTGTTTCAACCATTTTATCTAAACACTCTTTTTAGTCTTCCTACTTTAACACAGCCACAGTGGCCTCCACTGTCCTCTCAACTAATGCAAATCTGAACCACATTTCAGGAGCCAACTCAGATGGTTCTCTTGTCATGTGGTGAAATGTTCTTACCCTTCTCTGATAATATATAGGGATTAATTTCCACACATTTTGAACCAAGTGATAGCGTACTGGATGGTGCTATCTGTTTCATTGTTATTTTAAATAATCTTCAAAATATTTTTATTTTTAAGTTTATTTTATTTATTTTGAGAGAGTGTGCACACATACAGGGAGGGGCAGAGAAAAGGAGAGAGTCCCAAGTAGGCTCCGCAGTATGAGCATGGAGCCCAACACAGGGCTAAATCCCATGAACTATGAGATCATGACCTGAGCCGAAATCAAGAGAAACTTTAACCTGCTGAGCCACCCAGGCACCCAGGTGCCTCCAAAAATATCTTATTTTTAAGTTATTCTACATATATAAGTCTTATCCCTCCAACACCTATAGTAAATACTTTATAGATGCCCAGATATTCTAAAGTATCTATTTGTCTGCATTCTGAGACATTGTGACTAACAAACTATTTTATGACAGAGAATCAAATTTGTATAGCCCTACTATAATGTATATAAAATAAGGCACCCAGGGGATTATAGACTTTGTAGTAATCATAGAATGAATGTTTTCTTGGTTTGTAAGATATTTTTAGTGGAACTCTATCACTCTGTCAAATAATCAGGTTTAAGGTTAGATTCAACCGCAGATTGTCAGAAGACCAGTTTTCTAACCTAATTTCAGACTGATTATATTTCTTGATGGAGCTAGACTGTTTCTTTCCAATAAGAAATATTGGAATATTTCTTCCAGAGAGGAATCAGAATTTTTCATTGCTTCTGGGTCCTGTACCTCTGCTTCAATCCTTAGCCTGGAATCCTAAGCCTGGAATCCTAAGCCAAACTCTGCAATATTTTATTTTTCTGCTTCCTCACTTTATACAATGAATCCCATAGCTCAGGAGAAGAAAGAAAAGACTTTGGTTATAGCTAAAACTCATCCTGAATCAGACATCTGTATTAACCACAGCCATTTAGGTACCTTCCTAGCCCATAAGTATCTAGAAGAAAAGCCCTTTCAAATAAATATACACTAATATTGATTTTCTTATTATTTTAATTTTGGTCATAAATCATTACCTTGATTACCTTGATGAGCTGGGCTGCATCATGCAAAGGTTTTTTTTTGTTGTTGTTATTTTGTTATTTTTTTTGTTTTTTTTTTTAATGCTTGAACCAAAAGCAGTTCTGACCCTTTCCCACCATATATCTAAAAATTTTTAAAAATTGTTTTTAATTATTTTTAGAGAGAGAGAGAGACTGAGCATGAGTGGGGGAGGGGCAGAGAGAGAGGGAGTTACAGAATCCGAAGTAGGCTCAAGGCTCTGAGCTGACCCCAGAGAGCCAGATGAGAGGCTCAAACTCCTGAACCACGAGATCATGACCTGAGTTGAAGTCGAATGCTTAACCGGACGCTTAACCGACTGAGCCACCCAGGCGCCCCTACCTAAAAATTTTAGAGCAAGCTGGAATTCACCCTTAAACCCTGAAGTTGAGTTAATTTAGTTAAATGGTCCACCCAGCTTCTTTTACCAGCTTCTCTTATTTCACTAGTAAAAGGCACCATTCTTGTGAGACAAAGACATTAATTAGAGAGAAAGAGCTTTAGGGGTAGACAACTTTATTTATTTTTTAATTTTTTTTAACGTTTATTTATTTTTGAGACAGAGAGAGACAGAGCATGAATGGGGGAGGGTCAGAGAGAGAGCGAGACACAGAATCTGAAACAGGCTCCAGGCTCTGAGCTGTCAGCACAGAGCCCGACGCGGGGCTCGAACTCACGGACCGCGAGATCATGACCTAAGCCAAAGTCTACAGCTTAACCGACTGAGCCACCCAGGCGCCCCAGGGGTAGGCAACTTTAAATGAAACTTAGGTTTTATTTGCCCACCCAGACATGGTGAAAACTCTGTCCTCAAGCACCAGGACACAAATAATGTCCATAAACTTGTCATTTTACCAATTTCAGCGTATTCTATTTATAATGTCTAATTACTTGGAGTCCTGAGCTCATTCATTGGATTTTAATAAAATTAATCAGATACTATTGAATATCCACCACACACCACACCTAAGACAGAATTTTTGAGGACACAAAAGTAAATAATGCTGAAGTTAATTATTTATTCTAAATGTAGGGAAATGTTGTAAAACAACATTTGTCATAGAATTTCTTCTGTTACCTACTATTACTGCAAATAAAATAACTGTGACAATGAGAAATATGAAAGCCCTGGTATCGATGGATTAATCTTGTGGTAGAGAAATACTTGCTATCATCATCATCAAGATCAAATAGTGATAACAACAACAAAATAATAGGTTATATCAATGAGTATTTACAGGGAATCAAATTGAGGAATTTTTTGTAGGTAGTACTGGGAAACAAAAATAAACTCTAGAAAGACAAGAAAGAGAAGATGGTATAATATAGTATACAAATAAATATAAAAAATTCAAAATAGAATAAATATGTAAATGGCTTAATGTGAAGGTAACAACAAACAAAAATTCATGTAATCATCTTGACACAATGTGGTTCAATTTAGAGCACCAAGAAGGTAAAAAATACACTTAAAATGTCTCTATAGAAAGAAAAAAAATGAGAATATTGAGAATTCAGTTCATTTCTATTCAGTTGTCAATAGACTCAGAATTTGAGATTTTATTCCAGAACTTGACATTCAGCCAAAGCTTTCATTCAGTTTTGCAATCATGAGTAGATGCCCAAACCATTAGTTTTATAATGAAAGGATTAGACTTATAGCACTAAACCTACAAATCTATCTTAGTTTTACTGAATGCATGTTGTCAGCCTTGGTTTTTGTGATGTGATGTAACAATAAGTGCACAACTCAGTTTAAAGGAAATGAGAGAGAGAGAGCATGTTAAATTACACAAAAAAGAATGTAAATTTTCCAAAGGACACATGATCTGGTTTATTCAGCAAGTAAGTAGAACAAAAAAGGAAGGAGGGTTGTTAGATGATAGAAAGAATTAAGCGACAGAAAAAAAAAATGGGAATGCTTTATTTAGATCATGTTTGTATTTTAATTCTAAAAGTCACGTGTCAAAGGACACCTCTAAGACAAGTGGGATTTTTTTTTAATGTTTATTTAATTTTGAGAGAGAGAGAGAGACAGAACATGAGCAGGGGAGGGGCAGAGACAGAGGGAAACACAGAATCTGAAGCAGGCTCCAGGCTCTGAGCTGTCAGCACAAAACCTGAGACGGAGCTCAGATTCATGAACTGTGAGATCATGACCTAAGCCAAAGTTGGACCCTTAACTGACTGAGCCACCCCCAGGTGCCCCTTGATAAGTGGGAAATTTTGAATATTAACTGCATCAAACAAGATATTAAGTAGTCATTGTTAATTTTATTAGATGTGAAAATGGCCAGGTGATTATATATATTGAAACATAATCTTCTTAAGTAGAGTAGCATAGTGGTAGGTGACATAACATGATGTGCAAGATTTATATTAAAATTCTCTGGGCAGTTAAAAAGTATAAATTTGTGTGGGTTGTGGTGGGGTGAGTGAGAAATCAATAAATGAAGTAAGGTTACTAAGACGATTAGTACTTATCAAAGCTGGATAATGAGTGCTTGGATGGTCATCATATTATATCTTTCTGGATTTTTTTTTTTTGAGAGAGAGACAGAGCATGAGCAAGGGAGGGACAGAGAGAGGGAGACACAATCTGAAGCAGGCTGCAGGCTGTGAGCTGTCAGCACAGAGCCCAAAGCAGGGCTTGAACTCATGAAGCACGAGATTACGACATGAGCCAAAGTCAGACGCTTAATGGACTGAGCTACCCAGGTGACCCTCTGGATGTTTTAAAAATTCTACAATATACATTACATATATCTTTTATAGATCATACATATGATACCTAGATAGACATAGATATGTATTTCAAATAAAAGAGGAAAACCAGTCTTCAGCAACTATAACACTTTTCAAACATTCAAGAAATTGTTGAAATTCTACCACCCATGGAATTCCTCTGAAATATAATTGAACAGAATTAGGCTTCATAGTTTAAAACATGGAACAATGTGAGTTGGATAAAATAAAGGGAAAAAAATGTCAGTCACAATTTAAAGATGTCTGTAGGGATGAGAATTAGGGTTAGAGAAATACTGAATTAAAATGGAAATGTGATGATCAAAGAAATAAATAGAAGTATAATGCACAACTTTCAAATGAATAGAAGTCTCCCCTCTCATCTTCTCACATTATAGATTTTTAAATTAAATTTTATTTTTTCTCCCGTATTTTTAATTTACAAGGTTTAAATAATCTTTACCTTTCTTCCCTCTCCCCCATCTCAGTCCTTAGCATCACCAGATAGCTACAAAACACGCATCATTAACTCAATTTATAGACACAAACAAAAAACAAAAAACAAACAAAAAAAAAACAAAACAATAAACCAGTGGCCCAATAATTTGATCCAAATCACGTGGCATTATTATTTTTTTTTTAGAGTACAATTTGCCTGACAGTCTTTCTTTCCTCCCACTTACACTTTTTTTCAATTTTATTTATTTTTGACAGAGAAAGAGAGAGAGAGAGGGAGAGAATGAGCAGGGGAAAGGCAGAGGAAGGAGAGAGAGAATCCCAAGCAGGCTCCACAGTCAGCACAAAGCTTGACCCAGGATTTGATCCCATGAACCATGAAATCATGACCTGAGCTGAAATCAAGAGTCAGCCACTACTGACTCAAGAGCCACTCAGGCACCCTCCCCACCTTTTACAGTTTTCTTTGGGGAAGCAGTTCCTCAATGGTAATATAAATGATAATATAACTGATAATATAAAAGCAGTTATTTTTCAAGTTGAACAGATCTTCTGTGCTTTTCATTTGACATGTAAGTTCAAGTTGGCAAATTGTGGCACATAATAAAGGCTGACCAAATTTTTTGACATCATGGGCAGTTTTTCTGTATACAAGCTAATCCAACAGCTTCCTTCTTGTGAGTACTGAAATTTTCTGCAAAATTTCTGCAAAATTTAGGGGCATCTGGGTGCCTCAGTCAATTAAGCATCCAACTTTAGCTCAGGTCATGATCTCATGGTTCATCAGTTCAAGGCCAGCATTGGGCACCATGCTGACAGCTCGAAACTGGAGCCTACTTTGAATTCTGTGTCTCCCTACCCCGCTACCCTTCCCTCACCAGCTCTCTGTCTCTCTCTCTCAAAAGTAAATAAACATTAAAAAATTTTAAATAGTCTTGCCTTTTTCTGTCCTTGATTTCTCCTTTAATACTTTAATTAGTTTAAATGTCATTTGTTCATTATATATATTTTAACATACACAAAGACTGCCTCTTTAACATAGAACAAATTAGAAGTGTGAGAAACCATCCCCTAAGAAAAGCATTCAGTTTATTTGAAACCTTCTATAGCTAACATTACCCAAAGTTTAAGTTTGAATGTCTAAATATCCAAACATTAAATGCTTAAATGTCTAAGTCTCATTGCTTTAATAATAATAGCTAATATTTATTAGCAACTTGTCCCAGGCATTGCAAAACACTTTATATATATTAATCTAATTTGATCTTCATACTAATCTCAGTGATTATTATCCTTTTTTAAAAATGAGGAAATTGAACAGACAGGTTAACGTCCCTGAGGCTACCTAGTCATAAGACGGTAGAGGCAAACTTTGAATTCAAGAAGTCTGAGTCAGATTATACTATATCTTAAGATTTATGTTATCTTACTACTATTTTTTTTTACAATTAAATATTTTTACAATTTAAAATATTTATTATTTTGAGATAGAGAGAGAGAGAGAGAGAGAGAGAAAGAGAGAGAGACAGTTCTAATGGGGGAGGGGCAGAGAGACGGAGGGAGAGAATCCCAAGTGGGCTCTGCACAGAACCCGATGTAAGGCTCAAACTCAGAAAACTGTGAGATCATGACCTGAGCCAAGATCAAGAGTCAGACGCTTAACCAACTGAGCCACCCAGAAGTCCCAGGTTTACATTATCTTATTAAAATAAATCAGTAGACCACTTAGTATATATCATTATTCTCTCTCTGATGCTAGGATTACTCTTCTTAAAGTTAATTCTTGGGGCGCCTGGGTGGCACAGTCGGTTAAGCGTCCGACTTCAGCCAGGTCACGATCTCGCGGTCCGTGAGTTCGAGCCCCGCGTCAGGCTCTGGGCTGATGGCTCGGAGCCTGGAGCCTGTTTCCGATTCTGTGTCTCCCTCTCTCTCTCTGCCCCTCCCCCGTTCATGCTCTGTCTCTCTCTGTCCCAAAAATAAAATAAAACGTTGAAAAAAAAATTAAAAAAAAAAATAAAGTTAATTCAAATATGAGTTTTGGAGATTTTGTTACCATAATAAATAAATAGACTCATGCATGTGCATTTAAAAATTAAATTAAAAGACATTTCTCAGACTAATGCTCTTTGGAATAATTTTGTTATGCTTTAGTTAAAAATTCTAACTACAAAACTGAAATGTCTGATATTATAGTGAATAAGGTAGAAAATTTTAAAAAATTACTTTAAAAAATTAAATATACAGAATGAACAGTATAGAAATTATTTTTGCACCAAGAAAGAGGAAAATTGATTCCATGATGCTCCACAGAATCTAACCAAATTATTTCAGTTTGTTTCATTGCTTAAGGTGAAATATTCTTTCTTTTTCTTCAAGAGTTCAATTTAGAATTTAGTTATAAAGCATAAGAAAGTATTATTTAGCTTTAATGCAATTTACTAAGTTTTTGTCTGAAGACAAATTTTTTCTTGATGTCAAATTTCCAAGATGTTAGCAAACTGACTATTATAAAGTGGAGTCAAGGAGAGTTATATCCTTAGTTAATCTAGAAATAAATTCTTTCCCTTAGAAATATATATCTGTAGCTGTGTGTTCAGTACTTGTAAAAATGTGCCAAGAAAGGAAGTAACAAAGAATTATGAAATCAAAATCTACTTTATGTATTAAAAAAAAAATTTAATGTCTATTTATTTTTGAAACAAAGAGAGACAGAGCCTGAGCAGGGGAGGGTCAGAGAAAGAGGGAGACACAGAATCCGAAGCAGGCTCCAGGCTCTGAGCTGTCAGCACAGAGCCCGACACAGGGCTCGAACTCACGGAGTGTGAGATCATGACCTGAGCCGAAGTTGGACGCTCAACCGACTGAGCCACCCAGGCGCCCCAAAATCTACTTTAATATGTGAAACTTAAACACTAATTTGGAATTTTGAAATGAACTTACAATTCTAAAAGTAAAGGGTGAAAATTTGATAGGTCAAAAGTTTGCACTTGCCATTTTTAATAAATAGAAAAACTAATATTGACCATTTTCTAGGAAGACAATGGATGCATAATACAATTTTAGTGTTCTCCTTGCTTTTATGATAATCATTATGGATGATTAAGTTTGCATAGTTTCAAAATTTAGGAGGGATATTAAGTTTCATAACACTTAAAATCAGAAAATTATGCAAGCTATATTTTTATCATTTCAGAGTCAGTTTTTAATATTGGAGGTTAATTAAATTTGCTGTTCCAAATCATTAAGTATAATATCAATAATATTCTTGGAAGTCTATGTCTTTTGGTTCCCTGAAGCATAATTTTGGAAGCCTAGAGCATGGAAAAAAAGACTATAAACTTTGTCAAAAGCAGAAAGCATATAAATTTGTTACTGGCATCTATATATTTGTACTTCAAAACTTTACCAAAAGAGGGCAAACCAAGTCTGTAGACTATCAAAATCAGTCTCTACAGAATTATCATCACCTCACCAAAGAAACACCTCTTTATTCAGAAATAGTGCATAATACTTCAGATTGTCACAATGGCAATAGTGAGGAATAAAATGGATCATGAATCTTCTCTTATGTTTTATGCTAGATCTATATGAAATATCTACATAAAAATACAAAATAATTCAGCATCCAATCATTTGGCTTCATAATATCAAATTTATTGAGTTTGAAAATATTCATAAGCTTAGATGTGTTGACTTATATTTCACTAATTTAAAATGAGATTGAATATCAGTTTAAGCACTCAATTGGGCAAAATAATGGTTTTGGTCTTTCTAAATGCATGGTCATATGGTTTGTTTTCTCCTTGTTTTTGTTTACTGTTTACTGCTCCTTAAATATATTAAAATATTTTTAGAGAAGATACATTATTATATTTTTATTTTATATTCCCTAAATATAAGGTAAATGTATATACATAACATTTAATTTTAGTTATCTCTTTTTGCATTATAGAAAAAATTCATTATTTTACCATAATAAATTCACCACGACACTTCAAAAAATATCAACTTTTCCACCCAGATACATAAAGTCAAGTTCCAAATAGATTTTGAGAATGAGAACAAGGTAATAACTTTTAAATAGAATAGCAACTAGGAATTTAGGATTGGAATCGCATCTTTGAAAAAAAAAAAACTGTATTGAGTTTACCGAATCATGAAGAATTCCTGTCACTTACCTGACCTATTCATTAGGAACAAGTTCTGAATTGAAAGGAGAGTCTTTTTTAAAAAAGTTTTATTTAGATAGAATTCATATACTATGCAATGCACCTTTTAAGTTGTGCAATTCAGTGGTTCTTTGTACATTCACAGGTATGTGCAAACATTTCCCACAATTTTAGAATATTGTCATCACCTCCAAAAGAAATCTATTACCCCTAGCCTATTATGCCTCTGAATCCTCAGTACCCCTAAAGCAGCAACTTAAAACAACCACTAATCTACTTTCTATCTATATAGATTTCCCACTTCTGGACTCTCATCTGAACAAAATCATATAGTATGCCATCTTTTGTGATTGACTTCTTTCACTTTGCATACTCTTTTCAAGGTTTATGATTCATATATCACCATATATGAGTAATTTATTCTTTTATAGAGGTGAGTACTATACAATTGTAAGAACAGACCACATTTTGTTTATCCATTGCTGTGTTGATGGACATTTAGGTTGTTTTCAGGTTTGGGCTATTATAAATGCAGTGGTAAACATCCATGTACAGATTTTTGTTTTGATGTATGTGTTCATTTCTCACTTATTCATTTCAAAAACTTCCAGACTGTTTTTCAGCTTGGCTGCACTATTTTACTTTCCCACTAGCAATGTATGAGCATTCTAATATCTCCATAACCTCACTGACAATTTTGTTACACAACTTTCTGATTTTAGCCATTTTAGTGTGTATTAAGTGGTGTCTTACGGCTTTGATTTGCATTCCTTGATGATTAATGACATTGAGCATATTTTCATTTGTTTATTACCCTTTTGTATATATTCCTTGGAGAAATTCCTATTCACAGTCCTTGTTCACTTTTTAATTGGATTAATTTTCTTTTTTATTATTGAGTTGTAAATGTTCCTTTTATATCCTAGATACAAGTCCTTTTCAGATATATTATGTGCCAGTATTTTCTCCCATTTTGTGAGTTGGCTTTTCACTTTTTGAAAATTTTTCACAAAATATTTTAATTTTGATGAAATCTAATTAATTTTTGTTTTTTTAGTTGTTGCTTATGCTTTTGGGGTCATATGTAAGAAACTACTTCAAATTTATGGTTGTAAGGATTTATTTCATTGTTTCTTCTGAGAGTTTTAGACTTTTAGTTCTTACATTTTGGTTATTAATTTATTTTTAGTTAATTTTTGTATAAGGAATAACATAAAGGTCCAACTTTATTTTGCATGTGACTATCCAGTTATCCCAGCACCATTTGTTGAAAAAACTATTCTGTGTTCCATCGAATTGTCCTGGCACTCTTTTTGAAAATCAGTTGAATATATGTATTTCTGGAGTCTCATTTCTATGTGCTTATCTATATGTCTGTTCTTTTGACAGTGCTATAATGATTTGCAGTAAGTTTTGTAGTAAAATTTGTACTAAGTTGCTTTGTAGTAAGTTTTGAAATTAAAAAGTGTGAGGCCTCCTACTTGTTCTTTTTTGAGGATTGTTTTGTCTACTCTGGGTCCCTTGCAATTCCATATGAATTTAGAACCAGCTTGCCAATTTCTACAAAGAAGACAACTTTAAATGGTGTTGAATCTGTAGATCAGTTTGGCAAATACTGCCTTCTTAACAATTTTAAGTCTTCCAGTTCTTGAATGTGGGATATTTTTCCATTTATTTAAATATTTAGAAAAATGTGTCAACTGTTTTTTATGGTTTTTAGAGCATACGTTTTGCACTTTTTTCATTAGATTTATTCATAATTTTTTACTCTTTTGATGTTATTGTGAATTGAATTGTTTTCTTAATTTATTTTTGGATTGTTTTTTGTGAGTGTATGGAAATACCACTGATTTGTGTATTGATCTTATATCTTGTAGTTTTGCTGAACTAATTTATTAGTTCTAATATGTTTTAGTGGATTTCAAGGACTTTCCATATAAAGGATTATGTCATCTCTATGAAGGGAGATAGTTTTACTTACTTTCCAACCTGCTATCTTTTATTTATTTTTCTTGCCTAATTACCTAGGCAGTTGACTTCAAGTCAATGTTAAATAGAAGTGCCAAGATCTAATATTCTTGTCTTTCTCCTGATTTTAGTGGGAAACCATCTAGTCTCTCACCATTAAGTATGATGTTAGCTGTGGGTATTTTTGGTAAATACTCTTTATCAAGTTGAAAAAATTTCCTTCTATTCCTAGTTTGTTGAGTATATTTTTCTTGAAAGGGTGTTGGATATTGTCCTATGCTTTTTCTGGATCACTTGGAATGACAATGTGATTTTGTATTTTTTACTTATTGATATAAAGTATTACATTAATACATAAATCCCACTTGGTTTAAAAGTTTTCTTGGTGTAAAATGCTTTTTTCATGTATTTCTGAAGTTGATTTGTTAGTATTTTGTTGAAGATTTTGAAGGAGTCAGTATTTTTTACCTTTTAAAAAAATTCCTGATCATCTACTGACTAAGCAAAAGTCCTAACTATCTCTCTCTTTGAGAATATTAAAATACTCTATTCTCCCTGTCTACATTTTTCTGCATTTGTTTCCTTATAGAAAAATTAAGATCAGATTTATAGATTATTTCAAAATTTAAAGGAACAAATCTTGTCCATGTTACATAAACTCTTCCAAAATATAGTCAAAGAATGATAATTTTCCAAATTGTGAAATTATCAATACTCTAACGTACACATCTGTCAAATATAGTCCCCCTAAAATCAGATCTAACCTCACTTATGAATAAAGGGCTAACAGAACCCAAATAAGATAATATATTGAATATGGACTTATATTAAAAGTGAGCCAGAAGAGTATATTCCAGAGAGGAATGTATGGTTGAGTCTCATCTTTGGCCTCTGAGGGGAGCTCAGACACCTTTCCAACCTCATCCCACCTGTAAGCACCAGGAACAAGAGTCCAATAAAGGGACTAATCAAATACAAGTTCCTATTTTTTGATGATGGTACTAGGACAAAAACCAAACCAAAACAAAAACACATGGGATACTTTTGAAAATACAGCTTCACAAGCTCTGCCTATGGAAATACCAATTCATTACTGGCAAAAGGACAGGTTAGGTGCATTTTTAATAGGCAGCCTAGGAAATCTTAATGAAGATTCACTGTTAGTTTGTTAGTCAGATGAAGACAGATAAAGAGGGAGAAAGATAAAATCCCTAAAGAGTGTCCATTTCTTTATTTTTCTGTGTGATAGAACTTAATAATAAGCAGTGTGATAGAACTTAATAATAAACAGAAAAAAGTGGTGGGAGTAATATATAGGAAATAAATGGTACCACCTAGATTTGCATTGAGCAACATCCAAATGAAGCTGTCACAGACCCAGTTTCATAAAAAGGAAAAGAAAAAAGGAGAGAGTTACTAAAAAAGATTCAAATGCTCTTATTTGAGAAATCAAGAGTCCTTAATGGCAGAGGGAACATTAAGGTCAGTAGGCTATAAACCTTCAGAGTTTGGTCCAGGGGGGAAAAAAAAAAAAAAACCAACAAAACTTGGAGTTAGAAAGAAGATTTCAGAAATTCTGGGAACAATGAACTCCACTTAAAGACAGATTTTTATCTTTCAGTCAAAAGCTGCAAAAGACTGTGTTAGGTCTACATATGGTAGGGGAGAAAAAATACATCAAAGTTTTGAAAATTCAACTTGACCTGCTGGAAAGGAAAGAAGAACAGCAGAGAGAAATAAAAATAAAATATTCAGGGAAATAGGGTCAGGGCCACCTACAGCAGGGAAAGAATTGCCTGCAAGAAATGTTTCTGCTGTCATCTGTCTTCCAAAAGTTGTTCAATGCCAGAATTAAACAAATTAGGATAAAAGACAAAGTTTTATGGTGGATAATATGGAAAATGATTATATAATTCTCAATTACTTCCCAGGCCCCAAGACTTAGTAAGTAAGGAAAATAGGACTTTTGTTTTGGGAATCTATTAAGAGTTTCTCTATCAGGGATGTGTGGAAACAGTTTCCCTGCTGGGTCCTAAGTAACTTTAGAACAAACACTGGTATACCGGATATTTGGGGTATATCAGATATACAGAGATACAGATATATCTATATCTATATCTATATCTATATCTATATCTATATCTATATCTATATCTGTATATATACAGATATATATATACAGATATATATATATATACAGATATACAGAGATACAGATATATATATATATATATATATATATATATATATATATACAGATATATACAGATATACAGAGAAAAGTAGGAGATTGAGAAAGTGGGAAATGAACAGGACATGAATCCTAGAGAGTTGTCTGTTACAAATGTGGATTAACATGCTCATGTGAAAGTAGGGAATATACTCACCCCACTAGACATCGATGGTCTTTAAGCATAACTGATTGACAGTCAGTGTGTCATAAAGCCCGGATGAAACAAACAACCAACAAACAAATAAAACTGGTGATTAGTAAGTGCACCACTATGAATTTCTAAATTTTACAGGAGAGGAGTTTGGCAGAACAGGGAACTCCATTCAGATTCCCCTTCACGGGAAGATGCACTGTCTAGCCATGAGAAATAGGGTACCTGATAAACCTCTGGCTGTTAGCTTCTTCTACTCCACCTCAGCATTCAAACCAAGGTCACATTCTTCTCAGAGTGGCCCTTGGCTAATGTCTGAGCAAGATGGTAATGCTCAGGCTTAGCTATTTCTGCCCAGGTTGGGACTCCTCTATCTGAAGATATTTGTTCAAGTCCCAACATTATGATCTTATGACTCTTCTTGCCTCATGTTGCATTGTCTCTTTTTATTTCATAGGTATTACTCCCCAGTAAACCTATTTTACTCTTAACTCCATCTCAGCATCTACTTTCTAGATAACCCAACCCAGGACAAGGGATATCAGAGGAAACTAGAATAAAGATTTATTGTTGTTTTAATTAAAAGTGGGGTTTGTTTGTTTGTTTGGTTGGTTGGTTGGTTGGTTGGTTTGGTTTGTTTGCATACTTACTATACTCTACCAGGCCAGAAAATAAAGACATGTTATACTAATTAAATAAAGTAGGTAAAAATGTATCGAACATTGAGTCTTAGATTTTAGGTTGTTGACTCTAAACTACTCCATTTTTTAAATAGCCTTTATCAGTGTCTGATATTTTTTATTTATTTTTATTATTAGTCTACCTCACTAAAAGGTAAAATCTTTGTAGCCATGGGGGCTATCTTTTTATCTTTATCACCGTAGTATCTTCAGTGCCTCAAAGAGCAACTATTACATAATAGGCAAACAAGATATGTTTTGGAATGAATGAATGATTTGTTTAATTAGCAGCTTTAACCAAGATTTCTGTCCCTTACTATGATATAGCAACAAACTTCAAAAATTTACTGCAATAAAGGGCTAATAAAATAGGAAGCAAGTTATAATGCAATATATAATTCAGTAGTATAAATTACATTTGAAGGCCCAATCTTGTAATCAGACGTTTGCACTTATAATTGGAATCACTATGGTTATGAAAGCTATATATGAAAACCTGTTTTAGTATGGTATATTGACAAATATGTTAATGTTGTTGATATTATATTTAGGAAGAGTGAAATAATTTTGGAAACATTTCAAACAAAGCAAGTTCTCTCCATTAAGGCAACATTACTCTTGGAAAATTCTGCTATATTAAAATAGCTTTATATATCTTATATATCTTATATATTAAAATAGTTTATATATCTTGAACAGAGTTAAGTCCTCTGCTCATATACTTTTAAACATATTTCATATATTAAAAATATATTTGTAAATTGCATACCCTATGCAAATGTTAATTGTTTAAAATCAACTTAAAGGAGAAATAATTTACATAAAAAATGCATCTATATTTTAATTGTTTTAACTTTATTAAATGTGGGAAAATGTATATATTTATGTAATTACTACTGTAATCAAGATATATCACATTTTCATCACCCTAAAGAATTCTTTTGTGTCCCTTCCCTGTCAACCATCCCTTCAGGGCTCCTGACAATAATTGGTTTACTTTCTGCCATGAGAGATTAGATTTTTATTGTCTAGAAATTCATATAAGTCAAATATAAACATAGTAAAGAAAAAAAAGTAAAATAAAGCTCTTAGGGGATATCAAAAAAGTTCATACAATACAGGAGAATCCTTCATCTATGAATGATAATGAGCATTGCAGGATATAATATGAAGGAATTAAGATTCAGTACTCAAAATATAAACTACTCTATTATTAACAGCAAACAATTTAATACAGTAGATTAAGAATTTATAACATTTTTGGAAGGATTGAAGGAAGAAGTTCTAGCCTGGTTATATTGAAATGTTTCCTAGAAATATCCATAATTTCCCACGTAGGGTTCTTATTTCTAAGACTGCCACTGGAGCTCTGGTGGCCTTGGTCTGTGAGTGATAGCACAGCCACAGCATGGCCCAGACAAAGCTTGGAGTATGGATACCCAGAACTGTTATCCAGGAATCATAGAGTCATATGAAGAAACCAAAGCTGCTTTCCTAGTTTTTTGACAAACAGAGAGCTGGTTAACAGTGTCTGGTGCACCAATAGTGTCTGGTGCAGAAAAATGACAACTTTCTTTAAGCAGCAGCAAATGGCAGCTACAGGAAGATGGCATTCATCTTATTTCCACCTTCCAGAACTATACCAACTATTTCGTTAGATTAACCTAAATAAAAATATCCAAACTTACGTGCAAAGAAAGCCGTAGCTATAATCCTTATTTTCTGTTGTATTGAGAGTGGGAGAGGTAAAGTGAGTAAGAATGGGAAGGGATGTTAGTGGACAGTAGACAATATACAGCAAATCTAACATCCTTAGCCCCTCTCATTAAATGCTGGTTGTAGTAGGCCAATGTTATTGTGGAAGCCAAGAATCCCAGCAAATGCCCTCTAGTTAGCGATACCAGTATTGTTGAACGCCACTGGTTTCCGGTATAATCTGCTATGGTAGTCACATTTGTGTATGAGATTTACCTGAATTGTCTTAGTATTAAATACATGAGGCTGGTGATATACTTTGCCTTCTTCATACTCTGAGACAGTAAAACTGGGGCACAAGAAAGTCTTGGAATTGGGAGAAATGAAATTTCCAACGTGCTAAAGAAAGTAAATCATATGACTCATGTTTCAGCTGGTGCAAACGAAATTGGGACCACAAATAGGAATCTCAGTGGTTCCTGGCTCAAAATGAGCAAAATAATGATAACCTTGAGGAGGGGGAAAAAAATCATTGTGATTATTTTAAGAACTTTACATTCTCCTAAGAAAAATGAAAGGAAAAAAACATTATTCAGTCAGCTTTCATTGGTGGAATAAAGGGAAGTATTGACTGTCCAAAAAGGTTCATACTGGTATGTCAAAGCATGTTGTTGTCTTCTTTAGCCTTTGAATGTTAACTGAAACTTGAAAATTTTAGCTGTTGTACATTAAAGAAATGAGCTTTTCTTTTCATTCCTTCTTATGATAACATTTGTAACAACTGATGTTGGTTGAGTTGCCAGAATCCCATGGAGAGGAACTCTCACATGAGAAACTGGTGCAGATGGGAAAAGTGAAAGTGAGTGAGGAGACAGCCTACCCCACTCACAATGCCAAAAGTAGTTGCCAGGAGACACACTACATTTGTCTTTTTCTTTTTTTTTTTATTTGTAAAGGTGAATTAACAGTGTTCTAGCAATAGATAGGCAGAAGAAAGAGTTTTAAAATCAACTGGCTTTCAATTTTGGAAATTTAGTAAAGTCGTGTGTTTTTTTACAGTAGTAATGTAAGGTCTTTTTCTTTCATATCTGATGACCACTCCCCAAGAGGCTTTTTGGCGAGCTCTATAATTTCAGATTTATTTGATTTTATTTGATTCAGTGTAATAATTTGCTTTTAAAATTCCCAATATGGGGGTGGCTGGGTGGCTCAGTCCGTTGAGCATCTGACTTTGTCTCACGTCATGATCTCATGGTTCATGGGTTCGAGCCCCACGTCGGGCTCCGCACTGACAGCTTAGAGCCTGGACCCTGCTTCAGATTCTGTCTCCCTCTCTCTCTCTGCCCCTCCCCAGCTTGTGCTCTCTCTTTCTGTCTCTCAAAAATAAATAAACATTTAAAATAAAAAGTAAAAAATAAAGTTCCCAATATGTTTAATATTTAATATTTACATTATTTATTTTAGGAATTTGTATTGACATGTCTTCAAATTTAAAGGAAGGGCTGTTGTGAGGATGTAATCTAACCCTATCCATTTATAGGAAAATAAGTAGAACAACAACAATAAAAAAGATTAAATGCCTTGCCAAAGGAAATAGAGCTTAGTAGTGACAGAATCAAGACTAGAATTTAAGTCTATTATTCTCCATATGTGTTGTAAAGTACATTTCATCCATTTGTCCAAATATCATGACTCAGAATCTTTCTGCTTGTGACACTAGCATATTAACTCTGGAAGATTTTTCCAGTAGGGATAGATTTATTAGGTTTTTTTCCCAGAATTTTTTATTCTTTGCATTATTTATTTATTTATTTATTTATTTATTTATTTTTCATCTTATTTATTTTTTATTGAAGCATAGTTGACATTCAATGTTACGTTAATTTAAAGCATACAACATAGTGATTCAACATGTCTTTACGTTGTATTATAGACACCTGTCACCATAAGTGTAGCCACCATCTGTCACCATATTTTTTTAAATTTTTCTTTAATGTTTATTCATTTTTTGAAAGACAGAGACAGAGTGTGAGCGGGGAGGGGCAGAGAGAGAGGGAGACACAGAATCTGTAGAGGGCTGCAGGCTTTGAGTTGTTACCACAGAGCCCGATGTGGGCTTGAACTTACGAACTGTGAGATCATGACCTGAGCCAAAGTTGGCCACTTTAGCGACTGAGCCACCCAGGCGCTCCTCCATCTGTCATCATATAACACTATTACAATACATTGACTGTTTCTCTGTACTCCATCTTTCATCCTCATGACTTATTCCTTCCATAGTTGGATTTATGACTTTGTATATATTTACATATATTAATTTTTTATAAACATGAAAATGCAAGTTAAAAATAAAACCTTCCTGAAATCTTATCCCTTTATATAAAAGGTGATAATATAATGATTTTCAATTTTTAAAAATCAAAATTTACATATTTTAACAAGAGAGAACTTAATTGAAGTAATATAAACTAACCCTGGCTATGTAAACAGAAAATGGCTTTCCTATGGGGTATTGGATGGCATATAGTATCTTGCCAAGAGGACTGAAGGAACCAGAATTAGAGGCTACACAGTCACTAAAAGTCATCAAAGTCACGTGACAAAACTTATCCATGACATTGCTGCCCTATAGGAGATTATGCAACCACTTTCCTTGCTAACACCATTCATACTTACTTAAAACCCTATTGCTAAAAATGAAACTTCTGAAAACTGGATGCAGTAGCCTTCGCTGCTGAGGTAATTGATCAAGTCTATTGCTTGTAATCATTGAATCTAATTCCCAGTACTAGCCCAGATACACTGCAACTGATAGGAGTCAAGGTGATGCACCTGAAACTTCCCTGCAAAGGAACCTGAGAAAGTGCGAACATGACTTGTATTCTGAAATATGGATTTATGCAATAAGAAATTTCTGAAACATTGAAGTAGGTCTCACTTTACCCATGGAAATGGTAGTTTGAAGCAGAGATAGTAGTTTATGTTTTATTAGTGAAAGGATGGAGAAGTCATGTGGGTATTAGTGCACTGACAAAGGCTGACTTGTACAGAAAGTTCTGGGGAGGAAAAAAAAAGTAAAGTTCTAGAGAGGGAACAAAATGTGCAATTGGCTCTTATGAAGGGCAGTTGAAACCCTGTCTACTCAGACCTCATGATAAGTTCCAAAATGGAATTGAGGCTTCTAAAGAATAGATATCTTGGAGTTTAAAAACAAAAACCAAAAACCTATGTATTTTTTGGTATAACTAAGTTATAATGTTAGTGAGTATAAGAAGTCAGACCAAAGTGAACAGTGTATGAGAGATTCAACAATCTGTTGACCTGCATGATAATAATAGAAATGACAGAGAAAAATGGGACATTAGATATAGATGTAATTTTTGTGATCCTTCTTCCATTATTAGAAATACATCCAAAAGAAATAGGAAAAGGAAAGCCAAAGAGGTAGCTAAAGTGCAAAACCCCCTCTACTCCCCATCTAGTCATAGGAAAAGAGACCATACAAAAAAGCCCAACTATCATTCGTTCCAGTGGATACCCAAGCTGATATGTATTTTATTTTTGAGAAAGAGACCATGAGCAGGGGAGGGGCAGACAGAGAGGGGGACAAAAGATCCAAAGTGGGCTCTGCCCTAACAGTAGTGAGTCTGATGAGGGGTTTGAATAACGAATAATGAGATCATGACCTGAGCCCAAGTCCACCACTTAACTGGCTGAGCCACCCAGGTGCCCCCCCCATGCTGTTATTGATTCCTCAGAAAATGGAGCCCAGCTTTGAATTTGACCTTGAAATTGAACTTTGGGGTGGACAGGACAGGAGTGAATAGGAAAGGAGAAATAGATGTGTTATCCTGATATTTCTTAAGTAAAATATGTGCATATAAGATGTGCACAAACTAAGGTAATTTAATGAGGATCTTTCAGGAAGAGTGAAAGTTCCTTTGCCTGTCCTTAAAGTTACTGCTTAATGCACATTTTAAATAATTATGCTCATAGAAGCATGTTGTAGTTTTTTTATATTTTTAAAATGCCTGGAAGTAAACATTAATTTATATTTTTGTGGCTAATAAAATTATAATATTTGATCAAAAGAAAGCAAATACCTATCAAATTATGAGATTTGCTGAACATGTAGTAAACTCTAAAAAAAAAAAATCTTACCCAATTACAGAATGGATATTTTTAATGCAGTTAAAACTGGCTGGCTAAATAATTTTGGAAACAGAGATGAGTGAAATTGAGTAGAAATTTGAATCAATGAAGGCATATTTCCGGAGACAATTAAATGTAAGAGAAATCTGAAAATTGAAAACAGACAAATGTTTAAAAAGTTATCTTTGGAAATAAAACCATAGTTTGCAAAGAAGGGAAAAAAAACAAAAATAGAAAATGTGCGTTAATATCATTTTAGACTTTATACTTGAGCTAGAAATGAAGAAAACGTAATTAAATACAACGTTGGAAGCTTGTTTTCTCTGAGGTGGTCTTGTATAGTTAGTCACCAAGGAGAAGTGAAAACTGTGCAGCTCTGTCCTTGCTCTAAAGACTAAAAGTCACTTCTATAACCTAATCAAAGAGTCCTCTCAATACTCATAATAAAGGTATTCAGTGAGCTTTCAAGTCTATTATAGCTAAAATTAGGTAGGATGAAAAAACAAGGAGGCCACATCATTGTAGAAGAGACAGTGACATCATTCACAAAGGATGAAATGGGAGGTCAAAAGCACACCAAGAAAATGGATTTTAATGGGCTTAGACAATTCAGGTAAGAAAAGAGTGTTTATATTTAGTCAAGGAGTGCAAAATAAACAATACAGATGAAACCTTTTATGTTTTCATTTGTAAAACTTGATAAAAATGAAACAGCACTGAGAAAAAACAATAGAAGACATCAAATAAGAAATGATCTGAAGCAAATCTTTGAAGATGAAAATGGATGGTTCTCTGGTTAATTAATATTAACTAAAGAAAAGACAAACAACTATATTGGAAAAAACGAATATAGAGCATATAGTCAATTCACAGGCAATAATAGGAATTGCCAACAAAAATATGAGAATATTTATCAACTTAAAATGTATCAAGCTTGTGCAAATTAAACCAACATTAAAATGTAACTATCTAATCAGATATTAGATACCTGTTGAAAAGAATACAACTAATCAAAGCCTTTGGTGGGGGCAGCTTGTCAGCATTATCAGAATATAAGGAGCACATACATACTCTTAAATACAGAAATTCTGATAATTACTCCTTTTTCCATTATATTCACGTAATAATTATTGATGTTTTACCCAGAAAGTATTATTTCCTTGAGATTTATATATCAAAGGATGAAAATTAAGGTATCATTTTGTGTATCAATCCTACTGGATTAAAAAAACCACTATCTATTCCACTGTTATAAAACCACCTTTTATAAAGGGCAATGTATTCTCAGTTCTTATCATTTTCAATTTAATATGGTGTTGTTTTCACTGTCTATCATTTACTTGCCTTAGTGTCGTCTTTATATACTTTTACATGAGTGTTTTCAAAATAATTAAATACAATAATAAATTTGATGGCATGAAAATGTTTGATGGGCTTAAATTTTAAAAATTAAACAAGAATGAATTTGAATATTGAAATTTAAAATAATGGATGATTAGCAAGTAAATAAATGTTAAATGAGATGGTTAGTTAGAACATAACCCTTAACTAACGTTTGACATTATAATAAAATTGAAAAAAAGTTATATCATGTTTAAAAATTAAGTAGTTGTAAATTGGCATTCTGAGTTTAGGCTTGGGTAGATAATTTCTGTGCATTGCCCAAAAATATATAATAATTTCTTTACATTGCCTATATATTATGGAAAATTTGAGAAAAATTGAAATCAGAGATTCATTTTATTTAGCAAAAATGTTCTCTGGTATTTGTTGCTTTCTACAGATTTAAGACAACAGTTGTATTCAGTTAACTAAATTAAACTGAGGTGAGCTGATTGCGTATCAAAAATGTAAAATTAAAAAACTTATTTTTGAATGTCAAATGGTCTTTTCTTTCTTCATCTTGAGATTTATATCTCTATTCTTTCTCTATATTTCATGTCTACTGGTTCTTTCAACCCCCTTGGAGTGGAACCAGACACTGCCACACTGCAGTGTGAATATGCCTGCTCTGTTCCTGTTTGATCTTCTTCCCTTTATGTGTCAGTTTCTTTGCAGGCTGCCTACGTGTCAAATCATTTTCATTCTTCAAAACTTTATACATAATTTTTAAATGAGCTGTGCAGATCTCAGGGCACTTGATGAATTTTTCACAAGCTAATCACACTTACATAGCATAAACACTTGGCTTATGTGTTTAACACTGGAAGGACAAACATAGATTTACTCAACTGCAACCAATTAGATGCAAAATACTCAAGTTATAGGTTAAGGAAAGCTGTGCTTCCCTTTGAATTAGTAAAATAAGTAGATTTAAGAAGCTAGCTCAACAAAATGCACCTAGCATTTGTAAGCATTGAAATGGAGGGTGTATTTTAAGAGTGTTTAGCTAAAAAAGCAAAAAGCAAATCAATACATATTATGTAGCAGATTATTACACTAAGACATAAAATCTTAGTTCTCATGTTATCTGACAGGTAGTCATGATTCTTTTTCACCTTGGAGGAAATGGATGTCTTATCCTTATTTAAGTCTCTTCTTATTAAAAGGAAGCTATTCTATAGTCAGACATTTTATGAAACCTGGAACTTGTCACGTGGGGAAAAACATGTCTTTTAGCTCTGTGCCTCATACAACCTGAGGCATAAAATAATTGTCAAGAAACGCAATACCTGTTGTGTCATGGAGATTAAATCATTCACCTCAAAGTCCCTGGAAGTTGTAATGAAAATATACTAATCTATTGGAAGAAATCCATTTTTAAGAGTGTGCTCAGCAGATTATTAATAATGTTACTCTTGAGAAACTGTACAGAGAATGACAAGGCCATCCTAGTATTAAAAAAAAAAATTCTACAAGGTAGACCAAAAAATCCATCTTAACTAAGCCTAGTAAAGGTCAGGTAAAAGAGAATTTAAGTAAACTGTACACTTTTATAAGCTGTTGTTAAGGTCACCTCAAGTTAATATTGTTTTTCGTCCTAGAGAAGGTAATAGAAAGGGCAGACATGTTCAGCAAAGTTTAAGAAAAATATTTTTATCAAGAGCCAGAAAATACTTTATTTTTATTCTTAGATATATTTACCATTGAGAAACCATGCCTATTTTCCCAGGGATTTTAGGTTACTAAAATTATACTGAAACAACAACCATAATGAGAAACGGACTTGCAAATTAGCTTCTCTAAAATTATGAGAGATTCATAACCCCAAACCAGTACATATGAGGAAGGGCTGTCAGTGCTACTGAAGATCAAAGTGAGGATATGAAGATGCATACGGCTGCAGTTCTTGGAACTAATTGGCACAAGATCATTGTCTAAAGTGATGACACTTTATGAAGGGTAAAACCAGAAGTCAGCAATGTCCTGTTTGCAACAATGGGAGTGGCATCTGAAGCTGGTGGCAGGAGTTATTCTGAATTCCATAAAAGCAGAGAATGGGGCGCCTGGGTGGCGCAGTCGGTTAAGCATCCGACTTCAGCCAGGTCACGATCTCGCGGTCTGTGAGTTCGAGCCCCGCGTCGGGCTCTGGGCTGATGGCTCAGAGCCTGGAGCCTGTTTCCGATTCTGTGTCTCCCTCTCTCTCTGCCCCTCCCCCGTTCATGCTCTGTCTCTCTCTGTCCCAAAAATAAATAAACGTTGGAAAAAAAAATTAAAAAAAAAAAAGCAGAGAAGAGCTGGTCTTTTATAGAATAGCGTGTATAAGCTTTCCAGGAGTCTGCCATTCAGAAATGAAGCATGGTAAATGGTATTAAATTATGGGCCCACCCCAGACTGCTGATTTCTGTCGTTTAGAGATAAGTAAATATTAAAACAACTGTGTATTCCCACAAAGTCCACTTTTCCCTCAACGACACACACACACACACACACACACACACACACACACACACACCAGAAATATATGAAACTTCATAGACAATTGCTAGAAATTATTTTTGACTCCAGAGGTTGTGGCCTCCACTCCTGGAAATAAGTAATCAAGGGTTATTTCTCCTTTTTAATCTGTAACCCCTCCCCATATGATCTTATAGCGTCATATCGTTTTTAACACCATCTATATTCAGATGATTCTAATTTGTATTTCTAGGCGTTATCTCTCTCTGGAACTAGATTTCTTTATCCAAATCATTGGTTCACCCTTGGAAGTCTGCAGTGTATCTCACATTTAACATATCTAAAACCAAGCTCTTGATTCTCCACTGAAAAACTGTTTTCTCCACGCATTCTCATATTAGTAAATGGCAAGACTTTTTTTTCTCTTAACCCATAATTAAAACTTTGGAGCCATCCTTAACTTCTCTCTTTTCCTCACCTTCATTTCGTCAAAAAACCTGTACACTCTACCTTAATCTAGTATCTAGAATTCAGTATCTTCTCACCACTTGTAGCATAACTACCTCAGCCCAGGCAACCTTCATAACTCACGTGAAATTTTGCAATGTTAATGTTACATGTTTCCTTTTTTTGCTTCTCAAAGTGTTTTCCTCCACTGATCCTGAAAAGCTTTTGAAAATAAAATTTATAAATTAAATCATGCCTTTCCTATTACAACTCTCCAATTGTTTTCCTTCTAATTAATAATGAAATGTAAAGTTCTTATATTGGTTTATGAGTCCCTATACAGTCTTTCTCATTGTTAACTATATGCTTTCATCTTCTAACATACTCCCATTTGCTAATATTAACTTCAGCTAAAGTTGTTTTTTTACTATTCTCAAACTGTTATGCATATTCCATTTATGCATTTTTTTCATGTATTTTTCCTCTTTTCCTATAATACCTTTCTCACAGATAAGCATAGGGACTTACATTCTTCTGAAAATAACCATGAGTGCTCTCCAAATAACTTACAAGGTATTTTTTTAAAAAAACAATTTCTAAAATATCAACAAGACCCTTCATTCTCTAGTTCTTACTATGCTTTGTTTTCTTTTATAGAACTAACCCTGTCTCACATATACTATATTTAGTTGCTTATGTTTTATTGCCTTTTTACTCCCACTAAAGTGTAAAGTCTGTGAAAGTATATTTTCTTTTTTGTTTTATGGGTTTATGTATCTCTAGTTTCTGCAATAATACATAGTTAAGTGTCTCCCTCTTTCTCTCCCTTTCTTTCAATCTGTCTCTCCATATATATGTAAATACGTTATATGTGTTACTTGAGTGGATTAAGTTGCTTTATTGCCTTATTAATTAAATAGTAATAAGAAATTTTTAAAAATAAACAAACTTAAATTAAAAAAAAATTACAAAGGAAATAAAAAATAATGGAAAATAGTAACCAAACTGAGGATCCTTGTGAAATCCACCAGAAAGAGGAAGTTACAGAATGGATTAAAATTGTAATTGAATTCATGCCATCAAATGAAAGAATTAATTCAGAAATAGTCACTGAAGTACATAAGTTTTAGACCAAAGACAATCATGAAATACAAATTTCAGAACTCAGAAAGGAAAATGGATATCCAGTAAGGAGCAGTGATTTCCCGGGCAACAGAAAACTAATATGGTGAGTCCTACAACTGTACAACCTTACTTCCCTGAGAGAGTTTTCAGGCCATGGAACAACAAGGGGAACCTAGGTAGAGTCCAGTGGGAATTGAGGAGATGGAGCTGAATCTAGAGAAAGGGAAAATGCGAGAGTACCCAAGACACAGTATTGGGGGGAAGACAACTTCAGAGAGAGAACCCTAAAGATCTGCGGTTGGTGCAACTCAGGTGTTCAACACAGTACTCTTCAGTTTCCTGTGAGGAAAAGATCTCAGAATGAAGAATCATTGTAAGGGATTAGAGGAAGCATACAGTAATCACATATTACACTGATATTATACTGCCTACAAGAATAAAAAATGTGTGTGATATTATACCGCCTACAAATAAAAAATATTTTGTTTGTATATGTAGCCAATATATTTATGTGTGCCATCTGTGTATATGTATATGATGCTGGTTGCATGTGTACATTTGACAACACTTTAGAAAAACTGTACAGTTTTAATTCATGCAAGCAATTATACCTTAATAAAGCTCTTTTAAAAATCTAGAGCTGCAGTTTTAATACAAAAGGAAATTCATTAAAAGATCATTTGTAATTCCAAATGTAATATCCAATCATGAATATCTATGCACAAATATATAATCAAAATTATAAGGCATAAGCTACAGGCAATTAACAGAGCAATGTAAATCAAAATAATAATTTATGTTTCTCACCCAGTGATAACATACACCAACGTATATCAAAATACAGAATAACTAAATTGCACAAGTCATAAAATAAATATAACTTTTATATATCAAACTCTATAGTATTCATCCATAAAGATTATCTTCAAAAATTCGAAAAACTTTGATTTGTATAGGAGATGTTCTTTGACTTAGTTTTAGTTAAATGTGGAAATTATTAATCAAAGAAAAAAAGTATAAAAATGTATAAAAGAAACAGTGCCATATCGGATGTTAAAAAAATATTTAATAAATATTGTCTTAGGATGCCTCGCTGACTCATTCAGTTAAGTGTCTGAGTTTTGGTTTCAACTCAGGCTTGATCTCACGGTTCTTGGGATAGAGCCCCATGTCGGGCTCTGTGCTGACAGTGCAAGCCTTCTTGGGATTCTCCCTCTCCCACTCTGGCCCTCCCCTGTGTAAAAAAATTCTACATGAAAGAACCTGTGGGATACAGTTAAGACAAAGCTCAAAGTAAAATAAATACTCATAAACAGTGTATTATAAAATCAAGAGAATATATTATTAAAAAAACAATACCATAATAAGTGAAACATGCAACTTAAGTTGGTAATTGAGGTAGAAAAGAAACCTAATTGGGAAAAATAAATTAATAAAATAAAGTGGAATATGTTGGAGCATATAAATCTAAGAGCTATTGGGGCGCCTGGGTGGCTCAGTCGGTTAAGTGGCCGACTTCGGCTCAGGTCATGATCTCGCAGTCCGTGAGTTCAAGCCCCGCGTGGGGCTCTGTGCTGACAGTTCAGAGCCTGGAGCCTGTTTCAGATTCTGTGTCTCCCTCTCTCTGACCCTCCCTGTTCATACTCTGTCTCTCTCGGTCTCAAAAATAAATAAACGTTAAAAAAAATCTAAGAGCTATTACTTTGAAAAACAAGGAGAACAATTCATCAAGGCAGCCTTAACTGAATGAGGAGAAATGTACACAAAATAGAAATAACAATATAAAATATCCACAAGAGAATTATTTTTTTTATTTTTTTTACATTTTTAAATTCATTTTTATTTTTTTTATTTTTTTATTTTTTTATATATATGAAATTTATTGACCAATTGGTTTCCATACAACACCCAGTGCTCATCCCAAAAGATGCCCTCCTCAATATCCATCACCCACCCTCCCCTCCCTCCCACCCCCCATCAACCCTCAGTTTGTTCTCATTTTTTAAGAGTCTCTTATGCTTTGGCTCTCTCCCACTCTAACCTCTTTTTTTTTCTTTTTCCTTCCCCTCCCCCATGGGTTCCTGTTAAGTTTCTCAGGATCCACATAAGAGTGAAACCATATGGTATCTGACTTTCTCTGTATGGCTTATTTCACTTAGCATCACACTCTCCAGTTCCATCCACGTTGCTACAAAAGGCCATATTTCATTTTTTCTCATTGCCACGTAATATTCCATTGTGTATATAAACCACAATTTCTTTATCCATTCATCAGTTGATGGACATTTAGGCTCTTTCCATAATTTGGCTATTGTTGAGAGTGCTGCTATGAACATTGGGGTACAAGTGCCCCTATGCATCAGTACTCCTGTATCCCTTGGATAAATTCCTAGCAGTGCTATTGCTGGGTCATAGGGTAGGTCTATTTTTAATTTTCTGAGGAACCTCCACACTGCTTTCCAGAGCGGCTGCACCAATTTGCATTCCCACCAACAGTGCAAGAGGGTTCCCGTTTCTCCACATCCTCTCCAGCATCTATAGTCTCCGGATTTGTTCATTTTGGCCACTCTGACTGGCGTGAGGTGATATCTGAGTGTGGTTTTGATTTGTATTTCCCTGATGAGGAGCGACATTGAGCATCTTTTCATGTGCCTGTTGGCCATCTGGATGTCTTCTTTAGAGAAGTGTCTATTCATGTTTTCTGCCCATTTCTTCACTGGGTTATTTGTTTTTCAGGTGTGGAGTTTGGTGAGCTCTTTATAGATTTTGGATACTAGCCCTTTGTCCGATATGTCATTTGCAAATATCTTTTCCCATTCCATTGGTTGCCTTTTAGTTTTGTTGGTTGTTTCCTTTGCTGTGCAGAAGCTTTTTATCTTCATAAGGTCCCAGTAATTCATTTTTGCTTTTAATTCCCTTGCCTTTGGGGATGTGTCCAGTAAGAGATTGCTACGGCTGAGGTCAGAGAGGTCTTTTCCTGCTTTCTCCTCTAGGGTTTTGATGGTTTCCTGTCTCCCATTTAGGTCCTTTATCCATTTTGAGTTTATTTTTGTGAATGGTGTGAGAAAGTGGTCTAGTTTCAACCTTCTGCATGTTGCTGTCCAGTTCTCCCAGCACCATTTGTTAAAGAGGCTGTCTTTTTTCCATTGGATGTTCTTTCCTGCTTTGTCAAAGATGAGTTGGCCATACGTTTGTGGGTCTAGTTCTGGGGTTTCTATTCTATTCCATTGGTCTATGTGTCTGTTTTTGTGCCAATACCATGCTGTCTTGATGATTACCGCTTTGTAGTAGAGGCTAAAGTCTGGGATTGTGATGCCTCCTGCTTTGGTCTTCTTCTTCAAAATTCCTTTGGCTATCCGGGGCCCTTTGTGGTTCCATATGAATTTTAGGATGGCTTGTTCTAGTTTTGAGAAGAATGCTGGTGCAATTTTGATTGGGATTGCATTGAATGTGTAGATAGCTTTGCGTAGTATTGACATTTTGACAATATTTATTCTTCCAATCCATGAGCAGGGAATGTCTTTCCATTTCTTTAAATCTTCTTCAATTACCTTCATAAGCTTTCTATAGTTTTCAGCATACAGATCCTTTACATCTTTGGTTAGGTTTATTCCTAGGTATTTTATGCTTCTTGGTGCAATTGTGAATGGGATCAGTTTCTTTATTTGTCTTTCTGTTGCTTCATTGTTAGTGTATAAGAATGCAACTGATTTCTGTACATTGATTTTGTATCCTGCAACTTTGCTGAATTCATGTATCAGTTCTAGCAGACATTTGGTGGAGTCTATCGGATTTTCCATGTATAATATCATGTCATCTGCAAAAAGCGAAACCTTGACTTCATCTTTGCCAATTTGGATGCCTTTGATTTCCTTTTGTTGTCTGATTGCTGATGCTAGAACTTCCAGCACTATGGTAAACAACAGCGGTGAGAGTGGGCATCCCTGTCGTGTTCCTGATCTCAGGGAAAAAGCTCTCAGTTTTTCCCCATTGAGGATGATATTAGCTGTGGGCTTTTCATAAGTGGCTTTTATGATTTTTAAGTATGTTCCTTCTATCCCGACTTTCTCAAGGGTTTTTATTAAGAAAGGGTGCTGGATTTTGTCAAAGGCCTTTTCTATCGATTGACAGGATCATATGGTTCTTCTCTTTTTTTTTGTTAATGTGATGTATCACGTTGATTGATTTGCAAATGTTGAACCAGCCCTGCATCCCAGGAATGGATCCCACTTGATCATGGTGAATAATTCTTTTTATATGCTGTTGAATTCGATTTGCTAGTATCTTATTGAGAATTTTTGCATCCATATTCATCAGGGATATTGGCCTGTAGTTCTCTTTTTTTACTGGGTCTCTGTCTGATTTAGGAATCAAAGTAATACTGGCTTCATAGAATGAGTCTGGAAGTTTTCCTTCCCTTTCTATTTCTTGGAATAGCTTGAGAAGGATAGGTATTATCTCTGCTTTAAACGTCTGGTAGAACTCCCCTGGGAAGCCATCTGGTCCTGGACTCTTATTTGTTGGGAGATTTTTGATAACCAATTCAATTTCTTCGCTGGTTATGGGTCTGTTCAAGCTTTCTATTTCCTCCTGATTGAGTTTTGGAAGAGTGTGGGTGTTCAGGAATTTGTCCATTTCTTCCAGGTTGTCCAGTTTGTTGGCATATAATTTTTCATAGTATTCCCTGATAATTGTTTGTATCTCTGAGGGATTGGTTGTAATAATTCCATTTTCATTCATGATTTTATCTATTTGGGTCATCTCCCTTTTCTTTTTGAGAAGCCTGGCTAGAGGTTTGTCAATTTTGTTTATTTTTTCAAAAAACCAACTCTTGGTTTCGTTGATCTGCTCTACATTTTTTTTAGATTCTATATTGTTTATTTCTGCTCTGATCTTTATTATTTCTCTTCTTCTGCTGGGTTTAGGTTGCCTTTGCTGTTCTGCTTCTATTTTCTTTAGGTGTGCTGTTAGATTTTGTATTTGGGATTTTTCTTGTTTCTTGTGACAGGCCTGGATGGCAATGTGTTTTCCTCTCAGGACTGCCTTCGCTGCGTCCCAAAGCATTTGGATTGTTGTATTTTCATTTTCGTTTGTTTCCACATATTTTTTAATTTCTTCTCTAATTGCCTGGTTGACCCACTCATTCGTTAGCAGGGTGTTCTTTAACCTCCATGCTTTTGGAGGTTTTCCAGACTTTTTTCTGTGGTTGATTTCAAGCTTCATAGCATTGTGGTCTGAAAGTATGCATGGTATAATTTCAATTCTTGTAAACTTATGAAGGGCTGTTTTGTGACCCAGTATATGATCTATCTTGGAGAATGTTCCATGTGCACTCGAGAAGAAAGTATATTCTGTTGCTTTGGGATGCAGAGTTCTAAATATATCTGTCAAGTCCATCTGATCCAATGTCTCATTCAGGGCCCTTGTTTCTTTAGTGACCGTGTGTCTAGATGATCTATCCATTTCTGTAAGTGGGGTGTTAAAGTCCCCTGCAATTACCACATTCTTATCGATAAGGTTGCTTATGTTTATGAGTAATTGTTTTATATATTTGGGGGCTCCGGTATTCGGCGCATAGACATTTATAATTGTTAGCTCTTCCTGATGGATAGACCCTGTAACTATTATATAATGTCCTTCTTCATCTCTTGTTACAGCCTTTAATTTAAAGTCTAGTTTGTCTGATATAAGTATGGCTACTCCAGCTTTCTTTTGGCTTCCAGTAGCATGGTAAATAGTTCTCCATCCCCTCACTCTCAATCTAAAGGTGTCCTCAGGTCTAAAATGAGTCTCTTGTAGACAGCAAATAGATGGGTCTTGTTTTTTTATCCATTCTGATACCCTATGTCTTTTGGTTGGCGCATTTAATCCATTTACATTCAGTGTTATTATAGAAAGATACAGGTTTAGAGTCATTGTGATGTCTGTATGTTATGCTTGTAGTGATGTCTCTGGTACTTTGTCACACAGGGTCCCCCTTAGGATCTCTTGTAGGGCTGGTTTAGTGGTGACAAATTCCTTCAGTTTTTGTTTGTTTGGGAAGACCTTAATCTCTCCTTCTATTCTAAATGACAGACTTGCTGGATAAAGGATTCTCGACTGCATATTTTTTCTGTCTAGCACCCTGAAAATCTCGTGCCAATTCTTTCTGGCCTGCCAAGTTTCAAAAGAGAGATCAGTCACGAGTCTTATAGGTCTCCCTTTATATGTAAGGGCCCGTTTACCCCTTGCTGCTTTCAGAATTTTCTCTTTATCCTTGTATTTTGCCAGTTTCACTATGACATGTCGTGCAGAAGATCGATTCAAGTTACGTCTGAAGGGAGTTCTCTGTGCCTCTTGGATTTCAATGCCTTTTTCCTTCCCCAGTTCAGGGAAGTTCTCAGCTATGATTTCTTCAAGTACCCCTTCAGCACCTTTCCCTCTCTCTTCCTCCTCTGGGATACCAATTATGCGTATATTATTTCTTTTTAGTGTATCACTTAGTTCTCTAATTTTCCCCTCATACTCCTGGATTTTTTTATCTCTCTTTTTCTCAGCTTCCTCTTTTTCCATAACTTTATCTTCTAGTTCACCTATTCTCTCCTCTGCCTCTTCAATCTGAGCCGTGGTGGTTTCCATTTTGTTTTGCATTTCATTTAAAGCGTTTTTCAGCTCCTCGTGACTGTTCCTTAGTCCCTTGATCTCTGTAGCAAGAGATTCTCTGCTGTCCTGTATACTGTTTTCAAGCCCAGCGATTAATTTTATGACTATTATTCTAAATTCACTTTCTGTTATATTATTTAAATCCTTTTTGATCAGCTCATTAGCTGTTGTTATTTCCTGGAGATTCTTCTGAGGGGAATTCTTCCGCTTGGTCATTTTGGATAGTCCCTGGTGTGGTGAGGACCTGCAGGGCACTTCCCCTGTGCTGTGGTATATAACTGGAGTTGGTGGGCGGGGCCGCAGTCAGACCTGATGTCTGCCCCCAGCCCACCGCTGGGGCCACAGTCAGACTGGTGTGTGCCTTCTCTTCCCCTCTCCTAGGGGCAGGATTCACTGTGGGGTGGCGTGGCCCGTCTGGGCTACTTGCACACTGCCAGGCTTGTGATGCTGGGGATCTGGTGTATTAGCTGGGGTGGGTAGGCAAGGTGCACAGGGGCAGGAGGGGCGGGCTTAGCTCACTTCACCTTAGGTGATCCACTTCAGGAGGGGCCCTGTGGCAGCAGGAGGGAGTCAGATCTGCTGCCAGAGGTTTGGCTCTGCAGAAGCACAGAGTTGGGTGTTTGCGTGGAGGGAGCAATTTCCCCGGCAGGAACCGGTTCCCTTTGGGATTTTGGCTGGGGGATGGGCGGGGGAGATGGCGCTGGTGAGCGCCTTTGTTCCCCACCAAACTGAGCTCTGTTGTCCGGGGGCTCAGCAGCTCTCCCTCCCTTTGTCCTCCAGCCTTCCCGCTTTCTGAGCAGAGCTGTTAACTTATGACCTCCCAGACACTAAGTCGCGCTTGCTGTCAGAACACAGTCTGTCAGGGCCCTCCGCTTTTGCAAGCCAGACTCGGGGGCTCTGCTTGACCGGCGAGCCATCCCTCCGTCCAGGTTCCCTCTCGCCAGTCCGTGGAGCGCGCACCGCCTCTCCGCCCTTCCTACCCTCTTCCGTGGGCGTCTCGTCTGCGCTTGGCTCCGGAGACTCCGTTCTGCTAATCCTCTGGCGGTTTTCTGGGTTATTTAGGCAGGTATAGGTGGAATCTAAGTGATCAGCAGGACGTGCGGTGAGCCCAGCGTCCTCCTACGCCGCCATCTTCCCCTCAACTCCCACAAGAGAATTAAAATGAAAAGAATCATAAGAACACTTTTCACATTGTGCATAAATAAACTTAAATGGTAATTAAGACGTAACTAATTTTAGGAACTTCTAAATTCCAAACAGGAATAGGACAAACAGGAATATTGTCTATAGGACAATAGAATAGAAATAGAATTACCATAAAAATTTGTAGAACTGCTCTTTTTATCCCTCAACCAGCAGTGTGCTATTTTCCAATATTCATGAAGGAGAAATATGCCAAGCTTATAAAGAATTAATAATGCAAATGAAAATCAGTTTCTTCAAGGACATAGAGAAAGATGATAACATCCTAAAGATCCTAAAATTTTATGGAACAGTCATGAGGTTAATATCAAATAAATAAATAAATAAATAAATAAATAAATAAATAAATACACATACATACATACACATATGTGTGTGTGTTAAAAAACAAACACAATTATACATTAATCTAACAATAAATAGTGATTAAATAAAATCCCTAAATGCGCTATTAGTAAACTTTATTTAAGACTGCAGTTAAGGGGTGCCTGGGTGGCTCAGTCAGTTAAGCCTCCAACTTCAGCTCAGGTCATGATCTCACGGTCTGGGGTTCGAGCCCTGCGTTGGGCTCTATGCTGACAGCTCAGAGACTGGAGCCTGCTTCAGATCCTGGGTCTCCCTCTCTCTCTGCCCCTCCCCTACTCACACTCTGTCTCTCAGTCTCTGAAAAATGAATAAATGTTAAAAAAAATTACCAAAAAGAATGCAGTTAAATACTAAAGGAATAGTGATGTTTCCCAATGTGTTTCCAACTAAGATTGTTAGAGGAATATAAAAGTAACCACTAGTGCTCTGCTTACTTGCTGCAAACAGATATTTATATGGTTTTGTATACATACACACGCACACATACATATATCTTTGTTTCAGTGTGTGTAAAATTATATACATATATATATATAATCTTTAAAACTTAAAAACAGTAATAACAGAAACAAAGTTTAAGTTTTTTGTAGAATGAATGAGTAAATGAAAATCCTTTCCAAACAAACATATACATATTAAGGAATATAGTTTTTGATAAATATAATATTGCAAATCAGTGAGGAACAGTTGTATTTCTGAAGAATGTTGAGAAAGTACAGTAGCAATCTGGAAAACATAAATATAAAAACAGCATCCTCACTCTCCACCAAAATAAGATCCATACCTCAGGATTTAAATCAAAGTATAAGCCTAATAATTCAAATATTTAAGCAAAAATAATACAGCCACAGCCACAGGAGTATTATAAGAAAATACAAAATTATTCTTTCAGAATCACAGATTTTTGAAAGCCTTTCTTAATATGACTCAAAGATTCAAGAGCAGAAAAAGACCAATGACTGAAAAAGTAAATGTTAAATTTTGAAATGTATCATGAGAAACAGACAAATGGAAAACTGGAAAAGTGTACAAAAGGATAATTATTGGATAAACTAATTATCTTTATACATAGTGAATCAGTAATAAAAATCAAAATAAACAAAAATAAAAATAAAAACAAAAAAATGAGCCAAGACATGAAAAAAGTTAATATGTAAGTGTAATAGTTATTAAACATATTAATGGATGTATAACTATGTTAAATATAAGAGAAATGCAAAAATAAAACCACAATTACCTATTTTTATCAAATTTATGAAGATCAAAAAATTGGCTAAAGTTTTGTATTGGCAAGAATATGTATAAGGGCAAGGGTACATTGCTGTAACTTTGAGAAAAATTCAACAAACTTATTAAAATTTAGAATGTACACTTTGATCCACTAATTCTACCCTAGGATTCTATTATATAAGATTTATTCATGAAATTAAAAATACATATATGTGTATGCATATTGACACTTCTCTACATATATCCATATGGATGGATATGTGTATTACATGTTACTTACATAAAATATCACTGAACTATAAATGAGAAACTATTTTGTTTGTGAGAGGAGCTTCATGGCTAGAGGACCAAGAGTCTGTTTACACTGTTCATTATATCCTTGACTCCCTTCTGAATTATGAGCCATATGTGATCAGTTAAAAAAAAAATCAAAATCATCTTTTGGGAATTGAAGATGATAAAGACAATATTTATATACATGTATAATATATAATATATAACATGATATATCTAATTCTATATATTATATATAATGTAATCTATATTATGTATGTGTATGTATGTGTTTGTGGATCCATGGATAGATTCTAAAATTCCATGTTTGTATATATTTAATAAAACTCATGCTACCATATACCCATAACTTACCCTAAATTTGCAATGTTGGAGCAGTGATAAAATTTTTAAAATATCTTTAAATATTTTTATAACAAATTTGCTATATTGGTTTAAATATATAATGTACACTGGAGGTTATCACAACATTGCTCTAGGACATAAAAAATGATATTTACCTCAAATAAGAGAAACTTATTATATTCTTTTCAATATTTCAGTTCTTTCAAGTGCTTATTTTGCTTCAACTTTACAAAGCTAACGGAGACTGATACTAGATTTATTGATGTGGCTTAACATATTTACTATTCTGTTCAGAATATTAAATATGAGAATTAAATTATTTTGTATAAATCAATCAAAATAGTTAATTTTACCTACATTTAAGCCTATAATTCTTGAGTTTCCCTATGGGTATTCACAATATATATTTTACTTCCCTGAATGTTTAAGTTCGATATATGCTATTTTCTGGAAGACTCGGGAATATTTCCTAGGTTCTTTTATGCCAAATTTATTCCATTTTGTAGAGTAGAATTCTGTCTAAATTTTCAAAACACCAAAATTAAATAAAACATAAAGAAAAAAAAAAGAATAGAGTGGGAACACATTGTAAGAAAGCTTCCAAGGTCAGATGAAGAATTATCATCAAATGCTTCAGGAGATGTATAACATCTTGATTTTTATATTTAGGTCAACCAATAATCTTATGACATAATCTTATCACCTCACTGAGATAGTGGTTTTCAGGTTTTTCTACTCTATGGTTACTGTTTTCCACCCTTTTCCATTCTATATTCCTTGAAAAGTAGTCACTATATATAGAGAAAACTTCAGTAGGAGTTCTCCTGTTGATGGAGGACTTCTACATAAATCACTTGGAATTCTTTTTATGGTAGATATATTGCTTCTTCATATATTTCATTAGTCAATCATTTATATCAGTGTCAACGCTAGGTATTTATTTTATACTTATGATTAAAATCCAATACTCTTTTATTTATGTTATTGCTCAAATTGCTCTGGCTTTGGAACCATTAAGATCATTTTGGGGATTTTGGCCATTGTGAACTTATTCGATTGGCTCCTGTGCTTCTTTGGCACATGACATATCATCAGTGAGAGATTTTCTTGTTTGCCTGATTTTTTGTTTGTATGAGCATGTTCTTACTTGCTAACACTAAACAAGCTCCAGGATCATATTGTTTATTTCCAGGCCTAGTCCTAGAGTCAGCCACTTCTCCAAGGAGCCCTGATTCCTTTCCTTGAAGAATGACATTAGGAACCAAGCCTGGACACTAGGTGTGCTTATTGATATGAAAGATCTTTGTTTTCAGCTTCTTTTGGCTGATAGAGCAAGCAATACATGTTTACTAACAGTGTATGTACTAACTAGATATTTCTATCTATATGAAGACAAACATGACTGCATATTGATATCTCTAACTCTAATGCACTACTGTCATTGAAGACTTTTGCACATACATATCTGTAAATTTCCACTCCAACAATAAGAAACCCAGCCCCTTACCATCAGCCTGAATCATTTAAATAATGGTTCAATTCCAGCATACTTTTAAAACACCATCAGGGTTCTTAACCTTTTTTCCCACTGGACATAACTTTATGAAATAGAGCACAATGCTTATGTGCAGCTGATTTTGCCTTTAGCCCCACAGATTTCATTCATTTCCACAGTTACTGAGGGTAGCACCTTCACTCTCCCCTCTCAGAGAGGTTGTTTCATACTCTTGTAAAAGATAGTTGACCCTTGAGCAATATGAGTTTGAACTGCGCAGGTCCACTATAGCCAGATTTTTTTTTTTCCAATAAACACATTACAATAATGTAAATGTATTTTCTCTTTTGGTTTTCTTCATACTTTTTTTTGTCTGGCTTAACTTTATATTAAGAATACAGTATGTAGCACGTGTAACTTGTAAAATAAATGTTAATCAGTTCTTTATGCTATTTGGTAAGGCTTCTGGTCAACCGTAGACTATTAGTAAAGTTTTTAGGGAGTCAGGTTAGATGCAGATTTTTTACTTCATGGAGGGTTGGCACCCCTAACTCCCACCATTGTTTAAGGGGCAACTGTAGTGAGAGTGTCACCACTTTCTACATTCTTTTCTGGATACCTCTGCCTCCTGAAATGGCTTGCTAAAATTTGAAGACCATTCAAATTTTTTGTTCTGTGAAATTCTGTGGGTTTTGACAAATGCATAATGTCAGGTATCCACCATTACAGAATCATATGGAATAGTTTCATAGCCATGAAAAACTCCCCTGTGCTTCACCTGTTCACCCCTCCCATACCTATCAACCATTGATCATTTTCACTATTTTCATGGTTTTCCCTTTCATACAATATCATATAGTTGGTATCATACACTATCTAGCCCTTTTAGACTTGCTTCTTTCACACAGCACTTCATTTTAAAGGTTCATCAGTACCTTTTCAGTGCTTGATAAACCATTTCTTTTTTACTGCTGAATAATATTCCTTTGTATGGAGGTATCCTAGTTTATTCATATATTCATCTACTAAAGGACAGATTGGATGTTTCTTCTTTTTGCAATTATGAATAAAGTTGCTATGAACATCATGTGCAGGTCTTTGTGTAGAAACAGATTTTCAGATCAGCTGAGTATTATCTGAGAATGTAGTTGTTGTGTAGCATGGGGAAACTACGCTTAGCTTTTTAAGAAACTGCTAAACTATCTTTCAGTGTGGCAGTGTCAATTTGTATTCCCTCTAGCAATGAATTAGAATTTCTTTTGTCTGCATCTTCACCATCATTTGCTATTGTCAGCTTTTTTAGGATTTTGTTTGTTTGCTTGTTTGTTTTTTAAGCAATTCAAATAGGTATGTGGTGCTATCTTGTTTTAATTTACACTTCCATTATGACAAATGTTGCTAAGAATCTTTTAATATGCTTGTTTTTATTCTGTATATCTTATTTGGTAAAATATCTCTTCAAATCTTTTGTTTATTTGGAAATTTATTTTTTTTAATTGTTTAGTTTCAAGAGATATTTGTATGTTTTGGTTTAAAGTCTTTTATCAGACGTGTGTTTTATACTTACTATCTTATTGTTTGTGGCTTGTTTTTTTTTCCCATTCTATTACTAGTATCTGTATGCAGAGCAGAACATTTTAATTTTAATAAGTTCATCTACCAATGTTTTCTTTCACGGATTATGCTCTTGGTATTGTATTTAAAAAGTCATCACCAAATCCAAGGTTATCCAGCTTTTCTCCTTTGTTTTCTTCTAGAAGTTTTATAGTTTTGAGTTTTACAGTTAGGTGTGTGATCCATTTTCAGATTACTTTTATAAAGTTGTGATGTCTGTGTCTAGATGTAAATATACGTATGGGTATATTTTCCATCTAGAAGTTAAATTGTTCCAGCATTATTTGTTGAAAAAAAATATCTTTGTTTCAGTGAATTTCCTTTGCTCCTGTTTCAAAGATCAGTTGACAATATTTAGGTGTATTTCTGGGCACTCTATTTCATTCTGTTGGTCTTTGTGTTTATTCTTTTACCAATACCTCACTCTCTTGTTTATTGTAGCTTTATAATAAGTCTTGAAGCCAGGTAATACTCCAAACTTGTTCTTCTTTAGTACTGTATTGGGTATTATAGATCTTTTGCTACTCTATATAAACTCTAACATTATTTTGTCAATAGTTTTCCTGTCTAATAATGCCTTTATACAGTTTCGGTATTAGGAAAATACTGAACTTATGAAAAGAATTATGAGGTGTTCCTATGCTTCTGCTTCATGATAAAGATTATGAAAAGCTTATATTTCTTCCTTATACTTCCTTTCAGTCTTTCCTGATACTTTCTCTTTTGGAAGATTTTAATTCAGTGTTGTTAATATAGATGGGTCTAATGAAATTATCTATTTCATCTTGTTTGACTTTTGTAAGTTTGCATCCTTCAGGTAATTTGTATATTTTATCTACGTTATCAAATTTGTGGACATAAAATTATTCATGGTACCCCGTGTCTTAGTCAGTTTGAGCTGCTATAGCAAAGTACTATAGACTGGGCGACTTAAACAGTTCCAGAAGCTGGAAAGAACAAAATGGAAGTGTTAGCAGATAATTGTGTGTCTGAAGTGTCTGAAGAGGACCCTCTTCTGGATTGTTGACAGCTACCTTCTTGATGCTACCTCATTAAGCTTCCTCACATGATGAAGAAAGAGAAAGAGCAAGATCTGTCGTCTCTTCTTATAGGGGCACTAATCCTATCCTGAAGACCCCATCCTCATGAGCTCATCTAAACTTAACTACCTCCCAAAGGCCCCATCTTCTAATATTATCACATTGGGGATCAAAGCTTCAATGTATGGATTTTTGTGGAGAGACCCTTGCAGTCTATAATACCCGTTATTAAGCTTTTTTTTTAAATTTTTTTAACGTTTATTTATTTTTGAGACAGAGAGAGACAGAGCATGAACGGGGGAGGGGCAGAGAGAGAGGGAGACACAGAACTGGAAGCAGGCCCCAAGGTCTGAGCCATCGCCCAGAGCCCGACGCGGGGCTCGAACTCACGATCCGTGAGATCGTGACCTGAGCCGAAGTCGGACGCTCAACCGACTGAGCCACCTAGGCGCCCCCCCCTTTATTAAGCTTTTAATGTCCAGAAAATTATTTATAGGCATTTTGTGTCTTTTTTTTTTCTGTTTTCTTAGGTTATCCTGACTAGAGATTTAATCTTTCAATGAATAATCTTTTTATAACTTTAATTTTTTCTGTTATTTTCTTAGTTTCAAATTAATTGATTTCTGCTCTAAATTTTATAATTTGCTTTTTCTATCTGCTTCATACTTAAATATCTCCTGTTTCTCTAGTGTTCTGAGATAGAAGCTTAGATTATTTGAGCATTCTCAATAAGTTATGCATTTAGCACTATAATTTTCCTCTAATCTGTTTTCACTGCACACCACAAATGTAGATGCTTTATTTTCATTTATTTCAAAAATTACTTTCTCCTGAGACCTTTATTTAGTTAGACCTTTGTATATTTCACACTGGTTTTTTAATGTTTATTTATTTATTTTGAGAGAGAGGGAGTGAGTAGGTGAGGGGTAGATAGAGAGGGAGAGAGGGTCCCAAGAAGTCTCCATGCTGTCAACACAAAACCTGACTTGGGGTTGGAACCCATGAACTGTGACATCATGACCTGAGCCAAAATAAAGATTTGGAAACACCACCCAGGTGCCCCTATTTCACACTGTTTTAATGTGCAAACATTTGGGGATTTTTCTTTCTCCTGTTGATACTATTTTAATTCCATTATGGTCTGAAAATATATTTTATGTGATTTGAGCATTTTATGACACAGAATTGTATTCTATCTTGGGGAATTTTCTTTTTGAACTTAATATGTATCCTGATTTTGTTGGATGAAGTATTATATAAATGTCAATTAGGTCAAATAGATTAAAATTCTCTTCATGTTAGTTGCATTGTTGCTGATTTCTATCCACTCAGTGGACTGGTTAACAAAAGAAAGGATTTGGAGTCTTCAACTATAATAGTGGACTTATGTATTTCTCATTTCAGTTCTACCAGTGTTTGCCTCATGTATTTTGATCATCTGTTGTTAACTGTATGCGTGTTAAGAATTAGTGTGGTTTCCTGACACGAATTTACCTAAGGGATACAGGAGTGCTGATGCATAGGGGCACTTGTACCCCAATGTCTATAGCAACACTTTCAACAATAGGCAAATTATGGAAAGAACTTAAATGTCCATCAGCTGATGAATGATAAATAAATTGTGGTTTATATACACAATGGAATACTACTTGGCAATGAGAAAGAATGAAACATGGCCTTTTGTAGCAACATGGATGGAACTGGAGAGTGTTATACTAAGTGAAATAAGTCATACAGAGAAAGATACCATATGTTTTCACTCTTATATGGATCCTGAGAAACTTGACAGAAGACCATGGAGGAGGGGAAGGGGAAAAAAAGTTAGAGAGGGAGAGAGCCAAAGCATAAGAGACTCTTAAAAAATGAGAACAAACTGAGGGTTGATGGAGGGTGGGAGGGAGGGGAGGGTGGGTGATGGGCATTGAGGAGGGCACCTGTTGGGATGAGCACTGGATGTTGTATGGAAATCAATGTGACAATAAATTTCATATTTAAAAAAAAGGTAAAAAAAAAAGAATTAGTGTGGTTTCTAGGAGAATTTATCCCTTTATCGCTACACAATGCCTATTTTCATGACTGCTACTTTTCCTTGTTCTGGAGTCTGTTGCCTTTCTTCTTACTACTATTAGCATAGTATTTCTTTCTCCATACCTTTACTTTTAATCTATCTGTGTCTGTATGTTAAAATGTGTTCCCTTTAGAGAACATATAGTAGTGTTTATTTTTTATCAACTCTGACAATATATTTTCATTGGTATATGTAGACTTTCACACTTAGAGTAGTTGTTAATATAGATAAATATGTTGTAAATGTTTTCCTATACATTTCTAGTATGTTGCAAATGTTTTACTATTCACTGCATTTATTCTTTTTTGGTTTTCCACTTTTTGCTATCTCTAGTTTTAAATGAGCAGGCTGTATGATTTAATTTTTTCTCTTCTTTTAGCATACCAATCACTGTTCTTAAAAATAAAAAAATCGGTGGTTGCCCCAGAGCTTGCAATATATATTTACAGTCTAAGATCACTTTGAAAAAACACTTAATGGGTAGTATAGATATTTTATAACAGATTATTCCCAATTCTTTTATCTTATCCCTTAGAATATTGCCTTCACTAATCTATATGCTATAAATATCCAATATATTTTTACTATTATGTTAAAAACAAAGACATTTTTAGATCAATAAAAATAAAACTAAGAGGTCTTATTTTACATTCATTTATTCCCTCTATGACACATTTCCATTCTTAGTGGAGAATCCAGTTTCTGACCTACATTATTTTCCTTTTCCTTAAATACTTCTTAACATCTCTTGAAAGTTAGGTCTGCTGGCAATGAATTCCCTCCGTATTTGTCTGTTTGAAGAAAGTTTTATCACTTTTAAAGCATAAATTCATTGCTTATGGAATTCTAGGTTGGTTTTATTTATTTATTTTCAACACTGTAAGCATTTCACTCTGTGGACTTCTTGTTTTCATGGCTTCTGAAGAGAAGTCCTTTGTGATTCTTATCCTTGTTCCTAAATAAGTAAGGTGCTTTTGCCCCCAGACTATTTCTCCAAGATTTACTTTGTCTTTCATTTGCTGCAGTTTGAATGTGACATGCCTCAGTATTTATTATTTGATATTTATGCTGCTTTCTGTTCTTTGAGCTTTCAGTATTTGTGTTTTGATGCCTGGCATTAAAACTTGGAAAATTTTAAGCCATCATTTATTTAGACTTTCCTTCTGCTTTGTGCCTTCTTTTCTTTCAGTGATTATAATTAGGCATATGTTGGTTACACATGATGAAACTGCTCTATGGTTTTGAGATGGGTTTTTTTTTCTTTCGCTTTTTTCCTTTTATATTTCTGTTTGTTTGTTTACTGATGTGTCTTCAAGCTTATTCTTTCCTTGATCATGTCCAGTCTGTTGATGAGCCCATCAAAAACATTCTTCAATTCTGTTACAGATTTTGATTTGTTGTGGGTTATATCTTTTGGCTATTTCTTCAAACTTCTATATCCATGCCAACATTACCCAATCTCATGTGCGTTTTGTCTTCTTTTTCTGTTAAAACCCTTAACATTTTTATTACAGTCAATCTATATTTCTTGTATGATCATTCTGATCATCTGTGCCATATCTGAGTCTGGTTTTGACGCTTTGTCCCTCCAAACTGTGTTTTCTCTTGCCATTTAGCATGCCTTGTGATTTTTAATTGAAATTCAGATATTATGTATTGGGTTATAGGTATTGAGGCAAAAAAAAACATTTAATGTGAAGTTTTATGCTAGTATAACTAGTATTTGGACTCTCCTTAATGTTACAGATATTGGTGCCAGGGACTTCAAATTACTCTAGTATCCTTGTTTTTGTCTCCCCTGCTTTCTCTGGGTTTCCTTAAGAACTACTCCTTAAATATAGTCTGTATCTTATAGCAATTTCAGCTGTGATCTGCACTTAGTACTCTGGCGTATTGTGTGGTGGAGTGAGGGGAAAAGTGTCCTATAATTTTATTATTAAATCTTAATCTTTCAGTAGGCCTGTTTCCTGGGCTGTGACCCTCACAAGCATTTCTTAAGATTTTTCCTTATGGAAAACAGGAAGAAAGAGGAAGAGAGCTGGGTAAAAGCCCTTCCTCCTTTGTGGGGTAAGATTCTGATAGTGTTTTTTCCCTGGTGAGTGACTCTGTGCTGTTCAGAATGAAACTGTATCTCAGAATGGTTATTTTTTCCTCTCAACATGCCAGAACATGGTGGGGATTTTCTAGGAACTTCACTGTGAGAACCTGGTGAGGTTCCAGGATGTAAAACCCACAAAAGTGTGGGGCCTCCTAAGACTGGATTTTAGGAGTTTCTTAGCCTCATGCTAATTCACATTCAGCCATCAGCAATTTGTCAAAATTGCCATTTAACTGTTTCTACCAGTTAATGGTTCCACTGTCTTCTGTTCCAGATAGTTGAACCTTAGCTGTGGTTCTTTGTATTTGCTGGTCTCTACAGATTTTAGGGTATTAGTTTTCTCTGTAAGGTCAATTCTCTGATGGGTCAAGAGGAAACATTTATTTCCATATTGCCAGTTTTTTTTTTCTTGTTGGAAGGATGGGATTTACAACTTCTAAGATCTCTTAATGTCAGAGCTAAAACTGGAAGTCAATAATTTTTCATAAATAAAATATATTAAATGATAGTAATCATTTTAAATGTGTTTGTGTATTCGTTTCACTGCTTTGCATTATTGATACTTTACAACAAAATTATGAGGCAGGTAGTGTTATTTTTCTTTCCTGCCATCCTAAGCTTCTAGTTTATTATTACTTTCATAAAATAAAATAAAGCTTTCCACTTAAAAAAATTCCCCAAAAAAGTATCTTTTAAAATGTTTTCATTGGGGCGCCTGGGTGGCGCAGTCGGTTAGGCGTCCGACTTCAGCCAGGTCACGATCTCGCGGTCCGTGAGTTCGAGCCCCGCGTCGGGCTCTGGGCTGATGGCTCAGAGCCTGGAGCCTGTTTCTGATTCTGTGTCTCCCTCTCTCTCTGCCCCTCCCCCGTTCATGCTCTGTCTCTCTCTGTCCCCAAAATAAATAAACGTTGAAAAAAAATTAAAAAAAAAATAAAAAAATAAAATGTTTTCATTAAATTTTAGCTTTATTGAATTGTGAAAAGATTACTGTCTATATTATTTTCTGCTTCATAGGATGAATTGGTGCTTTCTTATGAGCTAATGTATGACTCATTTTGTGAAAATTCCATCTGTCATTATAAAAAGGTATATTTTTAACATCAAGACACAATATAGTTATACATACATTTACCTTATTGATTATGTTGAGATTTCCTACCTCTTGTTTAATGATTTTTCATTTGATTTATACTTTCCTAACATTAATGGGTTAAATTTCCTGTAATAGGTATATTTCTATCTTATATCCCCTTAATGTAAACCATATGGAAGCAAATTGTGGCTTTTATCATTATAGTACATTTATGGTTGCTGCATTTAATGTTTTTTGTTTTTGTTTTTGTTTTCTGAGTTCTTTGTCTGATATAAGGTTTCTAACTCCTACTTTCTTAATTTTTCTGTTTCCTGTTACACCTTTCCCATCCTTTATGTTTTGGCCCTTAGAGTCATTGTTTTAGATATGTCTATTTTAAATTGCATAAATTTGGATGTTGCTTTGTGAGATAAGCTGGAATCCTTTTTTGCTTTTCAGAATAACTGAGTTAGGCACATATACATGTATGTTATCTGATATTTGATTTCAACTTCTTATATTATTTAATAATATGATAGTATAACTACAACAAATATTATATTTTGTTACATCTACTCTCTGCGGTCTTTTCTTTTTTTCCTTTTTTTTAAATCATAAAAGATTTTTACTTTTTATTCATATGGTTCCCTTTAAAATAGTACTTATTAAAATATCCTTTAGTCTTGGGGCGCCTGGGTGGTGCAGTCGGTTAAGCGTCCGACTTCAGCCAGGTCACGATCTTGCGGTCCGTGAGTTCGAGCCCCGCGTCGGGGCTCTGTGCTGACAGCTCAGAGCCTGGAGCCTGTTTCCGATTCTGTGTCTCCCTCTCTCTCTGCCCCTCCCCTGTTCATGCTCTGGCTCTCTCTGTCCCAAAAATAAATAAAAAACGTTGAAATAAAATAAAATAAAATAAAATATCCTTTAGTCTTCTTTCATTTTATTTAATCATCTATTGTTTGAATGGTCAGATGAGGATAACATTCTTTGACTACCAACTGCTACCATGTGACAATCACATTCTTCCTTGAACATTTTATTTGCATTGTTGCTTGTTTTTTTTTTCTTTCACAATATAACCATATTACTCTTACAATCTTTTCCCACCTTTCATTTGTTCTTAGATCTACAATTAAGTATGTTCAGCGATGCCATGACCATTTTTTGAAGTTTCCCAGTTATCACTTTATGGGATATAGCTCGCCTTTTAGTAGATTCCTCAAGAAGAGTTCATTTGCAATATTCCCTAAAGTATTCCATATATAAGAATATTTTTACACTCTTGATATTTAAAGACACAATTGGATGGATTTGACAGATTTAGCTCACACTTGCTTTTGTTGAGCTTCCTAGAAATGGTATTCCACTATATATGTTTATTGCATGTTTCTTTTGAAGTTTGTGTTTGTTCATTTGTTGTCTTTTGTACGTATCTTGTTCGTGATTCCTGGAGACCTTTTTGAGATTTTCTTTTCTTTCGTTCTTAAAGCCCAAGAGCATTATCATAGTATTTCTTGAGTTGAAGGTTGTAGGTTAATAATTCCATGATGCGTAGTGAACTTTTCACTAGAATTAGGTCTTATTTATTTCCTGGAAAATGTTATTGAATTATTATTTTTAATATTAATTTTAATCTGATATGTGTGTGCATTTTACATGAGTTATTTTTTTCTATATACGTAACTTTTTCTCTGAATTTTATTCGGAGACAGTTTTCAAGAAATTCCACAATCACACATACCAGATTTTACTTTAAATCCCTCTCCTTTTGGTATCATATTAATTAATCTTTATTTCTCAGATGATTTCACCTTTTTATCAACAACTTTTTTGGATTTTCTCAACTCCTTTGACACAGTCTTTTTAAAATATGGTTTCTAGGTTTTAAATTTATGATTCATGATTTTATTGTTGCTTTTTAAAATTTTTGTAAATGTTGTTTTAATTTTAACTTGAATTAGAGCGTATGTCTTACTGGCTTTATGCTTTATGGGGTTTGGGAAAGACCATATTTATTAGTTGAAATATTTCAATTGTTACTTCATGTGTTCTTTCATATGTTAGATTGTGAGAATATAACTTACAATATTTGTGTTATTTTGTAATGTTCTTCTAAATAAATAATAATAGTTACATTTAAAGGAAAGTAAGAGTTTTCAGATATTGATTAGATTTACTACTTCAGAGTACCTCTCCTGATACTAAATAGCTGCTTTTTTTCAATCGGTGATTTTTTTGGTAGAGAAAAATTGATAAGTTTATCATTTTCATTTATTTCTGATATAGCCTTAATTTTTCTTTTTTTCTTCAACATTTAAGTTGTTTCCCTATCTTGGCTCTTGTGAATAATGCTGCAATGAACATGGTAGTGTAGAGATCTCTTCATGATCCTTATGTCATTTCCTTTGAATACATACCCAGAAGTCAGACTGATGGGTCATATGGGAGTTCTATTAATTTTTTGAGGGATTCCATAGGGTTGTACCAATTTACATCACCACCAGTAGTGTACAAGGGGTCCCTTTTCTCCACACCTTTGCTAACACTTGTGTCTCTTGTCTTTTGTTTCCCTTTAAAAAAAGTTTTTATTTAGACTCCAGTTAGTTAACACACAGTGCAAATGTTCATTTCAGGTATGCAATATAGTGATTGAAAACTTCCATACAGCACCCAGTGCTCATCACAAAAAGTGTACTCTTTAATACCCATCACATATTTGACCCATGCCCTACCCACCTCCCCTCTGGTAACCATCACTTTGTTCTCTATAGTTAAGAGTCTGTTTCTTGGTTTCTCTCTCTCTATTTTTTTTCTTCTTTGTTCATTTGTTTTTTTTTTTTTCCTTAAATTCCACATATGAGTGATATCATATAGTATTTGTCTCTCTGGTTGATTTATTTCACTTAACATAATACTCTCTAGCTCCATCCATGTCCTTGAAAATGGCAACATTTCATTCTTTGTTATGGCTGAGTAATATTCCATTACATATATGCCACTTTTTCTTTATCCATTTATCAGTTCATGGACACTTGAATTGTTTCCACACTTGGCCATTGTAGATGGCCATGCATCCCTTTGAATTAGTATTTTTGTCTTCTTTGGATAAATACTTAGTAGTGCAATTACTGGATTATAAGTAATTATTACATATATGCCACTTTTTCTTTATCCATTTATCAGTTCATGGACACTTGAATTGTTTCCACACTTGGCCATTGTAGATGGCCATGCATCCCTTTGAATTAGTATTTTTGTCTTCTTTGGATAAATACTTAGTAGTGCAATTACTGGATTATAAGGTAGTTCTATTTTTAAATTTTGAAGAACCTCCATGCTGTTTTCCAGAGTGGCTGCACCAATTTGCATTCCCACCAACAGTATAAGAGGGTTCTTCTTTCTCCACATCCTCACTAATACCTACTGTTTGTTTTGTTGACTTTAGCCATTCTGACAAGTATGAGGTGGCATCTCATTGTAGTTTTTGTTGTTGTTGTTAAATATATGAAATTTATTGTCACATTGGTTGCCATACAACACCCAGTGCTCATCGCAAAAGATACCTTCTTCAATACCCATCTCCCACCCTCCCCTGCCTCCCACCCCCCATCAGCCCTCAGTTTGTTCTCATTTTTTAAGAGTCTCTTATGCTTTGGCTCTCTTGCACTCTAACCTCTCTCTCTTTTTTTTTTTTTGTTTCCTTCCCCTCCCCCATGGGTTTCTGTTAAGTTTCTCAGGATCCACATAAGAGTGAAAACATATGGTATCTATCTTTCTCTGTTTGGCTTATTTCACTTAGCATAACACTCTCCAGTTCCCTCCACATTGCTACAAAGGGCCATATTTCATTCTTTATCATTGCCACATAGTATTCCATTGTGTATATAAACCACAATTTCTTTATCCATTCATCAGTTGTTGGACACTTCTCTAAAGAAGACATCTGGATGGCCAATAGGCACATGAAAAGATGCTCAACATCGCTCCTCATCAGGGAAATACAAATCAAAACCACACTCAGATATCACCTCATGCCAGTCAGAGTGGCTAAAATGAACAAATCAGGAGACTATAGATGCTGGAGAGGATGTGGAGAAACAGGAACCCTCTTGCACTGTTGGTGGGAATGCAAATTGGTGCAGCCGCTCTGGAAAACAGGGTGGAGGTTCCTCAAAAAATTAAAAATAGACCTACCCTATGACCCAGCAGTAGCACTTCTAGGAATTTACCCAAGGGATACAGGAGCGCTGATGCATAGGGGCACTTGTACTGCAATGTTTATAGCAGCACTCTCAACAATAGCCAAATTATGAAAAGAGCCTAAATGTCCATCTCATTGTAGTTTTGATTTGTATTTCCCTGATGATGACTGATGTTGAATATCTTTTCAGGTGTCTGTTGGCCATCTGGATTTGTTCTTTGGAAAAATTCTGTTCATGTCTTCTTCCCATTCTTAGACTGGATTATTTGTGTTTTGGCACTTGAGGTTTATAAGTTCTTTATATATTTTGGATAGTAACCCTTTATCAGATACATCATTTGCAATATCTTCTCCCATTCCTAGCTTACCTTTTAGTTTTGTTAATCGCTTTCTTCTCTGTGAAGAAGCTTTTTATTTTGATGAAGTTCTAATAGTTCATTTTTGCTTTTCTTTCTCTAGCCTCAGGAGACATATCTAGAAAGAAGTTGCTATGGCCAGTGTCAAAGAGGTTACTGCCTCTGTTCTCTAGGATTTTTATGGTTTCTAGTTTCACAGTTAGGTCTTTAATCCTTTTTTAATTTATTTTTGTATATGGTGTAAGAAAGTGGTCCAGTTTCCTTCTTTTCCATGTTGCTGTCTAGTTTTTCCAGCACCATTTGTTAAAGAGACTGTCTTTTCCCACTGTATATTCTTTCGTGCTTTGTCAAAGATTAATTGACCACATAGTTGTGGGTTCAGTTCCAGATTTTCTGTTCTGTTCTCTTGATATTGGTCTATTTTTATGCCAGTACCATACTGTTTTGATCACTACAGCTTTGTACTATAACTGTAAGTCCAGATTTTTGATGCCTCCAGCTTTTCTTTTTCAAGATTTCTTTGGCTGTTCAGGGTCTTTTGTGGTTCAAGACAAATTTGATAAGACCACAAATACATGGAGGCTGAACAACATACTACTAAAGAGTGAATGGGTCAACCAGGAAATCAGATAAGAAATTTTTAAAAAAACATGGAAACAAGTAAAAATGAAAACCCAATGGTCCAAAACCTTTGGGATGTAGCAAAAGTGGTCCTAAAAGGGAAGTGTATAGCAATATAGGTCTACCTCAAGAAACAAGAAAAATCTCAAATAAACAACCAAGCCTTCCTTAAACCGAAAGGAGCTAGAAGGATAACAACAAATGAATACTAAAGCCAAGATAAGGAAGAAAATAATATATAGAGAGCAGAAATAAATGTTATAGAAACAAAAAATGAAACCAGGAACTGATTCTTTGAAAAATTAACTGATCACTGAAACCAGGAGCTGGTTCGTTGAAAAATTAATAACATTGATAAGCCTTCAGACAGACATATCAAAAGAAAAGAGAAAGGACCCAAATAAATAAAATCACAAATGAGACAGGAGAAATAACAACCAATACCTCATAAATACAAACAATTATAAAATAATGTTATGAAAAGCTATATGGCAACATGTTGGACGACCTAGAAGAAATGGATAAATTCCTGCAAACATATAAACTGCTAAAACTGAAACAGAAAGAAATAGAAAACTTGAGTAGACTGGTAACCAGCAAAGAGATTGAATCAATAATCAAAAACTCCCCACGAACAGTTCAGGGCCAGATGGCTTCACAGGTGAATTCTACCAAACATTAAAAGAACAGTTAATACCTATTCTGATAGCAAAACAAGATAGTGACTCCACTTATAAAACAAAACAGAAACCAAAAAAAAAAAAAAAACAAAACAAAACAAAACAATAAAACAAACAACAACAACAAAAGCAAAACAAAACCAAACCAAAAAGAAACCACTACAGGTCAATATCCCTGATGAACATGGATATACAAATTCTTGATAAAATACTAGCAAACCAAATCCAACAATACATTTAAACAGTTATTCACCACAATCAAGTGAGATTTATTCCTGGGCTGCAAGGGTTGTTCAGTATTTGCAAATCAGTCAGTGTGATACACCATGTTAATAAAAGAAAGGATAAGAACCATATGATCCTCTTAATAGATAATGAAAAAGCCTTTGACAAAGTACAGCATCCATTCTTGATAAAAACCCTCAACAGAGTAGAGTTAGAAGGAACATACCTCAACATTATAAAGGCCATATATGAAAAACCCACACACAGCTATTATCATCCTCCGTGGGGAAAAACTGAGAGATTTTTTCCTACTGTGAGGAAAAAGACATGGATGTTCACTGTCACCACTGTTATTTAACACAGTACTGGAAGTGCCAGACTCAACAATCACACACACACACACACACACACACACACACACACACACAAAATAAAAGTCTTCCAAATTGGCAAGGAAGAAGTCAAACTTTCACTATTTAAGATGACATGATATTCTATATCGAAAACCCCAAAGACTCCACCAAATAACTGCTATATAACAAACAAATTTAGTAAAGTTGCAGGATACAAAATCAATGTAAGGAAATCTCTTGCATTTATATTCATCAATAATGAAGCAGCAGAAAGAGAAATTAAGGAATCCATCCCATTTATAGTTGTACCAAAAAACTTTAAGATATCTAGGAATAAACCTAACCAAAGATGTGAAAGATCTGTGCTCTGAAAACTATAAAATGCTGATGAAAGAAATTGAAGGTGACACAAAGAAATAGAAAAGCTTTCCATGCTTCTGGATTAGAAAAACAAATATTGTTAAAAATTGTATACTACCCAAAGCAGTCTACATATTTAATGCAATTGCTATCAAAATACCAGCAACATTTTTCCAAGAACTCCCAATTTTTTGCTTACAAATTCTTTGTTCCTTTTACCATTAGATCTCTAAGTTGTTCCTACATCTTCTTCCTTAGAATTAGTACCTTTCCAAGATCTATATCTTGAGCCTTGCCCACTTTTAAGTGTCTTCTTTTTTCAGTTTTCAGTTGGCTGTGTTCTGATTTACCAATCATCAGTGTTTTCTCTTTGAGCGTTACCTTTATTTTTATGAGTGACATTATCTGTGTTCTCTCATCATTAGGATCCTGACACCCTACTTATATATCCACGGTCTCTGACTCTCCACTTTCATGGGTTTCACAGTTAAATCTCTTGGAACTGAATACTCATTTTCTGACTTAATTTGGTATTTTTAGTATTCTGTGCTGTTTTTTTTTATATAACCACCTGAATGGTTTGAAATATATTTTATATAATTTATATATTTCATACAATCACTCTTAGTAATGTTTTAAAATTGAATATTTTGCTTGATCTTTATAAAAATGTATGTTTATAAAATTTAGCATTCTAGCACTTAATTTATGCCTCTTAATGATACAGTTTCTTTAAACATATATTTAAATATTAAATACTCAACATTTACATTAATAAAAATATTTTAATATGATTTTTAATGGTTATATATTCATTGAAGATTATAATATTACTACAAAATGGCAATGTGTAGTTCATTTAATGATTTTTCCACTTAATTCTGTTTTGCCTAATATTAACACTACTGTTCATGATTTTATATTTGCCTTCACTAGAACATTAATACACATAATACAATGCAATAACCATGAGGTAAAGTTGATATTACCTTATAACATAGAATGATGGCTATAACAGAGAATGTTTTTGCCATTATGAAGCTTAAACTTCATGGAAAATTTCTCCTGTCCATTTGTTTTTAATGCATCTGGTTTTTGTTTAATTTTTTTCTCCTATATATGGTAGACAGATGGATCAACTGGTGTTTTTAACACAATATGAAAGTATTTACCTTAAATAAGTAAATCTAGTCCAATTAATGGTGTTAAAATATTTTATTTTTTTTTAACGTTTATTCATCTTTGAAAGACAGAGAGAGACAGAGCATGAGTGGAGACGGGGTGGAGAGAGGGAGACACAGAATCCAAAGCAGGCTCCAGGCTCTGAGCTGTCAGCACAGAGCCCGACACGGGGCTTGAACTCATAAACTGCAAGATCATGACCTGAGCCTAAGTCAGACGCGCAACTGACTAAGCCACCCAGGTGTCCCGGTGTTAAAATATTTTATAGCTAATTCTTATTTAGGTTTGCCAAGTATTTTTTCCTAGTTCTCCCACTTCCTCTGAAATCTTTGCTGTTCTTTGAGGTGCCTAGGTGGCTTGGTAGGCTAATAAGCCTTTTGAGCCCTGGTTCCTGAGTTTGAGCCCCCAACTGGGCTCTCTTCTGTCAGCAGGGAGCCTGCTTCAGATCCTCTGTCTCCCTCTCTCTCTGCCCCTCCTCTGCTTGCGAGCATGTATTCTCTCTCTCTCCCTCTCTCTCTCTCTCTCTCTCTCTCTCTCTCTCTCTCTCACACACGCACAAGTAATAAACATTTAAAAAAAATGTTTTCTTCACTCCAAATGCATTGATTACTAATTTAAGTTGCAAGCAATGCAAATGAACCCTGGCTAATTTAAGAAGAAAAGAACTTCATTAGAAAGATATCTAATAATAGAGAGAATTGAAGGAAAACACAATGAGCCAGGACTGGAAAACAGGCAGGAGCTTAGGGTGAACAGGCATTAAGAAGACTAAGCAAAAATGATATCATAGTAATATTCTGTTTAGAATGATCCTGTTGGCTCCATTATCAACAGGAATGTGACACTACTTTTTGAGCAATAAATAATTTCTCAATTCACCTCATAGCTTTCACCTACTTCATCAAAGCTTAAGGACTTGGACAGGTGCATGATGTTAGTGGAGCCTAAATTATTCATTAAGGGTTGGACTACTAGGGACAATGGAAACCTAACTGGTACTTTGGATTTTGTGGATGAGGGACATTCCTGCTTCTCTCTTAGACTGGCAGTTGGGAATTTCCACAAAAATAAGAATAGTATTTCGATTTCAGTTACCCAAAGATTGATAACTGTCCATTATACTGAAAAAATAATAGGAGCACTACTTTTTAAAACTTTATGTGGCATAGGAAATACTTAAAATATATGGTTGGTCAAAATTACAGTATGGGAAACATTTTTTTCTACTGTAATCAACATTTTATTTGTAATGATACAAAGGATATTTGGAATAATAGAAAACGGACAGGGAAATGCAACATTGATGGTGATGTGTAATTTTAGACCTTGGTTATATGATTAGAAGTAATTTGAACCCTCTTCTGAAACATTCATGATTCAGTTGTTAACAGATACTACTATAGCTATTTTATGTATCAATTTAATACAGGGAAATCATTTATTGAAAAAAAATGTTGAGTGGTTAGAAGCATAGACTCTATGGTAGGTCTCCAGAATGACACACCCAGAACAAAATTTACCGCAGTCAGGTAGCTAAGGAATTAGAAAGTTACCATCCCAAATATTATCTCTAGTAGTAAACCTTCTTCATAATCTGTAGATTGGCAGGCTGCTGCACGCATTTGTTTTAATTTGCTTGCTATCACACATGTATTATATGATCAATAAATGGTTGCTAATTATTGGTGATACTGATTATATTAATTTTGAATATCTAAATAAATGTTAACTTTTCTAAATGTTTCATGTTAAACAGATTGTCTCAGTAAGTGGATGCCATCTTGGACAGAAGAATAGCTGAGATAACTGTTCACTTTGTATGTTTAGAGTATTAAACACATTACTGTTTCAGGTCAAATTGCAGAGAAATGGTTCTGATGGCTTAATTAAATAATATTTAGGATGTGTATTATTTTGTATATTAATTGATGCATTTCTGGGTATCATGTTTAATTTTGAGAAACCTGAAAGATGGAGTCTATAAATAAACATTTTTAGAGAAAAAAATACATATTCAATATTTAAAAATTTCCCCTCTAACCACCGCCATAAACTCCTGGAAGCATTTGGTTCCTCATTATGGTAAAAAAAATCTATTTCAGAGTGTAGAATGTTACATAAGTGTTGGAGTAATTTCAGCAATGAGATCCCTATTAAATATATAGTTTATTAAGGAGTGCACTGCAACTTGGCAGTGTTTTTGTCATAATTTTATAATCAGCCCTGATCTAGTAAGGTGCCTATCGTCCCAGGACAAAAATGACAGCAAAACTCTCAGGGGATTACAGAAATAGAAGAACACTCTCAAAGCAAGCTTTTGGGTGGTATAACTTCTCATCAAGAGTCATCTGATAAATCAAGATACTTAGGAAGGTACAAATCTGGTTATTTTTTGGTGACCCCGCACTGGGGTTGTGAAGCCAACATGGAGTGGGGGAAGGGCAGGTGAGACAGGAGTATGAATTATGTCATGCCTTAAGGGAAGAAAGAGCCATAGCATTGGAGCTACAAGCCTAGAGTGGTTCTCATGTCTAAAAAGGAAAGTTTCCATTGCAAAACCACTGTTTATTTTTATTTTATTTTCATTCCCCAGCAATTTCCAGTGGGTTGTTTTGTGGATGGATTATATGACTTAAAGCAGAGCATATAGCTGAGACATTGCAAGTACTGACTCAATGTGAGTCTCACATCATCAGTCACTTTTCATTTTTTTAAGTATATAAACTGTCGGTAAGGCCCATGAGCTACTTACTACAGGAAAATTCCCAAGTGGCAATTGTAGAGGGATACCAGTCACTCTGGAGAAAATTCTGAAGGAAATTTTTCTTACTGGAAGACACCAAAATTTGTATTACTGGATCATGATAGGACAACATGGAAAAAAACAATTGCCAAAGAATATTTTAGAAACCTTTCATGATTATAAGGAACATAAAAAAGAACAAATATCTGTAAAAGTCAGATTCCATGGATCGCACATCTCTTGTTTATTCCCATTAACCTGAACTTAATGATTTAAAGACAAAATATTTTAAGTGTGCTAAAACTAATGAAATGATAGAGGACAATGTAATAACAAAATAAGAATGAATGCTATTCTTTTTACATTTTGGGGGGTCTGAGGTCAGTATATACACACTTTACAATATATACTATATATTGTATAGTATATGGAGCCACTGTGGAACATGTTAAAAATAACATGGAAATTTCTTCTAGAAAAATTTTATTTAAAAAATCCCATTGGTGATTCTACCATGCTTAAGTGTAGGGAACAAATAGGAAGAGTATAGAATTTGGGGTTAAATCTAATTCATGATGATTACAAATTTACTTTACCTCCTTGAATCTGTATTTCTACCCATATAAATTTTCATTGAAGATTCTCTGAGCCAACACTTGCAAATTCCTTCACTTAATGTTCAATAAATTTGATTTCCTTTCTCATTCAAAGAAGAAAATCTACTCACTGTTATTACTTAGTTCATATCACAAAATTTATACACAAGAATGACATGATTACTGAGTAATATCAATAGTATTATACTCCTGAGTTGTATTAAATAAAGCATATTTGTCCCCAAAGAGTTCATCTTCTGATTGACATTTGTAAAAGAATAAAAACAAAACAAAAAACCCTGGCTTACTTTTTCCCCCGAGGTACACACACACACACACACACACACACACACACACACACACATACATGCACACACACACACACACGCGCGCGCGCATATGCACAGGTGTTTGCTCCTCATGAAGAACTTCAGAAACTCTGAATTTCCTCAGTGGTAGGAGTGTCTTTGTTATCCAAAGAGGTGACTTCTGGTGGAACCCCTAGATTCAAGATGGGAGATGGTCTTCAGAAAAACTAAAGGTGATTTGAGGGTTGAACCACCCCCTTAAGCCTCTAGGAAAGGGAGATTAAGTTCATCACTTGGCCAGTGATTTAATCAAGCATGCCTATGTGATGAAACCATGAGAAAAATTCAGAACCACAAGGGTCAAAGTGTTTCCTGGCTGGTGAACATATTTATGTGCTGGGAGTGTGGCTTCCCCTGACTCCAGATGAAAGAAACTCCTGCGTTTCTCCCCATTCCCCCCAAACCTTGATCTGTTGGGCTCTTCTGAGTTATATCCTTTATAATAAAAACATACCTATAGTTCTGTGAATCATCCTAGTATATTATCAAACCCCTAACAGGGGTCATGGGAACCTCTGAATTTGTAGCCCAGTCAGGAGTTGGTGTGGGTAAGCTGAGGGCCCCATTCAGGTCTTGTGTCTGAAGTAAGGGGAGTCTTGTTGGGTACTGTGGGATTCCCAGCCTGTGGGATCTGGTGCAAAGTGTGAGTAGATAGTGTCAGAATTTAAGGACTTGCCTTTACCTCTCAGGATTGGATGCTAACTCTGGATAGTTACTGTCAGAAGTTAATTGGACTGTAGGACATCCAGTTATTGTCAGAAAATTGGCACTGGAACTTAACACCTGTGTTATGTAGCTCTTCTGTATTTTTGTGATCCCTGAGTAACCTCCTTTACCAACTTCATTGAATTTTATGTTATTCATTGAAAGCTTTAACTTTCTCTTCTTGCTCACGTTCTTTTTCATCATATCAATGTCCTCTCATCACCTTTGTATGGTCCTCCATCATCAGCTGTTGAGTCTCAGTTTTTTAAAGTGCTCATTTCTACATTTACCTTAGCTACTCATTCCTATGTAAACCCCTAAGTTTTTACCATTATGCCACAGTCCATTTCAGATATTTAAATGTCCAGTGCTGTCATTAAAATCCTATAAATCCTTCATTGTACTTGGTCAAGTGTCTAACATGTAACTATTCTTTACTCTCATGAAAAGTGCCAATCCAACAAGAATCTCACCTTCTCCACATTCATTACCTAGCTTACAGTTGTGTACCAACATTAAAATATTTTATTGTAGATTCATCTGGGTGGCTCTGTTGGTTAAGTGTCTGACTCTTGATTTTGACTCAGGTCATGATCTCACGGTTTGTGAGATTGAGCCCTGTGTCCGGCTCTGCATTTAAAAATGGGATTCTCTCTCTCCCTCCCTAACGGCCCCTCCCCTGCTCGTGCTCCCTCTTCTCTCTCTCAAAATAAATAAACATTTAAATATATAAAATAAAATATTTTCTTGTACATACACACACTCATCCAGCTACAGTATCTTTCCAACATATTGTCATAACAAACCTCAATCATGAATAAATGATTTTTCTCTATGCTTCCTCTAAACATGGTGGAGAAAAATCATGGAAAAAAATGTGTTAGTTTTTGACAGAAATTTATGATTACAAATTCATGATTGCCATTTTCTTTGGTGCACTAATTAACTCCCCAGTAATGTAAGTGCATATCACTACCTCTACCCCCTCTTTACTCTGCTAACTATTCCCTATGTGTACACTACCCTCTAATGGTCCTCCTCTTTCCTCCCCAAACACAGCTAAGAAGAGCTGATAGAATTGCCTCATGATGTACTGAGTTAATAGAAGCCTTATGTTTCACAGATGAACAAGCCAATTTTATATTTGTACCCATCTTCTCTTCCTGTTACCAAAAAAAAAAAAAAAAAAAAAAAAAAAGGTTTGCCTTTCTAGCAAAGGTCAAACACTCCACCTGTATTTTAAATCACATGCCCAAGTCTTACCTTCTTAAAGAAATGTTCCTGTTGTTTATTCCCACACACTCTCTCTCGAGTGTTCAGTAGTTAAATTTTTTTAGCATCGTTGTAATTAACAGCCAGCTTTGACCCAGTAACTCCCAATCATAAAACATCAAGGGAAACAAAAACAACATTCATCTGAATCTCATTGTACTGTTTGCTGTGTTTTCAAAATACTCATTGCACCAACTTTTCACTTTTCCTTTAATTTGCAGTCTTATCAAGTTTTCTACAACACACTGATTCCACATCTCAGGGACAGTAAACTTCTCAAACAGCCACAGCCTTCCTGCCATTAAGCAAATGTGTATTTTTAATTTTAAGCATGTTAAACTTCTTAATAGTATTTAAATTAATTGAAAAAATGCATTGTTTTGCAACATTCAATCTCTTGGCTTTCATTGTATTGCATTACATCTCAGTAAAAATTTTTATCTTACCAACAAATTTTCAGTTTCTTTTTCAGTAATCCTGTTCTACTCATCCTAGACCATTTTTTTCTCATGAGCTCAGTTTTCTCAATGATTTCAATAGAATATATTCCTACAGATGTATCTATATGTTAATAATTCCCATCTGTATATCATATAGATCTTGCCTTTGAGCTCTAGACAGATGTTTTCAATCTTCCTTAGGTACTTGGAAGTGTCCACATTTAACATGTCTCACATAGAAATTATAGTTTTCTTAGTTCACTGAAACTGTGTATGATCCAGTTTTCCCCAAACTGGTAATACATTCCATCTACCTAGGTGCTCAAACCAGAAAATTGAAAGTTATCTTGAATATTTTTCTCTTCCAACTCATACATCAAATCCATCAATATAGTCTGTCATTTCTGCCTCCTAAATATATATCTAATCTGTCCATTTCTCAGGATCTCTGGATCATGACAGCCGCTCTCTTTTTTCTCTCCAAATTCTAGCTGCACTGGGCTTCTTCCAGTTATATGCACTCGTCAAGCACTATAATAACTCCATGAGGGTGCTTTGGGACAACTAAATCAAATTGATTCCATCAAAAGTCTCACAGTTTGAGGTAAAATTAGGTGAATTTATTTCTCCTAGATGGAGAAATACATGCAGCAAGAAATGTATAAGTTTATTCACAAAAATCATCCTACTAATTTATAGCTATATCAGAGAAAGAATATCTAGAGGAGTGATTGATTTAAATTTTTTTAGGGATATAGCTTTGAAAAATTTCCAAATACAGTGCATATAAACACTGTCTCATAAATGTAGTTCAAAAAATTCAGCATGAGCATCTCTTTATAATATTCTAATTTACTGAGAAGATAAACCAACTCAGCTTTCTTATAAATATGAGACAGGTTTATTTTGCCTGTTAATTATTATAACACCTTTCAAATTTATTTTTTTTGTTTCATTTTAAAAATATTTTTAATGTTTATTTGTTTATTTTGAATGTGTGTGAGAGAGAGAGAGAGCCAGGGAGGGAGAGAGGGAGAGAGAGAATCCCAAGCAGGCTCTGAGCTCTCAGTGCAGAGCTTGACGCAGGGCTCAATCTCACAAACCATGAGATCATAACCTGCGCCAAAATCAAGAGTTGGATGCTTAACCAACTGAGCCACCAGGCACCCCTAAATTTACTAAAAATATGTACATATATTTCATAGGTTTTCTTATATATAACATTTTTTAATGTGCTCAAATGGTTTTAAGTAGTCAATGTTGTCAGAAACCTTAATTTATTAAGTGTTTTCTTTGCCCAATAAAAAATGAAATAAAAAAACTTCTCTATTAGACTTTAACAGATATACTCATATACTCTCACTGTTCATAGATCTGACTTGGGGTGCTGAACATAGAAAATATTCAATGTACAAAAGACCTAAAATAACCTAAAAAGTAGCTCACATTCCTCTGGTCTAGTAATCTATTGCAATAAGGATTGTATTTAACTCTACAGGATTCTGCCCTAGGCCCCTTTTTACGTTATGGATGCCCTCTAGTTGACATCTTTCCACTTAGCTAACTTCTACTGTCACTGATAACTCTCTGATGACTTTCTAATAATTCTTGCTGATAATTCCCAAATTCATCTCTGAATTCCATATTTCTTTTCTTATTTCTGGATCTATGCATCTAAATTTCTACCAGACATCTCTATTTTAATGCACTAACACCACCACTTTAAATATTTCTACCTTCACTACCTTTCATGAGCAGACAGTTTTTATTCCCATGATACAGAGTTCAGTGAATGGCACCACAATCTGTCCTGTGTTTTGTTAGATTCTGTATTTGTCTATTTGGCATCCATTCATCACAAGACTAATTATATGAACAATATTTTCTGTACTGCATTCTTGATGCTATAGCATTTGAGTGCCTTAAAGATGAGGGGTGAGAGTTTTTTTCATCCTGGGCACCTCCCAGAGCTAGCTAACTACTAAAGATAATAATAATATGTATATAAGCACATTTTTGATATGGAAACTAACAAATCCTGAGTCACCCAACCACATCCTTATTTAATCCTCACATACCAAGCCACTATTTCCCCTGACCTAAATCATCCCCAGGACAGGTACCAGGGAATTGGAGACCATTCCTCTGGCCCAAAGCTTGCTGGAGTAATTCAAACTAGCCAGTCTTACATTGTTCACTCTGCCTGGTCTTGAATTTCTATGGAGGTATTAACAAAGGCTCTGGCCTAGGTTATTTCCTGCCATCTGCTTCTGAACAGAATCTGGTTCTTTCCCATGTTTCTGTACATGGTGTGGTGAGCCCCTTCCTCTCAGGAAATATAATAAAAATCTTCTTTAAATGCCATAAGCCTCTTCTTGTCACACAGCCACCTCCATAAATTAAAATCCTGTGGGGACAAACGAGACACCACCTACCAAATTATCCAATGTAGAAACTTGAACATTCTTCATATTCTTTTTTGTCTTCTCGGGTACCACTTTCTTCATGCTTACTGCAACTATCTCAGTTCAGGCCACCATCATCTCTTGAAAAAGTTATAACAAGAACCACTTGTTGATACTTTTGCCATTGTCCCTTTTTTTAGTCTATCCTTCAAACTGAAGGGAGAGTGGTATCTTTAGAACCAGAAATATCACAGTGTGGTAAAATTTTCCAATAACTTCCCATATCCCCAAAGATAAAGTTCATACTCATAAACATAGCCAACAAATCCTCAATTACCTGGATTTTTTACATCTCTAGCCTCACCACTGGCCAGACATCCACATTTACTCTCACAGCTATGCTAGGAATCATGTAATGTTCTGGGAGCACTGTGTTCTTTTCACTTTCAAACCTTTTACACATAATCTCCTTGTACTCGCCTAGCCAACTTTCAGTGTTCCTGGGACCTAAGAAAGTTTTTCTGACTCCTTTAAAATGTTGGTTGGTTGTATAATTCCTTATACCCACCTCTATCTTAGCACTTAGGTTGCTTTATTGAAATAACCTTTTCTCATCTGTGTTCTCTATTAGGAAAATAAGTGACTTGTGGTCAAGCATTGTGTCTTAACATTGAATACTAGTGACTACATAATACAGTGCTTGCCATATATTTAACATTCCAAAATGGTACAGAGAATTAATTCATTTAATATTAATTCCATGAGTTTGAACATTCATATTTAAACACTTCTATAGAAACATATTGTTCCCTCTTATAAAAAGTTCTGTCATGTATCTAAGAGTATATTAGCCCATTTTTGTTTGTTTTATTACATGTGAGTGGAGTTGAGTTTGTTGTGGTAAATAATGATGAATTTTGTCCCCTCATTATTTGCTAATAGCCAATATAATCCCAGTATAAATTGCATTTTCTAAGTATTCTTTCTGCTTGAGGAACCTGTGAAAGTATTTATTAAGTCTTAGTTCTGATTAAGCATAACAAATGTTACATTTGTTTACATAGTAATAGTTGTCTCTTGTCTGTCATACTTCTTAATCCTTGATTTCTATATTCTCCTTGTTTTCAAATTTTTGAAAGAAAAAGCTCAGTTTCTGTTTAATTAATTCAAGAGACTCATTTACATTGTATCTGCAGACAATTGATTTTTTAAGTATGGGTTAACTTTCTCCAAGTAATTCCTTTTCTATTTATTTATTTATTTATTTATTTATTTAGAGAACAAATAGACGAGGGGAAGAGAGAGAAGGAGAGAGAGGATCCCAAGCAGGCTCCATGCTGTCAGCCAACATGGGCCTCTCTCTCATGAACCATGAGATCATGAACTGAGCTGAAATTAAGATGCGGATGCTTAACCGACTGAGCCACCCAGGCACCCCAAAAGAATGCACTTTTAAAACAAAATATCAATAAGTATCTTAAATGCCATTTTCCAAAAGTTTAATTTTAATGAAAATGGAGATTTGTTTTTACCTGTAGTGCATGGATTTGTTTATCATAAGGATCTGTATAAAAATTAGAAATTTTGTAGGTTTATAATACTTCAATTAAATGCACGCCTACATTCAGGGCACCTGAGTGGCTCAGCTGGTCAAGCGTCTAACTTCAGCTCAGGTCATGATCTCACAGCTTGTGGGTTCAAGCCCTGCGTTAGGCCCTGTGCCGACAGCTTAGAGCCTGAAGCCTGCTTCGGATTCTGTGTCTCCCTCTCTCATTACCCCTCTCTCAAAAATAAATAAACATATTTAAAAAATTTTTAAATTGCTTAAAAATGTATGCCTACATCCATTTCAAAAATATTTTGTCTTTTGGACTCCAGCCAAGGGGGATGGAGGGAGAGGGTGCTGGTTGCCAGGAATTTAAAGGATTGGAGGGTAAGGGAGGAGGCCTAGAGGTTGAGTCAGCCAATTGCAGTTGACTTAGTCGGTCATGGCTATACAATGACTCCTGAATACAAACTCTCAAAGGACTGGGTCCAGAGAGCTCCCAGGTTGGTGAGCGCGTGGAGATGGAGGAAGGGTGGTGCTCCTGGAGAGAGCACGGAAGCTCCACATCCTTCCCCCATACCTTGCCCTATGCATCTCTTCATCTTGCTATTGGTTCGTATCCTTTATCATGCCCTTTAATCTTTTAAATGTAAGTAAATGTTTCCCTGAGTTCTGTGAGCCTCTCTAGCAAATTAAAAGAACAGAATTAGGGGGTTCTTTGGAATCTCCAATCTGTATGTATCTAGTTGATCCAGAAGCACAGCTTAGGCCTTGTGACTGGTGTCTGAAGTGAGGGGTGAGGGACAATCTTGTAAGACTTAACCCTTCACCTATGGAATCTGATACTGTCTCTGGGTAAATAGTGTCAGAATTGATTTGAATTCTCAGAAACCCTTCCAGTGGCTGAGAATTGCTTGGGCACCTCATCCCCTAGATTGGAATTGGATCCACGAACCCCAAAAGAGTTGGTGTCATTATAAATATTATCTTAAATATAGTAAAAGCTAGAGAAGACACAAGGTACAGAAAATTAATTTTTGTTTTTTGTTTTTATTTTTTTAAGATTTTATTTTTGAGTAATCTCTACATCCAGCAGCATGGGGCTCAAACTCATACCCCACCGACTGAGCCATCCAGGCACCCCCAGAATAGTAATTTTTAAAAGACAATCATCAATATTCTCTCATTTTTTGGAATATTAAAGCCTAAATATCAAAACTAAAGGATATATTTATCTTAAAATATATTGTGGTGAGTTTTATTTTAAATAATGCATTTCTAAACCTGGATCTTATTATACTGGTGGCATTTAATAAAGTCCTTTTATGTCAGCCTTCTCTTAGACAATACATTTTAGAAGTTGTATTCAGTATAGATCTCATTATTCTAACTTTTCCAACATGAAGAATGCTGGTATATACTTCTTTTTCATCTGTAAGTATCATAGTGTGCTTATTTGTTTGAGATTTTTTTACTTATTTATTTACTAATATGGACTATCAGGACTCAGATGTTGATAAATAGATAGGATTTGAGGACACAGAACTTCACTTAAGTGCTGTAACTATCTTTGAAATGCCCACTAGAGCCAATTAATCTGGAAAGTTTAGGGGCCTAAAACTAGGGATGTACATTAGCAGTACTGGGTATAAAATCAACAAAAATGTAAGTCCTTGGTAATTTTTTAAATGTGTGGGAAGATAGATACAATATTTCTAGAACATTGTTTTTAATCTTCTGAACTGTGACGCTACTTTTTTTTTTAATACCATAAACATCAAGAAGTATCATCCAGTTATACAAATAGCTGAGTGACAAACAATTTGGGATAGTAAGGGAATTTAAAGTCTTCAAGCATGTTTTGCATGCTGCAAATAAAAAGAATGGATAATTTGTATTCTAGTAAAGAATTGAGCATATTGTTTTATATTATATCTAAAATATTATGACATTGTAACATTATATGACAATCACTGTACCCTTCATTTTCAAAAGGAAGAATTAATGATTCATAAACAAGTCATTTTTTATGCAAATATGCAACTTTAGTGTCATCAATAACTGTAAAATTTCTACTAAATTTTATGTTATTATAATTTTCTAACTCTTAGTCAAAAATGCTTTATTTGAAATATATTATTTTTAAATTTTCCTATGTCCAAACATGATAATGGTGCTTTTTTTTTTTTAATGTTTCTTTTTAGTTCGCCAAATTTGGTAATATTTTCTTTCACTTTTATATTAAACAAAAGAGTAATGCCTGAAAATCCTTTCTCATGATAACAAAACTGACAGTTCAGACTCTGTGTGTATGTTGTGTGTATCAACATTCACAGTTTCACTCTTTTGTTCAATGGCCTGGAGGAGTAGAATGTACTGAATTATCACTAAAGATGCAGACAAGAACTATTTCATACATTTCTTCTTACTAGATTACCTCATAGAAAGATACTCATTGAATTTAATGAATTTACAATTCTTCACAGTAAGGGCATAACTCTATTTTTATGAGTTAAGAATGCCTGTAGAAAAAATTTTAAGAATAATTTAAATAATTATTTTACTTCTGTTATGGTTGAATTGTGTCCCCATCCCCAAATTTATAGTTTAAAATCCATCCCCCAGGATCTCTGAATGTGACCTTATTTAGAAATACGTTCTTTAAATTGGTATCATTAGGGTGGGCTATAATCCGATCTGATTTGTGGTCACATTGTAGGGGGGAGTTGGAGGCCTGCACACACATGGGGAGTTTGCCCTGTGAAGAGACACAGGGAGAGATAACCATCCACAAGCCAAAGAGAGAGAGGCCTAGAACAGATCTTTCCCTCAGGAAGAACCACCTTTGCAGATACCTTGATTTTGGACTTCTAGTCCCCAGAACTGTGAGACAATAGATTTCTGTTGTTTAAGCCATCTAGTTTGCATTTCTTTGTTCTGGCATCTCTACCAAATAAATACCACCCCCAAATGCATATGTGTTAGAAAAACATGAAATGTTACTGCTTTGGGGGAGTGGGAATATACAAAATCATCCTTCATGTCCTTTCAGGATTTGGGGCCCCAGATGTCAGCAGAAGTGAAATTCATTTGAGAGGAGTTTAATGTAACAGTGTTTTATTTTAAAATCCCATGGAACCACTAACTTCAAAAATATAATCAGGACCATAATTTTCAAAATTTAGTTTTAAATCAATTGTCATGTTTCTTTAAGAAGTTAAGTGCTTGAAGAGTGGAAATGAATGCCTGCTTTCTCTGGATTTTCAAAAGGCTCCTTTCAGAAGGCATATGGTGAGTTAGCCTGACTCGTGGATTTCAGCTATTTAGTTTCACAACTTATGGAGAAAGCAGGGCTATTTCAGTAGCAGAAGTTACCAGAAAGCTGTTTTCATAACCTTTTTTCTCAGCATTATTCATGCTGGAATGAATTAAGAAATCTCATTTCAATCAGGTATTAAACACCAATAAAATGAAGCACACGATATAAAATATTTAATGTTAAGACCAAATAAAATGTGCATTAATAATTCTGTATCATTTAGTGTACAATAAGATTTTATTTTTATCAATGTGTTTCCTACATCAATGCCAAACTCCATTTTTTTTTTCTAATTTTATATACAGTAAGCCTATTTCACATTTGGAATGCCACTAGAAATGCCAGTAGAGACGAAGAAGAGAGAAAAAATTAGTTGAGTATTTAATAGTTTGTGATAATTTATAGTTAAATGTTACATCTGTCCTGATATTTTCTCCAGTTTACCTCTTTGGACTGACTGGGAAAGAGGGCAAACAGCAGAGTTTAAGAAGGACATGTTTCTGTTTGTTGTCTATGGCAACTGACAAATCTATCAGATATCTTTCAAATTAAAGATACAAATAGTGACCCAGACTAAACTGGGATCATGTTAAAAGTGTGGGATTGGGTGAAACTAATACGTGTGTGTGTGTGTGTGTGTGTGTGTGTGTGTGTGTGTGTGTGTTTTAATGTTTATTTTTTCCCCCTCCCTTCCACCCCGCATCAACCCTCAGTTTATTCTCAGTTTTTAAGAGCCTCTTATGGTTTGGCTCCCTCCCTCTCTAACTTTTTTTTCCCTTCCCCTCCTCCATGGTCTTCTGTCAAGTTTCTCAGGATCCACATAAGAGTGAAAACGTATGGTATCTGTCTTTCTCCCTGTGACTTATTTCACTTAGTATAACACTTTCCAGTTCCATCCACATTGCTACAAAAGGCCATATTTCATTCTTTCTTATTGCCAAGTAGTATTCCATTGTGTATATAAGCCACAATTTCTTTATCCATTCGTCAGTTGATGGACATTTAGGCTTTTTCCATAATTGGCTATTGTTGAGAGTGCTGCTATAAACATTGGGGTACAAGTGCCCCTATGCATCAGCACTCCTGTATCCCTTGGGTAAATTCCTAGCAGTGCTGTTGCTGGGTCATAGGGTAGTTCTATTTTTAATTTTTTGAGGAACCTCCACACTGTTTTCCAGACCGGCTGCACCAGTTTGCATTCCCACCAACAATGCAAGAGGGCTCCCATTTCTCCATATCCTCTCCAGCATCTATAGTCTCCTGATTTGTTCATTTTGGCCACTCTGACTGGCATGAGGTGATATCTGAGTGTGGTTTTGATTTGTATTTTCCTGATGAGGAGTGACATTGAGCATCTTTTCATGTGCCTGTTGGCCATCTGGATGTCTTCTTTACAGAAGTTTCTATTCATGTTTTCTGCCCATTTCTTCACTGGATTATTTGTTTTTTGGGTGTGGAGTTTGGTGAATTTAATGTTTATTTTTGAGAGAGAGACAGAGTGAGAGTCAGGGAGAAACAGTGAAAGAGGGAGACACAGAATCTGAAGCAGGCTTCAGGCTCTGAGCTGTCAGCACACAGCCTGATGTGGAGCTCAAACTTACGAACCTTGAGATCATGACCTGAGCCAAAGTAGGATGCTCAACTAATTGAGCCACCCATGCTCCCTCGTGTGTGTGTTATTAATGAAACATTAAGAGAATCACACTTAAAGTCATCTATATTTTAAAGTTTATTTATTTTGAAAGAGACAGAGTACACACACAAGCAGGGGAGAGGCAGAGAGAAGGAGAGAGAGAATCCCAAGTAGGCTCCATGCTGTCAGCATGGAGCCCGATGCGGGGCTCCATACCATGAATTGTGAGATCACAACCTGAGCTGACATCAAGAGTGGGGTGCTCAGCCAACTGAGTCACCCAGGTGCCCCATAAAATCATCTGTACTTTAAATACTAATTCAAAGGTATTAAAATTATGTATTGCAATGTTTATAATCTACTAAACTTAAAATTCTAAACATTAATCTTTTAAATATTAAATCTAAATGACTTAGAACATGGAAGAAATCATATCAGACAAAACATAGAAGTTATAGTTATAAATGAAAATACTTTTCTTATGTTTAAATATGGAAATTATACAAACTATGACATTAATACTCAGTTTTCCTCTGTAAAAGCTATTGTGATTAAAATGCTTTAAACATTATTGTTCTTGGTTATTCTAAATGGGAAGTTCATAGAATTCTTTGTTATATTGTATGTAATCAACCATTATTTCAATCCTAGGCGATATGTTCTCTCTGTATTTTATTAAACAGGCCCTTTAAATAATTTTTTAAGATACCTTCTTGAGCAAGAGGATTCTGGGAAGATTGACAGGTAGGAAACACCTGAAATATCTGCTCACTGAGACAACAATCTTGCTGGCAGAATCTGTCTAATGTCACTATTGGAGGGGCATCTGTGTGGCTCAGTCGGTTAAACATCTGACTTCAGCTCAGGTCATGATCTTGTGGTTCATGGGTTCAAGACCCTCGTTGGGCTCTGTGCTGACAGCTCAGTGCCTGGAACCTGCTTCAGATTTTGTGTCTCCCTCTCTCTCTGCCCGTCGTCTGCTCATGCCTTGTCTCTCTCTCCCTCCCACCTCTCTCTCAAAAATAAATAAACATTATAAAAACTGTAATGTCTCTATGGGAGCTCTGGAGTCTATTGGGATCATATCTAGATAGATGGATGATTGATAGATAGATAGATAGATAGATAGATAGATAGATCCATTTTCATTAAGAGGCTGTTTTCTTTAATTTTAGTTTGTAGCCTCAATAAAATAATACATGCAAGTGATTACAGAGTCAATTATTCATCAAGATCTAGTTTCTTAAGTTTTGTCTCTGTCACAATGTTACCACAAACTTGATGGCTTAAAATGAAGCACTCTTATTATCTTACAGTTTCTGTGGATCAAGAGTTGGACCACAGCTTCTCTGGGTCCTCAGCTTAAGAGTCTCACCTGCTGCAATGAAGGTATTGGCTGGGATTCTGGTCTCATCTCAGGGGTGAATGGGGGAATGATCCTCTAACAATCTCACATGACTCTTGGCAACTTTCACTTCATGTGCTTTCTTGTAAGACCTTGCTATTTGTTGTCAGAGAGTGCCCTTAGCTCCTTGCCACATGGTCTTTCCAACATGACATCTTCTTTTCTCAAAGATAGCAAGGGAGATGGAGTATCTCCTGCCAAAACAGATATAGTCTTAAGTAGTATTATCATGAAAGTGTCATGTCATCACCTTAGCTATATTAGTTATAATTAAGTCATAGGCCTTGCTCACATCCAGGGGAAGATTACTCAAGGGGATGGGACACTGGAGTATGTACTCCACACATGGTATAAAAACAATCCTCTGGTCCCCACGTCACTCCATTTTTGATGCCTCGAAGCCAATCACATTCCACTTCTTTCCTTGATTTTTTTTCCTGTTTTTTACCTCCACATATATAAATAATAGCATATTTAGATTGCTTCTTAAAACCATCAATTTTATAAATATTTTTACATTTAAATATATCTTTTTTTTTTCATTTTTAACAATTATCACACTTGTAAATAGTAGAGGAAGCCTTTCTTCTTGGACTATAAACTCCTAAAGGCAAGAACTGTACCTGTTCTATTCATCCTGATCTCAGTCTATCAGAGTGAGTGCTGCATGGGAGGATGCCATTAATATTAATTGAATAAATGAACACATAGAAATAAAACAATGCATATTCCATTATTTAATCCTGTCTCTTCCATGTTATAAGAGTTTAAACTTTTTTAACTCTAAGTTTGTCAACATATAATGTAATCATAGTTTCAGAAGTGGAATTTAGTAATTCATCACTTACACATAACACTCAATGCTCATCCCAACAAGTTCCCTTCTTAATGCCCATCACTCATTTAGCCCATCCCCCCATATAACCCCTCCAGCAACCCTCAGTTTGTTCTCTGTATTTGAGAGTCTCTTATGGTTTGTTTCCCTCTCTCTTTTTATCTTATTTTTCTTTCCCTTACCCTATGTTCATCTGTTTTATTTCTTAAATTCCACATATAAGTGAAATCATATGATATTTGTCTTCCTCTGACTGACTTATTTCACTTAGCATAATATACTCTTTGTATATTGAAGAAAAGCATTTATCTATCTGATATCTTGAAGAAAAGCATTTATCTATCTGATATATTTCACTGCATCACCAAATCTATCACACACTTACACAGTATCCATAGTTTATAGGTTGAAAATAGTTAACTTTCTTATTTTGTTATATTATTCATTATTTACATTATTAAGACTACATAAATGTCACTTGTATCCTAGCCTCATAGTATTCAATTATCTTTTCCTTTCTTGAACAATTTGTTTTCCTTGCAATTAATAGTTTTCTTATTTTGTGTTTGTTTAGCCTTTTATGTAATGATCATAAATTCAGCTACGAAGACTTCTGCCATAAAATTGTCCAAATCTCCTTTCAATGTGTTAAAATATAAGAGTTTCTCGATGCCATTTTCTTGGAGACACTTGGTACCATCTGACATACTCATTTTGGAGAGATAGTTATTTCTTTCTGTTGCACAGCTGTTGTTCTAGTTCTTTTCCTTAACCTTCATCTCAAGGAACTCTTTAACATTTCTCTTGTATTCTGAATCTTATGTTTTCCTCTCTTTATTTATCCTCTAAATTTTGGTGGAGGATCTCTAAAACAAGCTTTTCAGAAGGATTCATCAAATAAAATTTTTGAGATCTCACATAAAAGAAAGCACGTGTAGTCTACCCTAAACTGAATTGATGATATGGCTGCATATGGAAATCCCTTTTGCTAATTTTTAAAGTTATTGTTCCATTGTCTTCTAGCTTTCATCATTGCTATTGAAAAATCCAACAGCATATAGAATCCTGACCATTCCCTGTGCTTCTCCATAACAATATTTTAACATTCTGTATGCCCCAAATTCTTAAAATTCTTGATGATATGCCTTAGTATAACTCTGTTTTTATCATTGTGCTGGGTACTCTGCCTTTCAATCTGGAAATTCATATTTCTTAGTTCTGTGAGATACATTGAATTATTTATTTAGTGATTTTCTTTCTGATTTTTTGGTGTTGCTGTTTTTCTTTCTTTTGGGGATTTATAGTACTTTAATGTTACATTCTAAGCCTAAATTTCTAATTTTTCTGTGTGTATGTGTGTGCTGTTGTTGTTTTTTTTCCTTTTCTTTTTTCTGCATTTCTCTTCTCATTTTCCATTCTGTGTGTGTGTGTGTTTCTGTACTTTAAGGGAGATTTTTCTCAAATTTATTCTTTAATTGTATAGAAGGATATTAAGTATGCATTTCTGCTGACAAACTTTTAATTACTGAAATTGCTTTCTTATTCTATGTTTATTCCTTTTTTTTGTTTTTTGATACTTGTAAAATCATTTTTTTATCTTTCTTAGGGTATTGATGCTAAGGATACCTATTTTGCTCTCTAGTTTTATTTCCTCTGCAAGTTGTGGATTTTTTTTAATGATGTTTTGATATTTACTTTTCACACTAAAGGCTTTCCTTAGTGTCTAGTTATTTTTAGATACATTCTCACACTGAAGAAGGGAATAGTGGAAGATGAATGGGAGCCTTGTGTATGGAGAGGATTGGTTTATTGACTACATTTCACTGTGAGTTGAATGGTTGGGCTCTTCTGATGGGGAACCACCGACATCACTATTTTTGGATCTTTATTCTTTCATTGGTCTGGGTCTTCAGAGATGAATTTTTTAGCCTCTTCCTAGAGAGTATTAATCAACTTGCTGAAGACCAAGAATGGCGAAGTAGAGGTTTCAATATTTAATTAATACATTTTTCTTCAACTTTTCTGTGTTAGCATAGTAACTCCCCGTTCTACAAAGCTGAGGTATCTCTAGTAAAGACAACTTCTGTTTTTCCTCCTTCAGAGAATAAATCTCTAGTCTTCTGCTAGAGTGCATGTGTGTATTTGAGGCAGGGGCAATTATCTTCGTCTGTGGGGAAGGACAGAGGATCTGGGTGGGGGGAGGGACACTGTAGACTGGCAGGCAGTGAGGGATTCTGTTAGATTTGTAAACACACTTTCTACCAATGTCCTGTTTTGATGATTTATTCTTCCATGAGATTCAGTGTTTCTCACCTTCCCCATTGATGGTTTAGGATCCTGCTTTCTCTGGCCTACTGAGTCAGTGATGACGTATTTTTCTTGTGCTTTTCAATTCTGAAAATGTTTTTACCGTCATCTTCTCTCCAATATGTTAGTCCTTTTTGGTAGAAATAAACAAAACATTTTTATGTCATTATAGTGAAAATTCAGAGGGACTGTAATGAAAATATGTATTTAATCTTCTACCTTTAATCTGAATCTAAGAAAATCTTTATGCATAACTTTTCAGTTAGTCAAAAGGACCACATACTAGTTTCATCAAATTGATTTGAAAAAAAAATGACTCTTAACTATGGAGAACAAACTGATGGTTCCCAAGTTGGGGAGGTGGGTGGCAGGATGGGTGAAATAGTCATGGGATTAAGGAGGGCACTTGCTGAGATGAGCCCCAGGTACCTTATGGAAGTGGTAAATGACTGTTGCATATCTGAAACTAATATTGCACTGTTATGTTAACTAACTGGAATTTAAATAAGAACTTAAAAGATGACAAACTGTGCAATAATAGGTAAGGATGAAAATTATTTGAAAATGGTAGCTGGTTTCCTGTAGCTGCTTTAACAAACCACCACAAACTAGGTGGTTTAAAACAACAGAAATGAATTATCTCTGTGTTCTGGAGGCCAGAATTCCAAAATCAAGGTGTTGGCAGGGATGTACTCCCTCCAGAGGCTCAGGGGAAGACTCTGTCCCACACCTTACCTAGTGCTGCTGACCCACGGCAACCTTGGCATCCCTTAGCTTATGGCTGCATCATTCCGATTTCTGCCTCCGTCTTCACATTGACTTCTCAGTGTTTCTGTGCTTTCTCCTTTTCTGTATGTTTGCTATTCCTTCTTTAAAATAAGGTGACGTTTGGGGCACCTGGGTGGCTCAGTGGGGGCTAAGCGTCCAACTCTTGATTTTGGCTCAGGTCTTGATCTCACGTTTGAGTTCCAGCCCCGTGTGGGGCTTTGCACTGACAGCACAGATCCTTCTTGGGATTTTCTCTCTCTCCTCTCTCTCTGCCCTCCCTGATTCATGCTTTCTCTCTCTCAAAATAAATTACTAAACTTTAAAAAAGTAATGTAACATTCATAGATTCCAGAGATAGGTGTGAGAACATATCTTTAGGTAAGGACAGCATTCAACCTACCATATTTTCTGTTGAAAATAATAGATTTTTTCCTTCAATGTTTGTCTTTTTTCAAAATAAAGAACACAAAGTTGGATGCATTTTTAAAAATATGCTTACTGCATGTATCATATAAAATTTTGTCTAACACTTACAAATTTCAGTTGTAAAAGAGATAAAAATGGATAAACAAACCAAACAAAACTGAATTACCTATTTACTAATGCATAAAAAAATTAGAGTGTTACTAGACCAGACATCTTAGGATAGATGATATTCATTGTGTGTGCAATGTAGCAAAACATAATACGAGGTATGGAACTGACACAGTGCTACGCTTATCAAAAATGGTTCACAGAACACATACTACTAAGAATTGACATCATATCTAAAATAAGCAGAAAATTATTCCTCTGAAAATGTGAAAAATAAACTCAAATTCTGTGTGATTTGTTGATTAAATAACCTCAGTTCCTGTCATACCATTAGAAAATAATTTTGGTTTCACCAGCAACTATGTAACTTTGCTTTTTTTTTATTTTTAAATGAGACAATCCGCAGTAAAGCAGTAAATGGAAAACTTGAGACTGTCGTAATATAGAGAGTATCATGAATAAATAACATTATACAGGCATTTCAGACTTTGAATAACCTAAAAGAGGTATTGTTAGCTTTTATTTGAAACTTGGCTGTCAAAAATCTTTTACTTCTTTTGGCATTATCAATGTATTCTAACATTATTGGACATTTCACATAAGAATATAATGTTTTTTAACGTTAGACATAAAACTCAGCATATATGTGACAAATTTAAAACGTTAATATTTCTTTGTGGCAGCTAAGATTTGCTGATTCAAAAAGCAATTACAATTTTAATTAAATATATTAGCATACTATTCTAGCAGCAAAATTCATTTTCTTATAATACTGACATGTATATTGACATCTGACTGTTGGCTTAATTACAGTTAAGCTGTTAATAAAACATCAACTCTGCCTTGTCTCTCTGGATAACTTAACTTGTCCAGGTTTGTATAGTTTGTCAATTGAATTGGTTAAAGACTGTACCACCGGTAAATAAGATTGCTGAATGGATAATCTAATTCAGTCATTAAAATGAAACCATCCCGCAGTCAACATAGATCTTTTCCTTTTATAATGACCAAGTCAGCTTTACTTTGATGAAGCATATTGGTTAAGAATTTGTCCCAAAGCTATTAAGAGAAATCTAATAAAATGATAGCTTAAACAGAATCATTTGTCTTTCATATAAAACAAGTTCAGATGTAGGCAGCCTAAAGACTGCCCAGTGAGTCTTTCTAGCTTTCTCTTCCCCAGCAGTTGTATATCTAATCTCTGTACCTGCCAGAAGTTTAGCTTATGTTGGTCATGTTTCAAGCAGCAGAATGGTGCAGGATCAAGCAAAGGGTCCATGAACCTAAGAGTCTGCTTTCCCCTTAAGGAACTTTCCCAGAAGTGTCGCATTGTAACTCTTCTATTGACTAAAAACTTACCTCTAGTCTGACCCATCTTTCAAGGCTGCCCGTGGTAAGGCACTATAGTGGCTCTCCAGTGAAGTCTCTGTTCTCAATAACCTGTGAATTTCTTACTCTATCTGACAAAAGATTCTTAGAGGATGTGATTAAGGTTAAAGACTTTGAGATGAGATTAAACTGGACAATTCCAATCATGAATCCTTAAAATTGAGAACCTGACCCAGCTGGGTCAGAGACAGAGATGTGACAAGAGAAAGGCTCAACTTGCAGTTGCTGGCTTTGAAGGTGGAGGAATGTGGTCAAGGCATGTGGGAGATAATCTAGAAACTGGAGAAGTCACAGAAATGAATTTTCCCCTAGAGCCTCCAGAAAAAAATGCATTGTACCAACGCTTTGAGTTTAGCCTTTGAAACCTAGACCAGACTCCTGAACTACAAGACTTGTAAGATAAAAAAAAGGTGTGCTGTTTTAAGCCACTAAGTTTATGGTAGTTTCATTTTACAGAGATAGAAAACATGGCATTATTTTTTAAAGTGTGGAGGAACCGTGCTCCCAACAAAATAGGATTTCCTTTGGTAAAGAAGTGGAGAAGGGGTATTAGATAGGCAGTCCTTTACTATTATCAACTTCCCATAAACCTTTCTCCTCTCAACGCACCTTCACTGAAAAACAAAATAATTAGAATAAACTAGTATCCCAACTAATTTAGGATATTACTAATTTAGTAGGCTAAAAAGTCCAAATTCTTGATAACAATAATATTCAGTATTCTAAGATTTTAAATATGTATCTCTTAGTGTTATAAAAAAATAAATGTCTTCCTCAAAATTACTGAGAAACTGTTGTGGTTCCAGATTTTTATGACTGGTACTCGCTTTTCCAAGGACGTTTTAAGTCTTTCACAGCTCAAGTATTTTCTTTCCTTTGATCATCTTGAATGAGGTAACTACTACACTCCCTCCCATTTCTGTCTCCTTAACATTACCATATATGGTTCCTATCACAGCATTAGTACTTAACTATGATGGGAACTTTTGCTTGCATATTTTCCTATTGTCCTGTAAGAATGAGTTTGATCCTGTACACTCCCGTACCTCAGATACCTGACACATGATATGCACCAAGTAAGATTTCTTTGACTTAATGAGAGCCCAAAGTACTTTAAACTCACATAATGAATGAATTCTAATTACTTAATGTATGTAAAAATTACACAGTTGATGTATTAGTCATTAAAAATATACTAAGTTCTGTAACGGAAGTATGAGCTAAAAATATTGTTAAGAATCAGGAAACATTTATAATGATGTATTTTGCATTGCACTTAAAAACTGACAGAAGCAGAATGGGCTAAGCTCATTCTAGGCAGAAGAAACATGCAAAAAAGGCAAAAATCCTGAAATGGTCTAAAAGAGCAGTACTCAAGTTTTAGTGTTCATGTGGATCACATGAAGCATTTCTTAAAATGAGTATTTCTGATGCCTAATCACAGAGGTTTAAAAAAATCAGGGGGCACCTGGGTGGCTCAGTCAGTTGGTTAGGCATCCGACTCTTGATTTCAGTTCAGGTCACGATCTCAGGGTTCTTGGGATGGAGCCCCATGTCAGACTCTGCTGTGATAGGTGAAGCCTTCTTGCGATTCTCTCTCTCTCTCTCTCTCTCTCTCTCTCTCTCTCTCTGTCTGTCTTCCTTTCCCCACTCTCCCCCCTCCCCCGCCGGCCTTTCCCTACCTTTCAAAATAAATACACATTAAAAAAAAAATCAGAACCTACTGAGAAACTTATCTAACAGTTAAAAAAGTAGAAAAGAAAATAGTGAGCACAAATTTAAAAGTCAACAGTTTTATAAATATATGGAATTTTTACCTAAAGGGAAGATATATGGATACAGAGTTGTTTCAATAATTATTGCACTGAAAAACGTAAAACCACAGGACCAGGCAGAGTTCAGACACATTTCTGAGATACAATCAGTAGTATTAATGGGTAATTGGATGGGAGAGAAATGTATAATTTTGAGGCAATTGCCAAGTATTCAGATGAAAACAAACATTGCAGGTAGTTGGGAAGGAAGGAGGAAATTAACTTTTTACAAATAAACTAAGGGGGCACTTGGTGGCTCAGTTGATGGAGTGTCTGACTCTTGATTTCAGCTCAGGCTATGATCCCAGTGTCATGGGATCAATCCCTGAGTTGGGCTCTGCACTGAGCATGGAACTTGCTTGGGATTCTTTCTCTCCCTCTATCCCTCTCCCCCACATGCGACCTCTCTCTCTCTCAAAAAAAATTTTTTTTAATTAAAATAAACATGGTTATTTGGAGGTACTAAAACTTATTTTTGCATCCCCCCCCAAAAAAAATACACCTTACAGTTTTATAACTGTGTGTAATATCCTTTTATTTAAATTTGGGTTGGTTCACATGAATTGCTTTGGACAAAGGGTCATTAACAAGTTTGATGTAAGTGAAGACTTGAGAAGCACTTTGATAAAGGGCTTGTTCTCTTGGCATGTACTCTGGATTCTCCCTCTTGGAATTCCACTATCATGCTGTGAGAAACCTAACTTGGCCATATGAAAAAGCCCCATGGAGGAGATCAAGACTCTGACCAAAGACTGAACTTCCAGTCAACAGTGAATATCTAGTTATCAAACAACAACTGAGCCATCTTGGAATTGTATTCCCCGACAGAAACCATGAGCGAATAAATGATCCTTGTTGTTTCAAGCCTCTAAGTTTTAGAATGGTTTGTTATGCAGTAGTAAATAACTGAAACAGAAATTGGTATCTAGAAGTTGGGTGTTGCTGAAAACAAAACAAAACACATGATATTGGAATTGGGGCATAGAAGGAGGATAGATAGGTGGTATGGATATAGGTTATAAAGACATTGGTTAAGGCTGGAAGTTCAGTGAAGAATTTATATTACACACTGGGAAAAATGCAACTTGTGATATGTAGAGGTAGAACGTGTGACAACAGCTGTCATCTGCATAGATGTGAAAAACAGTAAATGTACATAGTAAACTGGCTAAGAAGACAAACAAGTTTTGAAAGGCTTCCTTTACTGAATATGATATAGTAAGTTTAGAGAGGGATGAATTAAAGAAGAAACTGCTCAGTTTTCAGGAAGAATCTGGAAGAACATTTCTCAAACCAGAACTTTCTGGGTTGGGGGATAAGAATGTTTTTCATTCCCTGAAGCTAACAAAAGGTTCCCAAAGGATCTGAGGATCTCAAAGATCAAACCCAGGGAGCTGTCAATAAAAATGAAATCAGACTCAAGATGAGGTCCAATACATAGACGTAAGGCTCTTTGTTACCACCTCAGAAAGACTTAAGGGCATTTTCCTACAGCATCCTGACTCATAGCCTGAAGTGAGCCTGAATCTCTAAGAGATTTATGGGTGTGGCTTTCTAATAGAGTGAAGCCCAAAATGATTCACAGGATATTTCAAATGTTTTAAAATGTGACGTCTTCATGGAAGCATCACAGCATGAACTAAAAAAGATGAGAACAGTTGAAAATGAAAAAAAAAATACTCGAGTCCCTAGTCTCCCCTAATCTTTTATAAAGAAGAAGCACACTGAGAAAGTTACCTATAAACATGGACTGTTTCTTATGGAAAAAGAAGTACGGCTCAGAAAGTGGGTCCAGGAAGCCAGAGGATAGAGCCAAGTACCAAGGAAATGCACTCTCAGAGAGCAAAACTTTGTCTTGAGTTTACTCTGTTGAATCCACAGACCAAAGTAATCACATTATTTTAAAATAATGGCAGGAAAAAAGAGTAATATATATTTTTAAAATTATTTGATACCGTATGACTTTTTGACCCAGAACAGGCATGTTAATCCCTCTACATTATTTTATACATTAGATATCACTATCTTCTGTATATAAAATATTTTAAAGTAGTAATCTTTTTTGTGGGTAAGCTGATATTGTGAGCCATCTTACATACCATTTATTTCTTAAACTTTGTTCTCTTTTTTTACAAAAGCAAAACTTTAGCATTTGTTGGAAAAATTTGTCTTTTAAGTATTCAGATCTGGTAAGGACATTTTTAATGTCCTCAAATAAAGATAGTAATTCACTTAAGGTCTGCATGTCCTTTGCATCTAAAACAAACAAACAAAAAAAAACAAGTAAGATGAATGATGACAGAAAATTTCAGTAAGTTACATTAATTTATCCAGAAGCACTTGAAGAGAAATACATAAGATAAAACATTACATAATATCTAGTTATTTTTTCTCAATTTTATGTTAGAAGAACATATCTCTAATACTGTTACCAATGAATATATTCTAAAAGGCAGAAAGGATCCAACTACAGATTAAGAAATCCTATATATAATATATATATGTATGTATATACATATATATTTATTATATGGACATTCTTCTTAATTTAAATTTATTAAGCAGAAGAATTTCAAAATAATTAGGTCCTAGATTTGAATTCAATAAAACAGCAGAATTATGCTACAGGGAGACAAAGGTATTGATTACTTTCCTGGAAATCATATGGGTATCATACTTGCCATAAAAGATTAAGTAGCAAGAAACTAAACAATATAAACTAGAATCTAAACCAGTAGGAAAAATACCAAGTAGTGTGTGTGTGTGTGTGTGTGTGTGTGTGCATGTTGTGTGTGTATATGCACATGTGTGTTTTTTGTGTGTGTTCGTAAAACTTTGATGAATCTATATCCATTTCCCCAGTCTTGTTCAGCTTCTTTGGGCCTTGATCTTTACACTCTCAAAACTTTTTATTTTGTAAACAAAATCTCTGACACTCAAAATGCTATCTTTGAAATGAGCAGAAAGAAATTATTTTGCGAGGTAAAGATGGAATTTGAGATGGTATTCCTCTATCTTTGCATTTCTGCATTAATAATGCAAATTGTTGTGGAAGCAAAAACTTGTTTTAATTAATAAGGGGAAAGATAAAGAATTGGAAAAGAAAACATCTATTAATATTTTGATGTATTATTTCCCTTTATACTTTAGACTCATGCTGTATCTAAGCACTGTGGGGAAAACCATGGGAAAAACCATGTATTCTCTTTTCCCTTTGTGTGAAAATTTCTGTTTTCTCCTCCCTCCCACTTCCTTCTCCTCTTCTTTTTTCTACTTCTACTTCTCTTTTGTCCCTCCTTCTTCTGTCTTTTACACTTACCTCCCCAAAACCACCTGGTCAACTATAACTCTTAGTTTAAAACTAGGTCTAGATGAGTCAAAATTTCTATTACCTGAAGGTGGTGGGTTCCAATTCTAGTCATCCATCTAATGGCGACTTTGCTCAGGGACTTGTGCAGGTACAAACACATTTAAGTAGTAGCTTTATACAAACTATAACTCCAATCAACATTTCTAAAGACCCCTATCAATGATGGGGGGGGTGTCCTAGACCTTCTAAATCTTTAATGCATGTAATTCATACATGTATAAATATACATAATTTAAAATTGGCTTGAATACAATGTAGTCAGAAGTTGGGGGAAAATATGACTAACTTAATAACAGTGTCCTTTGGACCTACGGTTATTGACATATACATATATCATATGTGGGACACCTGAGTGGCTCAGTTGGTTAAGCATCTGACTTTTGATTTTTCTCAGGTCGTAATCTCACCATTCATGAGATGGAGCCCTGTGCTGGACGCATGTGTGCGTGCGCACACACACACACACACACACACACACACACACTCTACTCTCTCACTGTCTCACAATAAACTTAAAAAAATATATGTATATTCATGTGTATGTACTTTCATAATACTATTCTCTTGGTATAAGTACATAAATATATACTATGGTATATGTATGTCTGTAACATACAAAATAGATCTATGGAATGTTTAAGTAATAAGATACACTTACTATATGAATCTATTTTGTTCCTGAGCTGGGGCAAACAGATAAAAATATATACCTATTTATCTGTAAAGTCTTATACCAATCTACTACATATGGTAGGAACAAGAAGAGTTTAGATAGAGAGAAGCCCATGTCTTGAATGGGTCATAAATGAGCATTTTGTTTGGTTGACTGATGGGATTAGGTAGCTCTGCCCCCTTGTGTTGTTGAGTGGACTCATAGCAAACCAATATGCAGATCATAACAAATTTCTAAACTAGTCTTAAGTGTCCTTGACTGTGCCTAAGCATTAAAATCAAATGCCCAGAAAATATATTGATTTTTATGGAGCCCAGCAGTACTGGGTGAAAAAATATATATTATTTCTGATTAGGGTAGAGAACTACTGAAAGAAACAAGTTCTCACTAGCTTTCCATCTCAGTGTGGATGTTTCGCCAGTAGCCTTCCATTAAGTGGTGTAGCAACTTGGGATTGTCTGTCTTTTGGTTGTGTCACCTTCTGGGTCCCTTGAATTCTCTTCTGGATGCCTAATATTCTTGCCTTTTTCTCTAAAGAAAAGAGAGAATTGTGTTGGAGGACTTTTGAAGCCAGGACCTCTAAATGGTATATTGCATTATTGCATTTCCACCCACATTCCTCTATCAAAACCCTCATTACATAGTAATACCTATCTGCAATGGTGAATAAAAATCAATTTTTTGCCCAAGAGAAAGAGAAATGAGTTTGGTCAACAAGTAGCCAACCTCTTTCTAAAATTAGGTCTCATATATGTACAGATCCCACTCATTGATTCATAATCCTACAAGAAACTACAATGGAGGTAAAAACAATGTATCTCTTAAGAGAAAATCGCTATCAGTGATGTAAAAGGTCAGAATAGGCCAGACTAAACAACACTATCCAGGTATTAGAAATAGCAGTGATAGGCTCTTACTGAACAGTCCCCTTCCTCAAGTTATGCATCCCTACTCTCATTCCCAGAAGTTCATTATTCTGGCAAGTGAGGCAAATCACTAAACTCCCAAGAGCTTTCAGTTAAGAATGTCTCAGAAGACCTGGTCAGACAAGTAGAAAGTGCTGGGGAATAAAATGTTAAAGTGCTGTATTTTCCATAAAATGTGGGGAAAAATAAGATGTACCATCTGAGGAAAGTCAGGCTTGCTCTAAAAACAAAAGCAGAAGTGTAACGGTGAATAGGTCAGTTTCACACCAAGTCTGCTGTGTGCAGAAATAGTCTATCACTTAGTAAAACCTTCACTCATTAAAATGAGAAACTCAAAACCAAAACCCTTCAGAGCACCACTCCTATTAGACTTATGATTAAACTTTCTGCTTCAGCATCCTGAAGGGTACCTCAAGACCATTGGCATATTTTCTAGTATTTTAGCAGAGGGGAGACCGAGGGAAAATACACTTTCTTCTAGTGTTATCCATTGTGATTAGCTACCTGCTCTTGCTTGATTTATTGTTTAAGTCATCTTCGGTAAACAACATCGTATACTTTGGATGTTCTTGCTGTCCTGTCTCTGCTGGTGTCTTCATCAGAAAACTCATGCAAAGTTGTCACACTAACCACAAAAATGTAACTATGCCCTCACCCCTACACCCATCCATATGACCTCTCTCAGATCCATTATGTTTATTTCATTTTCCTAACTTCCCAGTGTTATGGTTTCAGAGGATGAACACGTTTCAAACAATTATCACCAGTCCTTGACTTATTTGGAGGGGAGAGACTTGTTTATCTCCCAAACGTTATAGAAAATGAGGGGAAGGGATCATATCAAATTCTATACCATCCTCCTCCTCCTGTTATTCCACTCTATTCCTGAGAAAGATCTCTGGTCTGTTTTATATAATTTGCACGTTCATGGACCAAGTTCCTTGTTATGAGTGTGTACTATGATTTAATAGGCTTGTGTAACCTGTGACCATAACAGTACAAAAAACGTTGCTCCAAAATAATCATGGAAAATAGAAGTTTCACAAAGAAAGTGCTCTTACAAGAGGAAAGAGAAATATTGTGAAGGTAAAAATAAATAAATACCTGTTAACATATAAGTAGAAAGAGAATATATGTATAGACTCGTACACAGATTTCTACATATTTTATATAGTTATATAGTGTTAGAGGGGAATAAAAGTGTAATAGAAATAGGACTCAAAGTTAGTAGACTTATTGCACATCTTTTCCTGGCTCTGCTGTTAATTCATGTTATGGCCTTGGGAAAATCTTATTCCCTTCTATGATCATTTCTTTCTCCTGAAAATCAAGGTTTGGACTAGATCAGATGTCAAATTCAATTGCCTATGGGTGCCAAGAATATAACAAGATGTATGACATTGGCAAGTTGCAGCTCTCTTTCTAGCCTCTCTTAGTTTGCATATTGAACAAAAGAAAATAAAAGAAAAATGTTCTCTCTTGTTTTCTTGAACTGTGCAGCCCTCTAGGTATATATCTTCCATCTTGTAAATTTTGAGAGTTTAGCAAAGACAAGCTATACGTCCAGCAAATGCTCTTATTCTCTCTTCCATACTATAGAATTGAAGGAGCTGCTAGGTAGGGACTTCAGTTCCCAGTCCCCCTGGCATCTAAGTAGGACATGGGCCTTACCACTAAAGGAATGTCAGGAGAAATGGTGTGTGTCACTTCCAGGTCATAGAATTACATTGTTGCAGAATTATGAAAGGCATATTACTATGTACATCCTTTCTTTCCCCCTCACTAAGCACTCACAGATAATTTTGAAGTCTTGGGATCTAAAAGTCACAGGATGAAAGGAGAGAACGAGTTTCCAAATAACTGCCTTGTAGAACACACGTGATGAACAGTAACACAAAAGAGAAATCAAATTATTTTGGGTTAAGCCACTGAACATTTTGTTTTTGTTTCTGTTTCTCATAGAAACTTTCCTTGTTCTAACATAAAAATAAAAATGGAATAGAGAACTTGTCTTTACCTTAAAAAGAATATAGATATGCAAGTGTGGTAGTAAATGACAAGACACTTGGCTTGTAGTGTCTTGAGACCTATGTTTGGTGACTGACTGATAGGGACACTCACCTTGAGACATATGTGCACTTGAACCAAGGAGCACATATGGATTTTCTGTTTTTCCTGTAAGAGTTCAAGTTCCAATAGTTGTGGGATTTTTGTCTATTTTATTCATTTTAATTTCCTGAGCAACTAGAGGAATATTATGCAGATCAGGCTATAAATAAATATTAGTTTGCATAAGCAAATGAAGGAATAAATACATTAAAGAGACAGTTGTTAACCTCTCTAGTACACTGCTGTTATTCAATAGCGTAGATTCTCTTTTGTCAGATTTTTCTTTTTTTCAAGAGAAGCTGCAAATGTGAAAATTTTATGTTAATTTCTAACAGTTGCAAATGCTCCATAGGCCAGGGAAATCATTTCTGTGAGTTAGATTCAGCCCACTGGCAGCCAGTTTGTGACCTCTAAATGGCATTATTGATTCCGAAACATGGATGAGCTCAGTGCCCTTGAGAATCCCTTTGGGAGATTTATAAAATTAAGAAAGGAAAATGTTGGCTCTCTTCTCACCTTGTTAATTAGAATCTCTAGGAGTGGGGGCATGTTAATATATATTTTTTATAAAATTTCACAAATGATTTTCATATAACCAACCTACAATTAATCCATGGAATAGCACTAGGAGTTACTATATTACATAGCTCCAATTTTTTATGTTAAAATTTATATTTTCTGACATAAAACCTAATAAGATATCAGACTTAATTATGATAGGATTTTAGAAGCACAGTAATTTAGACAAAGAAAGTAGTTCTTTATATTATTTCATGAATACTGCATCTTTTTGCATTTGCATTTTATGAGAATTTTTAGAATTCCTTTCATGTCATCAAGAGTCAACACATATCTAGCCTTCAGAATGTTACTATGTATTATAAGAGATATGTAGTGAGGATAATGAATAAATCTATAATATATTCAAATCATTATCTAAAAGAAAGAATGAAACCTTATGTAAACTAAAGGATGAACATTAGTGTTTTCTAGTACCTAAAAGTAATAGTTACCAAATTTCATCAACCCACTTTTCTTTGACTATGGAACAATGATCATTATCACAAAATTAGAGCAAATAAATGACTCCGATATCAAAAGAAATATTTAAATAGTAATGTGGAAATAACACCACTACTGACTATCACATATTGATTTGAAATTTTAGTAATGTTTGCAAAATTTAATTAGACTAAGTTAAAGAATAACTGATTTACACTTTGTCTCACATTAGGGATCTTCCAGTAATATATTGCATAATACTAAATTATAATTACCCATGTACTTACTTAAATGGTGCAATAAATCAATTTTGATAAATATATTGAATGTGTTGTAATCAATTGGTGCATGTTTTATCACTGCACTGAAGCCAGTTGTAGATTACTCTAAATGTGAGACATCCATTCATTTTATGACCCTTTATTGAGCTTGTTGGTATAGCTTGTCTGTATTCCAAATACAGGAGATACAAATAATGACAATTACATTTTCTACCTTATTTGTGTTTATGACGTATCAGAGCATATTGGCACTAACCAATAACTACATAAATAATGATTGAATTGCAACTGTAATGATTGCAATAAGATGAAGTCCAGTGGCCTGAGCACATATATTTTGGACAAGGGTAGTCTATAGTTTGAGAGGGCAGTGGAGATATAATCAAATATCAGATTTTGACATTTTATATTGGTGGAGGTTTTTATTGTTTTTGTAATGTTGTTTTATGAGTATAAATTAGAATGTAGGGAGACAAGCAGGGATATAGGAAGAACATTTAGAGTGTAGAAAAATCCGAGAAGAGGGTGACTTACCCAATGAATATGGGAAGACGTGGATTGATGAAAAAAAAAGGGAAATAAAAGTAGCAGCACTTCCTCAGAGATGTGAATGCGAATCTCTCTAAATTAGATAACTTTGTAATAAAATTTCAAAAATTTGTAAAAATATTCTTTTTATGTTGTCACTTTTTTCACATACTATCCTTCACTAGTTGATAAAGCCCATGACTACAGGTTCCATGTTCTTTTTATTTGTCACTGAAGTTACCATTCATGACATATGATTTAGCAAAGAGCATTTTTTTTTAATAAATCAGTTTGATGTGATTAGGAGAATGATCTGGAAGAAAAATAAATAAAAGATAACATCTAGGGGTGCCTGGGTGGCTCAGTCAGTTGAACGTCTGACCGGCTCAGGTCATGATCTTGTGGTTTATGAGTTTGGGCCCTGCATCAGGCTCTGTGCTGACAGCTCAGAGCCTGGAGCCTGCTTTGGATTCTGTGTCTCCCTCTCTGTCCGCCCACCCCTGTGTGTGCTCTATCTCTCTCTCTGTCTTTCAAAAATGAATAAACATTAAAAAAAGAGAGATAATGTCTAGGTTTCTAACATAAACAACTAGAAGTGTGATGATTTATTTTAGGTAAGGGAAGATTATTATCTGTTCTGAACATATTGACATTGAAGGCTCTGAGATATCAAAATAAGGCTATTGAGAGAGTTGGAAATTTGAGTCTGTGGTTCAAAATGGAGGTCTGAGGGATATACATATGGGATCTGTCCACATGCAAACTGTAGAAGAGCAATGTAGACTACATCATTTAAGCAAAGAGTATAAGAAATAAACTAAGTTCTGGAACAGAATGTTGTGAAACTTCGACTATAGAGCTCTTAGAAACAAAGAGTTTTCTTTTAAAACAAAACCAGTTGGGGCGCCTGGGTGGCGCAGTTGGTTAAGCGTCCGACTTCAGCCAGGTCATGATCTCGAGGTCCGTGAGTTCGAGCCCCGCGTAGGGCTCTAGGCTGATGGCTCAGAGCCTGGAGCCTGTTTCCGATACTGTGTCTCCCTCTCTCTCTGCCCCTCCCCCGTTCATGCTCTGTCTCTTTCTGTCCCAAAAATAAATAAACGTTGAAAAAAAAATTAAAAAAAAAATAAAAAGTAAAACAAAACCAGTAATCGGCAGTCTGACAGGAAGAAAAGTAAAGAATAGTATGGTATTTCTGAAAGTCTAAAGGAAGAATGTGTTTGTAAGAGGGCATCATAAACTGGCTCAAGTAACTGTGAGGTCAAGTGAAAAAGGAAACTTCACAAATATCCATCTGATTTATTTGTTTGAGGTCATTTGTCAAAATTCTTGGCTTCTTTCCTCCCTAGCCCCATGTTCACATATCACCTGAGTTGCTTCCCCCCATTTGTCATCATATACTCACTTATTAAAGTCAGAAATTTGGGTGTACTGTTGATCGGAACTTTATCTACTTCCAAGTCCTTGTGCTTTAACAAATCCTGGCCCTTCTACCTTCAAAATATATTTGCACGTCCCCCTTTCATCTGACCTAGCATACCACCATTCTAGTTCAAGCTACCATTGCCTCTTACCTAGACCATTCCACCTGGCTCTGTTCTCACCCTTGCCCCCTGTACCCTTTCATTCCATTCATCATCTTAGAAGATAAAATCGCATGGTATCTATTACCTATTTAAAAATTTCCTGGGACTTTTCTTTACAATTCTCATAAAACCCTATCTTTCTACCATGGATTTTAAGGCTTTCATAATTTAGATCCTGATCTAAAACATCTAGACTACCATTACAATCCCTTCCCTTGCACTGTTTTTTCTTACTCACTAGACTGTTCCTGTGGGCCTTTTTTCAAAAGAAAAAAAAAATGTTCAAGAATACCACAAATTTCTTGTCACCTTAGGGTTTTGGTCATGCTGTGCCTCTTCCAGGAATGTTTCTTTTTCAGATGTAATTGGCTTTAGATCTCTCAGCTTATCATCTGTTAAAAAACAAGCAAATACACAAAACACTTCTCTTAACGTTTTAGGCAGGCAACACCACTCTACAGCAAATTACTTTTCTTTAAAATTTTATCATTGTTTCAAAATATATTAAAACACTGAAGTGTTTCTTTACTTACTCTCTATACTTTACTAGAGGAACAATGGCCTTTGCTGTCTTATTTATAGTTGCATTCCCCAGCCTAGTCACAATGTCTGCCAGAGAGTAAACATATAATATGTATTTGCTGAAATGAATTGAGTTAGTTAGAACAGTGTTATCAAAGTGATAGTAACAACTCTACATCGCAGTGGCTGGGGTAGTGAAGAAAGGACCTATTAAAACGGATATGATGGGGAAGGAGAGACTAGGACAGTAACTATAATGAGCTGTGTCTTCCAAAGAAAGATTTTAATGCTCTTTTATTGGATATTGTAGAGAGGAGTAAGAATATACAACAGAAATAGACAATATTTGATAGTGAAAGATTACTGAGAAGGCAAGAGTTTCTGTGATTCAGATACTTGGAAAGGATTAATCATTGATACAAGGACACATTCTCTCCTTAAAACAGAAGCATAAAAATTGGGAAGGAGATGGCTGGTATGCATTTATTGTGAACAGTTCTATAAATTTTCAGTTAGTTACTGACTTCATTCCTGATGCTCTTTCCCCCCTTTTTTTTTCCAATTATTAAAAGCCTATAGTAACTTCATCATTAGAAAATTTCAAGTTGATAATTTCAGTTCAGTAGGTTAATGGAAAATCTTCCTTAAATCATATTGTAGCTAGTTGCATATACTCCTGACATTAAATTAATGCCAAACTGTCCTACTAATTCAAATAAAATATATATTCTTTTCCCTATACATTGGTCTCAAAATGCTGGAATATATTAATAAGACATTAAAGAAAGTCATTGTGTTCTGGCTAAATTTGGAAATGCTATTAATTCTCTACCTATAATTTCTACTGCCTGTCAAAACACTTTGTTCAGTAAGTTTCATAAACTGGATTTCTGAACTAATAAATGGATTTCTCATTATTTTTCAGATATTGTATATAATTCCTGATGGCTTCCAGTCACACTTTCTCATGCATATATAATCTCATGCCTTAAAAACCTCATGAAATCCTTATGTGAGAGGATGTCAACTCTGATAATTGACAGCAATGCCCTAAATTTTCACTACTGTATAGATCATTCAAAATTATAGGAAAAATAAATTAAAAAATTTTCTTTTATTAATTTGACAATAACATAACTTCATTTTTTGTAGGAAGATCAATAGATTCACTAACGGAAAGAATAGTCTCATTATTTAGGCTCATTTATGTCTGCCTTAATGAGCTGAAAGTAGTACATACACCCAGATATCAGGACTAGCTTTTTATTGCTAAGTTCTGCATGTTCTTCTAGATCAGAATTGAAGAAAGTGTTAAATATGCAATAAAAATGTGGATGTAATAGATTGCAAACAAGTTGCTAGGAAGTTTGTGTCTATTGTGTCCATATACCTCTTCTTAGTGAGGGCTCACAAAAGAGCAAGTGGCAATATATCAGAAAAAAAAATCACCCAAGAATAGCACTGACCTTAATATAGTGTGGAATAACTGAGCCAGATACATGAAAGTCTTAATACTTCAAAAAGTCATGACTTTGGACCTCCAGGAACAAATAGGAAGGCTAGTTGGTCTGTAGGTCTCAAGTCTTTCCTCCACAGGACACTCCCCTTCTTGCTTCTTGAAGTCTACTCTGGCACTCCCTCTTCATCATGGTGTTCACCTATCGTCTCTAAAAAGGAGTAATAGGGCGGTTAGTGAAACAAACTACATTCACCACTGCTTTAGCTTGTTCCAAGGTGACAGTCCGTTATCTGTGTCCTTCACCACACTTTCTAAATTTTCTTTACCCATGTCAAGCCCTCAGGTGAGGCAGGCAGCCTGCCTGGTAGTGTAACGCCAACCCTAATTATGGAGTGGTCTGAACCCTTGCTTTTTTTCTTGTCAGACTATAGTTACTGCAATTCTCTGTTCACTTTATCACCAGGAATGGAAGTATCAAAAGACTTCTGTGTGACTTTTAGATCTTTTATGCCTTGATAACATTATGTGGCAACAGCCCTATCCCCTCAATATTATCAGAACCAATAACATCTTCCAGTATAGTGATTTATTTAGGCATCTAGAGTCTACTGGCACGAGAATCCCAAAATACCCTGGTCACAGTGGTATTAGGTTTAGTTAATCCTTACTCTACCCACTGGTGGAAGCATTCTGCTCCTCGGATCTAGCATCAATTGTCCAGCATTATAGGAAGGACAAATTCCACAGGACAGTTACTGGAACTAATGGTGGGAGAGGTCAGTTATAGCTTTCTGTTTTCTAGACCCATCTATTCTGGCATTTGGAGATACAGCAACATATGCTGGTCTTTGGTTCAATAAATATACTATATACCTTCCTGGAAGAAAGCAAAACAACCCAGGCTAGCACCAGCCTTTCTGTAAGCAATTCCAAATTTCCATCAGGTCATCTGCTTCTAGATTATGCAGTATACTGTAGTGGATCTCATGGCTATGTGTTTATTGTCACACCTCCTTCACTGTAGAATGTGTTTCTTTGTCTGAGACAAGACTGTGCATTATTTCATGTCAGTAAACAAAACAAGTTGTGAAGCCCTAGGATTGTGGTGCTGTCAAAGCCACTGCCTGCAGGAAAGGCACGTCACCATCTGCAGTAGGTATATTTCCAGTAAGGATGAATCGTTGATGCCTAAAGTGAAAGGGTTGTGATGAACTGACTTGATACCCGGTGTTGGTGGTCTCCCTGAAGGAGAAAGTACCATATTTGGGGCTCGATTATGTTCTTTGCTGCTGACAAGTTGGTCTCAGCAACAGCAGTCCTAGTGAGGAGTCCCTGCTGTTGAACTACTCCATAGTTTCCAATCTGCCACTCTGTCCACATCATCCTTAGGTACCTTGCAAAGATAGTCTCTAGCTTATGGAGGTTGAAAATATTAGGGTTTGAAAATACTTCTTCCTAAGGGAGGAAAATAAGTTGGAGAGTGTAAACAGTTCAACAATTAGTGAAATAAAAACAGTGAAATGAGAAACGTGGTAGACATTTTTATGTGTCAACTTGACTGGGCTTTGGATGTCCAGATTAAACATAATTTTGGGTGTGTTTGAGTGGATGCTTCTGGGCGAGATTAACATTTGAGTTGATGGACTCGGTAAAGAAATAGCCTGCCCCAATGTGGGCATCATTCAATCCCTTGACAGTCTGACTAGAACAAAAGGCAGAGGAATGAAGAATTCACCCCTTTTTTCTCTGCCTCACTAATTGAGCTGGAACCTCTTTCCTTTTTCATCCCTTTGACTGGTATTTACATCATCAGCTAACCTGGCTCTCAGGTCCTTCAGACTGAGACTGAATTACACCACTGGATTTTCTGGATCTCCAGTTTACAGATCATGGGATTTCCCACCCTCAATAATCACAAGAGCCAATTCCTCATAATATATAACAGATCTAGAGCCAGCGATGGAAAGAGGGATTCACTGCAAGGGCCACACTGGGAACTTCTGGGAATGATGAAAATATTTTTAACCTGATTGTGGTCATGGTCTCATGAGTGTATGTACTTGTTAAAATTCATCAAACTATACACTTTGATTACACATAATCATTAACCTATTGGTATTAAGTACGCCTTCATAAAAATAAGTTTTTATCTACTGATTAGTTATAAAACTACGACACTTATTGTGCATGTGTTAAAAACAAAAAATAGCAGGGGCGCCTGCGTGGCTCATTCGGTTAAGTATCCAGCTCTTTCTGCTCAGGTCATGGTCTCATGGTTAGTGAGATCAAGCCCCATATCAGGCTCACAGCACAGAGCCTGCTTAGAATTCTCTCCCTCCCTCTCCTTCCACCCTTCCTCTGTGCACACATGCTCTCCCTCTCTCTCTTTCTCTCTCTCAAAATAAATAAATACATTAAAAAAAATAAAAATAAAAACACAGAATAGCATGAAGAAAATAAAAAAACTATCCAGAAGCAATCTATATGTTAGTTTTCCTTTATACTTTTCTGCTACTCATGGATGTGTATGTTATATTTGTATAAATTGAAACTTTTACAAAATATACACTCAATTTAATAATAGATTTTATGTTCCAGCAAATTTTGCTTTTATATACACTTTTAACAGAAAAGCTGCAAGTACTGTAAGCTTCTCAGAAATGAAACTGTTTGAAGGAAAACAAATCCAAAAACACATGTTGTAAACACAAAGATATTTTCTCAAGTGAAATGGATAATTTAAGCAATGGAGTAATGTTTCCCTAACAAAAAATGAAATTATTTCATTGATGAAGTTAGATGATGATAGATGATACATATGCTGATATTATAAATTGTGAAACACAAAAACCTATAAACAAAAAAGAGATCTTTTTAAAAAATATTTATTTATTTTGAGAGAGACACAGAGCATGTGAGCAGGGAAGGGCCAGAGGGAGGGAGAGAGAGAGAGAGAGAGAGAGAATGAAAATCCTAAGCAGGTTCTGTGCTGTCAGTGCAGAGCACAACATAGGGCTCAGACTCATGAATGGTGAGATCATGACCTGAGCCGAAATCAAGAGTCCAAAGCTTAACCAACTGAGACACCCAGGTACCCCAAAAAAGAGATCTTTTTAATGGTAATTTGTCTATGGTTACCAAAAGCCGTAACACAATTCATGTTATCCCATTAATTGTTTTACTAGGAATTATTTATGAAAAAGTATCAGTAATTCAGCTAAAATCTAGATGAAAGGGAAGTTGATTTAATATTTTCTAAAATAGCAAAAAATTTACATAACTTAATTGCCCCATCAATACAAGAGTAATTATGCTGAAGAAAGCAGTCTCCATGTGAAACAGAACTTCAGTGTATGTTAAAATCTCAACTAATGCAGATATTTATATTTGTTTCTCTATTTAAACACTATAAGCCAGTTACCGATTTGAAGTATTTAACTGCACAACTCATGTGACTTATGTTATAGGAGCGCCACACTTAAGTAGCTTTTAATTGCTTTATGACTACAAACCCATCCCTCTCTTTCCTAGTTGAATATGTGCTGTTATAGATCTTCTACCTATGGTTACTAGGCTTTTACTCCCCTGGTGACCTCAAAATTAATCTGAAAGGGAGTCATTGATTGAATTTGTTTATACAAAAGGTCAATAATTTTGGGGCGCCTTGGTGGCTCAGTCGGTTAAGCGTCCGACTTCGGCTCAGGTCATGATCTCACGGTCCGTGAGTTCGAGCCCCACGTCGGGCTCTGTGCTGACAGCTCAGAGCCTGGAGCCTGCTTCAGATTCTGTGTATCCCTCTCTCTCTGATCCTCCCCCATTCATGCTGTGTCTCTCTCTGTCTCAAAAATAAAATAAACATTTAAAAAAATTTAAAAAAAACAAAAGGTCAATAATTTTAACATGTGATGGTACTGAGGTACTGCCAACTGATGAGTGCTTCTCTCCTTCCTTCTCACAATTCAGTTCTTATAAAGAACAAAATCTTGTTTTTAATTTCTTAGTCTGGTATTATTTTTTCCCAACATTTATGTAAATTGGCTTTACAAAAACATCATATATATTATGAAGGCATTTAATCTTAGTTTCCAATAACTATTTAAAGGATTATGAATATCTTTGACATATAATACCAAATTAAAATGACAGCACACAATTGTAAATCCCACCTAAAAGGAGGACTTGAAAACTACTTCAAGGGTGAATTAAGAAGCAAATACAAGGGTGCCCGGGTGGCTCAGTAGGTTAAGTGCCCGACTTGGGCTCAGGTCATGATTTCCTGGTTAGTGGATTAGAGCCCTGCATCAGGCCCTGTGCTGACAGCTCGGAGCCTGGAGCCTGCTTCAGATTCTGTCTCTCTCTCTCTGCCCCTCCCCCAATTGTGTGCGCTCTCGCTCTCTCTCTCTCTCTCTCTCAAAAATAAACATTTTTAAAAAAGGAGCAAAAACAGAGGTGTGTTACGGGCTCAGTCAGTTAAGCAACCCACTTCAGCTCAGGTCATGATCTTACACAGTTGGTGGGGTTCAAACCCCACATCGGGTTCTGTGCTGACAGCTCAGAGACTGGAGCCTGCTTCGGATTTGGTGTCTCCTCTGTCTGACCCTCCCCCACTCTCACTCAAAAATTAATAAAACATTAAAAAAATTTTTTTAAGGAAGCAAATATGAGGAATTTTTTAAAAAGTATATAGTTGCAATTGTACTTCTTAATGGATTATATTCTGTATTTCTGAATTGCTTCTGTGTTTTTTGTTTTTGTTCTGTTTTTAGCACACAGCAAAGTTTAGCTAATGCTTAATTTCTTCTCCAAGTATAATTTTCCAACCCCACTCTAGGGTCTAGATCCTGTTAGTCCTTATTGATAATTTTTACCTTCCAGATAAGATACATTTACCATCAGATTTGTCTCATACTGCACAGGTTTTATCAGGGGTGCAAGGAAGCACACACTTTAGATAATTATATCAATCCTAACAAACATTTATGAAGGATCTGCTATGCTCAGGGTGTTGCAATGGTAGATTCTGAAAATTCTAAGATAAAACACATAAGATCTGTGAGATGGCTCATAAACAATGTTGGGAAAAAAGGACACAATTTCAGTGCAATGTAAAAATGCTTTGAAGAAGTCAACACATTAATAATGGGATCAGAGGGGCGCCTGGGTGGCGCAGTCGGTTGAGCGTCCGACTTCAGCCAGGTCACGATCTCGCGGTCCGTGAGTTCGAGCCCCGCGTCAGGCTCTGGGCTGATGGCTCAGAGCCTGGAGCCTGTTTCCGATTCTGTGTCTCCCTCTCTCTCTGCCCCTCCCCCGTTCATGCTCTGTCTCTCTCTGTCCCAAAAATAAATAAACGTTTAAAAAAAAAAAAAAAAAAAAAAATAATGGGATCAGAGAACACATAAATGGGGAAAATCAGGAACATTTTTTGAATAACTGAGTTTTGAAGGATACAGTGAATTTTACTGTTAAAAAATCAGTATAACAGGCAGGTTAAGTATAATGTGCAAAGCCATTGTCATAGGGATAATGAGAATGTATTTAAGGGGATACAAATTGTTCCATATGGCTAAAACATAAAGTTCAAGATGACAAGTGGAAATAGATGAGGCTAAAGGGACAGGAAGCTGTCATCTCACAGAGGGACATAAATGTTGTAAAAATATTTTTGACCTTCTCTTGATGAAGACAGAGAAAATTGAAGAATCTTAACCAGGGGAATTATATAACTGCTTTTGCATCTGGTAAAGTCATGCTGGCAACAGTGTGTATGAACTGGAGGCAGGGGAAGATTAGAGGAGAAAAGGTAGGAGGCTCTTGTGATAACTTAAATGGCAGATGATAGAGATCTGACCAAGGGAGGGCCAATGAAATAGATAAAACTGAATAATTTAAAAAGACTAGGGGCTCCTGGCTGGCTGGCTCACTCAGTAGAGCAAGTGACTCTTAATCTCGGCATCATGGCGTCAAGCCTCATGTAGGGCATGGAGCCTACTTTAAAAAAAGGAGTAATAATTATAACTAATATGTATAAAGTGATTCCTATTTTCTAAGTTCATATAACTTATTTAACACTTATTTTATTCTAAGTTTGAATATAAATTGTTTAATATAACTTATTTGATCCTCATATAGTATATGTATTAGGCACCATTATTTGTCTCAGTTTAAAAGTAAGAAAACTAAAACATGGAAATGTTAGTGAATTTCCTCAGGATTACATAGCTAAAAAAGTTCTGGAGTCAAGATTTGAAGCCAGACATTTTTGATCCAGAGTCATTGCTCTGAACCATCATTCCACGTTGACTTGCTTAACAGAAGAAATACAAGATAAAGAACAAATGGCAAAGTTTATTCACTAATAAAGATGAGTGGTAAAGATAATTGGCAATTTGTCACAAGCATTTAGCTTATAGAAGGCATTATGCCATTAGTTTGAGTTAAACATATATATGAAGGAAAAGTCTATTTATTTAAGGGTCACAAAGCTATAACCGGGATCCAAACCTTTCAAGTGGTGACTTATTCCATCTCCTCAGAAAGTATCTATGAAAAAAAATTCAAATAATTGCTTTATAAAGACCATAAACGACAGTAAATATCATCACTGCCTGACGAGTGCACTTGCTTAAATGTTCATTCTTTTTCATCAAGATTATGAAAACAGCCTGCTCCCTTAAACTCTGTATTTTCCGTTGATTCCTAGAGAAATAAAAGTGAAAAAAACAATATCATTATTGTTACCTTCCTCACTGACTAGTAATAAGCTAATGACTAATGAATAGCATGTAGTTAATATTTTCTCTAAATTAACTCGTGTACAAACAGGGTACAGATACATTTCAGATTAGTGCTCTGGCAGTCAGTGTTCTCGTGCATTTTTTATTATAGCCTGGTGTGCTAACATTAGACATCCCTAACACCTACCACCAGGAGGGAGGCCAGCAAATACTCTGAACTTCACAGAAGTACAAAATTTCTTATAGTAAAATAACTCTCTAGAGAGATTTAAAAAGAAATGTCCAAATCCTTAAAATAATTTGAGCGCAAACCAGGCTATATTTGTGCAGCTGTCATCTATATGCTATAAACAATGATATCATAACCTGTTTCCAGAGGGCCTCTGATTCTAAATTCTACCTCTGGGCTGACCTAGATTTCCTGAGAATACCTTCTGCCTGCTGCTTTGCCTTGCTGTTCCTTCCCAGAGTTTCAGAGCTATTTGTTCCCAGCGCTTGCCTACCTGCTTACATGGAATTTCCCTCCCAGTCCAATACTTTCCAGAGCACCAGATTGGAGGTACATGTGTTATCCACACTCTGTGCGCAGGGCTACAGTGAGCACTATTTTCATACTGGTAGTAACTGTTTGCCATTTAATTTTAAATCTACCTTCTGGCCTTCGAGGACCTGTCTAAATCTGTCTGCTACAAAGAACACCGTGCGTTATCACCCCTTCACAGCCTTCATCACAGTTTGGAGCTAGAGGCTACTGGATGTCGTAGTCTTTCAGCCCATCTCCTGAAACCCAGTCTTCCTTTCTTGTTTTCATTTTTTCAACTTATTTATCTATCAGAGCAGTGTTGTACAGGATGTGGTTTGTGAGAGATCCAAGCCCGGGGCTCCAATTAGAAAGGGTTGAATGAAACTAAAAGCCAGGATAACTGAAATTCATCTACCGTTAACATCTTAGGCTCCAAGTGTGTACGGTGTTGAATAGGTGAGAGGCCTGAAGGGGGGGAAACAAAAGAATATTTGTTTAATCGTCCTTAGTATGTAAGTTAGGCAAATTTAACAGCTCCCTGTGCCTGCTTCTCAAAGAAATTTGTGCATAGATCCTTCCTCATTACTAACATACTACAAATAAGGCTCACTCTGTTACACTTATCTCTTCTTATGAGGTTTATTATTTTTTAATCTTCTGAAATAAGAAAAATAATAGCGCTTATTGCATGATGCAACACCTTTAAATCAATGGGAAGCTTTTATAAATATGAACCCAAATGAGGTGTGTCTACCTGGGTGATTTTCAATTCTAATTTTCATACTGTACATTAATGTACATGGGCTAGGGTAAGATCTTTGCTTTTAATTATCCTTTGTGTGCCTGACTTTCATTTGCCTCCCTTCCTATATGTTAAAAATCAATGAAAAATATAAGTAATGTATATTAGTCAGGGTTTTTCAGAGAAATAGAACCATCAGAAGATATACCTCTATTTCATCTTTTTATGTGTGTGTGCGTGTGTGCGTGCACGCGCGAGTGCGCGCACGTGTATGGATACCAAAAAAGAGAGAAATAGAGATGATGATAGAGAGGTTGGGAGACAGAGAGAGAGACAGACAGACAGACAGAGAGGAATTTCTTTAAGAAATTGGCTTATGTGATTACAGAGGCTTGATAAATCAAAAATCTGCAGGGTAGACCAGCATCTGTAGATGCAGGGAAAAGTTGCAGTTGGAGTCCAAAGGCCATCTGCTGGCAGAATTTCTCCTTGCTGAGGGGAAGTCAGTCTTTGTTCTCGTAAAGTCTTCCACTGATAGAAGCAGCCCATCCACATTACAGAGGGTTATTTGCTTTACTGAAAGTAAATGCTAGTCTCATCCGAAAAATGCCTTCACAGAAACATCCAGAATCATGTTTGACTAGATATGTGGTCACTGTGGCCCAGCCAGGTCCACACAGAATTAACCATCGCAAGAACCATGGGCATTTTAAATAATAATAATAAGGAATAGAATACATTCATTTTTCAGGATTCTTAATTATAATGTTTATTAAAAGATATGGTATACTCAGTTTTCCCCTTAACTTCTAGCATTTTTCTCCTTATGGAAACATTTTTTGGTTACTTTATATTCTGGAATGGTTTCAGTTCAGTTCAACTAAATTAAATGCATGCCCACAAGCAATATAAGGTAAAGTCAGAGCTAATATTTTTCATTATTAAGAAGGGAGATGACATCTCTCTCTCTCCCCACATAATTTTCAACAATTTGCCAAATTGCAGAATGCATTGAAAATACTCTTAGATATTGCCAGAAATCCTTAATTTACCTAGACCTACTAATTCTAACTCACTCTTGATAAATTAAGCAATTTGATAACTCACTCTTGATAAATTAAGCATCCATTTCCTTGTGAGGTAGTTTTGAAACAGCCTATCCCTTGTTCATTTTCTTGAGAAGTAGTGTATGTTTTCTGTAGATTTTTACCATAACTTAATGAATTTATCGAGGAACTAAGTCTAAATACCTAAATATGGCATATGTTTTTTAAATGAAACTTTTTATTCTAAATCTCAGTTTAATATTTCTAGTAAAATGGTGAAGTTGAGATGATTATTTCTAAGGTTCCTTATGTCACCAATGCTCTATACTTCATCATCTTAAACATCAAAGTATTGATTATGCCAGAGAACATACTGTTAAGCCTGAGATACATGGTAATAATGGCTGTTGTTTGTTAAGGACATTAGGAAATGCTTTACATATATATCTGAAAATCTATTCAACAAATCTATGAAGTAGGTATTATTCCCTCTGTGCAGTTAAAGACACTAGAATAATATAAATTACCATTGTCATGCAGCTAACATTTTTCATGGTAACATCATAGTAGGTATCATTACCTGCCAAAGTTAATCCTATCTCTGAATTTATAAAAACTACAGTGGACTTATTTACTCTAACAATTTGAGGTCACATTGTTTAGATAAGCAGTGTTAGTGGGGTTGCCAGATAAAATAGAGGATGTCTGGTTAAATTTGAACTTAGGATAACAATGAATAATAATAATGTATGGGACATGCTTTTACTTAAAAATTATTGTCTGATGTTCAAATTTACTGGTCACCTTGTATTTTTTTGCCAAATCTGATCATCATTAATATGAGTTAAAAATTATATATGCTATGGTATCATAAGTATATACTCTGGAAACAAATCTTAAATCTCAGGAGACAAATTAACCAAGATTTTATTTTTCCTAGTTTTTACATACAGTGAGACTATGCAATCACCATTCTTTGAATAATTGGCATCCCATTGTGCTCATAACTCATACATGCCATTTGTTTCTTCCCTACCAACTTGTTTCAGTTTACTCCTCTCAGATTTTATGTGGAGTGACCTTAATATTTTAAATATTGTCCATCAAAGTGATTTCTCCTTTCTCTCCAGCTGCTAAACTGATCAATCATATTGTGTGAAAAAATATTTTCAACATTTCTCAAATAGATTAATTAACTGCTGAATATTTAGGTTTTGTTTTTTTAATAACATTTCAGTTTGGCATTTTTCCATATGCCTGATGTGGTCAGAAGGCTGATCTCTGAAGAACTGAGGAGTATTAGGACTGCTATTTATAAATAGATTGATGATTCTAAAATACTTAGCAATTAACTTTTATTTGAAAGTTCAGATTACTCAGAAGTCTCAGGAAGAAATTAAGCTATAAAATAAATGATTATTTTGAGCTCATTTATTCATTAACAGTAGAAAAAATATTTCTACAACAAGTTGAATATTCGTGTGTAATCAGTTCAAGTTTTAGTTTTGGTTGAGGCGCTTTGGAAAAGTGACAGTATTTGCTTGTATGGGACCCTTGGTTGGTAGAGTATCTTCTATAAGGAACTGCTCATTAGAGTATTTTAGTTTTATCCCAAACTATATATAATAGAACATCTATATTAGTTTTCTTTTATATTCAATCAATCATAACCATGTTCCTAAAGGTAGATTTAGATTTCCTTATAAATAAAAGGGAGCAGAAAGAAAAGTATTAGACAGTTCCTAGGATCTAAAAGCTAAAAACCAGAGTAAGCTTAAATATTATTCATGGAAAATATATATCATCTCAAGTTGAAAACAAAAATATCTAATCTATCCTACAAAATCCTTCCAGTACCAAAGCACATCTATTGGTTTAGCATTACTAATGGTTTTCCTGAATCAGAGATCCACATAACTCATATGCTCCTGGAAACCTTACCGTCACTTCCTTGGACAACACTTACAGACGCTCTTTTACACACGTTCAAATTGCCTAAGAAAACATCAAACTTATTTCAATAACCCCAAGATATACAGAAAACCCAAGATTATCACAAAGATACCGATCTCCTTTGGGCTTTACATGGACTTAGTCTCACACCCCTTTCCCAATTTAAAACTTTCCAATTTGAAGCTCACAATCTCTATCACCAAATCTCTTCTGTCAGTAATGTTGTTGCTCTGTTTCATTCACCTTCTTGCTTAAAGTTGTAACAACCTATCTCTCCTAGTCATGGCTGATTCCTCTTCAACCCTCCTGATTAGTAGGTTTTGTTTTGTTCTGTTTATGTTCCTACTCCCCAGGCTAACATTGTTTCTAGAGATGGATTGTATTTTCACCTTGGCCCTCATTGTCACTTCCTTATAATTATTTTCCACTCTACTCTTCATTTGAATTTCATAATTACAATGTCACCCATTGCTTTTTGCAGTCCTTTACAAACTACCACTTCGTTCCTCATTTCTTCAGCACTTTAGTTACTAACTTAGGGTTATTAAACTGTAAAAAAATAACAACAAACTTTTTGTTCTTGTAAAATTCTTTAACATTAATATTGTTTTGTTTTTTGGTGATTCTGATATCTTGGTAGAAGTTGCTTCTAATACCTATCTTTTCCACCTCACTTACTCTAGTTCTATAACTCCAAAAGATTTAAATACACCCATATATTTAACCCACTGATTTTACCTACTTCTCATTGATCCTTATTTCCCCGATGACCTCAATCCACTCTTTAGCTGGTTTAGATTGGAACAGTTATCTCTTTATTAACTCCTTTTATGCACTTTTATCTTTCTATTATACATGAATGAGAAAATCCTAACTCTCTATTTCATATCTTCATCTGAATAGATAAATATATGTATATAAATATAAAACTATATTGTCCAGTATCAATTTAAATTGACAAACACCAACATCAAGTTGGCCCTTGATATTGTTTAGCATAACTATGCTTTTACCCAGCTAGTTACTCTCCCAATCTCAGTGACTTTTTTTATACCTCCTGTCTCCTCAGACCTCATGCTCTCCTTATTTCTCACTTTCAAATAAATAAATAAATAAATAAATAAATAAATAAACAAACAAACAAACAAATAAATAAAAAGCTATCAAGAGAAAATACCTGCCACTCCTACCAATAAAACTATCAACTGTCCCAGACTTTACTTCCCATATTTTTCAAAGGATAAAGAGCCAGTGGCTGGTCATATGTAAGAATATACCCTCCTTTTGTGCACTGGATTCCCTTATTTCTCAGCTATTCATACTTTCCTCTTGTAATTATTCTTTCTTCTTTTTTTAATTTTTTTAAGCTTGTCTATTTATTTTGAGAGAGAGAGAGAGAGAGTGAGAGAGAGTGCATGTGAGCATGGGAGGGGCAAAAAGAGGGAGGAGAGAGACTCCTAAGCAGGCTCAGCACTGTCAGCTCAGAGCCCAGTGTGGGGCTGTATCCCACCAACAGTGAGAGCATGACCTGAGGTGAAATCAAGGGTCAGATTCCTAACTGACTGAGCCACCCAGTCTCCCCTATTACATTTTTAATAGATATTTGGTTACATAAATAGACAAATCAATTAATTTGTTATTAAAAAAAACAAAACAAAACCATTCTGCTGGACGCCTGGGTGGTTCAGTCAGTTATGTGTCTGACTTGATTTTGGCTCAGGTCATGATCTCACAATTTGTGGGACTGAGCACTGCATTGGGCTCTGCACCCCCAGCATGGAGCCTGCTTGAGATTCTCTCTCTCCCTGTCTCTTTGCCCCTCCCTCCCTTGCTCTCTTTCTTTCTCTCAAAATAAACTTTAAAAAAGAAAGAATTTGAGGCCATATTTTGATTTAGTAGAGCAGGTTGTGGTGACTGAATAGAAATACTTGGCAACACGATGTCAAATGTACCTTATAAATACTTTGGAGAAATAGGAATGAACCTTGTTTGACCTATTAAGTATTCTCAAAATGAGTAGCTCTTTAAAATAAAACAAGACATCAGTTCAATTGTGTTAGTTCCTGTGGTATATCAAGGAATTGCACTTAGATTTATATCACTAGAGCATAGAATGGACAAGGTGAATGATGATCTGGTTGAGGGAGAAGTGAGGCCAGTTCATGAATGGCTTCATAGCCTGTACTTGTACTTTGTTCTTTAATGTCAATACCCTCAGGAAATGGAATTCCAGATCATGACAAGTTGTGCAGGAACCAGTTTTATAGTGTCATTTTCCTAATCGGGCTAAATTAAACATCCATCACCATTTATGAAAATAAATAATGCATTTTAGTGCTTTTTGGTGCTATTACAGGTATTTTCCATTCCAATGCCAATGAATTTGAGAAAATCCTGTTTCTTATTATTTTATATAGCAAAACCACATATAACATGCTCATCAATTATTTTTATGAGAATAATTAAGCTTTCCATTACTATAATTAACAATACATACCATTCTTGGTAATGTGTTTTCATGATCATGGCTAGTTAAATATTAAATATATTTAAATTAAATAATTTAATGATTACTATTTTACCTACAGGTAAGCTCATTCACCTTAATATTTCAAAGCAGTATTACTGAAGAAATATTGAATTAATTGCCAATAACTTTAGTTTAAAAGGATGTAATAACAATAGGGTAATGGATACATGTATATACATATACGCATATATATATACATGTATATACATATATACATATACACATATATATACACACACATACACATACATATATATTTATATAATGGATATAAATATCCAGGTCATGATTGGGTCATGAACTCACGGTTTGTGGGTTTGTGCCTCCCGTTGGGCTCTGTGCTGACAGCTCAGAGCCTGGAACCTGCTTCGGATTTTGTGTCTCCCTCTCTCTCTGCCCTTCCCTCACTTGCTCTCTGTCTCCATCTCTCTCTCAAAAAATGAATAAACATTAAAAAACATTAAAAAAAAACAAGATATACAGTGTTAGTAGACAAGTATATGACACAATTTGGGAAGTGCAGTATGTAGGGCTACGTATAAAAGTGTGCAACTTGTTGATTTGATTGAAGTTGTCATACCAAGGAGAGAAAAGGAGGCAGCAATTCTTTTTTCCAAATCTCCTGTCCTGGGATGGGCTGCATCTACCTAGAGGAATTAGTGTGTTTTCTAAATTCACATAAAGTTGTTGTGTAGGCTGGTGGAAGTACCTATCAATATTTTAAAATTTTAATGCCATTAAACCTAGCACTTCTACTTATAGAAATGTATGCAACAGCATTCTTGTTACGTGTTATTTGTTAAAGAAATATTTATAATATAGAATATAAGCGACAATTGAATACCCTATCAACAGAGGAATAATTAAATAAGCTATGGTGTACACTTGTAATGTGTACTATTATATTGCTTTAAAAATAATTTGGGGCTCCTGGGTGGCTCAGTCAGTTGAGCGTCTGACTTCGGCTCAGGTCATGATCTCACGGCTCATGAGTTCGAGCCCCACATTGGGCTCTGTGCTAACAGCTCAGAGCCTGGAGCCTGCTTTATATTCTGGGTCTCCCTCTCTCTCTCTGCCCTCTCCTACTCATGCTGTTTCTCTCTGTCTGTCAAAAATAAATAAACATTAAAAAAAGTTTTTAAATAATAAGATAAATCCTAAAGTATTACTATTAGAAGATATTAATGAACAAACTGAGGGTTGATGGTGGGTGGGAGGGGTGGGTGATGGGTATTGAGGAGGGCACCTGTTGGAATGAGCACTGGGTGTTGTATGGAAACCAAGTTGACATTAAATTTCATATTTAAAAAAAATAAAATAAAATAATTACAAAAGATATTAATGACATTACCATTAAATGATACAGTTGTATACAAAATATTAAAAACCACAGTTTCACATACGTTTTACTATAGTCATCTGTACACAGAAATACATGTGATGTGTATATTTCTTCAGTTCTAAAGAATCCTCTATTCTGAGTTGTGCGATCTAAGGCATTTTTAGAAAACAATAATAGCACAGGTCACCAAACTATTGTTAGGTATATTAAAGTTCAAGTAAATTAGACATCTGCCTGTAGAGTTTTTTCTAATTTTTTTTTATTTTTTATGAAATTTATTGACAAATTGGTTTCCATACAACACCCAGTGCTCATCCCAAAAGGTGCCCTCCTCAATACCCATCACCCAACCTCCCCTCCCTCCCACCCTCCATCAACCCTCAGTTCTCGGTTTTTAACAGTCTCTTATGCTTTGGCTGTCTCCCACTCTAACCTCTTTTTTTTTTTTTTCCTTCCCATCCCCCATGGGTTCCTGGTAAGTTTCTCAGGATCCACATAAGAGTGAAACCATATGGTATCTGTCTTTCTCTGTATGGCTTATTTCACTTAGCATCACACTCTCCAGTTCCATCCACGTTGCTACAAAAGGCCATATTTCATTTTTTCTCATTGCCACGTAATATTCCATTGTGTATATAAACCACAATTTCTTTATCCATTCATCAGTTGATGGACATTTAGGCTCTTTCCATAATTTGGCTATTGTTGAGAGTGCTGCTATGAACATTGGGGTACAAGTGGCCCTATGCATCAGTGCTCCTGTATCCCTTGGATAAATTCCTAGCAGTGCTATTGCTGGGTCATAGGGTAGGTCTATTTTTAATTTTCTGAGGAACCTCCACACTGCTTTCCAGAGCGGCTGCACCAATTTGCATTCCCACCAACAGTGCAAGAGGGTTCCCGTTTCTCCACATCCTCTCCAGCATCTATAGTCTCCTGATTTGTTCATTTTGGCCACTCTGACTGGCGTGAGGTGATACCTGAGTGTGGTTTTGATTTGTATTTCCCTGATAAGGAGCGACGCTGAACATCTTTTCATGTGCCTGTTGGCCATCCGGATGTCTTCTTTAGAGAAGTGTCTATTCATGTTTTCTGCCCATTTCTTCACTGGGTTATTTGTTTTTTGGGTGTGGAGTTTGGTGAGCTCTTTATAGATTTTGGATACTAGCCCTTTGTCCGATATGTCATTTGCGAATATCTTTTCCCATTCCATTGGTTGCCTTTTAGTTTTGTTGGTTGTTTCCTTGGCTGTGCAGAAGCTTTTTATCTTCATAAGGTCCCAGTAATTCACTTTTGCTTTTAATTCCCTTGCCTTTGGGGATGTGTCGAGTAAGAGATTGCTACGGCTGAGGTCAGAGAGGTCTTTTCCTGCTTTCTCCTCTAAGGTTTTGATGGTTTCCTGTCTCACATTTAGGTCCTTTATCCATTTTGAGTTTATTTTTGTGAATGGTGTGAGAAAGTGGTCTAGTTTCAACCTTCTGCATGTTGCTGTCCAGTTCTCCCAGCACCATTTGTTAAAGAGGCTGTCTTTTTTCCATTGGATGTTCTTTCCTGCTTTGTCAAAGATGAGTTGGCCATACGTTTGTGGGTCTAGTTCTGGGGTTTCTATTCTATTCCATTGGTCTATGTGTCTGTTTTTGTGCCATTTCTTTTAATTTTTAACATGAAAAATAGATCATGATGAAAGAATATGTAATTTCTGTAATATTGGAAGCATACATAATAAAATACAAACTCAAATATTAAGAGTATTTACACTTGGATCATGAGAACAAATAGATATGAGGATTCTACTTCTACATTTTGATAAAATATAAATTGGTGATGTTTTCTGCATTAACCATGTGTAGGCTTTTAAATCATTTTATTTTAATCATTTCATTTTAAAATATTAATATTTAACATTTAATATGCCATTTAATAATTAATTTTAAGATCTATTTTAATTTAAATATTATTTTAATAATAAATAAAATGTTTAATAGTTAATAAATCATTTACATTTTAATATAATCTAATAAATCATAATATTTTAATAAAATAGTGCAGATTGCTTAATTGTGTAGGGAGATTTTAATACTTTTCAATCACCTTAGGACAGGTCATGAAAATAAAAATAATAATCAGGGTATTCTCAAATCTATAATAATTAAGTTTAAATTAATGTTTACAGATTAATATTAGTCCTTTATAACTTATTCAGAATTGAGTAAATAAAAATTTTTAGGGCCATTATGTGCTTAGCACTCTTTAAATCAATGCGATCCAATAGTGGATAAGATTTACACCCTTCTTCCATTCATGAAAGTTATTTTAGAAATATTTTGTGCATAATTACAAATGAAGGAGAATTTTATTTCAAGACTATTTGACGTATTACAGAAAGGTGCTATTAGGCAATCATGAAACCTGGAATGGTTTCCCGAGAGCAGCAGATTGTGAAATAAAATGCACAATAAATTTATAACCAGTGTAAAACTTAAAATATCTATCTAAAATATCTTCCTAAAAAGGAAATAAATAATGGATGTTGCAATAGTTTTCATAGAAAATAATAAAATGGGACTCCTACTAATTAAGGGGAATAAAGCTTAATTTGGAAGAAATCACTTACCATTAAATGACTCATTAAATAAGAAAACAATGAAGATAAGTTATTAAGTCAGAAAAATACAAATTATCATCCCCAGCAAATCCGGGGAAAAGTAGCAAAGAAAGAAAAGAAGAGAGAGAGAGAGAGAGAGAGAGAGAGAAAGAGAAAGTGGGGAGAGAGAGAACAGAGGGCAAGAATAGAAAGAAAAAAAAGAAGGGAGAAAGGAAGAAAAGAAAGAAGGATGGATTTTGGATACAGAAGGGAAATAATAGCATTTTAAAATAAATTGAAAGACTAAATTATTAAAATAACAAAATATTTCTAATACATCATGAAAATTGTAGTCTATCGTGTAGAAATAAGGTAGATCTATAACAAGAGATACAAGAGATATTTTAAATAAGAGAAAAACTCAGAAGAAATAAGGAGTTATGAAAACTATCACCAAAGATAAATGTTAAGTACCAGCCATATTTTGATGTACAATTCTCATTAAATAAATATCAGAGTTAAAACATAAATAAATACAGAGACCAATCAAGCTTGGAGAGAAAGGAAACAAAAATTTCAAATAAAGTGATTAATCTAGTCAATAGGCCAAGGTGAGTATCATATGAATATTTTTTAAAGATTAATAGGTCATTTGAAATAATGCAGTGTTTGCAATTGAAATTTTTGGAAATTAATGTAGTTTCCATAAATGATCTAAAACTGTCTCTAACCAATAGAGAACATCTTTTTTAATAGTGAGGAAATCACATTAAAGGAAATCACATTTTTAAGGAAATCACATTAAAACTTTAGTCAAGTAAAAAATAGTTGTTCTCACAATTATCACATGACTTTTTTTCTGGGAACTTATTCTAAAATGCAATCCATGAAATAATTTTATAACGTGTGTGTTTCTTGCACACACACAGGTACACACACACAGAGAGAAATGTGTGCCTGTGTGTGTATGTTTGTGAGGAAACAAAATTGTAATTTGTAATTGATTTTTTTAATTTTTTAAAAATAAATAAATGGTTATTTATTTATTTTGAGAGAGAGAACTTGAGCGCGAAAAGGGAAGGGGAAGAGAGAGGGAGAGAAAAAAATCCTAAGCAGGCTCTGAGCTGTCATCACAGGACCTGACACAGGGCTTGATCCTAGGAACCATGCAATCATAACCTGAGCTGAAATTAAGACTCAGTTGCTTAACTGATTAAACCACCCAGGCACCCCTGTAATTGATTTCATACTTATCCTAGAAACAGTTTGAGAGGAAAACAGTACATATTTTAAACCAATGAAGTATCTCCAGACAGTCCCTAGTTACTTTGTATCTGGAGAATGTTTTTAAAACTAAAATTGGAGTGAAGGAAACATATCTAATTTATTTCAGACATCAAAGATTCTTCAAGAACCATCATGATGTTCCTGTAGGGAGTAATTTTCCAATAATAATGATTAAGAAGTGACAACTTACTTTTTTTGGCTCTTTACCATTTAAACACAATGCTCCCCTCCATTTTAAGGTTTAGGAACTGAAGCTTAGAGAATAACTTGCTGAAGTCCATACAATTAGTAACACCAAAGTCAGTGCCCTATTCATTAAAGCATGTTTAGAAACTCAGTTACATCTATTTGGGGTCCTTAGATTTTAACATGCAATAATTCATGTAATGCTTGTACTAATGCTATAATAAGGTTTGTGTGTTATAAATTTATTACCTCTCTTACCCCAAACCACCACTTTTGAACTGTTCCTTGATAGTGGAGATGTTATGCAAATCTTTCTCCTTTGCCACCTCGCACTGTGCTAAGCATGTTAGTACAGGGTGGGAGAGACACGGAGGAAAAAGGGGCTTTCTCTTCCTGGTAGCTTTGTCTCACTTGCTGGATTTCTACAGTGTGCTTCCTTGGCTCCAGAGTTCGCACATTTCTCCATCTCTAGCATTTGGCTAAAGACAACGTGTAGTTTTCTTCCCTATGAGTTTCTTGAAAGGTGCAGCTTTCTCCAGCACCCAACATGAGCATAGTACATTTTCTCCAGCATTCAGCTGCAATCTGTCTTTGCTATCTGGTTCCTTCATACAGCAATATGAAGAGGCACCCATGAGCCAGCAAATCCCTCTGATATTTCCCTTGATATCTTTCCAGTGGAATGCCGTAGATAAGGCACTTTCCCATGGACTAACTCACGGCCCTACAGGTGAGTTTACAGTGAGGTTTTTGTTTGTTTGTTTGATTTTTAGAGGAGTTCACAACAAAGTTGAGAGGAAGGACAAAGATCTTTCCATATACTTTTGCCTCTATACATGCATAACCTCTGCCATTAACATCTTCCACCAGATTGGCACACTTGTTATCGTTGATGAACCTACACTGATACATCATAATCACCCGAAGTCCATACCTTACATTAGGATTCATTCACACTGTTGTAAATTCTGTGGGTTAGGACAAATGTATAATGGCATGTATCTATCATTGTATCATACAGAGTATTTTCACTGCTCCTCCCCTCCACTCCAAGGCAAACATTTATCTTCTAATATCTCCCCACAACTCCAGGAAAACATTTATCTTTTAATATCTCCATAATTTTGCCTTTTATAGAATGTCATATACTTGGAATCGCACAATATGTAGCCTTTTGAGATTGGCTTCTTTCACTTAGCAATATGCATTTATTAAGTTTCCTCTGTGTCTTTTCATGTCTTTATAGCTCTTTTTAGTGATGAATAATGTTCCATTCTGGATATACCATGGTTTATTTACTTATACATTCAACTATTGAAGGAAGGACGCGTTGTTGCTTCCAAGTTTTGGCAATTATGAATAGAGTGGCTATAAATATCCATGTGAAGGTTTTTGAATAGACATGTTTCCAAGTCTTTTGGGTAAATACCAAGGAACACATGGTAAGTAAGAGTTTGTTTAGTTTTCTAAAAAATTTCCAAATTGTCTTCCAAAGTGCCTGTACCATTTTACATTTTCACAAGCAATGTATAAATGTTCTTGTGGCTCCATACCCTCAGCAGTATTGGTCTTGTCAGTGTTCTGGGATTTAGTCATTGTAATATGTGGATAGTAGTATCTCTTGTTTTAATTTGCATTTCCTTGATGATATGGGATGTGGAGCATCTTTTTTTAGTGGGGGGGGGCGCGCATCTTTTCATATGCTATTTGCTATCTGTATATCTTCTTTGGTGAGGTGTCTGTTAAGCTCTTTATTCTATATCTTAATCGGATAGTTTGTTGTCTTGTTGAGTTTTTTTGTGTTCTTGGTGTATTTTGGATAACAGTACTTTATTTTATTTTATTTTTTAAATGTGTATTTATTTTGGAGATAGATCACAAGCAGGGCAGGGGAAGAGAGAGAGGGAGACACAGAATCTGAAGGAGGCTCTAGGCTCTGGGCTGTCAGCACATAGACCGATGCGGGGTTCGAACCCGCGAACCATGAAATCATGACCTGAGCCGACCAAATCAGACGCTTAACTGACTGAGCCACCCAGACGCCCCAGCAGTACTTTATTAGATGTGTCTTTTACAAATGTTCTCTCCTAGTCTGTGACAATATTCTCATTCTCTTTACATTGTCCATTATATAGAAGTTTTTAATGTAGTAAAGTCCAGCTTATCAATTATTTCTTGAAACATGCCTTTGATGTTGTGTCTAAAAAGTCATTATACCTAAGATCTAAATTTTATTCTATGTTATCTTCTGGGAGTTTTATAGTTTTTCATTTTACACTTAGGTCTATAATATTTTTTAACTTAATTTTTGTGAAGTGTGTAAAATCTATGTATTTTTTTTTTTTTTGGCATGGGAATGTCTAGTTGTTCCAGAACATTTATTTAAAAAGACTATTGTATTGTGTTTGCTCCTTTATCAAAGATCAGTTGACTGTACTGATGTGGGCCTATTTCTGGGCTCTCTATTCCATTCCATTCATCCAGTTGTCTTTTTTCCCCCAACACCATATTGTCTTGAATTCCGTAGCATTATAACAACAGCTGAAGTTGGGTAGTGTCACTCCTCCAACTTTGTTCTCCTCTTTCCATACTATTTTGGCTATTCTGGGTGTTTTTGCTTCTTCATATAAACTTTAGAATCAGTTTGTAAATATACATGAAATAATTTGCTGGGATTTAGATTGGGATTGCATTTAATCTTTAGATCAAGTTGGGAAGAACTGACATCTTGAAAATATTGTGTCTTCCTATTCATGAACACCGAATTATTTTTATTTTTATTTAATTTTTTTCTTTATTATTTTCTTTATTATTTTTTTCTTTTTATTTTTCTTTAATTTCATTAGGCAAAGTTTTGTAGTTTTCCTCATATAGATCTTATATGCGTTTTGTTAGATTTATACCTAAGTATTCATATTTTGGGTGCTAATGTATGTGGTATTGTGTTTTTAATTTCAAATACCAACTGTTTATTGCTGGTATGTAATAAAGCAACTTACTTTTGTATATTGACCTTATATTTTGTAACCTTGCAATAATTACTTATTAGTTCCATGAGGTTTTTTGTTAATTCTTTTGGGTTTTCTACATAAATGACCATGTCATCTGTGAACAAAGACAGTTTTATTTTTTTAATTAAAAAAATAAAGTTTATTTATTTATTTTGAAAGAGAGAAAGAGGTAGAGAGAGAGGAGAAAGAGAGAGAATCCCAAGCAGGCTCTTCACTGTCAGCACAGAGCCCAATGTGGGGCTCAATCCCACAAACTGTGAGATAATGACCTGAGCCAAAATCAAGAGTTGGGCATTAACCGACTGAACCATGCAGGTGCCCCAATGGTTTTATTTCTTTTTTCCTTATCTGTATAACTTTTATTTTATTTTTTCTCATATTGTGTTAGCTAGAACTTCCACTATTATGTTGAAAAAGAAATGGTGACGAGTGTCATCCTTTCCTTGTACCTTATAGGGAAAGCTTCAAATTTCTGATGATCAAGTATGATTTCAGCTACAGGTTTGTTTGTTTGTATGTTTGTTTGTTGTTTGAAGATATTCTTTATCATCTTGAGGAAGTTCCTCTATATTCCTAGTTTACTGAGAGTTTTTTTCATGAGTGGGTTTTGGATTTTGTCAAATGCTCTTTCTATAACTATTGATACGATCATGCGATTTTTCTTTTTTTAGTATATTGATGTCTGCGATTACATTAGTTGATTTTTTTGTATTGAACTGGTCTACATAAATGGGTTACATCCCACTTGGTCATGGTATAATTCCTTTTATGCATTGCTGGAATCAGTTTCCTTTTATTTTTTGATGATATTTGTGTCTATATTCATGAGGGATATTGGTCCACAGTTTCCTTGTAATGTCTGTCTGGTTTTGATATTATGGTAATGCTGGCCACAGATAATAAGTTAGGAAGCATTCCTTGTGCTTACATGCTCTGAAAGAGATTGTAGAGAATTGGCATAATTTGTAACTAAAATGCTTGACAGAATTTAGCAGTGAACCTGTTGGGGCCAAGAGTTTTCTGTTTTGGAAGGTTACTAATTATTGATTCAGTTTCCTAATAGATATAGGCCTGTCCAGATTCTCTATTTCTTCTTGTGTGAGTTTTTTTTTTTTTAATTTTTTTTTTAACGTTTATTTATTTTGAGACAGAGAAAGACAGAGCATGAACAGGGGAGGGGCAGAGAGAGGGGGAGACACAGAACCGGAAGCAGGCTCCAGGCTCTGAGCCATCAGCCCAGAGCCCGACGTGGGGCTCGAACTCACGGAATGTGAGATCGTGACCTGAGCTGAAGTCGGACGCTCAACCGACTGAGCCACCCAGGCGCCCCTCTTCTTGTGTGAGTTTTAACAGATTGTATCTTTCCAGGAATTGGACCATTTCTTCTAGGTTATCAAGTTTATGGGCATAAAGTCGTTCACAGTATTCATTTACTTTTTAATGCCAGACATCTTTTAGTGATGTCTCCTCTTTTATTTATGTTAGTAATTTGTGTCCCTTTTCTTTTATCTTAGTTAGCCTGACTAGAGGTTTATCAATTTAATTGATCTTTTCAAAGAACCAGTTTTTGTTTTGTTAATTTACAGTGAGTTTAAGACAAATCCCCTCCTGCTAACCTAAATGGAAGATTTCCAGTAGGCTTTCCCAGCAAGCCCTTCAATAATGTATGCATCATCCGAAGAGCCAGGGATGTGTCCCCTTCAGTGAGATCTGGATCCTAACTTTTTTGGAGTGAAGGATCTATTTTGGAGGCCTTTCTGTCTCAGCCTCATGGGCAGTGGCTACTCCCTGCATCTCCTATTGCTATATTCTTAAAAGTTTTCTTTAACTTTCATTAGCCAATTCATCATTACTTCCATTTCCTGTCAACTATTATTTAAACTTTTTGTGTTCAAAATGGCATCTCTCTCCTAATTGAAACCTAACTGATACAGAACTGGTCCTAGAAATAATGCCAGAATATAGACTTAGAAAATTAGGAAGTTGTTTTGTTTGAATTCTTAGTGCAATGCTGAGCTTCATGCCAGTGGAAAATGGGATGCTAGTAATTGTGACATGCAATAACGTCACTTTTTATCATCTGTGATTAATTGTAATGAAATATCAATTCAAGAACAGTTGGCTCTTGAACAAGATTTTGAACTGCACAGGTCCACTTATATGTGTTTTTTTTTTTTTTAATTTTTTTTTTCAATGTTTATTTATTTTTGGGACAGAGAGAGACAGAGCATGAACGGGGGAGGGGCAGAGAGAGAGGGAGACACAGAATCGGAAACAGGCTTCAGGCTCTGAGCCATCAGCCCAGAGCCTGACGCGGGGCTCGAACTCACGGACCGCGAGATCATGACCTGGCTGAAGTCGGACGCTTAACCGACTGCGCCACCCAGGCGCCCCTGTGGGTTTTTTTTAATAAATATGCATACAGTACTGTTAAATACATTTTCTCTTATGATTTTAACAATAACATTTTCTTTTGTCTAGCTTACTTTACTGTAATAATATAGAATATAATACATATAACTACAAAATATGCATTAATTGACTGTTTATGTTATTGATAAAGCTTCTAGTCAGCAGTACGTTATTAATAGTGAAGTTCTGGGGGAGCCATAAGCTATATACACATTTTTGATGGCATTAAGTGTTGGCACTCCTAACCCTCACATTGTCCAGGGGTTAACTGTACACTTTGGAAGCCCAACATAATGCTTGCACTTGACTTTTATGGTGGTAATATGAACATAAGGTGTGTAGTATGGGATGAATTCTCTCAAATGTACTAGAGTAATTACAGAAATAGAATTAAAAGACCAGGTCCATTAACTATCATGTTAGGTTATTGTCTGAGAAACCGAGAATTTTTGTGACAACTCAAAAACAGTCTCTTGTTTCTTTTGCCATAGGTCTAACATTGTCAAAAAAAACCCCACAAAATTTGAACATGCATGCCACTATTTTAAAACAACATTCAAATTTAGTCTTGTCAAATTTTCATGTCAAAGTTAAGCATTGGTTGCTTAGAAATGTGATCCTGAAACTTGGAATGGAGGCATCTAACTAGAAGGTGGTGGATAAACCACACAAAAAGTTATGAGCTCTTCACATCAGTGAAATTTCTAGGGATTCAGTTACCTGGGACATGTTAATATATGCCTTACAGGTGAAAGACAAGTTCTCACACCTTTCACACATTACTATAAAAAAAAAAAAAGAGGTACAATAAGCCATTTTGGATTTGAGTCCCTTGTAAAGCTTCCAGTTTAATAAAGGGACAAGAAAAAGAGAAGAATGCAGCAATAGAGGCTGCAGTGATAGTAGCTGTACCTATTGGGACTCATAATAATTTGGCACATATAATGATATTTAATTGCCATGGCAAATAGGAATCCCATATGGAGCCTCTGGCAAACATAAAATGGAGGGTCACAACACAGATCTTTAGCATTATTAACAAACCTATGCCTTCTTTTGCAGATAACTATTATTATTTTGAATTTTTTGCCTGCTACTGGGCCTTGGTAGATAACATAAATGTGAGATATCAGGTGACCATGCAGCTTGAACTCTCCTGCAATCTATTATTAAATGTAAATGTTATATAAGAAACCAAACTGAGGCAGATCTGAAAGGAACAAATATGTTGCATGAACATTAACTCAGACTCTTTTGACACTGATTCCTCTCCCATTACCTCTTCTTAAAATTCCATACTGCTATGGGCCCCCGAGGCATTCCTTGTGACTGGTTAATTGAGAAAGAAAACAAAACAAAACTCTAGTTTACAGATGCATCTCTGTAATATGCTGGTATTAAGCACTATAACCCTGAGTGCCCATGAGTGACACTGGTAAGGCAAATCATTCGAGTAGGCATAACTCTGAACAGTTGTACACTATATCTAGATTGGAATTGGCTAGAAGTAAAGATCTTTACTGCTTCCTCAACAAAAGCTCATGGTTTTGCTGTTTTATCAGGAACTGGAAGAGTGTTGGAAGATTAGGTGACAAAAAAGTCTGAGGAAAAGTCCTATGAATGGAATTGTTGGAAAAAATATAGACAGTAGTACAGAAAAAGTACAGTGAGGATATTTCTGTCCATGTGAATGCCTGCCAAGGGGCATACACTACAGAATAGGCTATAGGCTATTCAAGGGGACAAAATGAAGACAGTGGTCGTATGGGTAGGGATGGCAGCTACGCATAGACCCAACATCTTGGAATTTCACTTATCAATTTCACTTATATTCACTTATCAATACTGCCCTGGCTAACACTCCTCCTGAGTATGTAATCTGTCCAAGTACAGACCAACACTAAGCCAATATGGCTTTCTTATCTAGGCAGAACATACAGCCACCTTGTGGCAGGTTACTTACATTGCACCTCTTCAATTAAGGAACAGAGATTTGTCCTCACTGAAACAGACATGCATATTCTGGGTGTAGATTTGCCTTCTTTGCTGAGGATCACCATCTGTAGACTGCCATCACCATCTATGGACTCATAGAATGTTTATTCACAGCTAGATTATTCTGCACAGAATTGTTTATGATCAATGAATTAATTTCATAGAAAAGGAAATACACCCATTGGCCCATAATACTAATTTTTATTGCTACACTGCACATCACCCATAAATGTCTGGGCTAATTGAAAGGTAAAATGGCTTACTAAGATCTCATTTAGGTCATCATTTGGGAGAAAACACCCTAAGTGGATGTAGTTTGGTCTTACTTGGTGCAGTATATAAAACACATCGTCATATGAATCTGTCACTCAAAAGCAAGAATACTGGGCTGGGAATCAAGGTGTGGCAATGTGAATGGCTTCTCTCACTTTTATACACAATAATGCACGTGGAGAAATTTTATTTTCTGCTCAGGTAACCTTGAGATCTTCTGGTTTAGAAACTTAGTCATGAAGACTTAGTATTTTAACCAGCGACACTATAATGGTTTCACTGCTTTGGAAAAAGAAGTAGTCACCTGGATATTTCAGCTCCTTATGCCACTAAACCATTAGGCATAAAGGAGTTACACTGGAGTCATTGATTCTAATTACCAAGGGAAGATGGTGTTGCTACTGACCATTGGAGTCAAGGAATGCTCTGTTTGGATTCCACATGATTCTCTGGGGGCACCTGGTATTTCTGTGACCAACACTAAAGCTTAGCACAAAACTTTAAAACCAAAAAAAAAAAAAATAGCAAGAGGACTCAGGCCTTCAAGAATAAAGGGTTGGGTCACCCCACAAGGTGAAGAACACTGACCAGCTGAAGTTCTGTATGAGGATAGGGGAAATATAAAATGGATATTAGAAGAAGGAACTCACAGATACCTATTATAGCTTTCAGATTGTATGCAAAAATGAAGGCCATAGTTAACTATGCATTTTTCCCTCCTCCTTCCTTCCTTCCTTCCTCTCTCCCCCCTTTCTTTTTTTTCTTCCTTTCTTTCTTCCTTCTTTTCTTCCTTCCTTCCTTCCTTCCTTCCTTCCTTCCTTTCTGGCTTTCTCTCTCTCTCTCTCTCTCTCTCCCTCCCTCCCTCCCTCCCTCCCTCTCTGTAATTGCATGTGTTTCCTGCCCATTTTCTTGTTCACTCTCCTTCCTTTTTTATTTTAGATAATAAAAAAAATGAAAATGATCTTTTACTGTTCACAAAATAAATTTTGGTATTAGATACAACTTGGAGAGCAACTTTACACTCTTTATGTAATAGTATTCAGTGATACCATGATAGAACTTGAGGAATAATTAATATATCAATTAATTATATTAATATATCAATGATATTTTATATACATATAATATATCAATCATTAATATATCAGCGAGGTTGGGACCATGTGTCTCATTATGTTGGGGAGAGAACTTCCTTACTTTCATAAAGAATAACCATGTCTTGTTAGTTGGGAAAATATAGTAGTTTAATATTGTGTGGAAGTTCAAAGAAGTTCATAGAATTGTGCATGGAAGTGTGCCAGTTTCTGTTGCAATTGGCAAGCAACTATACCCAGGGGCCAGTGGTGGTTTTTCTAGCCGTTTTGCAGTGAACTGCCACAAGTGAAACCCCTCCCTGTGAATGACCTGTCCCAGCTTCCCCTTAGGTGACTTTACAGGGAGTTCTAATTTGAAACAGTTTCTGACAACCCCGAAACTCAGTTTTTCAGTACGTCCTGGTGAGGTGACTGAGTAAATTTGCCACCATCCAATAAGCCATGGCTATGCCCCGTCCAATAGCTTCTGAATTCCAACCCTGGTTGATGAAGGGGGAGTCTTTATATGGGAACTCTATCTCAACCCCAGACATAGTGGCTATTCCCTATATATGCCACTACTGTATTTTTATAGTTTTCTTTAACTATTATTAATTTCCCATTCCTCTAAATTTTTGTTAATAATTATATATATTAAACTTTCTCTGTTCAGATTATTGTGTAGTTTCTGTCTCCTCATGGAACCCTGATTCATAATATGTTAATTCTATTCTCATGAATAAAACTACGCCTCATTCATGGTATTATGCATATGTGTATGTATGTTTAATTTGTATTATGCGGTTTTATTGGAGGACTCAATTTAAAAGAAAACATTGACTGTTAGAGCATGAAATATGTTTTTTACTGTTTATTTTTGAGAGAGAGAGAGAGAGAGAGAGAGAGGGAGAGAGACAGAGCATGAGCAGGAGAGGGGCAGAGAGAGAGAGAGAGGGAGACACAGAATCCAAAACAGGATCCAGGCTCTGAACTGTCAGCACAGAGCTGGATGCAGGACTCAAACCCACACTGTGAGATCAGGACCAGAGCCGACTGAGCCACCCAGGCACCCAGAGCATGAAATATTTTAATTTTTTAATATATTATATACTATATAAAATATATTATATATATAATTTTATATTTTACATAATATATATATATTTGTATAATATATAATATATTAATAAATTATATATTATTTATATATAATAAAATAAAATATTAGGAGGTATCTAAAAAGAGAAAGAGCAAATAATGGCACAGGACATACAGAATATGTGCTCAAGTATTGTGTCATTGAAGAAAAGTACAGGACATTTTTAAAGGGCAGTTGCACAGATGTGTAAGTCATTAATTTCACAATCCTTTTTGTAGTCTAATTAGGTATTGTAGTTATTACTTTTTGTATCAATTCACTTTACCAAGTTTAAGCAGTTTGAGCACCTAAGCACCAGAAGGTGATAGTTGTCTCCCAATGTTATTTCTTCCCTTATTCCATAGTTATAGAATTCTCTGCATTTTAGTTACAGGGATTTTCTGTTGAGCTATTCTCAAGCTCCCTGATTCTTTCTTTGGTGTGTCCAGTCTACTGATGAGCCTATAAAAGGAATTCTTCATTTCTATAACAGTGTTTTTTGTTTCTAACATTTCCTTATGATTTGTAGAGAGTTTTCATTTTTCTACTTTGATTACCTGTCAGTTCCTGTATAGTATCTACTTTTTTGCTTTGGTTCTTTTAATATATTAATCACAGATATTTTATTTTTTTTAATTTTTTTCAGTGTTTATTTATTTTTGAGAGAGAGAGACAGAGCACAAGCAGGGGAGAGGCAGAGAGAGAGAGAGGGAGACACAGACTCTGAAGCAGGCTCCAGGCTCTGAGCTGTCAGCACAGAGCCTTACATGGGTCTTGAACCCACGAACCGTGAGATCATGACCGGAACTGAAGTCAGACGCTTAACCAACTGAGCCACCTAGGCGCCCCTATTAATCAAAGATATTTTAAATTTCTGTCTGAACATTTCAAGAGCTGTATTGTATTTGAATATGGTACTGATCCTTGCTTTGTCTCATTCTTCGATTGCGTTTTTTCTTTGCCTTTTAACTTTTTGTTCAGACCCAGCTATGATATATCAGGTAACAGGAAATGAGATAATAGTGTGAGGTTTTATATCAATATGTCTAGGAGTTAGTCTGTGCTTGTTGTAGCAAATGAACTCTCTGGCTGCCACAGAGGCTTCAAATTCCTCTAATGTCCTTGTTTTTTCTCTACATTTGACTTTGGCCTTCCATAAGAAGTGCTTCCTCAGATAGATGCTACACCGTGCCATTCTTTCAGCTGTAATCTACCTTTATTATACGGGAGCTGTTTTGGTAAAGTTGGTAAGAAGGGGGATGTTCTATAGTCTTATGAGTAAATCTCACTCTTTCTTTTAAATGTTTATTTAATTTTTGTTATTGATTCTTGAGAGAGTTAGAGAGACAGAGCATGAGCAGGGGAGGGACAGAGAGAGAGGGAGACACAGAATCCGAAGCAGGCTCCAGGCTCTGAGCCATCAGCACAGAGCCTGATGCCGGGCTTGAACTCATGAACCACGAGACATGACCTAAGCCTGAGTCCAACGCTCAACCGACTGAGCCACCCAGCTGCCCCAAATCTCACTCTTAATAGGCCGGTGTCACGGGGCTAAGTGTTTCTGAGTCCTCCTTCTCTTAGATGAGACAGGAGACAGGTGGGATAAGACTCCGGTAATGTCTTTTTCTTTGGAGAGAAGTTCTTTGGGATAGATAATTCTGTGAGCATATTTTGCAATGATTACTCTTTTTCTACTCCTGCTGGAGCCATAAGAAGACCTTTCTTGCCTCTTCACTATGAGAACCTGGTGGGGTTCCTAGAAGTGAAACCCACAAAATGTGGGGCCTCCTAAGACTGTGGCTCTTAGAGATTCACATTCACAAGCTAGCTCATGCTCAGACTCCAGCCATTTATCAAATTATCATTTAATTTTTCTTACTGATTTATGGTCCCAGTGGCCTCTGCTCCAGGTAAGCAGAGCTTGACTGTAATTTTCTGGATTTGCTTGTCTCTCCATATTTCAGGGTGTCAGTTTTTCCTGCAACCTTGATTTTCTGATGGGTTCAAGGAGTCATTTTCAGGGGTGCCTGGATAGCTCAGTTGGTTAAGTGTCCAATTTAGTTCAGGTCATGATCTCACAGTTCATGGGTTTGAACCCCACATCAGGCTGTGTACTGACAGCTCAGAACCTGGAACCGGCTTCAGATTCTGTGTCTCCCATTCTCTCTGCCCCTCCCTCACTTGTACTCTGTCTCTAGAAAATGAATAAATGTTTAAAATAAAAGAAGAGTCATTTTCAATTTGTTCAGATTTTTCTTGTATGAGGACGAGTGATGAGTTGCAAGTGCTTTACATGTTAGCGCTGGAACCAGAAGTCAAAGACCTTTGTTGAAATCCTAGAGTTATGGTTAGTTCTCCGTGTTAGGAGACAAAACCACCCAAGTTCTAGTCTTTTTTCTTCACTTAAAACTGTATAGCTTTTTATAAACCGTAAGCTTTACAATTGCATTTTCATTATTAAGGAAATTAATATAAAAATACTGATCAAAATATCTGGCAGTTTGAATCCTAGCCCTCTCTCTGTCTTGCTGATTGGAGCTTCAGCAGCATTTGAAAGGGCTGATAATAAGCCTGAGAATGACCCTGGAAAGGCCAAGGCCAAGCTGGTTTCCTGCTCACAGAGACTAGCTTACAGTTCTTGGTTGGCCATATTATGTTCATGGCACCTGAAATCTAGGACGACTAGCCACTGACATGTGGGCATGACTGCCGCTGTGTACCGTGCAGCCATCTTGAAGTACCTCACCACAGAGGCAGGTACCTCATCAAAAGACTTAAAGGAAAAGAGCATTACTCCTTGTCAGTTGCATCTTGCTCTCTGTGGAGAGGAAGATTGGACTCTGTCATCAAAGCTACAGTTGTTGCCATTCAGCACAACATAGGGAAAACAAGATAACAGAAGATGGTCTTTAGGATATGTGGATTCCTTATTATCTCCGGACTGTAAATAACCTCACAACTGCCCAGTGTTGGTGATTCCCAGGGATTGTATCTCTGTGGAAAACATAAGTTTTCCCTTTTGTAATTCTACTTGAACAAGTTTCATTAGCTTTCCAACCAATAAAAGTTTTGCATTTCAGTCTTAACCATTTTTAAGTGTTATTATGGCTTCGAAGAAGCCACTGATTCAGAACTATTTTTTTAAGTTTGTATTTTAATTATGATGCAGAAGTTATAGTAGCAAACATTTGGTTCTGTGCAGACATTATTTCTACTCTGGTGAATAAGCTCAATAGAGCTTATTCCTCACCCTACACCCCCACCTACAAAATCTTTGTCAGAGTTCTCATGGAGGCAATAGGAGAAATTAAAATGGAAGCACCTATAAGTGTAGAATTTTAGCAATCCATATATTTTTAGAAAAAGGTAATAGTCTCAGGGAAAGATGTACAACATTGTAATAAATATTTTTTAATATAACTTGTTGTCAAATTGGCTTACATACAACACCGAGGGCTCATAATAAATGTGAAATTATGTTAAAGGGACTAAGGTATTCTCAAAGTAAATAGAACAGTGTAGGCTCTGCTAAACAATGCATTTGTCACAATGTCTAAGTAACAGGTCGTGGATCACAGGCAGTATACCAAATTTAAACATGGTTCATTGCAAATACCATAACAGTGTCATAGGACATAAATAAATACTAAAATAGAAGGTGGAACATATACTTTTGCAAAAAGTGGATCTGTAATTCTCAATCTCAAAGTTACTCTCTGAATCACTCTCCAACACTTGTTCCTGTGGAATGAATTATTAAAGCTGGCCACAATTATTTCCCTAGTAAAGGAAAGAAAAATAGCAGCAATCTTTTGGTATTGTTGCATGTTTGCTTTTTTTTTTTAATCCCCAGTGTATAGATTATTGATATGATGGTAGTTAAATGACAGATGTTTGGGAGATATTTTGTATCTTTGAATTGTTTCTATTAGCTATATGATATCTCATTTCAATCAACCTATTATAATCATGGACTGTGATCACAATGATGAAAATTAGCAATACTCCTAAAAATGACAACTCCTACTGGTTATCTGATACTTAAACTGGAATCCAAATTTGTGCTTCCAACAGTATGGCAAAGAAGATGAGTATCCAAGATGAAGAGATGGTATAAAAATTGACTTTACTTAGGCTAGGTATGAATCATCTGAATGTCTCCAAACCAAGAGTTAGTAAACATTTTTTTTTTCTCTTAAGTGCCAAGTAATACACATTTTAGGCTTTGTGAGCCATTTAGTTTTGGGTACAACTCCTTAACTCTGATGTTGACAAAGACAATGTATAAATAAATGAACGTGTCTGTTTCAAAAAACTTCATGTATGTTTCTACTAAAAGTAGAGTTTCATATAGTTTTAATTTGCCAAAACATATTATCTCCCTTTTGAAGTGTTTTAACCATTAAAACATTAAAAGAAAATAATTCTTAGATTCTAGGTTGTGCTAATACAATACAGAAACCAACCCCTGGTCTAGGTTAAAAAAACATCCCTCTAGTGTTTTGTCAATGAATTATTTTATTTTCCACATCTTTCGATGTATAAAATATTATATTACATATTGGATTAAGAGAAATCTAGAGGTATGGGGTGTCTGAACATGTGATCTTCAATGTGTTTCTTCAGCATAAGGACCTATTCATCTATTCAGAAATTATTTTTGAAGCACTAACATGTGTCAAACACTTCTACTATTAACAGCTGTGAACAAAACAAATAAGTTGTTCTGCTCACCATGGAAATCAAGTTATAAAGGTAGGAAATATACAATATATAATATGTTGCCAGATGATAACTGTGAAGGGTTATAAAGCAAATTAAACAGTGTGATAAGTGTTAATAAGAGTTAATAAATACAGACATACCTCATTTTATTGCACTTTGCAGATATTGTGTTTTTGTTTTTGTTTTTTTTTACAAATTGAAAGTTTATGGCAACCCCACATAGAACGAGTCTATAGGCACCATTTTTCCAACAGCATTTGCTCACTTTGTGTCTCTGTGTTACATTTTGGTAATTCTCACAATATTTCAAACTTTTTCATTATTTTTATATTTGTTATGGTGAGCTGTGATCAGTGATCTTTTTGTTGTTACTCCTAAAATTATTTTTGGGACATCATGAACCACACCCGTATAAGACAGAGAACATAATTTATAAATATTGTGTATCTTTTTTTAAGATTTTTATTATTTTTAAGTAATCTCTACACCCAGCGTGGGGCTCGAACCCACAACCCTGCGCTCAAGAGTTTCATGCCCCACAGATTGAGACAGCCAGCCGCTGTGTTTTCTGATTGCTCCACTGACCAATTATTCCCCCATCTGAAGCCTGCCTATTACCTGAGACACAGCAATATTAAAATTAGGTCAATTAATAACCCAACAGTGGCTTCTAAGTGTTTAAATGAAAGGAAGAGTCTCATGGCTCTCACCTGAAATCAAGAGCTAGAAATGATTAAGCCTAGTGTGGAAAGCATGCTGAAACTCAAGACAGACTAAAAACTAGACCTCTTGCTCCAGTTACCTGAGTTCACCATGCAAAGGAAAAGTTCTTGAAGGATATTAAAAATGCTACTTCAGTAAACACACAAATGATAAGAAAGCAAAACAGCCTATTGCTGATATGGAGAAAGTTTGGTGTGGATAGAAGATCAAACCAACCACTATATTCCATTAAAACAAAGTCTAATCCAGAGCAAGACCCTAACTCTCTTCAATTCTGTGAAGGCGAAGAGAAGTAAAGAAACTGCAGAAGAAAAGTTGGCAGGCGGGAGAGGTTGATTCATGAGATTTAAGGAAAGAAGCCGTGTCCCTAACAGACAAGTGCAAAGTGAAGCAGCAGGTGCTGATGGAGGAGCTGCAACACGTGATCCAGAAGGTCTACCTGAGATCATTAACAAGGGTGGCTACTAGAAACAACAGATTTTCAACGTAGACAAAATAGCTTTCTGTTTGAAGATGTCCTCCAGGACTTTCATACCTATAGAGGAGAAATCTGGCTCCAAAGCTCCAAAGGACAGGCTGACTCTTGTTAGGGGCTAATGCAGCTGATGACTATAAGTGGAAGCTACTGCATATGTACCATTCTGAAAATCCTAGGGCTTTTAAGAATTATGCTAAATCTACTCTGCCTGCACTCTAAATGGAACAAAGCCTGGATGACCGCATGTCTGTTTACAACATAGTTTACTGAATATTTTAAGCCCACTGTTGAGACCTACTGCTCAGGAGGAAAAAATATTTCTTTCAAAATATTACTGGTGATTGACAATGCATTTGGTCACCCATGAGCTCTGATGGAGATATACAATGAGATTAATGTTGTATTCATGCTTGCTAACACAATATCTATTCTTATCAAGGAGTCATTTCTACTTTCACATCTTATTATTTGAGAAATAAATTCTGTAAAACTGTAGCTGCGATCCATGGTGGTTCCTCAAATGGATCTGGGCAAAGGAAATAAAAATCTTTCCAGAGAGGACTCACCATTCTAGATGCCATTAAGAAAATTTGTGATTCATGGGAAGATGTCAAAATAACATTAACAGGCCTTTGGAAGAAGTTAATTCCAAAACTCATGGCTGACTTTGAGGGGTTCAAGACTTTAGTGGAAGAAGTAACTGCAGAGGTGGTGGAAATAGCAAGAGAACCAGCGGAGGGGACTGAATTGCTTAAATCTCATGGTAAAACTTTCACAGATTAGGAGTTGCTTTTTATGGATGAGCAAAGAGTTTTTGTTTGTTTGTTTGTTTTTGCTTTTTGGTTTTCTTTATTTTTTAGAAAGTGGTTTCATGAGATGGAATCTACTCCTGACGAAGATGATATGAAGACTGTTGAAACAACAAGAAAGCATTTACCATATCACATAAACTTAGTTGATAAAGCCACTGCAGGATTTGGCAGGATTGACTCCAATTTTGAAAGAAGTTCTACTGTGGTATAATGCTATCAAACAGCATCACTTGCTACACAGAATTGTTTGTGAAAGGAAGAGTCAATCGATGCAGCAAACTTCACTGTTGTCTTAGCTTAAGAAATTGCCGTAGCCACCCCACCTTAGCTACCAGCACCCTCATCAGTCAGCAGCCATCAATATCAAGGCAAGACCTTCCACCTACAAAAAGATTACAACTTGCTGAAAGCTCAAATGATGATTAGCATTTTTAGCAAGAAAAGATTCTTGTAAATTAAGGTATGCACATTATTTTCTTAGACATAATGCTGTTGCACATTCAAAAGACTACAGGATAGTATAAACGTATCTTCATATGCACTGGGAATCCCAAAAATTCATTTGACTTGCTTTATTGTGATAGTCATTTTATTGCAGTGATCTGTAACCAAATCCACAGTATCTTGGAGGTATGCCTATGGTTTGTTAATCAAATGGATTGTTAAAGAAGGCTGTAAGGAGGTGGAAATTTGAGCAAAAATGAAAAAGAAAAGAGCAGGGAGTATGTCATGGGCTATTAGAAGAAAAGCATTTAAACAGAAACCTGCTGGTGGTTCTTGAAGAACAGCCACAAGGGTCTATGTAGCTGGAAATAACAAGTGAGAGATAAATGGTAGAAGACAAGGAAGGGGAATTATCAAGGGCTAGACTATGTAAAATATTTTAGGCCATATTGAGAACCTCGTATTTTATTGTCAGTAGGTTATGAAGCCATTGGGCATTTTTGAACAGAACAGTAATACTATGTCTGTTTAAAATGATGACTCTGGTTGTTCTCTGAAGGGGGTAAAATGCAGGGGTATCAGTTAGGAGGTTATTACTCTAATCTAGGTGAGAAATTAGAGTGGTTTGTGCTGCAGGATTAGTAGTGCAGATGATGAGCAGTAACTGGAAACAAACATTTTTCTTACGTTTCCCAAATTATTTTTGAAAAATTCCAAATGAACATATATGAAACTGTTAACCATGCATATCCTGCACATTGCTTTTAGCCTCTCTCTCTCACACACACATGATCTATATATATCTATAATCTATAATCTTTACATTTATTTAGTTAACATTCTAACCCAAAAGCTTGATCTCTTCTAGCCACAGGTTAGACATGCATATAAACGGACACCGGCATATATAAAGACTGGGTATTAAATGGAGGATAATATGTGAATGAAAATGCAGACAGCTGAAATCAATGAAACTCCTAAAAATGTATCATAAGTGCTAGAATTTCTATTTCTTAGTTCATGCTTTATGTGAGGTGGTTTTGTGGTAGGATCCCCTCCCTATGGAGAGGGAAAAAAAATCTCAAGGCAACCTGGCTATATGCATACTGGTCACACGTACCTGCCAATATCCCTCATGACCTTGTAACATTCGACCACTTAATCAGACTGCATGTTTGTGTATTACCATGTAGGGGAGACAAATAAATAAAAAATATATAAAAAACTATGCCATGTGGTGTTCGGGACTCAGTTCTTCGGGTACAAACCCAACTGAGCAGTGTCGGCACAAATAAATTTGCTTTCTGGAAAGAAAAGCCTCTGTGTCACGACTCTCCATGCGAGAATCCTGCTACAATTTGAACAGTGCCATATTTTAATTACCATTAATTTGAAAACATGTCATTCCATATGAGTCCAATCTACAAAAGGCTATTTAGTTTTGGCCTTAAATATACATTTCTTACCTTTGAATATTAAAAAAAAAGGTATACACCAAACCAAATCTATCAAAAATTCCCTTTACAAATAGAGCATTATTTAGAAATAAGGAGAGACTTAAAGGTTTACTATAAACACACATAAATATATCAAAGAACAGAAAAAATGTTTTTCATAAGGCAATATAGAAGACAGACAAAACTTGATAATGGCAATGTCACATCTTTGTGTGTCTCATCTCTTGAAAAATAAAAAAAGAAATTATCCATCAAACCAAAAATGTACCCAAATTTAATCACCTTTTACAAGAATACTTCTGTATTTCTAAGAAAGATTTTCCAAAGACATGCAAACTAATATCTGCAAATTAATGTTACATGGGTTTCTGATCTCCCGCTCTGTCTCTGTTACAAGATTATAAAAGCTTGTTTTCATAATCAATAAGGGATTATGCAGAGGATGAATTTAATCTGAGAACTGTAAGAGAGAACACAGTCTCTTATTTTTTAAGTTTACTTATTTTAAGAGAGAGGAGAGAAGGAGCAGAGAGAGGGAGAGAGAGAATCCCAAGCAGGCTCCTCACTGACAGTGCAGGGCTGGATCTTATGAACTGTGAGATCATGACCTGAGCCAAAATCAAGAGTTGGATGCTCAGCCGACTAAAGCAGCCAGGTATCCCGATAACACATTCTTTTTGAGTATGACTTTACCTCTAATAATTTGAAATTTCCTCAAAGATCTATATTTTCTTGGTATATTTTCAAATACTAGCAGAACACCAACGTGAATGTATAGGGACTTTTAGGAAAAAGAGAAAAAGAAACTCTGAAACATGCAACAAAGGGAATTGTGAATGGAAAACAGAGTGTGACCTGTTGCCTTGGCTCTAATGCCCCCCAAGGCTGCACTTTGAACAGCATTCTTCAGGGCCATTGAAAGTGCTCTGTTTAGAGTGGAACAAGTTTAAATCATTGGCACATAAAGTTTATTCTATAAGTGAATTTTCTGGTCACTAAGCAGATCACCTTTAAGACCAGTCTAAGCAGGTTGTTTTCCTCACGTGCAGCACACATTGGAAAATGTGAAATGTAATGAAGGCACGGTTAGAGTTTGTTTACTCACGTGAAAAAAGCAGAATTCACAACAGAATTGATTCTTCCTAATTGTTATCTGTTCTCTTCATTGACCATGTGTCAAATACAGAAACCTACCATTTTATTCCTAAAATCACCTCCTCTAGTATTTCTCTTCCTTGACTCTGCTGTGGAATTCTCTGTGTTCCCTTTCTATTCTTCAATAGTTATCATGCAAATGTACCCTAGTCCTGTCTGCTTTTTTGCCTAACCCCTAGGGTTCTACTGTGTGCTTTATTTTCAGGGATCTTAACAGAAAAGAAAAAAAAAAAGACAGTCAGTTAATTAGCTTAATAACTGTAAGTCCAAATCATGCCTGAGACTTGCTTAAATAATGACAAAAAAAAAATAGAAACATAACCTGTAAGAGTCATCCTACAGTTTAGAGTTTAGAGAGGAAGGCGGATATTAATCAGATAGCCATTCAAGTAAATGTAACATCACAAAGGTAGCTAGTTCCACGAGTGAATGATACTTGGTACCACACAAGCACCTATTAAGGTATCGATGTACTCAGGGAGGACAAAGAAGTGTTGTCTTTGTAAATGATTAGACTTGGGTATAGATATGAAGATGTTAATTGCATCTAGGCAAACCTAGAGGCGGAAGTAATCACGAGTACAGAATTTCTGTGGTTAGGGGGATCTGGAGTGAAAACAAAGATGAGGTTTGAGAAGTGAATAAATATAAACTCTTGTAGAGATTTTTGAGCTGTGTTTAAAGAAGTATATATATTTTCTGTCTTAAAATTAAATGGAAAGCCGTGAAAGTCTTTTAAGCAGAAAATACTATATGATCATATGTGTGTTTCAGAAATATCCCTCTAGCTGCAATGAGGATGAAAGCAGACAAGAACTGATTGGAAGCAGACAAGAACTAATACTATTTGACCACTTGGAAAACTGTGGAGTAGTCTCAGAAAAAGATGTTAGTATTGATCATTGGGTTACATGGTATTGAAATTATATTGACTTGTGGCTTTATTTTGCCTTCTTATACGATTTTAATATGTAGGCAATATTTGTATTCTCTTTATATGCATATTCTGTCTCCCAAACTATACATAATATAAAGTAAAAAGCAAAACATTTTATTTCATGGTTTATAAGTGAAGAGGGAGCCACAGACCTCCTTGTGTCAGAAGATAAGTCCGTTCTCACCATATGCACATCAATGTCAACCCAATCTACTTAAGATCCTGTCGGGACAGTTCTCATCAAGATTATCAAGTACTCACCTCTTGTGCATGTGCTCATCTTTCTCCAACTCTCACCTCTTTCCCGTTCTCCAGATTTTCCCAATGTGCTCTCTGGATCTCATACTCTGACACCAGTCTGTCACCTCCTATATCCTCAACCTCCTCTCTGAATTTTTTGAACTTCTTGTTTAACTGAAACCTTGGTTTCCCTTGACAAGCTCTCCTTCAGCTATGTGGGTTCCCTTGCTATTGGTCCCGACATTGGGGTAGATACCCTCTTTGTTTCTCCAGATAATTCTTTTTGCCTTTTCTCTAAAATCCATAGGGCTTGAAGAGCATAGAATCAAAATACCCTCAAGATTAACTATATTATAATCTTTGAGGTATTCAATACTGTGTAAGATAACTTTGCAACACTCTAGCCTCTTAAAAACTTGATCTCCTCTCTTTTGGTCTTACCTTCTATCTGCCCACTCCCTGGTTGTAATTTAGTCTTCTTTTCCTTTCTTTCTTTCTTTCTTTCTTTCTTTCTTTCTTTCTTTCTTTCTTTCTTTCTTTCTTCTTTCTCTTTCTTTCAAATGTTTGATTATTTTTGAGAGAGAGAGAGAGAGAGTGAGCATGAAGTGGGGAGGGACAGAGAAAGAGGAAGACACAGAATCTTTAGCAGGCTCCAAGCTGTGTGCTGTCAGCACAGAGCCCAAGGTGGAGCTCAAACCCACGAACCATGACATCATGACCTGAGCCAAAGTTGGACACTTAGCCAATGGAGCCACCCAGGCCCCACTCTCATTCGTTCTTGATATCAAATAATTTTCTTACCATACTACCAAAGTATTCCTACAAATTAGCAGTAATAGCAAATTCATTGGACAAAAATTAATGATTGCCTCATTGATTATCCCTTCCCAAACTCTCAACTGCCTCACATGAAATACCAACTTAGATGTTTGATGTGCATCTACCAAGAGAATCTGCTGAACCTCCAATTTTCAACACTTTATTAAATGTTTGCTTAGTTCTTTCAATTGGAAATGCAAAACCTTAGAGTCACTGACCCTTTCCTTCAATTCCTTGTATTTATTTTTACGAAAATAAATTTACTTAAGTCTTCCTATATGCTTGGTGAGGTATACAGGGAGCATAATAGTCAATTTTTTCTTCATCATGGGCATTATAATATTGTAAACTCTAACATATAAATTTCTAGGCTTTATAAGGGGATTGGCCACCTAGATTAATCATACCTAAATATCTGGGTGTTTTTTTTTTATTAAAGAGGTATTTATTTTTTGATATCTCAATATGTCCTAATATCATAAAAGCTTGGTTTATATATCTCATAGCAGTTAAGAGGATAGAATTTTAAATATATATATTGGGATGCCATAACCATACAGAAAAGCACACAAATTGTAGTGCACAGACAAATGCCTTATCAAAAATTAAAATATCCATCTAACCATCATCCTGGTAAAAAAAAGAGAAAATTGCCTGCATCCTAGAAGCCCCCTCATGCCCCTTCCAATAATAGTGACCTCACTTCCCCCAACTCTTTGACCGTTTTATTTTAAAATTTTATAGAAGACAGTCACACAGCAGATATTTCATTCATCCTTTCCAGCTATTGGAGCAATAATGCACCACAACAAGTTGCCCCAAGGACATGGCTTAAAACAATAATCATTTAACCTCACATACACATTGGTGTATTGGTTGAGGGTCAACTGGTAAAGACAACGTTTGACTACATGGCTTTTCTTCAAATATGTAGCTAGTTGATCTTGGCTTTTTACTGCATGTTGGGCTCACATATGCCAATGTGAATTCATTCTTATTGAAGCTGAAGGAGCAGCACTTACTATGGGACTCTCATTACTTGGCAATGGCAGAACTTCAATATGGCACACCCCACCACATAAGCACATTTCAACTTTTTCCTTGTGTCATGTTACTATTAGTCCTTTGATCAAATCATGTTACATGGTCAAATACAAACCTCAAAGATGGTGAAGTACTTTGTCTCTAGTGAGAATAATTACAAAGTTGTATGACAACAGGCATGAATATAGGGATGGGTAAATAATCACAGCCAATAATTCAATATATAAGACTTGCCTTTTTTATTACACTTACTCATGCCTCTCCCCACCATTAAAATATATTCCCCTTACCATGACCAACAAATATCTAACCCAGTCATGTCTTCAAACACAAAATTCTGGATTTCATGAGACAGATAAGGTTCAGACATGGGTTTTCTTAACACAGACACCTATAAAGTAAAAGAAAGTTGTCTGCCTATAAGTACAAATATCCAGATACAACGATTGAAAAAGGTCAGAATTACTACAATAAACTCTCTTATTCAAAAGGGAGAATGGAAGCCACAATGCATTTCTTGCTTCAAAACAATCTTGAAAACTTGAAATTTTGCCATGTACTCTAAATTAGACTCCAGTTCTGCTCTCATGGCTCCATACTCAAGTCTTTGATGGCTGGACTCCATAATCAACATAGTACTTTATTTTCTATTATTTTTCTTATTCTTTCCTATAAGACCACTGAGTAATGCACTTTTTAAAAATAAAACTCTCTTAATCTGCTTCTTTCCTGTACAAAGTTGTTGACCCAGAATTCTTATCGTCTCTTGAATAGTCTTCATCTCCTTAAGTACAGACGGCAGTATTGTTGTTGTTGCTGTTGTTGTTTGCCAGTACAGTTATGAACTTTGTATTCTTTCCGTGTATTTAATCTCAGCTAATGGCATATTCTACAGTCACATCCAGTTTATTTTTTAGACATAGTTGTCCTTCTAGACTCAAATATAGTTACTTTCAGTGCACTGGGTAACTCAAAGTCTGATAATGTTGTCTGTTGCTTTCCTTGATATTTTTAATCACTGACTTGATACCATGTGCACTTGAAGACTTGATTAAATGCCAAAGAAAGAAGGAAATTTGAGGCTTAATTAATTTTTTTGATATGAAATTTATTGCCAAATTGGTTTCCATACAACGCCCAGTGCTCATCCCAAAAGGTGCCCTCCTCAATACTCATCACCCACTCTCCCTCCCCCCCCAACCCTCCATCAACCCTCAGTTTGCTCTCAGTTTTAAGAGTCTCTTATGCTTTGGCTCTCTCCCTCTCTAACCTCATTTTGTTCTTCCCCTCCCCCATGAATTTCTGTTAAGTTTCTCAGGATCCATGTAAGAGTGAAAACATATGGTATCTGTCTTTCTTCCTATGACTTATTTCACTAGGCATAACACTCTCCAGTTCCATCCACATTGCTACAAAAGGCCATATTTATTTCTTTCTCATTGCCACGTAGTATTCCATTGTGTATATAAACCACAATTTCTTTATCCATTCGTCAGTTGATGGACATTTAGGCTCTTTCCATAATTTGGCTATTGTTGAGAGTGCTGCTATAAACATTGGGGTACTAGTGCCCCTATGCATCAGCACTCCTGTATCCCTTGGGTAAATTCCTAGCAGTGCTATTGCTGGGTCATAGGGTATGTCTATTTTTAATTTTTTGAGGAATTCCACACTGTTTTCCAGAGTGGCTGCACCAGTTTGCATTCCCACCAACAGTGCAAGAGGGTTCCCGTTTCTCCACATCCTCTCCAGCATCTATAGTCTCCTGATTTGTTCATTTTGGCCACTCTGACTGGCGTGAGGTGATATCTGAGTGTGGTTTTGATTTGTATTTCCCTGATGAGGAGCGACGTTGAACATCTTTTCATGTGCCTATTGGCCATCTGGATGTCTTCTTTAGAGAAATGTCTATTCATGTTTTCTGCCTATTTCTTCACTGGATTATTTGTTTTTCGGGTGTGGAGTTTGGTGAGCTCTTTATAGATTTTGGATACTAGCCCTTTGTCTGGGATGTCATTTGCAAGTATCTTTTCCCATTCCATTGGTTACCTTTTAGTTTTGTTGATTGTTTCCTTTGCTGTGCAGAAGCTTTTTATCTTCATGAGGTCCCAATAGTTCATTTTTGCTTTTAATTCCCTTGCCTTTGGGGATGTGTCAAGTAAGAAATTGCTGTGGCTTAGGTCAGAGAGGTTTTTCCCTGCTTTCTCCTCTAGGGTTTTGATGGTTTCCTGTCTTACAGTCAGGTCCTTTATCCATTTTGAGTTTGTTTTTGTGAGTGGTGTAAGAAAGTGGTCTAGCTTCATCCTTCTGCATGTTGCTGTCCAGTTATCCCAGCACCATTTGTTAAAGAGACTGTCTTTTTTCCATTGGATATTCTTTCCTGCTTTGTCAAAGATGAGTTGGCCATACTTTTGTGGGTCTAGTTCTGGGGTTTCTATTCTATTCCATTGGTCTATGTGTCTGTTTTTGTGCCAATACCATGCTGTCTTGATGATTACAGCTTTGTAGTAGAGGCTAAAGTTGGGATTGTGATGCCTCCTGCTTTGGTCGTCTTCTTCAAAATTACATTGGCTATTCGGGGCCTTTTGTGGTTCCATACAAATTTTAGAATTGCTTGTTCTAGCTTCAAGAAGAATGCTGGTGTGATTTTGATTGAGATTGCATTGAATGTGTAGATTGCTTTGGGTAGTATTGACATTTTAACAATATTTATTCTTCCAATCCATGAGCATGGAATGTTTTTCCATTTCTTTATATCTTCTTCAATTTCCTTCATAAACTTTCTACAGTTTTCAGCATACAGATCTTTTACATCTTTGGTTAGGTTTATTCCTACGTATTTTATGATTCTTGGTGCAATTGTGAATGGGATCAGTTTCTTTATTTGTCTTTCTGCTGCTTCATTATTAATGTATAAGAATGCAACTGATTTCTGTACATTGATTTTGTATCCTGCGACCTTGCTGAATTCATGTATCAGTTTTAGCAGACTTTTGGTGGAGTCTATCAGATTTTCCATGTATAATATCATGTCATCTGCAAAAAGTGAAAGCTTGACTTCATTTTTGCCAATTTTGATGCCTTTGATTTCCTTTTGTTGTCTGATTGCTAATGCTAGAACTTCCAACACTATGGTAAACAACAGCAGTGAGAGTGGACATCCCTATTGTGTTCCTGATCTCAGGGAGAAAGCTCTCAGTTTTTTCCCATTGAGGGTGATATTAGCTGTGGGCTTTTCATAAATGGCTTTTATGATGTTTAAGTATGTTCCTTCTATCCGACTGTCTCGAGAGTTTTATTAAGAAAGGTTGCTGGATTTTGTCAAATGCTTTTTCTGCATCAATTGACAGAATCATATGGTTCTAATCTTTTCTTTTATTAATGTGATGTATCACATTGATTAATTTGCGAATATTGAACCAGCCCTGCAGCCCAGGAATGAATCCCACTCGATCATGGTGAATAATTCATTTTATATGCTGTTGAATTCGATTTGCTAGTATCTTATTGAGAATTTTTGCATCCATATTCATCAGGAATATTGGCCTGTAGTTCTCTTTTTTTTACTGTGTCTCTGTCTGGTTTAGGAATCAAATACTGGCTTCATAGAATGAGTCTGGAAGTTTTCCTTCCCTTTCTATTTCTTGGAATAGCTTGAGAAGGATAGGTATTATCTCTGCTTTAAATGTCTGGTAGAATTCCCCTGGGAAGCCATCTGGTCCTGGACTCTTATTTGTTGAGAGATTTTTGATAACTGATTCAATTTCTTTGCTGGTTATGGGTCTGATCAAGCTTTCTGTTTCTTCCTGTTTGAGTTTTGGAAGGGTGTGGTGTTTAGGAATTTGTCCATTTCTTCCAGGTTGTCCAGTTTGTTGGCATATAATTTTTCATAGTATTGCCTGATAATTGCTTGTATCTCTGAGGGATTGGTTGTAATAATTCCATTTTCATTCATTATTGTATCTATTTGGGTCATCTCCCTTTTCTTTTTGAGAAGCCTGGCTAGAGGTTTATCAATTTTGTTTATGTTTTCAAAAAGGCAACTCTTGGTTTCATTGATCTGCTCTACAGTTTTTTTAGATTCTATATTGTTTATTTCTGCTCTGATCTTTATTATTTCTCTCCTTCTGCTGGGTTTGGGGTGTCTTTGCTGTTCTGCTTCTATTTCCTTTAGGTGTTCTGTTAGATTTTGCATTTAGGATTTTTCTTGTTTCTTGAGATAGGCCTGGATTACAATGTATTTTCCTCTCAGGACTGTCTTCGCTGCATCCCAAAGCACTTGGATTGTTGTGTTTTCAGTTTCATTTGTTTCCATATATTTTTTAATTTCTTCTCTAATTGCCTGGTTGACCCATTCATTCTTTAGTAAGGTGTTCTTTAACCTCCGTGCTTTTGGAGGTTTTCCAGAATTTTTTCTGTGGTTGATTTCAAGCTTCATAGCATTGTGGTCTGAAAGTATGCATGGTATGATCTCAATTCTTGTATACTTATGAAGGGCTGTTTTGTGACCCAGTATGTGATCTATCTTGGAGAATGTTCCATGTGCACACAAGAAGAAAGTATATTCTGTTGCTTTGGGATGCAGAGTTCTAAATATATCTGTCAAGTCCATCTGATCTAATGTATCATTCAGGACCCTTGTTTCTTTATTGATCCTTGTCTAGATGATCTATCCATTGTTGTAAGTGGAGTATTAAAGTCCCCTGCAATTACTACATTCTTATTGATAAGGTTGCTTATGTTTGTGACTAATTGTTTTATATATATGGGGGCTTCCGTATTCGGCACATAGACATTTATAATTGTTAGCTCTTCCTGATGGATAGACCCTGTAATTATTATATAATGCCCTTCTTCATCTCTTGTTACATCCTTTAATTTAAATTTTTTTTTCAACATTTATTTTATTTTTTGGGACAGAGAGAGACAGAGCATGAACGGGGGAGGGGCAGAGAGAGAGGGAGACACAGAATCGGAAACAGGCTCCAGGCTCCGAGCCATCAGCCCAGAGCCCGACGCGGGGCTCGAACTCCCGGACCGCGAGATCGTGACCTGGCTGAAGTCGGACGCTTAACCGACTGCGCCACCCAGGCGCCCCTACAGCTTTAATTTAAAGTCTAGTTTGTCTGATATAAGGATGGCTACTCCAGCTTTCTTTTGTGTTCCAGTAGCATGATAGATAGTTCTCCATCCCCTCACTTTCAACCTGAAGGTGTCCTCAGGTCTAAAATGAGTCTCTTGTGGACAGCAAATAGATGGGTCTTGTTTTTTATCCCTTATGATACCCTATGTCTTTTGTTTGGAGCATTTATTCCATTTACATTCAGTGTTATTATAGAAAGATATGGGTTTAGAGTCATTGTGATGTCTGTAGGTTTCATGCTTGTAGTGATGTCTCTGGTACTTTGTCTCACAAGATCCCCCTTAGGATCTCTTGTAGGGCTGGTTTAGTGGTGATGAATTCCTTCAGTTTTTGTTTGTTTGGGAAGACCTTTATCTCTCCTTCTATTCTAAATGACAGACTTGCTGGATAAAGGATTCTCGGCTGTATATTTTTTTCTGTTCATCACATTCAAGATGTCCTGCCATTCTTTTCTGGCCTGCCAAGTTTCAGTAGATAGATACATCACTAGTCTTATCTGTCTCCCTTTTATGTTAGAGCATGTTTATCCCTGGATGCTTTCAGAATTTTCTCTTTATCCTTGTATTTTGCCAGTTTCACTATGATATGTTGTGCAGAAGATCGATTCATGTTACGTCTGAAGGGAGTTATCTGTGCCTCTTGGAATTCAATGCTTTTTCCTTCCCCAGATCAGGGAAGTTCTCAGCTATTATTTCTTCAAGTACACCTTCAGCACCTTTCCCTCTCTCTTCCTCCTCTGGAATACCAATTATGCATAGATTATTTCTCTTTAGTGCATCACTTAGTTCTCTAATTTTCCCCTCATACTCTTGGATTTTTTTATCTCTCTTTTTCTCAGCTTCCTCTTTTTCTATAATTTTATCTTCTAGTTCACCTATTCTCTCCTCTGCCTCTTCAATCTGAGCTGTGGTTGCCTCTGTTTTATTTTGCAGCTTGTTTATAGCATTTTTAGCTCCTCCTGACTGTTTCTTAGTCCCTTCATCTCTCTAGCAATAGATTCTCTGCTGTCCTCTATATGTTTTTCAAGCCCAGTGATTAATTTTATAACTATTATTTTAAATTCATTTTCTGTTATATTGCTTAAATCATTTTTAATCAGTTCATTAGCTGTTGCTACTTCCTGGAGTTTCTTTTGAGGAGAATTCTTCCGTTTCATCATTTTTTATAGTCCCTGGAATGGCACGGAACTGCAGGGCTCTTCCCCTGTGCTGTCTGGAGTAACTTGTGTTAGTGGGCGAGGCCGCAGTCAGACCTGATGTCTGCCCCCAACCCATCACTTGGGCCACAGTCAGACTGGTGTGTACTTTATCTTCCCCTCCCCCAGGGCAGGACTCACTGTGGTTGGTGTGGCCCCTGTCTAGGCTACTTGCACACTGCCAGGCTTGTGGTGCTGCTTTGATGGGATATGGTGTATTAGCTGGGGTGGATCCGCAAGGTGCACAGGGGCAGGAGGGGCAGGCTTAGCTAGCTTTGCCATCGGTGGTCCATGAGTGAGGGGCTCTGCAGCATTGAGAGGGAGGCAGACCCATGGGAGGGATGGATCCACAGAAGCACAGCATTGGGTGTTTTCGTGGTGCAAGCAAGTTCAGTGACAGGAACTGGTTCCCTTTGGGATTTTGGCTGGGGGATGGGCGAGGGAGATGGTGCTTCCCAGCGCCTTTGTTCTCCGCCGAGCTGAGTTCTGTCCTCTGGGGCTCAACACCTCTCCCTCCTGTTGTCCTCTAGCCCTTGTGCTCTTTCAGCAGAGCTGTTGACTTATAACATTCCAGATGTCATGTCCTGCTGGCTCTCAGAACACACTCCTTCCGACCCCTCCGCTTTTGAAAGCCAGACTTGGGGGCTCTGCCTTGCCCGGCGTGCTGCCCCTCCACTGGCCCAGCTCCCTCCCACCAGTCCGTGTATCGCACACCTCCTCTCCCCATCTTCCTACCCTCTTCCGTGGGCCTCTTGTCTACACTTGGCTCTAGAGTATCCGTTCTCCTAGTCTTCTGGCAGTTTTATGGGTTATTTAGGCAGGTGTGGGTGGAATCTAAATGATCAGCAGGATGCGGTGAGCCCATCCTCCTACCCCACCATCTTCCTCCCCAAGCAAGCCCTGAGGCTTTATTTAAAGCAAAGTCTGGTATTACTTCCCTTAGTACTAGCAATATCAGATTCATTCATTCTTTTTTTCCATTGAGATAGTTTGAAGCTGAGTCTCAGGGCCTGTGATGGCCAATTTATTTCTAGTTATCATTACTTTTAGAATATATTTCTCCTTGGTCCCAACCAAACATGGTAACCAGGGCTCCTCACCTCTTAGATTCTGATCTCTAAGTATATTTTTCTTGCCCTGTCAGTGAAGAGTTCTGCTCAACTGTTCAGCCTCTTATTTATGTCTTCTTCAAGTCAGAGTAGTCCAAACCAGGACAGCTGTAGACTAAAAGGGACTCACTCCCAAATCAAGGTTTAAGTTTTATATTTCTTTTTCTGTAAGAATTTGAGCCAAAACGTTATGTAGTCATTAGCCCTCCAATGCCTTCAAACAGATTTTTTCTTTCTTTCTTTTTATTTAATCCAAGTCTTCTGGTCATTCCCTGTGGGTCATTTTGCCCATTACTGAAAGTGAATCATCTGTATTAATTTTAATGGTTGTATGACTATGAGAAATTAGTTAACTTTTAGAAGACTGAACTAGCTCATATTTAAAATATGAATACATATATCTCATGGTCATTATCAGATTCATAATGAGTAATACTGACCCACATGTTTTATGCCTGCCATGATATAAAGGTCCAATAATTTAGTAACTGTTATTATTGCTTTAATTTTAAGTAACTTGCCAGATTCTTTTCCAAACTTTATATTATATGAATTTTCAAACTTTTATTTATTTTTTAAGTGTATGGTATACATGTGAAAATATATTCCCCAAAATTAATTTCTCATATTATCATCTTACTTGATCTAGGAACATAAAGATAAATAAAGTAGTAGAAAATAAATCCAAGCTTGTTGGTTTGAACAATAGGAGGGATGGAGTGGCCCCTGAGGGAGATCGGGAAAATTGCAGTTAAAGGAGGTGTGGTGCCAAACTCTAGGATATCTCTGACTCTGGATATTCATGTGATATGTAAACTTCTCCTATGTCAGGAAGGGCTGGTTATGTAGCTAATAGGATATTGTGTGATTTCCAAGCTGGTTCATAAAAAACATTATGGACATCTGTCTGCTTCCTCCAGAAGCACTCACTCTGCAGTGAGACAACTCCCATGTCATGAGGGAACACATGAAGCAGTACATGTGGGGAACTACTGAGGCCATAAGACATGAGAGAACTTTGCAAGATGTGTGAGTGAGCCTTTTCAAAAATGGATTTTCCAGCTCTAGGAAAGCCTTCAGATGAATGCAGCCCCAAGTGAGAGCTTGACTATAAACTCATGAGAAAACCTATACTAGAAATAATAGGCTGAGCCTTCCTGTATGAGACAATACATGTCTATTGTTTGAAGCTACTAAGTCTTGGGGGTAATTTCTTTTGCATCATTGAATAACTAAAATGTAAGGGTTCAGGGAAACGAAAAAACAAAACAAGAGTTTGGCTTTGGACAATGCAGCAGATGTGTGTGGTCCAACTCTGCCTGACCCAGTTTATTTCATAGCAGCTAGAGTGAACACTTGTGTAGATTGCCAATGCCCATCGACTGATGTATCAGAACATCTCTCTGCTTTTCAGTGCCTTTCCTAGTGTCTCAGAAATCTACTTAACCAGATGTAGGCATAACTCCAGAGGACAAGGGTGGCAAAAACCAAGATTTTTCTTCAAACCATGTTTTCAAATGTATAGAAATTAAATATATATGTATTTTAAATAAATTAATATATATACATATATTGTATATATGTATATGTATATATATGTATATGTATATATGTATATATATATGTATATGTATATGTATATGTATATGTATATGTATATGTATATGTATACATATGTATATATATATTTTTTTCTTTTTTTTTTCAACGTTTATTTACTTTTGGGACAGAGAGAGACAGAGCATGAACGGGGGAGGGGCAGAGAGAGAGGGAGACACAGAATCGGAAACAGGCTCCAGGCTCTGAGCCATCAGCCCAGAGCCTGACGCGGGGCTTGAACTCACGGACCGCGAGATCGTGACCTGGCTATAGTCGGACACTTAACCGACTGCGCCACCCAGGCGCCCCTATATATATATATTTTTTTAAGTGCTCAGTAGATACCTAGGTTATAATGGTGATATAATGTTGGATATAATGTCTAGAACTCAAAAGAGAGGTCTGGGCTACAGACATAAATTTGATAGTTGTCAGAAAATATATTAAGCCATAAGACTGGATGATCTCCCAAAGGAGTAACTATAGAATGAGAAGAGCATGAGAAGTGAATTATGAGGCACTCCTGCAATGTAGATTTTTCCATTTTTGCTTCTAAATTAAATAGAAGCTCTCAAAAACGTATCTATTCTGCATTTTCAAATATTTTTTTCATTATAGTACTGCATAAACTATGTGTGAATATGCATTATTCAGGATTCTCCAAAGAAACGGAACCAATGGGATGTACTGGTATACATAAAATATTTAAAAAATTTTTTTAACATTTATTTATTTTTGAGACAGAGAGAGACAGAGCATGAATGGGGGGAGGGTCAGAGAGAGAGGGAGACACAGAATCTGAAACAGGCTCCAAGCTCTGAGCAGTCAACACAGAGCCTGACATGGAGCTCAAACTCACGGACTGTGAGATCATGACCTGAGCTGAAGTCAGACACTTAACCAGCTGAGCCACCCAGGCGCCCCAAAATATATTTTATATATATACATATATTATATATATATGTATATACACACACACACATATATACACACACACATATATATACACATACATATATATTATATATTATATATATATAATATATATTATATATGTGCATGTATGTGTGTATGTTATATATATATATATACACATATATATACATATATATATATATATATATATATATATATATATGTATATGCTTTTCTTCCAGTAATGGACAAAGAATCTTGCAGGGTATGACCAGAAAATTTGGATTAAATTAAAAAAGAAAAAAAATCTGTTCAAGGGCATTGGAGAGTTAATGATAAGGTAAAGAATTATTGGTGGGCACCTGGGTGGCTCAGTCAGTTAAGTGTCCGACTTCGGCTCAGGTCATGATCTCATGGTTTGTGAGTTTGAGCCCCACGTTGGGTTCTGTGCTGACAGCTCAGAGCCTGGAGCCTGCTTTGGTTTCTGTGTTTCTCTCTCTCTGCCCCTCCCCTACTTGTGCTGTATCTCTTCCTGTCTCTCAAAATGAATAAATGTTAAAAAATAAAAATTAAAAGGAAACAATTACTGGGCCAAAGCCTGAAGAGCAAAGAGACCCAAAATTATGAACCTGCATTTTGGGACCATTTTACTGTATAGATGTCTGATGAGGCCTCTTCTTTCTTCCACTCTGAGAACTGAGAATTCCAGCCACCACCATCAGCACATTTTTTCATTTGATTGATCCTACATTTCACTGAAATTGGTTTCAGAATTGAATCTCCATTTACCACTACCAATAATATATCTACTAAAAAGACTTCAGAATTTCTTTGCACTTTGTTCCTAATCCACACAGCCAGGACAGCTGTAGAGTAAAAGGGACTCAGAGTATATAATCAATTAATATACATGTGTTCCTTAGCTATCTGCATGAGTTCTTTTTTTCTTTTCTTATTTTCTTTTCTTCTTCCTTTCTTCCCTTCCTCCTTTTCCTTCTTTGTGGTTAGAGTATTCATTTGAAATATATTTAGGGTCATTTGTTTTAGTTTGCTTTAAGTTTGAATTGTTTCCACTCTTTCCCAATATTACTGTTTTAGTTTATTTTTATACACAGTATTAACATACTTTTAAAGTGAAAATTGTATAAAAAAGTTTATCTTGTCACTCCCTTTTGTGTCCCTTTACCCCACACATACCCTATCCTTTGTATATAAACTTCATAATTTTATGATTTGTCCCAGTGTTTCTTTTCATAATGATAAACAGATATAGGTGTATTTTCTCATTTTCACTTCTTTCTTACAGAAAAAGATAGGGTACTATAGATCTTCTTTTATACTTTTTTTCTCCCTAAATAAAATCACCTGAAAATTACTCCAAAATTACTCCAGTTTCACATAGGTCTTTCTAATAATTTTCATCAAGCTGTATAAAATGCACTTCAATCACTAAAATTCACCTCTTTTATGTCATTTTTATTGGCTATCCAATAGTCATTTGAAACTTTCCAATTTAATGTCTCCACCTGAGATGATCTTTTTGTTTCAAAAATAACCTCCAAGGGCAAATTCAATTTTCATTTGATATGTTTGTGAATATTCAGGCTGTCAAATAATTACTCTTTTTCTTCACTACTGTACATTTAATTGTCATCAAAGTCATGCATTTTATTCTTTGAAATATTTTTATTTTTGGAATACTTTCTTCATCATATTGCTACCATCCCAGACCTCAAATTTCCATCTTGAATTGTTTTCCTTGATAATCTCATTGTCTTTGAGATTCCCCTTCCATTATAGTCTAATTTACATTTGCATATCAAATCTAAGGTTTCTAAAATATCACTTTCCTAACACTCACTGTGTTCACAACCTACAAAAGCTCTCCACTATTTATTTCAATATGTTAAACTACTGCTCCCAGGATGCTAACAGTCTTAGTATTTGGCTCTTTCCTAATTACGACAACTATTGTTCTTAACATCTCATACCTTGATCACATATTATGTGTTTGCTTTGGCCTCTCTGCATTTGATTAAACTGTTCCTTTAAACTGGACCGTTCTTGTCATCTGATGATCTGTGTCACATTTCATCATTCTCCTGCAACTGCTCTTGACCTCAAAATCCCCAAGGTATCATGTAATTGCATGAAAGTATTATGTTCATCTCTAAAGCTTTGTAAGATGGACTATATGAAATGTTACTTGTTTTTCATATATGTCACAAAACAAAGCAGAATTATTGACATTTATGAAATACTTCCTGAATATTTAAAAAATCCTTTAAAAGTACTTTGAGTTTTAGAATGTATATTTCATTATAAAATTTTAAATTTATTTTACTTATGTATTTTATTTATATTATTTGATTAATAAAACATTATTGATAGTAAAGTCATTTTGGCCTTTTCAGGCAACTTTTATCTTTATAAGATTAATAAGATTTTATCTTTATAAGATTTTATCTTATAAATTGTACTAAATTAATAATTTGTGTTATTTATATGAGATTATTTTTCAAGACTGATATGCTTTTTCATATTTATTTAGTCAAAGATATGTTAAATATTAGAAATAAGAAACAAGAAAGTATACACTGAAACATTCTATCTCTGTTCTTAAAATAGCTGGCTGTCCTGCTGTACATATTATATTTTAAAATATTTATTTATTGCAGCTTGTTTTCCTTATGCTCAGGAACCGTGCTCCTTAGAGTCACTATAAAAGTGTTTATGTTAACTATTGAACTAATAGGAACTGAAGTCTTCATCAATGATATAAATTTAATATTCTTGTTGCATAGCTGTCTGTACACTCTTCTCCAGTAAACATTAGTGATTTGTTTGAATTCACTTCTTCTAGTTTCACTTATAATAATGTTATTATTGTGAAAAAATATCTGTTTTAATTTAAACAAGAGACAAAGAGTCTTAAATACTATTTCTTCTATTGCATGGTATATTTTTAATATCTTGATTTATTTACCCCACTAGTGTTATTAACAATAGACCTGAGATTACCAACAAGTACATATAGGCTTTGTTGCATCCTAAAAAATCTAAGGATGTTTAAAATAAATGCCAAATGATTGATCAAGTTGAGAAATAATGGAGTTCAGTATGGTTTGGAGTCACAAGCAAAGAATTATAGAGAATAGGACAAACTTAAGCTGAATTTGGAAGGAAGATTAATATTTAAGTAACTAGAGAGGAATGATTATGGCATTTCCAGTGAGTCAAATCAGAGTAGGTCACTTTGGGAAAACCAGAAGAAAAAAGTTCAGAGTCTGAAAAACAGATTTTTATCCATTAATGCCAAGTGCAGGAGTCTGAGTCCCAATCCAAGCTTTCAAATCTGTGTTTCAGATTCATAAGAGTAATTCAAATAATTAATATGTATATATGATTAACAGTGAATTTTAGTGGCAATAAACCAATTATGAATCAGTTGAAATACTTGTGAAATGTGGAATTTCTGAATTAGGGTATGTGCTAAATTCTCATTGCAGTTGCAACCAGACTCCATCTTTAGCTTTTGCACTTACAGCAGAAGCACAATCTTACTGCATTTGTAAAAGAATATTAATCAAAACTCCTTTTCTTTCAGTGCAGTTATTTGTATCAGATGAACAGTGAGACCTTAGTTCTATTACTTTAAAAAGGTCTTGACCACCAGATAAAATCCATTACAGAAAATTCCACTTGTACTGGATACATGTTGCCTCTTCAAGACTGGCAAAGTGCAATAAATCTAAAATTCTCAATGCAGTAATTACAACTTCAGAGAAATTCTCAGATTGGATAAAGTAACAAAAGTAACTTCTTATCATTTCTGAACTTTGAACAAAGGACAAAAAGTTAATTGACTAAAATGATAGAGTTTACCTTCAAAATGAAAGCACATTAACCTATAAAGTCAGTCTGTCTCATTGAAAATAAATTATTTTACCTCTGTATTTTTACTGTAGAAATCCCTTGTGGGAAAGAAACATCATTAAACCATAAATTGTGAGATTTAGCAAAATTCATCAATAATGGTTAAATAAATTCACTTTCATGGCATCCACCCAAATATATCAGGCACAGAAACATGTATTATTAGCTTACAACTGTTGGGACATCATTAGAAGCATACACTCATATTTCTTTTTATGATCAACTCCAATTAGGGGAGCACAGAAATATAAGACAATGTGCAGATAAGCAGTGATGGAACATAGGTCGAGAAATTATAGTTAACTCAAAAAAGTATAGTGAAAAAAAATTGTTTTCCAAGTACATTGGGCTTCCATCATTTCTGTCACTCCTTAGCTCTTAGTGAACACCTTTTACTTTGTAAAGTGCTAAACAAATGTAAGTTATTTTTTTTAGCTCCACACAGGTATGAAACAAGTTGAATAAATATAGACAATAGAGTTACAAACTTCTTTGGTTTAATATACAAGTAAAAATTTGGCTGCCTACAAATGTTTACAGTAGAAACAAATAAAATAATTCCTACTGGAAGTGAAACGAACTTGTCAACTGTTCAGTTTTGAGTAATTCTTGGATAGGAGAGAAAAAAAGCTGCAAACACAACAGCAGTCCTCTAACTTTTCATGAATAGCTTTCCATCTCCATTGACCTCAGTGAGAGTGTGAAAAAGTTAGTGACCAAGTTGGTTCATTTTCTTTATTGTACTGATGAGGCAGTTGAGACTCTAGAGAATATTTGGGCTTCCAGCCTCCAGTCTGTACTAAAGAAGTTTGGAAGTCAGAACCCTGTTCTAACGAGTAAAAACCTGAGCAAACTGAAAAATCAACCACTCTTCTCAGATCCTTAAGAGAAGTGAGGTCATAGGGCAAACTCTGTCCCCAAAATTGGAGTGAAAGCAGAGAATCATAGCTTATGGGAGCAGAGACTCACAAACTGCCTTCTTGGTGGGAACCACTGCTGGAGTGGAGAGACCTGAACCACAACTGAATGGAAGGAGTCTCAATGTGGGCAAGTCCAAGAGCTAAAAATTCCTACATGACCCAGTTATAGTGTTTTACCTCCATGAGCTTAACAGAGTCTTTGTTTCTGGCAGGTGGAGGGGAAAAAGAACCACTTAGAAATAACACCATAGCACATTGTTCTAACAAAGGCTGCCATCAGGAGAAGCTAATTAACCACAACCTATCTGCTGGGGGTTTATCAGAACCTGACCCATGTAAAGAAAGGGAAATACCCGACTCTAGTTGGATCTAGCCATCTACAAGGCCATCTGATCCTACCTAAAGGAGTAGGGGGAGGAACAGAGAAAAACTGTGATGTTCACAATCCAAGGCACAGACTCACTAAAAGAATGACACCTACTCTTAGGACTACAGAATGTGTCCCTTCCCCATACCTCACTTCCGTGTTACCAAAGATCTATTTGTAGCAGTTCCTTATACCAGTAATCATGTTCAGCTATAAAGAAAAAAAATATTACAAGACATGCTAAAAGGCAAAAAACACAGTTGTAAGGGACACAGCAAGCATCAGGAGCAGACTCAGATATGGCAGGGATGTTGGACTTAACCACACCAGGAATTTAAAATAATTATGATTAACAAATATGTGAAGTGCTCTAATGGATAAACCACATTGCATAAAAGACAAGATGAGTAATGTGAGCGGAGAGATGAAAATTCTAAGAAAGAACTAAAAAGAAATGGTAGAGGAAATAAAAAATACTGCAACAGAAGAGACTGTCTTTGATGGCTTATTAGTAGGTTGCACATGGCTAAGGAGGAATTCTCTGAGGAGCATCTGGGTGGCTCAGTAGGTTAGGCAACTGACTCTTGATTTCAGCTCAGGTCATGACCTCATAGTCATGAGATTGAGTCCCATGTTGGCTCCGTACTGCACATGGAGACTGCTTAAGACTTGCTCTCTCCCTCTCCCTCTCCCTGCACATGCACATTCTCTCTTTCTCTGTCTCTCGAGAGAAAGAAAGAAAGAAAGAAAGAAAGAAAGAAAGAAAGAAAGAAAGAACTCTCGGAGCTTGATGATAAATCAGTAGAAGCCTCCCAAAACTAAAAGTAGTCAGAAAAAATGACTGAAAAAAAAAAGTAGAAATCTAAGAACTGTGGCACTGCTACCCAAAGTGTAATATAAGAGTAATGGGAATACTAGGAAACTTAGGCCTTTTAACTCCAGTTCTGGTTTTTAATTCTGCGCCATGCGCCTGCAACACAGAGATCTACTTCCCAATTGCCTAGTTGGTTCAAATTGCTGGCTGCTCATAAACTGCTCTTGGATTGATTGTCTCCTTACAAATGCCTTTGTTCTCACTTCACTAATACACATCTATCCACAATCAAAAGAACATGACACTAATAAAACTTTGCAGAGTACCAAATAACTACATTAAAAGACAGTTAATAGGTTAGCAAACTCCACCCCTTCTCTCTGTGTATGTGGTAATTTTTTCTAAAGCACACAAGTAGAAACCAATCTGTATGTTCTATTAGTTATATATAAAAAAAAGGCAGTCAAAACAAAGAGAAGATTTTGGTTAATGTACTCAGGATTTTCTTGCTAACATTCTACTAGAAATTAAAATAATGGCTTACTTTCTGTTATTAGAGATTGGAAAATAAAATGTCTATTACTTATACTTCATGGAAAGCAATATTTGCACTACTGCAAAGTAATTCAGTCATTCCAAGAGATGAATTTTGATTGTGTCAACATTATAATGTCAGTGAAAATAAAACAAAACTTGCCAAATTTAAGTTATAGAATGGCTTCTGGTTCCTATCATATCCAGGAAGACAGAGTAAAATATTCACTCACATCATTTTTGGCTTCGGAATGAATGGATTATTCGAAAGGTATTTTACCTGAACTTTGGGAAACATATGTTAGAGAAACATATTATGAGGTTAGAGAAAAGGGATGGTAATGATTAATGTTTCTTCTTATTTCCAAAGTATTGTTTACTCTTGCGCTGGTGAAGGTAGTTTTATTTTCCATAAGAGAGCACTGTCTTGTAAAAAGCATAGTTTTCTGAAAGGGACATGAATTTTGGAAGTTAGCTTCTAATACATATACTTTCTTAACTTATATTTCTTCTAAGTCATACCTGCCTAAACATTTGTAAAAATACTCCCATATCACTGCCTCCTCAAGTCTCAACAAAATGTTTTCTTAATTGGAAGGCCATGGATCTTCGCCAAAGTGGCAGTCTTGAAGTCAATGGGTATCTTGACTTCTGTCCATGAGCTTCCTATCCAATGCATGTGTTTTTAGTTCACGAGAATTTTGAACTCCAAAGGAAAGGATATTTAATGTGCCCATCCCTGTTACTTTCCTATAATAATTAATACTCTTTCCTGATAGCCTTGCACTAGGTCTCTGACATATAATGTATTCAGGTCTTATAATAGCTCTGCTAGATATGTAACATTAAATCCACTTGTGTATATGGAAATTCAAACCTGAATATATTAACTACCTTGATCAATCACAAGCTCTGAGCTTTTTATTAAGGTCGTTAGAACAGAATCAAGGAAGACCACTTCTAAATAGGAGCAGAATCAGCTCCTTATGGTGAACGAAAGGATAAATTATGATTTTTTCCCCATGGCACTTGATCTACTCTTTCAGGCTAAGGTGTTAGAAACCTTTTTTCAAGTAGTGCATAGGTAGGGAGAAGCCATTAACCCTTGGGTTTAAATATACATTTTTAGATATCCCAGGAGAAATGGGAGATAGATGGATCTTTTGTAGAACAAACAAAAAGAATCTTAACAGTTCTAGAGTGGCCTGTTCAGTCTATGGTGCCCTGGTGATGTCCCAGAGGTACCTGAAAGCAGGGAAGCAGAGAAATCAGTGGGACTATGAGCTGGCTGTTCCTCACAATAAATTCACAATTCATATTAAATATTTTGAAGAAATATTTATGCAGGAAAAAATACTTTGAAAACCATTAATTCAGAGAATGAGATGTGAACAGAATGTGAATCATCAGGCAATCAGTGGACTCAGGCAGGAACCAAGAGGGGCAGGGGAATAGTTTGCCTGACTCAAAATTTTCCTGGACCAAGGCTGATAGGAAACCCATTATCTTATTCAAAGGAGGGAACTAAAATAAAAAATAAGGCTTTACCCAAGCTGAGTGTAGAGTGACAACTCTGCCATCACAACTCATTCTGTCACCACCCATATCCATAGTTTGTACATTCCATCCACTAAATTGCTAGTTAGAACAGTGGTGAAACTCTTTAATGTCATTACCAAAATAAAACTGGGTTATAATCCCTGATCTAGGGCCACAAATCCCTGTTGTACTTTGTATCTATTGTACTAATACCCTAACCAATGGGACAGATAGGATTGAAATCCAGTTGTCACTCAACTCATCAGCCTTACTCTATGGCTTGGGAATGTATCTGGATGGAGTAAGAGATACCCTTTTCTCACTTACTCAAAGACACCACATGGGCTAGTGACAACCTGACTTGTGCAATGGTCCACTCTACACCCACCTTCACCGCATGTAACCTCCATTTACCTGTCTCATGGCATTTTTGTGTAACATTTTAATGTAACCCCCAGTAAATTTGGGCCATTATTCCTTGCCATGTAATAACATAAGCATGATTTGTTATTATATCTCCTACATCTTAGTACTGTCCCTGACACATAAGATATTTCATGCATGTTCCAATGAGGTAAAAATTAATATATATAATTCACATTAAAGAACTTTAAAAAAGTATGTACTTATATAACTTTTTTATGTTAATTACAATGAGATATTTGATGTACTATATGAATTAGATGAATCATAAAATATATTTAGTTCACTCAAATCCCAGGATAGAATTAGACTGTTTTCTATTATACAGTACTTGTCTTGCTTCTTTAGATACTCTCCATTGGCATAGACAGCAAAATTTAAAAGCCATAGCAATATCACATGATTTAATCAATCATATGTCTGACTAAGAGGTCTTGGCCTGAAAGAGGTAAAAAGGAGTTTCTACTAAATGATAGATTCTGTGTTCACTTGAAATCATTCTATTTTACTTTAAACATACAGCCACTCTTTGAATTAGACATTTTATTTTTAAAATGAGGTAACTGAATTTCAGAGAACATAAATGGCTTAGTAAAAGTCACTTATCTTGTAAGTGCCAGAATTGGAAAGTCCAGTGTTGATATGAGAGACTAATTTGTCCAGTTGATATTTTACTTACACTGATGATGCCTTCACAATGATGGAGTATTTTGTTTACTTGAGAATTTTGGCTAATTATCTCAATACTTTTCTTACACAATGAAAAATGACCAATTTGAGTGATGTTATTTTTTTCTCAGTAAGGTGAGTTTTTTCCCATTTAACTGAATGTATTGATGTCATTATTGCATAGTCAGGGTCAACCTCTAACTTCCCACTGAATCCTGGTACATGAAGTGAAATACAAAGACACATTCAAACATCGGCCAAGGATATTTTCATTATCATTCTCCACCAACCATGTATATTCTTCCTTTAATGAAAATGATTACCTTTTCCTAGCTTTGTTCACTGATGAAAAATGTTCCTTGTTTTTCATTGCTTAAAAATGTCTCCCTCCTTCAAATTCTTTTCACCTATTGCTGTTTCTCTTGGATGAGTGTTTTGTTGTTGTTGTTGTTGTTTTGTTTTGTTTTGTTTTAATTCTGGGTGATTTTCAGCAATCTTACACAATATGCACTTTCTCAAAAAATCAATTAATATAAAATCATGCCCAGGATATATCTCTTTAAAAATAAAAGATATTTAAGCATTCCAGATGATAAAATATAGCAATCAGTTATATATACATATTTATCCATATTTTGTAATCTACACAAAGAAAGATAATACAAAATTTAGATCGCTCTCCAGAAATGTTTATGAAAAGTTTTATGTAAATATATTATATAAATGTATATAATGTAATATATACATTTATACATGTATGAAATGTATATATATTATATAAATGTAAATATAAATATAAATGTAAATATATAAAATAAGTATTAAATGTAAGTATATAGGATAAATACAGACTCACATACACACACACTCATATATATAGTAAATGCCTATAAGGGCAAATTCACAAACTGTTGTCCTCCTGGGTGTTTGTTAGAAATCATTTAAAGTTGAGCCATTTCCCATAAACATCCAAATTTAGAAGACCAAACCTTTAAAAGACGAAGGCTATGTGTGGGGACCTAGATAAGATGTTTTCCAGATTGTCATGGGGCATATCATCCTCATACACATGGAGATGGCTTTACCTGAATTAGATACTTTTTTGCCCATGTATCCTGGTTTAGGACTATTGAAAAGGAAAGGAGATTGACAATAAAGGCTTCTAAGCAAAGAAGTAGGAACCAACGTGATTTAGTCTTGGATTGGGCTGGCAAGAGAAATTTACCCACGAAATGAGACCAAAGAGCATCAAGGAAATGCAATAAAAGCAGGCACTTTAGGTGATTTCAAACCTGAACATTATTAAATGAACAAAATAGATGGAGTGCATAATCTGCCATATACTCTCTTCAATAATAACGTTATTACTATTGTTCAGATATCTTGTATAAACTCAATTCAGTAAATATTTTTCAGCATCTACTTTATGTCTATCATCAGGCTGAGCTCTGAGGATGCCAAAATTGGGAAGTTAGCTCTGCCCTAAGGAATTCACAAACCAAAGGAAGAAACTATCATATTACAAGTGCATAAAAATAAATGAATTTGCAACTCATTAATAAAAAGACAAATAACCCAATTAAAAGATAGACAAAAACCTTACCTTATACCACATAAAAAAATTAACTCAAGTGTATTGAAGACATAAACATAAGAGCTAAAACTATAACGGTCTAAAAAAAACATAAGAGAAAATTTTCAAGATTTTGGGTTTGGCAATGGTTTACTTGATATGATACCAGAAGCACAGCCAACAAAAGAAAGAATAGATAAAATAACCGATTCAAATTTAAATTTTTTGTGCATCAAAGAACACTATCAACAGAGTAACAGGTAATCCACAGATTGGGAGAAAATATTTCAAATCACAAACCTGATAAGGGATTCATATGCAGAATATATAAAGAACTTCTACAACTCAACAACAATAATAACAAAAATAGCAAAATAAACAACCGAATTAGTAAATGCAGAAAGGATTTGGACTCATGGCCAGGAATACATGAAAAGATGTTCATCATTAGCTATCATGGAAGTTCAAATTAAAACCACCATGAGATGCCACTTTACACCATTAGAATGGCTATAGTAAAAAGATAGTTAATAACAGGTGTTGGCAAAGATGTGGAGAAATTAGAACCTTCATAAACTGTTGGTGAGATTGTACAATGATACAGCTGCTGTGAATGACAGTCTGGCAGTTCCTCAAACAGCTGCACATAGAGTTACTGTAGACCCAGCGTTCCATTCGTAGGTGCGTACCCAAGAGAAATGAAAACGTATGTCTACAACAACTTGTACAAAAATACTCTAGCAGCCAAAAAGTAGAAACAACCCAAATGTCCATCAGTTGGTGAATGGATGAACAATATGTGGGATATCCTTAGAATATTATCCAGACATAAAAAAGAATGAAGTCTGGACACATGCTACAACATGAATAAACCTTGAAAACATTATTCTAGATAAAAGAATTCAGTCACAAAAGACCACATATTATATGATTTCATTTATAGGAAATGCCCAGAAGAGACAAATCTAAGTCCAAAGAGTAAAGATTAGAGGCTGCCTAGGGCTGGGGTTAGTGGGGGGTTTGAGGAGTGATGGCTAACAGATGTGGGGTTTCTCTTTGAGATAATAAAAACAAAAATCAGGGGCGCCTGGGTGGCGCAGTCGGTTGAGCGTCGGACTTCAGCCAGGTCACGATCTCGCGGTCTGTGAGTTTGAGCCCCGCGTCGGGCTCTGGGCTGATGGCTCAGAGCCTGGAGCCTGTTTCCGATTCTGTGTCTCCCTCTCTCTCTGCCCCTCCCCCGTTCATGCTCTGTCTCTCTCTGTCCCAAAAATAAATAAACGTTGAAAAAAAAAATCAGCCAATCAACCAGTTATGCCCAGTATATATATTTAAGAAAATCAAAACTATTTAAGCATGCAAGATGATAAAGTGTAGCAATCAGTTACATATGGATATTTTTTATATGTTTTATAATATACGCAAAGGAAGATAATAGAAAATTTAGATCGCTCCCCAGAAATATGTATGGAAGATTATGTATACGTGTGTGTGTGTGTGTCTGTGTGTGTGTGTGTGTGTGTTTGGTCTTGTTTCAATAAAGTCAGAGTTAAATTGCAACTTTGCTTAGAAGTAAGAACTTTTTCTTCTTTAAAGACAAACAGAATGTTAGACATCTGAGCCACATTCACAAGTCAAAGGTGGCCTAAGAAGGTAGTTTAACAATGAGCAAATTCTGATTTCATGCAGAACTGGTAAAATATGTTTAACTAATATTTCAATTAAATATCAAACCTTTTCGATAATTTGTGTCATGTTTTTCAAACTTAAAAGTTAAAGTAGTTCTGCAATTACATATGAGTGTAGGAAGTCATTCTTAGCCATGCACTTCAATGGACTTTAAAATGTTTGTGGAGGGGTGCCTGGGTGGCTCAGTTGGTTAAGCATCTGATTTCAGCTCAGGTTATGATTGATTGCGAGTTCAAACCCTGCATCGGGCTCTGTGCTAACAGCTCAGATCCTGGAGCCTGCTTTAGATTCTGTGTCTCCTTCTCTCTCTGCTCCTCCCCCACTCATGCTCTGTCTCTCTCTCTCTCTCTCTCTCTCTCTCAAAAATTAATAAACATTAAAAAAATTAAAATGTTTGTGGAAAAGGGGGTACTGTGTTCTATTATTTTTTATGAGATGACTATTTGTAGATATAGGCATACATATAGATAGATATAGATACGGCTACAGCTATGTAAAGCTGTAGATATAGATACGGATATAACTATGGCTATAGATAAAGGTAGATATAGACATAGGTATCATCAGTAAGTCCATGAGTATTTCAATTAACTGAAGTCTTTGGTTATGACTTTATGACCCAAAGATACTTTCATACATATTTTCTCCATTTTAAAGAGCAATAAAAAGGGTAAATGAGTCATATTATCTGCAAATAAGGAGATAATCTATTGGAAGAAAACTATAAATATATAAAATAGTTCAAAGGAGACTAGAATAATCACAATAATAAAGGTAGGAAGTACATAGTGCAGCTAAATGAAACAAATCACCATGCAATGTCATAAAATTTCTCCATATTTTGAGGTAGGCTATCTATTGTAGCCCCAGGTTTGCCTTCAAGTAAAAATGACTTTGTTAGATCATCAAACAAGTGGATATTCAGTTTTCTTGTATCAAAAAATTAGTGAGTTGGTTCTAGGTTTTCCTCAGCTTTTACTTTTGATGACAAAATCACTATGGCAACTGTATAGTACTTTCATGAATACACTGTCCTTTGATTAGACAGGAAAAAAAAAATCCCAAAGAAAGAAAAGCATGTAGCATATGCATGGAATTTCTACAGATAAAGATAGCTTGATAGGTGATAGATAGATAGATAGATAGATAGATAAAATAATAATGCAAATCAAACTAATACAATCAAACAGCATCAAGCAAATAATAAGTTCCACCCCCTCAAAAAAAAAACCACAAAAGATGTTTTTTAAGAAAAGTATATTGTTCAGTTCAGGTGGAGCAGAGTTGTATGTTGTTTGGTGGTAAGCAATAGAACTAGAGTTGGAGATAGTTGTTGGAATCATGAATGCTAGAATTTTATTATGTTTACAGTTAATTTGATAAGTAGAGGGGTCAGGAGTGAATTTGATTATGAATGGGGCTGTTCTGGCAGATTTGAGAAAAGGATGATTTGAAGAGGAAGAACCTTTGCAGAATTTGAAACCAATGCCAGGAATTAGGATCAAGTTAATGTGTATCCAAACTGACGTGAGAAAAATGAGAAGAGAATGGAGAAGAAAACAAACATTAAGAAGAACAAAATGTATGAGTTTATTTTGTGAAGGAATAAGGATAAAGCAAAGGATACACTTTGAAGGGCGCCTGGATGACTCAGTCCCTTAAGGGTCCAACTCTTGATTTTGGCTCAGGTCATGATCTCACAGTTTGTGAGTTCCAGCCCCAAGTCCAGACTTCCATCAGCTCAGAGCCTACATGGGATTCTCTCTGCCTCTTTCTCTGTCCCTTTCCATCACACGTGTGTGTGAGCATGCTCACACACTTTCTCTCTCTCAAAATAAATAAACTTTAAAAAAAGAAAAGGAAAATTTAAAAAGAAAATTTCTTTTTTTCTTTTATTTGAAAATTTAAATGTGATCACCTGGATAAATGGTGGTGTCATTTCAAAGAAGAAACTCACAATGAGGAGCTTGTCTTTGGGGAGACCAGACACACAAAAAAACATTATATAGTTTAAGAGCTGGGAGAAAGATTAGAAATTAGGTAGGATAATTTGTCTATTTCACACATTAAGAAATCAAGGTTCAGAGAAGTATTGACGAATGGAGAATGAAATTTTGAAACATGCTCAGTTGAAAGGACCAAAGAGCAGGTGAAGATACCCAATAAGGCAGTAGAGTACAGCTGATGACAGCAATTAAAATACAGTTTATTGTCAGAGTAAAATGATCACCTCACTATAATAATAACTTTGAAACATGCAGAAGAGCAACTTTCTACAAAAATTCCAGGTGTTGCAACAGTATTTATTATAATTTTAGGAAAACTAATTTTCTCATGGCATGTCCAGATTCTATATTGTAAGAAAAATTGGGAAAAGAAAACATTCTTAAACCTCAGAAATATTTCCTGCTGTTCTGTTACACTGAGATTAATTGCAAGTCACACAAGTTGAACAGTATAAAATATTTTACAGAGCACATGGAGAGTTTCACATGCCCTAAAATAAAGGGCTATAAACGTGACATACTACACTCTACTGGAAGAATGTCTGAATATTTCTATTATAAAGTAGTTTTCTCCTACTGCAGCTTCCTGAGGAAAGTGACAAGATAAAATTGATTTCTTAAGCCATCATTTCAGAGGATGATACAATTATCTTATTTTAAAATTGAAAAAAAAAAAAAGAGGCGCTTGGGTGGCTCTGTCGGTTAAGCGTCGGCTTTGGCTCAGGACATGATCTCACAGTTCCTGGGTTCAAGCCCAGCGTTGGGCTCTGTGCTGACAGCTCAGAGCCTGGAGCCTACCTCAGATTCGGGGTCGTTCTGTCTCTCTCTGCCCCTCCCCAGCTCACACTCTCAAGTGTATAATATATACATATTACATATACATATATAATATGAATATATATAAACATTAAAAAATAATAAAAATAAAATTGAAAATATATATAAACATTAAAGAATAATAATAAATAAAGTTGAAAAAAAATAAAGCAGTGATGCTGCCAGTAGCTTTCATGTTTCAGAGAAGTTTCACATATGCATACTACAATGAATTTAAAATTTACTAAAAAGGGTCAAGGAAATCAATTTATAAATAGTACAGTTTGCCTCCATTCACACCTTTAATCTTCAGTTATATTTTTAATTTTCACAGTTATATATTTTTCAGTTATTCGTGTCATTTCTTATAAACATATAAATAATGGCTTTAATAATTACTACCATTATACAAAGAAGTAAATGTCACTTAATTTCCACCCATTTGTGCTCGCTTCGGCAGCACATATACTAATTTCCACCCATTTGTAACATACTTCATATAAGTTAATTCCCAAATATATATTAAAAATATTTATTTAACCAAAATTTTGACATACTTAGAATCTGCAGTATAGTATCTCAATTTTAAATAAATGGAATTTCTGTCAGTTATATAATGGAAACAAAGAAGGAAAAAACCCTAAATATTTTACTTCTAAAATATTTGGAAAAATGTGCACTACACAGTTAATGACCTTTCATAAACTACAGCATCTCAAGCAGATGATCCTACATGGAGGTATACAGATATATATATCTGTTGAATAGAAAGAATAACTTGGGCATCTAGACATCTTTGAAAACTGATGAATCATCTGAAAAGAAGAAAAGAAAAGAGGAGGAGGTGGAGGAGAAGGAGAAATCAGAGAAGAAAGACAAAAGAAAGAGGAGTGAAAGGAGAAAAGAAAGAAGGAAGGTACTAAGTCACAAATCTGCTTACTTCATCTGCCGGTAGACAAAGTGAAGATAAAGGTCAGTCAGTACTCAACTTATACTCTCAAATATACTAAAAATGTCACTTTTGCCATATTCTGTGCCTAGAATTAGAAACATGACTTTTTTTAATAATTTTTTTAATGTTTATTTTTGACAGAGAGAGAGAGACAGAGCATGAGTGGGGGAGGGGCAGAGAGAGAGGGAGACAGAATCTGAAACAGGCTCCAGGCTCTGAGCTGTCAGCACTGGGCCCGAAGCAGGGCTGAACTCACAGACCTCGAGATCATGACCTGAGCAGAAGTCGGACACTCAACCGACTGAGCCACCCAGGCGCCCCTAGAAACATGACTCTTAAACAGGTTTTCCCTACTATCCAAAATAGTGTTTCCATAAAACCGTTGTTAAGCAGAAATGGTCTAAAGCAAAGACACAATTACCATTAACTGATATCGAAAAATTTTGAGCATTTTCAGACCCCCAAAATAACCTCTCTTAGGCTTTTCTCGTACCTTAGAACACATCTTGCCAACGGATGCACAAAATAAATCGAGATAACGCACAGATGCTCACAGACAGCTCCCAGATGGCAGCTTGATGCCAAGATGCTGAGAATAGTTGCCAGGGAAGGAGCTTGGCGGTGCCACTTTTGCTGCTTGGGGTGTGTGCTACCACTACAGTGGCTTGCTGCAAAACAAATGTTGAATGCTATTTTTGCTTTTCACCTTCTTCCATAAAAGCCAAAACCTCTTCAGATTTCTTTCAGTGAGTGGAAACAGGTACTAATGTAGGTTTTTCTTAAAAGCAAAGTGGTAAACCTGAACTCTTGAAAAGCAGGGGATCCCTGTAATGGGCATTGGAGGAGGAAAACCGGTTTGGGAAATGAATACATGCATTGTCTCTGTTGTAGAACCCTCTTCATTCTCCAGATTGCTACTTCTTACTGTAGCCTTTGGATACTGCCTTCCTCTTCCATGTAGTCATCTATGTCTACCTTTCTTGGGCTTTGATCATGGCTAGCTGTCAAGAAAATCTGCTGTAAAATTACCTGTTGAATAGATCGTCTCCAGAATATTTACTTTTTATTAGACAAGCAAAAAAATTCTTATTTAAATAATAATAATATATGGGATGATATATAATGGGATTCATTGAACTCCTTTGCATATTATTAAATTGACACCCAACCTACTTTGTCCTCTGACAAGGTCAGTTAAGCTATCAAACAGTGTATTAGGTGGCTGTTTACTCAAAGAGTATGAAAATACTAATTCGAAGGGATGTATGCACCCCTATGATTATTGAAGCATTATTTTCATTAGCCGAATTATGGAAGCAGCTCAACTGTACATCAATAGATGAATGGATAAAGAAGATATGGCACACACACACACACATACACACAAAATGAGATAATTATTCATCCATAAAAAGTAATGAAATCTTGCCATTTGCAACCACATGGTTGGATCTAGAGAGTACGGTGCTAAGCAAAGTAAGCCAGTCAGAGAAAGACAAATACCATTTAATTTCACTCATATGTGGAATTTAAGAAACAAAACAAATGAACAAAGAAAAAAGAGAGAATGAAAGAGAGCGAGAGAGAGAGAAACCAAAAGCAGACTCTTAACTAACAGATGGTTACCAGGGGGTGTGGTTGGGGGGATGGGTTAAGTAGGTGAAGGGCTCATGATGAGCACTGAGTAATGTATAGAATTGTTGAATCACTATAGTGTACACCTGAAACTGATATAACACTGTAGGTTAACTACACTGGAATTACAAAATAAGAGACCAAAATAAGCCTCACAAAAAACAAAAACTGTGTTAGATAATTGCTCCAAAGTACTCATAAAAAGAATAAAACATACATGCATAGAATCATAATATAAGGCAAATAAAAATAATTAATCGTATTGTACTATGTTTAATAGTTTTTACTTAAAAAACATCATGGATGAGCCCTTCAATTCTCCCTTCTAATTTTTCAGAATGGTTTACAGTTCTGTTAAGTTTTAGCTTGATGTTAATTTATTTACCTAAATTGTGAACTCATTTTCCCTAAAATTACTTCTCATTGTTTATTGTTGATAGCTCTTTTCTATTCTTCATAATCTATATTTAGCTAGGTAAAATCATAAAACTGGCACAATTTTATGACTTTTTTAGTGCAAATATCAGAGACATCAAAGAATACTCTTGGGGAGTTTGCTGGCTCAGTCAGTTAAGTGCCCAACTCTTGATTTCAGCTCAGGTCATGATCTCACGGTTCATGAGATCGAGCTGACAGCACGGAGCCTGCTTGGGATTCTCTCTCTCTCCCTCTATCTGCCCATCCCCTGTTTGCTCTCTCTCACTCTTTCTCTCAAGGTAAATAAAATAAACATTAAAAAAAGATTGCTATCAAAATAGATTTTTCTGAAGGTAAGCCCTCTTCGGAAATATTTTAAATCAAAATCCTCTTGGAAAATTAAATATAATTTTTAAATTACAGTAAAATCATAATTAAAATATTATGACCAGTGATACTACTTTGTATCATACACAAGTAACCCTATTTAATTCTTTTTTTTTAGTTTATTTTTATTTATTCAAATCTGACACAGGGCTCAAACCCACTAACCATGAGATCATAACCTGAGTCTAAATCAAGAGTCGGACGCTTAACCGATTGAGGCACCCAGGCATCCCAACCCTCATTAATTCTTATGAGAAGGTTTATATACTTCAAAATTTCACACTTCAAATATATGTCATACCATACAAGGTAAAATATAATACTAGATATCTGTGTTCTCATAGACAAATGATAGTATTCTTTTGTGCTGTCTGGTTGCCTTACTCAAAGTTTAAAAGTAATATTAATATTAATAATGGTAGATTCTTTCCCATTTCCTGGGGCTAAATATTATATTATGTTATAATCCTTACTTTATTTTTAAATTTTTTGGTCTCTGGAACATCATATTAACCAAAGAATACTCAACCATTAAAAATAGTACTCGTGGTCTAAAGAAAATAGGGATATTTTCTTCAATCCTTGCATGAGATTTGTTTGATTCTATAGTAAGACTTCATTCTGTGAGCATTTTTTTAGTCATATGCCCAGATTTTATGTTTAATCAAATCAAACCCTTTGGTTTTTGTACAAAAAGAAATTATATGTATTATGTAGATTGAGGTATTCATCTGCATTTAATGTCAACACCTCATTAAAATTTAAGATTCTCTCCAATATTACATTCATAAATACTATGTGCTATTGAAAATCTGTGACAAAGATATGAGCTTCTCATTTAAAAGTTTTGCTGCTTGCTAATACTACACCTTCTAGAGCCTGTAAACTGTCATGGTGATCTTCAGAATCTACTTTGTAAAAAATATTTACTTAGCAATACATGTCATCTCTGAATACAGATGGCCCTTTGAAAAGACAGTCTCACAGTCCTTAGTTAAAATTATTTTTTATTATTTTTATTTATTTATCATTATATTCAACATGGATTGAATCATTATAATATACCAAACATTCTTTTATTCTTATGAGGTAAGAAATGATAAAAATGACCTTGTGCCAGTTCTCACACTGCTCACTGCCTAGAAAAGGAAACAATGTACTATGTATATAATAATGGCAATTCCATAATAACTGTATGTTATATAAACATAAGATTGCTGTGTAGTAATATAAGTGAATGTACATATAAAACTCATAGGTGAAATAGAGATTGATTAACTCTCTTTGAGAAAGGTCACAAAAGGTTTCAGAAAAGATAAAACTCAGCAGGGTGTTGTGGTGTGAATACAAACTATCTAGTCTCACAGATAACAGGATATCTTAAACAGAGAAAGAAGCATTTCAGCATTTCCAAAGTATCTCATCAATTGTGGATAGTAGTTAAGAAGGCTCTAGAATATGAACAGTGAAACAAAATAATGAAGCATCATTTATTTCATGTCAATTTGAGAACAAAAGAGGGGTTCTGAGCAAACAATTGGTGTAGACAGATTTCATTTCAGAAAGTTCTCTTATTTGCAGAAGATGAATTGTAGGGAAGAGATATAGTTATACTTCACTTGTAATAATGCATTAAATTCCATTTATCCTAATCCACTTCTAAATTTCCTTTCTCTTTAACAATTATCACTTTGTTACATACGTTGTAATTATTTGTTATTATTTCTGTTGATTCCAAGCTCTCAAATTTAAATTGCAAGGAGTCTGGAATCTTTGTATATTTTGTTTACTGATGCTTTGCAAGTACCTGGAATAGTACCTGGCCTAGTATGGACTATTGCTTAATATTTTCTCTATAAATAAAATGTATGAGTTGTGCTAGTTTGGAAGGTAGGTTATTGATTTTTTTATATTTGGTTTGATTGCTGTCCTTGACAAATTCTCTTAATAATCATTGAATTTTTTTACTGGTTGCCAGGTTTTCTAGGAATGCAAGCATATGATCATCAAAAGGAGGAAAAAAAATGTTTGATATGCCAATATTTGTACAAATTATTTCTTGATTTGGCTGATTGGATTCACTAGAATATCTTAAACAAGAGATAAACAAAAATAACAATAGTCAATATCCTGTAATTTTCTTGGCATTAAAGATAAAAGTAGTTAGCTTTCAGAAGTTATAATTTATGATGAGGAATCTGGTGATCTTCAAAGAAAGGTAGGAAGTGAGTATGGGATAAAATATGAGTATGGGGTACTTATTTTTGAATGATCCATATTTGATTCTCATGTACTCTCCTGTATTTTCCAATTTTCTCTCTATTTTGTTTGGTTTGACTATCTTTTATTTACCTTATATTTTTATTTGCATCCCCTTATGTCTCTAATTTTGTCTCTTCATTTTACATGACATTCATAATATCTGATTGTTTCCCTGACTCCCAGAAACCACCCTATGCAATGGCTTTTTGCTCATACCAGAAGTTGGTAATTGCTTCCCTTAGAGAAGTGGATACAACTTACTGACATGAGTACTTCACTTGTATGGAATGTTAGACTATCTAGTGTTCCTTACTTCAAGATATTTTTGATGTTTCTAAGTGACTTTTTTTGTTGTTATTTTGCCCATTTTTCTAGTTGATGAAATAGTGCATTAGTCTGCTCTCAAATATTATAGCTAGTAGGAAGTGAGAATTCTGATACATCCGATTTATCTTATCAGTTTGTCTGCTTTATCATTAGCCAGCAAAAACAGAAGCAAGACGCCATGTTAAAAGGCCATTGCAATATCCCAAAACATTGGTATCAACATATACTATTTGCAAAAATGGAGATGTTGGAGAGTCATTTGATTTTGAAGAGAGGACCACCAAGATTTGCTGATAGATTTGATGAGGTGAAAAAAAAAAAAGAATGATGGATGATTCTGAAATTTTGGTGCAGTCAAAAGCCAACAAATAGATAGCAATGCCATTTGCTGGCCTTGGGAACATCGGTGAAGAAGAATGTCGGGAAAAAAATGTAAAGTAACGTATTAGAAATCCAAGAGGAGTTATTGGTTAGGCAGTTGTATGTACAAGTCTGGACTTCAGAGAGATTTAGATCTGGAGTAGTCCTGTATGGACAATATTTAAAACTGTGAGACTGGATGAAATTATACAAAAAATAAATATAGATAGAAAAGATAGCAGGACACCGAATTCCAAAGAAAAGCACTGCAAAGTAGTTAAACGGAGAATTAGACATAGAAGAATAAGTTGGAATATCCAGTGACAATAAGAAAAATCAGGAAAGAATGGAAATCCAAAATCCAAATGAAGAGTGTTTAACATTGAAGGAGTTATCCACCACATCAAATGCTGCTGAGAATTTAACTAAAATGAAGACTGAAATTTGGTTGTCAGATTAAGCAATGCTGAGATCCTAGGTGACCCACTAGCCTAAAGGTTGACGCTAGAGCTTAACCAGGTTGGTTCAAGAGTCAAGTGAGGAAGTGCAGACCAATTTAGGGGAGCTTTGCTCTAAAGGAGAAGGGAGAAATTTAACTAAAAGCAATTGGAGTAAAGAGAAGATTTATTTTCTTAGCAGAAAAATGAAAACACTATGCTTCCTTGCCATTGGCACTGATCCTATAGAGAAATAAAATGTAATGATATAGGATAATAAGATTATCATGGAAAGAACTAAGTCCTCAAGGTAAGTAAAGTTGCTGCCCTTAGGTAGGAATATGATCAGTTCATATACTGTAATGACAAAAGAGTGTAGCCCATATCGTACAGTTGCACATAATTGAGGGATGGCTGGCAAAGGATGAGAAAGTTTTCTTCTCCTGTATTTTTTCCATGAGATAAAGACTCAGTTTATTGATATTTGAAATGAAAGAAGAGTGTTGGAGGTTTTTGAAGGTAGTACAAACTACAAAATATTTATCTAAGATAGCAGAGAGTAGATGGTTTAGTAAAAAAAGATTGCTTTTGGCACTAAGGACCCATATGAGATGCTTGGTGATGAAATCAACATGGCTTAAGTGTTCCCTAGTCTCTTTGAGGGTGCAATGAATTATTTTAATGTATTTTAAAACTCCTTTGCATTTTTAGAATAAAGTTTACTCACTTTTCACGACAAAATGAGTTTCACGGTATTTAGTATCTACTTCGTTTTTTTTGGTAATAGAATCCATAGTTGAAGTGGCACAATTAGCTATTGGTCAAACACTACAGTTTTTTATGCCTCCCTCAGCTAATTGTGTTTTTATGGCAGAATTCAGGGTAATGAACTATGAAAAAATGACGTGTTTAGCTTTTAGGTGATTTCATTAAGAAAAACCAAGATTCTTGTCCTAGAAGTTCTCTTTGTTCTACTGCCTGCAAATAGTAATCGATGATAAATCCTGAAAGGCATGTATTATGGAGGGCATAACTGTCCTGTTAGCCTGTGTCACTAGAGGACCCATTTGTACTGCACCATTTAGTACAAGAGAAATAAACATTTATTTGGGGTTTTGTCTTAGAAACTTATCCTAATAAAATAATAGAATATTGTTTTGTAAATTATTTGCTAATGTTTAATGAAAATATTTACATTCATAGTCATAAACAAAATATAATCATTTTTCCTTATTTAGTAGTATTAGTTGTGCCATTAAAGTTTTGTATTGGTTTTCTAATATTGAAATGGAGAGCTTTGCCTATGTTTCTGTTCTGGATCTTTGAAATGATGTTGAATTATCTATTCTCTACCAGAGAGTTGGAAGTCAGTTTTAGAAATATCTGTTCCAAATGCTTATTATGAAAGATTAGTCTTGAATGTTTTTATTTTCAGATATATTAGCCAATTTGAGTGTACTAGTATGTCTTGTGTCATATTTCTTTGTGTATATTTTGCTAAGATATCAACAGTGTCCTTTAGGTTTTCTAATTTGCTTAGCATAATATTTGATCTCTTTCTTATAGCTTACCCAATTCATATTTCTACTATATATGTATATACCTTTTAAATATGTATATTGCTCCTTTTTGCTCTTTAAGTTCATTGATTTATTCAAAGAATCATATTTTTAATTTAAGGTTTTTATTTCCCATTTTATTAATGTCAGATATTTGCTTCATGTTTCCTTAAAAATGTATTACACATTTTTTCTAAAAGTAAATAATTTTAATCTCATATTTTTCTAAATTTTAAGCAAAATAACTTGTTTGGGAATTTCCATGTGACCCGTAAAATACTACCTCTTTTTCATGTCGTCTCTACCTAAGAACCTTTAAGTATACTGTTATTAATATTACATATGTTAGTAACAACCAACAATGATCATTTAGCTATTTAGCTCCTTCATAGCACTCAACTGTCAGTAAAAACAACCAATATTTGATGGAACTCATCTCTACACGTTAATCTCATTTTTCTGTATGTCCAGAATGTTTACAAGTTTAGTTACTCCACATCCCACAACATTTGTTCTGATCTCCAACTGATTAGTTTTCTTCCAATTTTTTATCTAAATTCCAGTTAATTAACATACAATGTTATATTACTTTCAGATGTAGAATTTAGTAATTAGTTTCTTATCATTTGTTTTTTTCTTATATTTTTATTTTATTTTTGAGAGAGAGAGAGAGACAGAGTGTGAGGGGGGAGGGGCAGAGAGCGGGAGACACAGAATCCGAAGCAGGCTTCAGGCTCTGAGCTCTCAGCACAGAGCCCGATGTGGGACTCGAACTCAAGAACTGTGAGATCATGACCTGTGCTGAAGTCGGCACTCAACCAACTGAGCCACCCAGGCACCCAGGTTTCTTATCATTTGTAAGAGAGAACACATTCCTGGACTAAATTTCATTGTTGAGATGCAGCAGCACCACTGACACTGTAGCAGCTTTTGACTTTACAGAGGTTGAATAATTGGATTAGGCTTTAGGGGCAAAAAAAAAAAAAAAAAAAGCAAGAATGCATGGGTGCATGGATAAATGGACTGGTGAGCAGCCCCCAAAGCTAACCTACTACCTGTCACGAGGTGTGTTACTATCCCAAATCACCAAAGTGGTTATAGCATACAACATAAAGACCTGATAAGGATGTTCAGATCTCCTCTGTGAATTACTGCTTTTTAAAAATATATTTTAAATCAATTTTAAGGCCAGATTTAATCTAGTTGTAAGGCCATAACAACTAATGCTTTTGAAATTGGCAATCTAGATCTATTTTTTGTAAGTGGATTTGGATAACACTAGATAGATCATAATCAAATATTTCTATTATTCAATCAGGTAGTGTTTCCATTAAGAAGCAAGAAAAATAAAATTAAAATTATGGTTATATTGATGATACATGTAAATTTATGGATAAGAAGCATGTAAATATTGCATCAGAAAGCTAAAGGCTTAGAACAGAGTAGCATAAAATTCATTCAAATAATTGTAAAAATATGTCTGAAAACGTATTTTAAACATTTAAATTTAAATTAAAATGTAAATACTACTAAAACTTTTATGTAAGTAAAAGATAATTTTAAAAGCCTTTTCCCTCAAAAAAAAAAAAAGCCTATTCTCTCCCTAAAGTGAACTACTAAAGTGATTTTTTTCTAACTTCAAAATATATATTTAATCATATACAACATTGTCCTAAAAATCTTCAGCAAGCATACAACACTGATAGTTATAAACTCAAGGGCTTCTAGCAAAATCTTGAAGGCTTTCTTCTAATTTGCAGTCTTTCCATGTTTTGAGTATTTTATGTATGCAGAGAAGCACATTTATAGACATGTTTCTTTTTTAAAAAACACATTTTCTATAGATCTATTGTATTCATAAAGCTATAGATAGATGTATTGATAAATGTATTTGTTGCCTAAATAAGGGCTTTTAATTTTTTCTTACAAGATTGGCAAAAAAATTTTTTAAGTAAATTAAAAAGGGTATTTTATGATCACTGGTTTTCCAGGAGTTAATATTACTAATCTATCTGTACTAATATTAGGATACAATGTTTCTTTTCCTATTTTGTTCATTGAAGAGTAAATCCAAAATATTTCCTTTGGGATTCTCTTTAGAGGTTTGTCTTCAAGATTATTTAGTAAAATCATTCATCTGGGAGCATAATATATTCTACAGATGCTTAATAAGATTTTACAATAAGTCTTTCCTAAAGTGTTAAAAATGAAAATTATAATACTCCTTGGATGTGATAAGAAACTGAGAATTTTTATTTTTTTGGATTGATGTGGGAATAACACAGCCATATTATGCAGTTAGGAGATAATGTCTTGAATATTTTTTATCACTGTTGCTGCTTAGGAAATAAAGCTTAAATATACATATGTGTCTATAAATTATTTTTTTTTTATTTTATTTTTTTTTTATTTTTTTTTTTATGAAATTTATTGACAAATTGGTTTCCATACAACACCCAGTGCTCATCCCAAAAGGTGCCCTCCTCAATACCCATCACCCACCCTCTCCTCCCTCCCACCCCCCATCAACCCTCAGTTTGTTCTCAGTTTTTAAGTCTCTTATGCTTTGGCTCTCTCCCATTCTAACCTCTTTTTTTTTTTTTTTTTCCTTCCCCTCCCCCATGGGTTCCTGTGAAGTTTCTCAGGATCCACATAAGAGTGAAACCATATGGTATCTGTCTTTGTCTGTATGGCTTATTTCACTTAGCATCACACTCTCCAGTTCCATCCACGTTGCTACGAAAGGCCATATTTCATTTTTTCTCATTGCCACATAATATTCCATTGTGTATATAAACCACAATTTCTTTATCCATTCATCAGTTGATGGACATTTAGGCTCTTTCCATAATTTGGCTATTGTTGAGAGTGCTGCTATGAACATTGGGGTACAAGTGCCCCTATGCATCAGTGCTCCTGTATCCCTTGGATAAATTCCTAGCAGTGCTATTGCTGGGTCATAGGGTAGGTCTATTTTTAATTTTCTGAGGAACCTCCACACTGCTTTCCAGAGCGGCTGCACCAATTTGCATTCCCACCAACAGTGCAAGAGGGTTCCCGTTTCTCCACATCCTCTCCAGCATCTATAGTCTCCTGATTTGCTCATTTTGGCCACTCTGACTGGCGTGAGGTGATACCTGAGTGTGGTTTTGATTTGTATTTCCCTGATAAGGAGCGACGCTGAACATCTTTTCATGTGCCTGTTGGCCATCCGGATGTCTTCTTTAGAGAAGTGTCTATTCATGTTTTCTGCCCATTTCTTCACTGGGTTATTTGTTTTTCGGGTGTGGAGTTTGGTGAGCTCTTTATAGATTTTGGATACTAGCCCTTTGTCCGATATGTCATTTGCGAATATCTTTTCCCATTCCGTTGGTTGCCTTTTAGTTTTGTTGGTTGTTTCCTTGGCTGTGCAGAAGCTTTTTATCTTCATAAGGTCCCAGTAATTCACTTTTGCTTTTAATTCCCTTGCCTTTGGGGATGTGTTGAGTAAGAGATTGCTACGGCTGAGGTCAGAGAGGTCTTTTCCTGCTTTCTCCTCTAAGGTTTTGATGGTTTCCTGTCTCACATTTAGGTCCTTTATCCATTTTGAGTTTATTTTTGTGAATGGTGTGAGAAAGTGGTCTAGTTTCAACCTTCTGCATGTTGCTGTCCAGTTCTCCCAGCACCATTTGTTAAAGAGGCTGTCTTTTTTCCATTGGATGTTCTTTCCTGCTTTGTCAAAGATGAGTTGGCCATACGTTTGTGGGTCTAGTTCTGGGGTTTCTATTCTATTCCATTGGTCTATGTGTCTGTTTTGGTGCCAATACCATGCTGTCTTGATGATGACAGCTTTGTAGTAGAGGCTAAAGTCTGGGATTGTGATGCCTCCTGCTTTGGTCTTCTTCTTCAAAATTCCTTTGGCTATTCGGGGCCTTTTGTGGTTCCATATGAATTTTAGGATTGCTTGTTCTAGTTTTGAGAAGAATGCTGGTGCAATTTTGATTGGGATTGCATTGAATGTGTAGATAGCTTTGGGTAGTATTGACATTTTGACAATATTTATTTTTCCAATCCATGAGCAGGGAATGTCTTTCCATTTCTTTAAATCTTCTTCAATTTCTTTCATAAGCTTTCTATAATTTTCAGCATACAGATCCTTTACATCTTTGGTTAGATTTATTCCTAGGTATTTTATGCTTCTTGGTGCAATTGTGAATGGGATCAGTTTCTTTATTTGTCTTTCTGTTGCTTCATTGTTAGTGTATAAGAATGCAACTGATTTCTGTACATTGATTTTGTATCCTGCAACTTTGCTGAATTCCTGTATCAGTTCTAGCAGACTTTTGGTGGAGTCTATCGGATTTTCCATGTATAATATCATGTCATCTGCAAAAAGCGAAAGCTTGACTTCATCTTTGCCAATTTTGATGCCTTTGATTTCCTTTTGTTGTCTGATTGCTGATGCTAGAACTTCCAGCACTATGTTAAACAGCAGCGGTGAGAGTGGGCATCCTTGTCGTGTTCCTGATCTCAGGGAAAAAGCTCTCAGTTTTTCCCCGTTGAGGATGATGTTAGCTGTGGGCTTTTCATAAATGGCTTTTATGATCTTTAAGTATGTTCCTTCTATCCCGACTTTCTCAAGGGTTTTTATTAAGAAAGGGTGCTGGATTTTGTCGAAGGCCTTTTCTGCATCGATTGACAGGATCATATGGTTCTTCTCTTTTTTTTTGTTAATGTGATGTATCACGTTGATTGATTTGCGAATGTTGAACCAGCCCTGCATCCCAGGAATGAATCCCACTTGATCATGGTGAATAATTCTTTTTATATGCCGTTGAATTCGATTTGCTAGTACCTTATTGAGAATTTTTGCATCCATATTCATCAGGGATATTGGCCTGTAGTTCTCTTTTTTTACTGGGTCTCTGTCTGGTTTAGGAATCAAAGTAATACTGGCTTCATAGAATGAGTCTGGAAGTTTTCCTTCCCTTTCTATTTCTTGGAATAGCTTGAGAAGGATAGGTATTATCTCTGCTTTAAACGTCTGGTAGAACTCCCCTGGGAAGCCATCTGGTCCTGGACTCTTATTTGTTGGGAGATTTTTGATAACCGATTCAATTTCTTCGCTGGTTATGGGTCTGTTCAAGCTTTCTATTTCCTCCTGATTGAGTTTTGGAAGAGTGTGGGTGTTCAGGAATTTGTCCATTTCTTCCAGGTTGTCCAGTTTGTTGGCATATAATTTTTCATAGTATTCCCTGATAATTGTTTGTATCTCTGAGGGATTGGTTGTAATAATTCCATTTTCATTCATGATTTTATCTATTTGGGTCATCTCCCTTTTCTTTTTGAGAAGCCTGGCTAGAGGTTTGTCAATTTTGTTTATTTTTTCAAAAAACCAACTCTTGGTTTCGTTGATCTGCTCTACAGTTTTTTTAGTTTCTATATTGTTTATTTCTGCCCTGATCTTTATTATTTCTCTTCTTCTGCTGGGCTTAGGCTGCCTTTGCTGTTCTGCTTCTAGTTCCTTTAGGTGTGCTGTTAGATTTTGTATTTGGGATTTTTCTTGTTTCTTGAGATAGGCCTGGATTGCAATGTATTTTCCTCTCAGGACTGCCTTTGCTGCGTCCCAAAGCGTTTGGATTGTTGTATTTTCATTTTCGTTTGTTTCCATATATTTTTTAATTTCTTCTCTAATTGCCTGGTTGACCCACTCATTCGTTAGGAGGGTGTTCTTTAACCTCCATGCTTTTGGAGGTTTTCCAGACTTTTTTCTGTGGTTGATTTCAAGCTTCATAGCATTGTGGTCTGAAAGTAAGCATGGTATAATTTCAATTCTTGTAAACTTATGAAGGGCTGTTTTGTGACCCAGTATATGATCTATCTTGGAGAATGTTCCATGTGCACTCGAGAAGAAAGTATATTCTGTTGCTTTGGGATGCAGAGTTCTAAATATATCTGTCAAGTCCATCTGATCCAATGTCTCATTCAGGGCCCTTGTTTCTTTATTGACCGTGTGTCTAGATGATCTATCCATTTCTGTAAGTGGTGTATTAAAGTCCCCTGCAATTACCACATTCTTATCAATAAGGTTGCTTATGTTTATGAGTAATTGTTTTATATATTTGGGGGCTCCGGTATTCGGTGCATAGACATTTATAATTGTTAGCTCTTCCTGATGGATAGACCCTGTAACTATTATATAATGTCCTTCTTCATCTCTTGTTACAGCCTTTAATTTAAAGTCTAGTTTGTCTGATATAAGTATGGCTACTCCAGCTTTCTTTTGGCTTCCAGTCGCATGATAAATAGTTCTCCATCCCCTCACTCTCAATCTAAAGGTGTCCTCAGGTCTAAAATGAGTCTCTTGTAGACAGCAAATAGATGGGTCTTGTTTTTTTATCCATTCTGATACCCTATGTCTTTTGGTTGGCGCATTTAATCCATTTACATTCAGTGTTATTATAGAAAGATATGGGTTTAGAGTCATTGTGATGTCTGTATGTTTTATGCTTATAGTGATGTCTCTGGGACTTTGTCTCACAGGGTCCCCCTTAGGATCTCTTGTAGGGCTGGTTTAGTGGTGACAAATTCCTTCAGTTTTTGTTTGTTTGGGAAGACCTTAATCTCTCCTTCTATTCTAAATGACAGACTTGCTGGATAAAGGATTCTCGGCTGCATATTTTTTCTGTCTAGCACCCTGAAAATCTCGTGCCAATTCTTTCTGGCCTGCCAAGTTTCAAAAGAGAGATCAGTCACGAGTCTTATAGGTCTCCCTTTATATGTGAGGGCACGTTTACCCCTTGCTGCTTTCAGAATTTTCTCTTTATCCTTGTATTTTGCCAGTTTCACTATGATATGTCGTGCAGAAGATCGATTCAAGTTACGTCTGAAGGGAGTTCTCTGTGCCTCTTGGATTTCAATGCCTTTTTCCTTCCCCAGTTCAGGGAAGTTCTCAGCTATTATTTCTTCAAGTACCCCTTCAGCACCTTTCCCTCTCTCTTCCTCCTCTGGGATACCAATTATGCGTATATTATTTCTTTTTAGTGTATCACTTAATTCTCTAATTTTCCCCTCATACTCCTGGATTTTTTTATCTCTCTTTTTCTCAGCTTCCTCTTTTTCCATAACTTTATCTTCTAGTTCACCTATTCTCTCCTCTGCCTCTTCAAGCCGAGCTGTGGTGGTTTCCATTTTGTTATGCATTTCGTTTAAAGCGTTTTTCAGCTCCTCGTGACTGTTCCTTAGTCCCTTGATCTCTGTAGCAAGAGATTCTCTGCTGTCCTGTATACTGTTTTCAAGCCCAGCGATTAATTTTATGACTATTATTCTAAATTCACTTTCTGTTATGTTATTTAAGTCCTTTTTGATCAGCTCATTAGCTGTTGTTATTTCCTGGAGATTCTTCTGAGGGGAATTCTTCCGCTTGGTCATTTTGGATAGTCCCTGGCGTGGTGAGGACCTGCAGGGCACTTCCCCTGTGCTGTGGTGTATAACTGGAGTTGGTGGGCGGGGCCGCAGTGAGACCTGATGTCTGCCCCCAGCCCACCGCTGGGGCCACAGTCAGACTGGTGTGTGCCTTCTCTTCCCCTCTCCTAGGGGCGGGATTCACTGTGGGGTGGTGTGGCTCGTCTGGGCTACTTGCACCGTGCCAGGCTTGTGATGCTGGGGATCTGGCGTATTAGCTGGGGTGGGTAGGCAAGGTGCTCGGGGGCAGGAGGGGCAGGCTTAGATCGCTTCTCCTTAGGTGATCCACTTCAGGAGGGGCCCTGTGGCAGCGGGAGGGAGTCAGATCCGCTGCCGGAGGTTTGGCTCCGCAGAAGCGCAGAGTTGGGTGTTTGCGCGGATCGAGTAAGTTCCCTGGCAGGAACCAGTTCCCTTTGGGATTTCGGCTGGGGGATGGGCGGGGGAGATGGCGCTGGCGAGCGCCTTTGTTCCCCACCAAACTGAGCTCTGTCGTCAGGGGGCTCAGCAGCTCTCCCTCCCTTTGTCCTCCAGCCTTCCCGCTTTCCGAGCAGAGCTGTTAACTTATGACCTCCCAGATGCTAAGTCGCGCTTGTTGTGGGAACACAGTCCGTCAGGCCCCTCCGCTTTTGCAAGCCAGATTCGGTGGCTGTGCTTGGCCGGCGAGCCGCCCCTCCGCCCCAGCTCCCTCCCGCCAGTCCGTGGAGCGCGCACCGCCTCGCCGCCCTTCCTACCCTCTTCCGTGGGCCTCTCGTCTGCGTTTGGCTCCGGCGACTCCGTTCTGCTAATCCTCTGGCGGTTTTCTGGGTTATTTAAGCAGATGTAGATGGAATCTAAGTGATCAGCAGGACGTGCGGTGAGCCCAGCGTCCTCCTAAGCCGCCATCTTGCCCTCTATAAATTATTTTAAACTGGTATATTCCACCTAATTTCCTGAAACCTGACTAAGTTTAATTTCCTGAAACCTGACTAAGTTTAAAGTAACAAAACAGACTGTACTAATTTAACATTTTTTTCTCCATTTTCAATGTTCAAATTCCAAATTGTATTTTAAAGTAGATAGCATACCGGAATAGGGTCACTAGTGAAGTATAACTTTTCTGATCAAGCACACACATTTTTAAACACACTTGTCATAATGTAAAAATGCATTCGTGGAGGACTGAAAAAATTCATAGGTCTCTAAAAACCATAGTCAAGTCTCGTAGATAGATACAGAAGAAGATGATTTGGGAAAGGTCATGATAAAATATATTTGAAATAACCTCAAAAAATCAATTAATGATAAAAAGTTAAACTATTAATTAGATCTATATATGCATGTAATGAAACTAGGTCTTCTAATCAATCAGTATGAAAATTGACTTCTATGAAGTATGCCAGAATATTCTTCTCTTGATTTATTTGTAGGTCTATATCATTTCTATAGATTTTTGTTTAACAGCTGACTTCTTCCTTCATTTCCAATGGATCCTGTGTCCCACGAATGTCTAGAAACTGGGTACTAAATTTAATTATCATAGGTCCTTGTGGGAATCATCTTTGAGGTGACCCCCAATGATTCTTGCTTCCTAGTGTTTGTGCCCTTGTGTAATACTGTCTTCTTGTGTGTGGGCCAGACCTAGTGACCTGCTTTTAAAAATAAAATATGCCAAATGTGTCACTTGTGAGATACTTCTGAGATACAACTATAAAACATTGTGACACTATTTTACAATTGCTTACATTTCAGTACTGTTGATAGATTCAGTGTTATGTTATGAATCTCTTCCCTTTTTAAGGTCCTGTTTTTCCCCTCTGGGAGCTTGTAGTATATCTTCTTTGTTCCTGGAGTTTAGCAACTTCACCAGAGTTTGACGCGTGGTATCTCTTTCATATCTATTTCATACTCAAGAGAATTCGCCTCCTCCTCCAAGGACCACTTTCAGTAATTGTTTCCTTGGAGCTTCTTTTGAAGGCATCCAGTGATATCTACCTGCTCCCAGCTTCAAGGAGAGAAAGCCAAACCATATATTTTGAGTGGCCACTTATTCTAGCTGCTGCCAAAGGCCACAAAGCAAACCCTCCTCTCAAAAGGGTACCTCAGAAAAATCACTGTTTTAGTCATGTAATTGTGGTTTCAATATGCTGACATTTATTTTCTCCAAAGAGGAAATTGGAGAGATAACATTACATGCTAAATTCACAAGTTTTGTTTTGAGTTTTTTGCTCATTCATAGAATTTCATTCATTGATGACTTTATTTGATATAGCGTTATCAAAAGTCCACTGGCAGTTCGTGGGTTCAAGCCCCGCATAGGACTCTGTGCTGGTAGCTGGGAGTCTGGAGCCTGCTTCGGATTCTATGTCTCTCTCTCTCTCTCTCTCTCTCTCTCTCTCCCTCCCCTACTCACACTCTGTCTCTTTCTCTCTCTCAAAAATAAATAAACTTTAAAGAAAATTAAAAAGGAAGCACTCACATAAAAAAAAAAAATCCAGGGGCACCCGGGTGGCTCAGTCAGTTGAGCATCCGACTTTGGCTCAGGTCATGATCTCACAGCTCATGAGTTTGAGCCCCGCGTCAGGCTCTGTGCTGACAGCTCAGAGCCTGGAGCTTGCTTCTGCTTCTGTGTCTCCCTTTCTCTCTGCCCTCAACCCACTCACATTCTGTCTCTGTCTCTCTCAAAAATAAATAAAAACATTAAAACAATTTTTAAAAAACCCAAATAATTTGAGACACTGGAGTTGAAAGGCAATAACATACTGTGTGGAATAAGGAATACATTTGAAATGTTATCTTTTGAGCTCAGAAATATATTCTAATTTCTGCTTTTGCTCTTCTTGACATTTGTTAATTATTGTGTGTGTGTGTGGGTGTGTGTGTGTGTGTGTACATGCACACATTTTTCAAGAAGCTTTCATCAGAAGACATTAAATTCTGACCTAGATTACTGATTTATTGTTTCTTAGAGCCTACCCCCAAGTAGTTGATTCTCTACTAAATTATTTATTTCCCACACATTTATGGAATTTTATAATATGCATGCATATAACCTACCAAGAATCCAAGATTAAAATCCAATGTTTTAAAATACTGTTGTTCAAAATATATAGATACATGCATTGTGTTCCTGGAGAAGGCTTGCTAGTTTCTCTGCCTATAGGACAATTATATTTCCTGTTGCTCTTGAAGCTAGGAGTATGCCCAGGTAACTTTTTTTTTTTTTTTTAAGCCATTTCAGAGCTGATGCTTTTAGAAGCAGTGATTGGTTTGCCATCTGTCTTTTCCACAAGTCCTACAATGTTGCAGATAGGGAGTGCTTTGCTCATAGCAAATATGGAATGTAAGTGCTGTAAAGCAGAGCAAAAGCTGACCCACAATTAACATTTAATATAAATGATGAACATTATTGTTTTAAAACTGATGAGAATTGGGAGCAGTTTATTGCTATAGCAAAACGTAGCTTGTTTTGATCAACACACCACTTGAAAAAAATAATTTTCTCAGACTTCGTGTTTAAAATGCCAAATAAAAATTAGCAAGGAAATATTTTATTATATTCTCTTGCAAAACTAATATAAAAGAAAGTAGATACAGTAAAGAAAACAATCTACCTGTCTTATGTATATTTAAATATTCCACCAATGTGTTACTCATGTTTTTTGTTTGTTTTTGTTTTTTTCAGTTCTCACGAACTGCATTCCCAGAAAAATCACAGAACATCCACTAAAGATGTTATTCGTGTCTGCCTATTTCGTAGACCTGTCATTGCTCAGCTTTAATGAGACCTAGTCAGGTACATAGCCCTCCTAATTTTTGTAGGTATAAGGAAATCCAAAACCCAAGACACAGGACTTAATTACAAATTATGAAATCCAGACAATAAAGGCATAATGAGAATTGGTTGAGGAATGAGCAAAACAGAAAGAAAAGAAAGGGGAGGGGAGGGGAGGGGACGGGAGGAGAGGGGAGGGGAGGGAAGGGAAGGGAAGGGAAGGGAAGGGAAGGGAAGGGAAGGAAGGGAAGGGAAGGAAAAGAAAAAGAGAGGGAAAGAGAGAAATATTAATCAATCTTGGAGCTGCCAAGTAAATTATTTGCCCAAGAATTGCTCTAGATCAGCGATCTGCAAAGAGCCAGATAGAAAATATTTTAAGCTTTGAGAGCCATATGATATCTGCTACTGTAGTGTGAAATAAGCTCTAGACAATACAGTTGATTGTAAATAAATGAGTGAGACTGTGTTCCAATAAAACTTTATTTACACAAATAAGCCACTGGACAGGTTTTGTTTTTTTTTTTTTTCCCATGGGTTTTACTCTGCTGAATTCTGCACTGGATAGGGATCCCCTGTAATTGGCTCAAAAGCATTGGATATTTAAGGAACTTTATTTCTACATTAATCTGTGTATCACAGATTTGCACTTCTCATTCTACGTAGTTACTATAATGTTTTTCTTGAATTTAATAGTATCATTCTATTTCTTGAGATGCAACCTAATGTATTTTATATCACTTCAATACCTGTATGTTGGTTGATGTGAAGAAGGCTTATATATATATAATGTGATCCATTTAGTTTGAAGAATTTCCTTGACAATTATTCACAAAAAATGTGAGCATATATAGTTTTGTTTATTCAAAATTGCATTAGCAATTTTCTGATAGGCAATTTGAGTTGAAAGATAAAATTTAAACTAAAGTCAGAAAATAACTATCACTGCTAAAGAAACACTATTTGTCGGTGCAGTTACTCTTGTTTTAATATTATAAATAGGTGTAGAGCTTTTGGAAATCTACATAGTACCTAAAATGTTTCTCATCATGGAATATGTTATCAGCTATTAGCACTAATGGCATTTGTTGCATATAATAGCATTATCTTCATTACAACCATAATCAAATTAAAGTTGTAATAAAGGTATAGCGGCATAAAATAAACACAGTGTTAAGCATTAATTTTATTTAAGTGATTAATCACTTCAGTTTCATATTTTATGCTTATTACTATAAATTATATTATAGGTAATTTATTTATATTGAGCGTACAAGTGATTACTTTCAGTATCTACAGAAAATCTTTATATTAGGTTCTTATTTGTTTTGTCTCCAAATGTTTTATTAGCAATTGAATAAAAAAACAATAGTAATTCAGAAATAGTAATAGTTGTAAGAAATTTTCTGTTAAACTTGGAATTAATATTAAGTTTTTAAGCTAATTTTCTTTTAAATGCTTAAAGTTACATTTACCTATCATACATTTAAAGTGGTTAGCATATAATAATCTTATCATTTTTGACAACTGTTCTAGCATTTTCCCTAAATACTCTATTGATATATAATATAACATTCCTGTTTAATCAGATAGAGAAGGTTAATTAGCTATGTATTTCCATGTCATTCTCTTCTCATAGAATTAGTTTGGAAGTTTTCCTTCCATTTCTATGTTTTGGAACAGTTTGAGAAGAATAGGTATTAACTCTTCTTTAAATGATTGGTAGATTTCCCCTGGGAAGGCATCTGGCCCTAGACTTGTTTCTTGGGAGAATTTTGATTACTGATTCAATTCCTTTGCTGGTTTGCTGGTAATGGGTCTGTTCAAATTTTCTCTTTCTTCGTGTTTCAGCTTTGGTAGTTTATATGTTTTTAGGAGTTGATCCATTTCTCCCAGATTGCTCTATTTGTTGGGATATATCTTTTCATAATATTCTCTTATAATTGTATTTCTGTGGTATTGGTTGTGATCTCTCCTCTCAGAGATTTGTGATTTTATTTTTTGAGTTTTTCTCTCTTCTTTTTGGTAAGCCGGCCTAGAGGTTTATCAATTTTGTTAATTCTTTCAAAGAACCAGCTCCTGGTTTCATTGATCTGTTCTACTGGGTTTTGTTTGTTTTTTTTTTTTGTTTGTTTGTTTCTATATCATTTATTTCTGCTCTAATCTTTAGCATTTCCTTTCTTCTGTTGGCTAGGCTTCATTTGCTGTTCTTTTTCTAGCTCCTTTAGGTTTAAGGTTAGGTTGTATATTGAGATTTTTCTCCTTTAGGTAGACCTGTATTGCTATATACTTCCTCTTATGACCACTTTTGCTGCATCCCAAAGGTTTTTGACCATCATGTTTTCATTCTCAATGTTTCCAAATCCATGTATGTTTTTTTTCATTTCTTTAATTTCCTGGTTAACCCATTCATTTTTAAGTAGGATGTTCTTTAACCTCCATGTGTTTGTGGTCTTTCAAAATTTTGTCTTGTGATTGACTTCAAATTTCATAGTGTTCTGACCTGAAAATATGCATGATATAATGTCAGTTTTGTTTTGTTTTTTATTTGTTGAGGACTAATTTGTGAGTCAGTGTGTGATCTATTCTGGATAATGTCCCATGTGCACTCAAAAAGAATGTGTAATATGCTGCTTTAGGAAGAAATGTTCTGTATATAGGGGTTAAATCCATCTGGTCCAGGGTGTCATTCAAAGCCATTGTTTCCTTGTTGATTTTCTGCTTAGGTGATCTGCCCATTACTATAAGTGGGGTGTTACAGTACCCTACTATTATTGTTTTATTATCAATGAGTTTCTTCGTGTTTGTTGCTAATTGGTTTATATATTTGGGGGCTTCCAAACTGGGAGCATAAATATTTGCAATTGTTTGATCTTGTTGGATAGACCCCTTTATTATGATATAGTGTTCATATTCATCTCTTCTTACAGTCTTTGGTTTAAAATCTAGTTTGCCTGATATAAGTATGGCTACTCTAGCTTTCTTTTGATGTCCATTAACTGATAAATATTTCTCCATGCCCTCACTTTCAATCTGCAGTTGTTTTCAGATCTTAAATGAGTCTCTTGTAGGCAGTGGAAGGGTCTTGTTTTTGTTTTTGTTTTTGTTTTTAATCTATTCTGATGCCCCATTCTTTTGATTGGAGCATATAGTCCATTTATATTCAGCGTGATTTTTGGATAGATATGAATTTAGTGCCATTCTGTTAAGTTGTTTCTGCAGGTTTTCTCTGAGGAACAACTAACTTAAAATTTTGTTTAATGTTTTGTTTTGTTTTTGTTTTTGTTTTATGTTTTTTGAGAGAGAGAGAGAGATACAGTGAGAACAGAGGAGGGGCACAGAATCCAAAGCAGACTCCTGGCTCTGGGCTGGCAGCAAAGAGCCCGACTTGGGGCTCAAACCCATTAACTCTGAGATCATGACCTGAGCTGAAGTTGGACTCTTAACCCACTGAGCCACCCAGGCTCTGGGGAACAACTAACTTTAAATCAGTGCCGAAAACAACAAGATTGAAAAAATAAAAAATAAAAGGAAAAAAATCAATGGCTGTTTGTGAAAATCAACAAAATTCAAAGTTGATTACATTCTAAAGAGACCGATAATGAAAATAAAGAAAAAACACAAATTCACCAATATCAGGAATGGGATAGGTGACACCATTACAATTTCTACACATACACTAAGAATAATAAGGAAGTACTGAACAATGTTTGCTGATACATAAGACAATTTAGATGAAATAGAAAAAAGTCCTTGAAAGGCACAAACTACCGAAGCTCATTCAAGAAGAAATAGATAATCTGAATGGTTTTATATCTATAAAAAACATTGAATTTATAGTTAAAAGTTATATGACACAAATAACGTCAAACCAAAAAATTTTTATTGGTTAATTTTGCTGAACATTTAAAGAAGAAATAATACCAATTCTACACAAACTCTTCAGAAAATTGAAGTAAATTGTACTTTTTAATGTATTTCATGAGATCAACATTACATCTATAACATTACACTGATACCATTGCTAAAGATATTATAAATAAAACTTCATGCCAATATCTTACCTGAACATGGATGCAAAATTTGCAATATAAAATTAGCAAATTGAATCCAACAATACTTAAAAGAACAGTGTATCATGACCGTAGGGGGTTAATACCAAGAATGCCAGGTTAGTTTACCATTACCAAATCAATCAATGTATTTTGTCATATGTATAAATCTTTGACTTATCCAGAGAGAGAGAGCCGCACAGTGGTTTGAACAGAATCATATAAAGAATGATAAACTACAATAGGAGTTGGGTTGATATGTGATAAATTGGCTACTAAGAAGTAAACATAACTCAGGTGCACCTGGGTGCTCACTTGGTTAAGTGACCGACCCCCTCTCAGGTCATGATCTCGCAGTTTGTGAGTTTGAGCCCTGCATAGGGCTCTGTGCGGACAGCTTGGAGCCTGGAGCCTGCTTCCGATTCTGCTCCCCCTCTCTCTACCCCTCCCCTGCTCACGCTCTGTGTCTCTCTGTCTCTCAATAATAAATAAACTTTTTAAAAATTAAAAAAAAAGAAGTAAACATAACTCTGAAGAATTTTCTAACAGATATAGAAGCAGTCACTTCCAATAGGGTTGAAATAGGGAACTGCATACATTTCAAAGAGCCAGAATGTGTTGGAGTTTGCAAAACTGTGCCTTGCAGAATGGCAGCGTTGTCACTGTTGGGCTGTATGACTGGAATTCCCTGGAAACCCATCCTTTGGAGCTTGCCAGAAACCTGCCCTTTAACATATTGGAGAAAGCTCTTCATAGGGAGGTTTCTAATGGAGAACTGAAGAAAGCAAACACAATGGCTAATATATACAAATAAATACATGTAGGAAATTTGAAAATATGTAAAGCTCGTATAGTTTTCATTTCTGTAATTACTCATGAGGTCCTAATTGACAACTATGTCTCTTTTCTTCAACTACTCTTTCAGTATTTCCTCTGTCTTCTGGAAGAATATTTGCTGTTTGGCGTTCTATATCTGTGAAAGGCCCAAGCCCTCAATGTTCTGATTTTTTTGATTGCTATAGTTTTCCATAAACTTTTACCACTGGACATGGACGTATTGGGAAGTACCATAGAGAATCCCCTGGAATACAGATGTAGGCTGCCTTGTGTTTATTGTGTAGAACATATTTTCACTTAGCAGACAGGGTCAATTGTGCAGGCCAGCAAATTAATACCCCCTTTTCTTGTTAGCTTAGTTGCAGAAAGATCCTTACATGTCCAGGAGGTGATCTCATCTTTCAGTTTAGTGGAACCATTGTTGTGTGCCTTTTGTTAGAATCATCCCATCTTGATAATTAATGTCTCCAAAGAAACAGCTCAAAGTTACCAGGTAAGAAAAAAATATTCCATAAGTGAGTTCTAGGTATAATATGACAGACTCCACTCACACTTCCACATCTTACAGAATTCTAATTAAAAGCATATGCTGAGTCCTGTAAATAGAATTTTGTTCTTTTAAGCGGTTGTCTCCCAACTGGTAACAAAATGAGTCTTCAATATATCATTGTGCCTTTCAATTAGGCTAGCTTCTTCAATTGATTGGGTATATGGCAAAATCAATTAAATGCACAAATATGAGCCCATTGCTGTACTTCCTTTGATCTGAAATGAGTTACTTGGTCATACTCAATGCTGTGTGAAATGACATGAGTCTTAGATGTCTTGGTCACTTGAGGTTCCACAGTTAGGCTTTCCGTCTCTAACAAGACTAGTAGAAAGTCTGTATCTATTTCTCAAAAGGAAACTAGTTATCTTTCAATGAAAAGAATAGGTTTTCTTCCAAAATCCTAAAGGTCTTCCCTGCAATTTTCCTACTTTTGGTTTGCTGGAGGCCCATACAACATACTTATATGCAAGTATTATTAAATCTATTACATTATGAAGCCCAAGAGGTAGAATGGCTTATACTGATGCCTGAATGTGATAAGGAGTCTTCTCTTTTTCTTGTACCTACTTATAACTGGAAACCTTATGGGTAACTCTAGATGAGTCAGATTAACACAGTATATGTTACACAAAAATCCAAAATGGCCTGCCAAGTATTGTGCCTCTTTTCTCATAGTACACAGTGAAAGTTGCAGCAACTTGTTCTCTTTGGAGGGGATTTCTTGACATGCTCTAGACTGTTGATACAAGAAACTACCCTACAGAGACAGGTTCATGAAATCTGTGAGTGTATCTTCTATCCTCTTCTTTGCATAATGCACCTGCTACTTCCTGGTCATCAGATCCAATCAGCATAATGTCATTAGGATAGTGGACCACTTAGGTGTTTGTGGATTGTCAAGATGATCAACATCTATAGACTGCATTATGGCAAGTAGAATTAACACAGCCCTGAATCAATCTTCTAGAACTACACCAGTGGCCCTGCAGGTAAATGCAAACTGCTCCTGGCAATCCCTGCAACTTGGTAAAGAGAAAAAGGGATTAGCTGGGTCAATAGTTGCATACCAAGTGTCAGAAATTGTGGTAAAGTAAATAATAGTACCTCAGGGATGCCCAAATCTTAATCCTGAAGCTTATGAAGATGTTACTTTACAAAAGGGGCATAGTAAATGTGATTAAGTTAGGTATCTTGGGATGAGAAAATTATTCTCAATTATTCACATGGGCTTAATGTAGTCACAGAGTTTTTATAAGAGGGTGAAAGAAGGATCAGAATCAGAGAGAGATGTGATACCAGAAGCCAAAGTCAGTTAGGAAGCCAAATCAGTCAGCTTTGATGATAGAGAAAGTGGCCACAAGCCAAGGAATACAGATGGCCTCTAGAAGCTGGAAAAGAAAAGGAAAAGATTGTTGCCTGGAGCCTCTAGAAAGAATGTAGACTTGCAGACACCTTGATTTTAGCCCATTGAGACTGATTTTGGATGTCTGATCCCAGGAACTGTAAGATGAAGCATTTTTGTTGTTTTTATTCGTTAAGTTTTTGGTAATTTGTTAAAGCAGAATGAAGAAACTAAAACAATGGCTGAGTTGATTTGCTCCAAAAACTATATGACATCCATAATTGAATATTAGATGTTAAATTCAGTTCAGCTTTCCTACATCCCTAAGTCTTTGCACTTCATTCTCTACAGTATGCTAGGACTGCTCTGACAATTCAGTCTCATTAACTACTCCTGAGTCCAAATTTCAATCAGCCAACCAAGTTAGCTGGAAGAGTGACATCTAGCTACACAAGCAAACATATTTACTCCAGAATCTCTAGTAAGTTCACTGACTATAGGAATAACAAATAATAGAACAGGTATCCTGCCTCGGGCTGAGACAGAGCACTCAAGAAATAGCACTCTCCTCTCAAAACACACACATGGGTCTTATATCAAGACCTGTGGACAGGCAGAATTGTGGCTCACTAAAAGAGAAGTCACTGCAGTAAACTTGCCAGAAATTTGCTCTCTAGAGTGCTAATGACAGCTTTTCTTGGGGGAGTGTCTCACAAGGGGCATTTTGCTACAGAAATGTTTGGAAAAGGTGTCAAAGAAACTGCTGGTCTCTAGAAGCTGTTGCCCTCCACACATAGCCGAAGCCAGAGAGTGGAGAATCCGTGAGCACTACAGGAGCCTGGTGTTCGCGAAAGCCCAGCACACTGCAGGAGCGTGCCAGAGGAGCCCAACAGTAACAAGAAACAGACTCCACTCTGTAGTTTCTCTCCACTTTCTTCTACTGATAAAGCTTCAGTGTCAGGTGCTAACAGGAAAATATTTAGGGGCATCAGATTCATTTTCACAGAGCAGGCAAAAAGGATGAATTTATAGCTGAGGGACAATAAATCAATGACTGTCACACTGTATTAAAAATTAAAAATAGGGGCGCCTGGGTGGCGCAGTCGGTTAAGCGGTCGACTTCGGCTCAGGTCATGATCTCACGGTCTGTGAGTTCGAGCCCCGCGTCGGGCTTTGTGCTGACAGCTCAGAGCCTGGAGCCTGTTTCAGATTCTGTGTCTCCCTCTCTCTCTGCCCCTCCCGTGTTCATACTCTGTCTCTCTCTGTCTCAAAAATAAAATAAAAAACGTTAAAAAATTAAAAAAAAATTAAAAATAAAAATCTGTAGGATCATCTCAATGTATGCAGTTTATTCAGCCTCAGTTTCCAATATTTTTCAATATAAACTCTTGTGTGCTCAGTGAACAACGTTTGGAAGGACATATTCCAGATATATTTCAGTTTTTACTTAATAAACACATTCTGTCCACTCTTAGTGTGATATTAAAATACAATATCGCCAAAGTATTGCCATTCATTTTCTAACCATGCTATTGAATTCACAGCATTTACAAATTCATAATGATATTTTTTACATTTGTTCTGCTACTTCTAGCTGTAAGCTCAATTTTAAATTGGAAAAAATATGCTTATAAGTGTTACAAAATTGCTCTTGCAGATCTTCTGGCACATTTTTCATAAATAAAAATAAGCATTTTCAGGCAGAATTCCAAAACATAGAAAAATGATTGAATTTGATCATGGGGGAAGTCTCCTTTGGCTAGAAAGGAACTAATCACACATTCAGAGAAGAAATTTACATATTTTAGATATTTATAAAAAACATGGTACATCCTAAAATAATACAGAAGACAACAGCTATAGAAGACATGATTTATTCAGCATATACACCGGCCTACAAAAAGTACGTAATTTCTGGAAATAAGTTTTTATTTGGGAAACCACTGAAGGTGGAACAGTGCAGAGACAAATTTTTCCTAGTGATAGATTTTTACAACAAATAATCTGATGACTATCATTTGATTACTTTTATTTTGAACTCAAAAATCTTGCTGAGAGATATATATTCATGCCCCATCGTGTACACAGTTGTTAGTATATGAGTAATGAACAGGCTAAAATGAAGGACTTTAAGATGGCTAGTTGGGAAGATGGTAGGCTGTTTAAACAGACACTATTTTATTATATTGTTGTGTGTATAACACTGGGTCAATAAATTAGTAATCTTCATTCTTTTCAAAACCAGTGACTCAGATTATTACCATTATTGACTCAAAATTATAATCTGTTAATAATTTAGACAAATGATTTTTTGGCAAGTGCAATGATTTTTAAATAAAACCTGGAGAATATTATTGCACAGAGTAGATTCATATATATTGTTTGTTATACATGTTCTAAGCATCAAAAATTAGGGTTTGCAAGTTTTTTTTCTTAAATGTCTTTCAGGTTTGAAAAGAAATAAAAACTGTAAATACATTATTTGGAGAGAAATATTATCTGTTTAATCTGCAAAAGAAAGTAACAGGAAGTGAGATAACAAGTGGATAAAATGTTTACATCAAAAAAGTTGTTTTTTACGTAGTTAATGGGACTTTCAACTCTACAGTTTTATTTGCAAAGCACTATAAAGGAACAGGATAAGGACATCCTTTTCTATTTTAATTTCATTAGCTGCCATTATGTATTTTTCCTAAATCAGCCTCTTTATGAATACACCTGTCTACATTTCTATTATTTTCTTTGTAAATAGTATGGAGGCCTGATTTTTCATACTAATAAGGAACCAAGCAAATACTATGAATGCTGATGGAATTAGAGATAACAGGAACTGTGAGTACAACTGCCTTTATTTTACTCTTACAAAAAGACATTGTGAGGCAGAGCACTAGATAGCCCACAGTGTGATGAAAAAAGTACCCAATTGAATGCCTCCTTCGTATTACTAGTCAAGGCTGAGTCACACCACCACCCGGCTACACTAAGTTTTACTTGGTATTTGCTGTTCCATAATTAGAACAATAGAAAGAAGACGTGGGCATCTATGAAAACTACAGAGCCTCTATTCGCTTTTTATTTGAATCTGTTAGTTTCTAATTGCTGCCTCAGAGGTAAACTGTAATTCAGCATCTACATCATCTTCATTTAGATGGTAGCAATAGTATCATAATTCCACCTAGTTTCTCAATTTGGAAATAAATTTAACCCCATGAGAAGAAGTGCCATTATCTTCCCTAATAGTCACTGCCTAAGAGAGATAAGTTTGTAACTATGAGGAAACCAATTTTAAGTTTCTGCTAAAAGGAAAAAAACTTGATTAAATATGATTTTATATTCCCCCTCTTTTTTAAAAAGGGAATACAAGCCTTTCATAGAAGAGTTTCTGAAAGTTTTCATTTCCAAAGCAGTTTGAAATGACATGTTTTAAATCTTAGACAAATATTAAGTTTTAGATAAGACACTTGTAAGTGTTACATATTTTGTGATAAAATGTGTAGAGTCAAAGTTCACAGTAATTGGGAGTACAAATATTTTTAAAAAGTCTAGAAAGTTAAGTCAAAATATTTACTGGTTTAAATAAAGTTATGCATAATTATTATTGTATTTTGTCATGTATATTTCCTCTTGTTTATTTTCTTCTACATTTAGAGTCAAAACAAACTATAGACTCTTCAATAAGAAATGTGAGTGAATAAAGCATGTTGTCTCTGTAATAATAGCCTCATACTACTTTAAGAAGTTATGTGAAACATTTGGCCAAAGAAAAAGAATGGACATAATTTGGGGTGCCTGGGTGGCTCAGTTGGTTAAGCCTCCAACTTTTGGTTTTAGCTCAGGTTATGATCTCACAGTTTCATGGGCTCAAGTCCTGCATAGGTCTCTGCAATGACAGCACGGAGCCTGCTTGGGATTCTCCCTCTCTTGTCTCTCTGACCCTCCCCTGCTTGTGCCGTCTCTGTCTCTCTCAAAATAAATAAACTTAAAAAAAATGGACATAATTTAAGCCAACAGCTCTATCTCTGCCTCAGTTCCAATGTAAATTTTAGCTACTGAAAAAACCTAGTGCTTCAGAAAACTAAAAATGTCTGAGTTTTTGACTCAAAACTAGGGATTAATTATTAAAGGACAATTAATTAAGAATATAATTTAAATACATCTGTTAAATTCTTTCCAAGATGTCAGTATTATAATCCACAGACTCCTTCACTTATCCTAATTATTTTTAAATTTGCTATATGAGAAAAATGTGCTTTATATTTATATTTAATTAAAATGATTTTATAAAACTCTTTTCTAACTTAGTTAAATCTTAAGATTTTTTTTTTATGTTTATTTATATTCGAGAGAGAGAGAGAGAGACAGACAGAGATTGAGTTGGGGAGGGGCAGAGAGACAGAGATAGAATCTGAAGCAGACTCTAGGCTGCCAGCTGAGAGCTGTCAGCACAGAGCCCGACACGGGGCTTGAACTCAGGAGCAGTGAGAGCATGACCTGAGCTAAAATCAGACACTTAACCGACACAGCCACCCAGGGGTCTCTAACTTAATTAAATCTTAATAAAAGTTAGAGAATTATTGTTCAGATCAATTGGCCACATCACAATATCTTACTAACTATATATGTTATATAATAATTATTATATATTAACATACATAATTTATGTAAATACACACATATAGAATTATAACATATGCAACTATATATTATATACATTGATTATGCATGGGTATCTGAGAGGACAGTATTCCAGCAAATGTTTGAATGAGTTTAGTGAGCCTCCGAATAATTGGGAAAAGAGAATTCCATATAGAGCAATTAGCAAGGACCCAGAGGCAGAAGTCAGTCTGCTAGTGGTCAAGGAAAAGGAAGAAGGACAGTGTGACTAAAGCAAAACTCATGAAACTAAAGAATTAGGACATCAGGACATAAAGATAGATTTTAGATGTTTAGAGCCTTATAGGCCATAATAAGGACTTTGGATTTTATATTACATGTGATGGAAGTCTTTATAGGATTTTAAGAATAGAAATGATGAAATGACATTGGACTCATATATTTAAAAGATCACAGTGATTATAAAATATTCTACAAGTATTTAATACTGTAAGCAGGGAGAATATTAAGAAAGCTATGTCAGTGGTAACTTTGGCTAGAATGGTAATAGTAGAAAACTTAGTAAGTGGTCAGAGTCAGCATTTTTTCTTTTGGGTATTTCATTCAGACAGTACAATCAACATAATTTACTCTAATGTGATAGAGGTTGAAGAGTCAAAGATGACACCAAGTTCATTCTTTGTTGTTGTTTTTTGTTTGTTTATTTTGTTTTACTGACTTAGAAGGAGAACTCGAGGAGGAACAGATTTTAGTGTTGGATCTACTAAGCTTAAAAAAACAGTTAGATATCTGAATAAAGATATTAGTGAAAGCGACATCATGGAAAAGACTCCTTGACCAAACTTCGGTCAGGCTCCTCTGAACTCCATTCTGAGCTGGATCTTGTCCTTGCCAGACCTGCATAGCCCAGTTTCAGGCAAAACCTTGTTAAGGGAGAACCCTCATTCTGGGTATTGGAGAACCCTTGATATCTGATGTATGTCTTCACCCACCATGTGGTATCAGATCATCCTGGTCTGCTTTCAGCAAGAATCTTGTCAAGTTGGTTTAGCCAGAATCCCTCCTTACCCCTGAGGTTTCCTCTTGGTAATTTTCCATTCACTGACCCTCACTGAGTTCTTGGCTATAAATCCTCACTTGTCCAAGGTGTATTTGGAACTGAGCCCAGTTTTATATAAAGGTCTCCTTTCCCTACTGTAATAGGTCGTGAATGAAACCTGTTTGTACTACTTTAACTACTGTCTAGCTCTGGTTTTTCTTTATCATCACATATATTATTAGCCTCTCAACATTGGCTTCTACCCTTTTCACCTTGATCTGTGCCCTGAGCTCCCTTTCTCTCTATTTCTCTTTGGTTTAGCCAGTGGGGAGACTCAGCATGAGAAGAGAGGGAGAAAGTAGAACAGTTATGGGTATTTATTATTTCTGCTCCTACTCATTGAGATGATATCAGGCTTTCAGTGCTTTTAGTGCTTCTTGTATGAATGTCACTGCTTTTATCAGGATGTTCCTCTACATCACTTGCTTCTTTCTGCATTGAGATACTCTCCCTGGTCCTAAATTCTTTGGGTATAGGGATTTTTTGCAGCTGTACAGGTTCTAGCCTTCATGTGCTATATTTTTCTCTGTGATTTTCCTATTTACTGTTCATATTTTAGCAAATCCTAGAATCTTTTAAATTTCAGGGAGCACTATCTGACTTATGATTCGACTCATTTGATATAGTTACTGATACTGAATGTGGGCCCGGGAAGGAAACCCTCCAAATAGAATTTTTGGATTAGGATGGTCGTATATTAAAGGAGTTCAGAGATAACTACCTGGCTGAGGAAATGTGACATATTGGCTAGAGTGGTAATAGTAGACATAGACTGTCTATGATTTGCAATATAATCATGATCAATCAAATGATCAACACTGGTAGCAATGTTGCAAGTTGAGGTCAAGGTATTATTATGAGAGCAAGTAACTATGGTACTTAGTTTTTATGTTTAAAATATTGTTTATTAAGTTTATAGTGTCACCTAGCTACTTAGGAAGGTACTAAAGTGTATCCCAAGGGAAAAGTGAAATTGAAAGTTATGGATATACAATTAGGAGCCTCCATGAAATTTTTAAAGGAGTTCTTGATCTCCTATAATATCTGGGAATGTCAGGATTAATCTGAGAGTAAGAGATAGAGTTGATTGCCAATTAATAGCCCCACACTCCCCACTCCAAATCTCCTATGCTAAAGTAAGGACACTGTAGCAAAGGGATAGCACCCTAGAACATGGGATGAGGAAATTTGGGTAGATATAGATAAAGCTAAGAATATTGAACTTACACATTTCCCTAAACCTCTTACCAATGGAGGCAGACATCCATCCACTTCTGCTTTAAAAGCCTTTCTGTAACTTCATCTGTAGAAGTTACTCTAAAAGTCCAAGTTTATTTTCCTCTGAATCTACCAACACCATTCTCATTGCCTGTAAGCCTGTGATATTCATCCTGGCACAACCAGTATGAGAGGTAAAGACCTATAGGTGAAGACAGCCCCTTTGCCTCACAAATCTATTGCTGCAGCAGTCTGAGGTACTTAAGTGGAGTGTATAATAAGGGTAATAGAGCAAGTTGGGCAAAACACAGGACTCAATGGGCCATATTTCTTGCCATGGACCTATCTTATCCAGGATTTTGGATTTAATGGGTTGTCTTAAACACCTGGGATAGAAGGTATTAGTCTACTTTGTTAGTTAATTAAGGTCTGGCTGGACTCCATATGACTTGTAGTTAACGTAACAATTTGGAAATTTCCTGGCACACTGTAAAAGAGAGCCGTAAGGCTCAGGATATAGGCTCTACCACTACCCCTTAGCCATTATCCTGCCCCCAAACCTCAGGTTAGGGAGGGACTATTTACAAAACTATTCTTAAGGTGGGGGAAAACTAGGAAATACTGCAATACCCTGATGGTGGTGACAAAGGAACCGCTACCACCTCTAGGGCCACAGGGAAATATGTTGACATTAAATGAGAATTAAATAAGGAGATAGAAAGCACCAAATGAAGATTTTTTATTTTGTTGAGTGAGCTGGCTTACAGCAAGCTAGATAAGCTAGTAATGAGATATTTCGATAGGAGTTATTTGACTGTGGAAATTATAATTATATTAGAATGTATTACCTCTGCATTGAGAACTTGCCTTCTAAAAGCACGGTTTCTCTTTCATTCCTAGACTTCTGCCCAACCTCATCTTACAGAATACACTTGGTTGATAAACTTTGTTAATTTTCCCTTTTGAGTTTTATTTTTAAATCTATATCTAAAATGGGAATAATAGTCCCTACTGTATAAAGTGCTTGTAAGGGTTAAAAGACATAATAATTGCAGAACACTTAGAACAGTGTGCTCAATACATCTTAACTCTTATTAGTACTCACAGGATTCTGTCTATTACAAAAGCTACAGAATCAGCTAGATTACTCCTTTAACTTCCACCTGAATATATCATTTCATTTTTATCTCCACATTTATATTTATATTGCAATCTATGCCTTAAATAAAATCATATTTAGCTTTCTAGATCTAAATAAATTAGCTTGAATTCAACTAATTAACACTTATATTACTCTTGGCATTTTAATTATATATGTGTTTTCTTATTGCTAAGGTGATATATGTATCACCTGGTTAAACAAGTCTAAAAGAATTCTTGCTAACATCAGGCCAGAATGATCAGTTATCACCTAGGAGATGAGGAGTTGGGTGGAAGATTCTGGTTAAACTGAATTAGCAGGATTCATGCTAAATTTAGGTGATACAGGCCCCACAAGAACAGATGCCAAGGTCAAGGCTTAGAGGCCTGACTGAAGTTAGGTCAGGGAGAGTGTCTTGTCAGTCCCTCCTCTAGTTAAGTAAAGGAGAGGCATTCTTTTCTTTGGCTATAAGTCCATTTCTCATTCAGTCATTGTTTCATTAAAGATCAGCTGAATCATCTAATGGAACTTTGCATTAGAAGTTATTTGCTAAATGGTGTAGAGTCAGGCATTTAATGAGAGAAGTTTCTATGAAAGTTAAAGAAATACAGTGACTAGTATCTCAGTCTGTAGGGCTGTCAGTTGGGAAGATTTCTGGACGTTCGGCTGGAAGTATCTTTAGATACTTGAGTGAGGACAGCAGTGGCAATCCCATGTATTTCCTGGTTTGCAGCATAAATACATTTGATTATGCCTTTGGGTTTCACAGTGAACTTTCTGACTGTCCCACATGGCAGCAGGCATAATGGTTGCCCACACATATTATGTTGTGTTGATATTTTGAAGTTATACCAAGTAATCCAGCTTCGGCTCTCAGAATTTAAAGAAAAAGGGCAATTTTAGTTCTTAAGAATGCCAAGTCATGAGGATGGGCAAAAAATTGGAAATGTTAATTGCTAACAAATGCATTTAAAAAAGCAGGATCCAGACCAGTTTACAGGTAGATAAAAAAGTAGAAAGTAAAAGGAGTTTACCTAGAGATGAAAAATAGCTCAAAGACAGATAACAAGATTATAATCTAATAACCTGCAAGGATGTATAAAGTTCTTCATTGAAACATAACTTTTTTCTCTGAAGTCACCCCACTTTTGATTTTCCATCACAAAATAAGTAAAAAAAAATAAGTGTGGTCTTACTAGATTTGGTCTTATTATTTACATAAGCATAACAAGAATAGTAATTGATCACATAGAGCTTTATGAGTTTGCTTTGCTGGAACTTTTTTCAAATTAGACTTTTTAAAGCTTCTTGAGCCTTGGGACACCAAGCCAAAGACTTGCCATCAGACGTTTCCTTCATCACTTACAGATTTGGACGAATTTCTCTCTTCTTGAGGTCTATCTTAAAGGTGCTAGGCCATCCAGGAAGTAACCTTCCTTACTCATTCATGAGGCTTGGAAACATATAAGCCAAATACCAGGCCAGTTGTTCCAAGAGAGCTTTGTAAGCTTTGGCTCCATGAAGTCAACCTTAGTTCCTTGAAACCATCTGGTCATACTTGATTCTATGCATCATTTTCAAATATGACATTCCAGTCAGAGCCTGGTGTACATAACTGATGTTTCCAATTATGTTCTGTTACAAGAATAGATTATTATATAACCTCTGTAAATAATTATATTGCCATGAAAATAAGGATACTCCACAATAGTTCCCCAATTCTGGAGGGATCAGGTAAGAAGAAAGATAAATGCTTCATTTTTGTTTACAAAAGTATATCTACTGACACATCTGAGTTATAGACAGCTTGAGAGAAAGGGGAAAAGAGTTCCTGATATAAATAATTTAGAACATTAAAGAGCTAGTCATGTTACAAGCAAAAATTGTAATTATTATTTACCAGTCCATTCAGTCCAATGTAATTGACTTGTGTTCTGCTTGATCATGGGTTAGCAGTTTTATGAATTCATTAGCTTCTCCACTAGACTTTTGGAAATCTTTACTCAGTAGAGTGGCAGCTCTTAAAGTTATTTAAGCAATGCTATCAGAAGCCTATACCCCCAAACCCTTGTCATAATCCTTTCCATATTCTCTAAGATAGTCATTTTTTGTTGAAGATGAAGCATTCTGGCCTGTAACTGATGACAAATGCAGTCAAGGAAGAATTAGAGTAAAAGAAAAACTATCTGTGGTGACAAGAGCATGGTAAAAGATCTGAGAGTTCATTTGACAAAGAACTGTGGTTGTGTATTTATTTATGTATTTATTTATTTTTAGACAGAGTGTGTGCAAGCAGGGGAGAGGGTCAGAGGGAGAGAGAGAATCTCAAGCAGGCTCCACACTCAGGGTAGAGCCTGACACAGGGCTTGATCCCACAACCCTGGGATCATGACCTGAGCCTAAATCAAGAGTGAGGTGCTCAACCAACTGAGCCACATGGGAGCTCCTCTATGGCACAAACATTTAAAACTAATAACTAGAATTGTGACTTACAATATTATACAAGACCTATCGTGGACAATGAGGGCATTGACAAATTTCTATGAAGTTGATCTGATTTCTAAAATACTTACATTAATACTATTTACCCATATAAATATAACCTGGTGAAGGTTAAGACAGTTCTTATTTGACAATGCCTTTTTATGTAATTCAATATATCAGATAAGTGAATTAGTTTAGCATCTCCTTTTTACAATGTGAGAGAACAAATCGTTTTGAGATTTTCCAAGAATCCTCTGGGAAATTTCAAGGTCAGTTTGAGAACAAGAAGACTTAATTTAGAATTTGATTTGGGGAAGTTGTCAAACATGTCAAAAGGTTTGAACACTTGATTAAATAGGATCATAGATTACTATGAATCAATCCTTAGTTTCTCTTAAATATTTGAGGACATATAAAGATTAACGTATAGTACAGGAAATGATTTGGATAAGACACAAAATCTTGGATTCTAGGCAGTTTACTTAAAAGGTGAAGAAAAACCTTTTTTAATCTATTAAGAACAGGCCAAGAGTACAAGAAACCTTTGTTGTTTTAACCGAGAGAAAGAACTCTAGTTTTATATCACCATGTTATTGGACTCATCTTTAAGCCTTATACATAAATCCACCCATTCTTAGCCAGCTACATGACTGTGACTACATGAGGGAAGATTACTTTTCTAAGATACTTTTCCCAAAAACCTTATCCTATATTTTCTTCTTTCTCATTCTGGAACAAACCATTAGTAACTTTTTTTTTCTTTACAGTGAACTTTAGAAAGTAGATAATTGTGCAATGTCTGTCACACACTGGGATTCCATAGCAAACTAGTAATTTTATGAATATAGCCATCTCACAATTTTTGTAGGTATTTGCTTCCCCATGGTACAGTTTTTCACAGTGGCAAAGGATCATATTTATTAACCCAACCAAATACATTCAGCTACTCTATATCATATAAAAATAGGGTCTCCTGGGTGACTGAGTTCATTGAGCATCAGGCTCTTGATTTTGGCTCAGGTTATGATCCTAGGGTCACTGGATCCAGCCCTGCACTGGGGTCTGCACTGAGCATGGAGTCTGCTTAAGATTCTCACTTTCCCTCTGCCCTTCCCCTGCTTGTGTGTACACATGCACTCTCTCTCTCTCTCTCTTTAAAGAAAATAAAGACAAAATTTTAAAAATACAAAAATAAGAAGCATTAAACTTAAACATCTACTTAGCAGTGTTTCAGCAATTTGTTGCTTAGAAATTATCTAAATATTTAGTGAATGTTTGTTGTTGAACTTAAGTTAGTAGATGTTTCAAGTTACCAAAAAAAAAAAAGACTTCGGAAACTATTTTCATGCACATGTAATATATATATTTTTTAAGTTTATTTATTTATTTTGAGAGAGAGAAAGTGCTAGTGGGGGAGGGACCAAGAGAGAGAGAGAGACTGGGAGAGAGAGAAAGGGAGAGAATCCCAAGCAGATTCTCGCTGTCAGTACAGAGCCAGACACAGGGCTTGAACCCATGAACCATGAGTTGGGACCTGAGCTGAAGTTGGACACTTAACCCAGTGAGTCACCCAGGTAGCCCACGCACTCATACTATTAAACAAAGGTAGTCATCAGTTCAAGTTATTTCCTTGTTAACTATTTTTTGTGGAATATGCACTTTAGGTAAGTATCACAAAAGCAAAGAACCTAAAAAACCTAGTTACAAAATTCACATTTATATGATACTTAATACTAGGAGATAACTCAGAAGACATAGCTGTTTTAATTAAACCAACAATACTAAACTAATCCTATTTGCCAAAGATTTTTTCAAGTTACATGAACTTTAAAAGTATTTGAGTTAGATTCTATGTTTCTGAGAGTTTTAGCAATATTTAATTAATATCAGAGCTCATTTATCTCTAAGCTAATTTGAACAGAACTCTATTCCTTTAAAGGATTTTATAACTTAATTTGGTAATACCATTCAGAAGTAGAAAAAGTTTACATATATATATATATATATATATATATATATCATACATGCATAAGCATGCATACAGACAGGCATAAAGATCATACTTCTTTTTTCTACAATTTTAACTGTAAGTCAGACAAACACAGTAATATACTCCCATTTTTGCTCTTCTTTATATGTGTATCTGAATTGTGTTTATAGCAAATGGAAGAAGTTAAGATTACCTGTTCAATATGAATGCTAAAGCTTTTTATCAATATTTATGGAAGAGACTTTTAAGATTTTATTTTGCCTAATATTTAAAATGATGGAGGGGCGCCTGGGTGGCGCAGTCGGTTAAGCGTCCGACTTCAGCCAGGTCACGATCTCGCAGTCTGTGAGTTCGAGCCCCACGTCAGGCTCTGGGCTGATGGCTCGGAGCCTGGAGCCTGTTTCCGATTCTGTGTCTCCCTCTCTCTCTGCCCCTCCCCCGTTCATGCTCTGTCTCTCTCTGTCCCAAAAATAAATAAAAAACGTTGAAAAAAAAAAAAAAAGTTAAAATGATGGAAGGTGTGGATTGTGTTTTAGGTGAGAGACTGAGGGGACATCTCACAGCTGTCTGGGTATTTCCAAAGACCATATGAATGGATAAAATATTCAGTATGTTTCTAATTATTTCCATATATTTGTGTTTTTTTTTATTTTTTTAATGTTTATTTATTTTTGAGAGAGAGAGAGAGAGAGAGAGAGAGAGAGAGAGAGCACAAGCAGGGAAGGGGCAGAAAGAGAGGGAGACACAGAATCTGAAGCAGGCTCCAGGCTCTGAGCTGTCAGCACAGAGCCCTACAGGGGCTCAAACTCAAGAACTGTGAGATCATGGCCTGAGCCAAAGTTGGAAGTTTAAGTGACTAAGCCACCCAGGTGCCCCTGTTTGTTTGTTTGTTTCAATTCAGCCTCAGGTGTAATAAGGAAAAAAAAAAAAACTTAGCATATCTGATACCATGTCACTTATATTGCCCTTGCTACTGTGACCTATAGCTCAGAAATTTCTGCTTAGCCCTGCAGGTAGGCATGTTAATCATTGAAGTAATTTTGCTTACAGCTAAGATTTGCAAGAACCATTTTTTTAACCCCAAACCTACCTCATGTGAAGAGATAAGGAAGTACCTACCAAAATGATTATGCTATGTTTAAGATTTTTAGGAAAGACATGACCAGATGCCTGCATGGAAAGATCAATTAACGAAGGACAACATAGTTACATGGCCTTCCTCTGATGTCTGCCAATGTCAATCACCTTTTGACTCCAACTCCCTCCCACTGCTCCCTTTGCTAACATAAAAGAAGTTCGAATTTCATGCCAAGGGGAGATGGTTCCATAGGACAATAGTCTACAATCTCTTCAGTTTGCTGGCTCTCCAAATAAAGTTGCTTTCTATGCCCTGACATCTTGCCTCTTACCTTATTGCCTTGCCCTTTGGTAGACAGAATGAGCTTGGACTCGGTTGCACAGGCAGTTGCTTTTAGGGGTTCCTGAGTTCCTTAAGAGACTGATGGAGTGAAAGGGGAAAGTCTGGCAAGGGTGAACAAGAGGGATGGAGGAAGACATATGAATAGCATTCAAGGGAACTGAATGGAAGATTAAAGGTGGAGAAAGGAGGAAGGAAGAATAGAAGCAACGGGAAGGGAAAGAGGTCTCACAGGGGATCTGTGGGGGAGATCTTAGGTTTCCCAAAGAAGCCAATGAATTTCCATATTATTATTCATAAAGTCAAGCCATCAAGAAAGGAAGAAGAGGGGCACCTGGGTGGCGCAGTCGGTTAAGCGTCCGACTTCAGCCAGGTCACGATCTCGTGGTCCGTGAGTTCGAGCCCCGCGTCGGGCTCTGGGCTGATGGCTCAGAGCCTGGAGCCTGTTTCCGATTCTGTGTCTCCCTCTCTCTCTGCCCCTCCCCCGTTCATGCTCTGTCTCTCTCTGTCCCAAAAATAAATAAAAAACGTTGAAAAAAAATTAAAAAAAAAAAAAAAAGAAAGGAAGAAGAGAGGGGTGCCTGGATGGCTCAGTTAAGTGTCCAACTCTTGATTCTGGCTCAGGTCATGATCTCAAGGTTCATAAGATCGAGCCTTGCGTTGTGCTCTGCACTGACAGCATGGAGCCTGCTTGGGATTTGCTCTCTCCCTCTCTCTCTGCCCCTCTCCCATGCATGCACAGTCACTTGCTCTCTCTCTCTGTATCAAAATAAATAAACATTAGGAAAAAAAAGGGGGGGAAGGAAGAAGACAGAGTTGATGGAGGATATAATCAGCATGGTTTCAAGAATGAGGTTTCACTTAGTTGAGAAATTCCCATGAGGAAACAGGATCAAATATAGAGAACAGAGAGGACTCACAGGGGGTGAGGAAGATTTTTCTAGACCAGGAGATGGAGAATGAATTCCCACAGGAAGCAATGAATCAAGAAGAATTTTCTAGCCTAGGGAGTCAGGAAGTGAATTCTAACTTGAAACAATGATCTGTGGGGCGTGGTGGGAGTTTCCAGCGAGTTTTACATGAATCAGGGTGTAAAATCCCCATAGGACATACACATCCAGGAAGAAAAGCTTCTAGCCCGCCCAGTAGGTACCTTTCAAACAAAGAAGTCCAGTCCTCTAATTCATCTCCAGAGAGTATACTCAGAATCTTAAGAATCAAAATCTGCCCTTACTGTGCTTCAATGGGCTGTCGTCCAGAGCACTGACTTAGGAGTCAGACTCACCAGTAGATCTCTGATCAGTCAGCCAGTAATGAAGAAAAGGCTTCACAGGTGTCCACTTGAGGTCCTGGGTGAGAAGTCCAGGGATCCAGTGACAAATCTGATCCCATCTGAGTGATAGCGCTCCAACTGTTCAAGAAACCAGAGCTGGACGGTAAGATGGTAGTGACAGAATCTATTCAGAATCTATTATAATAGAGCAAAAGAGAGCTAGTACAGAACTCGGCTCCATTTTCAATGAAACATGGACAAGAAGAGATTCATTGACAGAACAAGATGGGAGTTAGTGGACAGAAAGTTATTAAGAGAAAACATCAGGAGTGGGGTGCAGATCCTGTTTAAATAGACCTAGGGGCGCCTGGGTGGCGCAGTCGGTTAAGCCTCCGACTTCAGCCAGGTCACGATCTCGTGGTCCGTGAGTTCGAGCCCCGCGTCGGGCTCTGGGCTGATGGCTCAGAGCCTGGAGCCTGTTTCCGATTCTGTGTCTCCCTCTCTCTCTGCCCCTCCCCCCTTCATGCTCTGTCTCTCTCTGTCCCAAAAATAAATAAACGTTGAAAATAAATAAATAAATAAATAAATAAATAAATAAATAGACCTAATAGGATTCTTGCTAAAGGTAAGGCCAGGATTGTCAGCTAATCAATTAATTATCACCAGAGGAACTGGACAGGACAGATGAGGAACATGATTAGATAAGATATCAAAGTTAAGTGATTCTGCCTAAACTGTCTTAGCAGGATTCTTGCTAAAATAGGACAATACAGATCTCACAAGGGCCTGTGACCAGGTCAAGGTCTAGATATCTTAAGGGGAACCTGACTAAAGTCATAGAGGGGTCATGTTACATCTCTAACTAGCTGAAAAACCATTTTTGAAAAATGACCTGTTCTCAATAAATAATAAATCAAATAATAGTGTATCCCATGCATACAAGGGATTAGCAAATATCTATCAACAACCCTCAACATTCACCATGTACTTATTCCTATTGCCATCATAATGATTTTCCATAGCCCCTACCCACTGAGGAAAGGAACATATACAGAAGAGGAAAACATGGTGACTGAAATAACACAGAATATGCATGAGGTGGATATATATAATAAATATATAATTCCATTATAATCTGGAATTATCAAGCTTGAGAAAGAAGAACTAACTTGGGGGACTTACAGTGCCAGATGTCAAGACTCATTATAAAACTGCAGTATTTTAGAACTTGTGGTATTGGTACAAGCTTCAACGAATAAATGAAAGAAACAGGATAACAAAAACCACAATGGATATATACCCAGTCCAGAAACAGATCCAGCTATATGTGGTCAACTGATTAATGACACAATTACCACTGCAATGTGAGAAAAGATGGTCTTTTCAATATGTGGTCATGAGTCATTCAGATGCCTGTATGGGGAAAAAAAATCCTGTTCAGTTTCCAGTGATTTATAGGCCTACATGTAAAATGTAAAACAATAAAGTTTATAGAAGAATATTCTGAATTTAGGATGAGTAAAGATTTTTGAAATAGGGTACTGATAGAGTTTCATATTTTAACTGTGTTGGTTACATCGGTATAATAACACTAATGTGCAACGTGTACAGCGTTGCAGATACTTCATACGTTGAAATAAGTTCACAAAAAATTAACAGGAGTGGAACTTCTCAGTGAAGGACTTCTAGTATTGAAATCTCACTTAACTCATTTGCTTATAATTAGAACCCTAGGGCAATAATTATTGTCATAATAATTACATATTAACATGGTACTTAGGAGAGGTAATTATTTTTGTTTTCAGTCTGTTGTTAAAATAGCCATATCATTGTAAGTTAAACATCTAGATAATTTGTCTCTCACTCACTCTTGTTTCTTCTTCAAACCAACTTAGTTGTATCTATCTCTTGTGCCTACTTCTAAGGTCCTCTGATATTTCTGAGAGTGTTACTTTGAATGATTCAAGTGCATGTGGATAGTGTCAGGGCAAATACAAATTAAAAATAAGATGCATAATTCTCCCTGCTGAAAATAAGGGAAGAGACTTCCCTTCTGCCCTTTCCCTAGATCATTTACTTTGAAAAACGTATAATTGTGTTTTCTTTGTCTTTTGAAAATGAATGTAAATCCCCTTAAAAGCTAAACAAGACTTTTGCCAGCAATGTCTTTCTCAAATGTCTCAGAACCATGTATTTAAAGGTGATCAAAGAAGATACTGCCCCATCTCTGTGTTTCCATGAGAGGATAGGAGGTTAAATTTATGGGCGCCTTACTCTAAAACTAGTTTCTGTCATAAAGATATGCCTTTATTTTTGCTTTGGATAAAATCAATTAGCTAACACAGACTGTCACCCAATTACCTGGTGAATTTCAAATGAACTATGTGTGACAAGTGATGCTGGCAAGTCCTCTTGCTTAAGGACTAGTTATAATTTATCTTGAAAACATGTATGTGATGGGCTACATATGCTTACTATTTAAAGGTGAGATTTGTCTTTGCAATCTCTAGCAGATTGCCTGTGATGTAGATTACATTCTACTTTAATGTTTATTCAATGATACAACAGTTTCTTCCTCTTCTGCTTCTGCAGAGGTTATCAGGGAGAAAATTTAGTTTTTAACTGATTTACCAAACAACACATTCCAATCAAATCATTCATTTGATAACTATTTGTCCTTTATTTTAAACGATCAACCAATGTGAAATAAGTATTTGGGGGTTGGGGGTGGAGAAGGTAAATATCGGTCTAATATCCATGGTCAAATACTATACATACATTGAGAGTTATAACACCTTACTTTTTCAAGTACATCACTTTGAAGGATACAAGCAATGTTATATTCATAACTGTTATATTCATTATATTCTATGAGATTTCAAATTTTATTTCTTTATGAACTGTTGAATTATGAAACACTGAAGTATTGGTATCAAGAACATCATTAACAATGATATTCAGTTAGAAAAAGGCAAATTTGCCTTCAGGTAAAAGAGTTATGTTATTTTGAAAAAAAAATATGGTTTTCAGGATTATGTTATGACTAACTTTTTCAAATAAACTTCGTTTTAGAATAGTTTGGCTTACTAGTGGCTTGGAATAATTTTGAAAATAATAACAAAGTGTGTCCACATTCCACATACCCAGTCTCCTCAATTGTTGTACTATTATATGATGTGTTTGTTGTAATTAATGTACCAACAATGATACATTATTTTTTTAGTTTTATTTATTTATTTTGAGATATTGTGAGAGTGGGGAAAAAGTAGAGAGAGAGAGAGAGAATCTCAGTGCAAAGACTGACGTGGGCCTTGAACCCACGAACAGCAAGATCATGACCTGAGCTTAAATCAAGAGTTGGACACTTGACCAACTGAACCACCCAGGTGCTTCAATACATTATTTTTAAGTACATCCATACTTTATTCAGGAATTCTTAGATTTTACCTAAAGTCTTTTTTTCTGATCCAGGATACCACATAAACTTTTTGCCATGTCTCCTTGGGCAACTGTTAGCTATGACAATGAGTTACTTTTTTATTGCTTTTTGTGTGTTTTTAAAAGAAATAAAATTGTAGAATCACTTTTATTTTGTCCCTATAAAAATAAAGAAAAGTCAGATTCTGTATTGAGGCATCATTCCTATGGACCAAATGTTTCTGTCCCCGCAGATTCATCTGTTGGAGCCTAATCTGCAATGTGATGCTATTTGGAGCTGGGGCCTTTGGATGGGGTCATGGGTGGGGTTGAGTCTCCATAATGGGATTGGGATTATAATAGGATTATAATGAAGGTCCCAGAATTCTCTCCCTCCATGATGTGAGGGCACAGCAGGAAGATCACCATCTATGAACCAGGAAGAAGGCTTTCACCGGATGGTAAATCTTCTGGCACCTTGATCTTGGACTTCACAGCCTCCTGCACGGGGGAGGCAAATGTTTCTTGTTTAAGCCACCTACTCTATGGTGTTTTTGTTATAGCAGCCCCAAAGGATGAAGACGTTACCCGTTCATTTTTTACATGGTGTGTAAATTGTCTTTACTCCAGGAACAAATTGTTAATTTTGAAAAATGGAATCTGCTACAGTGTAGCTATTCAGTACATATTAAGCAGCCACAAAAATATGAAAATTGAGACAAACTTTTATTTTGGTAGAAATATCATTTAGTAAGGCATGGCTATTTTGTACCCTTTCATTTAGTAATAATTAAATTCATAGAATTATTAGTTTAGATGTATACAGCCCAAACCAAATTGACTTATAATGACTGCTGTGCAATTATAAGTGCTGTTTTTATTGCAACTTTCCAATTACTTGTAACTGGGAGTCTGGCTACTAAAGTATATATATTTAATTCATGATCTACATAATTACATTATTAACCCTGATAGTAAAATACTTGTTGAGCTAAGCATAATCTTCAGCTAGAAAAGCACTGAGGTGGATTTTTACTTGCAATATTTCTCTAGTAAATGATTTAAAATATATTTTGAGATTTGACATGAAGGCTTTATGCTTAGTGAAATACAATTAGAGCCTGTTTGTTTCACAGTGTTTCCTCTGAGAATACAACACTCTGAAATGTTAGAAATGTTGGAGACAGACTCACCATCGCATGCAAGGGGGAGTAAAGACAAGATTCCAGAATGTGCCACTTTGGCATGTGGATTGTTTCCAGCTGAAGACGAAAGCCAACAGACTCAAGAAGAGCTTTTTATCTCCTCTTGAACTGCCTAAAAACTTTTAGATAGTCTATAGCAAAAGAGAACTAATGCCAAAGAAAATTTTTGGTTATTTGTAGGGCCTGGCAAATATTTGTTTACCAAATGTCTGCTTGTCTCATCTTTCTGAGATTTGTCTTCCTCCCTTTTGACACTCCACTCTTGTATCCCCTTCTCCTTAGATCAGAATGTTATATAAGCGTCGATTACCTGACTGCCAGGGTGCCTCTCATGTCTTTGTGAGGCTTCTGAATATACAAAATTAAAATTGTTTTTCCCCTGGTAATCTGTGTTATGTCAATACAACTATTAGACCAGCCAGAGAACCTAGAAGGGAAGAAGGGAAAAGTTTTCTCCCATACATATGTTTGATGTGATTGCTTATATGTCACTTGTGGGTAGGTTGGAGCCATATCACTAATTTTGGCCAAGGGACTGTGAGTGGAAGGATGGAAATATATAGTGCTATTGATTAATTAATTAGTGTGCTTTGTATGTGGCTCTATTAGACAGGCATTACATAGTAGAAAATAATTACATAATTTCAAAAAGTATAATCTGTTGATGCTATTATGTGGCTCTACTAGATACATAGACATAACAGATTTTGGAAAATAATTGCATATTTTCCCAAACTGTAATTTACCAGTGTTATTAGACTAGACTGGACTTATGCTGTGGTTTTGTGGTAATAAATTAACCAAGAGATCACAGTCACACAACAAAGTGAAGGTCTGTTTGTTGCCAGTGTAAAGTCAGATGTGGTTTTGCAGCTTCCCTCCTCAAAGCTACTCCCTCCGAAAATCATGGCCTTAAAAGCGCTCTGTAGGAAAATAAGGGTAACTAGTAACTGCCTCAGTGTGGAAGATATGCATCTTCCACCCCCAGATATGTTTGAAATTTAAGAGCCTTTCCTTAGAACACTAGTGCCAGTCATAAGAGCATATCATGTTAGGAAATCTTGATAGTGAGTATGTATACTGAAGAGAATCTAAAGTGGGGTCATCTACACCATTGGCTCAACAGTTAGACTGAATGCATTAAATACCATCAACTCTGCTCATTTGTCTGTGATCTCTTGGACAACCTTACCTGTCTTAGACTGAGTTTTTTCATCTGCAATAATATCCAATTATATTATTGTTCTAAAAATTAGTCATTCATGAGTATGGCACTGTACATGGAAATAACAACTATTTAATAATTATTAGATATAAAATTGTAATTTCTATAGTACTATTAAACATTGAGCATGTTAACTCATAACAATGGTTTAAAATCAAGTAAATATGTTGAAATTAAGTTTATGAACTGTGAGGTGTGAAAAGTTATAAAAGCTTTAAAAAGTTACTTTATATGTCCACTCAGTCAGTCAGCAGCTACTTACCAAGATCCTACTCTTCTACATACTCTCATAGCCACATGAGACTTTATGGAATAAGGTCTGTGCCCTCCGTAAGTTAAAAACACTACAGTAGGGGAGACAAACTAGAATTAGGGAAACAAGCATTGGGATGAGAAATAGTCCATTCGTTTGTTAAGGACATTAATTTATGTAGGAGAATGAAATAAAAAAGGATCTAACAGTTGGAGAAGTGTACTTGGATTATGTAAACAAAGGATTTCTCTGCAGATTAGACCTTTTATTGAGATCTCCTGTTGTTGTTTTTAAGTGGTATCTGCATTTTTAAACTCAAATTTTCCCACTGCCCTCAAACTATGGCAAATTAAATAATCCAAACAAGCTGGCATGCAGGAGGTCAAAAGATACTGTTGTGAGGCACATCCCCATCAAAATCAGCTCTCAAGCAGCGCTCACACCACAGAAGAAACAGGTTAAGATCTCTGTTAAAACGTAATGAGCGCAGGTGCGCCTGGTTGGCCCAGTGGTAAGCGACCAGCTGGAGATTTCTGCTCAGGTCATGATCTCAGGGTTCCTGAGTTGAAGCCCCAGGCCTCCTGGCGGACAGCACGAAGCCTGCTTGGGATTATAGCGCTCTCTCTGCCCTCCCCCTACTGCGCTGTCTCTCTCAAAAATAAACTGGGGAAACACACACACACACACTCACAAACAGAAAGGCGTCAGGAAAGAGATTCTGGCACTGGGCTTTTCTCGTTCAATCGGGGTGAATGGTCAACTCTGTAGCCAGCATCCGTGGACAGGCCCAGAGCCAGCTCCTGTCCCCAGGGAGGTGGCTCACAGCAGCTCCCGGAAGGTGGCGCGCGTGCGCGGACCTCCGCGTGTCAGGTGGAAGGCACACTCCCACTGGTGCGAGAGGCTCGGGGAACGCCCAGGCAAAGAGCGGCAGGGTAAGGGGGCCGACCTTCCACCCAGGCCTGGGGGACACCAGACGCAGCTAGGCGGAGCAGCAAGTTGTGGGTGTCTCCGCGGACATGGGCAGCCCCATCTGGGCAGGAAGTTGAGACTCAGCAGCTCCCCACGCAAGACAGACGTCGTTCATGTCGGGAGCGTAGGCCGAATCCCGCTTAGGGCAGTAGTCCGGGTTCCACTGCTCCACAGGGCAGGAAGTCCTCCAGGAGCCCTGCCACCCCGCGCGGTTGAAGCTGAGGAGGCCCCTGAAGCGGTCTTTAGCTTGTTTCCGAAAATTTGGGCAAGTAGTCCTGCTTCCTCCATCCAGACTTCAGAGCTTCCAGGGCTCGTGGCCCATCAGGTCCATCAGCTGCACCATCTCGGATTCTTTTTCCTGGGTCACGAAGGCCTCTATCAGCATCACACCTGGGAACAGGAAGGCCCAGCAGCCGTCAAAGTCAGACTGCGGGTGCCAGGACACTTCACCTCTGCGCTGGCGCTCGCAGATCAAGCCGGTCAATCCCAAGTCCTTGCAGCCACATCCACAAAGGACCTCTGGGACTGCTGCCGTAGCCGGGACAGCAAGGTAAGAACAACATTACAGGAAGAGGAAATAGTAAATGCGGAAACCCCCAGGTACAGAAAGAAAGCCAGTGTGAAATGTACGGACTATCAGGCAGGGACCAGATTACGTAATATTTTATAGGCCATACTAAGGAATTTGGATTTTATTTTAGTTGGTTTGGGAAGCTGCTGGAGAGTTTACAGTGGGGGAAGCATATACCCTGAGTGGCTTGCTTTGCCGTGTGGAGAATGTGCTGTAGGGGGGCAAGTGTAGAAAATACTCATCAGTAAAATGGGGTCAGGATAGTATCTAATTCAGAAAATTGTTACAACTATTTAATGAGTGGAGGCATGAAAAACTCTTAGAATAGTACGTGGCATGTAATAAGCACTACAAAAGTGTGTTAAATAAGTAAGAAAAATTGGCTTACTCAAAGTTGTTTTCAGAATTACAAATGCAATGGTGCTTGTGATTGTTAAAAAAAAAAAACACTTTCAAACAAAGTATAGGTAGGGTAGGTTATCTTTAGGGTAGGGAATGACTGAGCACATCCTATCCAATTATTGAACTCATTCTTTCTTCAGTCCCAGTTCCATGATTCTCTGTTCTAGAAAAATTTCTAAGTCAATACTTTGAATATAGCAGTTACTATACCCAGATTTGAACTAAAAGGACTTATTGCAGCGGTGTTTGAGTGGCTCGGACATTTAAGCCTCCAACTATTGATCTCAGCTCAGGTCTTGATCTCAGTGACGTGTGTTCAAGCCCAGTGTTGGGCTCTGTGCTCGTAGTAAAGCCTACTTAAAAAAATAAGCAAAATAATAATAATAATAATAATAATAATAATAATACAACAATTGATTGCAAGTTCTGTTAGGATAAGTATTCTCTATCTTTTTTTTAAGTCTCTTGAAGTATCTACTAAGTTTCCTTGTATGTAGTTGGCCCTCCAAATGGGCTGGTATTAGAAGGAGGGCATTGAAGTTAAACAGTATTAAAGAGTGTAAATATTTGAGGCTATGACCACTAAGTGGGAGATTAGTGGGGAAAAAATCAGAAGAATGGAGGTAAGTCATTTATATAAAAGCAAGACATTAAACAATTAATTGTACAGGTACTGTATCTGAAGATACTCTTTTACATTGAAATAATAAGAGTTTTCTAATCAGGTCAATTTTAAGCACTGTTATAAACCAATTAAACAATAAAGTCAATAGACATATAGAAAAACTGAGCTATACACATATTCTGATAAATCTAAAAGTTCTTGAAAATGATCGTTTCACAAAGCCCACGTATGACTTCCATTAATTCATATGGAAATTTTGCATATATTGTACATCAAGTGGAGATAAAGTTCTTTATGTTCAACTCTATAAAGTCTGTACTGTGCATTAATTGTTTTGATGTATGATACAAAGTATGGATTATGCATAATGCACAAAGCTTTAAAAGATGAAAAGAGAATAGCTGAAGCTTAACACTGACGCTCCTTTAAACAAAAAGGTGAATACAATGGAGAGAAAGAAATATGCATGTTTTACACACAGTTAAGGAGAACATGTGTAAAGTTTTATATAGTTAAAAAGGACAATGATGAAAGGGGCAGCCTGGAGCTTTCTTCCAGGGAAAATTTTTTTCGGCTGTTTAATACTCACTGAAAGCTTTCTGAGGTATTATTCACTGTTCTCCATACATACAGTAATAAGGAGGGTTTTTCGTTTTGTTGGTTTTTGTTTTTCCATTTCTCCACTCTGACAAATTGATGATGGTTTGAGTATAGTTTACAGCTTAAAACTTCTGACTGGTCTCTTGTGTCCTTATTGGCAGCTAGAGTGATCCAGAGAAGCGAAAATAAGGGCATGACACTCCTTGGCTCAGAATACTCAAATCCCTTCTATCAGATTCAGGATAAAGGCCAAAGGCCTCATGTTGGCCTGCAGAGTCCTAAATTATTCATCTCCTGTTTCCTTTCTAACCAAAGCACCATCTTCTCTATCCCCATCTCGCTGTGCTCTTTCAATAACTGCTTCAGAGTCTCTATTGCCTGGCCTGCTTTTCCCACAGACTGAGTGTGGTTCATTGATTCCTTCCTTCAGGTCTTTAAACAAATGTCACCTCAAAGAAGACTTTATCTAACCATTCTGTTTAACTGTTTAAAATTACAGCTGCCCGTTCTCCTCACTGTTTGCCCATTCTCTTCTGTCTTCCCTGACTTATTTTCCTCCACAGACTCAGCACCATTAGAGTACATATTTTATTGATTTGGCTGAGTGTGCATGCATCTATATATATGTTGTGTATGAGTCTATATTATCCAGTTACAAATTAAGATTCATGAAAATAAGATCTTTATTTTGTTGTCTGAACCATACAACCCCTATAACAATAGTTCCTGGCACATTTTTAGTGCTCGATATTTATGTGCTGAATGAATATTTGATGAATAAAACAAACACATGATCCTAGACAGCAATTTGAATTATTAGGTAGTAAAGTTTTACTTTAAACAAATTTCATCTTAGGATTTATGTTTATAGAGTTTTTTTTACTCTAATTTCTATTTCATTTTCTGTGTCTTAAATTATCATAAAGTATATATAATAGTCATATAATGAAAAATCTGAAAATGGAGTGACTTCATAGGTTTATAATATTCATACTTTTCTTTATATCTTTGTAAAATGTCCTCATGTAAAAATACAAGAATTTCAGAAACTTTTTTCTCTTTATTTTTGTGATTTGGCATGTGATTTCTTTCCTGTAATTTTGTTAAATTGATATGGTTGATGAATCATATGAAGACTGTGGAATGTGACATAAAAAAAATAGAGCAATATATTCAACTTGACTGATAGAGCAGTGTTTTCAGAGTAGTTTTGAAGGGAGCAGATAATAGCTGATTATAGAAATGCTATTTTCCATGATGGGAAAATAAATAAATAAGCAATTTAATTAATAGTGTTTTGTCTAAAATTTTTATATTTTCTTTAGCATCATGTAAATCCATAATTGTCTCAAGATTTAAAAAATTCAAAATAAATTTTATTTAATTTACTTTTAATCACTAATTTAGTAAATATTTTATTAGCACCTGTTGTGTTTCACACATATGTCCCGAGTGTTTGGGGTGAATATGGCATTTGAGCCCTGGTGTTAAAATTGTGAAAAGAGAAACATAGTCTCTGTTCCAAATTATCTTACACATTAGGAGACACAAAATAAATAAATGAAGAGATTATTATAACAATTCTAGAATAAAATGGAATAAAGGGTCAGGCATTGGTAGGTAGGGCACTTTTGATAATATGAAGATAGATATTTCTCAGAGGAAGATATTTTATGAGAGTGAGTGAGCATATTAGATATCTGAGGGAGAATATTTCAGGGACAGAAACCAACAACTTCAAGTCTAGAAAACTCCAGATAGTCTCTGGATAGGGGCTAGACAGACATAGCTTCTGTCAGCAAAATATATGAACCCTTCCTACTCTTCCATTGCATGTGTGTCCTTAGGACCTTTGACTAATAGAACAATCTATACTACAAGGATGAATAGAAGATAAAAATTCACCATTTTATAATAGGGAGCTCATTATGTACAATCACAGGCTGATGAGAATTAGAGAGGTTCTACAGAGCAACAGTTGGGAGACTTGGCATTTCTGCATTATCATAGATTCCTCACAATCACCTTTCTTCTTCTTTTATAACATAGCAATAGCTTTTTGTCTGCATAATTGTTACAAATATATGTGTAGTGACTATTTATGGCATAATTATTTCAGGCCAAATCCAAACAAACCTCATTATCCACCCAATTCTCTTCCTTCAGTGCTTAGTCCATGTTTTCCTTCTGTTTCATTTCTGTATTCTGTTATTTCATTTCTCTGTTGTCTTCACATTTGTATGTTCACATGCACACATACACTTTTATAAATACTATTAATTATATTTTATTCTGCATTGCAACTTGGTTTGAGCATGTCAAAAGCAAGAATCACATATTTTCATCTGTGTATGCTTAACAAAATAAAGTGTAATAAATATTTGTTACTTGAAATAATGATGCTAGGTTAAGCATAATAAGGGCATTGAGACAGCCATGTACAAAATAACTCACAGAAACTGAGTTGTTCCATTTGAGCTACAGGTTAAAATGTGAATGGCAATCATCATCATCATCATCATCATCATCATCATCTGTCATACTTTGTTTTGCTTTTGTGTCAACTATTGATAACAAAGCCCATTTTCTCGTTTAGTCCCCATATCACCTTAGGATGTTGGCACTTTAAAAAAAATTTTTTTAATGTTGATTCTTTTTTTTTTTTTTGAGAGAGAAACAGACCATGGGCACATCAGTGGGGGAGGGGCAGAGAGAGAGGGAGACACAGAATATGAAGCACAGAGCCCGATGTGGGGCTCAAACCCACAAACTGCGAGATCATGACCTGAGCTAAAGTTGGCTGAGCCACCGACTGAGCCACCCAAGTGCCTCAGGATGTTGGCACTTTTATCATCCCTGTTTTACAGATAAGGACACTTTGGCAGAGAAAGGTTAAGCAACTTACTTAACTTCATTCATTTAATAACAAGAGAAGTTAAATACTACATCTAATTTCATAACCTGAATTTATATATCTATGCTACAAATAGGGTAGAAGATTTTGCTTACAAGCAACAAAATCCTTATCCCAGCCTACTTAGGAATATCTACAAAACAAAATTGGTTTCAGGTAGAACTGGATTCAGTCAGAAAATACTTTGGGACCACAGTAATCTATGTTGATGCTGATTTCTTCTGTGCTTTATTCTTAGGCAGATTCTTTTCTTTATATTGTATATTTAGCTTCCAGCAGCTTCAGCCTACAGTCTAACTCCTAGCAGCAACACTTATGAAAGGGAAATGATCTTTTCCAAGGATTACCATGCTTCTCCAGAAGTCCCTTTAGCTCCGGGTGGTATGATTAGGGCCAGTTGTTTCTGTCTGTCTTAAGGTCTCTGATATAAAAGGCTCCAGTGGTTCAGCTTTCAGTCACAAGCCCACTCTGAACTACACGTGGGGTCACTTCCTCCCTCCCCTCACCAGGTAAACACCTGGATTGAGGGCTGAGGAGAGATTTTAAGTAAAACATGTGCTGTTTCCAGAAGAAGAGTCAAACTGCTGTGAGCAAACAAGAGGTATATGTACCTACTAGAGGTAAATAAGCATTCATTCAAGTCGTGGAAATAATTAAACGCCCAGTATAGGAGTTGGAATAATAATATTCTAGATGTTAGGAAACCATCAATCATGGATATAAAGATCTGTTCTCAAAGATTTCTATAGTCTCTTAAAGGAAAAACAGTGAATCTATATTTGTTACTATTATATCCTGAAAACCTGGAAAACTTGAAAACCAGATACCTGGCACAGAGTAGCTGCATAATATACTTGCTGACTTGGAATTAATTTAACTGACTTCAACAATAATCAGGATAACGAGGGAGATTAATGATCAGTTCTGGTGAGATACCACACCAGAACTTTTCAATCTAATCTTTCATCTTTCTTATCTACTCTCAGAATCTTAAACTAACTTCTATAACCTTATATATGCTGATAAATAATAAACCTAAATTTCCAACCTTAACTACTTCTCTGAACTTCACAACCATATATGAAATTTCCTTTTAGACTAAGTATCCCACGGGCACTTTAAATGAAGTTTATTTAAAACTGAACACATTATCAATTATCCAAAGCTTGTCCCTTTTTGTAAATATCCATTTAGTAAATTGCACCACCTTGTGTCTCTGGGCTTAGTCACAAAAGCTTGAAATATAAAGTCATTTCCTATCTTTGCTTTATACACTTGACCAAGTGTGAACTTGTGAAAAAGCTCTCAACTCTGCTGCCTTATCAATTCTCATATCCTTATGGATCATAAAAATTTAATTGGCGCCTTAATGTCTGTTAACCTAGATTATCAAAATAATTTACTTTCTTTTCAGCTTTATTGAGATGTAATTGACAAAATTGTAAGACATTTAAAGTGTACAGTATGCATGTATATACACCTGTATGATTTGATGTGTGCACACGTTGTGAAAGGATTTCCCCCATCCAGTTAACATATCCTTCACCTCATATAATTACCCTTTTTACTCGTTGATGAGAACATTTAAGTTCTAACTCTCAGTAAATTTCGGGTACACAAAGCAGTGTTATAAACTGCAGTAACAATATTATAATAAGATCTTCAGACCTTATTTATTTTATAGCTGAAAGTTTGTACCTTTTTACTCACCTCTGTTTTCCTTACCCCACTCCCCAGCCCTTGGCAACTACTTTTCTACTCTTCGTTTCTATGAGTCTGACTTTTTTTTTTTTCTTTTAGAGTCCACATGTAAGTGGTACCATACATTATTTGTCTCTTTCTGTCTTGCTTATTTCAGTTAGCATAATGCTAAATATGTTTTGTAGGGTTTTTGTGAATCTTCTAGGTTTATCCATGTTGTCACAATTGATAGTATTTCCTTCCTAAGGTTGGATTTACATACACACACACATACACACACACACACACACACATACACACATAAATGCAATACATATATACACACACACACACACACACATGTATACACACATATACATACATACACCACATTTTCTTAATCCTTTCATCTGTTAACAAACATTTAGGCTGTTTGCATATTCTGGCTTTTGTGAATGATGCTTCAATGAAGTTCAGCTATTTATTTGAGATTATAATTTTGTTTTCTTTGATACATATCCAGAAATGTGACTGCTGGCTATATGGTAGTTCTGTTGATAATTTTTGAGAAACCTCAATACTATTTCCATAGTGTCTGTACCATTTGCATACAATGTACACGGTTCCTTTTTTTCATTTTTCCATATTCTCATCAGCATTTTTTATCTCTTGTCTTTCTGTTAAAATCATCCTAAGAGGTGTGACGTGATATTTCATGGTGGTTTCGATTTGCATTTCCATGATGACTAATGATATTGGGTACCTTTTCATGCACCTATGGGCCACTTGTAGGTCTTCTTTGGAAAAACATCCATTCATGTCCTTTGCTCATTTTCAATTGGGTCCCTTTTTGCTATTGAGTTGTATGAGTTCTTTGTATATTTTGGATATTAACCCCTTATCAGATATGTGGTTTGCAAATATTTTCTCCCACTCAGTAGGTTGCCTTTTAATTTTCTGAATGGTTTCCTTTGCTGTATAGAAACTTTTTAGTTTGATGTAGTCCCACTTGTTTGTTTTTGTTTTTAGTATCTTTGCCTTTGATGTCAAATCCAAAAAATCACTGCCAAGATCAATGTCAAAGAGCTTATCCCCTATGTTTTCTTCTAGGATTTTTAAGGTTTTGGGTCTTACATTAAAGTCTTTAATCCATTTTGAGTTGATCTTTGTGTATAGCGTAAGAAAGGGTTTCAGTTTTATTCTTTTGTATATGGCAGTCCAGTTTTCCCAACACCGCTTATTGAAAAAATCATCCTTTCCCCATTGTATATTTTTGGTTCCTTTGTCAAAAATAAATAAAATAGCCCCTTTCTCAATCTTGACTGAGTGATCTTCTGTAATAAATGTACCTCATCAATCAACTTTGTCTGAGCCTGGGGTTATCTCTCAATTTTTGTAACGTCCAAACCGTATTCTTTGTTCTTATTGACTCACAGTAACTGAGGATATGCTAAGATCTTGAGTGTCCCAAAGGGTAAGATTGCATTCAGCTCAATGCAGACTAATTAGAAGTCAGAGCCTTAGGCAGCAGCTGAGAAAATAAGTTCATTCCATGGAGAAACTGGGAGATGGGCGCTGTTGCCACTTCTGCCCTGGGCCAGGCTGTATAGCTGTACAGCTGGGTAAGGGGTGAGGTTCACCTGTGCCAGTTAGGAACTGCTTCTTTGTTTCTACAATCCTGGGGAACTTGTGAATGAAGCCCCCATTGTCTTTTAGAGAGTCAGCTGATCTGGAAACCCATCTCTTGGTAGCAACTGCAAAAGTTGTGGCACAGAGGTGTTACAAGCTCCTTTCAGGGAGATACTGGTGCCTTGTAGTGTGATACAGGGAGATGGTTGGGGAGACGACCCTTGGTTTCTTCATTGCCTGAGAGATCAGAGCTGGACCATAGATTCAGCTAAATTAGAAGCCTGAACCTTAGGCAATAACATTTAAAGTATGCAGATGGTCCTCTTTCAGGATGAGGCTGAGAGATAGACACTATTTCTGTTCCCTCTTAGCTGAGCCCTGAAGAGATAACCAGTTAAGAAACCCTGAGTTTGCCACAGTCATTTGGAACTCATGAATGAAAGCCCTCTTAACTATCAGAACCAGGCAGTCTGGGGACCCACCCCTTGGGTGGCAGCCATAAAACCAGGGGCCAGGGTTGGAGTTTACAGTGAGAATGTATCTCAGCCTCTCCTACCCATATTGATGCTCACTGTGGAGAAGTCATTCATTAAGTTTCTGGATTTCTTTAAGAGGTAATTTCCTGGTGTGTAGCTGCATGTTTGATGTGTCTGTAGAAGGAAGGGAGTTCTAGAGCTTCCTATGTCGCCGTCTTGGTTTATATCTCTCCAAGAAATCCTCAAAATTATTTTCTTAATGTTACTTCTTCAACTGGAATTTCATACTCTTGAATCCTCCATTTTTTTCATCCATTATTTTTATTCAGTATAGATTCAGTGACCATCCATTTAAATGATGTTTTAACTTATATCTGAGTTCTTTTCTGTCTTTACCTATTTTCCAGATTCCAGCTTAGGTTAGCTGATACCACCTGCTTTTTCTTCTCTGGATTTTTTGTTAGGCTAGAAAATTGTTGTTGTTCTTTCCTGAATACTTTGTATTTAGACATGTAGATCACAAGATGAGATTTAGGGAAAATCATTTAAGGAAAATCATCTGGCAATGTTGAGCAATGGGTAAAATGGTTATACTCCTTAGTCATAGTGGCTGGTTCCCTGTTCTATGGCTCTTTGTGTTGTGGCAACATTACCTAATCCTTGTGGAGAGTAGAAGGGTGAAGGTAAACACATTCTGGAGAAACAGAGTGAGATAGAATTTGGTTAATATATAGAAATTACAGTTGATACAATAAATCAAAGATTTCTCTAAATCTTTTAGACCGAAGTCAGAGTATCTGGTATCCAGGAAGCAAATCCTGACTTAGTAAAGGGGGGATGTTCAAAAGCATTATTTATTTGAGGAGGAAGGGACTGATGAAATGGGTGGGTGGGGGAGAACCATTGCATTAGGGAGAACTGAAATAAGCTCTGCAAGTATCTGAAGGCTTGGGAAGAAAACAGGTTTTCCGTTTTCAGTAATGATTTTGATTTGATTTGATCTTTTTAATTGAAGTATAGTTGACACACAATGTTACATTAGTTTCAGATATACAGCATAGTGATTCAGCATCTCTAAATGTTATGGTATGCTTACTACAAGTGTAGCTACCATCTGTCACCATCCATTGTTATTACAATGCCATTGACTGTATTCCCTTTGTTGTACAGTTCATCCCTGTGACTTATTCCATAACTGGAAGCCTATACCTCCCACTCCCTATCACCCATTTTGCCCATCCCTCCAACCCCCTTCCCTCTGGCAACCAACAGCTTGTTCTATTTGTGGGTCTGTTTCTAAAACAGGTTTTCTTTTATAGAGGTGACTGAACAAGGTTGGATAAACTGAGTGTGGGAAAATGGGATAAAAAAAATGGCATGATTGGATAGTAGGTCAGAGAATATTTTACCCTGCACAGAGTCTATTCCTGGAAGAGGCCTTTAAGAAGTGATTGTAGTGGCTCAGGATGAAGGGACTTGGGAAAGAATCTTAATATTTTATTAATAAGCACTTTGTTCTGATTAATCATTGGGGATCAAGTGGTTAAACTAATCATTTATGAGGAAATAAATGGAGATTTGGAGGGTCTGTGTCTGGCTTTATCATAGATAAACAATGGGGGCCTCTTTGAGTTTCATCTAAGTCATATGCGGAGAGGTAGACTGTGCAGTAAGCAATTTCCTAGAGCATAAAATGTGGGATAATTTCTAAATATCTCCTATTTTCTAGCATTACAGGGCTTGAATAAAGTTCAACAGGGCCATTAGACAAACAGAAGAAAGGGTCCAAATTAGGACAAAGTCCAGCTTGGTACATTTTTAGTAAATTATCTTAATGAATACATTCTATAGATGGTTGGTGAAATAAAGCTCAGTTGGAAGGAGGGGGCTAAAAATATCTGAAACCATTATTGAGGGAGTAAATAATTTGCACATTTTTTCTTGAATGAGTGAATGAATAAATGAATAAAAATGAGTAATATCATTACTACTGAGAAAAACAGACCTAATAATGATCTTACTGACTCTATAAAGAAAAGAAAATCTCCATTTGCTACTTTTTACTTAGACACTGAATAGACATCTCAAAAGGAATTCTCAGTTCTAGTTATTCTGTGCACCACTGCCTTCCACTAAAACAAACCAAAACAAGTGAAACTGGTTCTCCCCAGTATTCTCAGATTAGTAAACAGGACCACTAGTCACCAATTTTTCATGCCCAAAGCTAAGCATTATCCTTGCTTCCTTTCTTTTCTATCCTATATTTAATCTATCAACAAATACTTCAGAAACTGTCTTCAAATATATCCTGAATTTAATTATTTCCATTCACTTTTTTTTTTTTTTTGGTTACTGCCTTATTTCATACCATCATCTATTGCCAGCACTACCATAATAACTAACTGGTTGTTCTGCTTCCACGTTGGTTTCCTTAGACTCTATTTTCCACACAGCAGCCAGAATGATCTTTTAAAAAGTTTAATCACATCATCCCCTGTTTTAAACTGATTTATAACTTCCCATTGCTCTCAGAATAAAATTAAACCTCTTATTATGGCCTAAGAAGCTTTACATAATCTCTCACTACATAACTGTGGGGCCTATTCTCTTGCATTGTTGTTCTTGCTCACTGGACTTTATCCAGTGTGACCTCCTAACTATTCTTCAAAACACCAAACTAATTGCAGGTGTATAGACTTTAGTCTTGCTCATCTCTCTGTCCAATACATATCCCTTCAGATTTTCTCTCATCCTTTTGTGTTTTTGTTTTCTCTTTTACACAATTATGCATCAATGATTATTCAGCACTCACTGAGAATCCCCTATCCTTATTATTTTTTTATAGATTTTATCACTGCCTCCCATCTATAAAATGGAACACAAGGTGTCTACATTAAAACAATAACTAAATGTAATAATAACAAAAAAAGTGCTTAGGATCTTTCTTAGTATGTGACAATATTCATTATCATTGTCATCTTTGACATTATACCTACAAAAATATTATACTAATTTATATGTATTATTGAATACTGTCTCTCTTAAAGTAGAATGAAATCCTATGATAGGAAAGACTTTGTCTTGGTTACCCTTTATCCCAAGAACTAAGGATACTATCAGCCATGCAATGAGGAGTCAGTAAATATTCACTGGATGATATGTATAAGAATTGTAGTCTCAATAGTATCTCTTCTTTATATCAGCGCTTTTAGTTTTCAAGAGGTGTAGGTATTCTCGTGTTTCTCATGTCACTCAGGTGGTGGTGTTTATGTTAAGAGAACACAGAGAAGTCAGGAAGAGAGAATGCCAACACTGTATCAAAAGGGCAGGATATCAAAGATCCCTAGAAAATCATTTATCACCATTCGGAACATAAAAGTATCTCCAGTGACCCGTAAGCAACTCTAATGACCCAGACAGTAGATATAGTAAGCCAGTAATTTTGTTGTTGCCTTTGAATCAGACAACTGTTGCTTTTTGGTCTAGTAAGCTTCCACACTCATGACTCTTTCCTCCCTTGCCTGTTATGATTTCTATTTTCAACACTTCTTAACTATGTTTTTCCTTTCACTGTGTTATCTATTTAGCCTTGTGTTTAAACTCTCTATTAAAGATTTGATTGCATAATGACCATCTGTGGCAGATGATGACATTTTTGGTTGTCTGCTTAATAGCCATCTCATATTTCTTACTAACAGAAGCTCTATTTTGTTTAGACACCAGTGGTCAGTTCTGGTGATTATTCATGATTGCTTTAGTTCAGTTACGCTTGTCTGAATGCCAGTGAAACAGAATGAGTGAGAAATTAGGGGTTGCCTATTAGAGAGCTCGTGGGAAAGGTTTTGTTTCCTAATAATGGAGTGTCATGAGAAAACACTTTTGCTCCTATTCCCTTCCATTTCATACCCCATGCTGTCTTGGGATCACATAATGCCTGAAACTGTGACAGCCATCTTAGAGGTAGTGATATAGTTAAATCTTCAGTGCTGTAGATTACTGAAGTAATCTTAAGTAATGGTTCATTTCCTTGTGATTCAAGCCACTTTTAGCCAATTTTTATTACTTCCAGCTGAACAAATCCTGATACACTACCCAATAGATAATGGTATTAATGGACTGATTTCTCTACAAAGGACACCAAAGTATCATGGAATGCCTTTAATTTCTAGGAGAAATACTTGGTCTAGTGTGTTGTGACCACAGCACTAGAGTCACAAGATTCAAAGCATGGCCAATAGGGTATAGAGGGCTAGCTATAACCTCTATTCTGAGAAGATAGTGTGGGAAGATAGAGGTACTCGATGTACTCATTCCCAAGCTGTTTTAACACTTTATTTTTAAAAAGTTGAAGAATCAACTTTTTATATAAGACCCATAACTGATCACAAACCATTATGCACATGGTACATACATCTGACTAAATCTTTGTCATGTGTTTCCTTGTCTTTATTCTCCCTTTCCTGACTTTTATGTAAGCATCCGGTGGGAAAAGATGAGTCAGAACGTTTGCCACATAAAAGAAAAGTGGAATGTTAAAAAGGTGGTGGGTAATTAAGGAGATACAGATTATTGGGTGCAAAATAAACTGTGCTCTCACCTCAAAGACTAGAATGCAAATATTAGAACCTAATACAGGGCAATTAATGGACAGTGTTCTATACATTTATAAATGTATGTTTTTTAAACCTAAATCAATACACAAGTAGTTTGTTAAAGAACTTCAGAATAAATGCATGAAAAAAGGCCAGTAACTAGTCTAGTTTACTTTTGAATATTTTTAAATTGACTTACTCTTTGTGTTCCCTAATGTACTCAGAGTTAATTAAATGTTACCTGTCTTCTTCATAAGTAATAACAAAGAAGTCGTTTAAAGCAATTGGATTCTTCTTCCAAGATAACCCCTTTATAATGTAGTGTGTGTGTGTGTGTGTGTGTGTGTGTGTGTGTGTGTGTGTGTGTGAGAGAGAGAGAGAGAGAGAGAGAGAGAATCAAGTGTTTGTAGTACTTCTTTGAAAAGAAGGAAACGCTCTCAACTGAACTGAATTATTAGCATTTCCAACAATTGTATTTTTAAAGTATGTCAGAAAGTGACATAAAAGTACTAGTTACAGTCAATCATGAAGCCATGTTATAAAGTGGCCTATCACATTTCAGACCTTGCGTTTTGTCATTCTTAAAAGTAGTCTTCTTCCCCCACAAGAGGAGGTGAGGGGATCTATCACTAAAAGTGACGTGAATATCAGAGAGTGTTGACAGATGGAAACTGTCACCTCATTCCCTGTAATGCTGTAGGCTGCTGAAGGTTTGTTGAAAGATCCACAGTGACAGTGGAAAATTTTATATACCTAGGGTGGTTTTTTTTTGTATATTTTAAATAAATAACTCAAAGTGATGTGCTCTAAACTAGCATTTCTTAATCTATGCTGAATACTTAGAAGAAGTATCATATAAATGTATACTACATATGACAACTTATTATGACCTATCTATAAAGTTTTAGGAAATGGCTAATTCCAAGTCATTTCAAATCAAAAATAATTTTCAAAGCCAAGCAGATAAAGTAAATTCATCTTCCTTTAATCAATAATTTTCTCCTTTTTTCTTCCACATCATTGCACTTGTATCAGTTTAACAAGTTATTATGTCATTGTGTTTTATACAATCACACACATTTTACCCATTGGATTTTAAACCTATAAATTAGTTGACCGCAGCACAATTACAACAAGATACTGAAGAAATCTGTTGATTGAATCAATTTTACTTACTATACTTGTATTAGAAATAAATTATCCTTAAAATGTTTTAGCGTTCTATGGAATTGTATTATACATATAGACAAATGAACGTATAAGTATTCAACTTGATGTGTTGCTACAAACTAAACACACCCATACCACACAGAGTGCAAAAATCTTAAATGTACACCTCAATTTTTATGGATGGTTATTCATATACAATAACCACCAAGATTAAAATACAGAACATTTCCCACAACACACGAGGCCCTTCCTTTAGATCCTCAGTCAATGAATGTCTCGAGAGCTAATCAGTTATTCTAACTTCTGTAATCATAGATTAGGTATTTTTGCTCTGTTCTTTTTTTCTAGAATTTTTTTTTCTCACAGTGTTCTCTCTATATATGTTTGTATTCCATTGCCTTATGTTTACTAATTCTGTAGTCTACTGTTAAACTCATTGAGTACCTTGCATTTTATAGTTTTAAAATGCCCATTTAAAAAATCTATTTTAGGGGCGCCTGGGTGGCGCAGTCGGTTAAGCGTCCGACTTCGGCTCAGGTCATGATCTCACGGTCCGTGAGTTCGAGCCCCGCGTTGGGCTCTGTGCTGACAGCTCAGAGCCTGGAGCCTGTTTCAGATTCTGTGTCTCCCTCTCTCTCTGTTCCTCCCCTGTTCATGCTCTGTCTCTCTCTGTCTCAAAAATAAATAAACGTTAAAAAAAATAAAGTACTGGACAACATCTTCAACATCTTTTGCCATAATGATACTGTCCATATAAAAATTTTTAATATAACAAATTTCTTTTTCCCTTCCGACTCCTTCCACTTAAGCCCTTATCTGATCAGAGTACTGTTTAAGAAATCTAATTTTTAGAAAGATTACAAAAGTAGTGACTTTCTAATGCACATGTATATGTATGCATTTATGTATGTATATGAAAATGATTGGAAAAGGATTAAATATTCAACAGATTACCAGATATCATCATTTGAAGATGTTCAAAATCATGCTAGATTCAATGTATCAAAATTCAAGTCTTTTCCATCCCTAACGTCCACCCCTCCCCATAACTTTTGTTCTTCTTCCATCTGTATGGCATGCACAGTGCCCGTTGTGGCTACATAGAGCTAGAGAGTTGGGAGATTATCTGTTTTACTTCTGACGTGAAATTTATGAATGAGTCCTGAGATTCTCTTTGATACAATTGTCTCTTCTTTCCTCCATTAGGGCTTAGTCCGAGTTCATTTTTCCAAGTACCTTCATTACAACAACCTCCAGTGAGTTTCCCTCTTCTAGTTTGATGCCCTTTTAATCATTCTTTCACATAACTGCTAGTTATATTTCTAAGACAAAAAAAAAAAAATTATGTAACTTTTTGATTTAGACCTTTCTGAAAAGATTTGTTAGTAAGTACACATACATTGGCTTAGCACATAAGACATTTCATAATCTGATTTCTGTCTACCCTCCAGTGTCTTACTCTTGTTTTTTTTTTTTTTTAATTTTTTTTTCAACGTTTATCCATTTTTGGGACAGAGAGAGACAGAGCATGAACGGGGGAGGGGCAGAGAGAGAGGGAGACACAGAATCGGAAACAAGCTCCAGGCTCTGAGCCATCAGCCCAGAGCCCGACACGGGGCTCAAACTCAGGGACCGCGAGATCGTGACCTGAGCCGAAGTCGGACGCTTAACCGACTGCACCACCCAGGCGCCCCTTACTCTTGTTTTATATGACCTTCACTCCAGAATATAATGGCCCCTGCAGTGTCCCAAATGTGTAATGATACTACCACCTCAACATTTTTTATGATGCTCTCCTCCCTACCTGGAATACATTTGTAATTTTCTTACCTGAATAACACCTACCATTCCTTCAAAAGTAACCCCGCGAGTTTGTCTTGATCTCTCATGAGTAACAACAGAGTCTCTTGTTGACTTCAAAATAGCCCCCTGCATGCCTCTGTCATGCATTGGACTTCAGCTCAGTTCATAATCTCGTGGTTCTTGGGTTCAAGCCCCGTGTTGGGCTCTGTGCTAACAGTTCAGAACCTGGAACCTGCTTCAGATTCTGTGTCTTCCTCTCTGTCTGCCTCTTCCCTGCTCACACTGTGTCTCTCTGTGTCTCTCTCAAAAATAAATAAACATTAAAAAAAAATCTTTGAATTGTTTCTCCTGCTAGAGGATAAATACCTTGAGAACAAGGACCTTATTTATTTGACTTTATATTCTCAAAATCTATCACTGTATCTGTTACAGAGTAATAAAAGTTTGTTGAGAAGAGTGAGATATTGATGAATAATCTACAAATTGGTTTATTGTGCCTTTATCCTTCCTCTATATTACAGTTTTAAATCAGTGGTTTAGGCACATTACTCTCTAGAGGACACTTTATTATGGAATAACCTATTGTTTGTGTTTACCTTTGAGTTGTTCATTTTGCTTTTAATTATTTTTCTTTTCTCAAGATAGTTTTAGATGTTTTGTTATACTCTTTTTTTAATCTTTTCAAGTTCAATATTCCTTTAGTAAAACAATTATTAAATAACCCTGTTGCTTAAGAACCAAATGTTTTTATTATTTAATTTTATATCAGTCTATTTATTGATAAATTCTGGTCAGGTACAATCTACAAATTTAGCAAAAATATTTCTGCATATTTTCGATCAGATTAGTACATGCTTTCCAGGAAATTAGCTGGAATTGGAATTAACAGGATTTTTTTTTTATTATAGCCACAAAATTTTGTAACAGTCAATATGAAATCTAAATAATTTTTTTAAAAAGTTAGGGGGCGCCTGGATGGTTCAGTTGGACACTTAACCGGCTGAGCTACCCAGGCACCCCTAATCAATTTTTTGAATTGGAATTTTTATACAAATTAATCTAACAATTGATTTGGTTGGTTTAATTTTCTATCTAGCTAAATATAATTATTTTCCTTTCATTTTTTATGCTTTTCTGTTCCTCAGATAATTTTTTTGTCTGTTTGGGGGCTTAATGTAAGTGACCGACTTTGGCTCAGGTCGTGATCTCATGGTTCGTGAATTCGAGCTCCGCATCTGGCTGTGTGCTGACAGCTCAGAGCCTGGAGCCTGTTTCGGATTCTGTCTGCCTGTCTGTCTGTCTGTCTGTCTGTCTCTCTCTCTGCCCCTCCCTGGCTCTCAACTGTCTCTCAAAAAGAATAAACATTAAAAAAATTTAAATGTTACATTTTCTCATGACTACAATTTTAATCCTTTATAAAAGTTAATGTAAATTATACTTAGCTTTTTTTTTAGCAAAAGATAGCATTCATCTTATTGCATACATATTTCCTGACTTTTCACTGAATTAAATATTAGAAGTCGGTAACACCCTAATCTGATGCCATCTGCTGCAATGACAGAATTTCAACATTGTGACAACAATGTCATATCAAATATAAAGACTGATAGATTTGGGGGAAATTAAATAGTGTTAAAAGAAATGTTGAAACAATTAGTAAATGTGTCAGCGAACATTTTTTAAAATGTGAAAGGTAAATGAATCTTGGCTTTAACTATGATACAGTTTCGACTTCTTGATTTTTCTCTTCAGTAGAAACACAAATGTGTTCACTGTGTTTTACTGCAGTAGTGTTTTATTCAAAACAAAATGTTTTTCTATGTAGGTATGTTCTCTTTATATAGCTTTATATGTGATATGATTTCAGGCCCTACATCTAGATGATAACTGAGTTACACAAGGAAACAGCCCTGGATTATAGGAAACTTCTTTGCATAAACTTGGTTGTACTAGAGAAAAAAAAAGTTGTACCAGTTAAAGATGATTACTACAAATATTATAATGTACAATAAAGAACTGTAGCATGTACTAAGATTTGCTAGGCAAGTATGGTCACTCATAGTTCTTTGGTTAAGTTAGAGGCACGCTTATACTTGACACTTAACCTGAACAAGAGACTGAGAGTGTTTACAATACCAAAATACATCTAAAATTGCATAGAGAAGAAAATCAACTTTAAAATAGACAACTGATAGTGTATCAAAAAATGAAATATAGAGTGTATTCTTCATGTCATGATATTGGATATCTGGATAAAATTCAATGAATCTACAAAATCAATGTTCATTTTAAATGTGTATAGATCACTTTTTATGAGATAATTTTAATTATTCATTGTAATACTTTAATAAATTTTATAAACTTACATGAAAATAATCTATATGTAGCACTGAATATTTTACTGTACAAAATCTAAACTATTATATTTCTGGTAGAGTTTTACTGAAAATATAATGCCATATAAGCTATTAAGTGCTGAATTTTATGGCATAGTTAGGAGTTTATAGAAAGGAGAGACCACGGCAAGTCAAATATTTAGAAATTTTATAAAACAACTGGATTTTGAGCTGGACCTAAAATAAAACAGTGTGCAGTTTAGTAAAGTTGGACATGATTTGAGTAAGATGGTATTATAATATGAATAAATATACAATAATTGTATTCAATAAATCCACAATAACTATTATAAATAATAAATATGTAATAAATATATATTTACTTTAAAATAAAATGCACATATCTTAAGTGTTCAGATAAGTGAGTATAGACAGTTTTATACCTATGTAACCAATACCCAAAACATGATACATAATATTTCTGTCACCCTAAAATATTTTCCACTGTCTTTTTCAGTTAGGTTTCTCTCTGCCTATCTCACACATGCCCCCAGTTTCTGGCTACCACCTTTTGATGTCTGTTAACATAGATTAGTTTTTTGTCTGTTCGGGGACTTAAAATAAATTCCGTTATATACAATGTCCTCTTCTGTGAATGGAATTTTTTTTCTCACATTTTTTGATACTTACCATTATTATCTAGAATCTATGATTCATTCATTATATTGCCCTAAAGCACTCCATTGAATAAATTACCACAATGTGTTTATCCATTCACCTATTAATATTTGAGTCATTTCCAATTGGGGAAATGTTATTAATAAGATTGTTATAAATATTCATTTACAAATATTTGCTCAGATATGGGTTTTCATGTCATTTGAGAAAGTACCTAGCATTGAAATTGCCCTATCACGGGTAAAATATTAAGTTGCCAAGCTATTTTCTAATGTGGCTGCACATTTTGAATTTCCCCTATCAATGTATGAGAATTCTAATTGTTTTGCTTCCTCACTATTATTTGATATCATCATTCTTTTTTTAATTTTAGTAATTCTAGTGGTTGTGATGTGGAGTCCTAATCTAATATTTATTTGCATGTCTCTGGTGACTAATGATAGTGAGCATTTAACGTGCTTTTTTGCCATCAAACAGTACTACTTTGGGAATTTCCATTCAAATATTTTGTTTTGTTTGTTTTTAAATGTTTATTTATTTTTGAGAGAGAGAGAGAGCGCGCACAAGTAGGGGAGTGGCAGAGGGAGTGAGAGGGAGACAGAGAATCCGAAGCATGCTCCAGGCTCTGAGCTGTCAGCATAGAGCCTGATGCGGGTCTTGAACTCATGAACCACGAGATCATGACCTGGGCCAAAGTTGGATGCTTAACCAACTGGGCCACCCAGGTGCCCTAATTCAAATATTTTATTAATCTTTTATGTTGTTTTACTTCTTATTGGTATATTATTATCATTATGTAACGGTTTTTTATATACTCTAGGTAAAATTTCTTTTCAGAGATACGTTTTTTTTTCCCCCACATCTGTGTCATGTGTTTTTGCTTTCTTAATGTTGTATTTGAGAAAGAAAAGACATTTTAAAATGTCTTTAGGGGCACCTGGGTGGCTCAGTGGTTAAGTGTCTGACATCAGCTCAGGTCATGATCTCATGGCTTATGGGTTCGAGCCCTGCATCAGGCTCAGTGCTGACAGCTCAGAACCTGGAGCCTGCCTCAGATTCTGTATCTCCCTCTCTCTCTGCCCCTCTCCTGCTCATGCTCTGTCTCTGTCTCTGTCTCTCTCTCAAAAACAAATAAACATTAAAAAATTAAAAATAAAATGTGTTTAGAAATACACACACATACACACACACACGTAGCCTATTTCTGGAATCCCTGTATGAATTCTGAATGCCAACATAATATTGTTCTGTATAGCTTTGTAGTTAGTCTTGAAATAAAATATTGTAAATGCTCCAACTTAGTTCTTCTCTTTCAAGATTGATTTAATCATTCTAAATTCATTGCATTCTCATAAAAATTTTAGAATCAGCTTGAAACATTTACAAAAATATCTTGCTAGAGTTTCTGAGATTATGTTAAATGTATAGATCAATTTGAAGAGAATAAATGTTAAAAATTGTAGATGGTTCAAACCATGAGCTGTGTACATGATAGATCTTTCCATCTATTTAAGTCTTTTTATGTTTCTCCCAGCAATATTTCATAATTTTCAGTGTACACGTGTTATGAACCAAATTGTGCTTCCCCAGAATTCATGTATTGAAAGAAACCCTAATCCCCAGTATCTTAGAATGTTATTGTATTTGGAGACAAGGCCTTTAAAAAAGTAATTAAGTTAAAATGAGGTCATTAGAGTTGGCCCTAATCCAATATGACTGGTGTCCTTATAAGAAGAGGAGATCAGGACATAACCTGCAGAGATACCACCATGGGAGGTCACAGTGAGAAGGCAGCCGTCTTCTTGGAGGAGAGAGGCCTCAAAAGAAACCAAATGTGCCTACAACTTAGTCTTAACTTCTAGCTTTCAGAAATGTAAGAATATAAATTTCTGTAAGAATGTAAGTGTCTGCCCAGTCTGTAGTATGGCAGTCCTAGCAAACTAAAACAATAGGCTTTAAATACATTTGGTAAAGTTAGACACCCAAGCATTCCATGTTTTTGCAAATGACATTATTTTAGTGTTTATCGGTATTAGTTTAATGTCTGCATTCCTGACACATTTACTTATTAGTTCTAGTAGCTTTTTTATTCCTCAGAATATATTATGTACCATCATCTTGTCATCCGTGGAGAATATAGTTTTATTTTTTTTTCCCAATCCATATGTCTTGTATTTCTTTTTCTTGGATTAATGCACTGGTTAGAACCTATAAAATATGCACCAAATATAGGACCCCTGGGTGTCTCAGTTGGTTGAGTGTCTGACTCTCGATTTTAGCTCAGGTCATGATCCTAGGGTTGTGGGATCGAGCCCTTCATCAAGCTCTGCACTGACCATGGAGCCTAGTTAAGACTCTCTCTCTGTCTCTGTCCCTCTCCCTCCACCTCTCTCCCCACTTGCACGTGTTGTCTCTCTCCAAAGAAATATAAATAGGGGTGCCTGGGTGGCTCACTTGTTTAAGCGTTTGACTCTTGATTTCAGCTCAGGTCATGATCTCTCAGTTCATGGGTTCGACCCCATGTTGGGGTCTGTTCTGACAGCATGAGCCTATTTGGGATCCTCTCTCTCTCTCTCTCTCCCTCCCTCCCTCCCTCCCTCCCTCTCTCCCCACCTCTCCCCTACTTGCTCTCTCTCTCTTTCTCAAAAAATAAACATTAAAATATATATATACCAAATATAATAGATACATTAGTATAAATATACATATTATATAATATTTGTAAAGATAATATATTTAAGATTCCCCACAAATTATACCATGATGCTGGCCAAAAAAGAAAAAAAAAAACTTCAGTAGTGCCAATGTTATTTTCTTCAGTAATATAGCAAAGTAATCTGTACTAAAAAGAATTTAAAGAACACTAGCTATATTTCATGAAAATGCTGAAAATGTATAAATCTATTCAAGACTCATTTAGAAAAAAAAAAAGAAAAATGTTTGATTGGCAGCCACAAAAATGTCTCAAATAACGACCTCCATGTTTTGATTAGTTTCTTTCCAAATTGTTTCTGGCCTTGGCTTGCTTGGGGCAACAAGATGATAGCAATTATGTAAAACACAGTTGCAAAAGTGAAGGCACATTGGTTGCACAACAGTGTGAATGCACTTAATGCCACTAAACTGTATGTGTAAAAATTGCTAAAATGGTAAATTTTATATGTATTTTTCCACAATTATAAATAATCAAAAAGTCTTTGTACGTTGGAATATATCCTTTTATTGCTCTTGGACTAGCCTACTGGAGGATCAGAGACCATGTGAAGGCAAAACAAGTTACTTAAGTGACAGCTAGCTAACCTTCAGACATGCGAATGAGATTATTTTAGATTATCCAACCTCAGCTGACCTACCACTTTATTACAGTTGCTTGAGATAAAAAAATACATCACCTGAACTAACCAGACATAACCTCACAGCTGACCAACAAATTTAAGAGGTATTAAATGGTCCTTGTTTTAAGTCAGTAAGTTTGGGGGGATTTTTTATACAATAAAAGTTAATTGATGTAATTTAGATTGGAAACAGAAAAAACAAGAATTATAAACTTGAATCAAATTATGAAAAAAGTTTTATAAACAGTTATTTCCCAATAAATTTGAATGCAAAGATACAATGGAAACATTCCAGAAATATAAAGTGCCAAATGTCATAAAAGAAAATAGAAAACTTTAAAAAGAATAAAAAAACCTAGGATGAGTAAATAAACACAAATCAACTCAGGCCAAGATGATTGTAACTGTGAGCTTTATGAAATTTTGAAATAAATTTTTCTAGAAAGTATAAACATCAGGAAATGGAACCATTCATTTGATAGAGTAAGTATAATCTTGACACTATAGCAAAGATAGTAGTAGGGAAAAATATAAAACATTGATTTTATTTATTAATATAAATGAAAATATCCAAATATAAATTTAAAATTTTTGTATCGTGATCAGGTAGGATTCGTCCCAGGAACTGACAAAATGGTTTTATAAATTATTTATATAGAAATGGTTATGTATAATTATATGTATCATTAATGTAAGCATATCAATGCTCTAAAGAAGGAAAAAATTCATATATAATTTCAATATTTGGGTTTTTTAATGTTTATTTTATTCTGAGAGAGAGGGAGTCCATGTGTGTGAGTGGGGGAGGGGCAGAGAGAGGGAGAGAGAGAATCCCAAACAGGCTCCATGCTGTCAGTGCAGAGCCCCACACAGGGCTCAATCTCACAAACTGAGATCATGACCTGAGCTGAAATCAAGAGTTGGACACTTAACTGACTGAGACACCCAGGCACCCTGTATAATTTCAATATTTGTGAAAACACATCTGAAAATTTTCAACATGTAATTAAGATTAAAATTCTAAAAACACTAGGAGAAGAATAAAATTTCCTCCCTATAACAAAACTCAATGGGGATAACAGACATATTCTATTTAAGATCTATTTAATAAAACATGGATTCCTGTGATCATTTTTTCTGTTCTTTACAATTTTGAATGTTCTGTGTAATACTTTAAGAAATATAAATTATCACATTAGTTTACTAGAGCTGCCATAACGAAGTACCGCCAAGTAGTTGGTTTAAACAACAGAAATTTATTGTCTCACAGTTCTGGAGGCTAGAAGTTAGTTTCTTCTGAGGGCAGTGAGGGAGAATCTATTTCATTTTTCTGCCCTAACTTCTGGTGGATCTCTGGCAATTTGGCATTTTTTGGCTTGTAGAAGTGTCACTCTTCTGCCTGTATTTTCACATAGCATTCACGCTATGTATGTTTCCAAATTCCCCATTTTTACAAGAACAGTAGTCAGTTTGGATTAGGGCCTAATGACCCCATCCCCTAACTAATTACATCTGCAAAGACCCTATTTCCAAGTAAGGTCACAGTCGGAGGTACTGGTGCTTAAGACTTCAACATATACATTGTGGAGTTTGGGGGTGACACAACTCAACCCATAACAACCCTATAAATTTGGAAAGTACCATCTATTTTTTATGCACATAAAAGGCAAGAGAAATAACAGACCTATATATAGCATAAGAGATTTCTGTAAGTTTTCCGAATTCGTTGTTAACATCTGTATACCAAAGTTTGACACAGGAATATAAGTCATTGCTTGATCTGGCAGGTACAGCCCAGAGAAGCAAAGATGACAAAAATGGAAATGGGGAAAGAAATAATGTGAATCATTGCTTTTGAGCTACCATTTCATAAGAACTAACGGATAGGGCTGTTTGCTTACTGGGGAAGTCTGTTCAGCATGGTAGGATTTTGTAGAAACTTTGACTGGAAGTATGTCTTGGAGCATTCTACATGAGAGGTGGAATTTTCTTCCTAGTTACCTCCCATTTGAAGTATCCCATTGATCAGTGTTCAGCCATTGGTAGCAAAGTTTCTCACAGTTCTGGTTTGCTTTTTTGGCAAAACTTCTATTTTACATAATAAAATATGCTGTTATGGGTGAGCCTGTGTGGCTCAGTTGGTTAAGCATCTGACTCTTGGCTACTGCTCAGGTTGTGATCTCAAGGTCGTGAGATCAAACCCCACATCAGCCTTGATGCTCAGTGTGTAATTTGCTTAAGATTCTCTGTCCCCTTCTGCCCCTCTCCCTGGCTCACACATGTTCTCTCTCTCTCTCTCAAGAAAAAAAAAATGGTGTGATCATCTTTTTTTGCATGACAAGATTATAATTAGATTCATTTATTAAAATGGATAAATAATCCATTTGTAACATTTAAATTATATTTGGTTTATAAATATGTCATTTAAATTATGATTTTCTTCATTTATGTTATTTCATATACTGGTATAGCTAGAACATTATGACACCATAATAAAGTTTTGTTTTTTAAACTTATATTTGTGAAAAACATACTGAGTAGTATATTAAATTTGAAAAATAAATCAGTGTTTGATAATCCATTGAATAATGATTTTGTGGTCTAGTGCACAGGGTAAGGACATTTTTTGTTGTTTCATATTTCACTGGGGAAAAAAAAAGAAGCAGAAAAGAAAAGGAAAAACAACTAAGGGGCATTATTTTTGAAAAAAATTAATTTTATATAAACTAAGATGTGGTACTTACATAGTTTATTAAATTAAAAGACAAAACCAATTTCATCTTTTAAAAGGCAAATTAAATTTCATCTTTTAGTTCACACCATAGTTAGCTAAAACTGTAAAAGCAGGAAAAAAAAAAGGAAGCAGAAAGGGAGAAAAACATAGCCAGGGACCAGGAAAGAAATACACAAACACAGTGGAAGGAAGAGGAGTAGCAAAATGTTTTGAAGAATTGATAAGCTACTTATCACATGAAATATCTTCTAAAGGTATGCTCTTCTAAGTCATCTTTTCTTATAACTTCCCTGTGTATTGTGAATTAGCTGTTTAGCCATTTCTGAAAATTTTTGTGCAACACTATATTTTTAATTCTTTAATTCTTCGAGAATCTTCTCTGAGTGGGGATGCCACTCTGAGTTTGGGCTGCAATATTTAATAAGAAATAATACCTTAAGTTTTAGATAAAAATTCTGGTCAAGGCTGCTTTAGTACTGTATTATAAATTACTTCCTAGATTATCTTTTTTTCCCCTTTACCTATTAACATTAAAAGATTACTAGAAATGTTAAATTGTACAACCACTAGTGCTTTCTATAAACCATATTGTCAATATGAATGTGGAAAAATAGCTTCTCATTCAAATAGGGATTTATAAATATACCAATATATTCCTCAAGCCACATCCCATTGTTATGCTGTACATTATCCTTATGCTTCTTTACATATTCATCTCTAGGGGTAGAGATTTTAAAAGGAAGAATTTATCTACCCTGCATAATTCATCAGATATTTTTAGTATGGGCATTATTCTGAAAATGTCTAACCATATTCCTTTAACCTTTAATCTGCAGCCATTCTAGTATCCCATCTGTTACCATCTTGCAATTATTACCTAAAATAAAACAAACATTAAAATGAAATTGTGTGCATGCTTTGAGTCTGATCTATTGCCAAAAGCAGTGGTCCAAAGGGATCAGTTTCTTTAGTTCTTTGTTTGCCAGAAAACATAAAGATACAAGATAAAGCTGTGTTTCAATTAAATATCAAAGAAAATCAAAGTCATTAGATTAGTGTAGACCACACAGGGTTCTTATGAAGAAACTTTTGAAAAGTGTGTCATGATAAATCCCCTAAAATATATTGACTTTGCCAGTGTTAGTCCACACGGCAGATCTTCCATTCTGCAACCAGACTGTTTCATGTAGAGATTAACCCAGTGATCCTGCACTTGAAAGAGAATGCTCTAGGACTTAATTTATATTCAAGCCTCACTGTTCTTTGGGGAAAGGCTGGGTAATCCATACAAATTGCCAAGTGATGAAACCAAGAGCAGAAATGGGAATGACAAAATTGTCATTGATGTAACTACTTTCAGAAATAAAACTAAATAGAAATTGGTCAAAATACATTACTGTGAGCTCATTAAAAATCATGACTTAAAAGAATACATCATTCTCATGATAACATGGGTATATTTGGTTACTGAATTAATATTTTTTGGTCATAATAACTGACTTTAAGGCTGCCTTATATTTAGTGTTTATAATTATGTTTATACATTTATGTAAAAACTGCAAAGTTTATTTTTAAAATATCACATGGGAAAACATCCTTCTTAAAACAATGAAAAAAACAGTGATATATCAATGCAGTGTGAAATTTAGGACTCATTAAATGAAACTCCTCTTGTGACAGGTCTATAATATATGGTATCTATTTAATATACATAATCATGGATACAGGGAAACAACTATCCAATTTTATAAAATGATACCTTGAAGCATACCAAGTTGAAAAATAAATTTTAATGTTTATTTATTTTATTGTTTATTTGTATGAGAGAGAGAAAGAGTGTGAGGGGGGAGGGGCAGAGTGAGAAGGAAGACACAGAATCCAAAGCAGGCTCTAGGCTCAGAGCTGTCAGCACAGAGCAGGATGCAGGGTTTGAATTCATGAGCTGTGAGATCATGGCCTGAGCTGAAGTTGGATGCTTCACCCAGTGAGCCACCAAAGTGGCTCATAGAAGTTGAAATTATATGACCTACATAAAAGAAAAAAATAGTTGAATATTGAAAATCTTAGCAAGTGAACAGATTAGTATAATTCCAAATATATATAATATGTAAACAAAATGATTTTACACTTTTCTTTTTTCTAGAGTATCACTTTCTATGTGACACATACTTCCAACGGAAATTTCTCCTTAAAAAGTTTAAAAAACATATTTTGTCATTCATAAATACTGAGAAAACATGCACCAGATATATCTGAATGTAAAAGAATGATAGAAACTGAATAAGATACTCCATCAACAAACTTAAAATGTGGTATAGTGGGATGGAAAGATTTATACATGGTGATCTATAATCCAGGGAATGATCAGATAATTGATAGCAAGAGGGTGTAAACAATGTGATAATGGTATTGGTAAGTGGGATTCCAGGCTGAGGGAATGCTGCACAGAAAAAAGAAAGTGATTCCTATGTTCTACACTGAAGGGTGTTTAGAGACTAGAGTGTGAGTTTGTGTTTGTCTCTGTATATATACAGATGATGAGCTCATATGTGTTTATGGAAGTGGGATTATAATGGGATAAGGTATTAAAACATTCAGTTGAAGTTATGGCATTTCCAATAAGCCAATTCCTACAAAAAGCATACCAAGTTGCCATCTGAGTTAACTCTGTGAGTTTACAGCGATACCACATTGAACAATAGATGCTCAGGTTCCTCCAGTATCTCAGAAGCTGTAGCTGAGTAATCCATCCAAAGGCATCATAAGTAATTTGTGTACAGTCAAGAGACAAATACGGTAGAACAATAGGTCCCTTTTCTTGTTTTTTGAATCTGTACAAGTCACGTGTCCCTATGTATTAGGCCAACCCCAGAGCTCCTCATGTTCACCAACTGGCAGACATTCAGACAATTGTTAAGGGGAATTAGGTGGAAATAAGGCTGTTTTACTTGAAATAGAAAGCTAGACAACTTTCTTGATGTCTCTATTGTGATATACAATACTAAGAAATAGGGGCGCCTGGGTGGCGCAGTCGGTTAAGCGTCCGACTTCAGCTCAGGTCACGATCTCCCGGTCCGTGAGTTCCAGCCCCGCCTCGGGCTCTGGGTTGATGGCTCAGAGCCTGGAGCCTGTTTCCGATTCTGTGTCTCCCTCTCCCTCTGCCCCTCCCCCGTTCATGCTCTGTCTCTCTCTGTCTCAAAAATAAATAAATGTTAAAAAAAATACTAAGAAATAAATTTCACTTAATTTTTTTTTATTTGAGAGAGAGAGAGAGAGAGAGAGAGAGAGAGAGAGAGAACATCAAGCAGGTTCCACACTCAGTGTAGAGCCTGATGCAGAGCTCTATCTCACAACTGTGAGATGATGACCCGAGCCAAAATCAAGAGTCGCACATTCAACCTATTGAGCTACCCAGGTGCCCCCCAAAATAAATTTCTTAAATAGCAAGTATTTATCTGGTTACTGATAGAATTAATTTAGAGTTTTGCACGACTTATGGGATGAAAGTCTGCTTGTTTTTCATTTAAGAAATGTAGATTAAGAACACTTAAGTTTAGGAGAATCTGGATGGCTCAGTCAGTTAAGCATCCAGCTTCAGCTCAGGTCATGATATCACAGTTCCTAAGTTTGAGCTCCGTGTCAGGCTCTGTACTGACAGCTCAGAGTCTGGAGCCTGCTATGGATTCTGTGTCTCCTTCTCTCTCTGCCCCTCCCCTGCTCACACTATGTCACCTCTCTCTCTCTTTCTCTCTTTCTCTCTCCCTATTCCCCCCCTCCCTCTCCCCATTCCCTCTCTCCCTTTTTCTCTCTCAAAAATAAGTAAACATTTAAAAAGTTTTTTAAAAGAAACAGTTAAGTTTATAGGAAATAAGTGAATTAGAATTTTCCAACACATCACCTCATTCCCTATTGAAGCTCTGTAAGGTTTGCTCCTTTTTTTTTTACATTACCCTGTCTTCCAGTCCTGACTTAGTGAATTTTTACATAGTCTTTTCTTGTCACTTAGTGATTATATTTTGTAATCTGATTACATAATATTGCTTGATAGGAGTATTAACTATTTTAAAATTTTAATGTAAACAATTTTAAACTGACAGATTTGTTATAATTTCAAACTTTGTATAATTTTTTATCTATGTGTTATATTTGACAATCTACTGTACAGGGTGCATGTGAAAAAAATCCTTGCTACTACTAGGATTGCTTACGTAATGAAAAGTTTAGTCACAAATCAGTGTTTCTATGTTTCTGATTCTGAGCACCTGTCCTTGTACCTTATAGTCATAACTACAGAGACTACTTATTAGGCTCTCCATCCTTTTGAAACAAGACTGGTTCAATTATTCATTAAAAATATTTTAGTGGTTTATTGTGAACTAGGCACTGTTCAGGCTAATGGGGACCTAGGGAAAGATGAGGTATGTAATAGCTCAGCCCTCATAGAATGTATCTTGCTTTGGGGGAAAAACTTGATTTGCCTTATGTTCTTCCTATACTATGTTGGTATGTCTAGGGGGTACACCTCTATGTAAACGCAGAGAAAGAGAGAGAGGGAATTAATGTTTGATATCTGTAGATTGTTTCATCCGTTAATATTTCAACAGCACATTTTGGACTATGTAACATAAAGCCTACCTTACACTATTGTTAGCTTGCTTTGTTTGTTGCATGTGCCTCTCTCAATCTGCAGGTCATTATTTTGTCATACCACAACTGCTCCACTCTACTGCCCTGAGGGATGACTATGTCCATGTTCTTGGTCCCTAAGGTTCTCTCACATTGACAGCAGTTGTCCTTGAAGAGCCACAGCTTTCCCATCACCCTTCAACATTATCCGCATTTGCTTGCCTTCAGAAAAGTCTTCTTCAGTTGGCCTATATGGGTTGTTATTCTTCTTAGAATGTTGTATAGACTTGCAAAATTCTCTATTTAGTTCTCAGGAGTATGGAACTAATACTTACTGATCTTCAGATTGGAATCTTGTCCCAATATAATTTGTGTCTGTTCACTGAAAAAGTGGAATTAAAATCAATCACTTGCTAAAATTAATATTAGAGCTCCCAAACTTATAGAAATATTTTAAGCACATACATCTCTGAAATCATCTCAGTGAACACATGAAATAATGTATAACCCTATTCTTAGAAGAAAAACAATACATAAACCCTTTAAATTTCTCAAAATGAATATTGAATATTTTTAGCAGAACCATCAAAAGTATATCAGTTAATTTTATAATTTTTCATAATGAGTTTAAAAAGTCAAAAATTCAGGTAGTTTTGTTAGTTTATATAGTATTGTATATGTATTGTGTTAAAATAAAATAATAAATAATATGTATATAAAGTGTAATACAATGATAAATATTTATATATAAGGAACCTAATTGTTGAGGCTAAGATTTATTATTTATAAAAATAATTCAAGCAACCAGTGTCCTCATCACTCTCTGATATTATCTCTAAATGTAATTAAAGGTCATATGGGATGCAGATTAATTGATTTACTCCTTATCTTCTGTATTTCTTTCCCGTCACATTTAAAATTTTACCAGGACATAAACCTACACAGATTTAGTCACAATTCTATCTACTATACTTAGCATTGTGTCTGTAAAAGGAACTCAATAGATATTCAGTGAATGAAGGCTAAAATGAATACTTTTGGTTATGTTTGTAAAACAAAATGTAGTCAGTATAAATCCTGAGCATTTATATAAAATATTAAAATAAAAAGTATAGGTACATAGTTGTATGTTAGTAGTTTTATTGAGAATTCACTGTGCAATTGTTTTTTTCAAAAAGTCAGGATACAAGATGTTTAAATATAGCATTTGGTTAAAGGCAGACAGTCATTCCAAAGTCTCACAGAAACGTCTTTTCTAAAGTCATGACATATAAACAAATGGGAAATAACCCCCTGGTGCTATTTATGTATAAAGTGAAGCAACTAACTTGACACTGAGACAGAAGCAGGATATAGGCAGAAGAGAAGGTAGTGTATGTGTCTATCAGTCTGTGGGGGTGGGGGACGTTAGGAAATTAAACAAAAGATAGTAAATTTGCTTGCTTACTCCATTCTTGATATCATTTATAGTTAAGCAGGTTTAATTTTTATTACTTTACCACAGGAATTCATGTTTGGCCACAAAGGGGAAAAAAGGCAAATTCCCAAAATCTATAGACTCTAATATATATACACACACACACACACACACACACACACACACACACACACAATCACTGAGCAGAATCATCTAAGAACAAGGATTTTCACTGATTGTGTCCCTGGAAAAAACAAACAGTTATCATTATTTACCCTCTAATTCGTCAGTAAACTAATAATGACTGAAGGCATGTTTCTTTTTTTATTAGCCATGGATTAAGCTGTAGACTGAAATTGAGGCAGAGAATATCACCAATTAAGTTACCAAATAAATATACCTTTTCATAAGCTGGATGCAATTTAATATTGAACACTGACTGAAGAAGACTTATGTTTCCAGATGGGGATCCTTACCTCATCATTAAAAAAAAATAGGTAGTTCTGGGGTACCTGGGTGGTTCAGTTCATTGCGCGTCCAACTTCAATTCAGGGTATGATCTTACGGTTTGTGGGTTTGAGCCCCACATCGGGCTCTGTGCTGATAGCTCAGAGCCTGGAGCCTACTTCAGATTCTGTGTCTTCCTCTCTCTCTGCCCCTTCCTGGCTCCCACTCTGTCTGTCTGTCTATCTCTCTCTCTCAAAAATAAATAAACATTAGGAAAAAGTTTTTTAAAAAGTGTATTAAAAGTTAGGTAGGAAATCCATATTTGACATCAGTTTACTAAATATTAGTGAGTTATTCATTTGTATATGAAGATGCTAACGTCACAAAAAGGGCCTAGCAAAGGTAAATATTTAATAAGAGTTTAACCCAATCTTGAAATTTCTGAAGAGAGCAATATGAGCAAGCATATATTACTCAGGGACTTCAATGCACAATAAAGTATCATTTGACATTCAAGAAGCCATTGAACTTATGAAGCAAGAAGTCTTTTTCATGACTAGCTTAATAATTGTCTTTGAAGTACATGTCTGTTTTTTAAGGACTTACAAAACCCAAGGATCAGAATAAGAGAAATTTATCCAAAATTTTAGAAAAGACTTAATTTTAAAGTAGCTTATAATCTAATACAAGTTTTTAAAAACCTTAGTCCTCTAAATTATGACTTCTGCAACTTGTGGGGGATGTCTACAATCTCATTAAGCTCTAATATTTTGTTATTCTCAATTTAAGGCATTTACTTTGCATCAGGATATATAACGCTAATATATGATACATGCATTTGAAAATATAAAGGAAGACCTGATTGTAAATAAAGAATTGAGAGCCTTCACAGGTGAATGGGAGTGATTTCTAGGATAGATTGTATAGATCTCAAAAGGAGGAAGCTAAAAATAGAAAGCTGAGGGACCTCAATACAGAATGGCCAGAATGAACTGAGTTGGTCACATTAAATTACTGACAAAATTCTTATGTACATGAGGAGAATGGTGAGGGGGATGGATAAAATGAGTGAAGGGGAGTGGGGCAATACAGGCTCCCAGTTATGGAATGAATAAGTCATGGGAATAGAAGGTACCACATAGAGAATATAGTCAAAGTTATGGTAATAGTGTTGGGTGGTGACAAATGGTAGCTACACTTGTGGTGAGCATAGCATAATGTATGGATAAGTTGAATGGCTGTACTATACACCAGAAAATCATGTAACTCTGTGCCAACTCTACTTCAATTAAAAAGACAAAAAGATGACAGAGAAAGACTCTCTCAGAAAAAAGGTCATGTATACATTTGGCCAAATCACAATTCCACCCTCAAAAATAATTATATTTATTTTATGTAAAGATGAATGCTGATATTAAATACAGATTGATGATGTAATTATAAGATTAAGAGTATTGTGCATGTACAAGAACAAACACTTCAAATATTCTTGTTATAAAAATTGATAGTCACCTTTTTCTTAACTTCTATTAAAGTAATCATCAATGTAATTTTTTTTTAAGAAAATTGTTTCACTGGGGGATCCTGGGTGGCTCAGTCATTTAAGCATCCAAAGTCAGCTCAGGTCATGATCTCACAGTTCGTGAGTTCGAGCCCTGCGTCGGACTCTGCTGACAGCTCAGAGTCCGGAGCCTGCTTCAAATTCTGTGTCTCCCTCTCTCTCTGCCAGTCCCCACTCACACTCTGTCTCTCAAAAATGAATAAATGTTTAAAAAATAATTATTTCATTATAATTAATCAAATAATATAAAATATAACTCAAAGAAGCATTTATAAACTATAATATGTATAAATAACTATATAAAAAGTCATGAGTAAAATGGCAGATAAGTGATACATATGCAGTGCACATATAATTTTTTCTAAATATAGAAATTGGCTTATTACTCTATAATCATTGCTTTCTAAAAGAAAGGCTTTTACATCTCAATAAAATTTCATTAAATGGAGGAAGTATGTAATTTGTCATCATTCAAATGAGAAATTTCAATTAAGGCCTAAAGTCAGTATTTAAAAATCTATTTTAGTTTCAGTAAGAGATACTAGTCTGATGCTGCTGATTCTTTATGTGTTTGGCTTTAACTTAAAATATATGCCCTTAAATTATGTATTTTGCACTTACAGTATATAGTTTTTCCCCAGATGCAGTTTAGGTCATTATGAGGAGCACTTTCCACGGGTGACTGTGGTTGTTGGCCAAATATTTCCAATACTTTCTCCTTTAAATTACATGTTAGACTTGTATTTTCTGGCTTTCTTATAGATTATTGTAATGATGTGATTAATTATGGCTAATGAGAATGTTACTTCCAGACTGAACATTTAATTACTTTTTTGAGTCTTTCTAAAACATCTTTTTTCCCCGTTTGCCATGGCAACTAGCAACGTTTAAGGTTGTGCCTGCTCCATAATCCTGAGAGAATTCTCTATATCCATCCTGGATGAGTATTTTGTGACCAAGAAATAGATTTTTTTTTATTGTAAGCCACTAAGATTTTGCAGTTTTTGGTACTATAGCATAATTCAGTCTATCCTTACTGATGTAGAAATTGGTACCTATGAAGGGAATGCTACTGTAACAAAATCAGTTACAGGCCATTTGTCAAGCAGAGCAAAAGCTATAATTAAAGGCTTAGAGAATGGAATTTGTAATGCAGGGGCAAAACATCTGGTCAACTTATTGCCTGCAATGGTGTTAAAAACAAATAATGTACCTAAGGAGTTTTATTCCAATAGAAGAGGTCAGAATATCAGCAACCTTTGCTCATTACTATTAGCTGTATTTACAATGCCCTAGAAGGGAGAGATACACATATGAAATAATTGGCTGCTGTTACAAAGAAAAATGAAAAGAAACAGAGGGTCCAGAGATTGCATGAGTAGGTAAGTTGGAATAGGCAACTCTCGTTCATCAAAAGTGTGTAAAATATAAAGTAGAAGGTTTTGAGCAACAAGTCTGCTTAGAAGTTATCCTTTTTCATAGTTGATATCAAAAGTATAGTAGTCATACTCACGCTCGTCTACTCATTGCTAAAACTTAAATTGTTTGAGATAATGTCCAGGAGATTCTTTCAGAGGAAAGATGTATGGCTTCTGAACACTGATAGGCCCAGTGCACCATAAAATTTTAAAGTTATAGAGAAGCATGTCTCCAAACAAATAACAAAAATACTCTGGGAAATTGTTATTACATGGAACTTACTAGAAGCTATGTTTGTGGAAAGCCCCCCCAAAATTGATAAATGTTAATTAAGACAGTTTGTGACTTAAAATTTAAAACAACTCTTGGCTCAACCTTCTGCATATGGAGCCATACCCAGAGTCTCAGAGACTAGCATCTATTTTTCTGACTTTCTGGACTCTGACTTGGCTCAGGAACTGTATGGGACTTTTGCTTGTTTCCCTTGAAAGCGAGAAGGGAGGTAACACATTTTGAGTGTGGAAAGGAAGGTGGGTTTTTGGTAGAAAGGAAGCCTAGTAATCACTGATGCTGTTTACCAAATATTTCTATTCCCTTATCCTTTTGGGGAAAATGGTGGGATTTCACTTCTGGTTTGGCTTATGGTTGAGTGGGAACAGTTGAGTAGTTCGGGCCTATGAATTATATGTAAGCATAAGTGATGCATGACATTTACATGCAAGGCATTTACTTGACAGTTCAAAAGCTCAGGAATAACATTTCCTCTGAAATAGCATTCAACATTTGATGGAGGCTTCTCTATCAACCTGATTCTTGGGAGGCTGATTAGGGGACTTCCCCACTTCTACCCACTTCTGACTTATAATAGACATGTAGCATAAGGAAGAAATAAACTTTTGTTGTTTTATGCTTTTGAGATTTGGAAGTATTTATGACTGACACAGGGAAGTATGTAAGTTTGGTGAATTCTCCATTCCTAATGGAAGCAACCTCTCAAAAGCCCAAAGAAACCATGAAAATTAAGGCCCTATGCAGTATGACATGATTGCAGTACATCCCATATTATTGAAGAGGAAACAGATGAGGATACTAGGTTTCCTTATATCATGATCCCAGATGTGGCTCAGTGGATTATTATGGCTGATAGGTGAAATGTTTCTTCTGGTATTACTATGAAATAAAGTTTTAGTAAACTCCAGAACTTATGGACTGGGAGAACCAGGATCCCTATATTATATGTGACAGAATTAGATTCTGGGCAATAACCTCGTGGTTTAGTCAATGTGAATTGACATCTATAAGCTGAGATTCTCAGATCATGATTAGAGAAGCTGAGTTATTTTCTTCCCCTAAGTATTTAGTAAATTACAGAATATAATCTTAGAACTGTCATAGACCTAGGATAAGATTACCAATAGATCTCAAAGTATACCAACTGGATAAATAGTCTATAATCTTTAATATTTTTTTTAAATAATAAAATAAATTTAAGTGGCAAGAAAAATGTTCCAAAGCTACAGGTATATCTACTGAAAAAGTTTCCTACTTCTCAGGTATAATTTAGTAGTTCTAGTAGATTAAAAAAAAAATCCTCAGATAGACTAACAGGAAATTATAAGATTTTGACCAAATAGCATTCTTACTCTTGTGGTATAGCCTTTTTTTTTTGTAACACTTGAAAAATAAAAATAAGATAAAAAAGGAAAATAAGCCCGGGTCTGATTGGAGAAGTAGTCTATTTCAATTTCACTCTTCACTTAAGGGATAAAATGGCAAGGGAGTTGCAATGGCAGAATGAGAGGGAGGATTGGATTCTAGATCATTTAGAGCATTTTGAAAGAGCAAAAAGTCAGATTACTTTTTCTGCCATTTTTGCTTGAGGAGACATCATTTCTTGTTAGGCCATTGTCCATAGTGCTCAACCAGTTTAGGCTAATGATGTTCACTCCCATCTGGGCCATCATTACTACAACAATACCAATAGAGGAAGTGGACAAGTTCTAAACTGAAGAATTTTTAACCTCCTTGCAATAATAGTTTGTATAAACTCCCACATGTTTTAAATAACATCAACAGTATGAATCATTAATTTGGCATGAATTCACAAAATTACCAAAATATTATTTTAAATCAAATTGTAGGGCACTAGAATAAAACTCTCAGCTAACCTGATATTGTTCCATGTTTACATGAACAAATCACATTTTGCCAAATGAAGGAAGAAATGTGAAAGGGTCAAGAGATTTTTCTGTATAGTGTTTGGTCGAGGCTCTTAATGATGGCAGTTACCCAAGAGCAATGCCCTGCAAGGAAGGAGATTACTTGTATGCAGTACTAAGATTTCTCTTTGTTAGGTTTTCCAAATAAATTTAAAAATTAATAAAATCATCCATTGAGGCTATAAAAGGATAAAATTCAAAGCAGAAATGATAAAGGCACACTACTTGTGGGTATTCAGAACCAGCAGTAATTGAGGTGGGGATAAAAAAAAGAGTTTTAGTACCTGAAAATAATTTAAAACTCTGAAGAAAAGATACTGAACACATGAAACTTACTTAAATTTTAACAACAAAAACAAAGAAAAAACATTGATCTGAGAAGCAGTCAGCAAGATTGTCTCTGGAGTCATGATTCCTCTTTAGAAAAATGAAAGTGCTTGCTTTAGCCTTGAAATGATTTGGCTTTTAACACAAACATGAAACATAATCTTTGATTTCCAGATATCCTAACTACCTGGGTAGGAAATTAATGTATTGCATTATCTGGGCAAATTTTTTCTGAAGTATATTCCACTGACGATAATGATATTTTAGGCTTTATTTTGATTCTTTGTTTAAAAATAGTCACTCATTATCCTATGGAATATATCTTATGTTTATTTGTTATGCAGCTGAACATAGACAATTGGTAATTACCTGGGATATGTTAGTTTTTTATACTTAATTTTTCCAGGAAATAATTATTTACAAATATGTGAAGAACTAAGTCTATACAATAAAATATGTCTGACTCTGTGAACAAAGATTACATTTACCTCAGTTTTTATTGGGCTGATCAAGATTGTATGTGTTCAGGACAGTAGCCTGTCAAATATGCATGTTAGGCTCTCTCAGTCTAAGGCTAGACTTGATAGAATGTTCATAATAATTCAGTAATACTTTTATGTGCATAAAACCATTCTTTTAAATTTTATTTGGAGGCCTTCTCCTAATTTACAGATTTAAATATACCATCATATTTTTAGAGGTTCAGAAACAGAATTAAGATATGTCAATTAATTTATCCATTCAAAAATTGCTTATTGAGAATAGGGCACTTTGCTAGATTCTAGAAAAATCATTTTCAATAAGAAAGACATGGAGTCTGGATTCTAGGAAAATCATTCTCAAGAAAAACATAGAACTTACAGTCTGATTGAGGAAATAGGTGATGGCAATAATAATGATCACACAAATAAACCTATTTTTAAGGTACTAGGAGACACAGCAGAAGAAATTTTATGTTAAAGATTTTTTAAGAGAAATTTCATTTATGCTGGAAATTCTGACTGTGGACTTTTTTGATTTTGAAAAATATGAAGTATATCAGAAAAAGGAGAGCAGCATGTTTTTGGAAATAAATAAACCATGACATTGTTATTGTAGAAAAGTCTGTTTGCCTTTTAGTAAAATGGGAAGAAAAATAAGTGAATTTGTATGTAACTACTCCAGAGGAATTCAGAACATTTTCCATTCCTTTCCTGCAGAGAATGAGAGAAAAGTTATATGAGAAAAATAATTCCTTAAAAAGCATTAGGTTCCTTTCTATCCCACCTCTCAATCCATTAAATATGAAGAGCTGAAGGACTCATTTCTCTTCAGAACAGGTTGCCTGTGATCATGTGGATATTTTCAACTGGTGGGAAAAACAAATATTTTTTTCAATGTTTATTTCTTTTGAGAGAGAGAGAGAGATAAAGAGACTGAGTATGGGGTAGGGGGAGAAAGAGAAGGAGAGAGAGAATCCCAAGCAGGATCTGCATTGTCAGCACAGAGCCCTATGTGGGGCTCAAACTCACAAACCATGAAATCACGGTCTGAGCCAAAGTGGGATGCTTAACCAACTGAGCCACCCAGGCACCCCCAAACAAACAAAGATTTGATTCCAAATTTCTCCATGGATGTATATATTCCTCTGGGTTAAGTAGAACTCTGTGTGAGTATAGATGTGTGTGGACACACATGCACACATTTGTTCAAACAAGCACCTTTACACACATGTCTACACATACAGGAATTTGGGGAAACAGAGGCCTCTGTTTCTTAGATGCTGATCTTTTCTCTTCCATGTTTACATAGAAGCATAGGCAGAAAAAAGCTTAAGGTGGGGATTTCCTCTATGTGAGAATTTCTCATTTTGACCTTAAAAAACAGAAATACCTAATAAATACAATTCATGCCTTATAATAAGGCTACTTGTTTTCTTTCTTTTGCTATAACACAAAATTATTTCCTATGTTAAGGTGGAATAGAATAGCCTCAATTCAGATTTTTTTGTTCACAATCTGTCCAGCTCAGATTTATAATAACCACAAATCTGCTATAAGACTTAAAAGAAGTATATATCCTAGACTTCTCTCATAGGCTCAGTGGAGATCTGCACTGATTTCTCTGAAATGGGACCTTAAATATATGAATTTTAGTTAAGTCTATATTCACTTGAAATCATTTCTTCAGTCATTTGTATGGTTACTTTACTCTCTTTGTATATTTGTATATAGTAGATGTTCAATGAATAATTTCTAAATATTCCCAAATGTAAGTCAATTATACAATTCTTTCCCATGTAAAACCATTTATATACTCCTACTCAGGTTTCATTTGAAGGGATATTCTTTGTTTTGTTTTGTGGGGTTTTTTTGTCTTTTTTTTAAGATAGGGTTCATTCCCACCCCAGAGCCCAATGTGGGGCTTGAACTCACGACCCTGAGATCAAGACCTGACCTGATAGCAGGAGTCAGACGCTTAACCGACTAAACCTTCAAGACTTGCCAGAGAGGTGTTCTTTATGTGCATTTAGGGGAATATAGTGTATATAGATCTCAATATTAATTAGATTTACATAAAAGAATGTATTATTGTAATAATGCATTAGGGTTTGTTCCCAGCTTTCCTCTTGTCTACAATCGTTACTCTCATTGAAAAAAAAAAAAAAAGATTTGGGACTCTTGGGTGGCTCAGTTAAGCATCTGAGTTCAGCTTAGGTCATGATCTCGCAGCTCATGAGTTCCAGCCCCTCCTGTGCTGACAGCTCAGAGCCTGGAGCCTGCTTTGGAGTCTGTCTCTCCCTGTCTCTCTGCCCCTCCCCTGCTCATGCTCGCTCGCTCTCTTTCTCTCTCTCTCTCTCTCTCTCTCTCTCTCAAAAAAACCAAAAGACAAAAAACACCTTAATTTTTTTTTTTAAAACAAAGACTTGAAAAAGTAGAGAAGCAGTGAAGTTAAATGTAACAATAAGGAGATTCCATACCTACAAGTTGGTATGTTGATATGTTCCATACCTACAAGTTGATAAGTTTTTAAAGATTGAATATTAGGTATACCAAAGAGAAAATTCTATAATGTATGGCTTCATTAAGCTCTTTACATGACATGATAAACGTTACATTTCTATGACCAAAATGTTTCTGAGAGTATATCCAATACTTGAGAAAAATTCAATTCATAAGGTCAACTGATCAATTCAGTAGCTTCTATAAGTGATTATAAGACTTACAAAATTGAACAGAAAGTCATCCTTCCATTGAATTATCAAAAATATTTCCAAACTATCTGTTATTTGAGCTGGGTGTGAAACAATAAAGAAGTATGGGGGTGTGTGGGTGGCTCAGTTGATTGAGTTCAATTTTTGGTTTCAGCTCAGGTTATGATCTCACGGTTCATGGGGTCCAGCCCCATATTGGGCTCCATGCTGACAGTGCAAAACCTACTTGGGATTCTCTCCCTCTTTCTCTCTTCCCCTCCCCTGCTCCCTCTCTATCTCTCTCTGTTTCAAAATAAATAAATAAACATTAAAAAAGGAGAAACAATAAAGATGTATCTTGATAGGGATTGCATTAAATGTGTAGATTGCTTTTGATAGTATAGAATTCTAACAATATTTGCTATTCCAATCCATGAGCATGGAATGTCTTTCCAATTCTTTGTGTCATCTTCAATTTCTTGTCTCAGTGTTTTATAGTTTTTAGAGTACAAGTCTTTTACCTCCTTGGTTAGGTTTATTCCTAGGTAATTTATGTTTTTTGTTGCAATTTTAAATGGTATTGATCCCTTAATTTCTCTTTCTGCTGCTTCATATTGGTGTACAGAAATGCAACAAATTACTGTACTTTGATTTTGTATCCAGCAACTTTACTTTTTTGAGACTTTTTTGATTCTACCAAAAAAACTGGTAGGACTATAAATGAATTCAGTTAAGTCTCTGAACTTTATATATATAAATATAAATATAATCATTTAATCTTCAAATAGTGAAAGTTTGACTTCTTCCTTGCTGATTTGGATGCCTTTTATTTCTTTCTGTTGTCTGATTGCTGTAGCTAGGACTTCAGATACTATGTTAAATAGCAGTGGTGAGACTGAACATCCCTGTCTTGTTCCTAACTTTAGAGGAAAATCTCTGTTTTCCCCAACTAAGGATGATACTAGCTGTGGATTTTTCATATATGACCTTTATTATGTTGAAGTATGTTCCCTCTAAACCTACTTTGGTGAGGGTTTTTATCCCTAATGGATGTTGTACTTTGTCAAGTTTTTTTTTTCTTTTCTGCATCTACTGAAATGTTCATATGATTCTTTTCTTTTATTAATGTGGTGTATCCCATTGATTGATTTATGAATGTTGAACCACCATTGCAACCCAGGAATAAATCCCACTTAATCTTGGTGAATTATTTTTTTAATCTATTGTTGAATTTGTTTTGCTAGTATTTTAGTGAGAATTTTTGCATCTGTGTTCATTGGGGATACTGACCTATAGTTCTCATTTTTAGTGGTGTCTTTATCTGGTTTTGGTATCAGGGTAATTCTGGCTTCATGGAATTAATTTTGAAGTTTTGCTTCTTTTATATTTTTTGTAATAGTTTGAGAAGAATAGGCATTAACTCTTATTTAAATGTTTGGTAGAATTCACCTGTGAAGCCACCTGGTCCTGAATTTCTGTTTGTTGTAATCCCTATCAAAACACCAACAACATTTTTCAAAGAGCTAGAACAAACAATCCTAAAATGTGTGTGGAACCACAAAAGACCCCAAATACCCAAAGCAGTCCTTAAAAAGAAAAACAAAGTTGGAGGTATCACAATTCTGGATTTCAAGTTATATTACTAAGCTGTAGTTATCAAAACAGTATGATATTGGCACAAAAATAGACACATTGATCAATAGAACAGAATTAAAAAAAAACACAGAAATGAACCTACAACTGTATGGTCAATTAATCTGAGACAAAATAGGAAAGACTATACAATGGGAAAAACACAGTCTCTCAAAAAATGGTGTTGGGAAAACTGGACAGCAACATGCAGAACAATGAAACTGGACCACTTTCTTATACCATACACAAAAAGAAATGAAAGACAGATTAAATACCTAAATGTGAGGCTTGAAATTATAAAAATTCTAGAACAGAGGTAAGTAACTTCTTTGACATCAGCCATGACAACTTCTTTCTAGATATGTTTTCTGAGGCTAGAGAAACAAAAGCAAAAATAAACTATTGGGACTTTATCAAAATAAAAACTTCTGCACAGTGAAGGAAACAGTCAAAAAAACTAAAAGGCAGCCTATGGAATGGGAGAAGTTATTTGCAAATGACATATCTGGTAAAGGATTAGTATCCAAAATCTATGAAGAACTTAATGAAACTCAATACCACCCAAATGAATAATTCAGTTAAAAAATGGGCAGAAGACATGAACAGACATCTTTCCAAAGAAGACATACATATGGCTAAGAGACTGTGAAAAGATGTTCAACATCACTCATAATCAGAGAGTTACAAATCAAAACTACAAAGAGATATCACCTTATACCTGTCAGAATGGCTAAAATCAACAACAGATGAAACAAGTCGCAAGGATGTGCACTGTTGGTGGGAATTCAAACTGGTGTGGCCACTCTGGAACACAGTATGGAGGTTCCTCAAAAAAGTTAAAAAATATAACTACCCTATGATCCAGCAATTGCACTAGGAGGTATTTACCCAATGAATACAAAAACACTAATTCAAAGGGATACATGCACCCCAATGTTTAGAGTAGCATTATCTATAAGAGCCAAATTATGTAAATAGCCCAAGTGTGAATCAACTGATAACTGGATAAGGAAGATGTGGTGTGTGTGTGTGTGTGTGTGTGTGTGTGTGTATATGTATATATACACACACATACATATATACACATGTATATACATAAACACACACACAATGAAATATTAGCCATTAAAATATGAAATCTTTTGCATTTGCAACAAGATGGGTGGAGGTAGAGAGTATAATGCTAAGTGAAATAAGTCAGAGAAAGACAAATACCACATGATTTTACTCATATATGGAATTTAAGAAACAAAGTAAGTAAAGGGGAAAAAGAGAGAGAGAGGCAAACCAAGAAACAAACTAACTATAGAGAACAAACTGATGGTTACTAGAAGGGAGGTGGGTGGAGGGATAGGTTGAATAGGTGATGGGGTTTAAGGAGTACACTTGTGATGAGCATCTGGCATTGCATAGAAGTGTTGAATCACTATTTTGTATACCTGAAACTAATAGTACACTGTATGTTAACTAGTTAGAATTTAAATAAATACTTAAAACAGTAGAGGACGTATCTATCCAGACACTAGCAAAAGGCTCAGCCTGTGTAAAATAATAGCCAATCTTTATTGGACACAATCTTTATTGGTCTCTATCTTTATTTCTCTAGTAAACGTGAATCAAATACACCTACTGGTACTTAATGAACAATCAAAAATAGGGAATAACCTCATTTATCTATTACTGCTTAGTCATTTTAGGTCAGTTCAGATAATGAAATGAATGTGAACAAATGATTTTATATATTTTAAATACCATGACTTTACATAAGCACATATAGCATAACCTGCTTGAATTTCATGTATCTTGAAGAATCAGGTCAACTGATACTTATTTTAAAACACCACAAAATATAAGCCCTCAGTGAACAGAATTTCAGAAATGTTCATTTTGATTGGGCATAAGAAATAAGGGCATACCTTAGAAACAAAATCTGCAGTTGAGGTTAATCGTGACTTGTGAGGAGTTGTTCCATAACTAAGTGCCTATTTCATACTATTTTATCCATTCTAGATATGGAAGCTATGAGTTTTAAGTCAGGTCAAAAAAAAAAAAAAACAAGGGAAAGAAATATATTTCTTAAAAGAAAAAAATCTGGGCCACATTTGGCTTCAAAAGATTCTTTGCTCATTTATTTGACTGTTGTCCTAAATTTAAGAAGTAAAATTTCAAATGAAAGAGTTTTTCTTTGTATCAGTTTCTTGGGCTTCAAATGAGGACACCAAATAATAAATAGTTGGGGGAGGGGTGTCCTCAAATCTTTATCGTTTCTCTAGTATTTGTTGTACACAAAGTTTAAAGCCATGTGTCCAACTGTAGTTCATTACTTTTGGTCTAGAAACTTTGATTCATATTTAAATCACCTACTTAACAATTATTTATTGATTCTGTCTTAAAGCCGTACTCTACATAAGACTTGAGGGTGGGGCTAAAATCTATTTTATCTTAACTGAATCTTCAGTACCTTAGCTTAGTAGAAAGGGGTCATGAATATATATGCTGAATCAACCAATCAATTAATAAAAGATGCTGTGTAATATCTTCATTGTCATTAGGAAAGAACTGAAGACCTTACACATTATCTTGCCAAGGGTAACTTAAATGAAATTACCTGATTAATTTAGGCATCTTCTTGCTACAAGGTAGAAAGATGCCATGTGCATACATGCGCACACACACAAACACGCACCCCTTTCTTTTCAAGCATGCATAATCAAGAACATCCAAGCCTAATTTATATATGGTCTGGTATTTAATAATTGGGGTACGTGGCTTCATATTCCAGGTATGACATTTCCATAACTGTAGAATCTTGAGCTAGTTTTATTTTTTAGTCTGATGTTTTGTTTAAGCATCTGTGAAAGTGGGAATAATAATGATGTCTATCTCATAGAATTATCTAAAGGATTAAATGGAATGATCCAACTTGAAAGGCTGGTATCATGCTTGACAAATAGCAGTTATTCAGTAAATGATAGCTACTACTAATAGTATGGCTACTAATATTATGTAGAATATTGTGATTATTCTACATACAGTAAAAAATGCCCTCACCAACTGCCAAAGGTAGATGACCCTAAACTGATCTTATGGGACAAAAGTCCTCTGAATCAGGAATGCTCACTATGTTTTCCTCAAATCAGGTGTGGATGTAGTTTATCATGGTCCAGAATCCTTTTGCTTAATAATCAACAACTACTCATAATACCTTCAATATACGGTCATGTAGAAACAGGAGCAACAACAACAAAATACACAGGCAGGTTAATTATAGTATCAAACACCATTTGAAGGTGAAAAGAAGACACACAGCATGCAAAATTCAGTGTTCTGCACGTATCGTGTTTATCTGGAGATCTCAACTATTCTCCCTCCTGACCATGGCATGAATTCTGAATTCTGTGTATGTTTATCTCTATTTCTGTTCTCTGAAAGGGTCTATTTTGATCAGTTTAACTGTGGCCAGAGCTAGGAGAAGTAAAGTTGGGTCCATAATCCTTTAGCAGAACTCTTCTTATTCTTGTTTAAGAGCTGGAGATTTGCTTAGGGCTGAGCTATACTAGGCCCCTGTTCCCAGGTTAAAGTATCTCTGAAAGTATAACTCCCTTAAAACTCAGTAAATATGCATTCATTTTAATTATTAGAAACTCCCATAACTACAAATACAAATCTCAAATCTTTGTAATGGTTCTTGCTTTCAAATCTCCTTTGCCTTGCAGTGACATAGCCACTTCAGCTTTTTATATTTTTTATTAAATATTTTCATTAAGAAAAGAGAGAGGGGGGAAACAAACCAAACCATAAGAGACTTTTAATGACAGGGAACAAACAGGGTTGATGGAGGGAGTTGGGGGGAATGGGCTAGATGGGTGATGGACATTAAGGAGGGCACTGTGATGAGCACTGGGTGTTGTATGTAAGTGATGAATCACTGAATTCTACTCACGAAACCAATATTGCACTGTATGTTAACTAACTAGAATTTAAATAAAAATTTCAAAAAGAAAACAAAAAAAAGGTTTTCATGTTATAACGTGTTATATCTTTTAACTACATTCTTATATTTCATATGGATTTATTGTAGACAGCATATAGTTGAAAATTTATTTTTTAATCAAAATTTTTAAATTTTTTAATGTTTATTTTTTAGAGAGAGAAAAACAGAGTGGGAGTGGGGGAGAGGCAGAGAGAGAGGGAGACACAGAATCTGAAGCAGACTTCAAGTTCTGAGCTGTCAGCACAGAGCCTGATGCATGGCTTGAACTCATGAACTGTGAGATCATGACCTGAACAGAAGTCAGACGCTCAACTGACTGAGCCACCCAGGTGCCCCTAATCACTTTTGTTTTCAATCTCCACTTTTGAATTGAAATTTTTATACAACTGAATCTAATAATTGATTTGGTTGGTTTAATTCTCTATCTAGCTAAATATCATTATTTTCCTATGTATTTTTTATGCTTTTCTGTTCCTTTCCTACCTTCATTTGGACTAATCATTTTTATGATTCCATTTTATCTCAACTATTGCTTAAAAGCTACACCTTCTTTTTTTTGTTTGTTTTTTTGTTAATTTTTTTTAATTTTCATTTTTGGTGTTGCTTCAGTGTACAATGCACATCATGAACTTATCACAGTGTACTTTCAAGTAATACTATACTGCTTCAATTTTAGTGCAAGAATTTTACAACACTGTAATTTCATTTATCTTTCCTATTTTTTGTGCTGTGTATTTATATATTTTATTCCCACATATGTCCTATACCCCAAATACACTCTATTGTCTGTCTTTATCCAGTCAGTTATCTTTTTTCAGTCAGTTATCATTTAGAGAGATTTTAAAAAGAGAAAATATATTTATCACATATTTATCATTTCCAATGTTCATTACACTTAGTACCAAATTTCTATCTGGTACAATTTTTCTTCTAAAATCTTTTCCTTAACAATTTTTGTAGCATAGATCTGCTGATGATAAATTCTATCAGTGTTTGATTATCTGAATATGTCTTTATTTCTCCTTCATTAAAAAATACTGATTCGTAAGTGATATAAAATAAACTGTTCATGTAAAAGTTTATAGTTTGATGGGTACTGACATATGTATACTATCTAGATAATGGGTTTTGCATCAACCCAATTCCTTCCTCCTGCCTCTTACCACTCACTCTGATCACTGGCAACCACTGATATGTTTTCAGTTGCTGTGGATTAGTTTGTATTTTCTACAATTTTATATAAACAGAATCCTACAGTACATACTCTATTTTTCTGGCATCTTCAACTAGGCATAATCATTGATATTCATCCACTTCATTGCATACAGGAATAGTTCATTCCTTTTAGTTACTGAATATTTCATTCCATCAAGGAGTACACAAAATAAATGATGGAGTTCTGCATGTGTTTAACTTTTAAAAACTGCCAAATTATTTACCTCTTTCCCCAAAGGGTATGAGACTTTCAGTTACTCCACTCTTTTGGCAGCACTTGGCATGTTTTAGTCTTTTTGGGTTTTAGACAATAGGTTTGTTGTGATATCTCACTGTGGTTTTAGTTTCTCTTTCAACTAATGATGTGAAGCATCTTTTAGTGTTGTTATTTGTTATCTATATATTTTCTTTAAGTGTTAGTTGAAAACTGTTTTTGCCCATTTATAATTGGCTTGTTTGATTTCTTTTTATTTTGGGATTCTGTATATATTTGAATATATGGCCCTTAATGTGACTAGAATTTATTTTCTCCCAGTCTGTGCCTTCTCTTTTATTCTCTTAACAGTGTGTTTTAGAGTAGTTCTTAACTCGGATGGATTTCAGTGTATTGATTTTGTCTTTTATGAATTACACTTTTGGTGTTGTATTTGAGAAACCTTTGCCAAACCAAAGTTCACTAAGACTTTTTCATATGTTTTCTTCTAGAAGTTGTGTAGTTTTTGGTTTTACATTTAAGTGTTAATCCATTTGAGTCAACTTGTGTAAATGTGAAACTATAGAAACAATTGCATTTATTTTTGCATATAAAGTTATAAAATTTCAGGCACTATGATTGAAAAGACAATTGTTTCCCCCCCCCACTGATCTGCCTTTGTACCTTTGTTAAAAATCAAATGACTATATATGTGTAGATCTATTTCTGTACTCCCTATTACATTCCATTTATCTATCTATTTGATGCATATACCACACTGTCATGGTTGTTGTAATTAGAATGCATGTAGTTCTTCCACTTTTTCTTCCTTTAAAAAAATTCTAGGCCCTTTGAATTTAGAAGTAACTTGTTAATCTCTACAAACAAAAAAAAAAAGAGAAAAAGAAAGAAAGAAGTCTTCTGAGACTGATCTAAATTGCATTGGATCCAGAGATAATTGACACCTTAAAAATATTTCTGATTTCTGTATATATGATATATTTCTCTAGTTAAAAAAATTCCACATATTTTGTAGTTTTTAGTGTATAAACTTGAACATTTAGATTTCTCCCTAAGTTTTCCATATATTTGATGCTAATGTAAGATATAGAAATATCATGTAATTTGTACAATTATTTTATATTCTACTGCTGTGCTAATGACTTATTTGTTCTAATGGCATTTTGTAAATAACCAAAAGATTTTTTACATAGATGATCTTCCATTCGTAAGTAAGGACAGTCTCCTTCTTCTTTTTCAATATGAATGTCTTCGATTTCTTTATTTGCCCTATTCCTCTAGCTAGAAATTTCAGTATAACGTTGATTATAGGTTGTGACAGTAGACATCTTAATTTTTATTTCCTGGTCTCAGGGGCAAATTTTCTGTACTTGTATTCAAAGATGATGTTAGCTGTAGTTATTGTGTAGATGCATTTTATTTAGTTGAAGAAATTTCTTTCTAATTCTACTTTACCGAGAGTCTTTTTATCAGCAAAATATCATGCCAGATTTTGTCAGTCTATTTTGACATGGACTGAAATGATTAAGTTTCTTTTTACTTGTTTATTAATATAGTGAATTCCATTGATCTATTTTTTTTTTTTTTTAAATTTTTTTTTTCAACGTTTATTTATTTTTGGGACAGAGAGAGACAGAGCATGAACGGGGGAGGGGCAGAGAGAGAGGGAGACACAGGATCGGAAACAGGCTCCAGGCTCTGAGCCATCAGCCCAGAGCCCGACGCGGGGCTCGAACTCACGGACCGCGAGATCGTGACCTGGCTGAAGTCGGACGCTTAACCGACTGCGCCACCCAGGCGCCCCTGATCTATTTTTTTAATATTAAGCCAACCTCATACCCATGGATCAAAACAAATTGTTCATGATTTATTATTTACCTTTGTGTATATATATATATTTTTTTTTAAATTTAATTTTACTAAAATATAGTTTTGAATATTTTTACTGTTGTTCATGTGGGGTATTTCTGATTTTATTGCCTGGTTTTGGTACCATTATAAATCTGGCCTCAAAAAATTAGTTGTAAAGTCTTCCTCTCCTTTCCAATTCAATTTTCTGTAATGTTCTATGTAAGATTTGTATTATTTTTCTCGAATAATGAATATAATTCATGAGTGAAACTGATCTTGTAGTTTTCTCTGCTCAATGATTTTTACTTACAAATTTGATGTTTTAAACAGACATAGGGCTATTCAGGTATGTTTTTTCTTCAGTGAGCTCTGAAGTTTGTTTCAAGATATCTGTATTTGTATAAAGTAGTTTCCAATATACTTATTACCCTTTAAAATATGTAGAAATTCTAGTAATGATATCTCTCTTTTATGATGTTAGTAATTTATGTTTTCCCTCTATTAATTTATGTTTTTTCTCTATTCATCATCATTCTGGCTAGAGACTTATTATTTTTATTGATCTTCTCAAATAAGTATCATTTACTTTCAGTAAATTTCTTTATTTTTCTGGTTTTTAATTTTATTAATTTTCACTCTGATCTTTATTTTATTTTTCTCTCAAATTGGTTTTATTTAGTTTTTTTCTTTTTATAATTTCTTAAGGTAGAAATTGATATGGATTTATGATCTTTTTTCCTTTCTAATATATGTATTAGATGCTGTATATTTCACTTACTGCTTCACCTGCATCTTTCAAATTTGATGTTTTATTTCCATTCAATTAAAATTACTTTGCTGTTTGTATTTAATTTTAAGTTTGTCAATGACCCATGGTTATTTGGTGTGTGTTATTTCATTTGCAAATATATGAGAGGTAATTCAGAAGTCTTTTAATTACTTATTTCAAATTAATTCCAGTTTGATTGGAGAAAATACATTTTATGATTTTCAGTTTTTAAATTTATCGATCTTTTTTTATTTTATATGTTAGGATCTATCTCTCTTTTTTGAAAATATTTTTCATATAACATAACATTTATCATTTTACCCATTTGTAATTGTACTGGTCAGTAGCGTTAAGTACATTCACACTATTGTGCAGTCATCTCCAGAACTTTTCATCTTGCAAAACTGAATCTCTACACCTATTGAGTAATGAAAGCACATCCTCCTTCGCATCCTCAGCAACTGCTATTTTCTGTCTTTATGAATTTGATTACTCTAGGTACCTCATACAAATGGAACTGTACAGTATTTATCTTTTTTGTGACTGGCTCATTTTTCCTAGTACAAGGTCTTCAAGTTTCATCCATGTTGTTGAATATTGCATAATATTCTACATTTTTAAGGCTGAATAACATTCCATTGAATGAGAAAAAAATCCATTGTATGTAGATACCACATTTTGTTTATCCATTCATCCACAGATGGACACTTGGGTTCCTTCCACTTTGTAACTATTTTGAATAATGGCACGTTGAAAGTGTACCAATATCTCCTCAAGACCCTTGATTCCAGTTATTTTCAGCATATATACCCAGAAGTGGAATTTCTGGATCCAGCTGCTGGATCCAAATGTTGACTAATTAACTACACTAGTCAAGTAAGAACTTTTCTGGCCCCAGGTAAATCTCCTTTTTTTTTTTCTTTGAGCCCAGAAGGGGTAACACCCAGAGTTAGAAAATATGAATAAGAATGTAGAAGAAAGACCCCTACTATAACTCCTTTTCCACCCTGCCAGAGACCAAGTTATGATAAGAGTAAAATTAGCCTTATCATTACTAAAGTTTATAAATTTTATTTTTTACAATTTTATTTTATTTTTTTTCAATATATGAAATTTATTGTCAAATTGGTTTCCATACAACACCCAGTGCTCATCTCAACAGATGCCCTCCTCAATACCTATCACCCACCCTCCCCTCCCTCCCACCCCCCATCAACCTTCAGTTTGTTCTCAGTTTGTAAGAGTCTCTTGTGCTTTGGCTCTCTCCCACTCTAACTTCTTTTTTTTTTCCTTCCCCTCCCCCATGGGTTTCTGTTAAGTTTCTCAGGATCCACATAAGAATGAAAACATATGGTATCTGTCTTTCTCTGTATGGCTTACTTCACTTAGCATAACACTCTCCAGTTCCCTCCACGTTGCTACAAAGGGCCATATTTCATTCTTTCTCATTGCCACGTAGTACTCCATTGTGTATATAAACCACAATTTCTTTATCCATTCATCAGTTTATGGACATTTAGGCTCTTTCCATAATTTGGCTATTGTTGAGAGTGCTGCTATAAGCAGTGGGGTACAAGTGCCCCTATGCATCAGTACTCCTGTATCCCTTGGGTAAATTCCTAGCAGTGCTGTTGCTGGGTCATAGGGTAGGTCTATTTTTAATTTTTTGAGGAACCTCCACACTGTTTTCCAGAGCGGCTGCACCAGTTTGCATTCCCATAAATTTTAATTATTAACTTTGACTGGCATTCTTAATTGATACTACTTTTATGACTAGAAATTATTATAGGAATTTATGTTACCTAAACGTGTGGAGAGAAGCCATAGAGTTTTCTCTGATTTGCCTAAAAAATCAGAAATGGGTTTGATTGTACTGTGAAGGACAAAAAATAATTTCTGACATTCTCTCATAATCTTGTTTCACCTAATATTTATTATGCTGTCTTTCCAATTTGTCTTTGGCTTTTTCCTCGTCTACCTTGGTCTGACCTTTCTCTTATTATATGCCACTTTGTTTAAATTCTACTAAACTATTTCCCTCTCATCTTTGAATCTCCTTTAATTGTCAGTGATATCACAGATTTTTAAACCAAGACAGGACATGAAACTCAGAGTCTAATTTTTCCTGGCTTTTCTTATAAAGCAATTAGCAAGGATTTTGACTAAGGAGCTTCTTTACTTTGCAAAGAAGGATATTACCAGGTTATTTATCAAAGAGTTTTGAAGAGGCCTCCGAAAAATCCTTTTTTCCACATTTTTTGCCTCCCTATTCTTCACTTGACAATGAAAAAACAATTGAGTTTAGCTGTATAAATATTATGCTAATCACATATATTTATGCAAGCTGCTTAACATTGTGCCTAATTACCATGAAGCACAATAAGGATTAGTCATATTATTAAATATGCTAGATAATTTTGTTGTAAATTGTATTTGATTAAAACCCTAAATCCTGCTCATATGTGTTCAGACATCATATTATGTTGCTCAAGAAACACAGTCGGCTATTCACAACTTAGAAAAGAAAGCTCATACTTTCCTTCTTTTTGTTGTTTTCTGTTATCCTGCCACTCTGAAGTTCTCCTAATGGCTTACATGATCTTTTTTATGAGGTGGATGGCCCTAGCACGCTGATGAAATGCATAGACACCAGTTCCTTGATAATGCTACTCCTTTAGACTTATCTCCTCCAACCTCTTTGTAGGCTGTGGAGTTACTCAGGCGATGTCCTAGGCCCTCTTCTTTTGTTCAAGGAGAGTGTACAGTTCTCATTTTTATTCATGGTTTTATGTTCCATCTATATGCAGAAGATTCTAAGTATTTATCTTCTATCAGACTGCTTCCCTCTTCTGTTTCTCAACTCTGATTAAATCACATCTCCACTTTGAAGATTCAAAAGCATTTTCAGGTGCGCCTGGGTGGCTCAGTTGGTTAAACGTCCGACTTCGGCTCAGGTCATGATCTCATGGTTCATGGGTTCGAGCCCTGCATTGTGCTCTATGCTGACAGCTCAGAGCCTGGAGCCTGCTTCGGATTCTGTGTCTCCCTCTCTCTCTTCCCCTCCCCTGCTTGTGCTGTCTCTCTGTCTCTCAAAAATAAATAAATGGAAAAAAGAAAGCATTTTCAAATTAATATGTCCAAATCTCAGTGTGCAATATTTCACTTAAAGCCCCCAGTAGTTGTCGTTATATCAGTAAATGTTACCACTTAATTCATTCATCAAATAGGTATTAATTCAGTGCCTACTGTGTAAAAAGCACTGATTTAGGTACTACATAATAGCTTTAAACAAAACAAAGACCTTGCTTTCATGGTGCTTATGCTTCAATATACTCAACTTCTCAAGGCACACAATTAAGAGTCTCCTGAGAATTCTCTTTCTCTTTAACTTTGTAGACTTAATTTCCAACATAAATACCAAAATTAACTGAATATGAAACTGAATTAGAAGCTCAGCTACATAAATCAGACCAACATGAAGAGAGGTCAAAAGCACCTACCATTGGTACAAAGACTAGTACTTACTTCAGCCACAACAGGTACTAAGTGTATGGCCACAAAACAAATTACACATCACACTGGTTATTGAGTCTCAGTGTACTAATAAAATGCTTACTTGATAAGGATTTACTTGGAGAGAGGGTAGAGCTGATACTTCAGATGATTGTCAGTTCCTACATTTTAGAGTAGCCAAAATAAGGGAAAAAAGTGACACAACACAGTTTGCCAGTAATATTTAAAGGAAAACACTTGGAGTGCCATAGTGTGAAAAGCAGTCGAGAAGGGCATTGATGGCAGATATCCAGGGAAAACATTCTGTTTGTGTTGTGAAGTTGTGGGCCATCTTAGCTAGCCTTAACTATTTACTTCAAATGAAATACTGGAACAAACCTTGCTATTACAAAATCTTTGCTGGTAAAACAAACACTTTTCTTGGAAGTCTGTATTTGGGCTGTTGGATGATACCAAATAAAACATTAGTTTAGGAAAGTTATATGAAACGTGCTTTAATGAAAATACTATTCATATTCACTTTTGATTTTTTTCTTGTTTTAAGGCAGTTGTTACTGACATCATGATAAAAAAGCATTCCTAAAACATATCTATGTCTGAGTACTGGATATGATCCCTATGATATGTAATATTAGACAGGTAACTTAAACACAGTTTTCTCTTCTATACAAAAGTACTTTGATTTAGTGATAATAAGAAGTGATTATATATATGATAGCTCCTTGCAAACTATGTCACTCTCTACAATACTGATATTAATTAATAACACCTATTTGTTGAGCAGCCTCTACTCAAGGCACTTAATTCATTTAATACAATATATATAATTATTACTAAAAGATTGTAAAAAAATACTACAAAGTTGTCCCACCACCCCCCCCCCACACACACACACAGACATATCATTGCTCCCTAGAAAAATCATCTGCTCAAGGCCAATGTACAATGGTTGGAGAACTGCCATTGTGAAAATAGTCCCCTTGAGAGCTTTCCATCCTCATTTACTTTCTAAAATATGACTCATTTAAGTACTTTTTGCTAAGAATCATCTAACTAGACTCTCTAGACATATTAGGATATCAATCTTAAAATAATAAAGTCTTTTGTTCCAGACAAAACTAGTAAGTTGAATGCTTTTGCTCATCATAATAAGTTTTTGCTAATTCCAAAATGCTGTGATCTTATATTAATATAACATCAAATCCATGACAGAGGTGTTTGGTTTTAGAATTTTTTTTCATTATTGTCTTATGTACAAAGTCTGATGGAAACTACAAAAAGCTCCTAGAAATAATAAAGATATAAGTGTACAAAAATGTAAGTCTATTTATAAGCAATAAATGATCAGAAACTAAAGTAAAAGTAATTTGAATAGCAAAAAAAAGAAGTATTTATTGAGTCTTATGAATAAGTAACATGGAAAAATGTCACCATTTATTTAGGTCTTCTTTAATTCTCTGAGCAATGTGTTGCAGTTTTTAATGTATGGGTCTTACATGTTTTTCATTAGATTTATCTCAACAGATTTCATATTTTCAGATCCAACCAAAGCTGCACAAGATCTGTATACTGAAAACTACAAATTATCACTGAGTGAATTTTTTTAAATCTAAATAAATAGGGTTATAATGACTTCAAATGTCCAAAGACTCAATATTGTCAAGATGTCACTTCTCTCCAGATTGATCAACAGATACAAGTCAATTCCAATAAAAATCCTAGCAGGAATTTCAGGACTCATTATAAAGCTACAGGTATTTGAGTGAATGAGGTATCGGTGAAAGAATAAACAAATAGATCAATAGAGTAAAATAGAAAGTATAGAATAGAGACCCTGTAAATATAGTCCAGTGATCTTTGACAAAGGAACAAAGGCAATGAATCAAAGAAAATCTTTTCTTTTTTTCTTTTTTAATTTTTTTCAACGTTTATTTATTTTTGGGACAGAGAGAGATAGAGCATGAACGGGGGAGGGGCAGAGAGAGAGGGAGACACAGAATCGGAAACAGGCTCCAGGCTCTGAGCCATCAGCCCAGAGCCTGACGCGGGGCTCGAACTCTCAGACCGCGAGATCGTGACCTGGCTGAAGTCGGACGCTTAACCGACTGTGCCACCCAGGCGCCCCCAAAGAAAATCTTTTCAACAAATGGTGCTGGAACAACTGGACATTCATAAGCAAAAAATATGGTTCTAGACAGACCTTACCCACTTGAAAAATTTACTCAAAATTGATCATAGACTTAAATGTAAAATGCAAAACTATAAAACTCCTAGAATATAACATATGAGAATCTAGATGACCTTGGGCTTCACACTAACTTTTTAGATATAACACCAAAGGAATGAAATAGAAAACTGATAAGCTGGACTTCAGTACAATCAGAAATTTTTTCTACTTGAAAGAAGTGTTCAAGTGAATTAGAAGGTAAGTCACAAACTGGGAGAAAATATTTGCAAAAGACACATCTGGTAAAGGATTGTTAACCAAAATGTACAGAAAAATCTTAAAAATGTGGTATTACCTCACTCACACCTGTCAGAATGGCTAAAATCAACAACACAAGAAACAATAGGTGTTGGCAAGGATGCAGAGAAAAAGGAACCATCTTGAAATGTTAGGTGGGAATACAAACAGGTGCAGCCACTGTAGAAAGAAGTATGGAAATTCCTCAAAAAGTTAAAAATAGAACTACCCTATAATCCAGCAATCACACTACTGTGTATTTACCCAAGTAATACACTAATTCAAAGGGATACATGCACCCCTATATTTATAGCAGCATTATTAAGAATAGTCAAGATATGGACGTAGCCTAAGTGTCCATCCAAAGATGAACAGATAATGAAGAGGTGACATATATTGTACACCTGAAACTAATTTAACAATGTATATTAACTTACTGGAATTAAAAACTTAAGAAAAGCCTTGACAATAAAAAAAAAACCCGAAAAACTTGATGAATAATTGGGCCAGAGATTTTAGCAGACACTTTACCTAAGAATATATATAGATGGAAAATAAGCATATAAAAAGATGTTCCACATCATAAAGTCATCATGAAAATGCAAATTACTACAAAGAGATACTACAACATTTCATTTTAGGATGTCCAAAATGCAGAACACTGGCACCACATGCTGGTGGGGATATGGAGCAACACGAACTCCCATTCACTGGTAGTGGGAATGCAAATTGGTAAACCCACTTTGGAAGAAAGTTTGGCAGTTTCTTTCAAACTTCATATGCTCTTACCATATAAGCCAGAAATCACGCTTTAGTATTTACTCAAATGAGTTGAAAACTTATGTACACACAAAAACTATGTACACAAAGTTGTTTATACCAGATTTATTTAAATTGCCAAAACTTAGAGGCAACCAAGATGCCCTTCTGTAGGTGAAGGGCTATATAAACTGTAGCACATCCATACAGTGGAATATCCAGCACTAAGAAAAAACAAAACAAAACCCCCAAAACCATAAACACACACACACACACACACACACACACACACACACACACAACACCAAAAACAAAAAGCTATCGAGCCATGAAAAATATATAAAATCTTAAAAGCATATTATTTAGTGAAAGAAGCCAATCTAAAAAGGCTACATACAAATGGTTGTATGACATTCTAGAAAAGGCAAAACTATGGAGATAGGAAAAAGATCAGTGGCTGCCAGGGGAAAAGGGAAGGGAGGGATAAATAGGAAAAACAAAGAATTTTTAGGGTAGTGAAACTATTCTGTATGATATACAATGGTGAATACATGCCATTATACATTTGTCAAAACCCATAGAATATATAACACCAAGAGTGAATCCTAATGTATGGGTTTGCGTGATAATATGTCAATTGAAGTTCACCAGTTATAGCAAATACATTACTTTGATGGGGTATACTGGTAACTCATGAGGCTGTGCATGGGTGAGGACAAAGGGTAAGTAGGAAATCTCCATACCTTCCTCTCAATTTTATCAGGAACCTAAAACTGCTCTTTAAAAAAATAGTCTAGTTTTGGAAATTTCTTGGAAATTGACAAATGAATTCTAAAATACATATGCCAATGAAAAGAACCTAGAATAGCTGAAGCTACTTTTAAGATGAAGAACTAACAGTACCTTATTTCAAGATTTATTTTAAAACTACCTTAACCAAGACAGTGTTACTGGCATAAAATAGATAAATAACGGAACAGAGTAGAGCATACATAAATAGCCATAACCACACATAGATGGCTAATTTTCAACAAAGTGTAAGGGCAATCCAGTGACAAAAAGTATTTTCAACAAATGAGAATGGAATGATTGGATATTTATATGTTAAAAAATGAACTTCAATACAAACTGTGCACCATAAACAATAATTAACTAAGAAAGGATCACAGATCTAAATGTAACACCTAAAATTTTACAACTTGTAGAAAAAAGAGAAAAGATTTGTGACTTTGGCTTAGGCAAAGAATACTTAAAATATAACATCAGAAGCATGATCCATAGAAGAGCAAACTGATAGATTTTATCAAGATTTTAAATGTCCAGGTTTCCATGACCCTGTTCTGTTCAGAGAATGGATAGACGAATTACAGACTACAAGAAAGTTAATTATTTTCCCAAGCATATAGTATCATCATCATCATCATCATCATCATCCCATCATCATCACCATCATCATCATTATCTAAAGTCAATTATTTATTTCTTACCATATGCCTGGTACTGTACTAAAATTTTTACATGACTTAGGTCATTAAATCCCCTGAAAATCCTGTAAGGAAGATACAGTTTTCTTCATTTCACGCGAGTAAAAAGAAGATTTGAAAGATTGGATAAAGCACTTAGGTCAAAATCAAAGCATCCGAATGTGAATGTGTATCTAGTCTTTTCTTTGCCTACAACCTGACCAAATAAAACCTACAGTTATTAACTCCCGTAAGAATCATTGAATAAATGAACACAACAAGAGGCAAAGATTGGTACTGGCCACTCAACAAGGCAGCAAAAGCAGATCTTTGTTAGCAATTGAACGACACACTGACTAGCCAGAAAACACCGTTTCATGCCTTGTGAATCCTAAATGTCCAGCTTATTTCTATTTACCCCTTCCTCCCTCACTCCTCAACTGCAAATATCATCTCTCTTCTTCCTTTCCCTGCTTTTCCTTCTAGAAGCCGGTGCTGACTTGCCATTTAAGAAGAATTTTAATACCCTAAATATCACTTAATACATCAACACATCACTGTAGTTAACAGGTTTTAAACATGTATATGTAAAGATGCTGAAAAATGGGAGGCACTAATTTGTGTGGGTTTTATCCTCCCTCCCCTATTTGGAAATAAAAGAGATTTTTAAGATACAATTAAGATAAATACAGATGGTTCCCAACTTACAATGGTTTGACTTAAAATTTTACGACTTTATGATGATGCAAAAGTGGTAAGCACTCAGTCGAAACCATACTTCAGATTTTGAATAATGATCTTTTCCCAGGCTGGTTACATGTAGTATGATACTCTTTCATGATGCTGGGCAGTGACAGCTGTAGCTCCCAATTAGCTATGCAATCACGAGGGTAAATAACCGATACACCTGCAACCATTCCGTACCCACACAACAATTTTGTTTCTCACTGTCAATACAGTATTCATTAAATTACATGAGCTCATCAGTACTTTATTATAATATAGGCTTTGTGTCAGTGTTCTGAGCACATGTAAAGTAGGTTAGGCTAAGCTGTGATGTTCAGTAGATTAGGGATATAAACGCATTTTTGACTTCAGATATTTTCCACTTATGGTGTGTTTATGGGACATAAACTCCTTGTAAGTCAAGGACAATCTGGTTAATTTCTTAGTGACTACTATTATGGATAAAATTATTTAGAAAATATGACTATGCCCAGATGGTTTGTATTTACTTCTCACCCTCCTCAGTAGTTCCTGGTTGTCTCAATGTGTTAACACAATGTGATTTCCACTTTACTAATGGAATCAAATCTGAAGAAATAAGAAATAATGGCTCCTAATTGTGCAAAAAGATCTTCCTGAATTAGCCTATCTTCCAAATAGCATCCAGTTTGGTTTCATGTTTAGACTCCTAGCAGTTTTAAATCATATCTATAGCAGTATGAATTGCATTACTTTTCTATATTGTATAAAATATTGGCTGACTTCCCCAAATGAAACTCTTTGTTTAGCAGAATCCAAGTAATTAAAATGCATTTTCCCTCACATTCATTTAATCCTGTTTTTATCTGACTGAAATGTAAAGCTTTCAATTTTCTTACAGATAAAAATACCCTAGTAGAAAGTTTTACATTTGCTGAATAGGTTTAGCATTACCAACTTTATATTTATTCCATTGGACCTTTGACTGATTCCCAAAATAAAAAAGAGTAATTATTTGTCCTCTTTTTGGAATCTGTGGAAAAAAGAGGCTTGAATATCCACTTAATTTTCAGGTATCTTTTCTTGGCCATTTATTAAATATCATGCAAGTCATTGTGCCAGGTAGAAAGTAATGTAGCAATTACTGAAAACACTTCCAACAGGAGAAATCATCTACTTTTGAAGGGACTGCATACTGTTTAAAACATCAAGTAGCTAATTTGTTTATTACATATAAGAATCAATCTAACAAAACTAAAATAAACTCTTAGGAGATATAAAGGCAAAACATATGAACAATTTGACATGAACAATATATTTACCTATAAAAATAAGGAAATTTGTTCAACCTCACTAGTAATCCAGTTAAACCAAATATTAGGTTACTCTCCCATCTGCTAAATTAACAGACATTAGTGATAATACTCAATATTTGTACGAATGTACTGACACTACTATATTCTGTTACTGTTAGATCATAAGGCCCTTCATTTATTTAAAACATTTATTAAATGCATATTATGTATTAGGACTTGATGGCATAATTCTGATCACAGCAATTCACTGACATGTTACATTCCATTGATACAATGTATATGTATATATGCATATGTAAATATATGTGTATGTGTTTACAAAGCTATGAAAACTTTACGGAAATACAAATATGCATCATTAGGGGATTAGTAAAACAAATTTTAGGATGCCAACTCTTTTTGATAATATATAGCCTATAAAATAAATAAGATACACATAAGTGTTTCAAAATAGAACTCCAAGACAAAGATACATATATCTGTGTGTATGTGTGAATAGTATGTGAATACGCACATATAATATACACATACACATATTCTGTTTCCTTACATGATTTTTTCATATATAATGTCTATTTTACATGTGTAAAGATAAGAGACTTGCAAATACGAGTTTGTTCATTTGGGTGGGAGGGTCATTGGGTAAATGTATGAATGAGCTTTTGTGTAAATTCATAACCCTAAGCATGCACTCAAAACTATAAAACTGTTAAGGATGGTGGTTATAGCCAGGGTGGGGATTCTGGGAAAGTGATGAGTAATGAGTCATTTTTAGTTTGATCTATTTATTTTGATTGAATGTTTTACAGAGAATATTTTCACATATACCTATGTGATTAAAAAAAAAAGGACCAAAAATAGAATTGGTATTATTCTTCAGAACATTAATTTATTGACTTGATAAACTAAATATATTTGTTATTAATAAAAGAAATTGTCTGCTCTTGCTTGCTTCCAGTCTGGTTTTGGCAGATTAGGAAATATCTATAGTACCCTGCCAATTCCTCTAGACTTACCCTTTTTCTTACTCTATATCCCATTTGAATGGGGAAGTACATAGTTGTGGGGAGAGGTTATGTTCCCTGTTTCTTCATTGAAAAGGTCTTTGGGACACTTAAATTTTATTAATCTATCAATCATGTTATGGAGGGAGAGTGAAGGTATTAATTGACAGTTTTAAAATTCAATTCCATTTGTCAAAGTATATGTTTATATTCCTAGTCTGTGTTCCTCCCTGTACTAGGTGAAAGAAAGACTTTATAGGAGTCAGTGGTTCACAAACTTCATACAGATTTCTGAGCCCCTTCCATGGTGTCTATGGTAAGTCTTCCTGGGTTAGAATAGATTAATGTGCATTTTTAGTAAGTCCCTAGATGATACTGAGATTGTGAATTCAGGCACCATATTTTGATAATCAATAGAATAAGTAAAAGAGAAGAAATAATCCCAGACATCATGGAATTTAGAGTCTAGTTAGGTTGCATTAGTTTCTTATTGTGGCTTAACAAATTACTGCAAAATTAGTGGCTTAAAACAATACAAATTTATTATGGTTCTTGATGTCAGAAGTATACAATGGGTTTCAGGATTGTGAATCTTCCGGAGGCTCTAGGGGAGAAGGTTTCCTTCCTCTTCCAATTTATAGAGACCACCTGCATTCCTTGACTTGTGGCCCATCTTCAAGGTACAGTGTCTTCAAATCTCTCTTTCTTCTTTGCTTTGTCATCACATCTCCTTCTCTGACTCTGACTCTCCTGACTTTCTCTAATATGGAATCCTGTGATTATGTTGTGCCTATCCAAATAATCCAGGATAATCTTCTCATTTCAAAAATCCTTAGTTTTTCTATGTAAAGTAGTATATTCAGAGATTCTCAGGATTAGGATGTGGGTATGACAAGAATCTGAACCATAGAAGATCATATTTGCAGGTATGGTGGTAAATTGAAAGTAATATTTTGCAATCAAGTTCTGACTTTCAATTAACCAACCAACTAACCAACCAAATATACAGCCTTGACTATGTCAATAGATCTTTTTTGAATATTATTTATTGTAAATGTAGTTTAAATAGTTATTTCTAAAATATCTAATGGTTTTTAATACTGTGATTCTATAGTGGAAGCTAGTTTTGATTTTTGTTAATGACTGTTATAAGTAAAAAATCAGTGCAGATTTAGAAAAATGGAAATAGTCCAAATTTTAAGATTTCTATCTTGGGGTGCCTGGGTGGCTCAGGCAGTTAAGTGCCTAACTCTTATTTTGGCTCAGGTCATGATCTCCTGGTTCGTGGGTTTGAGCACCAGGTCGGGCTGTGTTCTGACAGCATGGAGCCTACTTGGGATTCTGTCTCTCCCTCTCTCTGCCCCTTCCCCACTCACACACACACTCTCTCTCTCTCTCGCTCTCTCGCTCGCTCTCTTTCACACACACACAGAGTAAATAAATAAATATTTCCATATTTATATTTCAGTACACATTTATCTTCTCTTTTATCATACAGTTTCTATGCTATGTTTACCTAAAAACGTATTGCTTTTCTTGTAGTAGAAGAAGCCCATGGGAACAAATACATTTAAGATATCATCTAACATATAATCAAGAATATAGAGATCGCAAGGATCAAATAGGAAATATTAATTTAATTGTGATAAATGCATTATATATACAGATCCTTCAGAGAGTCCTATGCCAGTAAAGAGAGATGTAGGTTTTCCAGCCTTTAAGCAGAGATAAACAACGTGATGAGGGCTTGTTGGGATAGTGGGGAGAACTGAATGGTGATATAAATTGATAGGAGGTTGAACAAGGAAACTTTGAGACTTTGTTAATTTTTTTTAATGTTTATTTATTTTTGAGAGAGAGAGACAGAATGCAAGTGGGTTAGAGCAGAGAGAGAGGGAGGCACAGAATCTGAAGCAGGCTCCAGGCTCTGAGCTGTCAGCATAGAGCCTGATACAGGGCTCAAACTCACAAGCTGTGAGATCATGACCTGAGCCGAAGTGGGACACTCAACCGACTGAGCCATCCAGGGGCCCCGGAAACTTTGAGACTTTGTAAATTTTCCCCATATGGTAAATTTTTCACCAAAATGCAAATGGAAAGAGAATCCATCAAATAATCGAATTCAATATTGGTAATATCATTCACAAGCAGAGACATGGTGACATTTCTTATGTAGTGCAGTTTGTTTTACTGAATTCCAAAAGGAATGAAATGTCCCAAACAACATTCAAAACTTTTAGTTTAAACAAGTCTATTTGTTGATGCCATATATAAGGTTTTAATATTTCTTCTCAAATATGTGCAAATATGGAATTTACTATAACAACAAAATGGTGCTTTCATTTTCTTTTAACCACTAGAGGGCAGGATTATTTCTCAGTTTTACTTAAATTGATAACCATAATTATAAGATTAACAATGTCATCACACTTACATTTTGTTAAGCAATTTCTATATGAAGGCACTTTCAGATTAACTTCATTCTAATGTTTTTTTAAGATGTCCTTTGAAAAAATTCTCAAATTCCATCTTCACAAATTATTTTACACGTTTAAAATAAGACGTTCATAGTTCATGGACAGAACATGCTGTTTTGATTTAAACGATTTCTAGTTTATTTAAGTATAGGATAAGATGGTTTTTGTTTTGTTTTTAGTCAAGAAGAAGATGAAGGAAAATAGTAGTGGAATTATAATATATTGTAAAAATATTAGTTCAGATTCAACAATTAATTAAACATTTCATTGTTGTAGGCCATTTTGTTAGACCATGAGCACAAAATAGTAAAACATGTTTCTCTAGGTGTTATTTTCTTTTGGGAACCAATTTTATTCCTCTTTCCAGAAAATAATTGGAGTATCTTCCATGTGCTTTTGAACGTACCTCCATTTCAGAATACAAAACATTAAGTTAAGATCACCCTCATACTCTACCCCCTCACAAGACTTGTAGGCTCTTTGGGCACAAAGCCATGTGTTGGCACTCTATCCCAGCATGCAAAATAGGACTTTCCAGAAAGTAGATAGATACTCAATAGAAATTTGTAGCTGTATTATAATAGTAGTAGAAAAAAATCAATGAAAAATTAATTATTTACTGTGGTAATATCTATACTGTATATTATTTTATTCAACTTCACATCAATATCGTATTGATTGTAAAATGATATATGGAGAAAAGTGAACCAACAACTTAGTTCTCAGTTAAGTTCAATTCAGCAATCATGTTTTAGGAACCTAATATATTTCTTGGATTATACCCAGTGCTGTCCATAAACACATGGAAAGAAATAGTCCTTAAAATAGCAGTACAAATAAAAGTACATAAAACAGATAGCTTTAATCCTTATAAATGAGATTAAACATTTTGGTCAAGTTTTTTCCCCCATAAAATAAATATTTATTGAGTGCCTATCATTTGCCACATAAGTACTAGGGAAATTGAAATGAATATATAGCTCACAGACCTCAAGGACTTACAGGGTGATTTTTATTGTTTCTGTTCACAAAAAAATGATGTAAATGTCTAAGATACTTTCTTTTTTTTCTTCCTCAAACAACCCTTTATCTGTTTGTTTGTTTATTTATTACAGCATTGATTTTTTTATTATTTTTTAAAATTTTAAATCAAAGTTAGTTAACATATAGTGCAATAATGGTTTCAGGAGTAGAATTTAGTGATTCATCACTTACATATAACACCCAGTGCTCATTCCCGCAAGTGTCCTCCTTAATGCCCATCACACGTTTGGCCCATCCCACCACCCAACACCCCTCCAGCAACTCTAAGTTTGTTTTCTGAATTTAAGAGTCTCTTGTGGTTTGTCTCCCTCTTTGTTTTTATATTGTTTTTGCTTCCTTTCCCTTATGTTCATCTGTTATGTTTCTTAAATTCCAATATGATTATAGTCATATTTGTCTTTCTCTGACTGACTAATTTCACTTGGAATAATATACTCTAGTTCCATCCACATTGTTGCAGATGGAAAAATTTCATTTTTGATTGCCAAATTGTATCCCATTTATATATGTATACCACATCTTCTTTATCCATTCATCAGTCATGGACATTTGGGCTCTTTCCTTATTTTAGCTCTTGTCAATAGTGCTGCTATAAACATTGGGGTGCATGTGCCCCCTTCAAATCAGCACCCCTGTATCCTTTGGATAAATACCTAGTAGTGCAGTTCCTGGACCATAGGGTAGTTCTATTTTTCATTTTTTGAGGAATGTCCATACTGTTTTCCTGAGTGGCTGTACCAGGTTGCATTCCCACCAGCAGTGCAAAAGGATTCCTCTTTTTCCACATCCTCACCAACATCTGTTGTTGTCTGAGTTGTTAATTTTAGCCATTCTGACAGGTGTAAGGTAGTATCTCATTGTCGTTTTGATTTGTATTTCCCTGATGTTGATTGATGAGCATCTTTTCATGTGTTGGTTGGACATCTGGATGTCTTCTTTAGAGAAGTGTCTATTCATGTCTTTTGCCATTTGTTCAGTAGATTACTTGTTTTTGGGGGTGTTAAGTTTGATACGTTCTTTTTAGACTTTGGATACTAACCCTTTATCTGATATGTCATTTGCAAATATCTTCTCCCATTCTGTTGGTTGCCGTTTAGTTTTGCTGATTTTTTCCTTCTCTGTGCAGAAGCTTTTTATCTTGATGAGGTCCCAATAGTTCATTTTTGCTTTTGTTTCCCTTGCCTCTGGAGACATGTCAAGTAAGAAGTTGCTCTGGCCGAGGTCAAAGTTCTTGCCTGTTTTCTCCTCTAGGATTTTGATGGCTTCCTGTCTTGTGTTTAGGTCTTTTATCCATTTTGTGCGTGGTGTAACAAAGTGGTCCAGGTTCATCCTTCTTCATGTCGCTGTCCAGTTCTCCCAATACAATTTGTTGAAGAGACTGTCTTTTTTTTTTTCCATTGGATATTCTTTCCTACTTTTTCAAAGATTAGTTGGCCAAACATTTGTCGGTCCATTTCTGTGTTCTCTATTCTGTTTCATTGATCTGAGTGTGTGTTTCTGTGTCAGTACCATACTGTCTTGGTGATTACAGCTTTGTAATATGGCTTGAAGTCAGGAATTTTGATGCCTTCAGCTTTGGTATTCTTTCTCAGGATTGCTTTGACTATTTGAGGTCTTTTAGAGTTCCATACAAATTTGAAGGTTGTTTATTCTAACTCTGTGAAAATGCTGGTGTTATTTTGATAAGGATTGCATTAAATCCTTAGATTGCTCTGGGTAGTTTTGACATTTTAACAATATTTGTTAAATATTTAACAATATTTGTTAAATATTTAACAATATTTGTTCTTCCAATTAATAGCATGGAAAGTTTTGCCATTTTTTTTGGTGCCATCTTCAATTTCTTCCATAAGCTTTGTATAGTTTTCAGTATATAGATTTTTCACTTCTTTGGTTAGGTTTATTCCTAGGTATTTTATGGGTTTGGTGCAATTGTAAATGGGATCGATTCCTTGATTTCTCTTTCTGCTGCTTCATTGTTGATGTATAGAACTGCAACCAATTTCTGTACATTGATTTTTTTATCCTGAGACTGCTGAATTCATGGATCAGTTCTAGCAGTTTTTTTAGTGTAGTCTTTTGGTTTTCCCCTTAGAGTATCATGTTGTCTGTGAAGAGTGGAAGTTTGACTTCCTCCTTGCTGATTTGGATGCCTTTTATTTCTTTGTGTTGTCTGATGGCTGAGGCTAGGACTTCCAACATTATGTTGAATGACAGTGGTAACAGTGGACATCTTTGTCATTTTCCTGACCTTAGGGGGGGGGGGGAAGCTCTGTTCTTCCCCATTGAGAATGTTAACTGTGGGTCTTTTGTATATGACCTTTATGATCTTGAGGTATGACCTTCTATCCCTACTTTCTTTAGGGTTTTTATCAAGAAAGGATGCTGTCTTTTGTCAAATGCTTTCTCTGCATCTATTAAGAGTATCATGTGGATCTTATCCTTTCTTTTATTAATGTGATGTATCACATTGATTGATTTGCAGATATTGAACCAGTCCTGCATCCCAGGAAAAATTTCCCACTTGATCGTGGTGAATAATTCTTTTAATGTACTATTGGATCTGGTTAGCTAGTGTCTTGTTTTCTGAATTTTTGCATCCGTCTTCATCAGGAAAATTGGTTTGTAGTTCTTTATTTTAGTGGGGTCTTTGGTTTTGGAATCAAGGTGATGCTGGCCTTATAGAATGAGTTTGGAAGTTTTCCTTCCATTTCTATTTTTTGAAGCAGCTTCAAAAGACTAGGTGTTTAACTCTTCTTTAAATTTGTGGTAGAATTTCCCCTGGAAAGCCATCCAGCCCTTGACTCTTGTTTTTTGGGTAGATTTTTGATTATTAATTCAATGTCTTTACTGGTTATAGGTCTGTTCAAATTTTCTATTTCTTCCTATTTCAGTTTTGGTACTTTATATGTTTGTAGGAATTTGTCCATTTCTTCCAGATATCTCAATTTGTTGGCATATAATTTCTCATAAATTTCTCTTATTATTGTTTGTATTTCTGCTATATTGGTTATGCTCTCTCCTCTTTCATTCATGATATTATTTATTTGGGTCCTTTCCTTTCTCTTTTTGATCAATCTGGCTAGGGATTTTTCAATTTTGTTTATTTTTTCAAAGAACCAGCTCCTGGTTTCTTTGATCTGTTCTATAGTTGGGTTTGTTTGTTTGTTTTGTTGGGGTTTTTTTGAGATCATTGATTTCTTCTTTAATCTTTATTATTTCCCTTTATTTGCTGGTTTTGGACTTTATTGCTGCTATTTTTCCAGTTCTTTTAGGTGTAGCGTTATGCTATGTATTTGAGACATTTCTTCCTTCTTTAGAAAGGCCTAGATTGCTACATACTTCCCTCTTATGACTGCCTTTGCTGCATCCCAGAGGTTTGGGGATATCCTGTTTTCATTTTCATTGGCTTCCATTTACTTTTTCATTTCCTCTTTAATTTCTTTGTCAACCTATTCATTCTTTAGTAGGATGTTCTTTAATCTCCAAGTATTCATGGTCTTTCCAAATTTTTTCTTGTGGTTGATTTCAAGTTTCATACTGTTGTGGCCTGAAAATATGCAAGGTATGATCTCAGTCTTTTTGTACTTGTGGAGGGCTGATTTTTGACCTAGTATGTGATCTATTCTGGAGAATGCTCCGTGTGCACTTGAGAAGAATATGTAGTCTGTTGCTTTATGATGAAATGTTCTGAATATATCTGTTAAGTCTATCCAGTCCAGTGTGTCATTAAAAGCTATTGTTTCCTTGTTGATTTTCCGTTTATATTATCTGTCCATTGCTGTAACTGAGGTGTGGAAGTCCGCTACTGTTATTGTATTATTATCAATGAGTTTCTTGATGTCTGTGATTAATTGATTTATATATTGGGGAGTTCCACATTTGGGGCATAAATATTTATACTTGCTAGGTCTTCTTGGTGGATACACCCCTTAATTATGATATAGTGCCCTTCTTCATCTTTTCTTACAGTCTTTATTTTAAAATCTAGTTTGTTTGATGTAAGTATGGCTACTCCAGCTTTCTTTGACAACCGTTAGTGTGATAGATGTTTCCTTATCCCCTTGCTTTCAATATGCAGGTGTCTTTAGGTCTAACATGAGCCTCTTGTAAGCAGCATATAGATGGCTCTTGTTTTCTTATCTGTTCTGATACCCCATGTCTTTTGTTTGGAGCATTTAGTCCGTTGACATTTTGAACGGGGCGTTGGTTCAGTGGATCAGTTGGTTCAGTGTCCAACTTCTGCTCAGGTCATGAGTTCAGAGTTTGTGAGTTAGAGCCCAGCGTCAGGCTCTGTGCTAAGAGCTCAGATCCTGGAGCCTGCTTTGGATTCTATGTCTCCCTCTCTCTCTCTGTCCCTCCCCTACTCGCACTCTGTGTCTCTCTCTCTCTCTCAAAAATAAACATTAACAAATTTAAAATAAAAACATTACTAGGGCACCTGGGTGGCTCAGTCGGTTAAGCGTCTGACTTCAGCTCAGATCATGATCTCGCAGTTCAAAGGTTCAAGTGCTGCATTAGATCTGTGCTGACAGCTTGGAGCCTATTTCCTGCTTCAGATTCTGTGTCTCCCTCTCTCTCTCTGCCCCTCCCCCACTCATGCTCTGTCTCTCTCTGTCTGAAAAACTAAACATTAAAAAATGTTTAAATAAAAAAATTACTTTAGAGTGAGTACTGAAAGATAAATTTAGTGCCATTGTGTTGCCTGTACAGTTGTTGTTTCTGGTAATGTTCTCTGGTCCTTTCCAGTCTTTATTGCTTTTGTCATTGTTGTTGTTGTTTGTTTTGTTTTGTCTTTTTCCCACTAAAAGATTCCCTCTTAAAATTTCTTGCAGAGCTGGTTTAGTGATTACTGTTCTGCTTCCTCCATCCTTGCCGTCATGGCATCCATTTGTGATTGCATCTCACTTACAGCATTTTTAATTTTGTCCTGACTAGATTTTACTTCTTTTATCCTGCAGAAGGAATTATATGCTTATTTTCAATCCCAGCTAGTATTCTTATTATAGTGATTCTAAATTTTAGTTCAGACATCTTGCTTATATCTGTGTTGTAAGCTTCTGGCTATCATTTCTTCCTGTTCTTTCTTTTGGGGTGAATTCCTTCATTTTGTCATTTTGGAGGAAGAAATTAAAAAATAAAAATTTTAAAAATTAAAAACAAAACAAAACTCAAATAAAAGAAGATAGATCTTAGGTGTGTTTTTGTTTGTTGAAAGAAGATTGATAGAATAGAGAAAAAAGGGAAGAAAAAAATAAAAAAGTAAGAAAAATTTACAAATTAAAAAAATTATATGATAAAATAGAATAAAATAAAGAAAATGCAATGGAACAAATAATTTTTAAAAAATAAAAAATAGGGGCACCTCGGTGGCTCAGTCGGTTAAGTGTCCGACTTCAGCTCAGGTCTGATCTCACTGTTCATGAGTTCAGTCCCTGTGTCGGGCTCTATGCTAACAGCTCAGAGCCTGGAGTCTAGTTCAGATTCTGTATCTCCCTCTCTCTCCAACCCTCCCCAACTCACACTCTGTGTCTCTCTCTCTCAAAAATAAATAAACACTAAAAACTTTTTTTAAATAAAAAATAAAGTTAAATAAATAAATAAAATTTTCTCTTTCTGTATCCAAAAAGAGGAAGAAAAGAAAGAAAAAAGAAAATAATTTAAATAAAAACAGAAAACGAACAAATAAATAAACCAGCAAACAGAATGAAATTTGAAGTTACATCCAGTTTCCTCTAGAACTGAAACTGTGCAGCCCTCTATAGTCCATATACTAAGCAGGTGGAGTGACTTGTGCTCTTCTTCCAGGGGATGTGCGTGGAGGGCGCAATTGGGTGGAGCTTGGTGTAATAGCTCTGTTCTCCACTAGGTGGTGCTTCTTAACTTATTGGGGTGGATCAATGTGCCAGGAGAGGTGGGAATGGCTTCACCCAGCTCCCTAGACTCTGGTGCAGGAACTTCATGCTCTCACCAACCTGCTATCAAGCACCCTGCTTTGTCTCAGGTCTCCATCCGCTCCCCGCCTCTCCCTCTCCCTAACCAAGCTGTCCCCCTCCATGCAGCACCTCCCTCTAGAGTTTTATCTCAGATGGTGTTGTGTTTCAAAACCCCATATTTCAGAGACCCCTGTGGCTTGGACCCACATGGACTCTCTGGAAGAGGTTCTTGCAGAGCAATGGCCGGTGCTGGCTTGCCCATTAACATTCGTGTAATCACACAGTGGCAATGGTTCAGAGATTATGGCAAATTACAACACACAGCTGCTACCAGTTTTCACAGTGTTCTGGCATCCTTGTCCCAATACCAGCAAATGTGGCTGCTCTCTGGGGTCCACTGGGACTTTTGTCTGTGGGGAGGCCGCATGATTTCTACCAAATGTATTCCAATCAGGGTAACCACTTCTTCCCATATGGCACACAAACCCCTCAGACCCAGCTGCCTGCATTTGGGGATTTTCCCTGCTTCCTCACCATAGCACCACCAGGCACTGAGCTCTAAAACTTCAGGCTCTGCGCTCCACTGTTTATAGAATCCTGGTGGTATTTAAATCTTCTCCTTTCTCCCCATCAATGGTTTTGGGGAGCGTATATTTTTGTTTAGTCTGCTGCAAGTATTTTCACTCTTTCTTTCTCTTTTTTTCCAGCTACTTTTGGGGGAGTGCTTTTTTTACACCATCTTGATGTGCCATACTCTCTCCCTTTCTCCTTCTCTGTCCACTCTCTGCAAAAACAGCTCCCTACCTTCCACGGCTTTTCTCTCTCCCAGTTCACCTCTCTGTACTGTGAGCCTGCTGAATTCTGTGGCTCAAGTTATGCAGATTGTTGTGTTAGTCGAAGGGGTTCAAATGGTTTGGTGCTGATCTAGCTGCGTTTCAGGGATGAGACAAGCTCAGAGTCCCCATGCTGCTCTGCTATCTTAACTCCTCCCCATTTTTGTCAAGTTTCAATCCATCCTCAGGCAAGCTAAGGGAAAAAAGTCATATTCAACCTTTGGATTCTGCAAATGCACAAGGAAATCAAATGTTCTGCCAAATGCCTTTGTAACATAGCAAGTTCAAGCTGTATCATAAAATAATACCAAAGCATTATATAAAAATAATGGGTGGACCACTCAAACAAGTGTGTTCTTGGGCAAATGGTAGTCTTTAAGAAGTGCTACTTAGTTGTCCTATCAGCCTTGGGCTCAAAACCTTGTGTGCAAGAAGGCACAGAGTCCACCAGCTTAGAAAATACTGACAGTAGCTGAACGTAATACAAGGGATTTTAAGGTTAACTGTAGTTTTCTAAATTACCTGTATTTATTCAGTCAAGTGTTCCTTGTAATGCATATTTATATACTGTGTAGTACATATTCAGAAAAAATATATACACATACACATATTCCCATACACACCCACGCAAACACACACACACACACGCACACACACACACACACACACACACACACACCAACAACTACAAACACTATCCAGCTTAAACTATATGAGATTATATGATTTTTAAAAATTTTTTTAATTTATTTATTTTTCCAGAGAGAGTGACAGAGCATGAGCAGGGGAGGGGCAGAGAGAGAGGGAGACACAGAATCGGAAGCAGGCTCCAGGCTCTAAGCTGTCAGCACAGAGCCCAACGTGGGGCTCGAACTCACAGACTGCAAAATCATGACCTGAGCCGAAGTGAGCCACCCAGGTGCCCCATGAGATTATATGATTAAAATATCAGTTTCTAGTTTATAAATGTTTGATAAAAACTTAAGCCAGATGTGACATACATATATATATATGTGTGTGTGTGTGTGTGTGTATGTATGTATGTGTGTATATATATATATACACACATATATATATATGTATGTATATGTATATATATATGGGTGTGTGTGGGGGGGTGTGTATATGGTATATATAGTCTTTATCATGGCTTAATTCAAATTTTTCTTCTTTTCTTGTCATTTGCTGGGATTTATGTATCTGTGATGTCAGTTTCACAATTCTTCCCTATTATTGGGATATAGTCTCACACCAAAGTTGTGTCTGCTTTTAATTGTTATAAGTTTATATTTTAAGGTATAATTTTTTTCTGCCTGTTTATATTTAATCTTATACTGATTTATAAAAATGTGGGGAAATTAATGTGAACAGATATTTGGAGTAGTAGTACATAAATATTACTCTACACAAGAAAAGAAGTGAAAATTAATAGAACTAAACAGATTGGAGGGGGAAATAAGAGTGACTTAAAAATGAAGAACCTTGTCACTAAAGAAGTCGGTCAAGTATACTGGGAATAAAAAAGAAAGCAGCTGTAAGGGTAAAATATTATAATCAGAGAGGGACTTTGTGATTTCAGTGTTAATCAGCTACCTGATTAAAAGAAGAAGAAAATGGAGTACCTGGTGGTTCAGTCAGTTAAGCATCAGTTCAGGTCATGATGTCATGGTTTGTGAGATGGAGCCTTGCGTCAGACTCTATGCTGACAGCATGGAACCTGCTTGGGATTCTCTCTCTCCCTGTCTGTCTGCCCCTCTCCTGCTCACATACGCACTCTCTCTCTCTACCAATATAAGTAAACTTAGGGGTGCCTGGGTGGCTCAGTCAGTTAAGCGTCCAGCTTTGGCTCAGGTCATGACCTCACAGTTCATGGGTTTCGAGTCCCCCATCAGGCTCTGTGCTGACAGCTCAGAGCGTAGAGCCTGCTTTGGATTCTGTGTGTCTCTCTCTCTTTGCCCCTTCCCTGCTTGCTTTCTGTCTCTCAAAAATAAGTAAACATTAAAAAATTAAAAAAAAAAACTTACAAAATAAACTTAAAAAACCTACTTTAAAAAAATTATAAAAATTACTTTGCTGCCTTGACATTTCTTGGAGGGAGAGATACTTTCTGAGGCTAACTTAAGTCTCTCTTTTCTCATTTTTAAGGACTTTATCCTGACTTCCTATTTTACCATTGTCTTTTACAAGCAGCAGGAGTTATAATTGTCCTTTGAGGCATTCAAGCACTTGTGATTTGGAAGTACAAGTATATATTATAATATATGAAAATATATTGTTAACATATAATTATGTATTAATTAATTATAAGTGTGCATATATATGTATATGGGAAAAAACTTGATGGGACTTTTAGCTTATTTTCTGCATTTTCCTATTAAATGCAGGAAATATCAACTTTTCTGGATTAAGCAGCTCTTATTTGTGAACACTGAGAATGATTGCTCTTGTCCTTGAGTGCATTTACTAACATAGGAGGGTAAATATTTAGAGCAATACATAGGGATTTAGCCTTGTGATTCCCATTATTGTAAAGAAATATAAATATTTACAGTACATTTATCCCATGATGTTTGTCCTGGGACTCAGAATAATGAAATGAAACAACTATTTAAAACAAGTTATGTGCAGCCTTGAATAAATTTGTGATTTAACACAATGTGGAAGACGTTATGGCTTCCTACTATCTTCAAATGCACTAAAATATAATCAGTCTTAATATAGCCAACACTTTTGAAAGATGGACAAACTTAAAATTGAGGCTATAAATAATCTATAAGTGGCTTAAAGAAATATTATTTTTTAAGTGGAAAACTGGAGAACTAGTTAATTATAATTCTTCACCTTATTCCATAAACATAGAAAGCCAGGAGGATAACTTTTTTTTTATCTAACTTTTTTTTTATCTAACTTTATCTAACTTTTTTTTTAGCACAATATGTTATATACTCTGTCAGTGTAGAAATATAAGTGAATGATATGTTCTGAAGCTGTGTCATGTTAACAGAAGAAAAGAGTAAGTATTGTAGTATAGCCTCTTTTTTCAGAATAGGAAAATCATTCCATTTTTGCTTTCTCTGTATTTATTTATTTATTTATTTATTTATTTATTTATTTATTTATTTATATTAAAAAAATCACAGTCCTAATTTGAAGGGATTAAAAGCTCTCCTTTAAAAATATTGGAGAACAACAGCTCTTGGAGACTAGCTCAAATATTGTCATTATTCTCCTTGTTGTGAACTTGTCTACTCTTGAAAATATTTCTGGTTCTCCAACTTAGCTGTGGTTACATCAGTTCCATTAGATAAAAAATACTCCCATAGTAGGAAAGCTGCTTGCAAAAATGTGTTCTGTAGGTGGTTTCCCACCTTGGTTGGCCCGGTTCAAGGAGCAAGATGGTAGGAGTCCTTTCTTACCAAATGCCTCTCCTGCTGGCTGTCAGGGAAGCCTCTTCTCTGCATCTGCCCACTATGTGCTCATCACTACTTTCACCCTTTTCACACTGTATTGTAATTATTTATGTGGTTACCTTTCCTAGTAGAGACTAAACTCCTTGAGAACAGAGAATGTGTCTTAAATCTATGTGTCTCCAGGAGTACCTGGGTGGCTCAGTCGTTTGAGCATTTGACTTCGGTTCAGGTCATGATCTCATGGTTCGTGGGTTCAAGCCCCACGTCGGGCTCTGTGCTGACAGCTCAGAGCCTGGAGTCTGTCTGTCTCTCTCTCTCAAAAACCAATAAACATTTTAAAAAAGTTTAAAAAAAAATCTATGTATCTCCAATCCCTTACACTATTTTTGACACCAAATTTTAGTCAGTGTATCTTTGACTATTTATCTAATTTTCACCAAGTTTTATCTATATCCATAACCTTATTCTGCACTGTGTTAGAAAACATGACTTAGTTGTGGCCTTAATTTTTATGAAAATTAACATTCCATTGAATAAACCTAACTCCCTCTTGTTTGACTCTGGAACTGTCTAAATAAAATTCCAAACCATTCTATATTGTTGTAATTCAGGTTTTACTTAGTCAATTATCACATAAAACAGATTTACACAGTTGACTCTCTTGGAATTGCAGTTCTCAAAATGTGTTTAACCAAACGTTCTTCTTTAGTTTGCCAATGAAGTGATCTAGGGTGTAAAGTGTGTGTGTGTGTGTGTGTGTGTGTGTGTGTGTGTTTGGTCTGGACAGAATTGTGTCTATAAATTAGTGAACAAACAGTATTATTCCTTTAGAATAACAGAGTTGGGAAAAAATAATGGAGATGCTCACTTACCAAAGGACTATTTATTTATTTACTAGTGGATAAAAAGTAAAACTACAATATATATTGTTCCAGCCTTGGATAAATGTATTAGGGTCCAGTAGGAGGGCACCAGAATTGCCAAAGCTAGGAAAGATACTGTGCATGTGGTTAGCATTAAACACATACCCATTTATTGACCAGACATTGTGTTTTAAACACCATTCTCCACTAAAAGTGACTTTGAACTCCTTGGAAAAATGATTTATTCTAAGGCTAGAGGAGGTAAGTACCAGATGAACCTAAATATCTTCTTGAATCAGAAAGTAGAAAATACTTTTATTTTTCAGAAATAAAGAATACCCTATCAAACAATGATAGAGAAACATCAAAAGGGGATCAAACTGATCAAATCTATGACAGTTTGGACATCAAAATAAATAAAATAATAATGGATCATACCATAGCATAAAGTAAGAATCTATGAGTCCAGGCTTATGTAAAACTAAACGAATAAATAAATGATGAGAAATAAGATATTTGTATAATGTCAAGCTATCTTCCAAGAAAACACAATTACAAAAGGGAAAAAAAAAGGAATGGAGAAGCCTTATTGACATCACCTTAACTGAGCATCTAAGTTAAATTACCAGTATTGGGACAAGTTGAACTTATGTGCTACCTGATAGATATGAATGAGAAAAACACAGCATCACTCCACAGAATTCCTGCCAAAGAAATAAATCTGAATCTTATCAAAAGGAAATCTTACACAAACCTAAATGTAAGAACATTCTGTAAAATAGAGGGTCTTTAATCTTTAGAAGCTTTAAGATCATGAAAAGAGAGACTGAGAAATTGTTTCAGGTGAAGGAGGTTACTAAATGAATATAACATTATCTCTGAACTGAATTCTGTTAGAACTGATTTGTTTAGGAGGATAATTGGTAAAACTTGAATGGGATTTGAGGATTGGATGATGGTAATGTATTTTTCTAGTTATCTATTGCATATGAAATCACTTCCCACCTAATGGTATAAAACTATAATGATTTTATAATGCTTACAGATTCTGTATTAGGGTTAGGAATTTGGAAAGGGCTCAGTGGAGTTGATTTCTTTCTGCTCCATGATATCAGAGGTTTTAGCTAAAAACATTTCACTGGCTAGGAGTAGGAATCATCTGAAGGCTTATTTATTCACATGTCTGGTGGTTGATTCTGGCTGTTGGCTCAGAACCCACACCTCCATATTGATGCTTGTGTTTCTTCATAGTATGGTGGCTGAGTTTCAATTGTGTGTTTTCCAGGAGAATCAGACAGAAGTTCTATCATCATTTATGACTTAGCTTTGGAAGTTACAAAGCCTACTCAGATTCAAGAACAGGAAGTAAAGACTTTCCTCTTTCCTCCTTTTTTAGGCAAAAACTACACATTTGATGGGAGGAATGTGAAACTCACTTTATAAAAAGAACATGTGATGGGGCGCCTGGGTGGCGCAGTCGGTTAAGCGTCCAACTTCAGCCAGGTCACGATCTTGCGGTCCGTGAGTTCGAGCCCCGCGTCGGGCTCTGGGCTGATGGCTCAGAGCCTGGAGCCTGCTTCCGATTCTGTGTCTCCCTCTCTCTCTGCCCCCCCCCCTGTTCATGCTCTGTCTCTCTCTGTCCCAAAAATAAATAAACGTTGAAAAAAAAAAGTTTAAAAAAAAAAAAAGAACATGTGAAATAAAAGAGAGATTAGGGTTTAGTCATCTTTAGAAAATAAAGCCTGTCTCATGTGTAATGATAATGAACTGATATTGACAGAGCTGTGCTGCAGTTTTATAAGGCAGTCACCTTATACATAGGAAATCATAGTTAAATATTCAGGTACATTACGGTTCATTATGGTGATGGTACATTATGTTGGCAACTTATCCACAAATAGTTCCAGAAAAATATTTAATTGAAATGCTGTATTCTTATAAATTCTCTATAAGTTTTTAATTGTTTCAAAACAAAAAGTAAAGCAAACATCTAAAAATAGAAAGGGAGATTTCCAGGAGGACCTGATTAAGACTACCTTGTAAAATGGAAATGGAGAGAGCCAGCTGAGGTTATGCCTATGGGAGGGGAGGGTAGATTGCCATTCATAGAGGAATATTAAACTATAATGGCAAGGCTGTAACAATGATGGCAGAAATAGTAAATAGAAGGCTTCCAAGGTTTCATCTACTGAGGAGAATTAACTGTTGTTTGACAGAAATATCATAGTATTCATGAATGGGGGGAATTAGGTTTTCAGCTCCTACTTTAAGTAGAAAAGAACCTATACTGCCAATAAAGTTGTTTTTTTTTTCTGCCAGTAAAGTTTTAAATCATTCTTTTTTAACCTATTTTGCAGAAAACAAACTGGCCTTTTAAAGGTAATGTAAATATTGGGGCACCTGGGTGGCTCAGTCAGTTAAGCATCCGACTTTGGCTCAGGTCATGATCTCGCGGTCCGTGAGTTCGAGCCCTGCATTGGGCTCTGTGCTGACAGCTCAGAGCCTGGAGCCTGTTTCAGATTCTGTGTCCCAATCTCCCCCACTCATGCTCAGTCTCTGTCTCTCAAAAGTAAATGAACATTAAAAATGTTTTAAAGAAAAAAAATAATTTTAACAGCATATTTTTAATCCTTTATGATCAAAATATTATTCTAATATGCAATAAATAGTAAACATGATTGAAATTTCTTACATTATTTTTTCGAAGAAGCCTTCAATTCTGAAGTGTATTTTACACTTAGAATATATCTTAATCAGGCTAGCCACCTTACAAAAGTATTCAATAGCCCCATAGGACTAGTGACTGCTTTATTGGGCAGTGCAGCTCTGTATATGTATATATACATAGTACCCAAGATATGCTTCTACTGAGTAGAAGTTTGGGGTGATGGTAGAGTGATCTGGAGCCGATAGCTAAGAAAGAATTCTTGAAGACATCTTTGGTGCAAAAAGGTGAGTTTATTAAAGCATGGGGACAGGACCCATGGGCGGGAACAGTGGCGCGGGGGTCATGAAGGGTAACTCATTATATACCCTAAGGTTGGGAGAAGGTCAGGGATAGAGTCAGTCTCTAAGGAATTTTGGAAGCAAGTTTTTCAGGATCTTGAGGGGCTAACTGTTGCTAGGGAAACACCATTGATTACCATTTAGCAAAACCTTAGTCATGAGGCCTTTTCAGATGCATGTCAGGGGCCATAAGCTTGGAGTATGATTGCTAACATATGTCTTTGGGCAGTTGAGATTAAAGAAGTTTCCAAAAGAATTTGTGTATATTAAAGTAGACTTGTAGGTTTCGGGGTGGGGGTGTGGGGCGAGCTCAGGATAATGATTCTCTTTTGCTCCTAGCAAAGTGTCATCATGGAGGCAGCTGAGCTCCTAAAAGGGAGGTCCTTCTGCCAGTTTCAAGGACTTGTCAATGGGCTATAGGCAGTAAGGGAATTTAATTTTTCATTTGCCTTAGTTTCCCACATCACCATGGCAAGCACTTAAACCCCTTTCCTTTGTTCTTGGGTAGCCAAGAGTGCTCAGGAATATCACACATTATTCCACCTGGACAGGGGCCGTTAGCCCGTATTTTGCCCTCAGCTTGCTATACGCTCCCTCAACACTGAGTATGAATTCAATATTTGTCAGTAAACCCTTGTGTTATATTTAAAGTCCTGGATTGAAAAATTCTATTCTGGTAGTATTATATATAAATATCTGAAATGTTTGAAGCCTTGCTACTCAATCCAGTAAATACTCAGGTGTCCAGGGAGTCTTAGTAGTATTCTTATGCAAATACCTTCTCTGAGACTTATTCACGGTGGGCATAGTAAGCATTTATTCCAAAAAGCTAATTAAAAACTTATTTTATATCCTAGCGTAGATAATATGAAATATTCACTTCTCAAAAGGGAAGATCAAAACTGAAGAGATTTTGTTCAAGTGTGAGATATTCCCTGACTGGGAGGACATTGTATATCTTCTAAGTGAGAGGAGATGTGAGATTTCTAAGGGTTGTAGTAGAGGGAGTTTCAATACTGGTAACCAAGCAATGACTTCTTAAAAAGTTTACTTCTGCACATTTGCCATTTATCAGCTAAATGTACCTCCTAAGCTTTATCTGAATGTTACTAGGATCCAGGAAAACATCAATCTTTACTAAAATATTTAACCAAGAAATCTGATTTAGTAGCAAATGGAGGGTGGGTGGGTTTAAACAGAGGCAAGAGTTAGAATGTATTTACTATGAACAGAATTAAGTGCTTTATATGCATTTGTTTATTTAACCTTAAAAAGGTTATTGTCCTTAAAACAATAACTCCTAAAAGATAGTATAACCATTCACCACCAGTATTTCTTATGGAAATTGGAGGTACAAAGAAGTTAAGGTAGTTTCCCAGTTCATATAGCTAAGAGGAGATATAGTCAGGATTCAAACTCAGGTTAACCTGAATCTAGAATCAGGGACCCTAACATCTAGACTACCTGTCAAAAAATATGAATGTATTTCTTCCATGAAGCCATCTGCTTATTCAGTTATTTCTGATGTACATATTCTTTGAGATATACCATATTAAAGACTCTTTGATCCAGTAGTTGAATTTGACTTCATATGAATAAAATTTAAGTTTATTTTCGAGCTTAGAACAATTGAAATTATATACCTCTACTAAGTGTTAGACGAAATATCCTTTTAATGGTACCTAGTAGCCCTCATCTCCAATGGCCTCAGTAATCTTCCAAGAGTTTTTTCTGTGTGACCACTTTGGATTCTATATGCTCTTCCTCTCTGTGTGACTAACACTTTATTTTTTCCCAACTTTGAAGCCAAATGAAATTTAGTACTTCAATTCCCCTCTGTGACTTCTAACTGATGTCTTCTGTTCTGAGCCAGTGGAGAATAACAACAGGCAGTAGAATTTCTCTATGTCCCAAAGTACCCTCACTTATTCTGCTGGCTGTATCAGAGACTCTGTAGCTGGCATTTCACTATGCCACTAGAAATTTAACAGTAAACAGAGCAATATCCACCCATCAATTCATGCACACACACCTCGTCACTCATCCAGGACTCATAGGGGTAATGAAGTGTTTCTCTGGCATCTTAGCAGTAGACCCTCATTTATTACAGAACAATGAAACTGACAGTGCTGCCAAAAGATCATTCTGTTTTGAAGACTTGCCTGACTGGTGTCAATCTTGTTACTGTTTTATTTTACTTTATTTTATTTATTTTTTGTTTTCTTTTTCCTTCATTTCCTCTTGTATTTTTTCTCTTGTTTTCTTTTCTTTTCTTTTCAACCTATAGCCATTCCCAAGTTTGAAAATCCATGGACTCTCTAAATGCTATATTTGAGTCTAAGCTTTTTTTTTTTAATTTTTTTTCAACGTTTTTTTTTATTTATTTATTTTTGGGACAGAGAGAGACAGAGCATGAACGGGGGAGGGGCAGAGAGAGAGGGAGACACAGAATCAGAAACAGGCTCCAGGCTCTGAGCCATCAGCCCAGAGCCTGACGCGGGGCTCGAACTCACGGACCACGAGATCGTGACCTGGCTGAAGTAGGACGCTTAACCGACTGCGCCACCCAGGCTCCCCTCTAAGTGCTATATTTGAAAAAGCAAGTGTTTACTGACTATATGACTCAAGGCAATAGGGAGACACATTTTTACTTGTAACTTTATTAAATAGCCTCTTTCTAGTTAGATTTAGTTGGGCAGATAGATTTCTTTTCTTAACTGGTAAAGGATGCAAGGTCTACTTTTCTTGATGCATTTATACCAAGCTAACACAAAAATTAACACATGAAAGAGATAATTTTATTTTGGTGCAAAAATGAGTGCTGGGAGGTTGATCTCTCTAGCTGATAAAATAAGCCAAATGAATCAGTAGTCTATCTGAATGTTGTGTTTTCATGAGAAATAAGTCAGTTGTGCATTGGGATGAATAAGCTTAAGTAAAGAATTGTATTTTGCTCTTTAGAAGGCTCCCTACCTCCTGTGGTCCACTTAACAGTAGGAATAAAAACACTAAAATATGATTTTTCCAAACTACTTCAGTTTCCATCTTTTGTTGTTTCCACTTGTAAAGCAGGCACTGGTAGTATTGACATGCAGTGGGGAAATGGTTACTTAAAATTATCACCTGTAGACCTGTATTCAAGCAGGTAGGAAGAGAAAGAATGAATGACAAGTAATTGCTGCTATGGAACTTTTTAGTGAAAATAAGTAGTAAAATTGAGTTGGTTGTTAGCTTATAAATACAATGGGGAACTTGTAGAACTAAAATGATGAGCTCAGGGTCATGAGTCCTCAACTCAGGTTCAAGGGATTAGAAAAGCTCCAAGACTGCCCTATAAGAAACTCTTATTTCTTATAGACACATGGTTGAGATTTCTGAAAACTGAAGTCTGTTCCTATAGGTAGTGGAATTACAATGCAACTTGAATTACTCTGCATAGAGGATCTCTTATATTAGATATAGGGCATTGATTGGGAAAGACTTAGTTTCTGAAATTCGAATGGGAACATATAAGCAGATTTTCATGAAACTGAGGACTTCAGTCCCTTAAATTCTACGGAGCCTCATTTGATAGTAAAAGCAGACATTCCCTCTATTTCAGGAAGTTAGTCTTCCCTTGCCCGAATATCTCATAATATCTTTTAATAAGGTATTGTTGATCCTTCTCAGAAGATAGCTTGTAGATGTATAACTATACTGAAGTCCCAGTTGTCCCCAGAAGATGAACTGCAAAGTATGAACAATTGGTACTGTGACATACATCAAGTTAATTGCATTATTTTCCCAATTTATATAGACAGAAGTCTGGGGAGAAATATGTGAAAATGGATCCTAGGAGTGTTGGGTTCAGTTGGAATGAGTATAATATTTGATTGGGCTGAATCTATTGATGTAAGAATCTCATTTGAATTATTAGCTCAGGTAGAAAGAAATGGCTCTAACAGTTTTATGTTGACTGGCATTTGTACCCAAATGTGGCCTACACTAGAGGAAATTAAAATGCCAGAGCTTTCTGGCTTTACTATAGGGGAAGTTTTCCAAAGGTTTAGAGAGATTGGAATATTAGATATGATTTATGCAGTAAAAGTTACCTGCTGTTCCCTCAGTATATCCCCCCGAAGAGTTCAGAAGATATTCCTTCATAAGGAGAGCTTTGAAGAGCTATGTTATAGCTCTTTATTCTTGAAGAGCTGTTTTTATTTCCTGTAGCCTGGAAATGAAAATAAGAAATGCTGCTTTCAAACCAAGGTCCCTTAATGCAGTAACTATGAAGAGATCCCAAAGTGGCTGTAGCCAAATAGAAGCTGTAAGTTATCAAAGACATATAGATGCTGTTAATTGAAAGGGAAGCAGAGACAAAGGAGCAATCTAATAGTCTTATCTGAAGAGATATTTGTCATTGACTAATGAACCATGTTTCCATAGATGGACAGACTACTAAAGATTTCATTGATTTGTATGATTTGAAAAGCTTTAGGTCTGGTGAACAGAAACCTGACTTGAATCACTATGATACAGAATTTTGATTCCTCAACCAATTCCTTGATTATGCCATTTCATGGGTACAGAAGCATTTAAATAAAATAGAAACTTGGGTCCTTAGAGGAAAGACCATGCTATAGAGCCAAAACTTTATTACCTTCTTCCTAGTCCTCTCCTATGTCACCTAAGCCATTTCTCACAGTCTTTGCTTTGAGTAGAGAAATTATCATAATTTAGGGTGATTGTCAACATAAGTTTGAACTGACACTAATACCTGAAAATCTAAAATTTCACGGTTGTCCATCAACCATAGTGTGGATTTACGTAGGTCACAATTAAGAGAGTTTTGACTTAAGTCCACTGCTACTTTGCCTTCTATCTCTCAACTTATACTATGGCCTCTTGGGGAGCTCCATATTATCAGTTGATTGATGAAGAAAACATTCAGTTTTGGTTCATAGATGTTGGACAATAGGTACTAGACAAAAATAGAGGTCTGCAGTCTTGATGCCCAACTGCAAGATGGCCTTGAAGACAATGGTAATGCCAAATCCTTCCAGGATACAAAACTTAAAGCAATGTGCTTTATCATTTTTTCCTGAAAGAAGACATGGCCAGAGTTAGAGATCAACAGATATTCATGAGCAGTGGCTAGTGGTTTGACTGGATTGTCACAAATTATAAGGAAGATAATTGAAAATTGGTGAGGTGGATGACTGGGGAATATGAATTTGGATAGACTTATCCTAGTGATAAAAGAGTATGAGGTTGTTTGTGTTGCATGTGAACGCTCACCAAAAATAAATATCTTAGGGGAAGAGGATTTTAATAAGTAGGTGCACAACCATACCCATTCTGTGGATACCAGTCAGCCTCTTACTTTAGCCAACCTGGTCTTTCCCCAATGAGTTAATGAATAAAGTGGTCATGGCATCAGGGATACAGCTTAAGTATGGGATCAGCACCATGGTCTTCCACTTGCTGAAGCCAATCTGACTATAACTATTGCTAAGTGCCCAACTTGCTAAAAGAAGAGGCCAATAATGAGAGCCCATTGTGGCTTCATTCCCTACAGAAACTAGCCAAGCATTATGTGCCATGTTGGGCATGGACACTGAACTACTTTTGTCATGGAAGGAGCAAGGGGCTTTTTGTTTTGTTTTGTTTTTCTCACTTGAATAGATACTTACTCAGGATCTGGATTTGCTTCCTTGCCCACGATGATTTTTCCAAGTTCATGGACTTACAGAAGCCCAATTTGTGGTCATCAGAGTTTTACAGTAGTTGAAGGGCAGTAATATGACCATGTCCATGGAATTCACTTCTACCCTTGTTTTAACTCATCATCTCGAAATAGCTTGCCTGATAGAACAGTGAACTGACCTATTGAGGTATAAGTAATGATGATACACTGTGGCAATGTTGTCCGAGATAGAATATATGTTTTAAATAAGTGACTAATTTATGATGATTTTTTTTCTCCACATAGCCAGAATTCACCAGTCCTGGAATTAACTGTCTTTGTTACTCTTACCCCCTGTGAAAATCTTTGCTTCCCATCCCTGATACTCTGGACTTTACTGGCCTTGAAGGCTCTAGTTTCAAGGAGAAATCATTCCATTAGGGGATAAACCAATAGTTTCATTAAACTCTGAGTTGAAACCTCAAAAAAGCTGCTTATTTTGTGTCTTAATGCTAGAGAATGATCAGACAATGAACATCAGTACTGGGGTAGTTTCTCCTGACTACCAAGGGATATTGTATGGCTACTGTACAATATGGGTGAGAAGGGACATGTCTGGAATGCAGGAGATTGTCCAAGATGCTTCTTAGAATTCCCACATCTTCTGATTAAAGTAATAGAAGACTACTATAATCTAATCTTACAGAACTTCTCATGACCCAGATCCTTCAGGAATGAAGGTTTGGTACAACCCACCATGCAAGAAAACGTGACTAGTCAAGGCAATATGGAATGGCTAGTGGAAGAACTTTGGTCATGACCAGTTGCAGAAACACGCCCTGCAGAGTTAAGAGTATTTCTTCCTCAGTGTGATACTATGCCTGTATGTATTTTAATTAGATTTTTCTTCCCTTCTCCCATCTCCTTACCATGTAACATAAGTTGTGTTGATAGTGTTTTTCTTTGTAATCTCATGTTTAAGTTATAAGATACCTAAGAGTATGATTCATCTAGAACAACTTTCTTGTGGAAACAAATTGACTTTTGCAGACATTGTTAGCATACTTTCAGTTGTGGAAGGAGTGCTTTCACCCTGTTAGGCAAAACGATGGCTTGTTCTAGTCTTATTTGGAAATTGTTTGATTAAAAGAATGTGTGGATGCAAATTTGCCAAGGAGAGGACTTGAGTGAATTCTTACTATATTAATTTTGCTAATCTGGGACTGTGTTACCCCAAATTTCCCTTCACTCTGTGATTCTGCATTAGTATTGGTATAAGAAGCATTCAAAACCTATTTGGAAGGCAAAGAGAAGTAACAGCTGTATCTTTTCATATTCTGAAGACCTATGTTGGGAGCCACAGTAGCTCTGATATGCTCTCACTGATTCAGTAGCTCATCTTGTTGGTGTAAGGAAGCACTTGATCTTCGGTTCCTGCCAAATATCCTCCTTGAAATTCTCTGAGTCCTAGGCCAAGCACATGTGTAGCTCTGCGGTGAGGGGCAGCATCTTTCTAACAGGTCACATATTTCATCAAAGTTGGAGGTAGTACAAGACAGGTGTGCATTCTCTTTCATTCTTTTGAGTTCCATTTTTCCCTTATTCTTTTCTGTATCCAACTTTTATTTTTTTTGTTACTGTCTGGCTAAGCTGTAGTGATTTAGGCTTAACACTAGACACAGAGATATTAGCCTGCAGAAGTTTTTCCACCAACTCCTATAGTTGCTTACAATCTAACTCTATACTAAATCACTTATGCTACACCACTCATCTTGGTTCTACTTTTCTTTGTACCCTGGTACAAGTGTTTAGGTAAATGCAGTGAATTCTGTAGACGTAACCCCATCTATAGTCCTAACCCTAATGAAGTGTTTATTCAACATGCTGAAAGTTTAAAAGTGACTGGGATAGCCATAGACCCATTTAAAACAATATCACATCCTCTAACAAAATAGTAAGAGGGAAAACAAAATCAGCATTGGTTTATCATAATCTATTTAGAAACTAATAATGCAGCAAAGAGGAAAAGTTAAGAGTCAAGAGCAAAAACAAAGGTTAGACAGTGGAAATTGCTAAATTTTGACTCTATCCTCTGAATGACAGTAACTTCATCTTTATTCCTTTTTATTTTCTTCAGCCAACCACTGTGCATCACTTTTTTTTTTTTGAGAGCAAAGGGTAAAAAAAAAAAAAGACATTTAAGTGATAATCCCCCCTACATAAATCGTCTTCTGAGACCAGCACCTCCAAGCAGGGATTTTACTCTTCAAAATGATACTCATGTAACAGAGACTGTGAATACCTGGCAGGCTTTGTTTAGATCAACTTACTTAAAAAAAAAAAGAGAGAGAGAGAGAAAGTCCCCCAATGCATACAAAGTGCTGCAACTACTGTTGATAAAGATCTTTCTGATTTTGTTCTAGCAGTACCTCTATTTGTTTAGAGACACTGAAATTACCTTTACCTTTCCCAGTGATATTGATGTGTCAGCACTCATTTCAGGGGTAAACTTGACACTGTGTCTTCATCTGTGGATTTTTTGGTTAATCCCATCTTTATCTCTCTGCTCTTCATTCTCCTTTATTGGGTTTTTTACTGTAGGTTTCTAATAATGCTAAAGAGGATTTTATTCTTTTCTTTGTTTTAAATTACTTGACATTTTGTACTCTGATGCACAAAATTTGTATCATCGTTTGAACCGCAAGGCTTTATGAATCAGGTCAGAAAAATTAAGCACATGGAAGGTGAAAATAATCTGAGAAAAATTCCATTTTTAAAATAATCTCTACACACATTTGTCTCTGCCAGGAGTATTACATTTAATGATCTAGGATCGGGATATAACGATGCTCTCTCACCTCCATTAAGTTTAAAGTAAAATGTGTGTGTGTTTATAGTTTTTTCAAGCAGTTTTGTTATATTTTTATATTCGAGTAGTGTTACATTATTTTTAAAAAATAATGTTTATTTATTTATTTTGAGAGAAAGAGCGAGTGCACACAGGAGGGACAGAGGGAGAGAGAGAATCCCAAGCAGTCTCCGTGCTGTCAGTGCAGGGCCCAATGCGGGGCTCGATCCCATGAACCACGAGATCATGACCTGAGCCAGAGTCAGATGCTTAACTGACTGAGCCACCCAGGCACCCCATCAAGCAGTTTTATATTATTTATATTCAAGAAATTTTACATTATTTTTAAATGGGATGTTTTCCTCTTTGCAAATAGTTTTTTTTCCTTAAAATGTATCCTTTGTGATATGTTCTAAATGTTTTGCCATCAGGTTCTAATGTCATTTTATCTTCCTTTTTAACTGAAAACACAGTAATACTCCCCTTTTTGTTCATATCTGGTCAAGATCCATAGTGGAAAACAACATTCCCATGCCCAAGCCCCACATTCAGCACTGACACCAGGGAATATTCCTGCTGCTTTGACCACACCAAGCAGCATTTGGAGAGGGGTCACCTATTCCCAATTTGAATTCTGGGTTTTGTTGTCCTATTCTACCTTTTTTAGATTAATAGATGTTTTGTGGTATTTTATGTTCCAAGAAGCAACACTGCAAAGATTGATCTATAGGTGTGTAATGCTCAGTGAAAAGCTGACACAGGGCTCAAGGTATAATAACTTTTATGATTAGGAATCTGATATGCTGCCATGCAGAGTTTCTTCAATTCACACTTCCATTTCCTTATTGCCTTGATGCTTAGATTTGGCACAGGTAAAATGAGAGTGAGACCACAGATGAAAGGCTTTCATGAGGAAAGAAGGAAATCTTATTGATGAGCTGTTTCAATCACTTCTTTTGATAGATGAAAAAACTAAGACCAGTGGAAGTGAAGTGATTGGCAAAATCTCAGAGAAAAAGAATGGCAAGTAAAAAGCTTATGTGGAAAGTAAAGCCACAGAGCAGGTAGGGTAATCTCAGGACTGTGGTCTGGCAGACTGCATAGAATGCGCATGAAATGTTTGCAGCCATAGACATGCTCATGGTGACCCTGAAAGAGCTTCTCCCCACACGGGTGCTTTAGCCTCCCTTGTTCTCCTTTCCTGGCACTGTACCATGGAGAGGAATGTTAGTTCTTTGGGTGATATTGTCAGAAATATACTACATGAAGGCCTGAAGGTAAGTATGATCTGGCAGTCCTGTAAGCTCAGATATTGTCTAAAATAGGAGATTGCAGCCGTTTCAACCCTTCACACACACAACCAACTCCCCCCACCCCCGCCACAACTTCTCACCCTGCCAGTCCCTGCTCAGTTAGCTTAAATTCACCTTTAGTCAGTCAGTTCTGTTTAACACAGCATATGCTTTCCTAAAATTCATTTGTTATACAAAATCACAAAATAAAAACGAAAGTTTATAAAGCAAAAACGAGGTTAAGAGCACAGCTATCGAGACACATAAGGAAATGTGATGGAAACCTACTAAAAATAGCAGACCATTTTACACATGTTAGGTGGTTAAGAATACATAAAAACTGGAATAAATATGATTCTTTCCTCTAAAGAAGACCTGATATCTACTTCTGGAAGTGGTCTTGGGGCACTTTTATGGGTTGCTCTTGTCAGAGAGCTGGGTCAGGGTTGTCAAGGTTGCTCTTGGGGCACTTTTATGAAATGGTAAAGGAAGGTTATTAGAAATTAAATAGAAAAATTTAACTCCAAATATGGTTGGATGTGGTACATACCATACACAGGTGACTCACATTATCTGGGAAATATTTGAGGGGTGTGTGTGTGTGTGTGTGTGTGTGTGTGTGCGTATGTTTGTGTACATGTGCATGCATGTGCATTTTGCATATTGCTACATGACACAATTCAGCTGGGTGCAGTTTTCTTCATTCACCTAATGTTCCTAGGGGACAGAAGTACACATGAGCAAGTGAAAAATTTGCATTATGGTCAATTTTTTTCCCTAAAATATCAACTATGTTGGAACCAATATGTATTTTAAAAATAAGCATAACAGAACTGACCATAATTTAAAAGTCTTCAGCAGTTGCTATGTATAGTGTGCAAGAGTTACAAATTTGGCCCCAAGGGGTGTGAACTACATTGGGGAGACATTTACTAAAACCTAAATTTAAGTATGATGAGATTTAATTAAAAGAGAATACAGAGCACAATGGGAATACCTGCAGGAGTACCTTGCCTGGTCTGGGATTGAGATGGCCACTGTGGGCCATGAAACTTAAGCTAAGACTTTAAGTATTATGTGGGAGTTAGGGAAATGAATTGGCAGAGAGAGTGTTATTGGCAGAAAGAAGATCCAAGTTTCAGAGCCTGGAGGCAAGATAATACAGCATGTCTAAAGAACAGGTAAAAGTTTAGTTAAGTCTGCAGCATAATTTGTAAGGGAGAGCTTGCCAAGAAATGAGGCTGGTAACTAGGACTATGATAAAATAAATATTGCATATCAGCATCCATGAAAAGGAGTAAACTTTGTTCAAAATTCAGTGGATACCTTTGAAGGCTGTAAACAAATAAAAAAAACATTTAAATACATTAAACTATTTTAAAGCTTATTCTTATAATAGTATGGAGGACACTTTGGGTTACAGCAAGATGAGAGGCAGGTGTGGTAGAGTTCACCAGCTAATAGCCAGAAAATGAGTCCTCTTCCTTCTCAGCACAAAGCCACATCATATTCCTCAGCCTTCTTTCTCTTGGTTGAGAGAAATAACCAAATTCTTGCTGACAGAATATAAGTGGAAGCTATGTGAACAGTCTCTGGAGTAAGGCTATTAAAGAGCCTCCAAATCCTTTCTTTTTCCTCCTGCTACATGGATGTAGATACCATTATGGAGTCACAAGGTGGAAGTCTCTGCATTTTTCATGAAAAATAGCTGTGTGCAAACCAGAAACACTCAACTTGGACTATTATATGAGGAATATAATACTCTTATTGTGCTTGAGCCATTGTATTTTAGGGCATAAGGAGAGGAGAGCCACCTCACCTTATTTATTTATTTATTTATTTATTTATTTATTTATTTATTTGCTTGCTTGCTTGCTTGCTTGCTTGCTTGCTTTCTTGCTTGCTTGCTTGCTTGCTTGCTTGCTTGCTTGCTTGCTTGCAGCTAGGCATATCCTAGCCATATAGGCAGAGATTAGTTACAGTATTCCAAATGTGAGATGAGGGATAGATGGTAGTAGTGTGAGTTGAGATGCAGAGATATGGATGAATTCAAGAAATATTTAGAAGTCAAGAAATATTTCAAATATTTCTAAATATTTGAAGTGCCATTGAAGATGGCACAATATTACTTCATGATTGATAGGAATAAAAGAGATTAAGTAAGAGAAGAAATCAAGGATATAGTGTGATGGGGTTTCCATACAGGCTTCAAGAGACCACACATATTTCACTTCATCCTCCAACTGAAAGATTAGATTAATATATCTATTCACTTTCCCTGAACAAATTGGATCAGGAAAATTCTGTATCTTCTTAATCCTCTATTTTATATTTGGGGATTATGTCATAGTTCCAGAAAATTTTACACTAATAGTTTTTTTGTGTGTGTGATTTCATTTACAGATTAGTCTTAAAACAGACTTATACTTAAAAAGACACTTCTTCATCCTAAACTTAAAACAATGTCAGTTCCAAAGTATTCCTGAATATTATATTTATACCCACTTTATAGCATTCTGAAAATCTCATTTATCCTGTGCTTTCAGTTTTTCTGTCTTTTAATTTCTCTGAAGACCAATCTGAAATGTGCTAATAGAACAGACTCTGTATATCCTGCCCACCCTTTGCTCCTATGGTATTTCTGTATGCTCTCTATTCTCTAAAGAATTCATACTGGAATTCTTTTCATTACTTACAGGGTACTGTACTACAGCTAGCCTTATAGCCTATGCACATGCTATTTCCTTTGCCAGGAATATACTTTCCTTTAAATCCCTTCACTTGATTTACTCCGATTTAGAATTCAGATTATAGCTCAAATGCATTTCCTCATGGAAGCCTTACTTGACATGCCATGTTAAATAAAGTTGACCATTAAATGCTCTTATAGCTCCCTGCACATTAAAAAAAAAAGCTTATTGTTATTTGTAATTACTTCTGTTTCTAAGCTCCCTGAGGTCAGAGACGGTGGATTTTGCTTAACATTACCTTTCCGGCATCTGGCACAGTTAAAATACTCGTTGCAGATACCGAAGGCAGTCTGACACTTATTTCCCACATTTCCTTACTAGCACAGCCCAGTTTGGTTCAGGTGTGCACTGCATCCACATACAATGGGAATTAGGTTCCTTACTTCAGCTACTAGGGTACTTCTTCATTGATCAGATCAATAATTATTATCCAATTCCCCTTGTATGTGACTGGCTTGGGCTTTACATGTGACACATTCTATCCAGTTCAGTGAGACTTGAAATCTATGTGGGGACTTCAAGGAAAATTTTCCTTGCTCTTACAACCTGATACATGAGAAGAAACAGTACCTCTTCTGAATCCTTGAGTTCATCAGGGGAGTTAAGCAGAGATGGCAAGGGGGAGATGGAATGAATCCTGGTACTTAACATTGGTAGAGCCACCAAATTAAACCATTTTGAAGATACATTACATTAAAAATCTTATTTGACATAGAAAATATTTAAATCCAAAGAAGATATTTTGGTTCCTTATAGGAATATATCCTAACATATATTTATGTACTTAACAAATACTTATTGAATAAGTGAATATATATACACATACACACACACACATACACACACACACACACACACACACACACACACACACACACACTTAGAGCCTAATGGACAATACATACAGTACATGGGCATGTTTCCAAGATTTTTGGCAATGATATTGCTTCAGTCTTAAATATTTTTCTTATCCCCACTTGACCAACTCCAGTCTTTAATGACTCAGCACAGGTCCTTATCTCCAGGATGTCCTTTCTCTTATATTGTTAGGTCAGCAGTCCCTTTTTATACTCTAACACCAACCCAGACTTCTACCACAGCCTACTTTTACATTTTTATTATATCTTTACTTGTGCCTCCTCCCACATTCAACCAAATATCTCTGTGAGGAAGGGAATTACAATAACCAAGCTGAGCCTGGTATTTAGTAAATACTGAACATATAATTTCTCTTTAGAGGGAAGGAGTTGCATAAACTGAAATAACTTTGGAAAGCTTTGGAGAGTAAGTGGGAACTGAGTTGAGTCATGACAGACAGCTAGATCTTTATAATGTGTGGAGACGGGAAGAGTGTTACTATAGAAGATCATAAAGTGGCAGAAAACAGACTTTTTTTTCCCTTAGGAAATTGGTGAGTGCAACATTAGACTATGTATTGGTAAGGGATACTATGAGGAAAGATTGATACAGCAAATCTCATTGGGTCAGTATCAGAATGTCAGTCAAAGGACTGTAGAATTTATTTTGCAGTGGTAGTCATGCCATGTTGAGAACACTCATGTAATACTACTCCATAAAAACAGTTGGTGATATATCTGAAAAACAGGTAAAAAGACAATTGCAAGAGTCAGTGATACATGGGAAATAAGGCTCTGAAAATAGGTGGTGGCATTAGATATGAAAGAAAGTATCTTGGAAATAAATAATAAAATTTATATATTGTTATGTGGGTGAGTTTTTTGGAAACTGAGTTTATCCAAGAGTTTAAATTACAATGAGGTGGAAAGATCACAGTTTTTTCATCGTAAAGTCTATTTTGACATATTTTACTAAGGCAATAAAAGATATTGACAATTCTATCAGTGACCACTTGAGCATCCACAGGATACACATCATCTGTTTTTGTCATCAGATATTTTTATTGAATTTCCACCAACTGTATAGCTTAACAGTGACTAATTTGATGGAAGCAGTTTGGGAATTTTTACCTAATAATTAAATAATAATTAATACTTATATAACATATAAAGCAGTGGAAAAACCACTGTTCTGTATTTTACATTATTATGTTTGGATTTGGAAATGAGGGGAATAAGAGGTGATGGATTGTCTCAAACATGAACTTGAAATTCAGGGTCATAAAGTCTGGAGGAAGAGGCCACTTACTCAAATGTGCAGTTATCAATACAAAGATACAAAGATCATGAAGGATCATGTGAACATGAAACTACCAAAGGAAACTAATAAAGTTCCAATCACTGATTCTAAATAAGTGCACCTGTATGACCTGTCTGATAAAGGGTTCATAATAATTTTAAAGAAATTCAGTGAACTACATTGAACACACAGACAACTAAACAAAATTAGAAAAATAAGGTTAAAAAAAGAGAAGTTTAACAACAACAAGAACAACAACAACAAAATCCCAGGAACCATAAAAAAAAATCCAAACAGATATCCTAGAGCTGAAGAATACAATGACTAAACTGAAGAATTCAAAAGAGAGCTTCAACAGGAGATGAGAGTCAAAAAACTCAAATACAGATCATTTGAAGCAGCCAGAAAACAATAAATTAAATGGCAATAATAAGTCCTCACCTATTCTAATTTCTTCTAAAGTAAGTGGATTAACTTATCCAATAAAAAAATGTAAAAAGCCAAATGGATTTTTAAAAGATCCAATGATATGCTTCCCACAAGAGGTTTCTTTAGCTTTACAGATACACATAGGTTGAGAGAAAGGGATGGGAAGAGATATTCCAAGCAAATAGAAAACTAAGCAAGAGCAAAAGTAAGCAGAAGTACTATAGTTACATCAGAAAAAAAAAAGGAAAAAACAGAATTTAAGCTAAAAATGGTCACAAGACAGAGAATAACATTTCTTAATGATAAAAGGACTCATTTCATCAAGAATACATCATAATTATAAATATTTATGCACCCAACTTTGGAGAATCTAAGTATATTAAGCAAATACTAATAGAACCAAAAGGAGAAATAAATAGCAAAACAGTAATAATTGGGAACTTTAGTACCCCACTCTCAATAATGGGTAGATCAGACAGAAAATCACTAAAGAATCAGTGATTAGAACAATACTATAGACCAAGTGGACCTAACAGACCTGTACAAAACTTTCCATCCTACAGCAATAGGATACACATTTTTTCTTTTCCTTTGTCTTTTTTTTTCATGTTTATTTTTGAGAGAGAGAGAGAGACAGAGCACGAGCAAGGGAGAGGTAGAGATGGAGGGAGACACAGAATCCAAAGCAGGATCCAGGCTCTGAGCTGTCAGCACAGAGCCCAATGCCTAGAACCCATGAAACCACTGCAAGATCATGACCTGAGCTGAAGTCGGACACTTACCTGACTGAGCCACCCAGGGGCTCTGGATACACATTTTTCTTAAGTGTACATGGAACATTTTCTAGATTATTTGTAAGGTCACAAAATAAGTCTCAATAAATTCAGTAAGATGGAAATTATATTAAGTATCTTTTCTAGTCACAATGATATGAAACTAAAATCAGTAACAGAATGAAAGCTTAACAGTTCATAAAAAGTGGAAATTAAAAAACATGCTCCTTAAAAACAAAGATCAACAGAAGAAATAAAAAGGTAAATTAAAAAAAGTCTTGAGGGGGCGCCTGGGTGGCTCAGGTCATGATCTCATGGTTCATGGGTTCCAGCCCCATGTCAGGCTCTGTGCTGACAGCTCAGAGCCTGGAGCCTGCTTCAGATTCTATATCTCCCTCTCTCTCTGCCCCTTCCCCACTCGGGTTCTGTCTCTCTCTGTCTCTCAAAACTAAATAAACATTAAAAAAAATTAAAAATCTTGAGATAAACAAAATGGAAACACAGCATATCAAAACTTACAGGACGCAACAAAAGCAGTTCACAGAGGGAAGTTTATAGCTATAAATGCATATGTCAAGGGAAGAAATCTCAAACAACCTAACATACCTCAAGAACTAGAAAAAATAAAGGCAAACTAAGTCCACAATTAAGAGAAATGAAATAACAAAGATAAAAGCAGAAATAAATGAGAGAATGGGAAAAATAGTAAAGTTTTGTTAACTAAGAGTGGGTTCTTTGAAAAGATACAATTGACAACCTTTAGACTCCCCAAGAAAAAAAGAGGACTTAATAAAATTATAATAAAAGAGATGACCTTGCAACTGATATATCAGAAATAGACTCATTAGAGACTACCATGTACAGTTACACACCAACGTATTGAAAAACCTAGAAAAATAGATAAGTCTCTAAGAACATACAGACTACTGAGACCAAATCATAAAGAAACCAAAAATTTGAACAGTCGATAACAAGTGAAGACATTGAAGCAGTAATCAAAAACCAAAGAAACATCCAGGGCCAAATAGTTTCACTGGTGAATTATACCAAACATTTAAAGACAAACTAATTCCAGTCCTTTTTAAAATTGCAAAAAATGGAGTGGCACCTGGGTGGCTCAGTTGGTTAGTGTCCGACTTTGGCTCAGGTCATGATCTCATGGTTTGTGGGTTCCAGCCCCTAATTGGGCTCTGTGCTGACAGCTCAAAGCCTGGAGCCCACTTCAGATTCTGTGTCTCCTTCTCTCTCTGCCCCTCCCCTGCTGGTTTCTCTCTCTCTCTCTCTCTCTCTCTCAAAAATAAATAAAAACATAGAAAATATTTTTAAAAAATAAAAAATTGCAAAAAATGGGAAAGGAGGAACCACTTCCAATCATTTTATGAGGCTAACATTATCCTGATACCAAAGCAAGATGAGGACATTATAAGAAAAGAAAACTAAAGGCTAACATCAGTGGTTAATATAGATGGCAAAATTCTCAACAAAATACTAGTAAACTGAGTTCAATGGCATATTGAAAGTATAGTACACTATGATCAAGTGGGATTCAACTGTGGGGTGCAAAGAAATTATTAAAATATGCAAATCAATAAATGTGATACATCACATTAGAATGAAAGATACAAATTATATGATCGTTTCAATAGTTTTACAGAAATTGACAAAATTTAACATCCTTTCATTTTAAAAACTCTCAACAAATTGGGTATGGAAGGAGAATGCCTCAGCAAAACAACGGTCAGATGTGACAATCTAACACCATAATCAGTTGTGTATAACATCACACAGCTAACATCATACTCAGTGGTGAAAGTTTGAAAGTTTTTTCTCTAAGATCAGTAAAAAAAAAAAAACAAAAAACAAACAAACAAAACAAAACAAAAAAAAAAACCAGGGTGACTTCACTGATCAATCCTATTCAACATATTACTGGAAGTCCTAGCCAGAGCAATCAGGCAAGAAAAAGAAAAAAAAAAAGTCATCCAAATTGGAAAGGAAGAAGTAAAATTGTCTCTGTCTGTAGATGACATGATTTTCTATGTAGAAAACTCTAAACTGTACCAGAGACACCTAGAACTAATAAATGAATTCAGTAAGCTTTCAGGATACAAAATCAACATACAAAAGTCAGTTGTATTTTTGTACACTAACAACAAATTATATGAAAAAAATAAATAAAAGGAAAGAATCAAATTTATAATAGCATCAAAAACAATAAAAAACTTAGGAATAAATTTAACTATGGAGATGAAAAATATACACTGAAAACTATAAGATACTGGTGAAAGAAATTGGCCCAAATGGAATGATAGCCCATGTTCATGGATCAGAAGAATTAATGTTGTTAAAATGTCAATATTACCTAAAGCCATCTATGTACTTAATGCAACCTCTATCAAAATTCCAGTGGCATGTTTTACCAAAATAGAAAAAAAAAGTCCTAAAATTCATGTGGAAATATAAAAGATCCTAAATACCCAAAGATCAAAGCTGGAGGCATCACACTTCCTGATTTCAAACTACTACAAAAGTATTATAACCAAAACAGTATGGTACTGGCCTAAAAACAGACACATAGACCAATAGATCAGAATTGAGAGCCCAGAAATAAAGTTCTGTGTATATAGTCAACTGATATTTGACAGGAGAGACAAGAACATTCCATGGGGAAAAGACAGTCTCTTCAGTAAATGGTGTTGAGAAAACTGGATATATCCACATAAAAAAGAATTAACTGGATCCCTTTCTAATACCACTCACAAAAATTAGCTTGAAATTGATAAAGACTTAAATGTAAGTCCTTAAGCCTTAAAGCTCCTATAAGAAAACCTAAGGTTAAATTCCTTGACATTATTCTTGGCAATGATATTTTTTGATATGGCACCAAAAACATTAAGAAAATAAAGCAAACATAAACCAGGATTACATCAAAGGAAAAAGCTTCTCTGCACAGCAAGAGAATGGTCAACAAAATGAAAACACAACTTATGGAATGGTAGAAAATATTAGCAAACCACCAATCTGAGGAGGGATTAATATACAAATTACACACACAAACACACACACACACACACACACACACACACACACACACACTCACTCATGTAACTCAATAGCAAAACAAACAAAAAAATGGACAAATACCTTAGTAGGCCTTTTTCCAAAAAAAGACACACAGATGGCCAACAGATATGAAAATGTGCTCAGCATCACTAATCTTCAGGGAAATGCAAATTGAAACCACAATAAATACCACCTCATTTCCATTAGAATGGCTATTATAAAAAAAAGTAACAGGAGATAACAATGTGAGGATATAGAAAAATGGGAATCCTTGTGCACTGTTGTTGGGATTGTAAATTGCTACAGTGACTATGGATAACAGTATTGAGGTTTCTCTAAAATTAAAAAGAGAACTACCATAGGATCCAGCAATACCACTTCTGGGTAATTATCTGAAGGAAATGAAAACAGTATATTAAAGAGATATCTACACTTTTATTATTTTTTGCACTTTCTTTTTAAAAATTATTTAATTTATTCTCAAGTTAGTTAATCTACAGTGTAACCTTGGCTTCAGGAGTAGAATCAAAAAGTTTTTATTTAAAATCCAATTAGTAGCCCCGCGTCAGGCTCTGGGCTGATGGCTCAGAGCCTGGAGCCTGCTTCCGATTCTGTGTCTCCCTCTCTCTCTGCGCCTCCCCCATTCATGCTCTGTCTCTCTCTGTCCCAAAAATAAATAAACGTTGAAAAAAAAATTGAAAAAAAAAAAAGGAGCGCCTGGGTGGCGCAGTTGGTTGAGCGTCCGACTTCAGCCAGGTCACGATCTCGCGGTCCGTGAGTTCGAGCCCCGCGTCAGGCTCTGGGCTGATGGCTCAGAGCCTGGAGCCTGCTTCCGATTCTGTGTCTCCCTCTCTCTCTGCGCCTCCCCCGTTCATGCTCTGTCTCTCTCTGTCCCAAAAATAAATAAACGTTGAAAAAAAAATTAAAAAAAAATCCAATTAGTTAGGGACACCTGGGTGTCTCATTTGGTTAAGTGGCTGACTCTTGGTTTCCACTCTGGTCATGATCTCACAGTTTGTGAGTTCAAGCCCCATGTCTGGCTCTGTGCTGGCAACATGGGGCCTGCCTGGTATTCTCTCTGTCCCTCTCTCTCTGCCCCTCCCCTGCTCTCTCTCTCTGTCTCTCTCCCAAAAACAAATAAATGAAAACTTTTAAAAAATTAAAATAAAATAAAATCCAATTAGTTAACGTACAGTGTAATATTAGTTTCAGATATACAATATAGTGATTCAACACTCCCATACATCACCCTGTGCTCATCGCAAGTGCCCTCCTTAATCCCCATCACCTATTTCACCCTACCCATCTCCCCTCTAGTACCCATCATTTCATCCTCTATACTTAAGAGTCTGTTTCTTGGTTTGCCTCTCTCTCTCTCTCTTTCTCTCTCTCTCTCCTTCCCTCTCTCTCTCTCTCTCCTTCCCCTCCCCTCTCTCTCTCTCATATTCTCTCTCTTCACTTTGCTCATTTGTTTCTTAAATTTCACATCTGAATGAAATCATATGATATTTGTCTTTCTCTGACTGACTTATTTCACTTAGCTTAATACTCTCTAGCTCCATCTATATCAATGCAAAGATATATTGGAACTTTTTATGATTATTGGACATTATTTACAATGGTGAAGATATGGAAACAATCTAGGTGTCTGTGGATGAATGAAAAAGAAAATGTTATACACACATATACATATATACACACATGCATGTGTATATACATACATACACATATATGTATACAGATATACACACAATTGATTATTGAATAATAAAAAGAGGAAATTTTGGTATTTGTGACAACATGAAAGAACTTGAGGGCATAATGCTAAGAACAATAGATTAGACAAAGAAAGACAAAAAATGTGTGATCTCACTTATATGTGGAATTACAAAAAAGAAAAAGAAAAACAAATTCATAGAATCAAAGTATAGAATGATGGTTTCCAGGGAGAGAGGGGTTTGGAAAATGGGAGGAGGTGGTCAAAATGTATAAATTTCCAATTATAAGATGTATAAATTCTAGGGGTCTAATGTACAGCATTACACGTGGATGTGAATGTGAGTACATGTGAATGATAGTTAACAATATTGTATACTTATTGTTGCTAAAGGGGTAAATTTTAAATGTCCTCACCACACATTATACACAAAGGTAACTATGTAATTTGATGGGTGTGTTACTTAACCATATTGTTGTAATCAGTTCACAATATATACATGTGTCAAATCATCACATTGTGCACCTTTAACTTACACAATACTGTTTGTCAATTGCACTTCATTAAAGCTGGTAAAAATAAAAATGAAATTCAATATCAACTGTTTTCAATTTAACTTTTTGTTCTGACTTGATAGCTTGGTTGAAAGACCACTTAATCAATGAAGCAGATGGGAAATATTTTATGTGTGTATGAGTTCTTTAAGGGGGATTTATAATATAAACTTTATTTAGAAACAAATATTACTGATTATAATGTAAATTTTTACTACTTTTATTATAAATAAAAATTAAAGATTCATCTTCATGGAAGTATTATTCAAAACATACTCCTATGCTCCTTGAAAGCATGCCCTCCAACCTTCTTACTGTTAGGAAATATTTGAAAATTCTAGGATAGGAACAAAATTCTTGGTTTTATATTAACCATGTTATGAACTCATCATATCATCAATTTTACGTGAGTCTCTTAACTTCTTTGTTCCTACTCTCATAATTTGTCAGTTTGAAAGAGTTAATTATATTATTATGATCAAAAAATCCTCAGTAATGTTTCCAAAGATACTTAAGTAAATAATTACTAGAGTTGAAAATTTCTCATGTGTTCTCTCATCTACCCATCTGCCTTCTGAACTCTCTATCCCACCAAATATTCAAACAGCATCTACTATATAGATTCTGACAAGTCATTAATTTTCTTGAAATAAATGAAAATTTTACTTCTCCAGAACATATTATCCTGAGTATAGGATAAGTGTTCAGGATAAAAGTAGCTGTTTCTAGCTTTGAAGATTTCACAAGGCTGCAGCTACTCTCTGAGCAATACTTCTGTTTAGAATCCTGTCGACTCCCACACATACGCTACTATCTTAAAATTGTTTTCTCCACCATCTCTTCTACTGTTCTTGAATGTTGATAATTTAGATCTCTATTCTTCCAGAGACAGTGATTAAACAGATTTCTTCCCTTACATGGATTATTTCATCCACCATAGGGCAGCCTTCCCAGGTTTCTTTCTTCCTTTCACTCTTTGGAGAAACCCTTTCTAGAGAGCTCAGGACTCCAAAACAAATCAGTCATGTCGCTTAAGCATAGGCCTCTTATGGTTCCTTTGTATTTTTCCCTGACTTACCACTCAACCAAAAAATGATTTAGTTCTCTCTTCAGTTTCATCTTCTCACAGCAAGCTATGGTTCCCAGACCTCTCCAAATACCAGTCTCCTTTTTATTCATGTCACCTTCAAGAAGCTGCTGTGATATTTCTCTTATTTCCCCTTCCTTCTCCACATAGAAAGTAGGTAACTCCCTTGATTTATTTTTCTCAGAAGTCTATAAACTTTTTTTTGAGAGAGAGCACATACACACACACACACACACACACACACACACACACACACACACACACACACCTGTGCATGAGCAAGTGAAAGAGAGGGAGAGAGAAGCTTAAGTGAGCCAGACATGGAGCTCAATCTCACCACTGTGAGATCATGACCTAAGACAAAATCAAGAGTCAGACACTTGGGGCGCCTGGGTGGTGCAGTCGGTTAAGCGTCCGACTTCAGCTAGGTCACGATCTCGCGGTCCGTGAGTTCAAGCCCCGCGTCAGGCTCTGGGCTGATGGCTCAGAGCCTGGAGACTGTTTCTGATTCTGTGTCTCCCTCTCTCTCTTCCCCTCCCCCATTCATGCTCTGTCTCTCTCTGTCCCAAAAATAAATAAACGTTGAAAAAAAAATTAAAAAAAAAAAGTCAGACACTTAACTGACTGAGCCACCCAGGTACTCCAGTTATCTATAAACATTTAATATTATTTTTCTAGTGGACTTCCTGTGCCTTTCCTTTGTTTTTATTATGGCCTTATGTTGGGGACTTAGCACTCATGTATCACTTATATTAGTAAAATTCAATCTAGTCTCCCCAACTAGAATGTGGATAAGAACTTGTCTTGCTTACTATTTGCATTAGTCTGCTAATTAGTTGCTTAAACAACAGTAATTTATTTTCTCATAGATCTGGAAACAGGGAAATTCAAGATCAAGGTGCCAGCTGATTCAGTTCCTGGTGAGAGCTTTCTTTTTGGCTTATAGACAGCTACCTGCTTCTTGTGTTCTCACAGAATAATGAGAGAGAGAGAGAGAGAGAGAGAGAGAGAGAGAGAGAGAGAGAGAAGACTCTGTCCTGTCTTCTCTTCTAAGGACACTAATCCTATTGGATCAGGCCACCACTCTTTTGACTTTAAGTACTTCTTTACTGTAAATAATCACAATAACCCCCATTGAGGGTTAAAGCTTCAACACACAAATTTTTAGAGGACATGATGTAGTCCATAGCACCACTGTAGCCCAGGACCTAAATAGTGCAGAACATAGTTGGCTCTTTAAAAATATTTATTTAATTAAAATATAAATGAATGAATGGAATCTTTCTCTGCTTAAGTGGCCACAATATTATATACCACAATATTATAAATCAGCTTTCTATCAAAATGATTAACCTATTAATCATCCTAAAGAGCCATCCTATATGCAGGACTTCTGTTATGAAAAGATCCATTTTATTCCTAATTTCATAGAAAAGTTCAAATATTCTAGTTCATGGTCAACCAATTTGCAACATTTACTGAGTTTCTATGCTATGAGGATGTGGAGTTCAAACACACCTTCCTACTCTCCAAAGTCAGGGGAGTCTATGAAAGCACAGAATAGTTTAAATCATGGTAGAAAGAAAACAATGCCAAAAGGGAAATATAAAAATAAACTTTCATAATGTCTAGGAGGTTACCATAAATAACTTTTAGCAGGGAACAGAATCAGGGAAAGTGTCATAAGGCAGTTTGCTTGTTTTGACAAAGGCTGCTGTAAAAGAGAAATTTAGGTAGAGGCAAAACTCAGAGGTAGGACATACAGACAGGAATGTCAAATGGTCCAGTTTCAGACTGAGAGGAATCTGGGTGTGTTTCAAATCCTATTCACTATTTTCCTTGAACATACCATACATATTCTTGCATGTACATTATATTTGACATACTTCATTGAATTTGAAATTGAGTCACTATAATCTTAGTATTTTCTAAATGTTATTTTCTAACCCTTATGTTTCATGCAAAAGGAACACATAATAACTTTTTTTGGGAAATGATATATTCTAAAGTTAAAAAATAGTTAGGTTTCCTGAATTCTGAAATCAAATATTAAAGGTAGATTAGTAATGATTGCGACTTTTTAAAGGATACAGGGGTAGTGGAGATGGAACTAAATGGTCAGAGAACAGGAGCCTAGAGTCACTTCTGGGCCACTATTTTTGAGCATCTAGGAAAAGGCAGCCAGATAAATGTCCCTTTGACAATCAGCCCCTACCATTCACAGATATGACTTGGTTCCCCAAGAATTCGTGTTCAATTATTTTCTGGTCTCATCTCTTTTCTGTGGGCATTTCCCATGACATACACATATTTATTAGGTGACAATTGTGTTAGATGTTCTGATTGTAAGGATATATGAAGCATGGTTTTAGCACCCAAGGAATGTATACCTTAGTGAAAACATAGTTAAATGTATAATTTGAATAAAGTAAGTATAAGGAAAGAGTAAAGTACACATGGGGACATTTACTACATGCTGGTTTGAAATAGCACTGCTAGGAATTTATCCAAGGGATTCAGGAGTACTGATGCATAGGGCCACTTGTACCCCAATGTTCATAGCAGCACTCTCAACAATATCCAAATTATGGAAAGAGCCTAAATGTCCATCAACTGATGAATGGATAAAGAAATTGTGGTTTATATACACAATGGAATATTACGTGGCAATGAGAAAAAATGAAATATGGCCTTTTGTAGCAACATGGATGGAACTGGAGAGTGTGATGCTAAGTGAAATAAGCCATACAGAGAAAGACAGATACCATATGGTTTCACTCTTATGTGGATCCTGAGAAACTTAACAGGAACCCATGGGGGAGGGGAAGGAAAAAAAAAAGAGGTTAGAATGGGAGAGAGCCAAAGCATAAGAGACTGTTAAAAACTGAGAACAAACTGAGGGTTGATGGGGGGTGGGAGGGAGGAGAGGGTGGGTGATGGGTATTGAGGAGGGCACCTTTTGGGATGAGCACTGGGTGTTGTATGGAAACCAATTTGTCAATAAATTTCATTAAAAAAAAAAGAAACATGACTAAAAAAAAAGGTTGATCAAAGGAGACTTCTTGGAAGAAATTAGTCCTTCAACTTGAAATGAGACCACAAGGTTAAATAAGAATCAGCCAAGTGAAGATGACAATTACTGCCTGGTATCACAGGCAAATAGACTAGCTAGGCATTTTTTCCCCTCTTTCATTCACTAATATGTTCCAAGTACTGAAAATTGGTACTTATACAGTAGGCATGATATAAATATATGTTGGATGAGTGGATAAGTAGCCTCCAATACTAGAAATGAGCAGGGTAGAGAAATGTCAGAGTTATAACTGGTTAGTGCCAGTGGAATGTTGGGAGTGAGATGAAGATGGTTGAAGCTGATGCTATAAAGGGTGGGGGGACCAATCGTGGAGAACTTTAAGACTGTTGCAGAGGAGCTGGGGCAGGATTGTGAGAAGGGGAATTGGATGGTGAGGTTTATGTTATACTCACTTCAGTATGAATGGGAAGGATCAACTGGGGGGAGTAAGAGACAAGGTAGCAGGACAAGTTGGGAAGCCACAACAAGAGCCCAGGTCAGAGGTGGTGTGGGTTTCAGCTGGAACATGGAGAGAGAGAGGGACAGGAGCTTACAGGTGAATGCTTAGAGTGCTGCAAAGTCCTGATAGTGCTGGAAGTTCAAATTCCCATGCTGACATAGAGTCTCAGGATTGCTTGCATGTTTTCAGAGAGGTGAAAACAATGCAATATCTGGATGGCTAAAATGTAGCAACATAATTTCATCTGGAAATTATAATCTCACAGGGAAGCGGAGGAATAAATTGGACTCAGCACTGAAAAGAAGAAATCCTCAATAAAAAAGAGGGGGAAAAAGACTTGAACAGACACTTCACAGAGCAAACATAAAAATAGCCATTAGCACATGAAAAACAAAAAGTATTCAACATCATTAGTCATCTGGGGAAAGAAAATTGAAACCCTGTTGAGATACTGTGCTACACACTGGATAAAAGTGACTAAAATTTAAAAGGCTAAAGATAGTAAATGTCACTAAGCACACACTTGGGAGCTAGAACTCTCATAGATTGGTTTCAGGTGTGCAAAGTGGTATGTCTACTTGAAAAACTTTGGGAAATTTTTTATAGTCTTTCCTTATAAGGAAAATGGCTCAGAAGTTCTACCTTGGGACATTTATCTAAGAGAAATAAAGGCATATCTTTACAAGTCTTGTACAGGAAAGTTCACTATACCTTTATTCATAATTGTCCAAACTGGAGATAGCTACAACTGCCTTCCAACAAAAAAATTGATAAACAACATTGAGATATATTCAGACATTGGAACATTACTCAGTGATGTAAAGGAATAAGATCCTGAGACATGAAACAACATGGGTGTGAGGAGTCTGGCTTTAGGCCAAAATCCTAGGTGTGATCTTTCGGGCATGGCCACTGGAAATTGGAAAGCTTTGCTTAGCTAGGCAGGCCTTATAGTGGGGGTACTGCCCTCCCCACACCAGACTTGGTGCACAGCCAGTGCACTGAAGTTTTCTGGAGGGAGTTGCATCAAGGACTCAGGTACCCTGGGCCCACCATGCCCAGTATCTTTGCAGTTTTGATCCAGGTGCCTCCATTCAGAGGCTTCATTATGGGGACCTTGGCTGAGGCAGTCTTCTCCATCAGGACTCTGTACCTTTCTACTCTTAGCCCTTCCCTCTTGGACCATGATCTATAAAGAGGCAGCAGGCTTTTGTTCAGGGTTCTTTGGCAGTGACACAGTTCTTCCCATTTTGCACTAGTCCACTTGACTCTGGTTCAGTACTGGTCTGTAGTGGGAAAATGGAAAATCAAATATTAGACGTTTGACACTGCTTTTTTCCTCTTGTTTGCACTGCTGTCACAGTACATGGACAAATGGTTGTTACTTTCATTTTGGCCTATTGTCCTAATTGGTCACCTTAATACGTGATTGCTTGACTGGGTGGATCTCATAGGCATTATTCTGAAACAAAAGAAGCTGACCACAAGGGAGTGCATGCTGCATTGATGTCGTTTACATCAAGTTCAAAAATAGGAGTAACTAATCCATGATGAAACCAATGAAAAATTGGGTCCCTCTAACTATGACACAGGGAGATATTATAGTGCATTACTAGAAAGAGAAATGAAGTAAGTCTCTAAAGGGTTGGAAATATTCCATATTGTGGTGAGACATTTGTTAAAATTCATTGAATTGTAAATGTAAGATCTGTGCATGTTATTGTACCTAATTTTACCTCCAAATTTATAAACAAAACAAAAATTACAAGTTTTGTGGCCATTTTTATCAATTAATGATTTATAACCAATGTTTTAAAATCTGCAAAACTAAACCTTGAGGTCAAATTCAGTGACAGTAAATGAATTGAATTTTGACACGTGTGTGTTCCAAAATTCTATAAATGAGAAAAAAGAGTTCTTTTCTGGTTTTAGTTATAATTTTAATCATCTTTATGCAGAGTTTATTATTTTCAAATTACTCGCCAAGGATCTGATTAAAAATAGTGTGCATGCTCACCATTCTTTAGTTCAGTAATGTGTTCCTCAAAGACAAAAATGCTTATTTTGCACCCAAATTAATTAAATTCAATAGGCTTGCTGTTCATTAAACCTCCTCTGATAATGCAACTTTCAATTGTGCTACAGGGAGTTCAGAAATCTAAAGAAAAGTTAGAAGGAGAAGGAAGAAAAATAAAATTAAAGGAAATAAATGAACAGTACTCAAATGTACACATGTGGCCACTGGTGAAGAAATCACGCACATACATCAGAAAGAAGAAAAATATCTCCATTGCGGGAAACTATTTCTTACTATACATTTGTTCCCAGGCTTCAACATATGCTCCATTTTCTGGGTCCTGTGGATCCTTTAATTCCTTAGGACATTTCCAGTGGCTCACAAGATCTTCCAAGTTTTGTGTGTAAGCCAGATAAAACATAAGCAACTTTGCAAAAAAGAAATTTGGACTAAGAATTAATAAAAAAAACATAAAATCCATTGTCTGTTGTAAATCTGTAGGTAAACCTATGATAAAACATGTTGTTTTAATACATGTCAATTGTTACTACCCCATTAATTCTGAGATTGAAGTCAAAATGTAGCCAAACTTTTTTAGTCTCAAACCAGGTACAAAGTTAATAAGCCTAGGCATAGATAGAGAAATAGTAAAAACAATAATAATAGGAACAGATGTAGATGAGAGATAGAGATAGGAAATGTGCCGATGTCAAAATAGAGGTGAGGGTAGGTATAGGTTTAGGTGTAAGGACTACACTGTAGATATTGTGTACATAAAAGGAGTAAAAAACGTAAATTAATAAGAATAATAATGAGTAAGGCAATAGATAATTTTCTAGAAACCTGGGGTAAGCATATTTACCACCAACTTTTGGGGTGCCTGAATGGCTCAGACCGTTAAGCGTCCAACTTGCAGTTCGTGGGTTCAAGCCGTGCCACAGGCTCTGTCCTGACAGCTCAGAGCCTGGAGCCTGCTTCAGATTCTGTGTGTCTCTCTCTGCCCCTCCCCTGCTTGTGTTCTGTCTCTGTCTGAAAAATAAATAAATTAAAAAAAAAATTACCACCAACTTTCTTAGATACTAATGATAAAGAGCTTAAAAATCTTATTAATTTTAAAATAAAACGTGTGCGTGTGTGTGTGTGTGTGTGTGTGTGTGTGTGTGTGTGTTTAACTAATTTCTAGGAGAATTCTGTCATGTGGTGCTTTAAATCAGGAACAGAGTTACATAATGGGCAATGTCTTAAACAGCAGTTTTTCAGTATCAGTCCTTAAAGGCTTGGCCCAATTAATGAACCACGCTATGGTTAAGTCAACAACCAGATGTCTGCAGGACAGTGAAATAATTGTGATGTTATATATAGTCCTGCAGGGCTAAGGGTGAAAGTAAAGCGCTGATAAGCAGGGCTCTCTGGATTTGGGCAACTGAAGTTCCAAGGACTCAATAGTCAGCTATAAATCATATATTTTAAATGCGTAAGCATAACTGATTTGTAGACACACACACACACGTGTATGTATAATATATATATATATATATATATATATATACACACACATGTCACACACACACGTGTATGTATATATTTGTGTGTGTGTGTGTATATATATATATATATATATATATATATGTTTTATATAGGTATGTGTGTGTGTGTGTGTGTGTATATATATATATATATATATATGTTTATAGGTTTTCTCTGGGTTTTTCAGTGCCTGGAGATCCTCCCCTGTCACTTTTGAGCCATAAAACTTCTTCTGGCCTGTAGACTCAACTTGACCTTTAGTTGTCTATCTTGAAGCCATAGGCCACAGAATAGTCCCCCAAACTCCCTTATCCCAAACACAAGCCTTCAGGCCCTGTTAGAGATAACACTGGAAGGGTGAGTTCCTGTTCAGCATCAAAAACTACAGTTTAGGTTCCCCATGGGGCAAACAGAAAACTCTGGATTCCTATTATTTAAATTTAGACAAAAGGAAACTTAAAAAAATAGAAACTCAGATCCTCTCTCTCTGCCTCCTTACCACGGGACTGCCTTCACTCTGCTGGACACTCTCCTTTGCATGTTGTGAGAGCAAGTCCCTGGGTAGCATTGTTGAATCACCTCCACAGAGATCCCTGTGGGATGTGAGAAACCAAATACTGCTTTTGATTTGCATGACCCAATCTAGCATTCCTTTCCCATTAAAGTACCATCTCTTGAAAAGAGAAAATAGTGTTCCTATTACAAAACACTTGCCTGTCTTCTCTTTCCTTCAGTTTCTCAGCCAGTAGCTTTTCCCTTCATCCTTGCTGTTGGACAAGGAATTGTCCCTTGTCTTACACTTTTTGCCCAAATGCTTTTTTATTTTCCTCTTTCCTGGGACCTTACTGTCAGTATGATTTCCAAAACTGATTCAAAAGGAAAAAAAATAAAAAATATACTTGTTTTATTCAATAGTTTCAGAATATCATCTTAATTATACCGAATTCATTTCCCAACGTATTCCCCATATATAGTGGTGCCTCTGACATGACAATTTTGATACTTTAAAATTTTAGATGACACCTATATAGCAGTCTTAAATTTTTCCTGGCTTCAGGGAGAAAACACACAAGTACACTTTCTAGGTAAATGAATCATACCCATGGAGTCCAATGCTTTCAATTATTTAACTGTTTTAGTGCAAGTATTTGTGAAATTAACAGTGTTATCTTTTCCTTATAAACAGATCATTAAACATAATATAGTTTGTTTTTCCAGAAATTGTTATTAAAATAAACAGCTGCATAGTGATACTATGGTAATATGCCCAGAAACCTTTGAAAAGGTGTGTAAGGCTTTTGCTCATACAATTACTGGCTGTGTATTCCTGCATATTTGTTATGTTTTGAAAGTGAGAAGTGTCTTCCAAATTTGTTCTTCTTTTCCAAGATTATTTTGGCTATTCCTGGTTCATATGAACTTTAAGGTCAAATTGTCAATTTCCGGAAAAAACAAAGCCACCTTAAACATTGAGAGGCATTATGTTGGTAGGGACTTTGTAGGTAAGTGTGCATATGTTAATAATTGTTATGTATTTCTGATGGATTACCCTTTTTATCATTATGAAATGACCTCCTTTGTATCTAAAAATGATATTTGTCTAGAAGTGTATTTTTTATATAGTTACAGCCACTTCAACTTTGTTTTGCATGATATTGATATATATTTTTCCATTATTTTACTTTCAACCAATTTGTGTGTTTGAGTCTGAAGTATGTAGTTTATAGACATCATAGAGTTTGTTCATTTTTAAAATGAATTCTGCTGAAATTCATTTTTATTAGTGTTTACTTAAGTTTACTGTAAGTACTGATAATGTACGATTAATGTCTACCATTTTCTGTTTTCTATATGTCTTATGTTACTCTGATACTCTTCTATTGCTGTTTTCTTTTGTGTTAAATATTTTCTATTTAATATTCCTAGTTAAATATTTTCTACTTAAAATTCCTTCATGTTTCTTTTAAAATCTATTTGAATTCTTTCTCTTCTTCTTCCCAGCCCCTTCCCTTTCTCCTTCTCTCTTATTTTTTTTTTGATTTGTTGCCCTGAGTATTAAATTAATATTTGTTGTAGACTGAATATTTATATCTTCCCCTAATCTCATTGATTGAAGACCTATCCCCAAACATGATGGTATTTAGAGGTTGGGTCTTTGGGAGGTAAGTAGATTTAGATGCGGTCATAAGAGGGCTCCCATGATGGATTTAGTGTCCTTATAAGAAAAACAAGAGAGACCAGAGCTTATTCTTTCTGGGAACACATTAAGTAGAGATCATGTAAGCACACAGTGCCATGGTAGCCATCTACTAGCCAAGATGAGAGACTTCAGGCTAAAGTCTATCTTGCCAGCATCTTAATTATGACTTCTCACCCTCTAGAACTTTGGAAAAAATTGTTTAAGCAAAACCAATACCCTATGATATTTTATTTGGTAGCATGAGAAGAATAAGACAACCACTTAAGCTGGAATGATCAGTTAATACCAATTGAATTTCAATAGTGTGTTAAAATTCTCCTCTAATATACCGCTTGTCCCTCAACCCTCCTTGCACTAGTGCTGTCATAAACTTACATCTTTATACATTGCAAATCCATCAAAATTGTTTAATAAGTATTTCTCTTTGAATTTGCTTTTTAAATCAGATATGCAAAGAAAAGAGCCACAAATAAAAATGTATTCAGTGTCTTTTATATTTAACACTGTAGTTACCTTTACTGATACTCTTTATTGTATGTGAGTGTGTGGGTAGATGTGAGTTGCTATGCAGTTTCATTTCATTTTAACCTGAGGACTCCTTTTAGTATTTCTTATAGAGCATGTCTGCTAGTGACAATTTATCTCGGACTTTGTCTGGAAATATCTTAATTTCTTCTTCATGTTTATAGATAGTTTTATGGAATATAGAATTCTTATTTGATATTCTTTTTCTTTCAGCACTGTGGATCTGTTATCCCACTGCCTCTGGCCACCATGGTTTCTGGTAAGTGAGTTGTTAATCTTATTAAGGATCCCTTGTATGTGATGGGTGATTTTTCTTTGCTATTTTTGAGATTTAATCTTCGTAATTTGGTTTTTAAAAGTTTGATTATGATGTGTTTTGCTGTCGAGTTTATGCTACTTGGAGTTTGTTTTGTTTCTTGGATGTGTAGATTAATGTTTTTCATCAAATTTGGGAAGTTTTTGGCCATCATTTCTTCAAATATTCTTCTTCCCCTTTGTCATACTCTTCTCCCTCTAAAAATCCCTTCATTCATATGTCAGTAGCCTGACGGTATCCCATAGATCTCTGAAGATCAGTTCATCTCTTCTTTCTTTTTTTCTCTCTGTTCCTCAGAATAGATCATCTCAATTGACTTAAATCTGGTTTGCTGAGTCTTTCTTCTGTGATTCAGACATGCTTCCAAGTCCTTCAAGTGTTGGTTTGTTTGTTTTCATTTCATTTATTGAAATTTTCAATTGCAGAATATCTCTGTGGTTATTTTTTATAATTGCTGTATATTTATTGATATTTTCCATTTGGAGAGACATCAGTTTGATAATTTCCAATAAAATTTTTTAGACATGGTTTCCTTTAGTTCTTTGAAAGTATTTGTAATAGCTGATTTAAGTCTTTGTGTAGTACATGGTACACCTGGTCTTCTTCAGGAACGGTTTCCATGAACTTTTTTAAGTGCTGGCCGTGCTTTTCTATTTGCTTGCACATGTCGTTGTTGGAAACTAAACATTTTAAATTATAAAAAATAGCTACTATGGAAATCAAATTACCCCTCGTCATACACAAGATTTGTCGTCATTGCTGCTTTTCTTGTTTGTTGATTTAATTGCCTTCTTAAACTAATTCTATAAATTCTGAATTCCTTGTTGTGTGTGGACACTGAAGCCTATGCTCAGTTAGATAAGGGTCAGCCCGAGATTAAACGAAGGTGTCCTTAAATACATTCAATTAATAACACTCCCACCCTTGGCTAAGGGCTTTGTGTGTATGTTGACACACAATTTTGACACTCTAACAGTGTATATCTTTGCCTTACCTCTTACCTCTTCATTGTGCAGTACTTCAGGATTAGCCAGTGAGGGGAGACAGTCTTGTTAGGCCTTCGCTCTGTATGCACACATTCCTGCACATGAGAATGTCCTAGATCCCCAAGGATGTGGTGTAGCTTTTCAAAGCCGCTGTGAATATCCCATTTCACAGATGTTCCTTTTAAGTTTTTCCAAGTTTCTTTATTGTCCAACTGCTGCTATTGTCTCCTTAGGCAGATACGTTATTAAACCATTGCTGCTGTTTTTGTTTTTGTTTTTGTTTTTTAACAAGATCCTGGGGATAGGGCTTTTCTCACTGAGTGGTCTCTGGATCAGATCAAGTAAAGATAAGTCCTGCAACTGGACCTTCTTCAGAGAACTAATATGCAGGTCAGATAGTACCAATTCTCTGGCAACAAAGCTTTTTGAGAAGTTTCAAACCCATTCGGCATCCTCAAGTCACTGTTAGACTACTCATTTTCTAAGCTTGCTTGGTTGTGTGATTGATGTTTTTCAAGTCTACCTTAGATCTGGGAGAAGAGGATGGGAAAAGGACAAGTAAAAAATGCCACAAAACTTGCTGTTCTTCCCAAGATTCAGTTATTTTACTTGAGAAAATCCTCCTCAGATTATAGCAGTACTTTAGTGAATTCCAAGCTTTCAAAGTTGATATTGACCATTTGAACAGTGTTCTCATTCTTCTTGTTTTTTGATATTCTTACTGTGCCATTTCAAAGAGTAAAATGGATTTTAATGGAAAAAAATACATCTGAAGTGTAAAATTGACGTTAATATTTTCAAAATTTAAAAATGTACACTGGTAGAGGATGCATATAAATGTAAAAAAAAGTAATAATTTAAGTTTGGGGAGATTAATTAGTGATTTGAAGTGTCAGAAAAAATTTTAAAACTGCATTATGTAGGAAGTTATTGATGGTGCATTCTAGTAATATTGCACACTGGTTTTCTATTTTAATTATTTTTCTCAAAACTCTATATGGCTATGTCTGTAGTGGGTCAAACATATGTGAAGTGATTTATTTTCATAGAAAATAAACACATGACTGGGTTAATCGTTCAGCTTTAGTACAACTGAGAACAGACAGTGAATTGGTACACCATAGAGGGCCATAGGGTTTTAAGATAGTGATATTGAATAATCAAGTATATCATTTTTCAGGATTGTTAATTAATTGTCTGGCTTACAATACCGATTCACTATGTAAAAATTTTTTTATTGACATTTTTATGTAATAAATCTCTGGATGCCTCAGAAGAGATAAATGAATACTTTTCTTAAAAAAAACAGTTTGAAATTGTACTTGTATATAAAAGTCTTTTAGTAATGAAGTACTGTCTTTAGCCATCAAATACACTGGTCGTCTTGCATGACCCTGATCGCTTGCCCTGCCACTATTCAATTAACCTGTCATCCAGCGTTCCAACAAAGGACACAGAGCATTACACATCATAAATGGCTCTCAAGTGAGCTCACTCAGCTGTGGTAAATACATTATGAGGGCCTCCTGCAGAAGGGGAACTCATAAAGATACAATTCTACTATCCCTTTGTGTTTGGTTAAATCCTTCTCAATAATCCAATTCACCATGCTCTCTCAGCTTCCAGCAGTCCCTCTCAGTCAAAACAAGTGACCATACCAAATGAATATTAGACTCTGGTATGGCATATTCCAGTCACATTTGTCGTCTTATTCCAGGGAAGCCTGTAAATGGCTATTAAGTTAACAAGCTATACCGGTTATTTATCTACACTTTCTATAGAAGGCTTGTTTTCAAACCTTTTTTGTTTTTGGAAGGGGGGCTACTACCAGCAGAGATCTTACACATAACTTTCCAAATATGAACCATGTCCCTTTACTTACTCTGCATAAATACGTTTGACTAGATAAATTTTTTAATCCTCAGATAATGTCAGCATTTTGTTTCGTTTTAATTTGAGATTTCTTCCTCAATTTACACAAGTGAAAGGAGCGGGTGCAAGGTTAAGTGTGATAGCAGCACATTAAAGCAGATCTTTTAACTTTAACTTGCTGATTTAGGGGTACTGAAGATCATCTTCTCATTGGGGATTCTGCTTGGGTAATATATTTAAAAAGCAGTCTTTTTTTTTTAAGTTTGAGAGCTACTTTCTGCTTCATTGTTTTGCTTATATAAATATAATTAATTCATTAACTCTTGCCAGAAAGCACTGTGACTGGTATTAAGTGATTTTTTTACATGGGATTTCAGAGATCATTTTTTTACTTTCCAATTAAGAGCCAATTTACTGCTAATCATAGAGCCATCTGTGTGAAAGTCGGTGTCCTTCAATCTGAAAAATGAGGTGTTTGTATCTCATATGAGGAGTACTGTAGCCCATCCTTCCCCAGGGAAGGAAGGTTGGGAATCTGCCTGATCTGGAATTTGAATCCTGGATTAACATTTACTATCTATATGACTTTTACTGAATTATTTTACCTTCCTAAGCCTCAATTTCCTCATCTGAAACATAGGATTGGTGGCATAATTTATCTCCTAGGTTCCTTGTGAGGATACTGTGAGAGAATATATATAAAACTCCTATAGCCTGGGAAAGTGTATGGTGCATAAGTACACGGTAATTAAAAAAAATTTAATTTTTATCTATTTTTGAAAGGGGTTGGGGGAGGGACAGAGAGAGGGAGACACAGAATCCAAAGCAGACTCCAGGCTCTGAGCTGTCAGCACAGAGCCTGACATGGAGCTCGAACTAACATACCATAAGATCATGACCTGAGCCAAAGCCGGACACTCAACCGACTGAGCCACCCAGGCTCCCCCATGGTAATATTTTTTAAAACATATATCTGCACTTGTTAATACTCTCCTCTCTCTCATTCTCCCTATGTTGTACATGCTGTCTCTCAATCTCACTCACATTTACACACATACTCACACATGCAAATGAATAGAATATACTATATTGGGACAAATAAATATATCTTCTTTACCTGAAAATAAGGTTCTACTTATTCCATTATTAGCATTTCTGGAAAGCCTATTGTCAAATGAGTGTACAAAATAAAATGGAGTGACTAATTAGATGCTTTCAGATGCTTTTTAAGAAGGCATGCAGGTCTGAGTAATTTTTATTTTGTTTCTTTATCCATTATATTTATTATTCTTTCACACATTGTCAAATTGGAAGAATACTAGGGAGTATTTATTTATGGACTAAAGGCACCTACATTTAGTTAACTATTAAATAAGCCATGAGGGGGGTGCCTGGGTGGCTCAGTCAGTTAAGCGACCAACTCTTGATTTTGGCTCATGATCTTGCGGTTGAATTCGAGCCCCACATCAGGCTTTGTGCTGACAGGGGGTAGCCTGCTTCGGATTCTCTCTCTCCCTCTTTCTCTGCCCCTCCCCCACTCCTGTGTGCACATGCTCTTTTTCTCTCTTTCTCAAAAATAAATGAATAAACTTCACAAACAAACAAACCACGAGGAGACCCCACTATGGCAGAGCTAGGAAGGACTGATAGGGAAATGAGGGTTTCATTTCTCTTGTTGTTATTGTTATCATTTTAATATTATATGTTTCTGACTGGCTACACAACTTTATATTAGTTTTCATACTGTCACTCAAAAATTAGCTCTGACAATAGCCCTGAAGAAAATTTATGTGGATCATTATTTACACCTTCTTTAGACTAAAAACCATCAAGAACACAGCTTGCGCACAATTATTTAATTCTCAGTAAATATATATTGAAATACTGACTAATGAATTCATGAGTTAATGACTGAATGTAAAAATGCATCTATGACATCAGTCTCTTAATAAGATGTCCAAAGCAGTTGTTTACCTAGAATAGAAACTTCACATACCATCTCCGTTCTTTGAAATCCAAAGATTATTTAAGACTAAACAGAGGTCACTCACAAGTTACATCATATATTAAAAATAAATGAAGTTTGGGGAACCTAGGTGGCTCAGTCAGTTAAGTGTCCGACTTCGGCTCAGGTCATGATCTCACAGTTCATGAGTTCGAGCCCCGCATCGGGCTCTGTGCTGACACCTTAGAGCCTGGAGCCTGCTTCGAATTCTGTGTTTCCCTGTCTCTCTGCTCCTCCCCTGCTCATGCTCTGTCTCTCTCTCTCTCTCCTTCAAAAATAAATAAAAACATTAAAAAAATAAATTGCGATTTAATTAAAAGTTTTAAAATAAACAGGATAACAAAAGATGATTTTGTTTCTCTAACAGAAAAATCTATTATAATTTTACTTATTAAACCAAGAAACTGATAGTTAAATGCTTCCGAAACTTTAATACCAAACAAGTTACAGGGAGATCTTTTAATATGTAGGTTTTTGTTTAATAGGTCTCTGATGGGGCCTGGAATTCTTCATTTTTTTTTTTAATTTTTTTTTTCAACGTTTATTTATTTTTGGGACAGAGAGAGACAGAGCATGAACGGGGGAGGGGCAGAGAGGGAGACACAGAATCAGAAACAGGCTCCAGGCTCTGAGCCATCAGCCCAGAGCCTGACGCGGGGCTCGAACTCAGGGACCGCGAGATCGTGACCTGGCTGAAGTCGGACGCTTAACCGACTGCGCCACCCAGGCGCCCCTGGAATTCTTCATTTTTAACCAGCTTCCAAATAACAGTAATTCTGATCTGGGACCACATTTTGTATAGCAAGTAAGTAGCAAGTCAGTAGAAATTTTAGTTTCACTGGAGACGAGAGTCAAACAAGTCCAAGATAAAGCAGGGAAGAGATAGAGTCCTATCTGTATTCAAGTATGCTGAACAGGTGAGGTCAAGAATATTGTTGGAGTAAGGACTAATGCTCTTAAATGAAGTAGACTAAAGCAGGGACAACTGCAGCTCCAGAAAATTAGTTGCAAGCTGAGCACTCAGAAAAACAAGGAAGTAAGGAAACTTATTGTAGTATACAGGTAGAAGATGAGCAGTTAGTCCTAGGGAATATAGTTCCTTTCAGAATCAACTGAATGAAACACTATTATTATCAATTATCAATTATTATTATTATTTGCTTTAATCTTGAGATTGGTTGATCTCCAAAATCAATGTTTTCTTTTCTTGTTTACAGAATCTTCTTCAATAATGAGCAGTTTCTCTCTCCAATGTCAAAATTTATCTTCAAATATTCCTAAGCTTCTCTCATTGGCTGTGTTCATTTATTCATCTATTGAACGTTAATGAAAACCACCACACAATCCTAAATGTGTTTGCATATTCTTATGTTTTTAGCTAGAATATAAGCAGTTCTGTGTCAAGAATTAGGTTTTTTGTTTACTTGTTTCATTTATGTATAGTTTAACCTTTGCCACACATAATCTTTCCAAATATTTTTAGTTTAAGAGTCTTTAACACATGGCTTTTTAAAAATTGACTTTAAAACTATTAATCTAACCTTATGATATTTGATTAACACTAGGTAATCAAAGACTTGGAAAAACAAAGTCAATATGTAGATTTCAAAATCAGTAAATGGCAAGCTACGTTAGTTATCACTTAGATTTTCTGTGGTTGCTTCTTCCACCATTTCATTACTTCTTTTCACTTGGAGAATAAGAGAAAGCCAAGTGGTAGATTTAGTGCTCATAGAAGAGGCAGTAGAAAAACAAAAGATGAAGTTTCAAGTTAAAAAAAAAGTATCAATCAGGTCATTAGACCTAGACTAGGGTGTGGAAATCACTGGAAATATTGTCATAGAGTGGTAGACAACATAGAAGTCAACAACATAAGCTAGGGAAAAAATGTGGGGTTTGGAAGCAGGAAAAGCAAATCTAAAAAAACCCTTCACTTAGAATATCAGTTTTCCAGAATTTGATAGTAAAGGGAAAAAAAAGGTGTGAGGTGAGAGCTTGAAGGGAAAGAAAAGTTGCTTGTAGATTGTTTTGGGAGAAGAGACTTAAAGTTTTCCAATAAGATGTTAACATATAGAGAAGAAAGAGCAAAGGGGATAGTATTAATGATTTAAAATACCATTCATTGAGTTTGAGAACAATTGTGGACAAAAGGAAAAGAGAGAAAGTTGAAGACAAGCTGGAGAAAAAATGAAACATTTATACTATATTATTGTCCACTTATGTGTGTCTTATACTTTAGGAAATTGATTGCAAAAATTCCTGATTCTACACCCCACCCTGTACCTACACTCATAAATATGACTTAATAGTACTTTCATCAAGAAGTGGAGTTTATTTTCCATCCTTTGAATACTGGCTATATGACTTGTTTAATTAATAGAAGGATGCTATTGTGAAAGTATGCCATTCTAAGCCTTGTTCTCAAAAGACCTTATACGTTCCTCTTTCTGTCTTGCTTCTTTATGTTCACTATGAGGACATGTCTTCTCTTGGTTGTCTGCTTAGACTATCATCACCAGCCTAGGCTAGTTGCTAGATGATGAGTATTGACATGATGCAGAGACAAATTGTACCCCCCTGCGCCAAGGTTATTTTAGAGCTGCTATTCCCCACATCACTTGCCAGGTAACCACAACACAAGGGAAATACCAGCTAAGATGAGCTCCTCTTAGCTCAGATCAGCAAAGCCACCTTGCTGACCTCTAAAGTAATAAACAAAACTCACTGTTTATTGTAATATGCCAACAAGTGTTTTGAAGTTACCTGTTATGCAGCATTGGTGTTGCTGAAGATAACTGATGCATTCACCCAAGACCAATATATCTTTGAAACAGAAATAGCATATTCTTTTCAATTATAGCCCCAAGATCTGTCACAGACTGTGAGATAATAAGTAGATATTAACAATTATTTGTTTTATGAATGAATAGATGAGGAGTAGATGAATTAATGAAGGAATGAATGAGATATTGAAAAAAACATAACAAATATCGGAAATTTACTTCTGGTTATCAAGTACTATCTAATTTCACAGTGGCTTATGTTAGGATTAGGAGTTAAGATACTACATATATGCTCAAAGGTGGATATTTTTATGTTTCCAATTTTTTATAAAGGTATAATTTGTAAAACGTTGATTCTATTAAGATATTTATAACAGTTTAAAAAGAGCTTTCACATTTTATTCTCCCTTGATTTCACAGTAAATTTGTGCATCATTTAAGTATTTGAGTGAATATTTTATAGATGTGGAAAATATTTCAGGGTGATTAAACTAATTAGAGACAAGTATTTGAACATCATACACTCTAATTTCCCCATAATATCACAAAGACTGTTTTAGAAAAATTAACTTAGAGGAATGAGAGACAAAGGAGGATTTTAACTTGACACATTGACTAGAATTTTTTGAAATAATATGTTAAAATGATGTCCTCCCATAGGAATAATGTATAGGAAAAGGAGTAATTATATGGCAGATAATAACCTATAAATCATCTTGTTTACAAATGTAAATGCATTTGATAAAAATACCATTCTATTCCTGGCCTTAGATACTAAAAATGACTGAAAACAAAGAAAAACCATGCAGTCAAATCCAGTATTTCCAACATGAACAATAGCTAATTAGTAAATGTTTTGTTATTTTAAATTTTTTCGTAGAAACATTTTGGGCATTGATATTTTGCATTAATTTTTCTAAAATTTTGTGATGTTATTAAAACCTTACTGATTTGAGTTTTTGATATTTTGGTTTCTTTCTTTAAAAATCAATATAATAAACAAAAGAGGAACCATCAATAATAGTAAGTGATATAATAAAAGTACAACTGGAAGGCATGGACATAACTATGCCTAAATAATAGTAAAATCTTTTTTTTAAATTTTTTAACATCTATTTATTATTATTGAGGGACAGAGAGAGACAGAGAGAGACATAGCATGAGCATGGGAGGGGCAGAGAGAGGGAGAGACACAAAATCTGAAGCAGGCTCCAGGCTCTGAGCTATCAGCACAGAGCCAAATGCAGGGCTCGAACTCACAAACCATCAGATCATGACATGAGCCAAAATCGGAAGCTTAACTGACCGAGCCACCCAGGTGCCCCAGTAGTAAAATCTTTAAAAACTATCTTACAACAGTGGTTATTTGAAATTTGTTAAATATATTTTGTTCATATAAATACCCACAAAGAAACTACAAGTCTTTTTTACTCTCTGTGTCACCTCTATCTTCTATGTCTGCCTTTTTTTTTTTAACCACTTATGTTCCTTAGGAGCTATGAAAGCTACCGTGTCTGTGGATCAGCAATATATAAATCTGTGAAGATAGTCTGACAATCTCATTGAAACTCTCTTTAGTGATTGTTGTTTGTTGTAATTATGTATTTCTCAGCATAAACATGGCTTGCAAAATTAGTTATACTCTATTTCCCCTTTCTCAACTGCCTGATCACCTCCAATGAAATATATTTCTTCCTAGGTTGATTTTTGAAATCTATAACACATTTAGTTTCCCACCTTTCCCACCCCACTAGATTTCCTAAGATATCTGTTACTGACAACTCCTTAGTTCTTTCTGTTCTGTAAACAAGATGATGCCAACCTACTTCTGGGAAAAACTTCAGTTATGAAAGGATCCCGATTCCCCCAGTTTCATCTAATGCAGAATAAAATTTTAGTGAGAGAGTATCATTTAATAGAATGAGTAATATAATTCCCTGACAATAACATTAAGACATGAAAAGATTGAAGCACACTTACTACAAGACATTTCTTTCACATATTTAATCATTCATCCATGTCACATTTTTTTAAATGACTATTAGCAGGAGACTCATTGTTATGAGATGAAGGTGAGAATGATAACTAAGAAAGTACATTGGCTAATGGAGTACAGTATTCAGTGGGGATGGTAGGGAAGTGGAGCAGAAATGGAAATATGTGATAAACTTTTAATGGTAGACAGTGAATGTTTAATTGGCATATTTTTCAATAAAATGGAATGCAATTAAGTGAGGAAAGAAGGGAAGAAAGGAGGGAGGGAGGAAAGAAGAGAAAGAAATGTTTACTCTTACCATCCACACACTTTCAGGAACCCAAACCACAAAACCCTCCAAGGCTCCTGATAGAGAAAACCAGGGTAGTCTCAGAAAGGAGAGCAATGGTCAGTAAATGTTCAGAATACATACCAACAACTCACACGTTTAAAATTCTCTTCAGATACCACATCACTAAGATCCCAAGGGGTTTGTCTCATCTCTCAACACCTACCTCAAAGCTGCTGTTCAAGTGGTTCATGGATCTTTATATACATATATATTTTCCATAATATAGATGGAACTATACTACATTTTGAGGACAAAAAAACTGCACTGCATTTGGGAAAGAACACAAATAGGAAACAAAAAGGAAGATTTATAAATTAGAATATATTTTATTATCTACATTAAATATCCTTACCCCTGAGAGTCCTGATCCAACTCCATAGTCCCCTCTTTGTTATATATATGTGTCACAATTCAGTAACAAGTCCTAATATGTCTAGTGGGGAAAAATAAATAAATAAATCCACAAAGATGGATTATTTCTTCTTATGGTCTTTCTTTTATAAAGGAGGAAACATTTCCCAGCAGAATCACAAAGGTAAAGTGCTAGGCCTCATGGAAGTCAAAATTGAAGCTTGAATGAGATTACTATAATTAATTTAGATTAATTTGAAATATAATCCTAAATCACATGGGAGTTGGATAGTCCTTAAAATGGAGAGTCTGTTAATATGGAAAAAGTGGGCAATGACCTTAACACATTGTTTTTTAAAGCCAGTTACAGCAGACCACCTACTGTGTAGCCCTAAGCAACCATCAACTATCCTACTTATCGTCTCCTCCTCCCCCTACACCTCCCTATCCTCCTTCTCCTTTTCCTTCTCCATCTCCCTCACCTTTTCTGAAGAGTGACTTGTATTAGAGGAATTGGAGAGGGAGGGCAGGTCCATGCCTCTAAGGACAGTATATTTGCTCTAAAAGGATACAGAGAAGGGGACAATATGTACTTATGGAAAGCATTTAGTGTAATCTATAGTATAATTGATCTTGTAATATAAGTTACAGAAAATAAAGTCCAGCACTATGTGATTGTGGTCAACATATAGAGTAGATGTTGCCTATTGAAAGGGAGTTCACAGGAAAGTAGGTTTAGGTACATTTTATTTTGCTATATAGATGAGTGGTTGGAATTCAGACATTCTTTTTTTAATTTTTTTAATGTTTACTTTATTTTTGAGAGAGAGACAGAGCACAAGCTGGGTAGGGGCACAGAGAGAGGGAGACACAGAATCCAAAGCAGGCTCCAGGCTCCAAGCTGTCAGCACAGAGCCTGGCACAGGGCTCAAACTCATGAACCAAAAGATCACGACCTGAGCCGAAGTTGGACACATAACTGACTGACCCACCCAAGCACCCTGGAATTCAGTCATTCTTGATATTAAGGCATATTTGCACAGTGAATACATAGAACTATAGACATTCACTAGGAAAATTATTCTTACACTTTACTGGAAAATTGATCATATTACTGATCCTTTATACATACCACAATTTTTTCATTTTTAAAATTATAATATGTAGTGGCTTTGATGTAAAGAAACACTTTGTGTATATATGAAGTCTCATATATATAGAACATTAAAACAATGCAGAGTTAATATATATTTAAGGAAGAAGTCACATTTGAAAAAGGGAAAGCCAGTACAGAATGTTTAACATGAACTGAATCTGGAAAACATTCTAATCTAGGCAGTCCTTATAACAAATAGATTTGGGGGATTGTCACTTAGACTTTTTAGTTTCCTTTCCTGTAAAATTAAGAGTGTTTTAAAGTTTCCTTCTATTTCCAATAATCTAACTTCAAGAAAACTAAAAAACAAATACATAGGTGAAGAAATTAAGATACAAAGTTTTTCCACTTAAAAAAAAAGTAAAAAGTTTTTGTCTGTTTTCCCTCTTCTATTTCCATGGTAAAATATTCACATTTATTTAACTTACTATCAAATACTGCCTATAGTCAAAGTCCACTGCTTAATAAGGTTGCCTTTAATCTCTCTAAAGCTAATTAGGATATTTTTTTTCTTTTTTTAAAAATATATCCTATCTGACAACTTTTATCTCTCATTTTAATGTACATGCAGTCAGTAAGCCAGAGATCAGTACCTTATTCCTGGCCATTTTTCAGCCCTTATCAGCTGTGAGTATCTTTCTGTCTCTTCCTTATCACACAATTACATAGTCTTTAGTGGTTTCAATTATCTCTCCTTCTCAGAGCAGTACTGAGTCTAGCATATCAGTGTGACAAGGTGCACATTTCTAATGGAGCCGTATTCTTTGGTGTTGACCAATAGCATGAGCAAGTTAATTCATTTAAGATTGATTCAATGCATCAAATACATTTAAAATTATGATGTTTATTTCAGCAATAAAGAATGTTAAATCACCAAACACATACAGTTTTATCAAAATAAAATTATGTGTATAGAAAAAGAGTTTGGTTTTTACTGAAAGAAATTATGGCATATGATTTGAGAATCTCCTTTTCACTCGCTGAAAATAAGCTTGCCTGGCACAAGTACTTGAATAATTCATGAGAGAAGAATAAAAGATTTATCAATAAAAACAGGGTCAAGTTTCCAATGTGGAGTTTTAAAATATGAGTATATGCTAGAACAACATCAGAGGAAAGTTATATATTTGAATGCTCAATTTAAGTCCAGTACAGGTCTTTGTTAATAACTTCATATAGGAATTTCCCACCTTACCACAAAGCCTATGATATTTCAGAATCACTGATTTGTAAATATTACACTGGGGGAAAATCCTCTCATGCCTCTGAAATCATTTTCCAGTATATCAGTTTTTAAGAATCACTCAAGTATCCTTAACATAGTAACAGAAGTGTTTTCTCCCCACAGAGCTACTTACATAGCTTCATGTAGCATAGGCTTTCAGAAGAGACTATCACATAGACTTCCTGTCATCTACTATGATGCTATGGCTGATTCATGTATATGTGTGACTCTCATATATTTATGTTACATATTCTCATATTTGATGAAGCTATAGGTAAATGCTAGAGCAAGACCATGTGGATGTGATTACACTGCAGGCATACATTTATCAGGAGTGGAAGAAGAACTGTCAGCTAATGCCCCTGCATACAGCAATCATAATGGCCCTGACAGGTTCCTGCTAAGGAGGCAGGGCCATTCCAGAGATAGCACAACTGCCAAAAGCAAGACAAATGCTTTTAGAATTGGTAATACATCATATCAGCTGTCTCAAACTTCTCCTTAGTGTATTGATTATAATTAAAATAAACTAATTAGTTAGAATTATGATCATGATGCACATAAATGTTGAGCTCACAGATGAGAGGGGAATGGCACTATGGATTATCAGGGTAATGTTTAACAATGATAAGGATGAACTGAATCTGGAAACTTCACCTGGTAAACATGTAGAGAAAGCATTACACATTTTTTACACAGATGTTCTGACCAGAAAAATTTCCTACTTAAAGGAAGTTGTGTTTTTTGTGTGCTTTGTTTTATTTCGTTTTGTTTTGTTCTGCTTTAAAATCTTTCTCCTAGGAAATCTCCCCTCCAGGAAGGTTTGACAGACTGTTAATCAGTTGGTCACTTGTCATGATATTGCTCTGTGTCATAAAGTGTCACAATACAGATTATATAAAAATTATTAATTTCATTAATTAATTAATTAATTGTTTATTTATTTATAAGGCATATACCTGATAACATACTTTAAAAAGGAGTATATTGGCTCTTAAAAGTCACATAGTGATTTTTATAATCACATAACTTTCCTCACACATTTGACAGTTCATTGTTTATGGATAGTAATAATAAAAGGCAACCCCCAAGACAGGGATTTGCTGAAGTCCCTAAAATAATTTGCTATTACTCTTAGTCATAGTATCAGTGTCCTAACAACACTGCAAGATTCTGTTGGCAGATATTGTACAGTTTACTAAATGTGAATCTATATTATTGGGAACAGGATATAGTCATCAATATTTATTTAGACTCAGATTACAGTGAATACCAAAATAAATACCAATGTAATATCACTACATATGACTATTTAAAAACCAGATATTTTATTCCTTGGAAATTGTTTTCATTAACTTTTAACTTATTCAGACTGTCACATAGAAAAATATCAAATGTAAAAAAAAAATCCACAGTCTACATGGCCAAGAACTTTTTTTTTCTTTTATGAAATACTGTGTTGAAAGACAATGAGTCAACTTCTAATTGTAAATAGTATTTCATGAGCTATACCTACAAATGTTAAGAGTTGTATTTTTAGCATTTTAATATGTTGCTGTTATACTGTCAGGAATGGAAGAATAGCAATTTTAAAAATTGGTTAACTTGTAGTCAGAAATGATTTCTTAATTTAGTAGGACCTGGTAACAGATATGAAAAATTCATAGCTTCAACCGAGCAGTGAACTTTTTTTTTTTACCTAAGTATATATATGCAATGAATTAAACTATGGTGTTACATAGCCACCTATAAAGTGCTCAGTTATTACTCTCCTTTTTCTTAAAACAAATCTGATAGTAACAATAGCTAATACCCATTGAACAAATATTATGTGTTGAGGACTGTGTATAATTTGTATTTACATGTTTTTTATCCTTTATAATAACCCTGTTATAATGTAGATATTATCCCTGACACACTTGGAGTGGTGTGTCTTTCCCAAAAAAACGGTAGCAGTGACTGAGCCAGTATATGGATTCAGGACAGAACAGGCTTTGAAAACAGAGTCTTTGGTTGTAAACATAAAAGCAAGGATTATAATAGATTAAGGTTTATAGAATGATACAGCCTATTATACCATTAGTTCTCAAATGTAACCAAAAACAAAGCTACAGTCCTTGAATGATGAAAGCTAAGATTCACAGATGGTTTGGGGTGAAAATAGCCTTTATTAAATACATCAGCAATTGACCTAAGGGCTTCCTTATAATTAGACACCTTCTCACCTTACTACTATTACATACATGAGCCCTTTAAGATAAAAACCATAACAACATTAGACTTCCTTGAAGTACTTTACTTTTTAAAAATAATTTATTGGAAATGTTTAAGCAAATATAAATTTGTAAAGGGCCTGATTCAATTCAGCATACATATATTATTTTTAATGCACAATGCACAGAACTCCTCTATTACAATAAAAAGATAGATAAAGAAAAAGAAATCTTCCTGTCATTACCCTCAATGCAGTGTGAGAGACAAATGGGTAAGTGCAAGACAATTTGATAAATGTTGAGATAGAAGTATGGCCAGGGTACCACTGAAGTAGAAAATATTGCCGAAATTTGTCTCTGCCTGTTTCAGTCAGTTTGAACAAAGAAGCATAGCAACTTCATTTTGAGATGACTCAAAACCACAAGATAAGATGGTCTGGAAGGAAAAATAAGTACTAAGTGGGATGGAGCAAGGAAAAATGGGGACCTGCTACGGTGAGCTGAAATCTGCAATGGACACAGTTGTCAGTGCCTCACCACCTCCAAACTCCAAACACTGATAATGGAGGTGATGCGTAAGGAAGGTCGATTCCATTTGGCCCTGTGCTGAAAATGGTCCTAAGGAGTCCATGAGACTGAAGAAAGGACTGGCCAGATCTGGAAGTCCTGGATGCTGCCATGCACCAGTAAGTGAGGCAGCGGATGAGCAACAATGAATGTGAGCAGTATTGGAGCATGGGATCTGTATGAACTATCTTCTGTGGAATAAAGGAGTGCCCACCTATGCTTTCTACTTTCTGTTTCTCATACAAAACAGACAAACAAGCAAACAAAAAACAAAAAACCTCTTGCGGCTCACCATAATTGGTAACATAAAGGGAAGAGAATTCTGGGAAAAGTAGTTCCAGTTTAGCTAAATTGATACAATTAAAATCCATTCCTGAATGTTCAAAAAATATTATATATCAAAGATGGGAAACCTGAATGAGTAATGAAGGCATTCACACCTTGAAAAGAGCCTAATCATATTTGAACAACGTTTACTATTGTAGTAGAAATGTGTCAGATACTCCTATAGATATACAAAATACTATTTTTCTTACTTCTAACAATTTATTTTTATTTTTTACAACTTTTATTTTGTACAATATGATTTCATAAAATGTGAAATAGTACAAAGTTTCCTGTCCTAGAAATATTTAGTTTGCAAATATCAAATGGGATATATCCTTTAATATTCATGTGAATTTTAAATGGATGAATACTTAAGATGGGGATGGCAAGATGTCACACATACATTAGTAGGCATCGATACTTTTTTTTTTAAGTTTATTTATTTATTCTGAGAGAGAGAGTGTGTGTGTGTGAGTGGGGGAAGGGCACAGAGGCAGAGAGAGAATCCCAAGCAGGCTTCTTTCTGCGTGGAGCCCAGCACGGAGCCCCTTGTTGGTAGGACTCCATCTCCGGACCTTGAGATCCCGACCTGAGCCAATATCAAAAAGTGGATGTTTAACTGACTGAGCTACCCAGGCACCCTTCAATACTTCTGAATTAAAATACAAATACTGTTAAAATGAATGCTTACATTTATGATGTAGTGGAAATTAACCTCTTTAAAACCACATTTAAAAAAATGCTAACTGTGCCAAAATGAAATGTTGAATAATGTTCAACATGAAATATTTATTATGAAAAATATGATAAAAATCATTGATTTTTTTCAGTATGTGATCCTTTTACATACACAATTCAGAGAATTATACATTCACAAATAATATACTAATTGTAAAAATACAAATAAAATTAAATTATTTACTGATTCAAAAATAAATGAGAAAAAAGAAGTATAACTGATATGCTAAGAAAAGAAAGAAAATGAAATTGTATAAAATGCTCAGTTAAAACCATAAAATAAAGAAGAGTGGAAGACAAAAATAGAAAAAAACAGCAAAGGAAACAAATAGAAAACAGAAACAAATAGTATAGATACTCATTCAACTATATCAATAACCATTTTGAATGTCAGAAGTCTGAATGAACCAGTTAAAAGTCAAAGATTGTCAGAGTGGGTCTGGAAACAAGAGCCAACTATATGTTGTCTTCAAGAAACCCACATTAACTGTAAAGATGCATATAGATTAAAAGTCAATAGATGGGGAAAGATATGCTACGTGGACAGTAATCAAAGTACACAGGAAGAGCTATATGAATTTCAAATAGAGCAGACTTCAGACCAAGGAAAGTTATCAAGGATAAAGAGGGGTGAGAATTTGCCAAAATTCACATAAGAAGAAATAGATAACTTTAATAGGCCTTTATTAAATAAATCAGTAATTAATAACCTGTCAAAATAGAAAACACAAGACCCAGATGGGTTCAGGTGAAGTCTACCAAACATTTAAGGAAAAAATTATACCAATTCTCTGCACAATCTCTCACAGAAGACAGAAGCATAGGGGATACTTCCTAATTCATTCTATGAGATTATCATTACTCTAATACCAAAACTACATAAAAACATTAAAAGTAAACTACAGACTATAGTTTGAACATAGATGAAAAAATCCTCAACAAAGACAAATCAAATCCACTAAAACATAAAAAGAATTCTACACCATGACAAAGTGGATTTTTCTTTGGTATTGTTAGTTCAACATTTGAAAATCAATTTATGTATTCCATCACAGCAGATTGAAAAAAAGAAGAAGAGGAACAAAAAAAAATCACATGATGCAGAAAAGCAGTGTTGACAAAATTCAACACCAATTCATGATAAAAACTCTCAGTAAATTAAGAACAAAGGGGAACTTCTTCAATTTGACAAAATAATGTCTAAGAAAACTTAAAGCTAACTTCATAATTAGTGGTGAGAGACTAGAAGTGTTCCCAGTAAGATCAACGTAAGGCAAGAATCTTCCCACGCCACTTCTTTTTTACATTGTACTAGCAGACCAAGCTAGTGCAATTAGACAAGAAAATTAAATAAAATATACAAATTAGGAAGGAAAGAATAAAATTACCTCCATCCACAGCTAACATGATAGACTATGGAGAAAATCCAAAAAAAAAAAAATTGACAAAAAATACTCCTAAAACAAGTAAGTGATTATAGCAGCATTGAGGATACAAGGTTAATACACAAAGTTTATTGCTTCCCTATCTACCAGCAATGAACTAGTGGAATTTGAAATAAAAAGCATAATATATTTTACCTTAGCATCCCAAAAGTGAAATACTTAGATGTAAATAAAAAATACGTACAAGATCTGAGAAACACAAAATACAGATGAAAGAAATCAAAAAGCTAAATAAATAGTTCATGGATAGGAAGCCTCAATATTGTCAATGTCAGTTCTTTCTATCCTTGACCTATTGATTCTGTGGATTATACATAATAATTAATTATTATTAATTAATTAATAATATGTATGTATGTAATAATATGTATTAATTAATTAATACATAAATAATTTTATGGATATAGACAATCTGATTATTATTTTATATGGAAAGACAAAGAACCAGTATAACCACCACAATATTAAAGAGAAAAAAGTTGGAGTACTGACACTACACAACCTCAAGACATACTATAAAGCTGTAGTAATTAAGACAAGGTGGTATTGGCAAAATAATAAACAAATCATTGGAACAGAATAGAGGACCCAGAAGTAGACCTACATCAACTGGCCTTGCCAAAGGAGCAAGGACAATACAATGGAGCAAAATAGTCTTTTCAACAAATGGTGCTGGAACAACTGGACATATAGATGCAAAATAAAAAAAATCTAACTAAATCCATGTATCACAGGCCTAAATAACAAGACAAACTATAGTGTCCTAGAAGAGAACATAAAATCAAATGACCTTGAGCTTGTTGATGACTTTAGATATAACACAAAAAGCACAGTCCATGAAAGGAAGAATTAATAAAATGGATTTCATTAAAATTAAAAACTGCTCTGCAAAAAGCAATGTCAAGAGAATGGAAAACAAGCCACAAATTGGGAGAAAATATTTGCAAACAACTGATAAAGACTAATAAAGAACTGTTATCCACAATATACAAAGAACCCTCAAAAGTCAGCGCTGAGAAAATGATCAACCTGATATAAAAATGGGCCAAAGATCTTAATAGACACTTTACCAAAGGTGATATAGAAAGAGCAAATATGCATATGTAAAAAGATGTTCCACCTTTCATGTCATCAGGGAAATACAAATTAAAACAGTAGTGAGATACCCTTATAGACCTATTAGAGAATGTCCAAAATCCAAGAAACTGATAACACAAAGTTCTTTTTTTTAATTTTTTTAATATTTATTTTTATTTTTAAGAGAGACAGAGACAGAGTGCAAGCAGGGGAGGAGCAGAGAGAGAGGGAGACACAGGGTCAGAAGCAGGCTCCAGGCTCCGAGCTGTCAGCATGGAGCCTGATGCTGGACTCGAACTCATGAACCGTGAGATCATGACCTGAGCTGAAGTCAGACACTTAAGCAATTGAGCCATCCAGGTGCCCCAACTGGATGTGCAGCAACTGGAACTCTCATACAGTGCTGGTGGGATGACAATATGGTACAACCAGTTTAGAAGACTATTTGATGGTTTCTTACAAAATGAAACATACTCTCACCATATGATCCAGCAATCACACTGCTTGATATTTGTCCCAAGGAACTGCAAAGTGTAGCTACACAAAAGACAGTATCAAAATATTTATATCAGCCTTATTCATAGTTGCTAAAACTTGGAAGCAACCAAAATGTCTTTCCTTCAGTAGGTGAATGGATAAATAAACTATGATACATCCAAAGAATGGTATCAGAGGTATCATGCCATGAAAAGATATAGAGAAACCTTAAGTGGGTATTAGTGAAATAAGCCAATCTGAAAAATTGATATACTATATGATCTCACCTATATGACATTCTGGAAAAGACAAAACTATGGAGACAGTAAATAGATGGGTGATTACTAAAGGTTAAGGGGCAGGGAGAGATGAATAGGCAGAACACAGAGAATTTGGGGGGCAATGAAACTACTTTATAAGATACCATAATGGTGGATATATTCCATTGTACATATGTCCAAACCCATAGAATGTACACCTATTAAAAGCTAATGCAAAATATGGATTCTGAATATTAATAGTGTGTCAGTACAGGTTCATCAGCTGTAACAGTTATACCACTCTGTGGGGAATGTTGATAATTGGGGAGGCTGTATGTGTATAAGGACAATCAGTATATGGGAAATCTCTGTACTTTCCCCTCAGTTTTGCAGTGAACTTAAAACTACTCTAAAAAATAAAGTTTAGAACTTTGAAGATGGCGGCTTAGGAGGACGCTGGGCTCACCGCACGTCCTGCTGATCACTTAGATTCCATCTACACCTGCCTAAATAACCCAGAAAACCGCCAGAGGATTAGCTGAACGGAGTCGCCGGAGCCAAACGCAGGCGAGAGGCCCAAGGAAGAGGGTAGGAAGGGCAGAGAGGTGGTGCGCGCTCCACGGACTGGCGGGAGGGAGCCGGGGCGGAGGGGCGTCTCGCCGGCCAAGCACAGCCACCGAGTCTGGCTTGCAAAAGCGGAGGGGCCTGACAGACTGTGTTCCCACAACAAGCGCGACTTAGCCTCTGGGAGGTCATAAGTTAACAGCTCTGCTCGGAAAGCGGGAAGGCTGGAAGACAAAGGGAGGGAGAGCTGCTGAGTCCCCTGACAACAGAGCTCAGTTTGGTGGGGAACAAAGGCGCTCGCCAGCGCCATCTCCCTCGCCCATCCCCCAGCCAAAATCCCAAAGAGAACCAGTTCCTGCCAGGGAACTTGCTCGCTCCGTGCAAACACACAACTCTGCGCTTCTGCGGAGCCAAACCTCCAGCAGCGGATCTGACTCCCTCCCGCTGCCACAGGGCCCCTCCTGAAGTGGATCACCTAAGGAGAAGCGATCTAAGCCTGCCCCTCCTGCCCCCGTGCACCTTGCCTACCCACCCCAGCTAATACACCAGATCCCCAGCATCACAAGCCTGGCAGGGTGCAAGTAGCCCAGACGAGCCACACCACCCCACAGTGAATCCCGCCCCTAGGAGAGGGGAAGAGAAGGCACACACCAGTCTGACTGTGGCCCCAGCGGTGGGCTGGGGGCAGACATCAGGTCTGACTGCGGCCCCGCCCACCAACTCCAGTTATACACCACAGCACAGGGGAAGTGCCCTGCAGGTCCTCACCACACCAGGGACTATCCAAAATGACCAAGCGGAAGAATTCCCCTCAGAAGAATCTCCAGGAAATAACAACAGCTAATGAGCTGATCAAAAAGGATTTAAATAATATAACAGAAAGTGAATTTAGAATAATAGTCATAAAATTAATCGCTGGGCTTGAAAACAGTATACAGGACAGCAGAGAATCTCTTGCTACAGAGATCAAGGGACTAAGGAACAGTCACGAGGAGCTGAAAAACGCTTTAAACGAAATGCATAACAAAATGGAAACCACCACAGCTCGGCTTGAAGAGGCAGAGGAGAGAATAGGTGAACTAGAAGATAAAGTTATGGAAAAACAGGAAGCTGAGAAAAAGAGAGATAAAAAAATCCAGGAGTATGAGGGGAAAATTAGAGAACTAAGTGATACACTAAAAAAAATAATATACGCATAATCGGTATCCCAGAGGAGGAAGAGAGAGGGAAAGGTGCTGAAGGGGTACTTGAAGAAATCATAGCTGAGAACTTCCCTGAACTGGGGAAGGAAAAAGGCATTGAAATCCAAGAGGCACAGAGAACTCCCTTCAGACGTAACTTGAATCGATCTTCTGCACGACATATCATAGTGAAACTGGCAAAATACAAGGATAAAGAGAAAATTCTGAAAGCAGCAAGGGGTAAACATGCCCTCACATATAAAGGGAGACCTATAAGACTCGTGACTGATCTCTCTTTTGAAACTTGGCAGGCCAGAAAGATTTGGCACGAGATTTTCAGGGTGCTAGACAGAAAAAATATGCAGCCAAGAATCCTTTATCCAGCAAGTCTGTCATTTAGAATAGAAGGAGAGATAAAGGTCTTCCCAAACAAACAAAAACTGAAGGAATTTGTCACCACTAAACCAGCCCTACAAGAGATCCTAAGGGGGACCCTGTGAGACAAAGTCCCAGAGACCTCACTCCAAGCATAAAACATACAGACATCACAATGACTCTAAACCCGTATCTTTCTATAATAACACTGAATGTAAATGGATTAAATGCGCCAACCAAAAGACATAGGGTATCAGAATGGATAAAAAAACAAGACCCATCTATTTGCTGTCTACAAGAGACTCATTTTAGACCTGAGGACACCTTTAGATTGAGAGTGAGGGGATGGAGAACTATTTATCATGCTACTGGAAGCCAAAAGAAAGCTGGAGTAGCCATACTTATATCAGACAAACTAGACTTTAAATTAAAGGCTGTAACAAGAGATGAAGAAGGACATTATATAATAGTTACAGGGTCTATCCATCAGGAAGAGCTAACAATTATAAATGTCTATGCGCCGAATACCGGAGCCCCCAAATATATAAAACAATTACTCATAAACATAAGCAACCTTATTGATAAGAATGTGGTAATTGCAGGGGACTTTAACACCCCACTTACAGAAATGGATAGATCATCTAGACACACGGTCAATAAAGAAACAAGGGCCCTGAATGAGACATTGGATCAGATGGACTTGACAGATATATTTAGAACTCTGCATCCCAAAGCAACAGAATATACTTTCTTCTCGAGTGCACATGGAACATTCTCCAAGATAGATCATATACTGGGTCACAAAACAGCCCTTCATAAGTTTACAAGAATTGAAATTATACCATGCTTACTTTCAGACCACAATGCTATGAAGCCTGAAATCAACCACAGAAAAAAGTCTGGAAAACCTCCAAAAGCATGGAGGTTAAAGAACACCCTACTAACGAATGAGTGGGTCAACCAGGCAATTAGAGAAGAAATTAAAAAATATATGGAAACAAACAAAAATGAAAATACAACAATCCAAACGCTTTGGGACGCAGCGAAGGCAGTCCTGAGAGGAAAATACATTGCCATCCAGGCCTGTCTCAAGAAACAAGAAAAATCCCAAATACAAACTCTAACAGCACACCTAAAGGAAATAGAAGCAGAACAGCAAAGGTAGCCTAAACCCAGCAGAAGAAGAGAAATAATAAAGATCAGAGCAGAAATAAACAATATAGAATCTAAAAAAACTGTAGAGCAGATCAACGAAACCAAGAGTTGGTTTTTTGAAAAAATAAACAAAATTGACAAACCTCTAGCCAGGCTTCTCAAAAAGAAAAGGGAGATGACCCAAATAGATAAAATCATGAATGAAAATGGAATTATTACAACCAATCCCTCAGAGATACAAACAATTATCAGGGAATACTATGAAAAATTATATGCCAACAAATTGGACAACCTGGAAGAAATGGACAAATTCCTGAACACCCACACTCTTCCAAAACTCAATCAGGAGGAAATAGAAAGCTTGAACAGACCCATAACCAGCGAAGAAATTGAATCGGTTATCAAAAATCTCCCAACAAATAAGAGTCCAGGACTAGATGGCTTCCCAGGGGAGTTCTACCAGACGTTTAAAGCAGAGATAATACCTATCCTTCTCAAGCTATTCCAAGAAATAGAAAGGGAAGGAAAACTTCCAGACTCATTCTATGAAGCCAGTATTACTTTGATTCCTAAACCAGACAGAGACCCAGTAAAACAAGAGAACTACAGGCCAATATCCCTGATGAATATGGATGCAAAAATTCTCAATAAGATACTAGCAAATCGAATTCAACGGCATATAAAAAGAATTATTCACCATGATCAAGTGGGATTCATTCCTGGGATGCAGGGCTGGTTCAACATTCGCAAATCAATCAACATGATACATCACATTAACAAAAAAAGAGAGAAGAACCATATGATCCTGTCAATCGATGCAGAAAAGGCCTTTGACAAAATCCAGCACCCTTTCTTAATAAAAACCCTTGAGAAAGTCGGGATAGAAGGAACATACTTAAAGATCATAAAAGCCATTTATGAAAAGCCCACAGCTAACATCATCCTCAATGGGGAAAAACTGAGAGCTTTTTCCCTGAGATCAGGAACACGACAATGATGCCCACTCTCACCGCTGCTGTTTAACATAGTGCTGGAAGTTCTAGCATCAGCAATCAGACAACAAAAGGAAATCAAAGGCATCCAAATTGGCAAAGATGAAGTCAAGCTTTCGCTTTTTGCAGATGACATGATATTATACATGGAAAATCCAATAGACTCCACCAAAAGTCTGCTAGAACTGATACATGAATTCAGGAAAGTTACAGGATACAAAATCAATGTACAGAAATCAGTTGCATTCTTATACACTAACAATGAAGCAACAGAAAGACAAATAAAGAAACTGATCCCATTCACAATTGCATAAAATACCTAGGAATAAATCTAACCAAAGATGTAAAGGATCTGTATGCTGAAAAATATAGAAAGCTTATGAAGGAAATTGAAGAAGATTTAAAGAAATGGAAAGACATTCCTGCTCATGGATTGGAAAAATAAATATTATCAAAATGTCAATACTCCCCAAAGCTATCTACACATTCAATGCAATCCCAATCAAAATTGCACCAGCATTCTTCTCGAAACTAGAACAAGCAATCCTAAAATTCATATGGAACCACAAAAGGCCCCGAATAGCCAAAGGAATTTTGAAGAAGAAGACCAAAGCAGGAGGCATCACAATCCCAGACTTTAGCCTCTACTACAAAGCTGTCATCATCAAGACAGCATGGTATTGGCACAAAAACAGACACACAGACCAATGGAATAGAATAGAAACCCCAGAACTAGACCCACAAATGTATGGCCAACTCATCTTTGACAAAGCAGGAAAGAACATCCAATGGAAAAAAGACAGCCTCTTTAACAAATGGTGCTGGGAGAACTGGACAGCAACATGCAGAAGGTTGAAACTAGACCACTTTCTCACACCATTCACAAAAATAAACTCAAAATGGATAAAGGACCTAAATGTGAGACAGGAAACCATCAAAACCTTAGAGGAGAAAGCAGGAAAAGACCTCTCTGACCTCAGCCACAGCAATTTCTTACTTGACACATCCCCAAAGGCAAGAGAATTAAAGCAAAAATGAACTACTGGGACCTTATGAAGATAAAAAGCTTATGCACAGCAAAGGGAACAACCAACAAAACTAAAAGGCAACCAACGGAATGGGAAAAGATATTTGCAAATGACATATCGGACAAAGGGCTAGTATCCAAAATCTATAAAGAGCTCACCAAACTCCACACCCGAAAAACAAATAACCCAGTGAAGAAATGGGCAGAAAACATGAATAGATACTTCTCTAAAGAAGACATCCGGATGGCCAACAGGCACATGAAAAGATGTTCAACGTCGCTCCTTATCAGGGAAATACAAATCAAAACCACACTCAGATATCACCTCACGCCAGTCAGAGTGGCCAAAATGAACAAATCAGGAGACTATAGATGCTGGAGAGGATGTGGAGAAACGGGAACCCTCTTGCACTGTTGGTGGGAATGCAAATTGGTGCAGCCGCTCTGGAAAGCAGTGTGGAGGTTCCTCAGAAAATTAAAAATAGACCTACCCTATGACCCAGCAATAGCACTGCTAGGAATTTATCCAAGGGATACAGGAGCACTGATGCATAGGGGCACTTGTACCCCAATGTTCATAGCAGCACTCTCAACAATAGCCAAATTATGGAAAGAGCCTAAATGTCCATCAACTGATGAATGGATAAAGAAATTGTGGTTTATATACACAAAGGAATATTACGTGGCAATGAGAAAAAATGAAATATGGCCTTTTGTAGCAACGTGGATGGAACTGGAGAGTGTGATGCTAAGTGAAATAAGCCATACAGAGAAAGACAGATACCATATGGTTTCACTCTTATGTGGATCCTGAGAAACTGAACAGGAACCCATGGGGGAGGGGAAGGAAAAAAAAAAAAAAGAGGTTAGAATGGGAGAGAGCCAAAGCATAAGAGACTGTTAAAAACTGAGAACAAACTGAGGGTTGATGGGGGGTGGGAGGGAGGAGAGGGTGAGTGATGGGTATTGAGGAGGGCACCTTTTGGGATGAGCACTGGGTGTTCTATGGAAACCAATTTGTCAATAAATTTCATAAAAATAAATAAATAAATAAATAAATAATAAAGTTTACTTCAACCAATCAATCAGTCAGTCAGTCTTTAGAGAGAAAGGTTTTACACACCAACATCCTAACTTATGTGAATAGGCCTTACAACTGAGAATCTGAAATGGCCTGCATTTACACCCTGACTGTACTGTGTATCCTGGTACAGTTTACTTAATGTCACTACCTCAGTTTTTTCCTATGTTAATGTAAGTATTGATATTATATAGGTCACATCATTCCTTTTATTATTAGACTCCAAATAAATTATTTCATATAAATTAAATCTCTTGAGTGTTCTACCAAGTTCCAACCACCATAGAATTCTTTTTCAAAATGAAAGTACATATGCTGTGGAAGCATAAGGAAGGTTATTTTTGCTTAGATCACTTTTTTTCTCATCCCCTCACCCTCCTCCCTATCGCAAGTGTTCCATATAGTGTTCCTTCAACTTTGTTTTTGTGAGGCACACTGATTGCCTTAAATATAACACATCTTATTTCAGCCTGTTACCTCCGTTGATGTGAAAATCACATTAATGATGACATCCGGTCCCATTGGTCATGCATCATTATATTCTCTCTTACTTTCTTCATAGCATTATGGCATGTATTCTATTTTGCTAATTTATTTTCTTCTACAAACTCCCTAAAGTGGACATTTACCAAGTTTTCGCTGCCGACGACCATTCCTCATACATTTTCCCTTGGAGATTCATATGTATCTTTGTGTTCAACAATCCTTATTTGCAACTGAGTACCAAATCTATGTATTGTGATTTATATGGATAAATATATAGTTAGAAAATAGATATAAACATTATTAAGTGTATATATATGTGTGTGTATATATATATTCAATAGTACATATACATATATGTTAGTATCTATAATTCTTGGTAGCTATATCAATAAACATATCTATACCTAAAATCTGTACCCCTTTCTCTTGAACCAGAGATCTGCTTTTCGAAATAACTGCTTTTCCTTAAAGTTTACATGTACAGTACTATATTATATATATAGCAGCCTGTCTACAACATAAAACCTCATATGTCTTCTATTGCTATAATCCTAGATTCTACAGGCTTTGCTAAAGTATACTACCCACTAACACGATTGACTGTATCATATGAATGAAAATAATTTAAACTTTTCTGAATATTTGCCTAAAGAATAAATGCAGCTCCTAAGTTTTCCAAGTGTGTCTGGTGAATCTCAGTATCTTATTCATGCTTAAGACCCATCCTGCCATATTCTGTCACTCTGGCAGTTTCCTGTCCAGGAATCTACTTTAAGGGAGTAGAGGGTCTTCTTTCTACCCACATAGCTTAAAGAATCCTGATTTTTACGTCATGGGTTTTCTCTCATAATTTTCCTTTGAGATCTCAAGTGGCACCTTAGCTCCTTAGTCCTATTATACAACAGTTCATTTTTGGAATAGGGAAAATCTTTCAACCACACTAGACACCACTCCCCCCCTCCATTAGAACCCTAGAGCAGTGATATGACTTTGGAAAGTACCTCAGCATTTTTTGCAAGCTTCATTTCTACAAGTTTTGAACATAAGCCAGGGAGGTATCAAAAAACAAATTTTAAAAATATATAGTTGATTCTCATTGATTACAGTATTTATCTACTACAAAGTTGCCATGAACACTGAATTAGCAAATACTGAACTATCCCACCTGGGGAAATACAGGATCAGGTTGTTGAGAGCCTCTGGTCTCAACAAAGTCCTTACAAAGGTAGTTCTTTGGCAAAGTTCTTACAAAGCAACATATTCTCATCAGCATTGAAAATCTGTTGTTCTACATAACTATTTTCCATATAGTATAAATACTATATGCAAGTATTTTAAATTTTTTTCCAAGGCATCCCAATCTGCAGAACTTGCCTTGCCTGAGAGTTTAACATTCCTCAGACCTTATCACCTTTTGAAACATAGAATCCAACCAGACTAGCCAGGAAGATTTTAACATTTTCCTTATCCTGGGTAACATGACTGTAAATTTCTTCGTATTTCAGCTCACAACAATGTTATCTATTGCACTTTTTTTTTTAATCTGTCTTCCTTTCCTAGATGTATGGCATTGTTGATTCATTAACATTGAACTCACAGCCAACAGAACTATAACTCATGCCTGAATGAAGCTTATCTAATACACATATTTTCTCCATAAGGCACATTGAGGGCTTCATGCACTTAGGAACACTGAACCTCACTTCAGCACTATGCTAATGGGGCATTTTAAACAGCAAAGCCACCAACAAAAAGCACAAAATGTAGAGGAAAAAAAAGGCAATAAATAGATCTTGAAAAGGATACTTTATTACATACAATATGAGAACTGAAGCGAAGGCAGAGTACAATCTCATTCAGCCTGAACTGGAAACAAGTGCGTTGAGTGACACAAATTTTCCTTGGTTTTGAGCGTATCTGTGAATGACCGCAAAGTATCTGTAAGTATTCCTTTTGGGGTTTTAGATGCATGTTAGCATGTAAGCTAATTGGCAAATACAGAATCTGTAAATAGTAGGTATGAACTGTATAATGCTGTTCCCTGTATTCTAATTCTGGTATATTTCATGAGATTGAATGTATTTTATGGGTTCCAGGAGAAAGAGAAATAGCAATATGAAATATATCAAATACTAATCTATCTATTCTATATCCATCATTGACACTGTCATCAAGTATAAATTATTTCTTTGATTATGTGATATTTTATAAATCTTTATCACTCAAATTGATATTTGGGAAATCTCAGATGATTAAATATGATGAAGTATCTAATTTGGAAGATTTATGTCTTTCATTTTATTATAGCTTGCTTATTTGATGAGTATAAATGAAATGCTTAAAGGTACACAGGATAATGGTATAAATTGTATTTATGTTATCATTTTATAATACAGAAATATTTTTCAAACAACCAATATGTTTGTGTTTCATAACTACTAACAGATGGTAAACAACGTTACCCACACTGGAGGCATCATAAGCAAAACTGCTAGGAATGAATGATCCTAATGTAAAAATATCTAGACCTCTTCAGAGTACTACAGTCCCCATCCTGAAACAATTTTCCCTGGGCAAACACATATTTAATATGCCGGTAAGAATTTTTACATTAACATGAACTAAAAAAATGAAAAATGGAAAGTGGGAATTAATTTTATGGAAGAGTAAATCCCATAGAGATCTTTTTTATTTATACTTACTACTACTTCTTCAAGTTACTAAGAAATTATTTTCTATACAGATCTCCCTGAATAAAAATACAATTAGATGCCTCCTAAGACCCAAGAATTAGCATTTTTCAAATCATTTTGCAGAACTTCCTTTGATGTGGTCACTATTCCTTTTCATACAACTTCCATGGTCAAAACAAATGTAGGCCGCCCTGAAAATGATGTCCTTCTTGGATATTCAAAGTAAATCTTCAGTATTCCAAAGTACTTTGTATCAGCTGATTTTGTTCTGTGGAAGCCAGTGTTTTCCAAGTTTATTTGAGGAAAAAAAAACATATTTTAGAAAGTGTGGGTAATGCTTACAGTTACAGATTATGGCATCAGATTGACTTTGAATCCTAGCATGGAGAACCGGAATGAATTGTTTATCCTTCCTTTAGTTTCTTAGTTTATAATGTGAAATAACAGCAATACTGATCTTCTAGAGTTCTGTGAGCTTTCATTAAGAATGGTGCTTACTCCAAATTAAACCTTAACAAAACATTAGTTATTACAAAAAGGAAAATGATCTCTAGTAGAAAATGGTTTGGGAAACATCACTAAAGGACATTCAGTGCATTTAATACTCCCTTTTTGATTTAAATTTATTCCAAATTTGAATTGCATAAATTTAATACTGGGACTTAGATACCATTTTCTTTTGTGCATGAGAAAAGTAAACCTTGGAAAGACCAAATGACTTGCCCAAGGTCATACAACTCATTTGTGGTGCAATTAAGTTAAGAAATCCAGTCTTCTAATTGCTAATTGAAGAGCTTTTTCTTTTCACTTGGCTGCCTCTCATATACTCAGATATTCACATATTGATTCTCTTTCAATCTAAGGGAAAAGACACTATGCAAAGGGAAGGTGTTAGGAAATCAATTTCCTATTACATTAGTCATTAATGCTATCGAATGTCATGCTTTTTCATCACCACTCACTCCTTATCATTGAAACACTTCAAGGTTACAGTCCACTATAACACAAAAATTATTTTCCACCCAAAATATTAGATCATCAAACTTTATATCCTGTCAATTTGTCCTTCCTCCCATAGTATACTATTCATTAATTACTCTTTATTTTGTTAGCATGTTATGATTTTTCTTCTTAAACATGGCCAATTTTAATTTTAAACTTATTTCACGAGGGCACAAGCATCTCCTATTTTCAACATCTGTATTTTGTAATTTCTTCATGTGTTTGACTTAATAATGTTTTATATAGTACAGATAATCACTAGATTTTTTTCAGGTTGACATTAACCCATCCATAGCAGTGGTTTTCATGCAACATATAAGTTGGTCAGTTATATGACTGATTCTTTAAAATGCAAAATTATTAAATTCAGCGCTGAGTATCTCACGTAGCTCAGGATGAGAAATTTTGCAGAAGTCATTGCTTATTAAAATACATAAAGGACACTACATATTCATTAGAAAATGATGAAAATATGCCTATTGAAATACAAATAACTTGTACAAGAAATTTATTTTTAGAAATCTAATAAACATATTTAAATTGCCCACTTTTTAAAATCAGAAAAGCAAATTAAAACAGAATCATGTTCAATAAGATAATTAATGCATGCAAAGAAGTAACCACTTACCTGAACTGCTTAAATAAGTCACTTGCATGAACTGCTTTGTACAGATTTTTGAAGGCCATTTGGGCATTCTTTTCAAATGCTGTATAAAGGGTGAGAGGCAAGATTGCTGCAACAGTGCACCTTGCAATGTAACATAAAAATCCAGATTTAGAAATTGCTGAATTCCTAACATTAAGGATTTTGATTAACACATGATGGCACATAAAATGTATCAGAGTACTATAAAAATGCAGGAGAAAGGATATTACAGAAACCTGCTGAATGATTCATTTTTTAAGTTATTTTAAGTATATAAAAATGTCTGGATTAGGTTATATAGTGTATTATTGGTTCACACTACCAGTCTCTTGAGTAGTGGGATTTGAATGCATTTTGTTATTCTTTTTTGCCCTTGAGTGTGCATTATTTTGATGATAAAAGTCCATGTATTTAAAATTACAACACCATAATAACTTATATTACATTCCTTCTCCATATGGAGAAATTAGAGCCATAAAAATTAAGTCATTGTTAATTTTTAATTACTTCAAAAATGTGATCAAAATTTAGAGCTGGAAATATGATTTTACTATAAAAATATAAGAAAGATATATGGATGTGGACAGAATTTATTTTCAGTAATGTTTAAAATATATAACCATGATATTAAATAATTTTTATCCTAGTTAATACCTTCATTGTCAATCTCACTATTATTGTAAGTGATAAGCAAATAATATAATTATGCTTTTGTTTTCAGGGGACTTCTTCTACCAAACCAGTTGGCTATTAGGAACTATAATATTCTTAATGGATAAATTAACACTTGCTGTTTTAAATTCTTTAAAAATACTGCTTGGAGTAAATTCATCACAATCTTTATGATTTCTAATTTCACTTTACACACATCACCATTCATCATGTGTGTTCTGTAAAATAAATCTTTCTATGCACATTCTTTCTAATATCAATCTGTATCCCACAATGAATGTGTCTACTCTAAGTCTGCATATACAAGGGAAATGAGATTGTACCAGGTTTTGTTTGTCTACTAACTAAATTTTTCATGATGATGTTATTTAATGCAAGCGTTTGCATGAAGAGAAGCAGACCCACTTTTGCAAGTGATGTATTGTTTTGTATTCCATAAGCAAAGGACCTTAAAAACTCAGAAAGGATAATAGCATGACCAGTAGTCCATGGCAGTGCCCACCTAGTAGGCAAGCACCTGGGGAAACCAAACATTACTGATAAACACCTCATTTTGTTTGTAAAGGGATTGATTACTCACAGTTATTTATACCATTCTAAAATAAAGAAAGTTAATATAGCTATTGTGCTAATGCTTTTCCAACTAAAACATATTGGAGTTCAGTTAGAAATTGAGAAATGCCCTTTATACTCCAACGCTTTCTTCATTTCCAAAAAGGCTTTGTTTTAATAATACTCTTTGTAAAATATCTTAACTTATTATCAAATAATAGGAAAGGGGAATATTCTTTCAAATAAGCTATATTGGACATTTTTCTAAAATGTAGTCTCCAAAACTGTTTGGAAATGGAGGAAAAGGGCAGAGATAATCTTATTAGTGTTAGCAGGAATTTAAACATAACGAATGCCAGATTGTTCTACCTATATATAATCCATCTTTCTGGGAGTTGCTGACCTTTGGAAAGGGCACTGAGAGTTTCCTAACTACACAGAAAAAAATTGTCCTCTATGAATACCCATGTGTTAGAAGTAATTGGGATTGACAACATATTTTGTATTCCTATCTTCACTTAATCTATGCATCTTAATTTGTTAAAAGTCCTTTATATTTCCTAATTTCATTTTTTTAAATATTTATTTATTTTGAGAGAGAGAGAGAGAGTGAGCAGGGGAGGAACAGAGAGAGGAGGGGAGAGGGAGAATCCCAAGCATTCTCTGCACTGCCAGTGTAGAGCCTGGAGCAGGACTTGAACTCACGAATCGTGAGATTATGACCTGACCTGAAATTAAAAGTCAGATGCTTAACTGACTGACCCATCCAGATGCCCCCTAAATTTATTTATATTAGGACACCATACATGATCTCATTCCCCTCTGTACACACACATAAAATATATTCACTAAAATATCATTGTGATGCCTGAATCTATAGAACTTCCTAAATAAATCCTTAAGAATCAAGTGATCTGATTAATGTTTCTTACACTTAACCACAGTGCAAATAGAGTACTTTCTTAACAACCACAGTTTCAAGATGGAATAGATATATGTGTTATACAAAATCTTTAACCTCTGATTATTTTCAAGAGCATTTTTAGCTTCATAATAATCTCTCATAAAATATTATTTTTGTTCAAAAAAATATGGCTTAGGGGCAACTGGCTGGTTCTCTTGATCTCAAGGTTGTGAGTTTGAGCCCCACGCGGGGTATAGAGATTACTTAAATAAATTAAAACTTTTACAAATAATATAATTTAGGTTTTGATTGCTTAAATTTATTTTCAGTGGCACAGAAGCAATATATTTCTTTAGACAGCACTTCCTAATATTTTCATCTCGAAATAAATTACTAGCAGATTCCAAATGGAAGTAAGAAAGGGAGCAGACCTGCAACTGACCTCTCGCAATCTGCACTTCTTACTCTTTGTGTTCTCAATTTTGCCTCTATTCTACAGAATGTGCACTTGTGAAGTCTACCCATTTGTTTTAGCTCTCTGCCACGCACCTCTGAAAGTATGGATTCTGATATCTCTGCGGTTCTTTATATTGATGAGCACCTCCTCATCATTACATTTCCTGGCAGCTTTCCAGTTTTCCTGCTGTAGCGCTGTCATCTCAATTTTGTCTCTGTTTCCAGCCTCTATATAATTTTTACCATCAGAGAAGGGACAGTAAAGACATGGCAACTTTTACTGACAGACAGGTGACAGCTGCCTAGCAGAAAGGATTCGAGGCTGCCCTTTGATTACCAACTCCCAGAAGTCCTTTAAGAGGAATAGTGCTTTTTCCCACATGCACCCAATCGCAACTCACATAAACCTTTTACAATAGCCACGTCACACTGTACTCATGTTTTAATTTGCATGACAGTCTAGTTCACTAGATAAGTTTTCAGCCAGCGTCTGTTGTGTTGGCTGCTCAGTTCCCTTGTTCCTACCCCAGTGCCTAGCACAGAGAAACCACTGAACAAATGCTTCTCAACAATTACATAAATGGAGAGTAAATGAGTATTGCCAAATTGACTGGAGCTTTGACTTTTAAGCTCAGTCCTTGGACAATGTGAAGAAGGAACTTGATCAGGAAAACGAAAAAAAAAATTTAATGCATACCATTATGTTGACTATTTTAATTTTACTTAAAAATGAAATAAACTGAAAGGATCCCCCACATTTGTGAAGCTTCTGCTGAAAAGATTTTTTCAAAATTGTATGCGATATTAATAGCCCCCAGCACAACCTTCTGAGAGGAGTGAACAAAATGACTCAAATTGGCACAGTGAATATTATTTTACCAATGATTATATTTTATACTTAAAAAATACATATCTTGACACCAGAGATTCTATTTTACCTTTATGTATATATCTTATAAAAACCATATTAGATGTGACAGTGTGACAACTCAGAAAATATACCAGCCACCCTCCTAGATTCATTGCCCTGTTTTCTCTTCTTTTTTTCCTAATCATCTACTCAGGATTTGATAATAATTGGGTGATGACCATGGTGAAAAAATGAATAGAGGATATCTTCTCTGATCTTCTTAGTATCCTGCCAAATGGAAAAAATAAAGTGTGATAAAGTGTGATACTAATTTACTATAACATCCAACTCATCTTGCAAATGTTTTTCAAAAACATAAAGTTCTCCATAAAAAAAAAGAAACATCTCTAGTTATGAAACATCAGTACTTAATCCTTTGTAGCAAGAATATAGCTACTGGGAAAACAAAGCCACTGCCCTCTTTTGCCCAACCTCACACATACATGCACGCAAAATAGACAAAGCAGTTACTTGAACACAGATTCATTTGGATGGTGTTACTTTGGACTTATATGCAGATAGGTTTATGAGAAGTATTTTTGGAATATTGTCTGTAATATCTTTGTTCCCTTGCTTTGGAAGCATGGCTCTCTAAACCAGGAACAGATTATAGCCTACTTTACTTCAAATAATTATAATCAAACCTAAAAGAAAAAGGAAAACTATTTATTGCTCCATTGCATGAGTCACTGTAGAATTCTTAGATTTTGGTTCCTTCCTTCCTTCCTTCCTTCCTTCCTTCCTTCCTTCCTCCCTACCTCTTTCTTTCTTTCTCTCTCCCTCCTTCTTTTTCTTTCTTTCTTTCTTTCTTTCTTTCTTTCTTTCTTTCTCTCTCTCTCTCTCTCTCTCTCTCTCTCTCTTTGTTCCTTTAAGTCTTTCTCTTTCTTTCTTCCTTCCTTCCTTTTCTTTCTCTTTCTCTTCCTCTTTCTTTCTTTCTCTTTCTCTCTTTGTTTGTTTGTTTGTTTCTTTCTTTCTTTCTGCATGTATCTGTTTTCATGAGCATTTTTTTTAGACTGGCTGAGTTAAATTACATGCTGATTTCTATGGTTTTGTTCTAATAATTTCATAATAATAAGAGATATTGTAACTACCAGTCACCTTTAACTTTAGACATTGATATATATACTTTATTTTTCAGGACAGCAGTTAGATTATTCTTTAAAAATAAAATGTATTTCTAAGAGTTCAAGGTAATTCTGAATATTCGAATAATTATATTTGGTGCTTGTAATTATAAACTTGAGGACCAGTAAATGTAGCTCCTATTACACATCTTTTAAGTAGGATTAAAATAGGGCAACTTCTAAAGCAAATGTCCAGAGGTGCCTGGGTGGCTCTGTTGGTTGAACATCTGACTTCAGCTCAGGTCATGATCTCACAGCTTGTGAGTTCGAGCCCCACGTCAGGCTCTGTGCTGATAGCTCAGAGCCTAGAGCCTGCTGCAGATTCTGTGTATCCCTCTCTCTGCCCCTTCTCTGCTCACAATCTCTCTCTCTCTCTCTCTCTCTCTCTCTCTCTCTCTCTCTCTCTCTCTCTCTCTCTCTCAAAAGTAAAAAAAATAAAAGGGCGCCTGGGTGGCTCAGTTGGTTAAGCACAGGTCATCATCTCAGGGTTCATGCATTGGAGCCTTGCGTTGGGCTCCGTGCTGATAGCTCAGAGCCTGGAGCCTGCTTCAGGTTCTGTATCTCCCTCTCTCTCTGCTCTTCCCCTGCTCACGCTCTGTCTCTCTCAAAAATAAAAAAAAAACATTGAAAAAATTTTAAATAATAAAGTAAACATTAAAGAAATTAAAAAAAATAAAAATAAGCAAATGTCCTGTTATGAACCTGATTTTGCACATGATCTGGCTCAAATGATTAAAGTATCAATAAATTCAACAAAGTATATATGATTTGGTTTTAAAACAAATAACTAATTTTATGAGTATTTTATTTAAACTTCTGGAGCTCAGAGAAGGCAATACAAAGGCTACAGTCAGACACACTTTTTTTTTAAACTGTGAAAAAGCAAAACAAGTGGCACTGTTTCCCTCAGAACTTCCCTTGATCATATGAATGCAACCTTTCAAAATGGCCTAGGGAGACAGCAAGCATTTTATCAGTGAAATCACAACACACATTCTAGACTCTGACAAAACATATCTACTCTTTTCACAAAATTTTCAAAAATCAAGTAACTTTTGCACTTTCCTAAAATAAAATAGAATTTTACACCTTTATGTGAGATGATGAATTTGCTCTAATAATATTTAATTTTTAATTAAAACTCAAAACAAAAAGTCTACTAATAAACACAAACAAGTTACCTGACTTTTTTCTGCAGTTCACTTACATGTTTATTTTCTTTTGGTTTCTATCTACTATACTGTAAAGTTTTGGGGAAGCTTTACTGAACTAATGCTTTAATTTTGTTACAGTGCTTGCCTTACTTAAACTAATGAGATAAGTTTTAATGGAAGTTATACACTTCACAGATTTCAAATCTCAATTTATGACTGTTTTGGTCCCATTTTCTTTCCTTTTTAATTTTCTTTTTATTATCATTGACAGTTTGCCATAATCATTTCTTTTTTGAAGTATTCCAAACAACCTCCAATGCAGTGTTGCAGGAGAGGGATGATAACTAACCTCCTGTCCATTCAGGAAACACCTGCATCCTCAGTGGTTGCTACCCGGTCATTTTTCAGCAATGCCACTTGTTACAATCTCTTGTCTTCCTAACATTATTTACCTTTTTCTTAACCTTAAGGTAGAATTTACTGATCCCGGCTTTGTTAACTTTCCCAAAACTATGATAAACTCTGAACACTCTACTGATATTGTAGCCCTCAAATAGTTCAAAGCATGGATATCAGGATTATATCTACTCCCTGAAAAATAAGCATTTTTGCTGTCTGGTTTAATTATATTCATTTCTGTATGTATCTCTCTATTTGTACTTATTTTTAATTACAGCAACAAAATTTTCACATTACACTGATTGCATACATGATTACATTTTATCTGTAGAATAAATCTGTGGGAATCTGTTCACAGATACAGAAATTTGAAAAGTTGCTTATGTTTCTGGTAATTGGACAAGTCATAGCACAAATCCAAACAAAAATTAAGTGCAGTGATTTTTCTAGAGTGCCACAGCTGCCACCTGAGAAGACAGATAGAAGAGAAAATGCATCCATCTTCATGGGTAGAATCTATATATTATACTCTCTTTGGAATGTGCTTATTAAAGTGCTAATTGTAGATAACACTGAAAATTACGCTGACACTGACGTCATTAGATGATTAGTAAACTGTTTGATAGAGAAATTATAGAAAGCTGTCAAAGTTTATAACATATTATTTCACAAAAGGTGCTGGGCATTTTCTAAATATGTGTTTTATTGATCCAAATGCTGAAAGGCAAACTACATATCTGAGAGTTCAGGTAATATTTTTGACTTCCCATTTATATTTCCTTTAATTTACCTCCTTATCTTACCATCTCCTCAACCTCAGAAAATAATTCATGGAAATCTATTCTGGGAAATGAACCCAAATATCACTGTTAGTAGTGCTAGTTATAGGTAATGTATGGGATTTTAATATTATTGATACTATTTACATAATTAACTTTCTGTGGCTTAGGGAAAATGTACATGTTTTCCTCAAGATAGGATGGGCTGGTTTTAAAAGTTAACAGAGGGGCAGCTGGGTGGTTCAGTTGGTTGAATGTCTGACTCCTGATTATAGCTCAGGTCATGAAGCCAGGATTGAGGGATCAAGCCCCATGTCGGGCTCTGTGCTGAGCATGGAGCCTTCTTAAGATTCTTTCTCTTCCTCTGACCCTCTCCCTCGCTTGCTCTCTTTCTCTGTAAAATTAAAAAAAAAATTTTAATAGAGACTGTTTTTCATTGAAAATATGGTATTAATGTAGTATTCTCTTATTTTTGCATATTTTCCATATTCAATGAAGTGAGCAGATACTTTATTCTATGAATAATTCAGTAAAGTGAATTCTAATTTAAATCAACAGTTTTAGCAGTTAGAAAACTTTAGTTATTAACAGAAATACTCACTTTCTAAATTTTTAATTTACTTTTCTTTCCAGTTGTGATTTTATTTTTAATTCCAGTATAGTTAACATACAGGGTTATATTAGTTTCAGATGTATAATATAGTGATTCCACAATTCTATACATCACCTGGTGCTCATCACAAGTGCCCTCCTTAAGCTACATCACCTATTTCACCCATCCCCTTTCCCCCTGTCCACTCTGGTAACCATCAGTCTGATCTCTGTAGTTAAGAGTCTGTTTCTTGGTTTAACTTTCTTTTTATTTCCTTTACTTGTTTCTTTTGATATTTTATTTCCACATATCACTGAAATTGTGATATTTGTCTTTCTCTGACTTATTTGCTTAACATTATACTCTCTAGCTCCATCCATATCATTGCAAATGACAAGATTTCATTCTTTTTCATGCCTGAATAATATTCCATTGTGTATATATACCACATCTTCTTTATCCTTTCATCTATTGTTGGGTAATTGGACTGTTTCCATAATTTGGCTATTGTAAATTAAATTTACTCTTAGTTTACATAGTTACTTTCAGTTTTATTTGTGAAATCCTAAAGATTAATAAGAAAATGGTACAAATTACATTTGTCTATTTGGGGAGCTGAATTATGATCATTAAGCCTGCTTTTTACAGTTATTTCAAATTATTCTCCCTTATCTTCATGGTGCCATTTAATGTGAAATGGGTAAAAATGTCTTTTTAGGTTCTTCTCTGAAATATATAATTCTCTGAGGGTCAACCATTCAACTTGACATTTATATATTTACACCAGAAACTAATTTAGTAAAGTTGACTAAGTGATCAGAAGTGGCATGAAAGAAGCCACCCAATCAGTGACAACTCTTATGAGCAAGGATTTTGGAAATAATGTTAGTATGTATTATAGTATGATATTACATATGGTATATTATCTGATATAGGTATAAATAAAGTGTTAAGGTTAAATAGTTCCTACAGATCAGGGTGCATGGGTAGCTCAGTTGGTTAAGTGTCCGACTTCCGCTCAGGTCATGACTCATGCTCCTGGGTCGGAGCCCCATGTCGGGCTCTGTGCTGACAGCTCAGAGCCTGGAGACTGCTTCAGATTCTAAACCAAAGTTTTAGAAATAAGTGTGTGTTAAGAAACGCACTTAAAGTTGAAGAGCAATATGAAAATATGTATACAAAGTTTTAGAAATAATAGGTCTTAGATCTAATAACTCTAAGAACTAATCCAGTGGAAATAGTCTTAGCATAAATGCCCTTAAATAAATATAAATAAGAATGTTTAGCACTGCATTATTTATGATTGTGTAAATGACAAATAAGCCTAATATTCAAAATAGCTAATGTATTAAATAAAGCATTATCTATTTGTATACAGACCTTAAGGAATAAAGTACAGTATATAGTGATAATATAATTGTAAGTAAAAGTGCAAGAAATAAAGCTTCCTATAGTATAAAATACGAATTTTATAAATGCACATATGCATTTATATGTGGATATAAATAGAGTAAAATACACCACATTTTTAGAGTAGGTGGTACTGGGTGATATTCATAACTTTTAAAATTTTCTAAATTATATTTACCTTTTTTTCAAATTTTATCAATAAATACGTATTATATTTATAATTAGAAAGACAACATACTACCAAAAAAATTAAAAAGCCACGAATTCATATTGGAAAAAAATAAAATACTGACATGTAAAATATAAATGAGTTTAATACATCAGTAAGCATTTTTGATAGCCTGCAATTAAGTCAATTTTTAAAAGTTAACCTCTGCATAAATGAGTGTATATAAAATGAGAAGATAAAGAAGACAAAAGAACAGCCAATCCATCAAAGAACTATAAATAATTAATACATATGGTAATATCATTCATAATCTTATGCAATCAAAACTACCTCACCATTATAAAATGTCAAATTCTAAATTTGACAAGTATTAGATAAAATGCATACTACACAGTTTGTAGAGGTAAAAAAGATGGGCTATCTAATGCACTGCAGGTAGAAAACTAAAACAGTATGATATTTCTATAGAAAATAGTTTGGAAATGAAAGCTGAAGTTTGTTTACTGGAAGAAAATCTGTGTTTGCCCTATACTGACAGCTGGTTTATCAGTAGTTAGGAGCATGGTCTCTGAAGGCAGACCACTTGGTTTCAAATCCAGGCTCTTTTTCACTGATTAGCACTGTGTCCACAAGTAGCACATTGAACTTGCTTTTTCTTACTTAACTTATTTGTACAATGAAAATATTTATCATGCTTACCTCATAGGTTTGTCATGAAAATTAAGTGAATTTTTATATGTAAAATTCTTAGAATATGTTCAGCCAATGTTAAGCACTCAGTAAATATTAACTCTTATTGCTACTACTCACAGCATTATTGACATTAATATAACTCATTTTATTATTTTTTTATTTTTTTAATGTTTATTTATATTTGAGAAACAGAGAGACAGAGTATTAGTGGAGGAGGGGCAGAGAGAGAGGGAGACAAAGAATCTGAAGCAGGCTCTAAGCTCTGAGATGTCAGCACAGAGCCCAACATGGGGCTTGAACCCACAAGCCATGGGATCATGACCTGAATCAAAGCAGTATGCTTAACTGCTTAACTGACTGACCTACCCAGTCACCTCTAATAGAACTCATTTTAAAGCCAGAGAGAGCAGGTCTATGTGGGAAGGTAGGAAAGAGTAACCTATATTGGAAAGAGTAACTGGAACTGTATCCTGGTTTCTGATCTCCAAAGTTATGATATCTTACTAAAAACTATAGTCAGTCCCAGTCTGGTCTTGGCCAAGCTCTGTTTACCTTTTATATCTTTGCCTAAAGCCCGCTGTATGACCCTTCATTCATTTTCCCATGAGTGCACTAAAACTATCTAGGTGAATTTTACTCTCTAGAGAACAACCAAAGTGAAATAAATGGAGAGTAATATAAAAATCTTTATTATGTGTTATTTTGTAAACGTTACTTATCTACAGTTACAGCCTATGGAGATGTCTCACTCTGACTTTCCACTTTCCTACAGTAAGGTCCTCCCTTCTCTCAAGCATGATTGAGTTTTTTTGAAGTAGAGATTGTCAAAGAGTGATTCCCAAAAAAATGTGTTCTCCCTTCAGTCTAAGACCAGATTACCCCCCTTTTTATATCCAGTTTCCTTAGCAGAGATCCTACTTATGCAAGACAGGTCCACTCTAAAAAGAGCTGTAAGCTTATTCTATGATACATGGCTATACAGCTTTTCAAAATATGGCACAGTCTAATGACAAATACTAAATAAAGCACCATAGGCAGTGCATTTTTACAGATATGATCAAATATATTTATAATTATTTACTATAGTAAATAATTGGAAACCAGCTAAATGTCCAGCAATAAAGAAAGAAACTAGCATTCAGCCATAGGATGTAATGTAAATATATTAAAAATAAGTTTTTAAGGAATTGTAATAATGCCAGGGGTTAAAAAAAAAAAGCAAAGCATGAAGTAAGCATGACTCTGCATTACAGAATCACATATATCAGTTATATGTGTGGGTGTGGGTGTATGTGACAAAAAGAGACAGAAAGAATGTCCAGCTGTGTGTAGGGAAGAAATGGCTTATAGTAAATATACTGTATTTAATGGGAGTTATACCTGGTTTCTGGAATTATGGATAGTGGTTGTTTTTCTCTATTACTTGTTTTACATTTTCTGTATTATTTTTAATCAGAAAATATTTTAAAAGCTTAAATTATCTACTCTCATATTTTTACGGTAAGGTTCAAATGTTTCAAAGAGGTTTACCAAGATTTAGGCATGAGTGAATTATAAAATATATTGACCATAAGTGGTTAATATCATTAATAGTTAAGCAATTTTAAAAAAGCTCAAATAATACTATATAGGAAATATAGGAAAGAGTAACTTGAATTTATATCTGTCAGATTGGAATATTAAGAATCTTCTCATTATTCAGTGTACCTGAGGAAAGAAACACACTCACAATTTGTGGGAGTACTAAAGTATGCAGCAGTTTGGGAGAGGAAGTTAGTGACAGCAATGGGTATCTGAGCATATCTACCCCTTTGCCTAGAAATCACACTGTTAGGAATTTTAAAAAGTTCTAGTCAAAAACAGGTGTGTAAAGACAAATATGTATGAATGGTCTCTGATTTTTTCTAACAGCAAAAAATATATTACATAATGACAATACAGTGCTCAGGTGTGAAGTAAATGCAAAGTAAGGTATAAGTAAAGGAATAGAACATCTTCCAAGATATTCTGTTAATTAAAAAATCAGATTTCAAAATTATATATAAAATGTTCTTACATTTTTACATAAAATCAGGATTAAGCAGGATGATTTCAGTTATTTCAATCATTTATAAAATACAGCTATACATATATTTCATTTGCCAGAAAAATTAGGAAAAACTACACTAAAAATCTTTGACAGTGATTATCTCCGGGTAGTATTGATTGAGGGCTAGGGAATTTTACTTTTCACTCTTTTCCATGGTATATACTGCTTCTATAACATTATTATTATAGTCGATAATGAAAACAACTATCACATATTCATTGCATTAAAGACAGAGCTGATATAATTTTTCTTAATTAGCATGCTGAATCTGATATTGTCTTTTGAGACTGAAAAATTATAAATGCCATCTTTTTTATCAAGGGAATAAACATTTTCACTTTCAGAATAGTGACCTGCTTTGTTCAGTCATATTTTATTACTGTTAGGTTGAATTTCACAAAATCCTCTGTGTCATCTGGATATTATGTAGAATAATAAACATTTTATTGCATTTAATTATTTTAGCAATTGAAGGCTCACTAATGATTTCCATTTTTGCTTTTTTTTCAAAATCATTATTTTTATCTGTCAGAAGTAATTCTTAACAAGATTTTTAAAGGCCTGAAAGCTAAAAACTGAAACACTCATTAAGGAAACAATCAGGATGTCCAGAAGAAATTGATATTTCAACCATCAAAAAAGCAAATAAGTATTTTAGTTAATTCTCTATAAAATAAGTCCAGACACTAGTTTTGATAATATCCAAAAACTAAGTTCCCTACATTTTGAGTAAGGGTCATGATGTAATTATTAAACAATTTTGTTGTATCAATTAAAACACTGAAACCAGATAATAGAGAATATGCCAAACACAAAGTAATTTTAAAATTACGACTGCGCCTAATATTTTCCCCAGAACTAATTTCAAAACAGAAAATGTATATCCTAAACTAGTAACTCACTGAGGGGCGCGTGGGTGGCTCAGTCAGTTAAGTGTCCAACTCTTGAATTCAGCTCAAGTCAGGATCTCGCAGTTCATGAGTTTGAGCCCAGTGTTGGACCTATTCACTGACAATGTGGATCCTCCTTGGGATTTTCACTCTCTCTCTCTCTGTTTCCCCCCATCTCTCTCTCTCTCTCTCTCTCCTCTCTCTCTCCTCTCTCTCTCTCTCTCTCTCTCTCAGAGTAAATAAACAAACTTAAAAACATAGTAACTCATTGTATGTAAGTATATTTTACAACTCTATAAGTTCCAAAGAATCATTTAATAGATAATATGATGCATCCCCCCAAAAAAGCAAATAAAAATACATTGCCCTGCACTAGAAAATGCTACACATACACAGAACAAACTGGTTAAATAGTTTAATTTATCACATATATCTCATAAAAATGCTACTAATAAGCCAGTGATTGTTTCCCCAAGTTGAGATTTGCCTGTTCAGTGTCTTTGATCTTATTAGAAAGCCCTTGCTAAACTCGTTTTATACATGAGAGTTTACACTGCAGATAAATGATAAAATACAGTGACTGGATTTAATTGTTCAATTCAAGCTTTCTGATTCACCTATTTGTTTTCTTTAAAAAAATACTTTTTTTTTATTCTAGTGCCATTAACATGCAGTGCTATTTTTTTTCTTGTTATCATCATTTAGATAGTTTTCTTCAGTATGACCTCTCATTGTGAAATGTAATGTGTTTTCCATAATATGAAAACCCTTTACCCAAATTCACAAACTAGCTGTCTCTTTATGTTAAACATGATCATTTGGTCACTTTAGGAAACTTTCACTATTAAGAACTAGTGGTAAAACTAGTAACAGCTGTTTATTATTTTTGAAGAAACTATTAAGAGAACAGAAGCATATCATATTAAAATGAGACTCACATCTAACAAGGACTCTAATCTAGGGCCCATGGATAAACTTGACTGTATCCTAGACACTAGAAAAGCCTGAAAATTGTGTGTGTGTATGTGTGTTTACATGGGAGTCCTAAACTTTCATTGTCTTAGAAACCCCTTCCATAAAAGGGTTAGTAACATGTTAAGCAATTACAAATTATCCCTTATTCACTGAAAGCTGAAACTGTAGTTTCTAGGCTCCAACCATAAAGAAAGCTACTTGTTTTAGAGTATTCATCTATATCAGGTATTGGTTTCAGAATAACAATCAATTAAGTATTTTGCTTAGATGATTTTAAATTACTGATCAAAATACATGGTATTTTTAAGCCTTTTTAGAGAGAGAAGAAAAAAGAGAGATGATTTTGATGTCCAATTAATAGAGCAAAAGAGGATCTAAGATGAGAAATAGTTGTAACCTAAGACTTACTTCTTATTCCTCAATTCAATTTTACTAAAAATATTGATTAGAAAATAATAAAGTTAGACCTTAGTGTCTCATCTGTCTTCTTGCATTAAGAGGGCAGCACTAGCAGAGGAAGCCCCTATTAAACACAGGTGTCAGTTTTATTCCTTATGCACTTTTTTCTATTCTGTACAGTTTCCTGAAGGGTGTGAAAATAAACATACTTAGGAGACTTCACAAGAACTCTAAGTATTCCTTCAAGGTGATATGCTGCGATTTGATCCCCCCTGCTATCTTTTTATTTCCTCCAAAATAAATCATGTCTTTTATTATGGTGTCATTTACTCATATATTGGGCTTTTAATCTGTACTTGTGACTGTGACCAGGACATAAATACCATAATTAGTATGAAAAACATCCAAATGGAGCAGCAGCTAATGCTGGTTAAAAGTAACAATTCCACAGTATGAGAAGCTGTATCCCACATGTGCCAGAAATAAAAGTAGAAATTTGATTAAATAGCAAAGCAGGGCAGTGTGTATATATATATATACACATATATTTATAGTATATAGTATAGCAGTATATAATATAGTATAGTATATATATATATATATAGTATATAGTATATATAGTATATATATATAGTATATAGTATAGCAGTATATATATATAGTATATAGTATAGCAGTATATAGTATAGTATAGTATAGCAGTATATATATATATATATATATATATATATATATATATATATAGTATATAGTATAGCAGTATATATATATATAGTATATAGTATAGCAGTATATATATATATATATATATATATATATATAGTATAGCAGTATATAGTATAGTATAGTATAGTATAGTATAGCAGTATATATATATATATAGTATATAGTATAGCAGTATATAGTATATATATACTATATAGTATAGCAGAGCAATACCTACGACAAAAAGAATGAAGTACAGATTTGTGACTTGCATAGCATACAAAATGTGTGTTCTTCATTTCTAAGTATATTGAGGCAGAGGTTTGAGTTTTATTTTATTATTAAGAATTTTATTGATTTATAATCAGAGAGTGAAATTTGCACCATTTTAGATTTTTTTTTTTTAATTTTTTTTTTCAACGTTTATTTATTTTTGGGACAGAGAGAGACAGAGCATGAACGGGGGAGGGGCAGAGAGAGAGGGAGACACAGAATTGGAAACAGGCTCCAGGCTCCGAGCCATCAGCCCAGAGCCTGACGTGGGGCTCGAACTCACGGACCGCGAGATCGTGACCCGGCTGAAGTCGGATGCTTAACCGACCGCGCCACCCAGGTGCCCTAGATTTTTTTTTAAGTGAAAACCCTTTGTGACCTATTAAACAAGCATGAAGAGACTATGGATCCCCTATTTTTCAGGTATAGGATCAGTCTGTCTATTAATGTATTCACATACAGACATATAAAATCAAATTTTAAAATTTTAAATCACATTTTCTGTTCAATGCCTTTTGTTTCTTCACTAATATTTTAAGACTTTATTTAATAAATCATTTCATTACATTTTAGTACAGCTATTCTATTACCTTACTCATGTTTAATTGCTTTATCTGTCAGTCTCTGAGACAGATGTGAAAATCTCCCAATGTGATTGTGAATTTGCCAATTTCTCCTTTTAATTATTAGCATTATTTAAAAATATTTCTAGTAATGGGGAACCTGGGTGGCTCAGTCTGTTAAGAGTCCAACTTCGGTTCAGGTCATGATCTCACAGTTCATGGGTTTGAGCCCCGCGTCGGGCTCTGTGCTGACAGCTCAGAGCCTGGAGCCTGCTTCGGATTCTGTCTCTTCCTCTCTCTCTGTTCCTCCCCTGCTCATGCTCTGTTTTTCTTTCTCCTTCAAAAATAAATACAAACATTTAAAAAAAATTTTTAAAAATATTTCTAGTAGTAATTTTAATAGCATTTTAGTGCATTGTTGTTGCTGTTATAAATGTTCCTTTAATTTCTATATTTATGCAAATATTCTTTTTTTAAAAATGGAGGGCTAACTTATATTAACTTATTTACTGAGATAAACAATGAAAATTAAAACTGGTTGTTTTGGAATATTGTGTAATGATATTTGATATAAGGAAAAATAAAGCTGGTGAAGAAATAGGGTGTGATGGCAAGCCTCTTTGAGATGACTTTGGAATAGAATCCTGAGAATGTTTAATAGATCAAATCATGTCAGTTTCTGGGCAAATAGTGTTCCAGGAATTAACTACATTTAGTTGCTAGAATTTACTAGATGCATTTTCTTCCATCTCTTATTTCGATGTTTCTAAGTAGTTTTGTTTTATGTATATCTTTTAAAGAGCACCTTGCTGCTTATTTTGTAATTGAATTTATATCTGACATAAAATATTGTGTCAATATTATCAACATATTGATTTGATACATTTATATTGCAATATGATCGCCATAGTAGTGTTAGCCAACACGTCTATTGTGTCACATAATTATTGTTTCTTCTAGCGTTGGGAACGATTAAAATCTAGTTACTTAGAAAATTCAGTGTTTATAGTAGTTTTGTCATCTATAATCACTGTACTATGTATTTGATCTCCAGGATTTATTTGCCAACTGGTTACAAGTACATACTTAACATGTACTTAACATGTTTAACATACATAAACATGTCTGTCATTTTCCCACCCCCCAGCCCCTGGTAACCACCGTTTTCTCTCACTTAGCATGTCCTCGAGGCTCAGACATGTTGCTGGAAATGACTGAATTTCATTTTTCTCATGGCTAGATAGTATTCCATTATATAAATACACCACACTCCCAAGCTTACTGCAGCATTATTCTCTATAGCCAAAATACAGAAACAACCTAATGTCTGTCAATGGATGTTGTTTATAAGCCTGTGATTGTCTATATTTTTGATAATATATTTTTGATATATATTTTGATGAGAACAGAATGGTGATCAACAAAGTGTTCTCTGGATTCAGTTTTGTGATCTTGGGAAAATTTACTTAAATTATCTAAGCTTTCTCTTTTGTCAAATAGGAATAATTACAGTACTTATATAATGAGTTTATTTGGAGTATTATTTATATAATGAGTTTATTTGGAGTACTTATATAATGAGTTTATGTTAAAGCCTTTAAAACCATGACTAGTTTGTGGAAGTGCTTAGTTAGCTTTTATTATTAACTGAATATATTCCATTCACATTTATTGTAATTAGTGATTTTTATACACAAATATATACATGTATAGAATTATTTGTAAATTGTGACTTTTCCTTAACTTCTTTTTTCTTTTTTTTTTAATGTTTTTATTTTACTTTTGAGTGAGACAGAGCATGAGCAGGGGAGGGTAGAGAGAGAGGAAGACACAGAATTGGAAGCAGTATCCAGACACCGAGTCTAATTGTGAATTAGAGCCCATCTGTGGGACTTGAACCTATGCACCATGAGATCATGACCTGAGCTGAAGTCGGAAACTTAATCAACTGAGCCACCCAGGCACCCCATTCACTATTTTTTCCTCCAGCTTTAGGTTGCATTAATAGATTTTTAAAACTATTTTGTTCAGAAGCTATATACTGCAGTAGTTCAGAAGTTATAAATTGCATTTTTGTTTTGTTAGTGGTTGGTTATCCAGTTAAGAACTTCTTAAGGGCCACCTGGGTGGTTCAGTCAGTTATTTGTCCGACTCCTGATTTAAGCTCATGTCATGATCTCACAGTTTGTGAGTTTGAGCCCTGCATTGGGCTTTGCACTCTGATTGGGATTCTTTCTCTCCCTCTCTCTCTCGGCCCTCCCCTTGCTCCCTCCCTCTCTTTCTCTCTCTCAAAATAAATAAATAAACAAACAAACAAACAAACATTAAGAAAAGAACTTAAAACTCTGCTTTTAGAGATAAAGTGATGTCTGTCTATGAATTAGAAGTGTGTTGAAAGTAAAGAAACAAAATAGCAGTGCCCTGCCATTCCAACTACTGACCAATATCTAGAGGTATTTAGTGTACTCAGTTATTGTCTCACTGAACAAATTCAAGCAACATGGATAAAATAATTAGGTCACTGCCTGAGGAGTTAGCTTTAGAATAAATAAGCTCATGGGAAGTGAACTATTGCTTCTAGTATAATAACTTTTTGTCATATGGACTACTGAAAGTTAAAAAAAAGAATTGAAAAAAGAATTTCAGGAGAAATCACAATAATATTATTGTCTTTTAGTACTGACTTGGGATGTTGTAATGTATACCTTACTTGTTTGTATAATGCTTTCAGAATAAATCAACTCATTTTGCTTCTCCTATTAAAAAAATTAAAATTGTCGACTCTGTCCAAACCTTGGTCCAAAAGGAGGCATCCCTCTAATAACCATTGAGAGGGAACATCTGGGCCAAGATAATGTTCTGCTGTGGGGACCATAGGTGGAACTGATTATGTCTTTTGTTCTCCATATGATTTACCAGTTAGATGTCTTTTTAAACCTGTCTTAATTGATTAGCCTGTGTTAATTGGGTAAAGGATATTGGAGTACCCAGTTTCCTCCAGTGGTTGGATCCTCTAAGTAACTCTATACCAAACAGAATAAAGTCCCAAATCACCATGATTAATTTTAGTTAGAAGTTTCTTTTATTCAGGAAGATTATTTACAAGTCAGAGAAACTAGCAGAAACTAGCTTAAGCAAAAGGTAATCAAGTTTATCGTGGAGATGCACGGAGTGTACAGAACACCAAAGAGAGACAACTGTTGCCATCCTTCATTTCTACTTTTCTCAGAATCTGCTTCATTCTGCTCTGACTCTGTGCACTGGCTTTTCTGTCTCTAAATCCACATGATGACAGTACAGGCTGTTACGTCTCCTCTCTTTAAAAGACAAGCACATATTGAAAATGAAATTCCTTAGTTACAATTATGAATTCTCAGAGTAATGACTATAGATAGGAAATATCCTTGGTCAGTTAACTGGTATGAACCATGATTATTCTGGCTGTACCAAAAGTGAGTCTGGGGAAATTTCTAGTTGGAGGACATTTGGCAAGCAGAGATACTTACCTCAGAAACCAAAAGTGTACTGAATAGGTTGCTAGTATGAAAGAACAAACTTCGTGTATGTACATACAATTCCAGCTGTTCTAGCTATGGACTTATTTCAGGGTCTGAGACTTACTAGACTCTTAAACATTAGTTATTAACATATGTTTATATGGTTCAACCAGGTTCCTATGACTGACTTGGAGAAGATATATATTTTTGGATGGGAAAAAACAAATATAGGGACCTAAACCATAGTTCTTAGTAGTCCATTGCCTCTAAATATATGTCTATATATATTCAATTATGTATAAAATCTTCATATGGTCATTTCTCTATGAAATAACTTATTGAATATATTATATATACCTATATGTAGTAATACTGAGTAAATGAAGGTTGTCTATTATTATTTGATAATGCTGTTAGATAATAGTAATATCTAAGCTATTTTTTTTTCCTGGGACTCCTGGGTGGCTCAGTCAGTTAAGTGTTGGACTTTTGATTTTAGCTCGGATCATTGATCTCACGGTTTGTGAGTTTGGGCCTTGCATCAGGCTCTGCACTGACAGTGCAAAGCCTGATTAGGATTCTCTGTTTCCCTCACTTTCTGCCCTTCCATTGCTTATGCGCTCGCTCTCTCTCTCTCTCTCTCTCTCTCTCTCTCTCTCTCAAAATGAATAAACATTTTTAAATATAAATAAACTATTTTCCCTTAAAACAGATGTTATGGGGGGCGCCTGGGGGGCGCAGTCGGTTAAGTGTCCGACTTCAGCCAGGTCACGATCTCGCGGTCCGTGAGTTTGAGCCCCGCGTCAGGCTCTGGGCTGGTGGCTCAGAGCCTGGAGCCTGTTTCTGATTCTGTGTCTCCCTCTCTCTCTGCCCCTCCTCCGTTCATGCTCTGTCTCTCTCTGTCCCCCCCAAAATAAATAAACGTTGAAAAAAAAATTTTTTTTAAAAACAGATGTTATGGGAAAAAATCAAGACAACCTAGATCATAAATGAAAATAGTTTTATCTATCATAGCTCTTACATTAGCTAGAATGAGACTCAAAAATTAATTGCCAATGACCTTCTAGAATATTCAAACTTGTTTTCCCATTAGCTCCTTCTTGCTTCCAACCTAAAATATCTCAGTTGCCCTTTCTGGTCCATATGCCTTATTGAAACACCACAGCTTCAGTTCAGCAGCTGTACTGCTCCTGAGATATGTGCTGGTAGGTGACATGTAGATAATAGTGGCAGGCTATAGTAAACATTGAAGTTTTCCAGTAAAATCTGTTTGAAAATATTTGAGTAAAAAATGAACTCAATCCGCCCCCTCCCCCTTTTAACATGTCATGTCTGCAACTGAAGGTGTAAAAGGTGAAGAAAAATTACCCAAAGCTCTATAAATTCTCATATGTGTTTAAACTATAAAGGTAGTATGATGACTGTATTCCCTTCTTGGCCCAAAGCCTATAATTGGGGCCAATATTTGGAATTATACATTTTTAACTCTACAACTAGGAAATTAAGTTTCTGTATACAATATATAAAGTTGTATATTGTTGACTGATGTTGTAGTCAAGGATATAAAAGCCAAAAGAAAGATCAGAGATCACCTAATATAACCCGCATATATAAGAGATGAGAAAACTAAGACTCAAAGAGGAAAGTAATTTTTATAAGGTCACATTAGTAATCGCAGCAAAGCATGATCCGTCACACAAACCTCCTGGTCTCTACTTACACTTTTACTATTGCACACACCCTTACCAGGTACTCTTCCTTTTACTTTCTTACATGTCAGTTATAGGCTTCTTATTTGTTCTCATCTCTCAATGTAAGATACTTATTGGTGGTAAAATCCGCTGTACCAACTACTTAGTATTGGGTGAGATAGCAGCATTAATAATATTTATAAGGCTCTAGTCCAGAGAAAGGCAAATACCATATGATATCACTCATATGTGGAATGTAAGGAACAAAACAGATGAACATATGGGGAGAGGAAAAGAGAAATAAAGGCAGGGGAAGGGGAAGAGAAACAAACCATAAGAGAACCTTAACAATAGTAAACAACCTGAGGGTTGATGGAGGGAGGTGGGTGGGGACGGACTAGGGGGGTGATGGGTCTTAAGGTGGGCACTTGTTATGATGAGCACTGGGTGTTGTCTGTAAGTGACAAATCGCTAAATTCTACCCTTGAAACCAATATCACACTATATGTTAACTAATTAGAATCCAAGTAAACAGTTGCAAAACAAAAATAAGGCTCTAGTCTTAGAGCTCTAGATATTGTTGGGTTGGAGCAACTTGTATGAGAACAAGTTGATCAATTCAACACTTCATTTGAAATGAAAAGTGGTACATTCTGAGGAATAGCCTACTCTTATATTTTGTTTTGTTTAAAAAATTCCCCTTAATATTGATCATCTAAGTCCTGAATTTTATCCTTAACAACTGATAAAGGGTAGAAATAATTCATTATATACTTGCCTTTGTTGAAAATAGGTAAAATGCTGAAACATACATAAGTATTTGCAATGCCACATAATGTTTATCATTAAATTATGATTTAGGCCTAAGCTTGCTATAAATTAAAATCCTTTCAACAAAATTGCATATAGCTCTATCATTCCCATCCTTGCACTAGCTCCTGTAAGTATTGTACTGTATTATTATCTGAGATCAAAATATTTATTTTCTTGTGAAGTAAATTTATATCTGTAAATTTATGTCCAAAATTTATATCCAAAAATTTATATCCATAAATATATCCATTTATATCCTCATTGATAAACAAGGCATGCATTCAATGAGTTTGTTGCTGAGAAAAAAAACACTTATTTCTATCATGATAATATTTTCTAGTAGTTCATGTGGATGAGGTTGAAAACTGGGAATACTCAGTGCCTTTTAAAAGAATGGCAGAGGGGATATTTTATAACCAAGAGCAGACGAAACTCTTTTCTTCCAAACATAAGGAAGTGTGTTCTCAAGAAGAATTTTCTTCTTTAGAAGCCACAGGACCATTCTCATTTTTTCCACCTGAAATACCTCTCCATTTTTTCCATTGAAATTCCTTAATTCTTGGTAAGCAGTGACTTTAAATCATCGCTTATCTTACTTTTTATATGAACCCTTTCCATTTTATTGGAAATGAGTTTAACCTTCAAACATGCCAATAATTTGTCTATATTTTATGAGCAGCTGCTTCAAGACATACTTAATATTTATCTCAAATGCTGTGGTCAGTCAACAAGACAACACATATTTATTGAGTATCAGGTGCGTGGATAATACTATTTTAGGCATTGGTTTCATAACTGAGAACTTAGATTTTAAGAAATACTTTAAAAATTATTTACTTTGTCTGATATAAGTATGGCTACTCCAGCTTTCTTTTGGCTTCCAGTCGCATGATAAATAGTTCTCCATCCCCTCACTCTCAATCTAAAGGTGTCCTCAGGTCTAAAATGAGTCTCTTGTAGACAGCAAATAGATGGGTCTTGTTTTTTTATCCATTCTGATACCCTATGTCTTTTGGTTGGCGCATTTAATCCATTTACATTCAGTGTTATTATAGAAAGATACGGGTTTAGAGTCATTGTGATGTCTGTATGTTTTATGCTTATAGTGATGTCTCTGGGACTTTGTCTCACAGGGTCCCCCTTAGGATCTCTTGTAGGGCTGGTTTAGTGGTGACAAATTCCTTCAGTTTTTGTTTGTTTGGGAAGACCTTTATCTCTCCCTCTATTCTAAATGACAGACTTGCTGGATAAAGGATTCTTGGCTGCATATTTTTTCTGTCTAGCACCCTGAAAATCTCGTGCCAATTCTTTCTGGCCTGCCAAGATTCAAAAGAGAGATCAGTCACGAGTCTTATAGGTCTCCCTTTATATGTGAGGGCACGTTTACCCCTTGCTGCTTTCAGAATTTTCTCTTTATCCTTGTATTTTGCCAGTTTCACTATGATATGTCGTGCAGAAGATCGATTCAAGTTACGTCTGAAGGGAGTTCTCTGTGCCTCTTGGATTTCAATGCCTTTTTCCTTCCCCAGTTCAGGGAAGTTCTCAGCTATTATTTCTTCAAGTACCCCTTCAGCACCTTTCCCTCTCTCTTCCTCCTCTAGGATACCAATTATGCGTATATTATTTTTTTTAGTGTATCACTTAGTTCTCTAATTTTCCCCTCATACTCCTGGATTTTTTTTATCTCTCTTTTTCTCAGCTTCCTGTTTTTCCATAACTTTATCTTCTAGTTCACCTATTCTCTCCTCTGCCTCTTCAAGCCGAGCTGTGGTGGTTTCCATTTTGTTATACATTTCGTTTAAAGCGTTTTTCAGCTCCTCGTGACTGTTCCTTAGTCCCTTGATCTGTGTAGCAAGAGATTCTCTGCTGTTCTAGCATCAGCAATCAGACAACAAAAGGAAATCAAAGGCATCCAAATTGGCAAAGATGAAGTCAAGCTTTCGCTTTTTGCAGATGACATGATATTATACATGGAAAATCCGATAGACTCCACCAAAAATCTGCTAGAACTGATACATGAATTCAGCAAAGTTGCAGGATACAAAATCAATGTACAGAAATCAGTTGCATTCTTATACACTAACAATGAAGCAACAGAAAGACAAATAAAGAAACTGATCCCATTCACAATTGCACCAAGAAGCATAAAATACCTAGGAATAAATCTAACCAAAGATGTAAAGGATCTGTATGCTGAAAACTATAGAAAGCTTATGAAGGAAATTGAAGAAGACTTAAAGAAATGGAAAGACATTCCCTGCTCATGGATTGGAAAAATAAATATTGTCAAAATGTCAATACTACCCAAAGCTATCTACACATTCAATGCAATCCCAATCAAAATTGCACCAGCATTCTTCTCGAAACTAGAACAAGCCATCCTAAAATTCATATGGAACCACAAAAGGCCCCGAATAGCCAAAGGAATTTTGAAGAAGAAGACCAAAGCAGGAGGCATCACAATCCCAGACTTTAGCCTCTACTACAAAGCTGTCATCATCAAGACAGCATGGTATTGGCACCAAAACAGACACATAGACCAATGGAATAGAATAGAAACCCCAGAACTAGACCCACAAACGTATGGCCAACTCATCTTTGACAAAGCAGGAAAGAACATCCAATGGAAAAAAGACAGCCTCTTTAACAAATGGTGCTGGGAGAACTGGACAGCAACATGCAGAAGGTTGAAACTAGACCACTTTCTCACACCATTCACAAAAATAAACTCAAAATGGATAAAGGACCTAAATGGGAGACAGGAAACCATCAAAACCTTAGAGGAGAAAGCAGGAAAAGACCTCTCTGACCTCAGCCGTAGCAATCTCTTACTGGACACATCCCCAAAGGCAAGGGAATTAAAAGCAAAAGTGAATTACTGGGACCTTATGAAGATAAAAAGCTTCTGCACAGCAAAGGAAACAACCAACAAAACTAAAAGGCAACCAACGGAATGGGAAAAGATATTCGCAAATGACATATCGGACAAAGGGCTAGTATCCAAAATCTATAAAGAGCTCACCAAACTCCACACCCGAAAAACAAATAACCCAGTGAAGAAATGGGCAGAAAACATGAATAGACACTTCTCTAAAGAAGACATCCGGATGGCCAACAGGCACATGAAAAGATGTTCAGCGTCGCTCCTTATCAGGGAAATACAAATCAAAACCACACTCAGGTATTACCTCACGCCAGTCAGAGTGGCCAAAATGAACAAATCAGGAGACTATAGATGCTGGAGAGGATGTGGAGAAACGGGAACCCTCTTGCACTGTTGGTGGGAATGCAAATTGGTGCAGCCGCTCTGGAAAGCAGTGTGGAGGTTCCTCAGAAAATTAAAAATAGACCTACCCTATGACCCAGCAATAGCACTGCTAGGAATTTATCCAAGGGATACAGGAGCACTGATGCATAGGGCCACTTGTACCCCAATGTTCATAGCAGCACTCTCAACAATAGCCAAATTATGGAAAGAGCCTAAATGTCCATCAACTGATGAATGGATAAAGAAATTGTGGTTTATATACACAATGGAATATTACGTGGCAATGAGAAAAAATGAAATATGGCCTTTTGTAGCAACGTGGATGGAACTGGAGAGTGTGATGCTAAGTGAAATAAGCCATACAGAGAAAGACAGATACCATATGGTTTCACTCTTATGTGGATCCTGAGAAACTTAACAGGAACCCATGGGGGAGGGGAAGGAGAAAAAAAAAAAGAGGTTAGAATGGGAGAGAGCCAAAGCATAAGAGACTGTTAAAAACTGAGAACAAACTGAGGGTTGATGGGGGGTGGGAGGGAGGAGAGGGTGGGTGATGGGTATTGAGGAGGGCACCTTTTAGGATGAGCACTGGGTGTTGTATGGAAACCAATTTGTCAATAAATTTCATAAAAAAAAATAAAAAATAAAAAATAAAAAATATTTACTATGACTTATATTCCCTTGCCTTTATTTCTTAGGAAAATAACAATGTTATTAGAAATGCATACGATTATGGGGTGCTTTGGGTGGTTCAGTTGGTTAAGAGTCCAACTTTGGCTCAGAACATGATCTCACAGTTTGTGAGTTCGAGCCCCGTCTGAGACTCTGTGCTGACAGCTGCTTCAGATTCTGTCTCCCTCTCTCTCTGCCCCTCCCCCATTCATGCTCTGTCTTTCTCTCTGTCTCTCTCTTTCTCTCTCAAAAATAAATAAACATTTAAAAAAAAACCTTTTTAAATGCATTTGACTATATATTTAGTGAGATTGGTAATAATTATGATATGACTAAAAACATCTTTCTTGAAACAGTGTTAACTTGACTGTTAAATGTTAACATCATTCCTGGTGGATTTTATAATTAGGTTGTTATTTGGTAAACATACATAAGAGACTCAGTTGAATAGGAATATTACTAATTATCAACTAGATGCTCATGAGTGCATATTAATAGTTTTCAGTTCTTCCAATTTACTTTGAACTTTCCTATAAAAAACCACAGAAATACTAAGCTTGGTAAAAGTTTTTATAAAAACATGTAAGGATGTCTCCTTTTACCCCTTATATATCGGAAAACCAGGCTTTGGTATAAATAAAGAAAGAAACCTCATCAAGGCCATGACCCTATTCATGCAGTAAGGGCAGTAGCAGAACTAAGAAGCACATACTTACAGATTTCTCCCAGCCTCGTTAGTGAGTCAGGAATATGTATGTCATAAACCCAGTTGCGCTACATCAGCAACACTACATTAAGCAGCATATACAATTTGCACATTTATGGACTGATATGCTTAGCATTTATGAAGACTCATTTTTCTATTGCCTGAAAAGAAACAATACTAATAGTGTGTACAATTAAGAGCTCCCAAGAATAATGGAAAAATTGGTGACCTGTAACCACTTTTAGTACTATGTGCTGCTTTGAAAGCGTAATGAATTCCTCCCTGTTGTCTTTGCAGAACATCAATGCAGATAAATAATGCAGACAAGTAACACAGGAGACAATGAAAGGGTGGTGACCAAGTTAGTCTCTAAAGATGCAGCCCTACTTCCCTGTACATCCTTGCTCCCCCAACTTACTGGTGACTCCTCATGATAACTCAATTCTAAAAGCATTTAATAATCTCCTTCTCTGGTAGGTGCTACACAAATAAATATGAGTCCTTTGTCTCCAAGAATAATAAAGCACACTGAGAAAAGAGACATAAATGAACAATTTTTAATAGCTTTATAGAAAATACAGAGTTAAGGAACAAAATGAGTGGTAGAAATAACACTCGGAGGAAGGAGAAGAAATGGGACAATTTTTAGAATGGAGTAGGAGCTTAGAAAGATGTTAATGTATGGATATAAAAGTGATAAGAGAGAGAGTGTGCAGACATAAAATGACTAAATGTGATGATGAAGGTCAAGTTGTCCTGGCCTCACCTTGCAGTGCTTTTATATTCTTATTTAGGTGTGTGGCCCCTTTTCAGGAAAAATTTAAAAATTGATGCATTGTGCGTCAACATTCCAATTGCAGGAGGAGGCACAACAGAGAGATTTAGGTACTCCGGGTTTGGAGTGATACGTGCGGCATTCTTCATGGCATAGGGAACAGTGCAAGCTCTTTCACAGCTTAAGGAAAATATTTCTCCAAGAAAGTATCAACCTGGGAACAGGGCAAATTTTCCCAGTCTCTGAACACCATTTTTCATATAACTTCTGAACAAATGTCTGTTTATTCTCTGCAGAGAATGTGATTCTAAAATAATATCAGAAATGTAAAGATTATTAAAGACTATATGTTTCAAACCCAATGATTAGAACAAATGCCATGGCTACAACTGGGCATTGTTTTGTGGAGGGATTGTTTGTTGTCTCAGCCTTAATTCCTCCTCTGTGACAACAACCCCTGCTTGCCTGCTCCAGTACCTCCCTTCGTCCCAACTTCAGCTACCCTCTGATCTCATCCCAACCACCCCTTACTATGCTTCTATCTTAGTCTCTTTTACAAGTTCCCTCCTTATTCTCATCTTTCTTCCTTATCTGTGATATATTTTATTAAACACTCTCTTGTGTGCTTTCTCAAGTTCTTGTATCCTATTCCTTACATATTTACAGTTCTGGATCAATCCAGGTATTCAGCTTCCCCACACCTGCACAGCTGGCAAGTACAACTGCAAAATACAACAAAACTGCATATTGTTACAACTAAAAATATATGTGGTAGTCAATTTCAAATGAATCCTCAATATCTGTACTATATTTGCCTTGGTGCAGCTACAATTCCTGCTACCCAAACTTGCTATAGAGAAACATCCTTGCTTGCAGGTATCCTACTTTCCCTTTAGATCTATCACTTGCAACAACTAGTATTATGTCCTACAGCATACAGAACAGTGAAATCATCATATAGGAGAATCCTCAACTTAATGACTTGTACTCCCTGATTCTCTATTAAATACCTATAATTACTTCTTTTTCTCCAACTCGAAAATTGTATTACCTCCATTTTTCTCCCTAAATTCTATTATTCTTTAGCAGTTTGTTGAGTTAGGCCCACCCTTTTTGTTTGCTTGTTTTTGTTTTTGTTTTGTTTCTTCAGCATATTTTTTTTCTCTGGAAGCATTTTTCTTTCAGTCTTTATGTATTCACATCCTTCTAATTTTTTTTTAGCTACTATGTCCTCTATAATAAAAATTGAAGCTTTTTTTTTTTCTTGAAAAGCACATGGCAACTTTTTGGAAATCCACTATTTCCATTTCATTTATCATTCAAACAGGGCTACAGCTGAGACTGAAAGAAGGGTAATAGTAATAGTAGTTACTGATAAAACTGAAGAATACATCTAGGGTGACACACACCAGCTGGCATGTAGAAATTCTGTGTACAATAGAAGAGCTATTTAATCCATTAGAAATAAAAGGCCTACTCACTTTTGAAGAGTTCTAAAACGTATTGTTTTACAACATTTGTGGAAATAATCTAGGATATCCTATTTGTATACTGAAATATAAAACAATGATTGGATCTGAACAGTTAATAATTTTTTTTCTCTTTCTGGATGGATAGAAAACAAGCAGTATATAATACAATTTCTGAATTAATTTGTATTCCATGTTGTCAAGTTTAATTCTAATTTTAAATTGTCTTACAAATGTATAAGAAGTATTATTTTACCCTTTATTTGGGGCTCCTGGACCCAGTTTCAACGTGTGGGGATAGGTCCCCACAAATACAAAAGCAGTGCTCTGACACCAGCTTGGCGGCCTACAATTCAACTAGATTCTGACACTCTACACAGGAATGGCATCACTTCCATAAGTTAAGGTTTCAGTCCTACAAAACTGTTCCCCCCAACTCACTTCAGATGCCAGTTGCAAGCCTAGGCCTATAATGCTCCTGACCAACCAGATACTAATACGAGGTTTCTGTGACCTTCTCCTCAAATTACATTAATTTGCTAGAGCAGCTCACAGAACTAAGAGAAACATTTTGCTTACCAGATTACTGATGTATTATGAGAAGATATAACTTAGGAACAGCCAGAAGTTAGAGATGCTTAGGGCAAGGTATGGGGAAACCATGTGGAGCTTCCGTGCCCTCTCTGATCATGCCACCATTCCCAAATTTCCACATGTTCATTAACCTCAAAGCCTAAGAGTGATGACAAAAAGTGTAGAAAGCAGCAGGAAGAATATAAGAAAAAAATAATGGCACTGCCCAAACAGAAGGTAGAGTAGAAAAAATAACCCATGAAGTGAGAAGAGTATCGAGTTGGTATATGAGATTTAAGAAAAAGATCCAAAAAATTCTTTTTTTTTATGTTTATTTATTCATTTTGAGAAGGAGAGAGAGCCCAAACAGGGGAGGGGGAAAGACAGGAAGAGTGAGAATCCCAAGCAGTTTCTGTTCTTTCAGCGCAGAGTCTGATGGGAACCAGATCTCATGAACCATAAGATCATGACCTAAGCCAAAATAAAAACTCAGACGCTCAACCAACTGAGCCAACCAGGTGCCCCCTAAAAAATTCTTCAGGTCCAGTTCCTGACTTACCTGAAGGAATTATAGTGGCAAGAAGATTCTGTGTCTGCAACTATAAAACTTTGATGAACAGAATCAAAGAATAACTAAATAAGTGAAGATATATTTAATGTTCATGGATAGGAGGCTCAAAATTATCAAGATATTAGTACTTCCTAACATGATCTATAGATTCAACCCAATCCCAATCAAAATCCAGCAAGTATATTTTTGGGGATATGGACAAACTGATTCCAAAGTTTATACAGAGAAACACAAGACCCAGAATATCGAACACAGTATTAAAGGAGAACAAAACTGGAGGGCTGGCATTGCCTGCCTTCAAGACTCACTATAAAGTTATAATGCTCAAGATAGTGTGGTATTGGTGAAAGAATAGGCATATAAGCAGTTAACGGTCAGCGGTAGGAGGATGGGGGAGGGATGATTAGGTGGAGCACAGAGGATTTTCTGTACATTCAACTTTCATTTCCCAAAATGTATCCTAAGATCACCTGTACCAGAATGATGTGAGTACTTGTTAATAAATATGCAAAAACTTGGGCCCTACCACAGAACTTCTCAATCAGAATCTCAAGCGCACGGACCTCACATTCAACATTTGTCTTAAAAAGTGGGTGAGTGTTAATGAGACACAGTAAATTTGAGAATTTTCTCCTGGAGCTCAAGGCTAAACTGTTGGGCTTTAAATAACCTCAATTTGTTCATGGGATTGCTGAGCCATTTAGTGTCCAGGCAGGGCCAGGGACATGCAGTGATAAAGAAGATGGCCACAGGACTTAAAAATTATATCTTGTGTATTAACAACTAGAATATAAAATGTGTTCTATCTGAGGTTGACTACTAGCTGTAGTCTGACCGGCCCACCAAAGAAGAAATCTCCAGTTACCACTTTCTGGGTGAAAAGTAAAGAAAGCAACAGAAAGGATTAGCAATTGAGTATGGCTTGAGTAATGATTAAGGTTTCAATGTGCCTATGTTCCTGTAGGGAAAAAGGCATAGGGGAAAGGATATGATAGACCAAAGTTCTAGGCTAATCAGGCACAAAATGAGACAATATATATGAGTGACACAATGTACATGTCAATATCCTAGTGTATGGGAGGCTTTGACTCAAGATGAAGATTAAAATGAGTATTATGTACTTTCTCACGTGTTACAGTTGAGAGTATGAACCTTATATTGAAAGTAATAGCACAAAGACATGTATTTTGTTTGTAATATTCTTCATAGATATTGCTAATTAACTGCCAGCAAGTTACAAATTTGAGTCACTTTTTGTAATGGTATTAGCAATTGAGTAGACAGAAATGGGGATACAGTGGGTAAATTGTGGTTATGGAACAATTACTAACCTAATATGTTTGTATTTCGCTCTGATATTTTTATAAATTTAGGACATCTTTTTTTAAATTTTTTTTAATGTTTTTATTTATTTTTGAGACAGAGAGAGAGACAGAGCATGAACAGGGGAGGGGTAGAGAGAGAGGGAGACACAGAATCTGAAGCAGGCTCCGGGCTCTGAGCTGTCAGCACAGAGTCCGACACAGGGCTCGAACTCACAGACTGTGAGATCATGACCTGAGCTGAGGTCGGATGCTCAACCAACTGAGCCACCCAGGCGCCCCTAGGACATCTTTTTAAAGTCATACAACATATACACTGCCACTACAATTGTTAAGAGATGGCAATTGTTAGCATAATATATGCCAAATTGTATTCCTCAGAAAACATGTAAACAGGTGTTATGGGTTAGCTGGTGCACCCTAGCCCCCAAATATACACTGAAATTTTAATCCCCATACCTCAGAATGTGATCTTGTTTGTAAATATGGTCTTTATGGAAGTAATCAAACTAAAATGAAGGCATTATGTTGGACTATAATCTAATATGACTAAAAGGAGAAATTTTGATACATATGAAGTTAGAGACAGAGATTAGAATTTTGCTGCCATAAACCAAGGAATTTCTGGGGTTACCAGAAGCTGGAAAAGGCAACAAAAGATCCTTTTTTGTAGATTTCAGAGGAAGATACCCTGCCACCACCTTTATTTTAGATTTCTGGCCCCCAGAACTGTAGGACCATAAATTTCTGTTGTTCTAAGACACCCAATTATAGTACTTTATTATGGGAGCCCCAGGTAACTAATACAATAGGTATTGATGTGAGAAAATCATTTCATGGTCAAAATAGAGTGAGGCACATACTTTCACACACAGCTAAACTGAACTGAACAGTACCTGAGTGACTTCACTGTTGTAGTTCTTATTTTGATATTCCTAGAGAAGAAGAACTATTGCATGAGATATTTTCTAGAAATCTTGTCCACGGGCAAAACTTTTTCCACCTTGGTCATGTCACATAACTACTGCTCTGTGGTACATGTTTGGGAAATGGAGCCATAGAATGTCTAAATTTAAATAATTACTGTAATACTTAGAATACTCAAAATAATTTCCCCCCAAATTGAGTCAATGAACCTTTTAATTCTGCTTCATTCTTTAGCCTTCATATATGTTTAGACTAAAGGTTCTTTGAGTTCCAGTTGTGCTCTTGAGGGTGAATCTCAGCCTGAAAAATTTTTGTGGAAAGTGGAATCTACAAAACCAGATGCTCAGGTTGGCAAACCCATCTGTAGGAACATAACACTGTATTGGTTTCAAGAATCCACTTGCCAGGAAAACTTAAAACAACACCAAATGCAATAATTCACATATTTTGTTGGGCAAGATTTACTCTTTGAGTTTTTCATGTAATAGGCAAAATAGAAGAACTATGTATCTGAAACACAGATAATTTTTTACAAATCCTTTAAGACAGTTATATAATTATTTCTTCATAATACACTGGAATATAATGTACATTATTAGATATTCAAATTTAAACAGACACCCTATGTTTATTTTGTCCATTCCATTATTTTCTGTGTCAGATAATGTTACTTCTTTATGAAACAAAGTTCCTTTTCAAACTGGGCATATATAGCACATGTAATGTGGCCATCAGATTAAGTGTTAACTCATGAAATGTGAGTGGAAATGTGGCAAACCAATTCAAGAATTAGCACCTAAAATACCCAGAATGTTCCCAGAATGAGCACAATTAGAGGATAATCATAGAAACTGTTAAATGAAAATGGTTGATTGACACTGTGGAAGGTGTCAGAGCTTTTGAATCATCATTTGGAGAATTGCTGACTTAGAACGCATTTATCAAACGATTACTTTTTAAGTTTAGCTACTGATAATTCAGATGTATCTGTTATAGCAGCTGGTGTTACTTTAACTAGAATCCCTGTGTGTGTGTGTGTGTGTGTGTGTGTGTGTGTGTGTGTGTGTATGACAAACTGAGATCTATTCAAAATTTTAATGTTGTTTCTAAATTCACATTTTTCCCCAACTCATTCAGTGGTATTCATTAAGCACTTACAATGTGCCATTTAAATCCTTGCAGATAAAGGAATTTAAAAAACAGGCAAAAGTCTTCCTGAAGTGTTCATTTACCAGAGGTTAGCAAAGCTGTTGCAAAGATACAACTACGTAAAAATGCACACACACACACGCACACACACGCACACACACACACACACACACACATATAAGCTGTATGGTAAATCAGTGCTACATAAAATATAGAGGAGTAATAAATTAGGGCATTGTTGTAGCAACAGGGCTTGGAGGAAATATTATAGTTCTCAATAGATTAGTTATAGAAATCTCATTAAAAACAGAGAGGGAAGAAAATATTTGGATCTCTGGAGAAAAAAAATGTAAAATATTAAATACCAGAGGCAAAATCCCTAAGGAGAGGGCATTCCTGATATGTCCAGGATCAGTAAAGATACACATGGATGTGAAACTGGGTAAATGGCAGTGAGAGCAGTTCAGAAGAGAGAGGAAAGCAATAAGGAATAGACATCCCAGGACCCTGAAGCCCATTGTAATTTAAGGACAATGGCTTTTACTATAAGGAAAATGGGAAAACATTAGAATGTTTTGAGAAAGAAATATCATGTATGTCTAATGTTTTAGACATTACTTTGGCAGCTCTGTTGAGACTTGGCCAAAAGGGTAAGAGTATAAGAAAAGAGACCAGTTGTATTAATTTAATGAAATATTCAAACAGGAGATGATAGTGACTTAGACCATAATCTTACAGAAATTTAATATTTCATTAAATTAATACAACTGGCCTTCTTTCTTACACTCTTACCCTTTTGGCCTAGTCTCAACAGAGCTGCGGGTTTTTCTCTGGAAACAGGTTTGCACATCCTTTGGGTAGATGCCAAAGAGTGTGGTAAGAGTATGTTTAGTTGTAAGAAACCACCCAACTGTCTTCCAGAGTAGCTGTACCATTTTTCATTCCTATCAGCAATGAGAGAGAGTTTCTTTTGTCCTACATCCATTGGTGTTGTCAGTGTTCTGGGTTTTGGCCATTCCAGTGGGTATATAGTTGTGTCTCTCATTGTTGTAATTTGCATTTCCATGATGACATATTATGGGGACCATCTTTTCATATGCTTGTTTCCCATCTGTACATCTTTGATGAGGTGTCTGTGAAGGTCTTTGGCCTGTTTTTGAGTTGCTTGTTTCCTTATTGTTGAATTTTGAGTTCCTTATATATTTGGGTACAGTTTTTTATCTGAAATATCTTGTGCAGATATCTTCTCCCAGTCTGTGTCTTGTCTTCTACTTCTCTTGACATTGTCTTTCGTATAATGGAAGTATTTAATTTTAATGAAACCCAACTTACCAGCTATTTCTTTTATGGATTGTGCCTTTTGTGTTATATCCAAAAAAGTATCACCATATTCACAGTCATGTAGATTTTCTCATTTCAGGTACAAGGTAAGGATATCCCCTCTTACCACTTTTTCAACATCATACTGAAATTTTTGCTAATGCAATAAGACAAGAAAATGGTATAAGCGATGTATACAAATCAGGGAAGAAGGCATAAAACTGTCTTTGTATGCAGATGACATGACATGTCCTCTAGGAGGCCTGAAACAGAGATTTCCCTCATAGCCCTCAGAAAGAACTAACCTGGGGCTCCTGGGTGGTTCATTCTGTTTATAAGCATCTGACCTCTGCTCAGGTCATGATCTTGCAGTTCATGAGTTCGAGCCCTGCGTCAGGTTCTCTGCTGACAGCTTGGAGCCTGGAGCCTGCTTCAGATTCTGTGTCTCCCTCTCTCTCAGCCCCTCCCAAGCTCACACTCTGTCTCTCTCTCTCTCTCTCTCTCTCTCTCTCTCTCAAAACTAAATAAACATTAAAAAAATTAAAAAGGAACCAACCTTGCTGTCATCTTGATTTTGCACTTCTAGAGATATTAAATTCTATTGTTTAAGTAATAAATTTCAATAAAAAGTAAAACATAAAACATAATTTTATGTACAAATAGTGAAATAGATTAGTAATTTTAATAACTTATTTTAAATAAGGAAGACACATTGGTATAGCACAGTAATTTATAATAATGCAATTTCTATTTTCTTAATTCATTCCTTACTTTTAAAACAAATAACAACTAAAATAAGATGAAATTGTGCAGCACCTGGGTAGTTCAGTTGGTTAAGCGTCCAACTCTCGATTTTGGCTCAGATCATGATCTCATGTTTTGTGAAATCAAGTCCTGCATCAGGCTCTGCACTGACAGCATGGACCCTGCTTGGGATTCTCTCCCTCTCAGTCTGCCCCTCCCCCGCTTGTTCTTTTTTTTTTTCTCTCTCTCTCCCTCTCTCTTTCTCTCAAAATAAATAAATAAACATTTTTAAAAAGACTAAATCCAACTTTAAAGATATTATTTGGATTCTGTAGACTCTTTCACTTACGACCTAAAACTCACATGTAGCAAACAAAAACATGTTGAGGTTTAGTCACTATTTCACTGTTTTAAATTCTATACACAAGTTAAAAGTCCCAGTGTAACACAGAATAACAGAACTGAAGTACTTCATGACTTGTTTCTTCATCTTTACATGCATCACTCTTATTTGAATCCACATTTAAAAATGTGCAGAATCCCCAGGGTTTGGAGATACAAATCACCCTGGAGAAGAGCTCAAACAATTTTGAATTATCACAGGATTACTCTGAGTAAAAAAGGCTTGTAAGCTGAGTCTCTGTGAGTCAGGGCTGAGAAGGAGCTGACTTAAAGATTATAAATTATTAACATTCTATGCTAACTATAGCAATTCTTAAACATCAGCATAGCAAAATAGAAATATATAAATAAATATATAATTTTTAAGGAAAGTATTACTAATGAATTGTGACAATCAAAACATAGCATTTTAGTAAGTTTTGTCATTAATTTTAACCTCTCTAGAAATAATGCATATGTTTCTGACTATACCCGGGCAAACACCTCTGTCTTGGACACCAGAGATGTGGTGTTATAAAAGTCAAATTAAAAGATTATCTTAAAATTGAGGTAAAAATGAACTATGTTAAATTCTGCTATTGGTTAGTTCTAATGAATACTGAGATGAACACTGAGAATTAACTTCTGTAATCACCAACATGGAAGCCACTTGTGACCTTGACCAGAACAGTTTAGGTTGAGTGGTATAAAGGAAAATTGACCAAAGAAGATTCAAGAGAGCATGAATAAAGAGAATTGGATTCATAAGCATAGACGACTTCTATGTTCTTGATCTAAAGAGGAGAAAAGAACGAGGAGAAATAAACTAATTAACAACAGGAGAGGATATAGAGTGGAAAAATACTTTTAGAGATAGAAGAGATCATGTTTTCATGCTTAGGAGAAATTATTCATCTGGAAGGGGTAAAAACAGAAGATAGAAAGTGAAAGAGGGAGAAAACGGAGGAGAGAGTAAAATTACAGATCAAGTGATGGGTCTATTGGCCAGTTGAGTGGAATTGAATTGGCAGGGTTGATTTAATGAAGGTTGGGCTTTTGTCACTCCAATAGATGTCAGAGTGTGTTCTTAAAAAGACAGAACAGGGGCGCCTGGGTGGCTCAGTCGGTTAAGCAGCTGACTTCAGCTCAGGTCACCATCTCGCGGTCCGTGAGTTCGAGCCCCGCGTCGGGCTCTGGGCTGATGGCTCAGAGCCTGGAGCCTGTTTCCGATTCTGTGTCTCCCTCTCCCTCTCTCTCTGGCCCTCCCCCGTTCATGCTCTGTCTCTCTCTGTCTCAAAAATAAATAAAACGTTAAAAAAATTAAAAAAAAAAAGACAGAACAGAGGACAGAAGGACCTTGAGAGAAAGTAATAAAATCCATGAATAAATAAATAGTATACAACTTTAGCCTTATTTAAATATTTTAATGTAATTGAATATTTATTTATTTATTTATTTAAAATTTTTTTTAATGTTTATTTATTTTTGAGAGAGAGACAGAGTGTGAGTGGTGGAGGAACAGAGAGAGGGAAACACAGAATCTGAAGCAGGCTCCAGGCTCTGAGCTGTCAGCACAGAGCCCAATGCAGGGCTTAAACTCAGCTTACCAACTGAGCCACCCAGGCACCCCTGAACATTTATTTTTTAAAGTTTGTTTGTTTGTTTATTTATTTATTTTAGAGAGCACATGTACCACACAGGAGAGGCACAGAGAGAGAGGAAAACAGAGAATCCCAAGCAGGCTCTGTTCCACCAATGCAGAGCCTGACGTGACACGGGGCTTGATCATGACCTGAGCTAAAACCAAGAGTCAGACACTTAACTGACTGAGCCACCCAGGCACCCCAATATAACTGAAAATTTTAAAAACGATGGAAGTAAATCTCTCTAAACCTTAGAGCACATATTATTAATATGGAAATAAAACATATATGTCTTTTTTCTAATGCACTTTTGTCTAGGAAAAACCCTTAAAATTAGAAATGAGGCCTCCTTTAAATTAAGGGGAAAAGTATAATAATTATTCTCTTCTTTAACAAACATTAAATAGCAAATCATCATTATGCATTTATTCCAAGCCTACACTAGTTCAGCAAGTATGCTATGCACTGGAGACAAAAAGACAAATACATGATCTTTACTTCCCACGAAATAAACAGCTAGTTTACTTAAAAGGTTCTAGGATAACCTAATATAGTAGATGCCATGAGAGCAAAGGAGACACAGCTAACCTTATCAGATTTAGCATTTAAAGAAGCATTCCTAGAGAAATTGAAGTGTGGTCTAACAGAGAAGGCAAAGAGAAATGAGAATGTTCCAGGCAGAGGAGCAACATGGGTGAAGAAACCGTGAAGGTGTAAACAGCACACAATGGATGCTGGGAACAATTTCAGTGTGAATGTAGCAAAGGATAGTCATAGCGGAACATAGGACAAGATGCCGACGAGGCGGTGATAAGCCTCAGTCAATAATATGCACAAATCAGAGTAAGCCAGTTTTGCATCTTGAGGATATAGACGACATTAATACATTTCTTACCTACTGTAAAATGGGCCAGTGCACAGCAGAAAGTAAGAGTAATCACCTCCATTTAACAGACAAAAAAGGGGAGAAAAATCCCAACAATATTGTAAGCTATATGTTATTTTTTTTCTGAAATTATAGCAGAAATAAATAGATTACTATATTCCCTAAATAAGGAAGCCACATACTTCATTCTTAGAAATTGTAAGGCTTATGAATTTGTCGCTAGGTAGTCCTATAATAACCTTCAGATTCCCTGATTCCCCTAATGAAAGGTCAGGGTCTATCAGCATGTTCTCCATCGAGCTGAGGAAGGCAGAAATGAACATTCCTAATATGCTGGAAATAAAGGCCGTGTCCTGATTTTACCTGCTGGCAGCCAAAGTCCTTCAGTAGATTGGTGTTTGTCTTCTCTTGGGAAATCACCAGAATGCAGCTGCCTTCATCAATGTTCCTTTCCTGCTCCTCTTTCCTACTGCCATGGCTTAGTGACAGGCCTCGTGAAAGATGGTAATGTAACAGGACTGTTACAGAATTAAAGTCCAGGCTGTTTCAGTGAAGCAATGTATTCAGTTAGATGTCCTGCCTGCTGCAGTAAAATAACTTGGAAACAAAGCACTGACGGTATAGGAAACAGTCTCAAAATTGATAGGCCATGAATCCAAGGTGTTAAACTGCTAGCATAATATTCTTTGATAAAAAATAAAAGAATACAGAAATGTTATTAATATTTCTTTATAGCCCAATAGATGATGAATGTAACAATTTTTCTTAAAGATCACAATATATACTTTGGTATTTTAAAAATGATACTATTTTTAACTACTTATCAAATATACTAGGTAAAATGGAACAGAAAAGTGGCATAAAAATAACACTGGCTTTTTCTAACTTGCTTTTATTTAAAAGGTTATAAGTTCGGTGAATGAAATTCTGGATTTGAATTCCTTCTGAAGACTAATTTTCATCACATTTATGCTCTTGCCATAAATAATACTCATTAGGTATTCAAAGAAAGAAAAAAAGAGGAAAGACAAGACAATTTAGAACAAATTCTGTTTTGTTTTGTTTTGTTTCAAATCTTTATGGAAGTACTGGGAGACAGTTTCTAACCATTTGTCCGCATTTCTTTATCTGAAACCAGTCCTGGGAATGACTCTTCAAAAGGCCTCTCAGTCTGAAGATATTTCATGGGTAAAGGTTGTTATATGAGAAAGTAAAGACAGTGGGTCAGGTCAACTGATACCTTCAGATACTTCTCAGATCTCATACATGTATTTTATACACCTAGCACTTGCAGAGAATTGTTGAATTTCCTGTATATACCGTCTTTCTTCAGTCCTTTTTTTAGTACTTAGAAAATTACACTGAGGCTTTTCTCAGAAATAATTGGAAATATGAAATTAAGAACATTCTCTAAAAGTTAAGCTATAAAAATAAATAATACATTAATATCCAAACAAAGCCATCCCAAGAAAACTAACTCCCAAGTTTGTAAGACTCACTGTCCTTATCAAATTTACATTAACTAATGAAAAAATAGGAGAAAGGAAAAGTCTTGAAGGTGGAGGTGATTTGATCAACCTTGGGCCCATAGAGGAAGGAAAGTAAATTTAGTCAAAAATTCTCATCCAAGACCTCATGGGGATAAGAGCTAACATTGATGGGGAGGACAAGGACCAGAGGCTTCAGTGCTAATGTTATGGCTCTTTGTGTTGTGGAGACATCTATGGAGGTATGGGCATTTCGAGTATTTCTAATTTCATTGATCAAGTAAATCCAAAGTCAAATGACTTATAAGGTTGAGTTATTTAATTTTCTTTGTTCTGATATCTTCCCCCCAAAATCTTCTGATTATAAGTTAGAATTCCACGCTGACTGAAACCAGTATTTTCCTCCATGTGACAAATTCATTTAAGACTAAATATAAATGCATAAAATTTTTAGTTTAATACATCAGTCTCTTTGTGACACTTAATATAAGTCTGTTTCAGAAAGATGATAGTTGTTGAGTTTCCTAAACTTAAGGGCAGTAATAGGTACTTTAATCTTTGGTAATAAAATACCTAAGATAAGGTAAACCATAGTCTAAGATAAATAATCAAGATACATAAATCCAAATTATAAGACCTCTTTATAACAGTACACAGTCCCAGTTATTTAATTTTTATTTAAATAACTGACCTTCAAGGTCATTCAAAATAATAAGGTATTATGATTATATGGAGAGATGGCAAAAATAAATTTTTATTTCTGTTGTGGAAATTGTGTTTAAAAATTATGAGTGAAAGGAAATATATATATTTTACCAAAAGTGAAAGATCATCAATTAAAGCACCAAAATATTGTTCCATAATATAGGATCTTTCTAATAATAGCAATGATGGATTAAAAAACTTAAAATGTGCATGTTTTAGGTTTAGATAGATTGTCCCATATAAGAAACACTGATCAATTAATATCTTGGTTACTTTTTGTTTCAAATTTACCCTTACATCTGTAAAAGAAAAATTGCTGTGGAAGATTGTGTTCCAGGTTTACTAAGATTTTAAAAGAAGAGACTAGTGTTCACCTTGTTGCTTTATTGCATTGTATGATACATACTGAAAATGTCTGTGCTTGATTTACTAAGTAAAACATATAAAAAGTGCCAGGGATATAAGTTGTTAATTTTTTTCAGTATATACATGCAAATGCTATGAAAAGAATCACCATTTTTTGGAACCTCTAAAAGAAATAAGAGAGTGTTTTTACTGATAATTGTATCTGTTGTCAACGGTCATTGATTCAGTTGTGAGGAGTCTTACAAAGATTTAGTATGACAATTCAAATTCAGGATTTTTATGAAACAAATTATTATGAATTCTTTAATCATCAAACACCAAAAAATTACAGCATTATTTATGTTATCTCACTGATATCACAGTATATGGAAAGAAGAAACTTTGTAGCACCAGTGAAGTTGAAACCTTATCGTGATCTAAGTAGGCAGATGGCGTTGTGTCATATACCAGACAGTGCTGAAATTGAAACCAAACATAATTCAACCAATAGTAGTGATTCCACACATTTTTTTCTAACATGAATCGGTATGCAAAAGATTTTTCTTGAAATCCACAGATTCATATACTTTGCCTATAACAGAAAGAAGAAAAATTCCAAGAGGGCTTTTACAATATTGATAAAGTTAGAACTGTCCCTCAGTTTAGGCAGCACCCCTTTGAATTTGATGAATGTAACACTAAGCTAACAAAAGAATTAGAGAAGCTGTGCAACTTGGACATATGTAGTTTTTAAATGGTTATGCTTTTGGTTCAAATCCAAATCAATTCTTTAAAAAAAGAGAACAGGGGCGCCTGGGTGGCGCAGTCGGTGAAGCATCCGACTTCAGCCAGGTCACGATCTCGCTGTCCGGGAGTTCGAGCCCCGTGTGGGGCTCTGGGCTGATGGCTCAGAGCCTGGAGCCTGTTTCGGATTCTGTGTCTCCCTCTCTCTCTGCCCCTCCCCCGTTCAAGCTCTGTCTCTCTCTGTCCCAAAAATAAATAAACGTTGAAAAAAAAATTTTTTTTTTAAAAAAGAGAACATTTTGTAGATAGGATGTGGATATTAAAGAAACTATTATATTTTTGATATTTGACTTTTTTTAAAATTTTGAAGTAAAACATTTAGAAAAATGGGTATAGATATCTACCTTTTTAACTATAAATGTTATGAAACATATATATATGCCATGAATTTCCCATAAAAATTCAGTCTTGGGGTGTCTGCATAGCACAGTCGGTTGGGCATCCGACTTCGGCTCAGGTAATGTTCTCATGGTTAGTGGTTCGAGCCCCATGTCGGGCTCTGTGCTGACAGCTCGGAGCCTGGAGCCTGCTTCCGATTCTGTGTCTCCCTCTCTCTGGCCCTCCCCCACTCACGCTCTGTCTCACGCTCTCTCTCAAAAATAAATAAAAATTTTGAAAAAAAATTTTTAAATAAAAAAATTCAGTCTTAATTGAGATGTAATAATTATAACATAAACACTAAAATTTAAAGACTTAGAAAAATATATGCAAAATGCCTCAAAATTGTATATATTGTTGAAGAGCTAATATTTTACATATATTGTGTTAAGTAAAATATGTTAAACTTAAATCTTTTTATTTTTACTTTTAAATGTAACTCTTAGAAAAAATTCAATTATATATATGGTTTGCATATCCATTCTATTAGGCAGCATTGACAGCACCACTGTCTCTTTTCCACTGTTATTTTGAACTGTTTGTGTAAATTTGATACATTGCAGCCAAATTTTGGCAATTGTGCATCTTTTTTCTCCAAATAGATTATAAGCTCATGGAAGTCTGGGATTCATTTCTCTGAAGAACCATATACACTATACTCAATAAAAAAAATACTGGTGAACTTATTTGGACAGTGGATGTGGTAATCAGATAGTGAGAGCCCTGGTACTTAAGACTATTGAAGGGATATTAAAAGCATGCTAAAGGGAAGAATATTAAATTTAATTTTAGGACGCCTAAGTTTTACCTATTCTTCCTGGCATAGACAATGTCAGTGTGTCCAACTTTTAATTGGCTGTGAGACTCATTCATTCATTAAACAAATATATATTAAACTCTACTATGATTCCAAAATTGGATATATTCAACATTGTGTAGTCCACAATATCTTTCCTTAAAGATTTTATCACCTGGTAAAATAAACAGACAAAAAGATCCAATACAGTTTGACACAGCCATTTTATTTTATTTTATTTTATTTTATTTATTTATTTATTTATTTATTTATTTGTTTGTTTGTTTATATTTTATTTTATTTTATTGAGAGATAGAGTGAGACAAAGCATGAGCGAGGGAGGAGCAGAGAGAGAAGGAGACAGAATCTGAAGCAGGCCCCAGGCTCTGAGCAAGCAGTCAGCACAGAGCCTGATGCGGGGCTCGAACCCATGAACCGTGAGATCATGACCTGAGCCGAAGTCGGATGCTCAACCGACTGAGCCACCCAGGCACCCCGACACAGCCATTTTAAAAGTATGCAAAGGGCACTATTGAATCACACACAAACACACACACACACACACACACACACACACTACATAATTTATTTTGAATAGAATAAATTGAGAATCCTGGGAATACCTGATTCAAGGAGAGACATGAAGGATACTAAGAAATAGTGGCCAGTGAGGAAAAAGAAAAACCAGATAGTGTTGTCAAGAAAGCCAAATGAACAAAGTGTTTAAATGAAAATAATTGAAAAAGTGTAAACTGATGCAGCTAGTAATATAAGAGCAAGAAATATAAGAATTCAGATACACCTATTAGATTTAATAACGATGAGTATTGTCTATATTATTAGGCAAGTTCACATAAAGTGATCAGGACACAAATCAGGTAACAACTGATTGACGACAAAAGAAATATCAAAATGAGACAATGAGTAAGGATAATTTTATCAGAAAGCTTAATATGAAACAGAATAAAGAGAAAAATTGCTAGTTAAAAAGGGACTTGAGGTTAGGAATGGGTTTTCTTAAGATACAAGCATTTTAACTTATGAGGGGAAGGAGTCAGTAAAAATAGAAATCATGAGTAAACATAAATGAAAGAAAAAATATATGGGACAAGACTCCTAAAGAACTGAGATTTTTTTATACACTGACATTCATCTCAGAAAAGAAAAATGAAGATGATATAAATAAGGGATTTAAAAATAGATAATATTTGAATTTATGACTCTCATAATTAATCCAAACAGACTAAGAGCACAGAGAGGCTAAGATCAAGAATCAAGGAACCCTAACACTCAAAGGTTTGGTAAAGCAGGATTAACTGTCAAAGGAGTGTGGAAAGAACCATCTAATAAAGTAAGAAAATAATCAGGATACGTATTCCTGGAGTACATGGAAGTCAGTGGTAAGTTTTAGCAGGAAATTAGAGAGAGCTAAAGAGATAATAATTGCACTGGAATATATATTGGAAGATCAAAAGAAAATCCTGGGAGTGAAGCCCAGAGAGACAAAAGAAAAATACAAAAGAGAGATAAAGAGACATAGGGGATACCACAAGAAAGCCTAACATACATATAAATAAAATCCTAGAAGTAAAGGAAAAAGACGAGGCCAGAAGCATTATGTGAATCAGTAATGGCTGATAACTTTTCAAAACCCTAGGAAAATATTAAGCTTGTGAACCTAGAGCAGGATATATACTAAAGATGTGAAATAATCATATCATTGTAAAATTGCAAAAGTCAAAGTGAAAATTACAATACCTGCCAGAGAAAATTGATAAACTATTCAAAAAGAGTAGAATTGCAGGTATCTGGTTTCTAATAAGAAACAAAATAAGGAAAAAGACAATGGAATTATATTTTTAAAAGGTGATTTATTTTCTTTTTTGAAAACATGAAACATTTAATTAAGTAAGAAGATTCTGCAAAATTAGAGGTCAAATATGATTGTTTTAAGATAAAAACTAATGTTTTATAGGAACAATGATAATTTCAAAAGGAAGGTAGATATGCATATAAGAACAAAACAAAAAAAGACTAAATATGGAACTAAGTCTAAATTACTTATAAGCAGCAGTAAACATGTCTTATTAAAGGCATATAAAGAATTCAAGTACAAGCCCTAAAACAGGTAAATTGAGAGGTCCATACATGAGGAAACACTATTTTAAACTGTTAAAATGTTCTTTTTCAAGAAAGAGGGAAAATATTAATTCACATTCCACTTCATAAGTCAGGGATGTAGGTTTTTATTTTTTGAAGAACTCCACAGAAGATGTTAAAAGAGTATATTAATAGTCTATATAGAGTGGTGAGAACAAGTAATTAAATATGCTCAGTCATTCCAGAATAATGAAGGAAATAAGAAAAAATAATAGAATAAAAGGAATACATAGTAAGCAAATGCTTAGAGGGTAGATTTAAACCAAATTATCTGTGACCACTTAAATATAAATAGATGAAGTACATGTATGTCTGCCTCAATTTTTAAAAAATCAACTGTATGACACTGAGAAGCACTTAAAATATAAAAGTACAGGGGCGCCTGGGTGGCGCAGTCGGTTAAGCGTCCGACTTCGGCCAGGTCACGATCTCGTGGTCCGGGAGTTCGAGCCCCGCGTCAGGCTCTGGGCTGATGGCTCAGAGCCTGGAGCCTGTTTCCGATTCTGTGTCTCCCTCTCTCTCTGCCCCTCCCCCGTTCATGCTCTGTCTCTCTCTGTCCCAAAAATAAATAAATAAAAAACGTTGAAAAAAATATATAAAAGTACAGAAAGATCAAGTGTAAAAAAGGAAAAAAATATCACCACTACATAACTGATCAAATAAAGCTACTAAAGTCATATTAGAAAAGTAGATTTTAAAGCAAAAATTATTCTGAGACATAAAGGAGAACACTTCATAGTAATACGAGGATCAAATTGTCAGATAGATTTAACATTTACAAATTTGTATGTAACTAATAACATAATCTTATTAGAGATTAACCAAAAATAGACCCAAATAAAAGGGAAAACAGACAAATCAACATTAGTAGTGGGAGATTTAATATACCTTATGAATAATTACACAAAAATCAACAAGGATGTAGAAGTTTAGAGAAGAAGCATAATTAACAACAACAAAAAGTCGAATTCAAATACAGAACACTACTTCCTACAAGTCATAATGCATGTTCTTTACAAGTATACTTGGAACATTCTCAAAAAATAGGCATACCTTGGGCCATTAATAAAGTCTCGAAAAATTTCAAAGAATTGAAGTTATACAAAGTATGCTTTATCACCACAATGGAAATAAGAAACAGTAACAAATATGTAGCTATAAAATTCCCTATATTATTTGTGATTAAGAAATCTACAGATTAAAGAAGAAATTACAATGAGTTTTAGAAAATATTTCAAAATGAGTAACAGTGGAAATAATGTATATGAAAATGTGTTTGATTTGCAAAATACACATTTAGAAGACAATATATAGTTTTAAATGAAAATATTAGGATAGAAGAAGAGATTTTTAAATGAGGAAAGTCAACCTCAAGAAAAAGTAACATAGTGGTTTTCCCAAAAACACAAATCAGAGCTGGTCTCATCTGCCCATTGCCATCCCCATTAAATAAGAGTCTCTCTTCCGTACTACTACAGCCCAAAAGATCAGGGATCACACATTCTAAGTGTCTAATTCAAAGAATGAAGCTATCCCCACAGAAATCAGAGCTTCTGACTCTCCGCTTTTCCATACTAAAAGCTCCTGTCCATATCCCTATGGTCTTATATATAAATGTTTTTGCCAATTTTTTTGTGAGACCATTTTTCCATTCCTTAACATCACCTTGGATACATGAACTTTATGAATTATCTTGGATCCATGAGCTTTGTAAATTATCTCTTGGACATTGACCTCAGAAGCCAATGAGAGTATTTTTCAATTGAGTTTGCCTATGACCATATTATACAATAAACTGAATGACATTCTGTTTGGCTCTATTTTGACACTGTGCTTGATGATGTTGTCTAGTGAAGCTGACTAACAGGGAAGCAAAATTGACACCTCTTACCCTGCCTACAATATAAATAGACATGCAGATAACATCCCACAAATGAGGAGAAAAAAAGAAGCATCAGCACTGCAAATTAAAAATAAAGTTGTTTTTTTTTTTTTTTAAAAAAAGACCCCTGGGTCACCTTGTCTGGTTTTCATCCTCAAATTAAATGAAACTTTATTATTTTTCCCTATATTTCCTAGCAAAGATAATTTCATCCTTGGCTTTTGGAATAGCAATATCTGAAGCTATATGTTTGCAGATGTCATAACTCTATGAGAAACTTTTTTTTTCCTTCAGAACAGCTAAATGTTAACCCAACATTTCATACTCTTTTGGAATTTTTGTTTTTGTCCACAGATACCTTTGCTTTTTTTTAATCTGTGAGTCAATACTTCAAAAGCCTGAAACTTGCATTTTCTTCCCCACATAAACTACTCTTCTCAAAATGCTTGTATTTGAGTCATTTTTTAAAATGTCTACTTTTCAGAGCGAGGTAGAGGTAGCATGAGAGAGTGGGGGAGAGGCAGAGAAAAGGAGAAAGGGATCTGAAGCAGGCTCTGCACTGACAGCGGAGAGGGAGAGTTGATGTGGGGCTCCAGTTCACACTGTGAGGTCATAACCTGAGCCGAAGTTGAATGTTTAATCAGCTGAGCCACCCAGGTGCCCCTTCTGAGTCATTTTTAAATACTAGAATAGGTGATATAACACACAAAATATGACAGCATACCTCCAAAATATAAAACTAGAAAGAAGAAATTTTCTCTTTCCATAATATAAATGGATTTTATACAAATACCCATCATTATTGCAGATACAGTGAAGTCCATGGAGTCCAGTTTAAATCCTACCTCTAGTACTTGCTAGCTCTGTGTCCTGCAGGAAATTACGTGAGTCGACTCCATTATCTTCATCAGTAACATGCACTTAATAATAGTACCTATTTTTATGAGGTATTTGAAAGTGGAAAGACAATAATATATGTAAAGCACTTAGCCCAGAATCTGGTATATTAGGCAGCCAATAAATTTTAGCTCCACTGATCATTAGCTGCAAATTCAAAGTTTCATGGAAAATAAAACTAATTCTACCATACATACTTTTTACATTTTTTTCCACCTCAGGAATATCATGAGAACTAAAAGGTATCAGTGGGAAAACCTATATAGAAAATAATTCAAGAATTTAAAAAATCTTTATTGAACAGAAATTTGTTATTTGCAAGCACAATATCTACTTAAATGATGTAGGCAATGGATTAACAGCTTAGCAATCAATGTATCCCATAATACTTTACCAAAACCATTTTTTAAAATTTTTTTTTTTTCAACGTTTATTTATTTTTGGGACAGAGAGAGACAGAGCATGAACGGGGGAGGGGCAGAGAGAGAGGGAGTCACAGAATCGGAAACAGGCTCCAGGCTCTGAGCCATCAACCCAGAGCCCGACGCGGGGCTCGAACTCACGGACCGCGAGATCGTGACCTGGCTGAAGTCGGACGCTTAACCGACTGCGCCACCCAGGCGCCCCAAAACCATTTTTTAAATGAATATATATGACATAAAAAATTCTATGAAATATTTCTACAATTATACAAGTGAATATATCACTATCAAATAATAATAAATTTTAAAATAGACTATTTCCACAAGGAAAATGGTCTAAATTTCTGTTACATCACTTTGTATAAGATATAAACAGAAAAATACATTTAATATCTTAATACAACCAACAAAAGATACCAAATGAATTCTAATTTTACTGAAGGGAATTAAATGTCAGAAAAGAAATAATATTTTAATGCAAAATGTAACCCTATACAGCCTGTACTTTAAAAACAAAATAGAGATTTCCCTTGAGCAAATACTGCTATTGGCTTTAAACTTTATATTTTTTTTTTCAACGTTTATTTATTTTTGGGACAGAGAGAGACAGAGCATGAATGGGGGAGAGGCAGAGAGAGAGGGAGACACAGAATCGGAAGCAGGCTCCAGGCTCTGAGCCATCAGCCCAGAGCCTGACGTGGGGCTCGAACTTACGGACCGCGAGATCGTGACCTGGCTGAAGTCGGACGCTTAACCGACTGCGCCACCCAGGCGCCCCTAAACTTTATATTTTTAAATATTAAAATTATTAAATACATTAAATAGGAAGCAAAAATGTGAATTCCATTTTTCCATATCCCTGTAGTAGATTTAGATTTCATGAAATGAAGTATCATTCTAAAAACAAGTTTTAGGGTTTTTTTTTTTAATTCTCTGTAAAGAAAACTACACTAATATTGAATTTATTGTAATTTTGAGTTGAAATCATGAATGCCAGTGGTTGGTCGTTATTGTTTCAACCATATATCCAGAATTCAGTCTATCCTGGTTTCCTCATCAAAAAAGTTGTGAATTATGAAAGTATTAGTAATAAGGTATGTGACTTTGCTCACAAATGGAATTCATTTGTAGCTGCGTTGATAAAATATACATATATATATATATATGTATGTGTATATATATATAATTTTTGTTTGAGTTCTTTTCAAATAATTGTACTGCCATTACAATTGGAGTTTTGCCAAATTCATTTTTTCATTTTTTTTCTTTTTTCTGTAAGTGACACAAAGGCAATTTGGGATATGTTCAGAAGCTAACAATCAACCATATAAGGAAGAAAAAAATTAGAACACTGTTTCCCAAAAGAGAGTGCCTGGGTCATCTATGTCAGTAATGCCTAATTGTTTTTGAAAAATTCAGATTCCAGGGCTTCACTCCATAATATTTGCATCAGAATTGGGGGATGGAATATTTATATTAAAGAAATATCTTTGTAGGCCTAGTGAAGAATGATCTAACAAACAAAAAATGATTTTTCACCATTCATATCCCTCAGGCAATGTCAGTGCCACCACAAAGAGCAATCCCAGCTGTTTGATGTCTTGAGAAATCCCCTGAGATACAAACACTATCTGAGTGCTAGAGTGTGTGGACTTTAAGATCCCCCTCAACCCACACCTGCTGTAATAGCACTTTCCTCTCTAGATGCAGTTATGGTAAGGGGTTTATTTTGGTCTTTTATGGATGTGTTCAAGCATATTAATTGAACAGCTAGAGTTGAAAGAAAATTGATGGTGGACATTACAAGGAAGAATAAAATATAGACAGGTTCTGAAAACTTGAAATCCAATAAGAAAGAGAAGGAAAACTACAGATAATGATGTAGGTTAAAATGCTATAGGCTCCAGAAGAAAAGTCAAAACTAATGTGCAATGAGACAGAAATAAAAACAATTAAATTCATTGTGATTAAGAGATATTGAAAAGAGCTTTTATAATGAAACATGGTATTACATTTACACCCTAAGGCAAGACTGTGAGGGGGCAATAATGGAAGTTTTAAAGATAGGAAAATAATTAAATATCCCTAATTGTGAACTCATAAAGTACCCAATTTTCAGGTCATTTTTTTTTCATTACACTATAGCTTTAGCTAGATTTTTTTGGACATCTCCTACATTTTTTTCACTGAAATATTAGTGTCCCAAAAATGCCTGGGGTGAGTGTTTATCTAGATATTGTAAGGTATTTTTTGTTTTGTTTTGTTTTTTGGGTTTTTTTTTTTTTTTTGCTTAAGTAAAACCATCACATATGAGACTCAGAAAAAGAAAAATCTTTATAGATCTTAAGTTTAAAACTTTAAAGTATTAGCAAATTCTTTATCTAAGGATCAAAAATCTTTTGAAGAACTGTGCGTAAAGCACAACTGAGACTCTGCATATGCTTCAGGGAGTAGGACTCTGTCAGTGGCTGATCATTATCCTTCCATCTGTATATCTAGATTTAAGGCTATCACACTTTTCTTTATAAATAGCAACGATAGCTTAGAATTTCTAAGAGTCCTAAATCCATAGATTTAAAAAAAATTTTGTTACAGTCAATCCACAAGTATTTGTGAAGCATTTGTGTGTTCCTAAATATATATTACTGGAAGCATCAATTAACTTGTGGCATCAAATCCATTTGGATAAGCAATTTACATTTTTTAATACATTTACACAAACTGTGTTCTAAGAAAAAAAATATGTAAATCTGAATAGAACCTAAACACAGTAATTAGTTTTATTGATGTTAGTGTGGAGAGATGATTTGAATATTGAAAAAAGGAAAAAAGTATGTAAAAACAAAACAGAATTTCAGATCCACAAAGAGAACAAATTTATAACCTGGGAATTGCAGTCAAAAAGTAATAAAGCAGTAAATTGGTAAAGCTTTCAGTTCCTTAAATATCAGTTGTGTATCACATGTAAAAGAGTTACAGACGTGGCCAGTCCAGGGCTGCTATGGCAGTTCCACAAACACTTTAAAGACTTGAAGGCCTTCTATCTCTCCAGTTACCATAGTTTCCAACTTCAGGGACACAAGATGGTTACTGGAACTCCTACCATTAGGTACAACTTGCAAGAAGCACTAAGGATGCCATTCCCAGATGAGAAAATCCCTTTTAAAAAGCTTTTCCAGAAAGTTCAGCTCCATATTGTCCAACCTATTTGAAAAGATGACTTGGTGAATTTTTCTTCCTTTGTCTGTTTTTGTTATGATCATTGCATTTTTCCACCCAAATAAAACCAAGAAGGGTTGTAGGAGGAATGTATACTAGATTCACAGTGGTAAACTCCATCATTATAAGAAGATAAAGAGGTTTAAAAGATCATTTAATCTGCAAGATAGTTGTTTTACTCTGTTGTTGAACTAGTTTGAAAGGATAGCAAAGACTTATCTTTCTGATTAAAAAAAACAAGAATAAAAAGCATAATACTCAGGAGTTCACCATGACCAACTCAAAACAAGTTCCAGCTGTGATATGTCTAAAAATGTGTTTTCTGGTTATGCTTTAATATCAGTTTTAAGTAACTTTGTGCTCAATATTTTGTCAACATATTTTGTTACTTGTTTCTAGTACAAATGGATCATGTCTCAAAAGTAAAACTTCACTTAGAATGTCCACAGTATGTATCTGTCAATTTCTACCCAGGAAATGACTATATATATTTCATGAAAAATTACAAGAAATAAGATTACACTGAAGAAAGAAAAACCCACAGGACTGATTTGAGCCAAAATATTTTATGATGAAAAGAAGACTTCTAGCTTTCATATGTGATTGAGAATAACATCATTGTAATGACTTAATGCAAACAGTTACCTAGTATAGAGACAAATGTAAAGTAAGGTGGGAAAGATGGCAGCTAATTTTTCTACAGTCCCATTGCAATAACATTTTTCTTGTGACCATGATCTCAGACTCTGTCCACAAAGAAATATCATAATCTACAATATAATCTACAAATACACCTCGAATCACATAAAAACTCAAGGAATTAGGACAGCCCACTTACTAACAATACTTGCTTCTTTAAATATCCTATGAGGTACCACATTTAAGCCATGAATATACATATAGGAGTTTTTCTAACACAGGCAAATCATTCCACATAGTATCACTGAAAATAAACTGAACTATAAGATGGTAGTAATGACAGAGTTAGCCCCAGAAATCTACATTGTGGTTTTAAAATGACTACAGGTTTTGACATGATAACTAAGGTGTAATATTCCATCTTAACTACTTAGTAGAAATATTGTGTCTGCCTGTCAACCATGTTTTTAGCGATCTAGTTGTCCTTCCATCTTAGTTCATAAGATTTGCGTGGTACTTAACACAACCTCCAGCTTGGGGCTTTGGCAAGAGAGTCAAACCTGATCAGTTAGAATGTGCTACTCCCTAGGTCACATTTTGAACCAGGGATGGGCATGTGACCAAAGTGAGCCAACCTGGGTCTTTTGTGGGGACTGCTACGGCTTCTGAAGAAAGAGGGTTTTTCTCCTTGTAACATAATAGTGATAAAGAATCATGTTATTATTTATACATACAAGATTTTCAAGCTCCTAGGTCGGCAAATAATAGACACATTATAATACTTGAAATTTTTATTCTATACTTAAAAAAGAGCAGATTCCTATAATAAGAGATCAAGTAAAATAGAGTAGCAGAAGGAATACAGGATCTGAAATTAGAAATCCAACTCTACCCTTTGCTGTATATGGAAATTCACACAAATTATATCACATCCATGGATCTGTTTTCTCACCAGAAGAATAGTTTAATACTTTTTTTATCCCTCTGATTAATGTGTGTAGTGAGAACTGGCTACCTAACTTGTGGTACCCTGTGCAAAATGAAAATGTGGGACTCATTGTTCAAAATTTATCAGAAATGTAAACACAGTGATTCATTAAACCAAGTGTAGTTCCTTCAGAGATGAAGCCCAGTGCAACCAAATAAGTCATTACCTGTGAGGGGGGCCCTATGTGTGGTAGGTTAAATAAGGCATGACTCCTTGCCTATTCCTCTGATAAAACGTTGTGCCAGCTCCTCCTCCTTTTGACACTGGGCTGGCCCTGGGGCTGGCACTGAATAATGGAACATGGGAGAGTGGTGGTGTTCCATAACACTTTCACCATTCTTGAAGCCATGAGTGAAGTTTGCCAATTTTAAGACCACCATACTATGAGGAAACCAAAGCTAGCCACTTAGGAAGAGGACAACAGAGACAGAGAGAGAGAGTTTGGCCATGTGGATAAATATCAAAGTGGCAAACATGTGAGGGAAGTCTTCTTGGATCTTTCAGGCAAGGCAAGACACCAGCTGAATGCAACCATCTGAATGATCCCAACCACACGCTGCCCAAATTCCTGACCCACAGAATAATGAGAAAGTAAAATAATTATTCTTGTAAGCCATTAAGTCATGGAGAAGTTTGTTACAGAGCAACAGATAATGAAAGAGATAATATTAGAATATTTTTATAATATAATTTATCATTCATGTTAATAAAATCAATAATTAAATCATTAAATTAATAAAGTCATTAGTGTTAATAAAATAAGGTGGTATTATTTTATTGTTTTGTCTGGGTTGAAGCAATGAATCTTGACATTGAGCCGAGATATATATGTACACACACACATTCTGGGCCTCTAAAATTAAAATAATTTTGTATGATGACATTACTTTGTATAGTTACAGATACTTAGTATAGTTATATAATATAGTAGACAAAATAATGGCTCTCTAAATGCCATGTCCTAATGCCTAGAACCTGCGACTATGCTACTGGATATGATGTATTAGTTTTCTAGGGCTATCACATAACAAATTATCACCAACTTGTTACTTAAACAACAGAAACTTACTATCTCACAGCTCTAAAGTCCGGAAGTGCAAAATCAAGGTGTTGATAGGATAATACTCCCTCTGAAGGTTCTAGGGGGAAATTCTTCCTTGCCTCTTCCAGTGTCTAATGGCTTCGTGCATTCTTTGCCTTGGGCTTATATAACTCAATCTCTACCTCAGTCTTCACATGGACTTTTCCTCTGTGTCTTCTCCCCTTTTCTTCCCTATAAAAATACTTGTCATGAATTTAGGGCCTATTCTAATCCAGAATGATCTCATGTCGAGATCCTTAATTACCTTTGCAAAGTTTACCCTTTTCCCAAATAAAGTCACATTCATGGGTTCCAAATAGACATATATTTGGGACCACCGTTCACCCCACTGCATAGGAAAAAGAGAACTAAGGTTGCAGATGGGGCCATCCGACCTTAAAATAAGCGTACCCTGTGAGAAAGAATGAAATATGGCCCTTTGTAGCAACATGGATGGAACTGGAGAGTGTTATGCTAAGTGAAATAAGCCATACAGAGAAAGACAGATACCATATGTTTTCACTCTTATGTGGATCCTGAGAAACTTAACAGAAACCCATGGGGGAGGGGAAGGGAAGAAAGAAGAGGTTAGAGTGGGAGAGAGCCAAAGCATAAGAGACTCTTAAAAACTGAGAACAAACTGAGGGTTGATGGAGGGTGGGAGGGAGGGGAGGGTGGGTGATGGGTATTGAGGAGGGCACCTTTTGGGATGAGCACTGGGTGTTGTATGGAAACCAATTTGACAATAAACTTCATATATTGAAAAAAAATTTAAAAATAGAATTCAAAAAAAAAAAAAAGAGTACCCTGGATTATCTAGGTGGTCCCGTGTAATAACCAGGTCCTGAAAAGTGGAAGGAGAGGCAGAAGAGTAGGTCAGAGAGGTTCAGTGTGTGAAGGACTTGACCTGACACTTTTGGCTTTGAAGATAAATGAAGGAGTCCCCGAGGAAAGGAGTGCGGACACCCTATAGGTGCTGCAGAAGACAAGGCTGCTTCTTTCCTAGAGCCTCCAAGAAGAATATAGGCCTTCTAACATCTCGATTATAGCCCAGTGTGATGTGTCAGACTTCTGACCTATGGAACTGCAAGATAATAAATTTTGGTTGTTTTAATTTTACTAAACTTGTAGTAATTTTGTTACAATAGTACTACTAAACTAATACCCATAATTACATAGTTTTTTCCCCAAAAGTTAAGGTAAACATTACAGTAATGCAGAAGTATAATCATTTATATGATTTCTTTTAAAAGGATTTTTATTGTGCACAAATTATTACTATCACTATACTTCCATAAATATTTACCAAATGTTTACTACTTTATTGCAGTGATAATGGTATGTAACAAACAACCTCTAAGCTTCTAAATGTTACTATGACAACATTTAAATTTCTCCTGTGTCTGTGGATTGTCTGGGGTGGCTCTGCTTTAGGTTGTGCATTAGATTCACTGCTCAAGTCATGTTCTTTTTATTTCTGATGGCAAAAAGCAATAGAAATGAGTAGAAACACATGACACCTCTTAGGCTTTCAAACCTACTCCATTGGCCAAGGCAAGCCACATGGCTAAACCTAACATCAACAATATTAGGCTGTGTACTCCACTCAGAGAAAACCATGGCAATGGGCAAAAAGGATGCAGCACTTTCTGTGAAAACTTTATGCATTAAAAAACTTCCAATAAATTTATATATAATGTAAATATAAAGCATTGTGAATAAAAATGCAAAATTTATTACATACTAATAATATATATTTAGTATATACTATATTATTATATGCTATACAAACTGAATAGACAGGGTATCAGTGCTAACATGGAACAGCCCAGAACACAGCGTAGAACTGCATACTTGAAGATCACAAAATACCTCATAATACCAAATTCAGTGTACATTTCTCAGGCTCATTTGTTCTGAAGCATTTTATACTGTCAACTACTTCCTTATTCTTGCAACATTTTCCTCTCATCCCTTCTGTAGCAATGTATGGTCTTTTCTCTTACCATTTTGATTCCTTTCTCTCATTCGCTAAATCTTTGTCTTCCAACTGTGCAATAATTTCGTAATTTAAGAGTTGTATTGACACTAAGGTGGAAGGTCTTAAGATGAATGCAAAGGAACAAAAACTCATAAAGAAAAAATATGTTTAACTGCATGTATTATTAAAATGGTGTTCAGTTTTGAATGTCAGAGGAAAAAGTTAATAGTGGATTAAACATATCAGAAGCTTATTCTGGAGGTAATGAAGTTTATGGCTTATATGGTGAGTCTGTTCCATCAAATCTATCACTCCTCCATCCCTTAATTTTAATGTCTAAGGAGTCATCTGCATTTCAACAATAGGATGTTGAATGGGAAACATGGGAAATAGGAAATTATGTTATTATGTCATAATGGGAAATAATGGGCAATGGGCATGTGACCATGTCTCTTGAAGAAGTCCCTGTAAACTGCACATGATATCCAAGTTACATTCAGTTGACCAGGGTTTAGACACAGGACCACTCATAACTGCAAGAGGGTATTGGAAATGTATCCTTTTTCTTTCTTGTCTTTGTGCCTAGATGAAAATTTTGTCAGTATGAGAGAAATGGAGAATTACTGTTGTGGCCATGCAATCTCTACAACACTAAATCAAACTTTTAAAATATGTGTGAAATGTAATAAAATTTTCAAGTTGGGAAATGCTGCAACTTAAAAAGTATAAAGACCGTAATACAAATTCGTACAATAAGTATAAATAGTAAGAACGATGGAAAATTCCAGTAACAATACACAAGCAAAAGATAAAGATAACAACTCTAATAACAAATACAAATAAGGAACAAAAAATTACTTCCATATTATTGGAAATGTTGAAATAAAAGGCAGGAAACTCTTACGGGACAGGTAAATACAGAGAAATAGATTCTTAGGAGCACTAGAATGTTACTGTCTTCCATTAATAGAAGGAAACACTCAGCCTTAGGTTAATAACTGGGGTGTCTAAATAGAATTCAAAGGGTAATTGGTCCAGGACTGGTAGATGCTCTGGATTGGAATTCTTGCTAGTCAGATCAGAATGAAGGGAAATTATCCCAAAATAACAATCTGCATTTGTCTGTGTTTTTCCATTCATGTAGTAAACAGCTTCAAATTATCTGGGAATGGCTACAATAAATTACAGAGAAAACATTCTTCTAGGCAAAACTGTCTCTGTGCAGGAAGTTCTGGTTTCTGACTTTGTCATGATAATGAGAAAATTAAGTAATCTCATCACTGTTTACCATCTGTATGGGAAAACAGGAATAGTAGGGAAAGAAAAGTGCAGTTTATGTAAAAACAATGAATTATTCCTGGGAGCAGGTAAAAGAAGGGCAACATTTGAAACTATCTGCACACAGATGAAGCCAGTGACAATTTTTATATGCAGAAAGTTAAACAAATGCCAATAGTGACATTTTTTTTAAATTCACCTGTGGCACCTGGGTGGTTCAGTTGGTTAAGGGTCCAGCTCTTGATTTTGGCTCAGGTCATGATCTCATGGTTCATGGGTTCGAGTCCCACATTGATGGGACTCGCACTGTCAGTACAGAGCCTGCTTGGGATTCTCTCTCCCTCTCTCTCTGCTCCTCTCCCACTCACACATGTGCATGCACATGTCCTCTCTCTGTCTCTCTCAAAATAAATAAACATTAAAAAAAATATGAGAGACACAGTTCCAAGGGCAACTACCTATCATAAGTAGTAAGAGAAGCAACACTGCTGTTCCTCCCTGGAGAAAAAATGAAATGGTATGTAGATGAAAGTTATAGGACATTCAGCTTCTCTTGAACAAGTTAACATTTTTCGTACACTCAAAATTATGAAGCATTTTTCCCCCAAATATTCCAAATGTATTTTCTGTAATGTATATAGTACATGACATAGTTTGCTCAACATTTTACGATATGGTTTCTGCTTATCTTTGCCAGCTTCAACACATTCCATGTCAAATGCCGTTCTTCAGCCATATTGAATGTTTCTGCCAGAGGCATGAGGTCTTGGCCTGGAGGTCTTTGTGCATGCTATTTCTCTCTGTTGGCATTATTCTCAGTTCTCTTTCCCCCTGTCACAACCAGGAATGCAAGAGGAAGTAGACTGGGCAGGGGTACAAGAGAATTAAACAAACAAAAAGACCTGCTTTCAGTCTCTCTTCTGTTTTACCCCTACTTATCTTCCCCATCTTAGGTTTTTTGTTATTTCCCTCTAGAAGTCTTTTTATCCTCTCCTCCTGAATTTTATTATTTGGTTGCCCCTTACACTGCCATTGCACTGCATAATGAACCTATCTTAACACATTCAGCCTGTGTTGTTATTGCCTGAATGCATCATAACCTCATAGGCTTCTAGAAGGCAAAGACTCCATGGTAGATGCTCAATAAATATGTGTTAAATAAAATGGAAAATCAATGCAAGAACATAATTACGATATTATTTCATAAAATAAGAAAAATGTGTTCCATAGCACATAGTTTATAAGCACTAAGTCAATTCTGGGGTCGTAATATTTATGAGATAAGAACAAGAATCATATGTAAATTGATAATGAAACAGGGAAGGAGTGCATATTAAATGATAGAATTCATACAGTTTTTCAAAATGTTTAGGGAGTACTTTGTGCAAGGCACTCTCCTCAGTGCTTGGGACATTTGGCAAGATAACGCTCTATCCAAACAACATAGTAGAGTCTTTTTCATAAGATGTAAGATGTAACATCAACATCCCTATTTTAAGCAAATGTTTAAAATGATACATGCATTATTAAATGTACCTTTGTTTGTTTCTATTATTCAGAGACATTTAGAGAATATAGTTTAAATTGAGCCTGAATTTCCTTTAAGAAATGTGCTATTTTAACACATAATTGTTGTTGATCTTTTGATGAATTTGCAGAGACATTTAAATCCTGTGTCTTACTAATAAAATCTAAAAATGACTCAGATGGCAAATAACTAAGAGTTTTAAGGCTATTAAGAGACTCTTAAAATTGCCAGTCTGCCATTTGGTGAAGTCATCAATGTCAGTTGCCATACTGCCACTGTGATAGACATAATATTATTCCTTTTGCCTGTCTGTGTTTGTAACACTTCCATATTATAATTGAGCAGAAGAGTTATTAAGTGTTACTACCCATAGGGACCAAACTGTGGCAAAATTATGATAGTTACTGTGTCATTGCCCTGATCCAAAATGGACAGATCTAAATCTGAAGACACCGATAAAGAGAGAGTAGAAGGGAAATGTGTTCGTCAACATAGAAATATCAATATTTATATCGTATCTATATGTAGCTGTATTGCTACAGCCCTAAAACATATAGATGTTGGGGAAAAAGGAAGTTGTTAACTCTACTGGGAAGATGCTTGTAAAGAAATGAATATATAGAGCAAAGAGCTGAGGTCAGGAAGCACTGCTGCTGGAAATCCCCCCAAATTTCACCACTAAGTATTTAAAGACAATGAGCAATGAAATGTCTACTTCAGAAGATCTGACGATTCATTCCAGGGGCAAGGACCCTGACAAAGCAAGTAGTTTACAAGGAAAAGAAACAAGTGTATTCAAGAAACCCAAGACTTAAGTTTGAGACTTCAGTTTGGTTTCTATTTTTGATATTCAGAGCATTTCTTTCAGGATCACACAGTGATGTTCAGAAGTGAAAACATGAATCAGCCCAAGAATAAATAACAATTTAAAAAAAGAATAAATAACAATAACCTTCAAAGAAATAAAGCAATTAAGTTAATAGAATCCAGTGTATAACTAATCTATATTTTCCTATCCAAATGTATAAATACATAAGATAAATAAATATACACAATATATAAATAGCATATATATGAGTTATGATGTATCTACCCTGTTGGAACATGTCATCTGATTAAGAAAATAGAATATGCGTGTAGAAGGTTAGATGGAACATAAGACATATCGAGGTAACAGGTTAAAATGCTGTGAAGATAGGGACTATTCCTTAAGGAATCTCTGAATTCACTGTAATACACGTGGTGGGAGTATTATGGTCCTCTGTATCATTGGCATCATTGTTGTCCATAGGGAAATACACTATTTTAAGAACTCCGCAAGTATTTACTCATTTTACTTTCACAAACACCTTATGAGAACGGTGCTATAATTATCTACATTTTACTGGTTAGGAAACAGGCACAGAGTGGTTGAGGAATCCACCAACGTTACATAGCAAATAAATCGTAAAATCAATGTTTAAAACCAGGCAGACTGACATGGGAAACTGGAGCTTTTCACCAGTATATCACACAGCCTCAGTGAATGTATTGAGTTGAATTCAATTAATTCAAGGGTACAAACTGTTTAACTATAGGAAAACAGAAGAGGAGATGAGATTAGTCTTACTTTAGATTAATTAGGATAATACAAAAGTTAGCACTCCAGTGCAATTTCAACTTTGAACCAAAAGAAAATAGGAAAAGATTTCTTGTTATCTCTGGAACCCTTCCATTTCAGAAATCATAAATTCCAATGTCTGTTTGACCCTAAATTCATATCTTTGTATCACTTGAATTCTTTCATCATATTTTTCCTCTCATTCAAGTTTATTGATTGCCTTACTTTTCCCTGTCTCTCAGTCTTTCAATCCATGATACATATTTATGGAAAATGACTGAATAAATATATGAATGAAGAGGTAGCATAATAAATGGCACAGAAGCAGAAATGACCTCTGTTTAAAACCCTGAAATAACTCTTTATTTCACTCAAAGTAGCATATTTTTCAGGCTCAACATGAGCTTCCGCTTTATGCCTAGAATATCATCTTGCCTCCTAGTACTATGTCCCCTTACTGCACAGCCACACTGCCACTTTGTTCTCAAACACCACCTGCAAAGTCCTACCTCAATGCTTTGCTCAATGATTTCCTCTGCCTGAAACATGATCTGCTGCCTTCAAGCCTCTGCTCTCACTTCTCACTCCGTCAATGAAACTGGCTCTCACCATATAGTTTAATGCTATAATCAGCCCCCTCACTTGCCCAGAACACCCAATAAAACTTGTTTCACTATGCTTCCTTTTTCTATTAGCATGTACCAACCTCTACCATAGTGTATTAAATATTTTATTATTTTTGTTTATTGTGTTATAATCTCCACAAGATCAGGAATCTTTTATCCACTAAATAAATATGTATTGCATGAATGAATACAAATAATATATGCTGGAAATGTGTCTCTTTGTAAGGCAACACAGGACTTGTCATTGGCAGTGGTGGCCCCAAAAGTTAGCTTGGGAAATGTTACCCCTAAGTTCCATTGAATTCTTTAAACCAATCTGAAATATGTAAGGGCAGTTTGCTGTACAGATGCAGCTTTGAGATCAGTAATCTAGCTCACCTTCTTGGACATGTTCCCAAACCTAAGTGTCTTCTGTTTTGACACATGGGTAGAGCCATGAATACTGAGTTATGATGGAAGATTGTTGCAGTTTTTGGATTCCCAGAAAATTTCACATTCACTCAGTCACTCATCCATCTGTACACCCATATATCCATGCAATCAATATTACCTGCACCCACTACAGGAGTCAGGCACACTGCTAGGCATTGGGGAGACCAGGATGAAAGTGTGCTTCATGGCTGAATCGGTCTGGGTACCACATAAATGTTTGATGAATGCTGGATGAATGGGTATATGGAGTCCACTAAATGTTTAAGTTGAAGAGAATGGAAAACTTACCCACTCTCTGAGGCTTATTTCTTCACGTGCAAAATGAGATTACAAGATAAATAATTTTAATATATCCCTTTATAAGTCCATGATTTGATCCAATGGAGAACAAAAAACTACTAAAAAGTATTAAGCATGAAGATGTCAGAAAGTGATATTTGATGAAGATTCTTTTTGACAAGGATTTGCAGCATGAATTGTAAGAGAGAGGTAGAGTCAGAGACAAGACAAGCAGAGAAAAACAGAAACAGGTACCATCATGTATACAGAAACTGAAAGCTGGGAGAAAGGAGTTTAAAGAGTCATTAAGGCCAAGCCTCTGGTATTGAAGCACAAAGAAAAAAAACACAAAAGTAACAGTGGTTTAAGGGACATATCATTTGTGCTTTGTGTCTGAATACTGGCAAGGGAGAATTCAACGCTATATCTGCAGGCATCTTATTGTCTGCAGCTCTGAGTTTAAGCAATTTTATGTTGTTACTTATGGTTTTATTTATTTGCCCTGACTGCCATATTAAATAACATATTTGGGGCGCCTGGGTGGCTCAGTCGGTTGGGCGGCCGACTTCGGCTCAGGTCATGATCTCGCGGTCCGTGAGTTCGAGCCCCGCGTCGGGCTCTGTGCTGACAGCTCGGAGCCTGGAGCCTGCTTCGGATTCTGTGTCTCCCTCTCTCTGACCCTCCCCCGTTCATGCTCTGTCTCTCCCTATCTCAAAAATAAATAAACGTTAAAAAAATTAAAAAAAAACCAACATATTTAAGTTGAAAGAATAGATCTTAAAACAAAAATGAGGCAAAAGAGGTACAGACCACAAGGCATGTGGTGAAAAAAGTAAAGTGGAGGAAAGAAATTATAATTTATAGACACTATTTTTTGTTTTATATTACAGTGCTATTACATTTTAAGCTTTCCATTAAACTCCAAACTTTGTAGTAGGAGGATCAAACTATTTACACATGTGTATATCTGAAAGCACCATATCATATTAGTTAAATTAATGTTTATTTTTTGAATTTGTCCTGGATTGTTTTGGCATGGATTTGGAGGGGGGGAGGGGAAGAGGTGGGAATGATCAAGAGAATAGGTCTTTGATAAATGAAAATGTTTCCAATGCATAAACTGTGACTCCAATAGAAATTTTATGAATCAAGTGAATTGAATACAAAGTATTTTGAAATATGGCTATTATGTAACCTGGGAAAAGATTCAGATGACTTACACATTTTCCTAAGGAAAATAACACTGTTATGTGATCACTAATTTCCAGTCCCCAGTGAACGAATTAAAAGTAGCTTGTAAACACTAGGAGTATCAGATTTTACCCAGTTAATTAAACACAAGCATCTGATTTTCTAACATATTTGGCCTCAAAAGTCCAGTTGAAGACAGTTAAATTTACACGACAATGGTAAAAGGATAAAATATTTTGAATGGAATGCACAGATATAAAAAAAGAAAGAAAAAATGAGTTGTACTGATTATGTAGAATTGCCCTAATCTCCTCTGATTGTGTCTTCCTAAATATGAGAACTTGGTAAACTATATTCCTCAGACAACCCAACAGTTGTGTTCCATATGTAAATTATTCCTCCAATTTGATGTACTCACATGAGAGTTGGAAGGCAGGTGGGGACATCTATGGCTTTGGACATATATTTTTTGTATGATGATTCTTTGTTGATGATGTACACAGATACTGAAGTATTGGATTTTCTTCAGCTGTGGCCCAGTCATTAGCTTTGTGGAGGACTGAGGAAGATGAGGCAGAGGTGAGACTGAAGCAGATGGGCAGAGGTGGGAAAGCTTCCACACGTGGAGACAGCAGGAAGCTCTTTGAGTGAAAGTTTCCAGCAGAAGTCCCCTGAAGCCCCATCTCCTGCAATGGCAATGGTATTCTCTCCTATGGGGGTTCGTGGAACTCTGGAGTGATTTCTGGGAGGTCAGCTTAGAAAGCCTCTTGCTGTCCTCCAACTGTTGTTTAAGAACCTAATTTCCTATGTTTAAACCTTCTTCATTAAGATGGATAGAATGGTTTCAGTTTCCTGCAGCTAAATTTCACCAGATCCATCAATGACTTGATGGCCTACAGTGGCCCAGCACTTTCTTTCTGTCTTGTTTTTTTAGTTGTCATGACTTGCCTTGTTTCTGCTCTTTTGATAGGCTTTTCTAGGGTAGCATAGAAGCAAAAGAACTGTAAAATCAATGACTGGTCAAGAATTACCTCACAGAAGTAATATCTTTTTGAATTACAATGCTCACGTAGATTATATAATTTTTTTACAGATATACAAGTATAATACTTAAACATACTAATCATCCTCTCATTTAGATACCTTCATAAGGAGTCATTAGTTAACCCTCTGTATAAAGTCCTTTATTTAAAACTAAAACAAGCAAAACTTATTTTACAGACTGTCAGTAATTTTGCTGATAGATCTGGGGACTTGTTCAAAGGAGCAGTAGACACACTTCAGGAACATTTTCTGTGTGAAAATTAATATGTAAACTAGCAATACTAGTCTGAAAAACTATGTAGCTTGAAGAGCAAAAACATAAAATTTAAAATAAAATAAAACTCATGTCTTCAGGAAGAGCTAAAATTGCCTAACATCATTTAATTTATAAGTTAAGAAAATCAACATGTGAATATTTGATGACAGAAATAAACTCAATAATTGTGAACTAAAAATACAGTGCTGTATCTACAACTTGTACTGGATTTTGATACATTTGCTGTTTTAAGGAAGAATATCTCATTATAATTATAAAGACTGAAATGATATTATAGAATTCACATGTTCATTAAGGGCACTCCTTGAAAATCATTTAACTGTGTCAAGACCCTCTCTTGCTATTATAGCTGCTCCACAGAAATGTACATTGACACTGATTAATCAAATTCAATTTCATCTGTGACTGTTTCAGCAAACTTTTTATGTAACTATTTTCATGATTTTGCCAGCTTCAAAACTGAGTGTCTTTTCTATACGTTTTCTAAACAGCAAGGAATAAAAAAAAACATATTAAGGACTGAAGTACAAATTAGATATAGACAAAATGTTAAAAATGAAATCAAGCAGAGTGAAGACCAGGGAGCGATTGATTACATTGCCCTTCTCAATGTAGTAATTTTGGGGGCTGGAGTGGGGAAGGGATAATTTAGAGTCTTGAAAATTTCTTTCATCCAAAATACCAGAGGCTATCCAAGGAAGACTTATGGACAACAGTCATTCTCTAGGGAGAGACAATCATGATTCAGTAAAGTTCAAAACAGCAAAATAGATGTCAGTTCTGAGCTTCTAAACATTTTCCATAGCTAGGAATAATCTATTTCACGTTTTAATAACAGTTAAGTGTCACAGAGAGGAAGAAGAACAACATACATCATTAAGAAAACCGTGCATAGGGTATGCTTTTTCTCAGAAAGTATGTTATTTTTAGTTTTTTTTAATGTTTATTTTTGAGAGAGAGAGAGATGGGGAGGCAGGAACAGAGAGAGAGGGAGACACAGAATCTGAAGCAGGCTCCAGGCTCCAAGCTGTCAGCACAGAGCCCAACGTGGGGCTCGAACCCACGAACCATGAGATCATGACCTTAGCCCAAGTCAGCCACTTAACTGACTGAGCCACCCGGGTGCCACTTCTTAGAAAATATGTTAAAGGTATGGTGAGCTCATTCTACCCCATCAGTAAGCAGTTGTCAGACTTAAGTGAGAGCCTGCACAACTGCAAGCGACAAGCAGTTTTCTCACAACATTTAGTAAAGCATCGTATGGATTTCTGAAGCTCGTGTGTGATTCTTTTCCTCAAGAATTCCATTCATTTAATTTCAATATAGCTAAAGTTTACAAGAAGACATATTAAATTATAAACTGATACGGAGGTAATGCATTTTTTAAAGGATTTTCGAATTCTTTCATATGCATTCCCAAATGTGTCCATGAACACTAATGTATATTTCATGTACCTCCTCCATTTTAGCACCTCCGTTAATTTGCAAACTCCTTGAAATAGGGACCAAACCTTACTCACCTTCAGTATCTCCCCTGGTATTGAGCTCATGGTTGGATCCACTAATAAATTATTGATTACCTGATTGAAAATAACTCATTCGGTATATATAAAAGACAAGCTGTTTCTAGTAAGTTTAATCTGTGCTTTCGTTTTTCATTCTCAAATGGTTACTAAGATTATAAAAGCAACCACTTTAAACTGATCTCAGTTTAAAAGTCGTTCCTCAGGGAAAAGTATCTCTGATATTTAACCGCTGCCCTCTGTCCCTAGCCACTTCCCGCCCCAGGTCCAACAATGGCAGATCCTCTAGTCTACCGTTATAAACTTAGACTCAACTTACCAGTTACATTTAACTCTGTGGTTATTTCATTAATGTCTCCTTCATTAGAATATGAAATCTCATACAAAGAGGAATTTGTCTTGGCTCTCATTTGCATTTTACCACAATAGAATTTGGCCAATAGTGTAATTTTTATAGATTTTTAGACGTATGGGAAGAGAGGGGAAGAAGGGAATGATGGAGAGGGAGAGACAGAAGGGAAAGGAGGCTTTCCAGTTTATTACTTATTTAATAACAACAAAGAGTTTGCAGTGATTGAGTCTTTCACCTAGAGTCCCTTCCTCTCCCTACTTCAACTTTGACCAAAGAATGCATTGGTAAGATGATTGGCCATAATCGGGGGTGTAGTTTTTGGAGAGGGTTCACTATTTTTCTGTATGTCAAAAGGTCAGCCTCATAATGTATAAAGTAAATGTTGCTGAAGACATGATTATGGTCCAGACAATGTCTAATATTGATTCTCTCAAAAGGAGTCTGGGCAGCAGATTTAGTTCTTATTTTGTATGTTCTATAGTAGCAATGCCCAAATCTTGCTATGGAGAATAGCAGTTCCTCAAGGTCTTAACAAAGTACTCCCTGCACAAATTTGTTGTGGTTGTGCTTGTTTGGGATTTCCTCATATTTCTTTGCAAGCGGACTTCTCAAAACCTTTAAAATATTAATATCATGATTCCCCAGGAAGGGAAATTAGCACGCAGCATTTGCCAAACCTATTGAACATTGAAGATTTATTTTATTTTATTTTATTTTATTTTATTTTATTTTATTTTTATTTTATTTTATTTTATTTTATTTTATTTTATTTTGTTTTATTTTATTTTATTTTATTTTATTTTATTATGTTACTTTTAAAGCAGCTAATCATATCCCTAGGAACCAATATTTCACTAACTGCTAGATTTTGGGTTTGAGTGCCAAAGTTTATGTTAACACAACCAAACATTAAAGCCTTCTCAAACTACCCTTCAATTCATACTAATAAAGGATAAAGAAGGAAACTGACGCAGTAGGCATAGCCTCTGATTCTACATTGTAGATATTGTTCTCATCATTTTAGTATAAATAACATGAGGACAGATATGCTGCATGTTTTAGATACCTTCCCCCCTCCTCAAGGACTAATGTGTATCATGAAGGACAGAAAAACTGGATCTGAACAGCCTGGTAAAAATGTAAGTGAAAGTACCAATTCTCACTCTTTCTCCAGAAAAAAATTAAAAGTAACTCTGAATTTGAATTCTCAGATTATACCGAAGTTTAGAAGAGGAAGCTTAAAAATCAATGTACTAAAGTTAAAGCTTCAGTATATATTGAGCTCCTGAACCATATGTTTTATTCAGTTATTTGGCTGTGGGCTCCACTTTGCAATGCTTTACTCCACCTCCACAAGGAAAGCAACATATTCTGATCAACAGCTCCAAGACTGTCTTTAACCACTGGGTTTGATTTCATCCCTTGGCCCCTACGCAAATAAGATGCACAAGGTTTTACTGTTTGTTGTTTTTGTGGTGGTTGTTGCTTAGCACTTCACTGGTTTATTTTCTCTAAAATAAATGTACATATTAAAAAAAAAGTCTAAGGAGGCCTGGGGGTTTCATTTCTGTAATGTTAGATTTATTTGTACAGGTTAGTTGGACATAAACTGTCAGTTTCTTTATGTTTTAATAACTGAAATGTAAATAGGGCAAGTAACAAAAAAAATCATTTGATTTACTTGGACTTAAAATCTGTATAAAAATGCCAGTATCATATCTCTCATCGCATCTATCTATCTATCTATCTATCTATCTATCTATCTCTCATCTATCTGAAAATAAATGACAAGGGGAACCTGGGTGGCTCAGTCAGATGAGCATCTGACTCCCAATTTCACCTCACATCATGATCTCAGGGTCCTGACATAGAGCCCCCTGTGGGCTTGGATCCTGCTTAAGGTTCTCTCTCTCCCTGTCTCTCTGCCCCTCCCCTGCATGCATATGTGCACTTGCATGCATTCTCTCCCTCTCTCAAAAAAGAAAAGAAATGGTAATAAAAGGCAGCTTATGAATGACTTTGCAATTATATCATAATTGAAATGAAATCATGTAACTCAAATGTTGAACAAATATTCGTTACTATCAGAAATGGATTCCTAATATTTTGATTAAAGATTTAATGGCGGCTCTTTCTAACTGAAAACAGAAAACATGGTAGATCAGGTGTTATTTTACATCTTACTAATTAAGTATAGTTTAATATCAAGTTTAGAAGCAGTAAACTTAATCAGGGTGATGTCACTATTTTATGTTCAAAACTGGTAAAATAATTTTTTCACAGTTATTTTGAACAGCCCCTCAGAATCTTTGAAACTGGAATAAGTGCTTATAATGATTTTTGTTTCTCAGGTGTATAATCAAGCATTCAGGAAAGGCTTCTTTCTGTGAAGGGCAATAACCCCAAGACTCTTTAAAGTTTGTTATTGTATTGTTCTGTTTTTCCCTCCCCATGAATAATTTGACTCTTTATTTGAAAAGAAAACTACATGGATATTTTTGTAAGATAGGGATAACATAGAATACATGTCTACTCCAAGATTTACCAACCTTGACACATTCACTAAAAATAAGGTTATGATGTTAAGACACTGTGATTGCTGGAAAAAAAAAAGTAATTTTGCTGCCATATGTTTTACCTTGAATATGCTGAACCTACTTTTTTGTGAGGCAAAAACAATGTTGCCTTTTTCATTTAGTCTCCATCTTATATACATTTTTAAGCATTTTTGATGAACTGGAAGGTTCCAGGTTAATCATTTTGAGATGGGATTTAAAACATAAACTGTTAGGCAACTTTTACTATAATACTACTTGGTACATGGTTTCGGTAAGCATTTCTTTTTAGTTTTATTTGCTTTATAACTACTCACTGCTCTAGAAGGAATATTCAGAGTAGTTTCTTGAAGTTTACATTCAATTCTAAATTATTGGTGATCCCCCAAAATAAATAGAATTTTCTTAAAAAGAAATTTTAATTTTTATTTTAGCTCATCATCTGGCAGTGAACTGGGAAAAAGAAAGGTAGGTTACCCTACCCACTTTGTAATAAGAATAATCACAACATGGTCTTTCAAGAACAGAAAGGATAGAATGACAAGAATCTGACACAAATGGCATAAGATAAGTAAATGATTATAAGAATTTGCAATTAAACCAATGTGTCCTCAATAGCTGCTTTTCATCCTGAGAGAAGTGTGAATTCAACACATAAAAAATATTTGATATCGTACTGTTTCAGCTACCAGAAGTTCTAGAAGAATCTATGTATAAGAATCCCTTGGCATAAACTCTGAAAAAAATGCCTCTGTGAGAGAGCTCTAGTGTTGTTTCAACTTCTAGTTTGATCATATTCTAAACCTAGTTTCTAAAAATGTGCTATATTGACAAAGTATTAACTTTCAGAAAAAGAGATAATCACAACAGAAAAGAATGAGAAGTAGATCGTTGAACTGCAGAGATGGAGACACATCCATAAATAAACTTGAGTGCTCTTGTGAAGCCACGAGCAAATAGAATGTTAACACAAGCTAACAGATTTCCAATTGTGGTTTTATTGCAGGCTTTGGAAATAGCTATCCTTACAGCCTTTATCCAAGATTTTTAAAATTATATTTATATAAAAAGAGACCATTTTTGTTAGCTTATAAATACTTAAGAACTATGATGTAACTTACAAACTAAAACTATATAGAAAAGGCAAATTGTGCAGGCAGTTCTATATATGCAATTGTCCAGATTAAATTTATCAGGTTTTATTTTTCCTGCATACACTCTAAAAACGTATTTCTTCAATTGTTAAAAACAACAACAAGGTTTAGATAGCTTCAGAGTAATTTTAATGTGAGTATTTAAAAAGAAAGCCTGGCAAAGCTTTAAATAGAAGGCGAACACACCAATTAACTAGTCAGCATTACCTTCTTTCAGAACTTTAAATAGGTTTAATTATTCAATAATTCAGATTCATAGAGCAGCTTTAACTTTAAGTAATTATATAGAGAAAAAAGTGATTGTCTTCCTATGCATCCTGGACTACAATGAGAAAGGAAAAAGTGTTTTCTTAGTAATCATCAACCAACATGCTTAAGATTTTTTGAATTGTGCATCATTCAATGTTTCTAGTAATACAGGTCTTACTATGTCCTTTAACCTAGTGATTTAATATTATATGACATAGATAAGCAAATCATACGTATGCAGGAAAAAATAAACAAATTAAATTTCCAATTAAACTAAGTATTGGTAGAATTTGTTAGATTTTACAAATTTCTTGGATAATTTCTACAATATTATGCTTGGTAGAATGGAAATGCCTGATGAGATGTTTCTTAGTGTATGTGGCTGGCTCTTACTCACCTGTTACTGTAAGATGGGGCTCTATTTTTTGTTTTTTTGTTTTGTTTGTTTAGTTTTGTTTTCATGTGTCTCATGGCAGAGGGAAAAGGCATTGGTAGGCCCATGTGATAGCTGTGAAAACTCCTGCTCAGAAGTGGCATTTGTCTCTTCCACTGACATTTCCTTGGCCAAAAAGGCCACAGCAAAGCTTGGAGAAGTATGTTGGAAAAAGATAATTCTGTTCTGGGGGAAGAGCAAGTGATTGGACACAACTATATGATCTTGGTCATAAATAATTTATCCTCTTGGTCACAAATAGTGGTTTTCTCCCTCCCTCAGCTAAAATGCATTCACTTCTCCCTAAAGTCCCATCTAGGCATGACAGAGGCTGAATACACAGGGTCTCACAATAGTATATATTCTTATCTATAGCAATTCTAAAAACCTACTTGGACAAATGTTGCAAGGAGCCATGAGGTGGGAAATGTTCCTTTACCAGTGTTAAGAAATTCTGTCTTGGGGGGGCACCTGGGTGGCTCAGTTGGTTAATCATCAGAATCTTGATTTTTGATTCAGGTCATGTTCTCATGGTTCAGGAGATCAAGCCCTGCCTCAGGCTCTGTGCTGACATCATGGAGCCTGCTTGGTATTCTCTCTCTCCCTCTATTTCTGACTGTCCCCTGCTCTCTCTCTCTCGCTCTCTCTCTCCCTACCCCCCCCCACACTCTCTGTTTCTCTCTCTCAACATAAATAGATAAGCATTAAAAAACAAAGATCAAAAGAAAGAAATTCTCTCTTGGGAGAGCTCTCCTCAGCTTATTGCTCCACACAGTTCTTTGCTTATTCTTAGAGTAGTCCTCATTTACCATTATAATTTTTGGCCACATATGAAGAAACTATTAGAGAAAATGCCAATCTTGATGCTGAGCAATTTTATTATCACGCTTCCTGCTCATGAAAAGTTAGAGGTTCAGAATGTGTCTTAAATCTCAAGCAATTGCATTCTGTTTCATCCAAGTGAATAGCTCTTTTAGAAATAGGACTCTCTCAGAACTTTGGTTTAATGTCTTTGCTTCCGATCAGCAGTATGTGCAAAACCACATCCATAATTATCTTCCAGATATGCTTCTCTCTCTAAGCATCTTACCAATACCATGAGCTTTGCAAAGGAAAGTAGGAGAGCCACACCTTTTGGTCATTTTTTTTTCTTGAGATGTTTTATCAACAAAGTAGTTTACTAGACAGTATCTTAAAACATTCAGAGATGTTACCACAGGCAAAGAACTATCTCAAAGTTCTATTAAACTTATTTTTTTTTCATTTAAAACAATTCTGTTTTATCTTTTACTAGTTATATGTGAGAAACAGTTGCCTCTTTCATCCTGTAAATCCCAGAATTTCTGGATTCTCCTTAAACCCCAGTTATAAACCATCTAATTCTTTCTGGAATCGTCTTTTTTCATTATGTATTGCCAAGTACAACCAGTGTTTACCGGCACATATTAGTACCAGTTCATTTCACAGCAATTTTGCCTGAAGGCACCAACTTTCTCAGTTTATTATCTTTTTTTCAAGTAGTTGCAGAAATAGTTTTATCCAATGCTCCCCAAATGCATAACATAGGTTGCCATTTTTCCAGCCTTTGTTGCTTACTGCTGGGCTCTAAAATCAATCTCACACTTTAGTATTTTTATTAGACCAGCAAACAACTTCTGTAAGCCATTTTCATGTCAACTTTCAGTAGGTTATACTACGGAAGGAGATATCCTATAAAGTGTAGTAAATTACAATAACTAAGGTTCATTTCTTGTTCTCATAACGTACTGGCTGTAGGTCAGCTGTGACTTTGCTCCAGATGTCTTCTTTCTGGGATGTAGGCCAGAGAAGTAGATCCTACCTGTGACATAAGATTCTCATGTAGAACAAAAAAAGCAATGGCAGAATCAACCGATAGATCATACATTTTGTGCTCGGAAGTGACGTATGGCACTTATATTCATATATCATAGGCTAAATCAAATCTCATGCCACAGCCTGATGTTAATAAAGTAGAGAAGCATAATATTCTCTCAGAGTGTGGTGCGATGTACTGTAGATTGGAAATAAAATATTCATATTTCACCCTTGGGGTGTAGAATCCAGAACTGGTCGAAGACCAGTATATACTGTTAACCTCAGAATATCTTATCTCCTATGGCCAAGTACAATAATTTGAGACCAATGAGTAACTTTGTTGATTGGTTATTTTTATTCTTTATTTTTGTTATATATATGTTTTTTTTACCAATTATATTAAAGTTCAGCACAAAGTATTAACATAGAGATATAATTTCTTTTGAGACCCACTGATATCATCTGAAACCAGTGTTTTAGAACTCTTTATTTCCATATCAAGATACAAAGAGCTGTGTAAAAATATTTCAGCTCAAAAATATACCTAACACTTTGATTTTAGGATGAGGATCCCTTTATACCCAACCACACCCATTTAATAATCCCATCTCTCACTCTGAGGTATAACAAGGATCAGTAAAATTTGGCCTATAGTCCAAATCCAGCATAAAGTCTTATGCATAATGTGTATTGGGAGACAGATACATCTAGAAGTTTATATATTGCTTATCATTGCTTTCACTGTATAATGGTAGGGTTGAGTTATTGCAACAGGTATTGCTTTACTTATTGCACAATTTATTTTTACTATCTGACCCTTTTAAGTAAAATTTTGCCAACCTCTCCTCCGTAGCATTAAATTTCAATTAAATAGCAAAATTTATTATACTGTAATTTGATACTGTAAGGCCTAGGTATATGATGTCCTGAAAATCATATATCACATTGAAGAGTAATTAGTATGCTATATCAGAGTAGCTTTATTACTTAGTATAATTGCTTGTGCTGAAATTCAATACTAAAATTTATAAAACTTGAACAAAATATTTGATTTGATATATCTATTTAGACATGACCATAGGTAAAGTCAAGTGGTACTTTTTTTAGAAGATGAATATCAGATAATCATAATAAGTTCTGTAATTTTTCTGTAAGGAAAAATATAGTAAAACAAGTATCTCCAAAATTAGCTACCCTGAAATAAATGCATTATTTTGAAATAAGGCATTGATGATCACTAGTTACCTTCATCAAAAAACATGTATCCCATTCTCTCCAGTTATCTACTTTGTCCTCAGGAACATATATTCTAAACTACTTATAAGTTTGGGTTAACTGGACATTTAAATTATTGCAAATAGTGCATTTATACTTAGTGAAATTGTTTCAATAAAATGATTTATTCTAAAGAAGTGAAGCAAAGTGATATTTTGAGGGGAGGACAGGTATGCAGAACTTCTTTTTACCACTCATGTTGCGTCCTATAAGCAGTACCTCTTACAAACGCGTACTTGCTAAATGCCAAAATAGACAGTTTATTACAAAACGTTTTCTAGCAAAAGCTCATTATAGCAAAACCAATGAGATGTCTACTGTACAAGTCACATAAAACATTAGGTAAGGCCTTTCTACCTAGCATCCCAAATGGCAGAGAACACTTATTTTGTTCAGTTACCACTAAAATGTTTCAAGAATATGAAGAGATGATCTCACGACACAAATGTCCATTAATAACATAATTAACATATCATTGAAGTCAACACTATGGCATATTATATGCCTGAAGGAATGGTGTCAATCTGTACTGAATATTCTGGGGAGATAATACAGTGAAGTAAAAGGGGATAAAGTCACTGATGTTGATGTTGTATCCTTGTGGCTATAGCTAATTTATACATTTTTATGAATGCACAGAGAAGAGTGAATTACATTGGTTGGGTTATGCATGTAGGGAGTGTGGAAGTTTCCATTTCACCTGTTAAAACATACTTAAATACATGGGACGCCTGGGTGGCTCAGTGGATTAAGCATCTGACTTTGGCTCAGGTCAATGATCTCAGGGTTTTTGAGTTTGAACCCTGTATCAGGCTCTGTGCTGACAGCTCAGAGCCTGGAGGCTTCTCCAGATTCTGTGTCTCCCTCTCTCTGCCCCTCCCTTGCTCATGCTCTGTTTCTCTCTCAAAAATAAATAAACATTAAAAAAACATATTTAACCCAATGAGTGTGTGAACAACTCGGAATTCATTGCTCCCATTGCCTTGAATTGCAGGTCAGAACCCTTGCCATAAGCTCATCTGTCTGCTTTTCTCAGTGTGCAGTTTGTTTCTTTGACAGCACTGAATTTCCAGAGTAGGAAAGAATTGCGTGGAAGAGTAGGAAAGAATTGCGTGGAAGAAACCTAAATGAAAAGTTACTCAAAGTGGCACAAAGTAGTCTAGCTTATCTAGCATCTTCAACAAAGAATTTCTAAAAAAAATGGCAGGAGTTATGAAAGCAGTTTTAGGCTTCCCAAGAGTGGCAGACTTCGGGGAGGTAAATATATAGGAGGGAACTAATGGAGTAAAGTTTCTTTGCATAATCCTCTGATTGAAAGGACTCTGTCTCCAGGAGAAGGACAATTTATATCCTGCCTTTAGGCAGAAAAAGGGAAACTTTTTCTAGGTAAACTGCTTCTTAATTACCTGCAGCTCAAAATAATTTTTATGTCAACAAGGTATATTTTGGGGTGACATATTCTGGTTTCTTTCACCAGCAACTCATCTATTATAGTCAGGTCTCACTGTCCCAGCACTGCTTCCTGTCATGTTTTCTGCTCTGAGAAACCGTGACTTCCTATATTGACCTGTTTATCTCTCTAGTCTTCTGCCCTGTGTCCTCCTTTCCATTATGGATCACCAAAAAGTTGCTAATTTTTCAGTCTATTCAGCTTTTTACATCTTTTAGGATGTGTTGAAATAACTCTAGGCCCAAGATGGAGCCACTCCTGCCCAGGGTGCTGTGTTAGCAAACTGAAACTTAAATAAATTCTATTTTACCACTTGACCCAAAACACAGTATATCCAGTCAGCCAATCCCCAAGTGCTGAGCCAATCTGGGCTTTCTCATCCCAAACTAGGGTAACTATAAGGCTCCAGCTTGCCTCCCAGTCCATCTAGCACAAAATAAATCAAGATAAAGCACAGATGCTCACGGACGCAGTTCAAAGCTCTCATGGCTAGATGCGGAGATGCTGAGTGTAGTTTCGTGGGCAAGGAGTTTGGCGGGGCCACTCTCACTGCCCAGTGTACTACATGCAGCTAAAAAGGCATTGAACTCTATTTTAACTTTTTTTCATAAAAGCGGAAACCTTCAACAGAATTCTTTCAATTAATGAAAACAAGTACTAAAATGGGTCTTTCATAGAGGGGTATAATGTGAACTTTTGAAAATCAGGGGATGCCAGTACTCCAGAGTACTGAGTTCTTTTTTTTTTTTTTTAAGTTTATTTTACTTTAATTTCAATGTAGTTAACATACAGTGTTACGTTATTCTCAGGTATACAATATTCAGCAATTCCATATATTATTCAGTGCTTGTCAAGATAAGTGTACTCTTAATTCCCTTTGTCTGTTTCACCCTTCTCCCCACTCATCTCCCCTCTGGTAACCATCTATTTTCCATAGTTAAGAGTCTGTTTTGGTATGTCTCTTTTTTTTCCCATGTTCATTTGTTTTGTTTCTTAAAGTCCACATATGAGTGAAACCATATGGTATTTGTCTTCCTCTGACTGGCTTATTTTGCTTAGCATTATTCTCCCTAGATCCTTCCGTGTTGTTGAAATGACAAGATTTCATTCTTTTTTATGGTTGAATAATATTTTATTAGACACACACACACACGTACCACATTTACTTTATCCATTCATCTATAATTGGACAATTAGGCTGCATTCATAATTTGGCCATTATAAATAATGCTCCAGTAAACATAGGGGTGCATATATCCCTTGGTCTTAGTAGTGTGATTGGGTAAATACCCAGTAGTGTGATTACTGGATCATAGGATTATTTTTTTTTAATTTTTTGAGGAACCTCTGTATGTCCTCTACAGTGACTGCATCCTTTTGCATTCCCACCAAAAGTACAAAAGAGTTCCTTTTTCTCCACATCCTTGCCAACACTTGTTGTTTCTTGTGTTTTTGATTTTAGCCATTCTGACAGATGTGAGGTGACATCTCATTGTGGTTTTGATTTTCATTTCCCCAATAATAAGTGATTTGAGAATCTTTTCATGTGTCTGCCTTCCTTGAAGAAATATCAGTTTATATCTTCCACCCATTTTTAATTGGGTTATTTGTCTTTTAATTGGGTATTTGTATTTGAGTTGTATAAAGTTCTTTATATATTTTGGATACTAACCCTTTATTGAATATGTCATTTGCAAATACCTTCTTCCATTCAGTAGGTTGGCTTTTTTGTTGTTGTTGATTATTTCCTTTGCTGTCCAGAAACTTTTTATTTTTATGTAATCCCAATAGTTTATTTTTGCCTTTGTTTCCCTTGCTTAAGGAGGCATATCTAGAAAAATGTTGTATGACCAATGTCAGAGAAATTATTGCCTATTCTCTCTTCTAGGATTGTTAGGATTTCAGGTCTCACATTTAGATCCTTAATCCATTTTGAGTTTGTTTTGTGTGTAATGATAGAAAGTGGTCTAGTTTCATTCTTTTGGATATAGTTGTCCAGTTTTTCCAGCATCATTTCTTGAAGAGACTTTTTTAATGTTTATTTACATTTGAAAGAGACAGAGCTTGAGTGGGGAAGGGGCAGAGAGATGGAGACAGAATCTGAAGCAGGCTCTAGGCTCTGAGCTGCAAGATGTCAGCACAGAGACCATCACAGGGCTCGAACTCATGAACAATGAGATCATGACCTGAGCCAAAGTTGGACACGAAACCAGCTGAGCCACCCAGGGGATCCAGACACAATTGTCTTTCTCCAATTGCATATTCTTCCTGAAGATTAACTGACCATATAATTGTGGTTTTATTTCTGGGCTTTCTATTCTGTTCTACTGATCTAGGTGTTTGTTTTTATGCCAGTACCATATAGAATACTGAGTTCTTCTTAACAAGGCCTGCCCTCAGGGGAAACTTATTAACCAAAACATAACCTGTCAAAGTATTATCAGAGCCTAACTGACCTGGGAAAGGAAAATACCCAACTCCATCCCACTCTAGCATTTTGTCCCAACTAAGGACGTAGAAAGAAGTAAACAGAAACACTTGTGAAGTTCACAGTCCAAAGGCATAGGCTCACACAGAGATGACTAGAAGCCTGAAGTGATATACACCAAATATTAACTATGGTTTTCTCTTGGGGAAAAAAGTATAATGAATGGAGATGAGCTTCTGAAAATCTCATGTATTTTTTTGCATGTTTATGTAATCTTCAAAAGTCGTATGGTAGATATATGAATTTTAATAATAAGAAGCTACTATCTTATCATGCAGGTGTATGCAGAATTTAAACCACCCTTTCAGAGTACGAGTGTAACATACTAGTAGAATTTGTAAACCAAGGGAAGCAGTCTTCTAACAATGTAATGGAAGGCTGCAATTCAGTTATTAAGGTCTCGAATGATGACCAGAAAATTGTTCAGAGAAAGATAAACTTGTAGGTACAAGAGATAGAGTGTAAATTGGCGTTCTGAGGGAACTTTTCCTCTTAGTTATTCTGAAAAAGCTGTTCTTGGAAAGAAGTAGTTCACGATCATTTAAAGTACACACTTTCAAATATCCTAAAAGCTACATGAAATGCTATAAAAGTAATAAAACTCTGTTTATAGTAAGTATGTGTGACATTGTGCAGCAATTCTATTTTAGCAGACAACAGTTTAGGCCCTTCTAAAACATCACTTTCTTACACATGAGTAGAGAGCAAGATTTGGGGAAACCATGACAGACCCCAGATTGAGTATCAGTCAAGAACCTGACCTTCTATGAGGGAACATTTTATAGTTTGTTGGTAATTAAAGAATAATCAGATTTTCTTATCTGTAGCTAGACTAACTTAGGTGCTATAGTAAAAACTGAGCATCTTTGCTGTAATCACAGTAGGTTTTAGTTTTCAAATAAGAAAGCACATAAATGATGATTTTAAGTACTGTAAAATATTCAAAACTATATTAACAGGACTATTGAAGAGTATGACTACTACGAACTGTATAGCAGCATCTCGATTGGAATGAGCTGTAAAATTATCAGAAACGTATTTTAATAAGCTTTGGCTCCAAATGATAAGAAATGAAACAAATGATAAATGTCATCCATTAAAGTGGCATCTATTCAATAAGAACATAAGGGCAAAGCACATTTCTCCTATTTAATGCCATCATAATACCTGAACTTTTCCTTCATAGAACTTGTTGTGACTAAAATACTTTAGGTAATGGTTTAATTTGCCTCGTCTCCTCTAGACTATAAGCTATTTAAAGACTGGGCTATGTTCTCCATGCATTTTATTTAACAGATTCTCCATTAAGCATTTGTGAGATAAATAAATGAATTAATTGCTCTGTGAGAATATATATCAATGAAAATGAGAAATGCATTCCATTACTTTGCACTATATAAGAATGTCAATAATAATAATAATAATAATAATAATAATAATAATAAAGACAGCCTCAAGAAGAATAAAATAGGAAATGTGGGATGTTTGTTTTTAAACCTAGTTAGTTAACATACTGTGATAAGACCATAGTCTTAACTTGGTCAGAGCGCAATGGCCCTGTTCATTCAACAAATAGTTATTGATCACCTACTATGTGCCAGACATTCAAAGATGAATGAGCAAACATCATGGATTTTATGTTTACAGAAATCATATTTATCCCTATTTTCTTCTGCGTTTTATTACAAAAGTCAAAGGCAAGGACACATTAAAAATAGGCACAGTAAAAGTTCTAGTAAGGATGAGCCAGTTGCAACAACAGCTTTGTATACAGAGAACATTTACCTTCTGCAAAAGATGCTGAGGCTTCTGTGTCACTATTATTTATAGAGTACCCTTAGAGGATTGGAACAAGACAAGGCAACCAAGGATGATACAGATCTAAATATAAAGCAGTTCTATTATAAAAATTTCCTTTGAAGAGGTGCTAAATATGAAAATGTGTATGCTTAAATTCTAGGTTTCTATTATATAATTTGCAGTACTGCCCTTAATTTTTCTTCCCAGTCTCTCCTAAAACCACTTCAGTCAGCCATCTGGAAGGGCCTTGACTTTGGCATGGTGTGAAGCTGAGATTGTGAAGACTCCAAACTGGTTTCTGCAGACCAGATAAAGACAGGGCTCTGCTGGTCCTGAATGCTGTCATCTAAAGAGGGAAAAAAGTCAGATGTGAAGGAGGGAGATCCAGTGAGAAAATGGTTGGTTCTTTTGATGAAAACGAAAAGGCTAAGTAGGAACTGACAAAATCAAAGCTGTTTTTTGAGGAATTTTGTTTACAATTAAAAGAAAATGTTAACCTCTCTGAACTTTATTTCAAGGTTGAAAAGGTTGTTTATACTACGAAGAAAATTATTTTTATAGTTTCTATGGAATTAATTTCAAGAGAGACACATGCACATAACTCATCTTTCTAGAACTTTATTTCAAGATTGAAAAAGTTGTTTATACTAGGAAGAAAATTATTTTTCTAGTTTCTATGGAATTAATTTCAGGAGAGACACAGGTACATAACTCATCTTTCTATAGCACCTCTTAAGGAAAAAATATTTAAGTTGCTTCCAACCATTCTGCAGACTACTAGGTTAGCAAAGGGGAGTATGTGAAATTTTAAATTTATTTTTGTAAACAAAAACCAAGAAAAACTTTTTAAAATGAAAATCTTTCTTGCTCTATAAATGTAATGATAATTATTTGATAATTTGATAATTATTTTCCAGGAATATATTACCTAACTTTTTTTTTTTTTTTTTTTTTTGCTGGCACTAAGGAGTTAGGCTGTAAGAACAATTAACAGTTCAGACTAAAAGTGCTAGAACATGAAGGTGGAAAAGTGTGAACTTTGCTGTCTGCTGAGTTCCTATTATTACCAAGTTTCTTTCTCTCTCACTTTATCACCTCTAGCATTTCACTTCAGGGAGTATATAAAGATAAAAAAGAAAATTTTTAGCATACATTTACGCTGCACTTTTGATAATCAAAATAGTTACATATGCCCTGTCTTATCTATGTTGCCCAACAGTAGGATATATGAATAAAACTAAGTAAGAAAAGAATTTTAGATAATATCTCATTTAAAGTAGAAAGGAATCCTGCAAAAAGCATCCTATTAGTTATAGCATTTCAGCAGTTATAGTCATCTATATACTTATGCATTTATGAAGAATTTCTGGTAAGAAAAACTGGAATATAAAAAACCAACCAGTAAGAACTCAGAGCTGTGTCATTAAAGATGCCTACAATAATGTGCCAAAAATGTACACATCAAAGGTATATTACTCAATATTTTAAAAATAATTTAAAATCATTTTCAATTTAATTTTTTTCCCAGTAGGTGGAATGAACCTCAGTGCTCTGCCTAATAGATTACAATTTAGTTCATAATCTAGTAGCCAATTTTAATTTGATTTTTCCTGCAGGATTAGGCAAAAGGTTACTTGCTTATCAGAATGATAGGAGACTATAGACTGGTTAACCTTAAAGAGGAAGCAGAGGCAGTTAAAGACATGGAAAGTTGGATTTGCAGGACAAAGCTAGGCACCTTCAGTCACCTGAACTTTTTCTTAGTAGAGTTGGAACCAAAACTTTTTTTTTTAAATGAGGATGGAAATAACTAAATTGAGGAAACATGTGCATTTAACACTGTTGACCATTACTCACAGAGTGATTGGAAGCCAAGGAAAAAGTAGCCAGTCCAGACTGGTGGCTGACGTGATTGGCACTTGAATGCCATGGGAGATTCCTGCTGGCTAAAGGATGAGATGATTCCAGAAGAATGGCATGCAGTTATCTAGGCTAAGTAAGAGGAGAGGTTTGAAATGAGAATAGAAAAAGTTGGACAAACCAGGGAATAAGAGTCTCTTACAGAGGAGCAAAAGTATTGCCAATTATTAATGAAACTACAGACTTGTAATAAGGCTAGTCAAGACAGTTTCCTGTATGTCTCCAACCTTGTTTAGTAGGGAAAATTGTGAATTATGAAGTTCCTTAGAATTAGATCTTGTTGGTACAGGAATTATCTTGAAGACCCAGATGAAATACAACCTTCTAAAAGCCTCCCTAGATTTTCAACCCCACTGACTGCTCATTTTCAGAATAACCCTGCTTTTCCACATCTTGCCCTGGATGTGTGGCCACCTCTTAAAGGTGAATACCTGGTGAGCCACCACCATCTCTACAGTACCCCATATGATAGTGACCAGCTCAGGGCCTTAAACAGAATAGGAATGATCATGAGAACATTGCTCTAAGGGTTGGCCTCAAGAATCTAGCTGTGAACTAAAGAAAGTATTCAGTGCAAATGTAGTTGACATAGAAATCTAGCTATATATAGCTAGATCTATATATATAAATATAAATTATGTATATATATATATATATATATATATATATATATATATTACCCACATGCATCAAGACAGTAGGAGAATATCTTTTTAAGTTGATAGACAATTAGAGATAGAATGGAATTCAGTGTTGTAAGAGAGTCCATGTACTTGAAAAGAGGGGAAGTGGTATAACAGTGGTTTGGAAGTAGGTAATGTAAACTAAATAGTCTGTCTGTGTTGTCTTTTAATCCCACTGGTAAGTGAGAATCACAAAATCTACAACATAAGGGATTTGCAAGGTGATGGATGTGATCAGTGAGATACGATTGAGAAAGAGAGGAATGCAGTATTAGGGGAGAATGAGATCAAAGATTTGTGCTCAGCAGGGCTAGCTTCATGGATATAGGACCAGTGCAGTCACTACAGGGGCTCCTACTCAGAAGGGTGCTGAACTTGGCATTGAATGCTCTTTGGTCACCTTCATGAAATTCTCAATAATTTAACTTTTGAATTTGTGTTTTGTGAGTAAAGTCCAATGGGACAATAAGACATATGCCAACAGCTTGGAGCCTCAACTCGCATGCAACCCTGCCTCCTACTGAACCCTCTACCCTCCACCCTTCCAGGAAAGGTTCAGTGCTGCCTGCTCCATCAATCACTAGCCACTGTGCCCCTCCTGGCCTCTTCCTCCCCACTACCTACTCCCCTCTCTCCATGACAGCTCCCACCTCCTGCCCCTGGTGCTCCAGGCGCTGCCTGGCTTCCCCCTCCCTACTCTCATCCAGTCACTGCTACTGCCTTCTATCCTTGGTAGAGGAGGGGGCATGGGTTGAAGGAGAGAGCCAAGACAGGATGTGCATGCCCCATGGCATCTCAGAACTAGCTGGGCATGGCTGTGCCCATCCCTTTCTAGGGCTTATAACACCATAGCATGTTTGGTGGGGAACTTGGTTGGAGTGAGCCTCTAGCTCAACCCCAATCCAAGGACCCTGTGTTTCCTATTGCAGAGGTCATAATTCCTTCATAATTTCCTGCCAACTGTGAATTGGAACAGCCATGCCATGGGGAAGGGAGCTTGACTTCTCTGTCCCTGGCCAGGGCATAGCATATCAGTTGACTGGTGAGAAGAGGAACCCAGCAATCAGTGGACTGAGTGAACATGCAGAGTCACAAGGTGAGGCTGTCTGGTAGCAATGAGTGTCTGCACTCTGCAAGATTAACTTGTAGATAAAAAACACCTTGACAGATTGAAAGAGAAATAGAAGAAAAGAAGAGGTTTTACATTTTAGTAACTTTAGGGGCACTTTTTTCTTGCTATTTGAACAAAGGGCTGTGCATTTACATTTTGCAATGAGCCCCATATGCAAGTAGGTATATATAAGTAGTGCTCAGGATGATAATTTGAATATTAGAGATAAAAAATAATTATGGAGGTTATAGTAGTAATGAGAAGACAGTTTACTTGGGAGGTGATCTCAAGAAACACAAAGTAGAGAGTTGGAAAGAGAGACAAAAAAGTTATAACCCCTCCCTCTACTCAAAACTGGTGTGAACCATTTTTTTTGAACAGGGTAGCATTGTGTAAAACTGTGGCTAGTTTTCTTTGAGGACTTTGACAGAGTAGAAAATGCCTCAGAGCTGCCCTAATCACCATATAAAGGTGCGAGGAAGCTGGAGGTATTTGAGCTCTGACTTACATTCTTCACTGGACTACTTATAGCAGACTTATACCACTTCAGTGTTTCTGGCCTGTGTATCAGCTGAGAAAAGTCTTCAATCCTAGAGTCTCGGGGGCCGGCAGGAGACAGTAGGGGCCTGACCTGGATGGAAAGTGTAAGAGGATCTGGCTTGGGAACTAGAAGGATCTGCTATACAGAATGCTTCTTTAACCCATTTGATTTTTAGTGAGTTGACTCCAGGGATGATGCTACTGAACTGGGCCACACTAAATTGGGAGTACCCTACATGGGTTCTTCTTCCCAATGTTTATTTAGATGTGAAACTAATAATAACAACTCCAGAGGCCTTGAATCTCTACTTGCCATTTAAAGTAATAAGAATTCACAAAATCACAAACATGTGCAATGCGTTCTATATAAAGTACCTGATTTCTTAACTTCTTCAATATACTTCCCTGTGTGAACACCATTCTCTCTCAGCTCAGAATGTTCTAAATACAATAAGCTTTCTGCATCAACTAAGTGCACTGGTTTTATACAAAGCAAAGTTTTTATTCCTAGTTTAACTGAAATTCAAATACCCATAACTGTAACATCTTGCTCTTCATCAACTTATTTATTATGAATATTTAGAAAATATGGTATGTCATCTGACCTGTATTAGGTATCAAAAATTTGACTTTAGGGGCACCTGGGTGGCTTCAGCTTCAGCCAAGGCCAAGGTTCTTGAGTTCCAGCCCCATGACAGGCTCTGCACTTTAGTAAGGTTCTGCTATGGGAATACCTGGAAAACTGAGAGGGGCGGTAATATCTTGTGTGGATACAGGAGCAGGGATTCAGGATACATAATGCCTAGGCTTGACTCCGGCCTCCGACTTATGAGCTAAGTGACCTTAGGAAGTTACTTGACCTCTCTGTGCCTCAGTTTCTTTATCCCCATAAAAGTTTTTCAGATTTAAATAAATATTTATAAAGTGCTTACCGTAAGCTTTGTATGTGAAATAAGTGAATTCATTAAAATTGACTTATGTGTTCTCGGAGTAAACACTCAGAAATGTTTTGGGCTTTTATCCTAGAAGCAGAAATTAACTCCAAAACAGTCATAAGAGGCCAGAAATATCTCACCATAAAAATGATAAAAGGAGTTTCACAGGGAAACTGACAGGATAATCTCTCTAGTCTGCTGGTAACATTAAGAGTAGGTCCCCCTGGTTAGAAGGCTACTGAGGTTTGGGATTTATGTTGTAGCTTCATATACAGTAAAACCTTGGTTTGTGAGCATAATTCTTTCCAGAAACATGCTTGTAATCCAAAGCACTTGTATATCAAAGCAAATTCCCCCATAAGAAATAATGGAAACTCAAGATGATTCATTCCACACCCCAAAAAATATTCACGTAAAAATTATTACAATACTGTAATATAATACAAAATAATAAAGAAATACAAAAAATCAAAAACAAATTAACCTGCACTTACCTTTGAAAACCTTTGTGGCTAGTGTGAGTGAGACAAGAGAGAGGAAGTTTATTGTGTAGGATAATTTTCATTGTCACGCTCAGTGGATTTTTTTTTTTTACATGGGGACCATTGTATACGCTCGAACAGATGCTGACTACAGTGTAGTATTAATAAACTCTTGCCATATACTGTATTTAATGTAACTGGCAATAAGGCAGCAGAGGAAAGGGTCTATATCTGCAGGCAGCCTGAACTAGAAGGAGCAAAGCTAGGCTCACTATTGTATGGAAAAGCAAAGAGCTGTCTATAGGTGCTTTGAAGTGACCAAAAATACACTAGTGCCAGTTGTGGGCACCTTTCAACGTTCTGAAAAATTACTGCTTTCTGCCAAACACCACAGCCTGACACTGAGCATCCAAGCATGGGAGAAAATTACCCTCAATCCCACAAAGAACGAGAGAAAGAAGAACCGTTGGCTTATTTGTGATCATGTGACGTTTGGTGTCATGTAGTACTCGTATTGCAAGACATGGCTCATTCATCAAGTTAAAATTTATTGGAAATGTTTGCTCATCTTGCAGAAAACTCACAGAACAAGCTACTCAAAATCTAAGGTTTTACTTTATTGTTTTCTTCCCACTATATGACAGGTAACATGCCCCAATATTAATGAAACATATAAATTCTGTCTTATACAAACTCATTCAGAGAATGTCTCCAAATCACTTGTATATGGATAGTGAAACTTTTATATCAATACTATATATAGATATGAGAAGAAAGAGGTCAATATCACCCGTAAGTATGGATGCAAAAATTATAAGCAAAATTTTAGAAAACTAAGTGTAGAAATGTATGTGTGTGTATGCTCACATATATATTATATGCAAGTATGTGTGTATAAATAGAAAGGCTTATATGGGTATGCATATTTATAATTATAATCAAGCTGCATCACACATGTACCCATTTAAAAAAGAAAAAATATAGGATCATTCTGATAAATGGAACAGACAAAAAAATTCCAAAAATAACTAATAACTTAAAATGATTCTTAGCAAACTAGTAATAGATGTGAATTTCTACAACTAAGTAAAATTGATCTTATATATCTCAGCAAATTTTCTTCTTTTTAAATTTTTTTAATGTTTATTTTTTAGCGAGAGAGAGACAGACTGCAAGCTGGGGAGGGTCAGAGAGAGAGGGAGACACAGAATCTGAAGCAGGCTTCAGGCTCTGAGCTGTCAACGTAGAGCCTGATGCGGGGCTCAAACCCACAGGTCATGAGATCATGACCTGAGTTGAAGTCTGATGCTTAACCAACTGAGCCACCCAGGTAACCCTCAGCAAATTCATTTTCAAAGAAGCATGAGAAACATTTCCTTTAAAAGTCAAGAATGAGGCAGGATAACTAGCAACACCACTTTTATTCAATATTGTCCTGCAGGTTCCAAACAACACATTAAGAAAGAAATAAAGAAAGTATGCTATTTGTAGAGGATGAAAAGAAGCCATTATTTGCATATAAAATGATAGCCCATATAGACAGTCCCATAGTACCACAAGCTATTATAGACATTAGCAAGGTTTTGAAACATTACCATTAATAATCAGTAATATTTGTTCTAGAAATCAGCATCAAAGCATTAGAAATTGTAACTGTAAATAAATATTGTATACAGTAGAAACAAAGTTTTTAAAATTCCTAATAATAAATCTAACATATATGTGCGTGTCTGGAAGAGCAAAAGACCAAGAATATCTTGGAGAATTCTGAAGAGTGAGAGATAGATTTAGTCTACTGGACTTCAGGAGTTATCCCAATTCTATGCTAATTAATAAGACTGTGTGATCTTGACAATAAGCCAATGGAAGAGAAACAATAGGTGCAAAACAGGCCCATGCATATAGAGTATCCAAATATATGTTAGAGGCAGCATTACAGTTCAGTGGGGAAATGTTCAGTCAGTAGTGCTTGGATAATTTTTTCTTTGCATGAGAAAAACTAAATAAATTTGTATGTTTTCCTGTAGACCTAGTCGCACTACAACTGAATTAAAGACCGAAATGTACAACCAAAAATAATTAAAAAAATTAAAAGTGTAGAAAAACTGTTTATGACTGTTGAGGACTGCAGCATTTAAAAAAAACTTTTTTAATGTTTATTTACTTTTGAGAGAGAGAGTGTGTGTGCAAGTGGGAGAGGGACAGAGAGAGAAGAAGAGGCAGAATCTGAAGCAGGCTCCAGGCTCTGAGCTGTTGGCACAGAGCCCAATGTGAGGCCCGAACTCATGAACCAAGTGATCATGACCTGAGCGAAAGTCGGATGCTTAACTGACTGAGCCACCCAGGTGCCTGAACACTAAAGCATTTTTAAAACTAAACCCTAAGTGAACCTATGTAAAGAAAAATGAATTTTATGTGTGCATGCATTAAAATTAAACATTTTTACACTTAAGGAAATAATAGGCAGATCAAAGGTAATAAATAGAAAATAAATAATGAATTCTACCTGTACAAATGAAATGACATATGCTCAGGGTTATTCATTGTGGCATAGTTTCTAATAGAAAAATACAAGGTGAGCCTGGGAAATCTTATTTCTCCCCATTAGATAGGTTCAGGAGATGAACTCTGTTTTGTGTACACCTATTAAAAAAAGAAAAGAAGGAAAAGAAATACTGTGGCCTGAAATAATCCAACAGAATTGCATCAATGCCAACAATGGAGGAGGCATTTTCCTTGACAGTTTTCTTTCTTTTTTTTTTTTCCTTGATATTTTTATGTTGTTTAACACTTGGTGCCACCACCTCCAGGGAGGATTATCTGGGTGCCCTTAATTCCATGGGAGGGAGAAGAGTCAAAGTGAAAATCTGTGTCAAAGACTGAAGGAAAACAGATGCAACTCATATGAATGGCAGACAATTAGTATCTAGAACCTATTTTAAAACTGCTACAAGACAATAAGAAAAAAATAATACACTCAATGGCAAAGTATATGAAGGCTTTTCAAAAAGAAGACACTAATGGTTTATATATATGTATAGGGGATACTTTTTCATACCCATTGAAATATCAAACTAACAATATCAACATCAGTAAATATATAGAACTACAGGTACCCTTATATACTTTTTTAAATGTTTTTATGTTTACTTTTGAGAGAGACAGAGACAGAGTGTGAGTGGGGGAGGGACAGAGAGAGAGGGAGGCACAGAATCTGAAACAGGGTCCTGGCTCTAGGCCGTCAGCACAGAGCCCGACAAGGGGCTCAAACTCACCAACGAAGTGATCATGACCTGAGCCAAAGTTTGACACTTAACTCACTGAGCCACCCAGGCACCCCTAGATACTTTTGAATTCGTATAAATATCTTCATTTTGTTTTGGAGAGCAATTTATCAACATCTGGGAGAATTTAAGAGGAGTATATTCTATGGGTCAGTAATTTATTACCAAATGTACATCTTAGAGGAACTCTTGTATTTGTGTACAAGAATATGTATGGTGCCTGGGTGGCTCGGTCTGTTGAGCCTCCAACTCTTGATTTCAGCTCAGGTCATTATCCCAGAGTTATGGGACTGAACCCTGTGTTGGGCTCCTCACTGAGCATGAAGTCTGCTTTGGATTCCCTCTTCCTCTGCCCCTGTCCCCCTTCATCTCTCTCTCTCTCTCTCTCTCTCTCTCTGTCTCTCTCTCTCTGTCTCTCAAATAAAAATTTTAAAAAGAATATACATGGAAAAACGTTTATTGTTTTATAAGCTACAATTGTAGAACATCAGAAAAAATCTGAATGATCCATATAGAGAATGGATAAATACATGGGAGTAGAACAGAATTTCTAAAGTGGATAAAGTGAATGATCTGTAGTACTAGGCATCAGTAATACATCTCAAAAGAAATAGAGATTAAAAATAGAAATTGATCATACATAACTCATAGACACAGAGGTATATAGTAAATTAATAAAATATGCACAGGAATGAAAAATTTAAAAGTAGGACCTGAAAGAGAGGAATTTGAAAGGGGAGAACATGGATTTTAACTCTATGTGTAATACTGGATTTTTAAAAAGAGAGCAAATATAAAGTGCTATGGGTGACAAAGCCAGTCAATAACCATGTAGGCAAGTTTTTACATTATTCGTTACATATTTTTGGATGCTGAAAATTATTTTCTAATATAGGATTACTAATAGCAAAAGAAAGACAGAGGCCAGGGATGGGGGTGAGGAGAAGATTGCCTGCAAAGGGGCATGGTGGGGAGCATTTTGGATTGGTGGAACTTTTCTCTCTTCTGATAGTGTTGGTAGTCACATGATTCCATATATTGTCAAATATCAGAACTATACACGTAACACTGGTGACTTTTATTAGATGTAAATTATTACCTGTAATAAAGCAAATTACAAAAAATATTCTCAGACTTTCCAACTCTAAAAAAATGGCAGGGTGGACACTCACTACTCTGGAAGTATCCCCAAAGATGTTTCTCTTCCTCTCTTCCTCAGTTTCTCTCACAGATGTCCGTTTTCTTTATTTTTCTTTCTCCCGGCCCCAGATGTTTTGTCTTTCTGTTTTTGCTGGTCATTCTTGGCAGCTGCCTGTCCTGCTTTCTATCTGTCTGCCTTCCACTAAATCTATTGCCAGAATCACATTCCATTCTCTGGTAACAGTGAGTCCTGCTTAAACCCAACCATAGAAAAAAAATCAAATCATTTCACAGGATCTTTACCATTTTTTCTTCCCAGTGCTCACCCACATACTCTATTGCAGACCCCAACCTGGAAAAGGTGTGCAGGGGAGGGGGAACCAGCTGGTAACTTCTTTAAGAGAGATGGGTGCAACGGAAAGGTAGAGGATGATATGCTGGGTTATGGGGTCAACTACAGTGCTTGACTTGACTAGGACATTTCGCTGGGGCTATATAGTGAGGGAAATGTAGAGAAATTATATCCCTATTAATGTTTATAGCACAGACAAAAGCAGAATCAGAAACTGTTCCCTGAAACATCCCACCATCTCCTTAGAGCAAGGATACTGCTGCCTGAATCCCAAGTTAAGAATTCTATGCACTTGTGCCTTGCCGCAATGTCATTGCCTTCATATTATTACAGCTTCTTGGTTTTATTAGCCCTACCCCAAGCTTCTGCACTGTGATCCACTTGCTGGCTCTGCCTTTGCTTCACCACTTCATCTGGCAAGCCACAGTTTGAAGTCAGTATAACAAACTTTAGCTCCTGACACATCTGGGTACTAGGATAGGAGCTAGAGGGCTCAAGGGGATTGAAGCACCGTCGCTGTCCTCAAACATCTCATAGTCCAGAGGGGAAATACACTTTGTCTCCTCCTTTTGACTGAAATATTTAGACTAGCAGCACAGTGTTTACAATCTCTTTATTGATCTCTATTATATCTCTTAAGAAATGCTCCCAAGTAAACTCGGCCTGACATTCCCAGGAGACACTGCAGTTATAAAGAATGAAATGTTGAAGAAAAATGACCATGACAACAACTCATTTCATCTCTTTCGGATTTCTGATGTAGCGTGATATAGGCAGAGATTAGTAAATTTGGTGAGCAATTAAGGAGAGGACTTCAATACGACAAGCACAGAGAAGTTATCTCTACATGGCCTTTTTCTTCCAAAGCATGCCATCAGCGTTTATCTCCTTATTACCTCCTCAACTTCATGTAATTCCTTTGATAACACCCTAAACATGTTAGCTGGAAAACAAAAATGAAGAATGTATGAACAATTTACTAGATTTTGGCATAACTTTTCCACTCTACAGCAAAAAAGCAAAGTGCAAATATTTCTATACCCTTTAAAAATATTAAACTTGTCATTGCTTACCTTTTAGAGAATATTTTTGTATCTGACCTATAATTTTGTGTTGATTTTTAATAAAAAGTACAATGCTAAAAATAAGCAACATGAAAAAGCCCACAAAAGTGTACCTGGTCTTTAAGCATTTAAATGACCAGAAAAAAAAAAAAGAAATTACTATGAATGTAGTAACAGTATTAGCTTTTTTATTTTGTTAATTTGAAAACTATCATTTTTAGATACTTATATTCATTTTTACTTCCTTTAAAAATCATTAACATGAATGTAAACATACTGAGATTTTTCTTATTTAAAAGCAACTATAGCATGTGAGTCTTGATTTCAGGGTTGTAAGATCAAACCCTGTATTGCATGTAGAGATTACTTAAAAATAAAATCTTAAAAAAAACAAAACCCACAAACATTGTTCCCTATGGATGAAGGCTAGCCATTGACTGCTGCCTAATTTTATTGTTTACATTTTTATGCTAATATCATAATTTTTCAGGATCTCTTAACTAATTTGGGTTTGGTTTTACACTAGTAGACTTCAATTATTAAATAAGAGAGTATTGGAGTCAAACTGTTATGAATTTCTAAAGAAAAAAATACCATTATAACTCTATAATATGACTCTTAAAAACAATAGCATTATTGGAGCTTGGTCTTCAATTTTATAAAAGCTAATTGGAAATGACACACCATATTTCACTGTAATACAAACCTTCATTAATTGCCAAGATGGGGCATGAAGAGATTTGGCTATATTTTGGAATGTGTAAATTTTAAAATTTTTCTTCAGAACATAGGGTTTATAAAAATAAAAGAAATGAAAGCAAGTGTTTCTATTAAACTTTTTTACTTATTTAGACAACTTCTGTCTCTCCACTCTGATTCAGTAGTTAAGCTTTATGGGTCAATATTCTAGATATGTCTACCCTTGGCTTTTATGGCACATAAATATAAAGCATTGTATTGGAAATCACATAACAGTGGTTTGTTCAGTTTGGTGTATTGCCACAATTCTTAGTATTAGTAAAATAAAATATTTATTACAGATCAGTTCCTGAGAGACCTGAGGCCTACATTGTGGAACCACACAGTCTGATAAAACTCAAGAAAATACACGGTATTACCACAGGTTCTCAGATGGCTAGAAATCCAGCTCATCTTCTTTAACAGCTTAGCTCTTAACTCCTGTAATATGTCCCCTTTTGATCATCACATGAAACAAGAGAAGCGTATCTGAAAACTCAACTGCAAATCAATTCAATTTACTATATGTCTTTAGCTGCTAAACTGCAGGATAAAGTTCCTATTTATATAAAGCTCACACACATAAGTCAGTAGTGTGCTTTTACTTTGATTTTGAATCGAATTATATGGATATTTAACTGAATAATAATTATAGCATATTTCAAATTCAAGGTACTTTTGATGAAAATAGATGGCTCTTACTGACATTTATTGTTTGCAATCGTGAGTCACATTAATGCAATTCACCATCTGAAATTTCAATCCTATACATCTTCAATGTGCATAAAACTGTTCAGTTGAAAAATGTATTTTTATAAAACTATATATTCTATGAATGGATTTAAAGAAAGATACAATGTTTTTACCTTTGAGTCTAGTGTAATTACTTGAGAAGAATATGATGCTCATTTAAGATGAGTTCTTTATTTTTTTAATTGATTTTTAATTTTTCTTTTTTAATTCAAGTATATTAGTTTCAGGTATAAAATGCAATGATTCAATAATTCTATATATCAGAGTGATTAAATATTTAAATGTATTATCATATCAGTTAATGGCCAGGAGAAAATGCTTTACCTGTGGGATTGCAATGTCGAATTTGAGGACCGACGAGAAATGAAGTGGCCAAGATTAATAGGTTTTTAGCAAGATGCCACAGCCAGAGAGTTAGGAATGCATGTGCTAACTGCCTTACAATACTTGGGTAATATTGTATTTGCATAAGGATGTTTCCCAGAGGGCATGCGACAATACTAGTAGTATTTTCCTTTGAGGTATGGAATTTAAGTTCTAAAAAGTGGGAACGAATATTTGATAGGAAAGAGTAGACCAGGAAAGAAAAAAATAAACTTCAGACAGGGCAATATTTTACTCCCACAAATGCTGGGCTGCAACAGGGATGTAATTAGGTTTAAAAAAACTAATCTTCCCAAAGGATGTGGCACTGAAAAATATCTCAACTTCCAGATCACCTGGTTATTTAGTAAATGTACATGATATTACCTTTATCATTTTGTACTTTAATTTAAATTTAAAAAAATATTAGAACACACATACTCATAATATTTGCATTTGGTTCACGCATTCTACCTCTTCCAGGATTCATTTTCCTGGAGGATAAGGTATAAATACTACCTACCTTATAGAGCCAGCTCAAAGATCTGTAACAATGCGTGTAAAATCTCTTGCAGTGAACTCAGTGAAGGTGCCCAATAACTAGTTTCTTTCTGCAAAGTCCTTAAACAGCAATTAAAAGGCAGATGAGAATGAGTACATTTACCATGCTTACTTACCTTATTCTGTGATGTCACTTCTACTAGTTTATGACAGTAACAATGTGGAAATATCAGTTCTGGCATAATCTTTCCTGAACTGAATGCTAACATTCTTTTCATTCATTTAACGAATATTTAAAAATGCCTACTACGCACCAGATCCTATACTAAGCAAAAGAGTTACAAACATGAGTAATTATGTTCTTGTCACAGATAGAACTTACTTTGTCTACTCAGCCACGCCAGGAATGTAACTGCACATCAAGTAGTGGTTTTGATCATTATGGATCAGTAACCACAACCCAATAATGATAACAATAAATATAAGCATATCCTCAGATGTGACAAATCTGAGCAGAAATCTCTCTACACTTGTTTAGTTTGTTTGTGTATGAGGAGACCAGGAGAGGAGGGAAGGGATGAGACACTGAGGAACAAATACATGGAAAGAGGGAGCCAAAATATTATTGCCACTATCATTCTCCATGTACATGAAATACTGGTTGAATAAAATTTAGTTATATAGCAGACAACTTGGAAAATATTATCACTGCATAAAATGAGGAAGCAGAAATAATTAAGAAAAATATATCACTAATATTAAACTACGTAGTAAAATAAAACCGAAATAATAATTGAATGACTAATAATGAAAATGTATAATATTTGTAATTAATTCACTGAATTGGAGGTTGTGTTTACTGCATCTGACTCTTCATGTCTATAATACATCTATGATAGTCTCACTATGGTTTTACATATAGTTAAAAGCTTCAAAGCTTATTCTTTGAGTTGCTGATATTTATGAAAGGGAAAAAATTTAAGTCCTATATTCTTTTTTTGGTTTAATTTTGCCTTTGACAATTTTATTATTATATAATTGACATACAATAAACTCATTATTTTAAAGTAAATTTTAGGCATATTTGAATATGCATAGACATCATTGAAACCAAAATAGTAAACATATCCATCACCCCTAAAATTTTCCTCATATTCTTTGGTAATCCTTCTCTCAAGCTCCTCCTTCCTATCCCCAGGCAACAATTCACTTGTTTTCTGTCAGTATAGGTTAACTTGTCTTTTGTAGACTTCAAATACATATAATCATTTAAAAAACATTTTTTAGGATTTATTTTTGAAAGGCAGACAGAGACAGAGTGCGAATGGGGGAGGGGCAGAGAGAGAGAGGGAAACACAGAAACAGAAGCAGGCTCCAGGCTTCCAGCTGTCAGCACAGAGCCCAACGCGGGGCTCAAACTCACGGACCACGAGATCATGACCTGAGCCAAAGTCTGCCATTTAACCAACTGAGCCACCCAGGCGCCCCTCAAATACATACAATCATTTTAAAATATACTTTTTATTTCTTCTTTCATTCAGCATAATTACCCTGAGAGTTATTCATGCTGTTTTTTAATAGGTCATTGTTTTGTGGCTAGGTAATATTCCATTATATGGATATGTCATATTTGTTTATCCAGCTGTTAATGGACATTTGAGTTGTTTTGCATGTTTGGCTACTGTAAGTAAATATGTTATGAATACTCATATATATGTCTCTGTATGGACATATGCATTCATTCCTATTCAGTAAGTGGCTAGCAGTAGATTAGTTTGATCATTTGGTAACTTTATAATTAATTCCTTTTTTAAGTTTTTATTTAAATTCCAGTTGGTTAACATACACTATAATATTAGTTTCAGGTGTACAATACAGTGATTCAACACTTCCATACACCACCCTTTGCTCATCATGACAAGTGAACTCCTTAATCCCCATCACCTTTTTAACCCATCCTCCCCCACCCCACCTCCGTTCTGGTAACCGTCAGATTGTTCTCTATAGTTAAGAGTCTGTTTCTTCGTTTGAGTGAAACCGTATGGTATTTGTGTTTCTCTGACTGCCAAGGTGTGTTCCAGATTGCAGTTTGCATTTCCACCAGCAGGGTACCCGAACTCCATTTGCTCCAACACTTGCTTGGGCACATCTCTTAAATTTAGTCCATTCTAATAGGTGAATTAGATTGCATTTCCCAATGAATAATTATAAGAGATTCTCAAATCTCTTCATGTAATTGTTTGTCATGTCTGTGTCCTCTTAGATGAAATATCTATTCAAATTTCTGCCTACCTCTTGACTGGGTTATCTTTATATTAACCTGTTTCAAGTTTATCACATAATCTGGATACAAGTCCCTTGCCAGATATGTGACTTGAAATTATTTTCTTCCAGTATCTAGATTATCCTTTCATTCTTAGGAATATTTTAGTGACCAGAAGTTCATAAATTTGGTAAACTATAATTTATCACTTTTTTTCCTTTTATGGAAAAAGGTGCTTTTGGTGTTGTATCTAAAAGCTTCAAGATACGTGCAAAAACAACAGCTGATCAAATGAAGGAAATAAACATATCTTCGGGCAGACTAGAGCCTTTCATAACTGTTACTCAATAATTGATAGAATAATGCACAATCATTAAAGATATAGAATACCTGAACAACGTTATTAGCCAACTTGCCCTACTTGACATTCACAGAACACTCCACCCAACAACAGGAGACAACACATTCAACTCAAAAGCCACAGTACACTATAGGCCAAAATTTGGACCATAAATTGAATTTCAATAAATTAAAAAAGATTCAACCCATACAAAGTATGTTCTCTTAATCAGAAATCAATGACAAAAAGGTCTCTGAAGATTTTCCCAAAATATTTGGAAACCCAAAAAAACACAATTCTAAATAACCTATAGAACAAAGAAGAAATCAACAGGAAATCTGAAAGTATTTTGTACTGAATGACAATGAGAATAACCCAGCACTCAGGAAATTTATAGCACTAAGTACCTGTCTTGGAAAGTAGGCAGGGTCACAAATTAAGGGTCTCAGCTTCCACCTTAAAAAAAAAGAAAAATAAAAGGAAATCCATCCCAAAGTAAGCAATACAAAGAAAATGATAAAGGTCAAACTGAGCAGAAATCAATTGAATGGAAAATAGAAAAACACTGGTGAAAATAGAACCAGAAGCTGTTTCTCTGACATTAATGCAATTGACAATAACTCAGACTGACCAGAAAAGACAAAAAATATTAATATCAGGAATAATAGTGGTGTCATCACAACAGGTTCTATGGATATTAAAGGATACTAAGGGAATATTATGAACAATTTTATAACAATATATCAACTCAGTTAAACTGGGCAAATTGCTTAAAAGATACTAATTGGCGAAACTCACTCAAGGAGAAATAGATAAAAATTAAATAGCCCAATATCCATTAAATAATTACTTTGAAAATCTTGCCATAAAGAAAATTCAAGGACCACAGCGTACACTAATTCTACTAGACAATTAAAAGGAAATAATACCAATTCTACACAAACTCTTTTAGAAAATTCAATAACAAGAGTATTTCCCAACTCATTCTCTGAGACCGTCTCTGATATCAAATCACATAAAGTACTATGAGTAAGAAAACTAAAAGAATAATTCTCACAGACCTAGGAGCAAAACTTCTAGAAAAAATTCTAGCGAATTTAATCCAACAATATGTATTAGAATAAAACATTATGACCAGATGGGACCTATCCAACGTCCATTCCCTTTTAAACAAACAAACAAAACAAATATCAGGAAACTAACGATAAAAGAGAACTTCATCTGTCTGATAATGGGCACTGCTTAATGTTAAGAGACTGAATGCTTTCCCCCTAGATTAGGAATGAGATAAGGATATCTGCTCTCAGCCCCTCTATTCAACATTGTACTGAAGTTGTAATCAGTGAGATAAGGCATAAATAAAATAAGTGGCAGGCAAATTTAAAAAGAAATAGAAAAGTTTTATTTGTATGAAGCATCATTATCTATGTTTAAGAAAAGCTGCTGGAATAAGTGAGTTTGACAAAGTTGCAGGATATAACATCACATATGTAAATATCAGCTCTGCCACAACTTTACTCTAGCAATGAACAGTCAAGAGTTTAAAAGTAGTGTTTTCAATGGAATAAATAATATTGCTTTGGGATAATTCTAACAAAGTACATGTGTCTTATATATTTGAAATTATAAAACATGGCTAACATAATTTAAGGAAGACCCAACTAAATAGTGAGATTTTTACCATGTTTCTGGTTTAGACAACTCAGTATTTATGATACAAATTTTCCCCAAATATATCTATGGATTCAACACAATGCTAATAAAAGTCCCAGCAGCATTATTTTATAGAACTCTATGCTTTTGTTAGAAATTTCATATGGAAGTGCTAAGGATATTGGACAGCTCAAATAACTTTGAAAAAAATATTAGTGGACTAGAAGTAAGCAATCCTAATCAAAGAGATGTGGTGTTGACTTAAAATTGCAGTCAAATAGATAAAAAATATAATAGGGAATTTAGAAATAGATCCACATATGTATGAACAACTTATATTTGAAAATGTTGTAAAAGCAATTCAGTATGAAAAAAAGTATTTAAAAAAAGTTAACTATTTTCAACAAATGCTTCGAAAAAATTGAAAATCTTCAAAAAAAAAAAAAACACCAAAAGCAAACAAACAAAAAAACACTTGAGTTTGTTACTTGCCGTCTATACAAAAAATTAATTCTGAATGTTATCATAGATGTAAGTGTCAAGCGTTAACCTATAAAGGTCCTAAAATAAAACATAAGAGAACATTTTTGTTTGCTTTACCTTGGTTTATGCTAAGATTCCTTAGATACAGAACTGAAAGATTAATTCATTGTATAAAAACATTGATGAAATAGACTTTCTAAAAATACAGACTTACGCTTTTAGAAAGTAAATGAAAAGACAAGTTTAAGAGAAAATACTTGCTAAGCATCTTTCTTGTGTTCAGAATATATAGTCAAATTCTCAAATCTCAATAAGAAACAATTTAAGTTTTTAAAAGGGCAGAGAATTTGAAAACACAGTTCAACAAAGAAGATTAAGGATAGCAAAAAGCAGATGAAAAGATGTTCACATCACTTTTGGTGTTGTATCTACTTGTTAGGAAAATGCAAATTAAATATCATTGAGATGCAACCTGACACCTGCAGAACTGGATAAAATTAAAAACACTGATTGTACCAAATGTTAGCAATGCTCTAGAGCAACTGAAACTTTTATACTCTGATGAGAATGGAAAATCCTACAACCACTTTGGAAAAAGCTTGACAGTTTCTTAAAAGTTAAGCCTACACAGGCTATACCACTGGGCCATTCCACTGTTGGTCATTTACCTATGAGGAAAGAAAGTATGCATCCATACCAATCATATTACATGAGTATTTCTGATAGCATTATTTGTAACAGATGAAATCTATTAAACAACACAAATATCCACCAATGGGTGAATGGATAAACAAATATGGTAGAGTCAACCTCATTATTAAGGATTCCATATTTGGGAATTCCCTGTGTGCAAATTCTGGTACCAACTAAATTGTATTTGTAACACCCAAATGAATCCTTTTGGCATTCTCACAAGCATTGGTGGACACGTGAAAGCGCAGAACAGTGAAAACATTTGAGTAGCCCAAAGAGCTTATTTTTCTGGCTGAGGTTCAACAAGATCTTGTTTCAGCTGTCATAATATAAGCAAGTCTCCTTTCTGCTCTTTATTTAGTGCCATGTCTTTTGCATTTTTTGTGTTTTTTGTTGATGATTTTGCTGTTTAAATGGCCCCCAAACAGTACTGAAGCACTGTCTAATGCTGTGCCTCATGGAGAAAATATGCATATCAACTAAGCTTCTTTACACCATGACTGATAGTGCCATAAATTCAATGTTAATGAATACAAATATATATTAAATAAGGTGCCCTTAAACAGAAACTCATATAAAACAGGATTATGTATTGATTGGTTGATGAAAATGTTGTGACCAGATGCTGGCAGGAACCTAACCCTGTATTGTCCCCAGGGGCAATGACTCAGTATTTGTTAATTCAGTCTTTGCTTGAACTTTATAGAATATAAATAATGTTCTATATCATGAATAATGAGAATAATGAGAATTCACTGTATATCCATACAATGGCATATTACTTGCAATAAACCAGAATGAACTATTGATAGACGCAACAAGATAAATCTCATAATAATTATACTGACTGAAAGAAGTGAGTGGGAGAAAAAGTACATATTTTATGATTCTATTTATATATAACTCTAGTAAAGGCAAACTGATCTTTGGTGACAAAGAAGATAAGTGTTTGCCTGGGGAAGAAAGAGAGGTGAGGAATGACAGAACTATAAGGATTGTGTTGAACATGTCATTTTCTTGATTTTGGTAATAGTTTCATGGATGTATACATGCATAAAAACATCAAAATGTACACTTTAAATATGTAAAACTGTGTATATGTCAGTTATACTTTAATAAAACTGTTTAAAAAATAACTGATTTTTGTCAGTGGTATAATTGCAGAGTTAAGGATCTAAACCTCAATTATATAAACCCCATGAGACACAAAGTTGAGGATGTTTGCATTATATTTGAATTCAATGTGTTAAGAATATAATCTCCAGCTCCTACTGGAGTGAAATTCCTTAGTGCTTAATTTTTATCAGTTTTAAATTTTATTGGCCTCCTTTTTTATATTCTGTCATGTGATATATGCTTCTTTGTTTTTTAGATATCTCCAGTGAAGCATTGCATGTTCATAAGTTTAAAATCATCTTTATAAAAATTATTATGTTGTTCATACTAATTTGTTAATTTTAATGAAAAACATTGTAATGTAAACCACTATCTATTAATTTTCATATATAGATAAAATTCCATTTTTGGCCAAAAATTTACAGAATCTCTATATAGGCTTTCTCCATTTATATTTCTGATTGTAATAAAGAGCCATAATGACTTTAGTTTTCTTACAAACAACACAAAGATGATACTTTACTTCAATAGTGCATTCAATGAAACAGTATATTTCAACTCTCAAGTTTTATAGTTGATAGCTAGCTAAATATCACATGATGTTTCAGTGTCAATACAAAATTTAGATTGTTTGCCAGTGGCAAACTATTTTTCATAATGTTTGCTAAATAAGAATGTGTCTAGAAATTGACATGTCATTTTAGTATTTTTATAGGTTTTATTATATGGCTAATGTTTATTTGATTGTATATATAGTTTTAGTTTTTTATGTATTTTATCCTATGCTTTTAATCCCTATAACTCATTTATTTTATAACTGGAAGTTTGCACCTATTAATCCCCTTCACCTATTTCATACGATGTATATTCTTTTTTCTAAAGATGTTTATTTATTATTTATTTTTGAGAGAGAGAAAGACAGAGAGAGCAGGCAGAGAGAGAGGGACACATAATCCCAACCAGGCTCTGCGCTTGAGCCTGACTCTGGGCATGGACTCACACACCATGAGATCATGACCTGAGCCAAAACCAAGAGTCAGACAACCGACTGAGCCACCCAGGCACCCCACGTTATATCTTCTTATGTGGAGGGGAATAAAGCCAAGTGACAGAAAAAGATTGTAATATATTCAGTTTACAAAAATGAAATTATAATTTCTCCTTTTTTAGATACTGAATGAACTATAACTACCCTTAAAGTGATTTTTATATTGGCATAAATACAACTTTACTTTTTTTCTTGGTGAATAAATTCATGTATAAAATGAAATGAGTGTTCAAAATATACAATGCTAATTTCTGGAAGAATAGATCAAAATTGCCTTAACATTAATATGGCTGGTACTATCCATAATTAAATTTAAATTATGTTATTATTGATTGTGTTAGAAATGGATGATTCAGACTTGTTTTTTGCATGTCTACCCATTGCAATTTTATTCACTGAGGAAATGTTTCTAATTTGAAACATTAGTCTTATTTGGGATATTATACCTTTTAATTTTTTTCGAGTACAGTTGACACACAACATTACATTAGTTTCAGATGCACAACATAGAGATCCTACTTCTCTATATGTTATGCTGTGCTCACCACAAGGATAGCTACCATCCACAGACAATGGTTTTACAGTATTATTGACTATACTTCCTATGCTATGCCTTTTATGCTTTTAACTTATTCATTCCATAACTGGAATCCTATATCTCCCACTCCCTTTCACCCATTTTTTTCCTATTCCCCTACTCCCTTTTCTTCTACCAAACATCATTTTGTTATCTGTATTTATAGGTCTGAGTCTGTTTTTTTATTTTTTTGTTTATTCATTTGTTTTGTTTTTTAGATTCCACATGAGTGAAATCATATGGTATTTGTTATTCTCAGTCTAATTTATCCCACTTAGTATTATACCTTCTAGATTATGCCTTCTAAGTCCATTCATGTTGTCACAAATGGCAAGATCTTATCCTTTCTTATGGCTGTATATTTCAGTGTGTGTGTGTGTGTGTGTGTGTGTGTGTGTGTGTGTGTATTTTTTATCCTTTTATCTGTCGATGGACACTTGAGTTGCTTCCGTATCTTGACTGTTATCAATAATTCAGAAAACATAAGGCTGCATTTATCTTTTTGAATTAATAATTTTTATTTTCTTTTGGTAAATACCCAGTAATGGAATTACTAGATCATATGATATTTCTAGTTTTAATTTTTGAGGACACTCCGTACTGTTTTCCATTGTGGCTATACCAATTTACATTCCCACCAACAGTGCATGAGATTCCTTTTTCTCCACATCCTTACCACCACTAGTTATTTCATGTCCTTTTGATTTTGGCCATTCTGACAGGTTTAATGTGATATCTCATAGTGGTTTTAATTTGCATTGTGGTTTTAATTTGCATTGATGACTAGCAATGTTGAGCATCTTTTCATGTGTCTGATGGCCATCTGTATGTCTTCTTTGGAAAAATGTCTATTCATGTCTTCTGCCCATTTTTAGTCAGTTATTTGCCTGTGGGGGTGTTTTTTGTTGTTGAGTTGTATAAGTTCTTTTTTTTTTAATTGGATATTAACCCTTGTCAGATATATCATTTTTAAATACCTTCTCCCATTCAGTAGGTTGACTTTTTGTTTCATTGATGGTATATTTTTGCTGTGCAAGAGCTTTTTTGTTTGATGTAGCCCCAATAGTTTATTTATATCCTTGCATTATGAGATATATCTAGAAAAATGTTACTATAGCTGATGTCAGAGAAATTACTGCCTGAGTTCTGATATTATCCCTTTTTGATCTTTTGCTTCCCTAAATACAACTCTATAATTTTATATAATTATATATTTTTTGATGGAAAAGTTGTTAAAATTTTCTAAGAGTAAAGAAACATAGGGGCGCCTGGGTGGCGCAGTCGGTTAAGCGTCTGACTTCAGCCAGGTCACAATCTCGCGGTCCGTTAGTTCGAGCCCCGCGCCAGGCTCTGGGCTGATGGCTCAGAGCCTGGAGCCTGTTTCCGATTCTGTGTCTCCCTCTCTCTCTGCCCCTCCCCCGTTCATGCTCTGTCTCTCTCTGTCCCAAAAATAAATAAACGTTGAAAATAATTAAAAAAAAAAGAAACACAGCATTCCTGAGAAATTTGTGAATAATGAAGAGATTAAGTCACAATTTCATACATCAAAATATGATAATTCAATTTGTCAGTGTATTCATTCTAGGAATTCATGTATTCATTCACATGTACAATTTCTTGATTGAGTGTATTACATATGAATTAGTAAAGGTATTGATTAACTTTGGTATGAGTAATGATTTTTCTGATGTTTTCTATTAGGTAATTTAATTCCAGCTTAAGACAGGAAGCCATCAAAATCCTACAGGAAAACACAGGCAGTAACTTCTTTGGCACTGGCTGTAGCAACTTCTTACTAGATATGTCTTTTGAGGCAAGGGGAAAAAAGCAAAAAATAAACTATTGGGGCTTCATGAAGATAAAATGTTTCTGCACAGCAAAGGAGACAATCAACAAATCTAAAAGACAGTCTATGGAATGGGAGAAGATATTTGCAAATGACATATCTGATAAAGGGTTAGTATCCAAAATCTATAAAGAATTCATCAAACTCAACACCCAAAAAAACCCCCAAATAATCTAGTTAAAAAATGGGCAGAAGAATGAATAGACATTTTTCCAAAGAAGACATCCAGATGGCTAACAGACACGTGAAAAGATGTTCACCATCATTCATTATCAGAGAAATACGGATCAAAACCACAATGAGATACCACCTCACACCTGTCAGAGTAGCTAAAATTAACAACACAGGAAACAACAGATGGTGGTGAGGAATGCGGAGAAGGGGAAACCCTCTTGCTCTGTTGGAGGGAATGCAAACTGATGCAGCCACTCTGGAAAACAGTAGGGAGGTTCGTCAAAAAATTAAAAATAGAGCTACCCTATGACCCAGCAATTGCACTACTAAGTATTTATCCAAAGGATACAAAAATACAGATTCAAAGAGGTACATGTACCCCGATGTTTGTAGCAGCATTATCAAAAATAGCCAAATTATGGAAAGAGCCCAAATGTCCATTGACTGATGAATGGCTAAAGAATGTGTGTGTGTGTGTGTGTGTGTGTGTGTGTGTGTGTGTGTGTATCCACAATATAATGTTACTGAGCCACAAAAAAGAGTGAAATCTTGCCATTTGAAATTGCAGGGGTGGAGCTAGAGTGTATTATGCTAAGTGAAATAAGTCTATCAAAGAAAGACAAATACCATATGATTTCACTCATATGTGGAATTTAAGAAACAAAACAGATGAACATAAGAGTAAAAAGGAGAGGCAAACCGTAAAAGAGACTCGGTATAAAGAACAAACTGTAGGTAGTTGGAGGGGAGGTAGGTGTGGGGGATGGATTAAATGGGTGATTGGTACTAAGGAGGGATGAACGCTGGGTGTTGTATGTAAGTGATGAATCACTAAATACTACACCTGAAACTAAACAAACAAAAAACACTCAAAAAGCAAAGAAACAAAAAAAACTGAAAACAAAGCAAATAAATAAATAAAAAGTTTATGTATATGATGTTTGGAAAAGTTAATGAGCCTTAAGTTTGGCCAAATACTCTGTTAGAAATAACCTAACTGAAAAAATCAAGGACATTTTCATGGCATAACATACATTTATTATATTGAATATTAAAAAAGAAACCTGTGAAACATTAAGAAATGTTAGTTTTGCTGTCATAAGAAAAAAATACCCTCATTTTTATCTAACAATTTAAAAATATTTTAATATACTAAAATATAATTTAACTTTGATATACACTAACAACCAAGAATGGCAATCATTTTTCAAAAAATTGAATTTGACCATAGGGGAAAAGTTTTTCAAATATAATCAATATTTTTAATTCCATAAAAATGAATACTATTATTATAATAATATTGTTAATTGACTAGCCAGTTAGAGATCCAGTGTTCTTTCTTGCCACCTCCACTCTAGACTAGAAATGCTACACATTTTCCCCACCTCTGTTACAGGGAAGTATAGCCACGTGACACAGATCTGATCAATGAAATGAAAGCAAAATGTACTGAAAACTTTCGAGAAGGGTTTTGCATTTCCTAAAACAGAAACAGATGTAGCTGGTGCCATTCATGTCTGTTCTCTTATTTTAAACACTCACATGAAGCCTAGAGCTGCTGCAACCTTCGTGTCACCATGATAGAAAGGAAAAGAGGAACATTGAGATTCCATGACCAATATCATTAAGCTTCTTTTCTCTTATTTTTAAAGATATAATTGGCACGTAACATTATATTATCTTCCTGTGTACAACATGATTCAGTATGTGTTTGTAATGTGAGATGATCGTTGCAGTAAACCTACTTAGCATCCATCACCGCTCATAATTACAAATGTTAGCTCTCAAACTAATGTCACAAGCTACTGACATCCTTATTTCTTCATATATGAAAAATATTGACTCCTATTTATTTAAGACATGGTAGGTCAGGATTGATTCTTACTGATATTGGTGTGACAGACAGTTAAATGTATTTTTAACTTGTATAATACTTTTTTATTGTTTTGTTTGTTTCAGGTTGGCTATTTCACTGAGCAGATTTTCTTTTATTTGCATTATGGCTATTATTAAAATTATGCTGTTCATGAACAGCAGAAAAAGCTATGATTTCTTATAAAATTGATAACGTCAAAACAGCAGTCAGGTTAATTCAGGTTAGAAGAATGAGTGTTGCCAGGATAATTCAGCACGCTATCAGAAATTTCTAAGCTAATTCGATAAACTTTCATTTCATTTAGCTGGCATAGATTTGGTGGGATCTCATGAATAAAGAGAACGGTCATGCTAAAAGAAGCATCCTTAAAATAGAAAGAAAGTATTTCATAGGTATGAAATTAACATTATATATGTGTTCATATAAATTCTGTTCCCTATTCATTTTTCTTTTATAATGATTACAATAATAAACCTAAATCTCCAGTTAAAATCTTTATTTCACATAAGGTCTGTAAAGCTAGGTTCATTAAACAATGAAAAAATACACATAATAATAACCATAATAACAATAATAATAATAATAGCTGAAATTTATTGAGTGCTTATTAAGTTCTGGATGGGGGTGTAAGTGATTTACATATAAATCAGTTAACAAACTTATGAATTCAGTACTAATATTATCCCAACTTTACAGATGAGACACAAACAAATACAGTAACTGAGACACAAAGAAATAAAGTAACTTGCTCAGTGTCACATAGTGAGTTCCAGAATTAAGTTTTGACTGATGTAATCCATTTGCAGAGCCTGCTTGCTTGTTATCTACAAAGTGTCTCATTTTTTCTTTATGTAGACATGGGATGTTGTGGGCAGAGGAATCATTTCCCTTCATAGATTTATCTCAGTCTTGAAAGAGGGATTGTCTGGTATATTTTGAAAATGGAAACACAATATGTGTTCTTCTCCAATAGCCTATGGAAATTGGTAACCAACCTTCTCTGTTTTTGCACAAAGACATGTGGGGCAGTTGCAAAGAATAAGCAGATCAGTTTGTTAGTATTCATCTTTCAGTCTAAGAAAGTATATAGATTTAGTTGTTTGGTAATTTCGTAAGGACATGGTCAACTGGAAGTTAATCCTTTTTCTCTTCCCTACTTCCTTCCATTCTTCCTTTCTTCCTTTCTCCTTCCTTCCTTTCATCTTTCCTTCCATTAAACAAGATTCTGGAAATTTGAAAATGAATTTCATAGTATTAAATGATTTTATTATTTTAAAAAGAAGAAAGAATTTGTTCGTCCTTAAAAATACTAGATCTGCTAATTTTTCACATACACTGTAAGAAAAAAGTTCTTCTTTTTATTCTAATCCTTTAGAAAAATTTTAAAAAACTTTATTTTTTAAACTTAAATTTTATTTAAAAAAATCAAGTTGGGTACCTTCCAGTAAGAGGAAAAAATTAAGGAATTTCTTTGGAGTGAGAAAAGTAGGTACTCTTTAAAGTCAAAGGACAAAATAGAGAACCCATAATCTCCTCAATGGGCATTAAAAATGAAACTTTAGCATCCGAGTAAAGCTAGATCTAAGAAAAGAGATACCATGCACAATGGGTGTAATAAAGCTGTTAGTGGCCTAATATGTGGCAAGTGTTTTGTCACCTATAGCACTGCATTCTTTAAAAGATGTCTAACACCCAAAAAATCTCTCAAGTGAATTTATTGACTAAAACCAGTTCCACAGAACCAATTAGCATCTTACACAGGCTGCCCTGCAAGGCTTATGAGGCCATCCATCACCTGTCCATTTAACTATTTAGCATTTGTTCCAGCAATTTGTCACCATGTCAGAATGCTAGCATTTCAGAATGGGAGTTTTTGGTTGAAAGAAATCTAACTCAGATACTGCAGATACTTCTCCTTTAATAAGACTTAGAGAAGATTTATGTTTCCATTATACTTAACCTTAAACATCTTGTCTTGGAGGGTGAGGTTAATTCTTTACACTGTAAATTTTTCAAACTTAAAGCAGTCGTTTTACATGAATTTAAAAATATTATGCAAAATGGAATTATTTTATATTTTCACAACAATTCAGAGTGATAACACTGCAAAGTACCTTACTTATCTCACAGCTTCAGTGATTACATTTTTATTACTTTTCCAATTCAGTCATTTGCTTTTATATTCATTTCTCCTACCTTTATTAATTTCACACTACTGAATGAATTACATCATATTTACCACTGAATGAAAGAGAAAATATCTGCATTGCTCTTAACATTATGCAGCTCAGGTAGACTTGGAATTCTGGAAATATTTAATGGTGGAAAAATCACTGCAGCATTTCATTTCAATTATATATAATTTACAATCAAATGTGTACCCATTTCAAGCACAGAGTATTAATTATAAAGCTTGGCTGTTGATTACAGATCATAGTCAACCGTTTAATTTCTCTCTCATAAAATGTCACACAAATACTACAATAGTATAAATTGAAACATGCTGGTCACTTAATGTAGAATAAATTGACCAGAATCACAGAGTAGAGGACTGTAGCAAAAATATAATTTATGAAATGGGTCCATGTAGTAGAACAATTGTAGAAAAATATAAGCTTTACATATTGTCAAAGAACCAGCCATTATACTACCTTAGACATGCCAATCAAATGAAAATTATTCAGGTGTCTAACCTCTAGAATTGATTCAAAAATAGGATGCATCTTTTACTGGTGAAAACAGATATGTAGCTGGTCTCTTTTTCCAACTACCCTGTAAGTTCACCTGATTAAGATTTCCAATGCAAAAGAGGCAGGCCAGATGCTGGGAACTCAAATGCCATCCCCTCATCTGAATGCTGTTAAGCAGTTCCCATGGCATTTCTCACAGCCTTTCAATGTGTGCTTGTCACTAAGCTCAATCCCAGAGATAAAACAGAAAATGTAAACTCCTGAGGGAGGAGAGTTGAGTAAAAAGCTTTTCTGAAGTCCTGAGCATGCTGTGCTTCTGTCTACTAAAGCACTAAAGCTTTAGTAGATAGCTAAAGCTTCAACCAGCAGTCTCATCTCTCTCAACATATACAACCAAGAGTTTGACACGGATGGATATTAGGTTGAAGTAAGGAATGTACAATAAAAACGTACATGAGTAGGTGTGCACACATGCATACATGGGTGTTCACAACTAATCTCCACGTTTAAGTCATTGCAAACCCCATCATCCATATCCATTCCTGACAATTATGTTGTTACTAGAAAATATATTTAACTAATAAACCATCCTTTAAAGGGTGGAGCAAAGGAGAAAAATGTTTTTAAGGATTATTGGTTCGATATATTATATTATATTATATTATATTATATTATATTATATTATATTTACACACCAATATATATTACATTTTGACGGGTTTTTGAAATTCTTATTTTCAAAATGAGTCTAGAAAAGAAATAATCTTACAGAGATATTTTCCATTGGTATCTAAAATAATAACATTAGAATATTTTCTTAAGGATTTGGCAAATAAAAAATAAGTTATGTGGCCAAGTCGTTTAGCTTAAATCCTCATTAAAGTAGCCTATCAGAGGTTATAACTTATCAGAGGCCATAAAGTACCTTATCAGAGTATGCAGACAAATATAACTATTAGAGAAGAAATTCTTGAGAAATTGTCTTCTTATGAGTAAAAGGGGTGGAGAGAAGAAAGAGCTAATAATGAACAAAGTAAATAGAAATCTCTTGGACCCACCTATGGAAACTACAGAATAGGAAGGATGTACTCTGCTGATGACTCAAAGAAGTAATGATGATCATGCTGGGTTTGGTTATGCTCTTGTTTTTGTTTCAGAAAAAAATAATTCTCTGTGTGTAATAACATGATAGTTTGATTTTCTCATGACTCTCAAGTAAGGATAAGTACTAGGATTGAATGGAGAGAAAGTGGATTGTATACAAATGTTGATTGATTTCTTTTTTTAAATAATTTTTTAACGTTTATTAATTTTTGAGAGAAAAAGAGAGAGAGAGAGAATGCGAGCAGGGTGGGGCAGAAAGAGAGGGAGACACAAAATCCAAAGGAGGCTCCAGGCTCTGAGCTGTCAACAAAGAGCCCGACATGGGGCTCAAACTCACGAACCATGAGATCATGACCTAAGCCGAGGTAAGACGCTTAACTGACTGAGCTACCCAGGTGCCCCAGATTGATTTCTTAATCTACTTTAGCATAGGAATTGGAAAGAGTATCGTTTCCATACATGTATCGTACCAAATTCAGATATAGCAGCTATACAGAGATTACCTCTGGGCAGAGTGAGCTCCTTTTGTTAATTAATCATGATAATAATATTTTTTTTCAACGTTTATTTTTTTTTGGGGGGGGGGACAGAGAGAGACAGAGCATGAATAGGGGAGGGGCAGAGAGAGAGGGAGACACAGAATCGGAAACAGGCTCCAGGCTCTGAGCCATCAGCCCAGACCCTGGCTCGGGGCTCGAACTCACGGACCGTGAGATCGTGACCTGGCTGAAGTCCGACGCTTAACCGACTGCGCCACCCAGGTGCCCCTGATAATAATATATTAATATTGGAGAGGACTTTTACTTATCAAAAATTACTACTGCTAACAATAATAATGATAATAAGTATTAATAATACTAATAATGCTACTAACTATATTCCAGCCACTATCCCTTACTTTTTTGTATAAATGTATTTATTTCTTATTTATTTTTATTTTTTAATATGATTTATTACCATGTTAGCTAACATACAGTGTATACAGTGTGCTCCTGGTTTCAGGGGTAGATTCCCATGATTCATCACTTACATACAACACCCAACGCTCCACCCAACAAGTGCCCTCCTCAATGCCCATCACCCATTTTCCCCTCCCCCCCCACCGTCAACCCTGAGTTTGTTCTCTATTTAAAAGTCTCTTATGGGTTTGCCTCCCTCTCTGTTTGAAACAATTTTTTCCCCTTACCTTCCCCCATGGTCTTCTGTTAAGTTTCTCAAGTTCCACATATGAGTGAAAACATATCTGTCTCTTTCTTACTTATTTCACTTAGCATAATACCGTCCAGCTCCATCCACGTTATTGCAAATGGCAGGATTTCATTCTTTCTTATTGCCAAGTAATAGTCTATCATATATATAAGCCATATCTTCTTTATCCATTCATCAGTCGATGGACATTTGGGATATTTCCATGATTTGGCTATTGTTGAAAGCGCTGCTATAAACATCAGGGTACAAGTGCCCCTATGAATCAGCACTCCTGTATCCTTGGGATAAATTCCTAGTAGTGCAATTGCTGGGTCACAGGATAGTTCTATTTTTAATTTTTTCACACTGTTTTCCGGACCAGCTGCACCAGTTTGCATTCCCACCAACAGTGCAAGCAGTCACTATTCTTTATATATCATAACTCATCCAATACGTTCACCATCTCTAAAAGCAAAGTATCACAGGGGAAGGGGTACAATTTGAGCCCAGAAAGGTCTCTAGTGTCTATCCTCTTAACTTTTATTAGAGTAAGCTCTTCTTAACTTCCTCTACTATTATAGAAGCAAAGAGAGAAACTACCATTTATTGAGTTCTTTCATTTTTACTCGATAGCAACTTTATATATACTATCTCATTTAATACTACCCGAAATCTTGTAAAGTTATTATTGTCCCAGTTAAATAAAAATGACTTATCAGAGGTTATAGCATGAGTAATTGACAGAAGATATATTCAAACCCAGGTCTATCTCATTTCACAGTGCATGTTTGATTGCCTTTCAACCAATTAACATAATACTTTTGCCTGTACAAAGCTTCTGTTTTAGCCTTAATGTCATCTGTAGTCTTCCTAGGACATTAAAGCTGTATGTAGGAGCATAAGTTAAGATGGATACCCAATTGTCCTTGTGATAAGAAATTTTTGGTTTATATAGGCACACGTTTCTTTTGGAAATTAATGTTAAAACTTGGAAAGGGTAAGCATAACATGAATGTAGATTTTCTTTATTCTCATAATTATCAACTTGGAATAGCCATCTTAAATCTTCTTAAAAGTCTTCAAGGAATAAGAGAGAAATAATTTTCTTCATGAGCCATAGACAATGCTAAGGTTTAATTAAATAATGAATATGTGTGTAAAAATATAAAGCTATTGCTCTAAATATGCCATTGGTTTTATTTTTTTAATGTTTATTTATTTATGAAAAGAGAGAGAGAGAGAGTACAAGCAGGGGAGGGGCAGAGAGAGAGGAAGAGAGAGAATTCCAAAGAGGCTCTGTGCTGTCGACAGAGAGCCTGATGTGGTACTCAGTCTCCTGAACTGTGAGATCATGCCCTGAGCTGAAATCAAGAGTCAGACGCTTAACCAACTGAGCTGCCCCCCACCCCAGGTGCCCTGCCAGTGGTTTTATTTTAAGGCAACCTAAGTGAGAGTTCCTTGAGAGCTTCTCTCCTATTGCACATGATATTTCCATGACTAATAATGGTGGCTGGTACATAGTATGCGCTTGAACTATGTGCTGAAAAAGAGGACTCAGCATAGGCATGACTAAAGCATGTGAACAGTGGAACAACAATATTTATTAAGTGTACCAATTAAAAGAATTCTAGAAGCTACATTTGCCCATAGAACAATGTTTCTAACTTTGCCAGATGAGGCAGGGTAGAAATAAACAGAGATGTGAAAGGGAAAACAGTCACGTGTAGTCCCTACCCTCTTAGTAGAAATCTTTAAACTCTTCTGGAACTTTGATGTTTAGTCATATTACATACTATGGTAACACATCACCAATAATTAAATGGTAGGATCTATATAGAATAATTTGCCAAGAAGACCCTCAAAATTCTATTTGAAGAGGAAGCAGGGAGAAAAGGACTGGATATGATCTAAACAGATACAGAGAAAAGTATATGTGTGTGTGTGTGTGTGTGTGTGTGTGTGTGTGTGGCATATATATGTGTGGTTGCTTTAAATATCAATGTTTTCCCCTTCCTCTATAAGTAACATTTGACTTAAGCCAGAGCTAATATTGTCAAATGAGCAAACATTCATGGATAAATGCCTCACATCTGGCAAAGTGAAGTTAGCTGACATTTACTTCATACAAAGGAGCAAGGATTAAGTCAGACAGAATCTCATAGGATCTAATATTGGTGTATTTTTCTCTCAGTTTTTTAGTTGTTTTTGAAGAAAAGTAGGAAAATTCATTATCAACCAGGAGGTTTAAGGGGAAATCATATATTATATATGTTTTTAACCTATTTGTCTCATTGTATCAATAGATACACATTGTAAAAAAGTTGAAAAGCACAGAAACATATGTAGATAATTCGGAAAATGCAGAACATGTTAAAAAAAAAGGAAAAATAGCTCATGACTCCTTAATTCATGGAGAAACACTCTTAAAATATTTATGTGTTTGTCCACAGTATTTTCAGTATGTGGATAGAGAGATGATAGATATATTGAAAGAAAGAAAAATAGACTTAGATATATGATAGATGACAGATGATTTATCAGTAGATATATAGATTCTGTACATAGATACATAGAGTTATGTGTATGCATAAACATTTTTTATAAAACTAAAATCAAATTAAATAGACTCTTTGTGACATGCATTTAATTTCAAATATATCCTGAGTATTTTTCTGATATAATTACATAGTTTTAAAAAACTTAAAATTATTTTATAACATTCCATCATAATTATTTTCTCTTATGGCAATAAGGTGCAATTTAAAAAATTTACAAGAACACTTTCAAAGAAATCACTTTGACTCTAAAACAATGACATCTAGGGAGAATGAAATTTTGCTTAACATGAATGTTGTAATGGAGAAATGTGACAAGAAATGTTGGAGAGATAAGCCAGTGTTATAAATGTGAGAATAGGGAAAGTTGAAAGACTCAGAGGAATAAAGAATGATGTGAGCAACTGGGTACATGGATGGTGGTGTTTCATTGTCACTGGGGAGACAGTAAAAGAAGTTATATTGTTGTTTTTAGAGGAAGTCAACATGTAATGATCACTTCAGTTGATGCAAAAGGATAATCAGAAGAATAAACAATATTGGTAAAAATTAAGAATGAAAATTGAAATTAAGAATAATGTAATACTTTGAATAAAGAAGTTGAAGTAGGTAATAGGAAACCAAATGAGAAAGAGTGAAGGGCCTAAAAAATGATGGTTGATATGATTTCAAGACCATATAAGAATAAGTTAAAAAATGGTAGGAATGAAGTGCCTGGCTGGCTCAGTTGGTTAAACATCCGACTTGGGCTCACGTGATGACCTTGCAGTTCAAGAGTTCGAGCCCTGCACAGGGCTCTGTGCTGACAGCTCAGAGCCTGCAGCCTGCTTTGGATTCTGTGTCTCCCTCTCTGTCTCTGTACCTCCCCCACCCATGTTCTCTCTATCCCTCCCTCCCTCCCTCCCTCCCTCCCTCCCTCCCTCTCAAAAATAAAAATAAACATTAAAGAAAAAATTTTTAAATGCTAGGAAGGATAACATGTTATAACCAAAGAGTGAATTTTGGATGCATATAACAGAATGTATGTGGTATATATGGAAGTTAAAAAGCATGATAATAAAATTAACTCTAATAATTCCAAAATCTAACAGAAGAATTAGAAGATCACCAAAAATCATTGAATAAATTCATGTTTTCCTCTTCTATCCCATCCTTATATATTCTAGAGGTAAGTAGTTCCTGGACTTTTGAATTTATTATTATATTGCTTTTTAAAATATATATTCATACCAAGTACATTTTTTCTCTTTTTCCATTTACCATCAATTCTAACCCTTTAACTATACAACTTGATGTTTCTGACTAATATAAGGTGATATCTGTTACAGGTGGAAACACTCTGACTGCAAAAAGAGTAGACACGAAGTCCCAACAATCATGGTAGCCATCTCAGTTCCAGAGATTCCAGAAAATATGCATTCTTCCCTATAAGTTATGTGTGTGGCTTCTAGTGATATTTTCATGATCTATGAAAGTAAAGTTAAGCATCACTAAAAACCACCTTTCTAAATGGGAAGAAAATGGGGGTGGGGGAATCAAACATATGCAAAAACAGATACATAAAAATTTGTTTGATGTATACATAACAGAAACCTACACTGTTAATGCAGCCCATATTTTGTAATTAGTCAGAAGTTTATAGTGATATTTATCATATCCTTTCTTTTTTACCTATACCATTTTTCCATCACCCTCAGCTAACTTCTCAGCTGGTTAGTATCCTCTACTTGATGGGACAGTTTAATTAATTTTGGAATATCTAAGTCCTTTATATAATCTTGTATTTATTGAATTATTATGTTTTCCCATTGACATCTACCATTTATCATAAAAGTACAAAGAAATGCCAGTAAAACATGTAGGTTACATTCATAGTTTTCCCTGTCTCCATTGAGTACCAGCAGCCTTATTTCTTCCTGGTACTTGGAATCAATCATCTTGTTCTATCTATTGGCTCAAAATCATAAGGAGCTTATTAGCATTCTCAACTTAAAAGAGAAGGATCAATATTGTATCCCATTTTGAAAAATTTTCCCCATTAAGTCTTAAGAATTCTGAACAGAAATAGCCCAAGACTATGGAAAGAGAAAGCAAAAGTCTTGCAAATTAATAGTTAAGTGGTACTGTAGAGGGACCACTCACACTCCACTCCTTAGGTCTCAGATAATGTTTATTCTGGCTATAGAATAAACAACACCACTACATTTTATAGGATGGTACCCCAACTTCACTGGATAATTTTTTGGCAGGTGCTATAATTGAACCTTCCATAATTGTATCAGGCAAGCTGAACGTAATGATGGTAGTAAATTTTATATAATCCGTGAAATCCATGATCCATGAGCATTGTTTTTTTGTTTCTCTTCTTTGTTTTTGTTTGTTTTAAAGAAATGTGAGGGTCATCTGGTTGTCTTAGTCAGTTAAGCTTTCGACATCAACTCAGGTCATGATCTCACGGTTCATGAGTTTGAGCCCTGCATTGGGCTCTATGCTGGCAGCTGAGAGCCTGAAGCCTGCTTTGAATTCTGTGTCTCCCTCTCTGTCTCTGCCCCCCCCCCCACTTAAACTCTGTCTTTCAAAAATAAATAAACGTTAAAAAATATTAGGAAAAGAAGAAATGTGTTATTTGGTTATAGCAATGCAGTTTGTGGTATCAAGATTGGCTTCCTAAAACTATGAATAGTGGTAGAGACAGAAGTATTACTGGGAGGGAAAGGAAATTAAATTCATAACCCGTCTTCCCTTTATAATCTTTCACCAAGAACCTGACTGATATCTCTATGAAAGGACCACATCAGGTGCTTAGCACCCTTGATACTTAGATAGGAGTAGTTAAATCATCTTCAGGTTTGGGCAGTCCTGTTATTAAGCCTATGCACAGCTTGCATTTGTATACCATGACCACTTTGTAGATGAATAAAGAATGAAAGTAATTGACATCCAAAATATGTGTTATTTTATCTGATTATGGAAAAACTCATTTTCATTAGACCTTTTTGGTGAGTACCAAAAGGGGGAAATTAAGTCAATTCTCATGATTTTTACTTCTTTATCATCAAATCTTATTTATCTCAAGTCCTTGATCAATTATCATATTGCCATTGCCCATGAGTCCATGAAAACCCATTCCTTTGGGTATCACTTCAAGCAAGGCAGATAATCAGATATGCTACTATAGTGGCTAAAGTTTTACTCACTAGCAGAAAGTCTATTTGCCACTGTCTTTCAGGGTCACCCCTGAATAGAGTTGTAATATGATTTTAGACTGCAGTTGACTCTTGAACAACATAGAAGTTAGAGATGTTGATTCCCATGCAGCTGAAAAATTTGAATATTTTTGACTCCCCCAAAACGTAATTACTAATAGCCTATTGTTAACCAGAAGCCCTACTGATAACATGAAGAGTGAATAACACATATTTTTTATGTTATATGTGTTATATACTGTACTCTTACAATAGAATAGGCCAAAGAAAAGAAAATGTTATTAAGAAAATCATAGGGAAGAGAAAATACATTTACAATACCATACATTTATCAAGAAAAAATCCGTGTATAAGTGGACCTGCACAGTTCAAACCTGTGCTGTTCTGCAGTCTGGTGCCAGCATATCTGTCTATAAACCGGATCTGAGATATTTTTCTTCCTCCATCAACCAGTAATAATGAATTTCCCATGAAAGCATAGAAATTAGTGTAAGAGTATTTTTACTGAAGTCTGAATTCCTTACTCATGCAATGGCTTTGTGTCTTCAGAACCTACTCAAGGACTATCTAACATGTACTGTTTCCATTTAATAAGAGGTTGCTTCTGTCTGTACCCCTTCTGGCTTCGCAGATCACATAGACCTTAGTTTAAATGGGTAGCGTAAGTCACATGGTCACTGTGACCCAATAGCCAAATCTTCAGATTCTATAACAGTTCAATTAAATACCTGTTATTTAAAAAGAAAATATTCATCTAAGCCCTCTCATATTACCATCCTAAGTCTGAAGGTCTCGTTTCTTTCAGGCGAATTCCCTAACATTTACATGAAAGTGTAGGTGAAGTTGTTGGAGTCCGTGTCTTTGGCAGCATCTCCTATTATCCACACAGCCACCAAAATAACTTTGTTGAGAAAGTTAGTTTTGTCTTGCTTGTGAGTAAATTGGCTTCTAAACCCTTTCAGGAGATACAGTTCAGGTTAGGATGAGTAGTTGCACACAATCCACTCTAACATTTCTATTTTCTTGAGTATTTTAGTTATTTCCCTCCACATTATGCTAGAAATATTCTGGCATGCCAACTTCATTTCATATGACAACTTTTGAATCCCAGTATCAATCAGCCAACTAAGATCACTTCCAGCATCTTGAAGCTAAAGCATTAAATCTGAAATCTCATATAAATGTCTCATATGAATAAATTTGGTCTGATCCAATGTTATAATTCATCCTGCTCAGACTAATGCCATAAGAATTCATTCTTATGTGTATTCTCAGATACCTTACAATAAAACTAGTAATGTCTCAGTTATTTTGCTACGTAAGTGTTCTCTCCATGAAGCACATGTTGTGATATTCTCCTTAGTGATAAATTCAGACTGTATCAACAAGGATGGTAGAGGTGAGTCTTGAGGAGAATAGACACCTTTCTTATGAAGCAACTATCTCTGGTCAGATCATTGCAGAGTCTATCCAAAGATGGTGGAAAATGAGGCTCTTTCTGGTGATGAGAAACAATAAAGGTGAATTGGGAGTTCTGAGGTTCTCAGCTTTATCCAGTTCCTCCCAAATTTCTACATTCCAAGTTTCAGGGTCCTATTCTATCCCAAACAATGCCCTCATCTTAATATAGGAGATGTATTGAAGTTTTACAACTCATGCAGTCATTTTGCAACCCAAACAATATGTTTTGGGACCTGTCAGAAACCACTACCACCTTCATGGCTGGAGGGATAATGAAAAGAGGTATTATTATATGTCTTAGAGCTTCGGCTGGGACTGCTTTGCAGACCTGAGGCCAAAGAGAGATTGAGTCACGGAATAGAGATAACTTCTATTTAGATACCATAGGAAGCACATAGAGAAGAAGAAATATATTGGATTGAGAAAGCTTCTTCATACTCTCAAAACATCCATCCTTCCTAAACATACTAAGAAGTCAGCTAACATATGACATACGATGTTACAGAGAAAAAGTGGGAGATTGTGGACAGTTATCTTAAAAGTAAACAAACATTCAGTTGTCTAACATAATACCACACATATACAGCTAGTCTTCTATGATGGACATTTGTGTTGTTTCTAGGATATATTTTAATGAAAAATAAATAGTATAGCTATAACAGTTTTTGGCACCTGTGAAAGGTTTTCTCCAGTGTATATGTCTATAGGAGGATTGCCACATTTTCAAATTCACAAAATAATGTGAAATGCTTGAACTATTTCATCTTTCCTTTAACTATGTAACAGTTTTTGTTAATTTAATCCTTGCCAATTTTTTTTTGCCAACTTGGAGCATATAAAATCATAACTCAATGTGGTCTAGGAGTGGACACCTTTGTTTTCAAAATTAGAGTTGTGAGAATTCATAGAGCAGAATAAAAGTGTTGTAAAAAGCCCTCCAGATGAATAAGCCAAATATTTGAGAGACTAGGATAATTTCTGAGTCATCACTGTAGATTATAAAGCCAGATGATAGCAAGACGAGATAAAGAAGGTGATAAAAGCAGGTGCAAATGGAATAGGAGGTAATTTAGTTTCTAATATTATCATAATATTAGTTTTTGGACTAGAGGAGACATTTTTAACCTAAAAAGGATACACCTACTGGCAAAAACAAACAAACAAACAAACAAACAAACAAACAAACAAACAAACACCATACACATAGATCAATGGAATAGAATAGAAAACCCAGAAATGGTCCCACAACTATATGGTCAACTAATCTCTGACAAAGCAGAAAAGAATACCCCATGGAAAAAAGACAGTGTCTTCAACAAATGTGTTGGGAAAACTAGACAGAGACATGTGGAAGAATGAAACTGGATCACTTTCTTACACCATACACAACGATTCACAATGGATGAAAGACCTAAATGTGAGACAGAAAACCAAAAAAACCCTAGAAGAGAACACAGGCAGCAACCTCTTTGACCTAAGCCATAGCAACTTCTTACAAGACACGTCACCAGAGGCAAGGGAAACAAAAACAAAAAATAAACTATTAGGACTTCATCAAGGTAAAAAGGGACTGCACAATGAAGGCAACAATCAACAAAACTAAAAGACATCCTACAGAAAGAAGATGTTTGCAAATGGCATATCTGATAAAGGATTAGTATCCAAAATCTATAAAGAACTAATCAAACTCAACACGCAAAAATAAATAATCTAGTTAAAAATGGGCAGAAGACATGAATAGACATTTTTCCAAAGAAGACATCCAGTTGGCTAACAGACACATGAAAAGATGCTCAACGTCACTCATCATCAGGGACATACAAATCAAAACCATGGTGAGATACCATCTCACACCTGTCAGAATGGCTAAAATTAACAAGTCAGGAAATAACAGATGGTGGTGAGGAATAAAGAGAAAAGGGAACACTCTTGCTCTGTTGGTGGGAATGTAAACTGATGCAGCCACTCTGGAAAGCAGTATGGAGGTTCCTCAAAAAATTAAAAATGGAACTACCCTATGACCTAGCAATGGCACAACTAGGTATTTACCCAAAGATACAAAAACACAGATTCAAAGAGGTACGTGCACCCCAATGTTTATAGCAGCATTGTCAACAATAGCCAAATTATGGAAAGAGTCCACATGTCCATCATCAATGGATAAAGAAGATGTGGTGCATATATATGTATATATGTGTGTGTGTGTGTGTGTGTGTGTCTGTATACACACACACACACACACACACACACACACACAATGGAGTTTACATATATATTATATATACATACATACAAAGTTCCAAAGGTATGCAGATACTGTATACACACACACACACACACAATGGAGTTTACATATATATTATATATACATACATACATATATACATACATACACACACAATGGAATATTACTGAGTCATCAAAAAGAAAAATTTTACCTTTTACAGTGATGTGGATGGAGCTAGGGTGTATTATGCTAATCAAAATAAGTCAGAGAAAGACAAATACCATATGCTTTCATTCCCATGTTGAATTTAAGAAATAAAACAGATGAGCATAGGGAAAGGAGAAAAGAGAGAGAGAGAGAGAAAGATGGAAGCAAACCATAAGAGACTCTTAACTATAGAGAAAAACTAAAGGTTGATGTAGAGAGATTGGTGGGGGATGGGTATTAAGGAGGACACTTGTTGGGATGAGTACTGAGTGTTACAGGTAAGTGATGAATCACTAAATTCTACTCCTGAAGCCAATAGTACACTATATGTTAACTAACTAGAATTTAAATAAGATTTTGAAAAAAAAAGGATACACCTAATCTTTAAGTGGTAGTGGAATATTCTCTCTATAGGAAAACAAGAAATCTTCATAAGAATGAACACCAGCAGATGAAGTTGTTTCAGGAAAAATCAGAGTTCAGTAAAAGCATAATATTGGTAAAAAAATGGTAAAGAGGTAAAGAAATAAGGGACATTTTATTGTGTTTGAAATAATATTTATTATACTTTGTTTTAATTATATTTCTAGGTCATTTGAAGTTATCCCAAAACAAATGTCTTATACTATAACATTCCTTTTTAGAGCTCTTAAATCAGTTTTCAGGCTGATATATATGTGGGCTAGCTGATATGGTTATCAATATATATTTAAGTTACGTACAACTATGATAGGAACTAATACTCTTTCATTTATTATATTCACTGGATAAATGGGGAATGAAATCTTAGGTCACAAATATTTTCCTTAAAACTATGCAGATGAATTATTGTTTTAATATTTTCCTTCATGTAATATTGTGAGATTAAAGGAAGTCCTAATTTTCTTCCTTTGTGGATATCCTACAGTTTTTTTTTCCTTTTTCATTTTTTAAACATTCTGATTAGATTTTATACAATTATTTCTGTATTATTAAAATTTAAGGAAGTCACCAAATTTATGTAGACATGGGTATAGTTCTTTTCTTCCCTGGAACCCTGCGGAACCCTTTTAACCTACAGACATGTGACATTCTTTGACTTTTTCTTTATGGTATTTCTAACTATAGCTTCCAGTCCTCTGTGCTCTGAGGTCTCTCCAGACAGCACCAATTATCTCCAGGTTTAATTCTGTTCTTGGTGCTCCAAACATACTCTCTTTGCTTGTTATTTTCATCCCTTTTCCTCATCCTTCTTATTCTAGAACATATTTTTCCTCCATATTACTTTCTGTAGTGTAAGCTCTGTTATTTCTTTTTCCTCAAATATAAAGGACTTTTCTCCCTGCTGCTGCATTTAATTTAATTTTAGTATTTTCCTATCTCATCCATCTCTGTTTTGTTTCAGTCTGACTCTCAGCCAGAACTTTTGTCATGTGTCTTTTGTCTTATCATTCCACATTTCATCTCTTGTTACAGAGGATCCAAGTTATATTGAATTATATTGAAAACATAGATATATTCTAGCATTTATTCTTTTTTCTTACAACAAGATTTTTTTCAAAGCTTCTTATTTTTTCTTATCCTTAAATGGTATAACCATTTTTTCTGCTTTTTTTTTTGTCATTGTGGAATCTTTTTATAGGCCAAAAATGAGGGGTTTCGTTCTTCTCTATTTTATAATATTAATACTATAAAGATCTATTCAGGGATATTATCTCTACCAAGTGGAAAAGTTCTCCTGCTGTTTTCTTATCCTTAGGTATATTGCTGTTAGAATATGCATCAGAGACATAGTGATGCAAAGCCCTGTTTCAAATGTTTTTCACACATAGGTTCATGAAAGTTTGGCATTTGCTATTCTCAGAATCTATGGTGGAATAGCTTACCTTATTTTCACTTATTTATAATTGATGAAATTGTCCAACTTACTGCTCTAAAAAATAAGACTAAATTTGAGTTAAACAAAATGAAGCTACAATATGGTTATACATTAATATTTATACACACACACACACACACACAAATACACACACACACATACACACAGTCACTATTTCTTATGACAGAATCAAGAAATCAAAACTCTGAAACTAGTAACTGATGAACAGAACATTCAGAAGATATTGAAAACTAGAACAATTCTTCATCTTCTCCAGCATCAACATCAGCCAGGGAATCATCAGAGGCCAGAAAACTGGCACATGAAGAGTTGTGTCTTGTCTCATGTAATAAAAAGATCAGGACAAGAAGTTCCAAAGGTATGCAGATACTGAGTCTTATATCAAGCATATAGTTGCTCTGAAATCTTCAGTGTGCTGGTGATGTCTGCCTCTTGAACATAAGATAGCTGCAACAGTTCTGAACATCACACTTAGGAACAACTATGGTTTAGCATGAGGAAGGGGGCACTCTGGTGATTATCTCTTTATTATATAGGAAAACATTTCCCAAAAGTTGTCCAGCAAGATTCCATTGGTCAGGATTTGCTGTGGTTGCATTCATTAACAAAAAAGAAAGACAAAGAAAAAACATAGAGAAAGTGCATATTCAGCATTTTTAACCTCTGAGATGAAAGCCAGCCTCTACTAGCAAGGGAGTATGGCACATATTCAGTTCATGGACTTATGTCACGAAGAACTAGAGATGAATATATCTTTTCATGAGACCTAGAGGAAATATTCAAATGTAAAATTTCACTCTGAACCTCCAGAACTATCACCAATAAAGTCGTCTTTTTTTTTAAATTAATTCCCAAACAAAAAGAATGCTTAGAACTGATTGATTCCAAATATTTTAGAAGATTGGCATGTAGATTTTTGTTACTGGCTAGACAAATAGGCTAATCTGTTATTTTGAACCATGTTATGAACATTATTTAAATTAATATATCCAAAAATGTCAAGGAACCCTGAACCCATTCCCCAAATTTTATTCTCTAGGCTTTTAAAAGTATGTCTCTATATCCAAACTTAAATAAAACCTAGAACAAGGGAAAAGCAAAAGTATCTTAACTTCATGTCACTTTTCTGCTGCTATACTAAATAGTATTTCTACGTCTTGTTTATTTCATTAAGTCATCGATCACAGCCAAAGACTGTTTTTCCTCATCTTGTTAGAGAAACCTCACATAGATCCATCCAAAATAAAAATGTTAAGCTAAAGAAGTGGTTGATATAAAATTGCATTATCAGTTCAAAGATCAAGCTACCTGAGGTTAGTGGGGAGAAAAATCTAGAGTAACCTAACAGAGGAACCTCATATGTGTGTCCTTCCTTCTCTAGGAAGGGTGAGCCTGCAGCAAAGGTGATCAACTTATTAGGTCCCTCTGGAGTTTGAGCAGATCCTGTACTAGGCAACTTTGTGGTTTTGCTGCACATTCTTTTTGCCTCAAGCCACACCTGTTACCAGCTCTACTCCTGGCTGCCTTTCTGTTTATTTTAGTCACCAACTGAACTATGATGTATAGTTATCATCACTGGTTTCAAATACTACATTCCCAATAGGGGGGGGAAATGAAGCTCAGGCCATAAACTCCCTATACGATGCAAGGCTTCTCTGGCTTTCATATCTCACTACAAATCAGTAACTTTTTTTTAAGTTTATTTTATATAATTTGAGAGAGATGAGAGAGGTGCAGAGAGAGAGAGGATGAGAGAGAATCCCAAGAAGTCTCTGTGCTGTCAGCATGGAGCTCTACATGGGGTTCGATCCCATGAACCATGAGACCATGACCTGATCCAAAATCAAGAGTCTTATACTTAACTGACTGAGCCTCTCAGGCTCACCCCCAAATCAGTAACATTTAATGGGTTTCTGCTTAGATGTTCTCGAGTAACATCCCTGGGAATGGTACTGTTTCTTAGGAAAAGAAGCAAGTATAAAATGTTCCTTGGTGACCTCCTCAAGTCTAGTTCTATATGCTTTAGATCTAATACTAATTCTTTATTATTCCTTATTTGTGAGTAGCATCCTTCTCTAATTAAAAGCAGTTTCAGATTGTTTTTTCAAACTTGAATATTCTATTAGTCATTTCAATAAGAGTTGGGGAGGAAAATTGGATAAAACTATTCCTTTCAGCATCTTGACTTGATATCTTTTATGCATTATTTTATACTGCTAAAATTTGAGGGAAACAATTGGAAAAACAGTTTCACCCCTGAGAGAAAATAAAAGAGATAATTTCATCCGAAAAATATTTCTCTGAAGCTACTGAAACTGATGGAAATCAACTCAATTTTCTTTTTCCATCTGTATGTTGTTATTGTTGTTCAATTATAGATATGTAAAATTTTGTGAAGTAAGTCAATCTCAGAATATTACTTAGTATAAGATAATTTCTTAGCAGACAATTTATCAAGTGCATTCCATAATAAAGAGCTTTATAGGATATTCTGTACCTTGTCTCCTTCTAAGTGAGATCTCAAGACAGAAAATAAAATAAATAAAATAAGTAATGAAATACTTCAACTAAAACATCCACCAATCTTCCCCCACCACCACCACCATTTTAAGAACACGCATGCTCTTCTTTTCTTCAGCCTATTTCCACAGAATAACATCATAATAAATAGTTCTGTCAACCACATGGCATTCAGAGGTGCTGACCAGAGCATAAAAATGCTTAGATAAAAGAGATAAGAAAGCCAGAAGTACAATAAGTTGATAAACATTTGTGTTGATGAATGCATAAATAAAGTAAAAAAGATAGCTGGAAGAATTCTTAAGATTTGTGTGTATAAAATCTGATTATTCTTTTCAGAGCATATCAGTGGAAACACACCTATTGAGAAATCTTTTAAGACTTGAAACTTGAAGCAAACCATGAGAATTTCTAAATATAAAACCTACAAATATTCTCTAAGTTATAATAAAGGTCCTCAGGCCCTAGCACAGGAAAGCTTATGAAAATGGATGTGGCCATTCTAGAAATAATTTTGCAAGTATTTAATGAACCTTAAATTATATGTATTTTACAAGCCAGGAACTCCATGCCCCAGTATTTATACATCCTAGCAAAATTTAAGCCAAGTAAATAGACACATATGAGGATATCCATGACTCTCTGTGTATGTGTATGCATACATAAGTGTGTATATTCTGTAATAGCAAAGAGAGGAAAATAATCTAAGTGTTCAGCAATGAATGGATAAATAGAATGCAATATATAGAAGCAATAAGACATCTTACAGCAGTTAAAATAAATTAAATCTACATATATCAACATGGACCTCAAGATGGATCAAAGGCAAATATTAAGAGGAAAAACAAATCACCCCTACAGGTCCACTAATGTAATTTTGTAGATATGAGATCATGATGATGATTTTTAAACAAGGAAATATATAAATGGTTTTAAGACATACATTACCTACCTACAAACTATAGGTAGCATGGGGGTAGGGAAAATGAGATAAAGGATGATAAATGAATAATAAAATAAATATATAGGGATTCTCTTTGGAGAAAAAAAAGCAATATTCTGATTCTGAAGGTTGTGATCCATTTAATTTTGTCAACCTAAGATCAAATGTAAAATCAAAAGATGAATAAAATTAAGTCAGACCAAAATTGAAAATATTAAAATAAATTCAGTTCTTTAAAAAATCTTGTTAAAGAATAAACTCATAACTAATACTAGAACCTTAAAGTATAAATTGTGAAGCTTCTTTTATGTTATGGTTTAATTATAAAAGGCACTTTGATCCTAATACAATGAACATTTTTCATTTTCTCTTCTACAGGACATCTTATAAGCATTTAACATTCTGAAAATTCCATTTTTAATAATGTATTTTATTATTTTCTATGTTTGTTCATCATTCTGATTTTGTTATACTTCCCTAATTATTTCTTGTATTCCCTTTTCCTGGACTATTCTCTTCCAGGCCTTTCATTTTCCTTTCACTCTATAGCATTTATCTTTAGGATCTCCAGTCAAAACCTCTCCATGAATACTAGGATCTCAACAGACTTCAAACACATTTCCAACTCTGAACATAGAATCTTTACTCTGATAAATCCAGCCCTCCTCCAGCAATCTACCTTATTGAGAAGCCCTGTCATCTAAAAGTTTCAGTCTTTACCTCTTTCTCAGAAATTCCGTGTATTCAATCCACTGGTCACTGATGATTCATGTCATGATTTTTTTGCCCCAAATTTATCTTTTTTTTCCCCCCACCTGTCACTTATAGTCATATCATGCCTGGAACACTTCAATAGCTTTCTGACTGGCTTTGCTACTTCTACTCTGATCAATCCAAACCTGTTATCTACACAGCAGCCAGAATGATCATTTCAATACTAAAAAATCTCTTCAAAGTGCTTGGGTGGCTCAGTTGGTTAAGTGTAGGACTCTTGCTTTCGGTTCAGGTCATCATCTTGTGGTTTCATGAGTTCAAGTCCTGTGTTGGGCTCTGTGCTGGCAACACAGAGCCTGTTTAGGATTCTCAGTCTCTCTCTGTTCCTGCCCCTCTCCCACTCGCACTGTCTCTGTCTCTGTCAAAATAAACTGAATTTTTTTTTAATTCTCTTCATTCCATTTGCCTGCTAAAAGCTTTTCAGTAGCTCCCTATTACTTGAAGCATGTCACAAAGAACAAGTTTCCAATAGGTCCTACAAACCCTGAATCATCTGTTTTGTGTGTGTGTGTTTTGTTTTGTTTTTGTCTTTTATATTTCCTCTGATGACCTAAGCAAACCAGTTAGGGACTGAGACAACTTTAGAGCTCATGCTCCAGCCTTGCCCAGCCCATCTTAACCATGCAGGAACATGGATCCTTTGCTCCTAGAGCTCATAGTTTGATAAGAGAAGTTAGTCTTTTTTTTTTTTTTTTTGAGTATAGTTGACACACAACTATTACGTTAATTAAATTACATTACTATTACTATTACTGTTACTATTACTATTACTATTACTATTACTATTACTATTACTATTACTATTGTTTTAGGTGTACAACATAGTGATTCAGCATCTCCATATATTATGCTATGCTGACAAGCATAGCTGCCATCTGTCACCACGCAACACTCTTACAATATCTTTAGTATATTCCCTACACTGTGCCTTTTATTCCCATGACTTATTCATTCCATAACTGGAAGCTTGTACTTCCCACTCCCCATCACCCATTTTGCCCATCTCTCCAAACCTCTTCCCTCCAGAAACCATCAGTTTTTTCTCTGTATTTATAGAACTGATTCTACTTTTTGTTTGTTTATTCATATGTTTTGTTTTGTGTTTAGATTCCACATATGAGTGATATCATGGTTTTGTCTTTCTCAGTCTGACGTGTTTTACTTAGAATTATACTTCTTGGTCCATCCATGTTGTCACAGATGGCAGAATCTCATCATTTCTTATGGCTATATAACAGCCACATGTTATTTTTTCTTTTTCCTCTTCTTCTTCTTCTTCTTCTTCTTCTTCTTCCTTCTTCCTTCTTCCTTCTTACTTCTTCTTTCTCCTTCTTTGAGATAAGAGCAAGAGTAGGAAAGAGGGACAGAGGGAAAGAGAGAGACAGAGATCAAGAATCCTAAGCAGGTTCCACATCAGCATGGAGTCCAACATGAGGCTTGATCCCATGATCCTGAGATCATGACCTGAGCCAAAATCAAGAGCTGGATGCTTGGAGCACATGGGTGGCTCAGTCGGTTGAGCATCTGACTTCAGCTCAGGTCATGATCTCATGGTTCATGGTTCAAGCCTCATGTTGGGCTCTGTGCTGACAGCTCGGAGCCTGGAGTCTGCTTCAGATTCTGTGTCTCCCTCTCTCTCTCTCTCTGCCCCTCCCTGCTCATGCTCTATCTCTCTCTCTCTCTCAAAAATAAGTAAACATTGAAAAAATTTTTAAATAAATAAAAGAGCTGGATGTTCAACCAACTGAGCTACCCGGGTTCCCCTTCTTTATCCATTCATCTATCAATGGACATATGGGTTACTTCCAAATCTTTGCTCTTGTGAATAGTGCTGCAATAAACACAAAAGTGCATATATTTTTCCAAATTGGTATTTTTGTTTTCTTTGACTAAATATCCAGTAGTGGAATTATTGAATAATATGGCTTTCTATTTTAATTTTTTGAACAACCTCCATACTGTTTTTCACGGTGGCTGTACCAATGTACATTCCCGCCAACAGTGAATGAGAGTTCCTTTTTCTCCACATCCTTGCCAACACTTGTTATTTCTTGTCTTTTTGATTTTATTCAGTTGGAGAGGTATAAGGTGATATCCCACTGTGGTTTTGATTTGGATTTCCCTGATGGTAAGTGATAATGAGCATCTTTTCATATGTCTGCTGGCCATAATGTATGTGTTCTTTAGAAAAATGTCTATTCTATTAGTTTTTTTTAATGTTTATTTTTGAGAGAGAGAAAGAGAGACACAGAGAGGGAGAGAGTGAACAAGTAGGGGAGGGACAGAGAGAGAGGGAGACACAGAATCCAAAGCAAGCTTCAGGCTCTGAGCCGTCAGCACAGAGCCTGGTGTGGGGCTTGAACTCATGGACTGCAAGATCATGACCTGAGCCGAAGTCAGACGCTCAACCAACTGAGCCACCCAGGCACCTTGTCTTCCCAGTTTTTAATTGGATTGTTTGGTTGGTTGGTTTTTTAGTGTTGACTTGTATAAGTTTTTTATGTATTTTGTATATTAACCCCTTATCACATATATTATTTGCAAATATAAGTAAAGCTCGATTTTTAAAAATAACATGTAAACTTCAGATTTCAAAATGTCTACCACAACTCGAATGTTTTAAAAAGACTGTATAAAGTAAACAGATAGCATCTGTGGCGGATTTGAGCTACAGGCCATATGATGGCAACTTCTGTCTTGTAGAGGCTGGTTCCATTGGAATATATTTGTTGTTACATGTTACTTAAGCATTTCTCAGGCTCCAAATTTCTTAGATTTCTACATATATAATTATGAATACTAATATCTGTTGAAGGAATTTATGAACTTGGTGTTCTACTTTTATTTTTCAGTAATTTCCATCATGATTAAGTTTAACAGATAATCAAAAATTAAGAATTAATGCACAGATAAGAAGACACAGATGGTGGATAGATGAAATAATTTATGTACAGTTTCAACTTTAAAAGTTTAAAAATGGGTGCTTTCAGAGTAGACTAAAACACAATGTAGACCCTCTGTGGGAGGCAGAAAACCTGGAATGCAATAATGATAAAATTAGCTTTGCCTAAAATCTTCTGCAAATTAGATGCAAGTTCTTAGCATGAGAGAAATAATTCAGAGGGAATAATACAGAATAAACCAAGGGCCGGAACTCTCATCTGGACATTTGATTAAATTCCCACTGAAGTTCTATGTAATTCTTCATAGAACTAAACATATTTTGAAAAGAATTTAAAAAAACAACACTAAAATGTGCAAGACTAAAGAAATCAGTGGTTGTCAAAAGTAAGGGAATGATAGCTCTATTCTTATTTTCAAAGGAAATGTGATAAAATACAGATTCATTTAAAGTACAAATGTCCCCAAAGAAATGTGGTATAGATACATAATCACTCACAAAATAATTGTGGAAGCAACTAAAAGTTGTATTTGGAGCTTGGCACTGTTTCAGAATTAGGCCGTGTTATTACGTGAACTTTTGAACACGGAATCAAGTCTCAGATAGGGTAGGTATCTTGTCTATACATTAAGAGTTCAATGAATCTTTCAGGGACAATTAAGAAGCAAGTTAACTCCTTTCTGTCTGAGAACAAGTGTTACTCGTTTTCTAGTAAGAGATTTTTCCAGGATCACATCCCCTAATGTCCCCTCTGGGATCGTCCTGACAATTACCTGTTTGGTTACTAATTATTGACTCTGATAGCTTTGACTTTTTCTATCTTCAATTCACAAACATTGTTGATTTAATCTTTTTAAAAAATTAAATTCAACATATTATCTCACCCCAACTTTTCACCTCCAACGTCCATCTTTTCTTTAGAACAAAACTTCTAGAAAGAGGACTTCATGTTTTTATACCATAACAGAAAAAGACTATATATATATTTTAACAATATAGGAATTTTTGTTGGTATAAGACCCAGTTAAATGGTGAAGTTTTATTTTCAGAACTAAAAGTTCAAACCATCATCTCTTCCTTATTCTCTGCTTTAGGCTTTCTTCATCTAAGATAGATTATTTTTCTGATTAAGAGCTAACATGTGAGGGGGGCCTGGGTGGCTCAGTTGGTTAAGTGTCTGACTTTGGCTCAGGTCATGATCTTGTGGTTCGTGAATTCGAGCCATGTGTCAGGCTCAGTGCTAACAGGTCAGAGCCTGGAGCCTGCTTCAGATTCTGTGTCTCCTTCTCTCTCTGTCCCTCCTCCACTCTTCCCCCATCCCCCACCAACCTCAAAAATAAACACTTAAAAAATTTTTAATAAAAAAAGAGCTAATGAGGGAAGTGCTGTGCTAAGTATTTTATATGTATTAACTAATTTAATTTTATCATAGTTATTTGGCACATTACACTGTATTAGGTCAGAATCAAAACTTTCAGACAAAACTAGAGGCTACACAAGTTGCCAGCTATGAATTCAGCATCCAAAGTTCACCTTCTGCTGGAATAAGCAGAACAGAAAAATAGCAACTATAAGAAAGAACTATCAGAATATTTTCTTAGAATCCTTAATCTACCCCCACTACATTCAGAATAAATACCAAATTTTGAGTGCTATGCTATCAAAAGCCAAAAAATAAAATAAAATAAAATTGTAAAAAATAATAGCACAATATTTGTAAAAAATATTTTACACAGCAAATATTTTAAATAGCAAAATAATTGTAAAAAAAATAGCAAAAAAAGCAGAGCTATGTTTCTCTTTCTTCACCTGATCAGCTTTCTTATGGATTAAAAGCGTTTTGAGCATTACTCCCACTGGCAAGCTTTCCCTGATTCCCATAGGTATTTTGTCACTCTTTTGTTTTTCCATAGCATTTTCCCTTATAATATTTTAAACTCCATTAAAACTTTCTTATTTTATTAGCCTGTCTTGCAAACATGCTAACTCACTGAGGTCATTATTCATCTGTGTATTCTTGAGGCTTAGTGTAGTCTCTAGCACATAGTAGATGCTTATATGCAGAAGAGGAGGAAGGGAAGATGGGAAGAAACAAAGGGAGGGAGGAGAAGGAGAGGAGAGCAAGTGACTAAGTTCTGAAAATGAAGACTACAATTGAACAGGAAGTGGTTGAGATTATGTGCATAAAATGAATAAGAAAGACAAAAATATGTTGAACAGAAAGAAAAGCTAAAAGTTATCTTTGAGTTCAGTGAAGGCAAGGAGTTTGATTTCTGGAATTTCAAAAGGTTAATAAGTAATAAGATCCATATTTCTGAAATTCTGGGATATATAATGTAATAGTAAATAATAATACTTAGGACCTATTAACATATATGGTAATATATGTTTGTATATATGTATATATGTAATAGAGGTAACTAATGACAGAGGCAGGCTCTTTTGAACATTCAAATCATATAGTAGAGTTTAAAGCAAAATAACAGAAACCAATGCTTATACATGAATATATTTAAAATATTGAATTTATGGGGCACCTAGGTAGTTCAGTGGTTTAAGCATCTGGCTCCTGATTTCAGCTTGGGTCATGATCTTGCAGTTCCTGAGTTCGAGCCCTGCATCAGGCTCCATCTCATAGTGCAGAGCCTGCTTGGGATTCTTTCTCTCCCTCTCTCTCTGCCCCTCCCCTGCTCTCTCTCTCCCTCTCTCTAAATAAATAAATAAATACACTTAAAAAATAAAATATTTAATTTACTAATTAGCTATGCTTCCTATTCTAGCAATAATTAAGATGTGTGATTTCTTAATGTTGGGTACACTGATCATGCCACATCTGAGAATATAGACAGTAATTTTCATTATTATCATTATCACAATCATATTTGATATTCCTTTACTCAAACACTCTAACTATAAAAATGAAGGCTTGGGGCACCTGGGTGGCTCAGTCAGTTAAACGTCCATACTCTTGATTTCAGTTCAGGTCATGATCTTGTGGTTTATGAATTCATGTCCCACATCTGCACTGCCAGTGGAGCTTGCTTGGGATTCTCTCCCTCTCTCTCTCTCTGCGCCTTCCATGCTCTCTTTCTGTCTCTCAAAATAAATAAAATGAACTTTCTTAAAAAAGCCTTATCTTTCATCTTTTGCTACTCTTTCTCACTTGCTTCATCTAATTAATATATCTGTTACATGAAATTGTAACAGGTATGGCATATGTAGGTATGATCTCAAACTGTTATAAAGTCATCTGCCACTGGTTTATCTCTGTTCTTTCCAATGTTATATTCATAATAAATGCAGCTGCAAAATTAGTTTTCCCTTTCCTAAGCTCATGTTACTTTAGTAGTTAAAGAACAATTTCCTACTCACACGAGAATTGGGATGAAACTGTTATTTTTTGCATTTTTGAGTTTCTGTTGAATGGCTCCATTATATCTAGTTAACAATCTGCGTCTGCACTTTTCAGAAGAGAACTGCAGCCTTTCTGTGAATCCATCTGGGCCTTGTTCCATTTTGAAATCTAGGGCATTTTCCTATTTGACTCCTTCTTGATGAAATGTTCCATAACTTGAAGTTCAAGCATGTGAGTTATTTAATTAAGATTCAAGCTCAAGCACATATTTTCTGCTATATAGTGTGTGTTCATGTTCATCTGCACACTAAACTGAGTACATTTTGCCTTTTCTGTAGGCATTGATTTTCTATAGTAATGTGACATAAGGAGTGTCTGGGCACCCAAAAGGCACGCAAACACTTAGAATGAATGAAACGATGCTTGTATCAAGATAACTTCCACAGTTTTAACATAATTAATAGTCATTTTTTGAACATTGAATTTGTATTGCTTTTGTAATAAATAACCACAAACTTGGTAGCTTAACAATACAACCTTATTACAGTAGTCTACCCTCATCTTCAGTTTCACTTTCAGGGGTTTAGTTATCCAAGGTCAACCGCAGCAGGAAGCAGAAAGTCAATAGTTGCCTAGAGCTACATCACACTGCTTACATCATTCACCTCACTTCATCTCATCTCATAGGCATTTTGCCATCTCACATCATCACAAGAAGAAAGGTGAGTACAGTACAATAAGATGTTTTGAGAGAGAGACCATATTCACATACCTTTTATTATAGTATATTGTGATAATTGTTTTATGTCTTTGCTGTTGTTACTAATCTCTGACTGTGCCTAATTTATAAATTAGGCTTTATCATAGATATGTATGCATAGGGAAAAAAAAACATGGTATATATAGGCTTCAGTGCTGTGGATGGTTTCAGGCATCCACTGGGGGTCTTGGAAAGTATAACCCACGGACAAGGGGGGACTACTGTGTCTTACAGTTCTGTAGGTGAGAAGTCCAACACTGTCTGACTTAGCAAAAATTAAAGGGCCTGCTAGTTGCAAGGCTGCATTCCTTTCTAGAGACTTTAGGGAATAATCTGTTTTCTTGTGTGTGTTTTGTTTTTTGTTTTTTTGTTTTTTCTTTTTTGTTTTGTTTGTTTTTTGCTTCTAGAGACCACGCATATTCCCTGGATCATGTCCCCTTCCTTTTTCTTCAAACCCAGCAACAGTAGGTGGAGTGCTAATCGTGCTGCCATCTCTCTGGTTCTCTGCTGCCAGGAAAGGTTCTCTGCTTTTACGAACCCGTGTGATTAGATTGGGACCACCTGGATAATCCAAGCTAATCTTCCTATCTCAAGGTCTTTAACCTTAATCAAATCTGCATACTATTTGCCATGTAAACTCATACATTCCCAGGTTTCACCAATCAGGGAATGCCCATGGGGGATGGCCAGCATTAATCTGCCTATCACACCCTTAAATATAAATATCTATAAACATCTCTTAGGCACCTACTATAATGATCTGGCAACGTGATCAGGTAAGTAACTCAGAAGCTCAAAGTATCATTTAAAAAATATTATGAAAGTATATATTAAATATAAAAAAATCATAAATGATGAAAATCTTCATCTCAAAACCAATTCCAATTCCACTCCTTCTGCCATTATAAGTACTATATTCTTAATACATTTACATATATATTCATACACATATAAATAGGACCATACTTTTATTCAGCAATTGCTTTCTTTATTTAACAAATATATTATCAGGTTAACACATCATTGCATATAGATTCAACTCATTTCACAGTGTTGCTATAACACAATTTGTTAAGTGTTTGCAATATTAAAGGAATACAAAACATTTTTATTTTTTAACTTAAAAATATTTCAGTGAATATTTTTGTAATTAAAACTTTGAGTACATATTTTTAAAACTTTGAGTGCATGTGAGTACGTTTGTAACTCCTTGATTACACATGACAAAAATGCAATTCAATTAGCTCAATAGCAAAATCAACTTATTGGTTAATATAATTGGGAAACCAAAAAGTGCATGTAATTCAAGAACTATTAGATTATGGGTTAAACAATGTCATCAGGCATCTGTCTATCTATATCTCCCTTTTTCTCTGTTCAGTGTCATTCTAAGATAGTTTCTTTTGCTGTGGTAGAAAGAGTATATCCAGCTGTCCAAACCAATATTCAAGAAGAGAGAGTAACTTTCTAGAATATTTGGAAAGATCCAATAGCCACACTGATTAGTCTAGTCTGAGTCATATATACCCAGATGGTAGAAAACAATCAACTGTGGGTAAGGAGGTAGAATATTCTGACTTGAGTCACAGAATTTTGAAAGAGAGCATGGAGATCCATCCCCACTGAAACAGCAGGATAGAAAAGATTACTGTGGTTTAGATTGGGTTAAGTTCCCAAAGGAAGGGACCCACAAAGTTTATATTTTTCTGTGGAGTTTCTGAGTTACAAGGTATGCCCATTTATAAACTTCATAGTTGTTATGTGCTGAATTCTGTATCCCCCAAATTTGTATGTTGAAGTCCTAGCCCCCAGTATCTCAGAATGTACTGTATTTGTAGTTAGACCTTTAAACAGATAATTAAGGTAAAATTAGTTCATGTCAGAGAGGATCTAATCCAATATGACTGGCATCCTTATAGGAAGAGAAGAATAGGACACAGGCAACACAGACTTGGGAGCAACCATGTGACACACAGCAAGAAGGTAGGCACCTACCAGCCAAAATGAGAGGCCTCAGAGGAAATCAAACCTTCCTACATCTTGACCATAGAATTCCAACCTCCAGAACCATGAGAAAATAACTTGGTGTTGTTTACCCATCCTGTCTGTGGAGCTTTGTTATGGGAGTTCTGGCAAACTAATATAAGAGTCATTGGCAAATTTAAAAAGAGAAATATAGTAACATTTAACACTCCTACCAGCCATATAAGAGAGTGACTAACCTCTTTTCATTATTGATTGTTAATGGTTTCCATTCTTTGACTAGTCAAAATGGTATCTCAACTTAAATGTAGATGTTATTTCCCTAAGTATTAGAAAAATTAAATATTTTGTATCATTTTCGTCATTTCATTTCCTATGAATTCACTGTTTATATCCTTTCTCCATTTTTATAAGGTTATTTTTCATTTCATATCATTGATTTGATTTTCTGTTATAAATAATTCTTCTAGTTTGCTGCATGTCTTTTGTTTATTTGTATCTATGCCTGAGTGTCAGTTTGATCCTTCTAAGAAGCAGACAGAACAAAATGGAATTAGACATGAAAGATATTCCTTGGGGAACACCAGGAGAGAAAATGGGGAGTGAGCCCAAGGACATAAGAAAAGCCAGTAAGACTGTGGTGTAGGTCCGTGTGGAAGAAAGGAACAGGAAAGAAACAACAAATATTAAAAGTCCTAGACTGTGATGCAGTTGTAAGAAAATTTGGTCAAAATATCCACGAGGCAGGGTGCCTGAGTGGCTCAATCAGTTAAGTGTCCGACTTTGGCTCAGGTCATGATCTCACGGTTTGTGAGTTTGAGCCCCGCGTCAGGCTCTGGGCTGACAGTTCAGAGCCTGGATCCCGCTTCAGATTCTGTGTCTCCCTCTGTCTGCCCCTCCGCTGATTGCACTCTGTCTCTCGCATTGTCTCAAAAATAAACATTAAAAACAATTTTTTAATTGATTAATTAATTAATTTTAAAAAACCATCCATGAGGCAAAGTCACTATCAGAGGACTTGCTCATCTCCCAGAAATGGGCCTGCCATAGTATCCCTGCTACATGCTATCATTTTTGGGGAGCAGTTCATGTGAGGTATGGTCTCTCTGTGATGTATTTCAGAGCACAGAAGCCAGAGTTTTTCATCAATTAAGCTCCAGGCAGTCAGTGATCTGAGAGGTAATTCAGAGCTCTCATGGCTGCTACAGCCTGTTTGCTCTAAAATACATTCCTCGTGCTTCCCCTGCTCTGTTCACTAATGCAGAGAGCTTCATTTCCTGGACTCTCCTGCAAACCACCTTTTGACAGTTTGTGCCAATGGTAGTTTCAAGAGAGAAACCATTTCCCTTTCCCTTCCTCTGCTTTTGGAGGGTATCTCCAGCACTGGCTGCTCCTCCCACCAGGCTCCACCTTTTGCAGAAAGGATTCTTCCTTCTTAGTCCTGGTTTCCATTGACCTAGCATGTAATAGAGATATAATTATTGAACATGCAAGAATAATTTTGATCAAATGCTAGAGTCAAATACCTTTGTAAGTAGGTTTTTGGGTAGAATAGGAGAAGAGAGCGTGGAAAGGGGGAGTAGAGGGAAGGAAAGCAAAAGATATATCATCAAGCAGATTTCCGTGGCAATAGGGGCTTAACCCCACTGGGAAGTTGGGGAGACATTGTGCAGTGCGTTTTAGTATTATCCCAACAAAGAAATGTGAAATATTTATTTACCATTACTCATCTGTCATTGAGATATCAAAGTCGGGGACTTCCAGTTTTCCCTGTGGGCATGAGCTAAACACTTATACTCCTTCATGGCTGGAGGTGGAAGGGTAATAAATGTCTGGCAGAGAAATTCTATAATTATCAAGGTAGGGGGCTGAGGGGTTGTGTGTTTGGTGCAAGCATCATCTGCTACAGTTAATGCCTCTTTTGGGACAAAATATGAATCTACCAAACACTGTGTTTGAATATTTTAATCAGACATATGGGGAAAGGAAAAAGGGTTAGCTTTTTCATTTGTTAGAACAGTAATAGAGTCATATGTGAGGAATGTGATAGGATGGAATGGGGTAGGAGCTGGTGGGTCTCAAAAAAAACATACCTTCGAGAGCATCAAACCAGCTTCTTCATGTGAGAGAATTTATGTAATAAATGGAGTCACTCAAGGAATTAATATTTACATATACTCATTCTGCACATGGACTTATGAAGCACTGTTATCAATTCACCATTCTCAGTAAGAGACTATTTCAATCTTATTTTATTTTTTATGAAACAAAAATATTATGAGGTCTTAGTTAAGGCCTTTCAATTCCAAGTAACAAAAACCCCTATGAGCTAGCTTAATTTAGGAGTTTGTGCTTGAGCTAGTCAGAATTATCATATGGTAAAAAAAAATGCAGACAGGTCTCATGAGATACTAGAATCAGGAACTGAAAAACCATCAGAAATAGAAGCATATATTTCCTTTGTTTTTCTATGAGTCTCTTGAGTTCAGCTTTTTTTTTTTTTTTTTAGTTTAGATCACATTCTCCCTCTCTCTCCTTAACTCCCTCTCTCTTTTCCTCTATCCCTCTCCCTCTCATCAATACTTTCCACCTCTCCTATTTGGTTGTCTGTGGTTCTGCAAAAACGTGTTCATTTTCTATTGCTATGTAACAAATTACCAGAAGCTTAATGGTTTGAAATAATACCAATTCATTATTTCACTGTATCCAGAGGTCAGGAGTCTGGACTTGGTAGGTTAACTGGATTATCTGTCAGGGTCTTAACAGGCTGAAACCACAGTGTCAGCTGAGACTCTGGGTACTCTTCAATGTTCATTGCTTGTTGGAAGAATTCAGTTCCTTGTGGCTATAGGAATAAAGGCATATGGATTTTTCTTTTGCTTTTTTTTTAAGTTTTAATTCCAGCTAGTTAAGATACAAGTGTAATATTAGTTTCAGGTGGACAATACAGTGATTGAACACTTCCATATATCACCCAGTGCTCATCATGACAAGTGCACTCCTTAATCTCAACACATATTTAACACCCCCCCACACACATACACACCTCCCCTCTGGGAAGCATTGGTTTGTTCTCCAGTTAAGAGTCTGTTTCTTGGTTTGCCCCTTTGTCTTTTTCTCCCTTTTGTTTTGTTTCTTAAATTCCACATATAAGTGAAATCATATGGTATTTGTCTTTCTCTGACTGAGTTATTTTGCTTAGCATAATACTCTCTAGCTTGATCCACATCATTGCAAATAGCAAGATTTTATTCTGTTTTATGGCTGAGTAATATTTCATCTTTTTATCCATTCATCAGTCAATGGACACTTGGGCTGTTTCCGTAATTTGGCTATTGTAGAGAATGCTGCTATTAAAATTGGGGTGCGTGTATCCCTTTGACTCAGTACATTTGTATTCTTTGGGTCAATACCTAGTAGTGCTATTGAGGAATTACAGGGTAGTTCTATTTTTAACTATTAGAGGAACCTCCATACTGTTTTCCAGAGTGGCTACACCAGTTTACATTCCCAACAAAAGAGCAAGATGGTTCCCCTCTCTCTACATTCTCTCCAACACCTGTTGTTTCCTGTGTTGTAGATTTTAGCCATTCTGACATGATTGAAGTGATATCTCACTGTAGTTTTGATTTGTATTTCCCTGATGATAAGTGATGATGAGCATATTTTCATGGGTCTGTTGGTCACCTCTATATCTTCTTTGGAGCAGTCTGTTCATGTCTTCAAGGCAGCTGGATTTTTCAATACCAGCAGGAAAATCTCTGTCATCTGCCAAATTTCATCTTTTAGGAAGGGCCATCTCCCATGTAGCTTCACCTGGTTAGGCCAGGCCTACATAGGATTGTCTTCTTTTGATTTCTCGATGTCAACTGATCAGAAACCTTAGTTACATCTGCAAAATCCTTCCTCCTTTGTCAACATAACCTTATCCAATTATTAGAAGAAATCCACCATATTCTCAGTCTCATCCACATTCCACACTTATGAAGGCGTGAATTATACAAGGCACGAATATCAGGGAATGGGAATCCTTGGAGCTATCTCAAAATTCTGCCCTCACCAGACATATCGCCAAATGTGACCCCAAATGTCAAGTTTGGTTTTGGTAAACAGCTAGCGGGCAGTGACTATTTCAAAATTAATTTTAAATTTCTGGGAGTAAGACTGAATGACTAAACTGGGGTCTGGCAAAGACCCCTGCCAAATCATTTCTGGCTTATGGGATTGAGTAAGTTACCATAAACCTGGTTGTCAGAGTGTTCAAAATAGAGGGAATACACAATACAGTATCAAATAATAGATTGAGAAAGAGTAATTAGTAGGAAAAAAAGAAAACCAAGGAGCTGTGTTGACCTAAAAGTCAAGCAAAAAAAAAAATATATATATATATGTGTATATATATATATATATATATGTATATATATATACACATATATATGTGTGTACCTACACACACACACACACACACACACACACACATATATACATACACCCAAGGGTAGGGTATAATCAGCTAAGCAAAATGTTGCTTAGGGTTAATAATTAGATCTAGCAATATAATGATAAAAATAGTAAATACAAAAGTGATATAACCACTATTTCTATTACACATAGTACCATTAACTACCCTAAATACATACAACTTCCTGCATTCAAACATGGTAATTCCTACCCTATTTCTAGAACTTTTATTTTCTACCCTACTGTAAATTAAAACCATCCCTGTGATGAACTACTCACTATCCATCTATTATCATCTCAATGACTGTTCAAACTTTGGTATGAAATCTCGATAGATATATATAGATAGATACATATCGATATATAGATATATCCATCCATGTAATTGCAAGTGACAAGATTTCATTCTTTTTTATGGCTGAGTAATTTTCCATTATATATGTATATATATGTATGTATACATGTATATATACATATATATATTTTTACACCGTATCTTCTTTATCCATTCATCAGGTGATGGACATTTCACCTGTTTCCATAATGTGACTATTTTTGATAATGCTGCTATAAACATCAGGAGGCATGTGCCCCTTAAAATCAGTATTTTTGTACCCTCTTATAAATACCTAGTTATGTTAAGATCTAGTCTCTTCCATTTGCAATGATGTGGTTAGAGCTAGAGAGTATTATGCTATGTGAAATAAGTCAGTCAGAGAAAGACAAGTACTATATGATTTCACCCATATGTGGAATTTAGGAAACAAAACAATGAGAAAAGGGGGGGAAGATACACAGAGGCAAACCAGGAACGGACTCTGAACTATAGAGAACAAACTGATGGCTCCCAGAGGGAAGGTGGGGGTGTAGGGAATGGGTAAAATAGGTGATGGGGATTAAGGAGTTCACTTGTCATGATGAGCACTGAATGTTGTATGCAACTGTACACCTGAAACTAATATAACACTGTATATTAACTGGCTGGAATTTAAATAAAAACTTAAAAAAAAAACCTCTAGTCTCAGCAGTTTTCAATATTTGGGTTTGTTTTTTAATTGGATAAAAATCACAGTACTTGAAAACTTCTTTTAGTGATCTTTAATAACTTTCATTTTTTTAATGTTTATTTTTGAGAGAGCTAGAGAGACACAGCACGAGCAGGGGAGGGGCAAAGAGAAAGGGTTGAGACACAGAGTTTGAGCAGGTTCCAGGCTCTGAACTGTCAGCACAGAGCCTGATGTGGGCTCAAATTCATGAACTGTGAGATCATGGCCTGAGCTGACATCAGACAGTTAGCTGACTGAGCTACCCAGGCGCCTCTGTGATCTTTAGTAACTTTAGTCTAGAGATCTGTATGGAAAACAATTAGCTAGACCAGAAGAAACATTTCAAAATAGCCTTGTCCAAGGCAAAGTGGTAGAATGTGCTTTACTAATAGAATGTGAATTAATCTCCACATTCTCTATGTGGATTTCAACATACTTACAGAGAGTGGTTGGGGTCCTATTATTTCATATTTCTATGATTTCACTAATTTTCAGCTTTGAATCACTCAATACTGCAGGTAAAAATGGAAGTAGAGAATTTAGCCACTTCAGTTCAGCAAAGCACATTGTTAATTTCTTGATAATGTCCAATATAGTATAGTGGTTAAAAATGTAGTTATTGTTGCACAAAGCAGAACTGGAATCAAATCCATTTCTTTAGACAAACATCTTAACATTCTAGACCTCAGTTTGCTCAGAGGAATAAGAGGGATGATAAAATAATCTACAGTTTTGAATGTGTGCAAAAATTAAGTAAGACAATGCATATAAATTACTTGAATCCCAGAAATCATGCAGGTAAACTGCCATTATTATTTTAAGTATTATCAATCTAATTAATTTTGATCTCAGTGATTTTAGAGCATTGATCTACTTTTCTTCTATTTCTAGCCAAAGTAACTTTGGACTTCAATTGTACTCATTTCTACCATGTAGAAATCTAATCAAAACAATTTGATTATATTTGGCTTGTAAGTCTCCTAAAATGTTATTTGATTAGAGCATATCATCTGGATGCAAAGGTATAGAAAATTACTTGGTTAATGCACATTTGGAGCCCATTTCACATGCCAGGATAAAGGAAACTATTCTACTTTCCATCCAAGCATGGTTCTGGGTATGTTAGTTGCAATGTAGGCTTTGGATCAAATATTGAGTTAATAATGACTTTTTGGAAGGAGACGTCAATCTAGCTTAAATGAAAAAAAGGCACTTCCTATAACCTACACAGCCTAACTGGGAAACCATTCTATTAGAGTAAACTTAGTTCCAGAATCAAAAATTATGTAAGAAGCAGGAAAAATGGAAGTTAGTACTTATTTCTTAGATTATCCCTCTGGATGGTATGTCTCTCTGAGTCCAACTTCTGTGTCTTTCTCAGTCCACTTCATTTTCTACTCTCTTAACTAATAATATTTACTACTTCATATGCTTGGCCTACTTAGTATAAAGGCTAAGCTGCTATTTTAAAAAAGAGGCCTAAAGTAAAGAAGCTTAGAAAAAAGATTTTTTTTTCTCTCAGATATAAAAGTTTAAGCAGCCCAATTCGGCAGTCATTCAAAGACTCAGATCCTTTCTAAATTCTGATTTTTGTATACCTTCTGATTTTGTTTTCAGCATTTTAGGCTGGATTGTAGGTATTTTTAAGTTCCATGAGATGCACGTCAGGATGGGGTCACATAATGTCTTAAGACCAAGACAAACATTTCAATGATGAGAATTTAGTGTAAGGTCACATCTGGTGTAATGGAGGTTGGAAAATATTGTCTTTACACAGGCAACCATCTGAAGACCACTGTTTTCTACCTCAATACTGAAGTCTCAGCTCCTGAATTTATTTATCTTAATTTCGAGAAACTAGGAAAACTGTTTTTAATCCCATTTCTAAGTTTTCAGTAGGGAGAATCTGAATGGACCACTCTTGACCTAAAAAGTGATGGACAGAGATAAGTGATCTAAAACAAATAGGGTTATCGATACCCATTTCTAAAGTCATAGAGTGGTTCAGTGGAAAGAGGTTCAACAAATAATCCAGTGTTTATTTACTACCTATGTCATGAAATGTTAATTTTGTGAAGCTAATTATAATGCTGATACAATGCTGACATTAAAACAAGATAGTACAGTCAAAAACAGAAAGCTACTGACCAAACAAATTTGGTTGATGAAAATATTGTTATCTAAAATACTACCAAACTGAATTTTGAAGGTACTTCAACAGTAAAACACCATGTTCAAGTACAGTTCACTTTTAAAAATTAAAAACATTTTATAGATTGCCTCTTTTTATATAATTGATTCTATCACTGTATCAAGGTAGAGAAATTATTGTTATATTTTTAATGAAAAAGCATTTGAATTGATTCAACACACATTTTTCTATTTAAAAACATAGTACTAAAAATAGATTTACCGCTGAAGAGATACTATGTCTGAAAACTTTTCAGTCTTAATTAGATATGGTGATAGACTGCATGTTTTCTTCCTAATTCAGGAAACCCATAGAATGCTAACCTGACATGATGTATGAGTTGGCCTTGGGATCACAGTCCTTGATTCAGTCTGCCAAGGACATGATTGCCAGAATATCTGGCTTCGTCCTATACTGTGTCTGTGTGTGTGTGTGTGTGTGTGTGTGTGTGTGTGTGTGTGTGTGAAAGAGAGAGAGAGAGAGAGAAAGAGAGAGAGAGACCAGAGACAGGACAGAGAAGGAGATAGAGGAGATTTTAGTGTGTGTGTGTGGAAACTTCCCTGAAATGTTATTTAATAAGAAAAATGGAAATAATCTTTTGCTTATTAGTTATTTATTATATACCAAGTATTTTTGATATTGGTGGTACCCATGCTATTATTACTAAATTTTTTACCATTAAAAAATAAAAAATAAGAAAAGCCAAATATTTTTCAAAGTTTTGGGTACTTTACTATTTCGTTGAATAAAAAATAAAGAAGAAACTATTTAGATTATTCTCAATGGAGAATTCTCTTCCTTTTTTTGGTCTTTTACAATACCAACTAATTCTGTAATTGAATGGCAGATTCCAGCACTTAAAATACTTTCTAGATGTATGACTGTTTGCAGTCAGATAGATCTCCAAACATAAAGTATAGCACTCAGATATTCACACATATTATTTGTTCTTATGTGAAAAGGAGTTATTGATTCTTATATCTATTAATAAATCAGTTTTATAGTCATGCAATCAAAGTTCAGTAAGAGTTTCTAATTCAAACTTGCAGATACATTAGAATGAAATATGTTTAAATCTAAACAAGCAGCACTAGTCTCAAAATTTGCATTTCTACTTCCTGTCTTTCAAGATATAAAAATTTCCCTTCAGCATATCCTGTCTCTAATCCTCATAACACCACATTAAGAGAATAAACATGCTTTGAATATATCTGCTTTAAAGTAGATAGATAGATAGATAGATAGATAGATAGATATAGATAGATATAGGTATATCCTATACATATTTTTCAATCTTTGCTTTGCTGAGCATTAATTTAGCACCTGTGTCCTAATTGTTTATTTGTGTATTTCTGAAATGCTTAGCTAAGGGGAGCCCTGCCAAGGAATGCCATGATCAGTTGCTTCTAGACCTTATAAATAACACTTATGCAAGCCTACAGACAGACCATCTTTATATAGTCCTGATGCAACTGTGTATATGGGATGCTTAGTCATTATTATGTAACCACTGAGCAATGTAGCTAGATAATGCTGATGGCATAATAAATTGTATTTCAGATATAGACATTAGACCCAGCATTCTGGCTTGAAAAAAGACAAGTTCTGCAAACAAGTAATATAATTTTGCTGGGGTTTCAGGATGACATACTTGAGGTGTAGAAGAGGGTGTTTGCTAATCCCCCAATCTCTTTCCACAGCCTGGTGAGATCTTACTCTAGAAGGCAGAATTTCATCACCATCAACCCCAATACATCTCTATTTAGGAAACAGGAAATATAAGACTCCCAACACAGTAAATTCGCCTCCACCCCAACTTGATGCCCTCTACTAATTACAAAAAAAAAAAAAGATGTTTCATTTTTGCCAAACATCAAACCTTGTCCTTGGTAGCACAATTTGAGTAGCACATTTTGACACAAATAGTAGAAACTCAGTGAAGGAGTATTAACCAAGGAAAGGGATAAGTAATTACCACATCTTTGAGAAATGTCTTTGTGATCTCACTCCTGGATTCAATAGCTTTATAACCATCTGTTCCTCTCTCCAGTATTTCCTATCACAATTTATTCATCCCACTATTTCCAGTTATTCTTTCTTCAATGAGACGTTTCCTAGGACACCATTCTGTTTACAACCTTGATAACTTTTGAGGGAAAAAGTGTGTTGATGTTTATTGAACTCTATATTTGTTAACATTCAGAATATGTCATCAGAGTTTTTGTAGACTAGATATGTAAAAATTACTCAGTAAAATTAAATTAAGGGACCCGTGTTGGTTATGTGACAGTTGTAAGCATTACCCTCTACTTAGCGATTCATCTTGAGTATATCTGAGGTAAATGACAAAGCATTCTCAGGGCACAGATATTCAGGGTCAACAAAATATTATAAATTTTTGGTATGTGTTCCTCTCTTACCGATTACAAGGGAATGAATTCAAGTGAACTCAACAGAAAAAAAATTCATTGAGTTTGGGGAAACTGTAGGAGTCGATCTTTGAGATCCGAACACAGTGTTCCGTGTTGTTTTCTAATATTGAGCTATCAAACTGGCAATTGAGTATGTGAAGCTGGAGCTCAGGGAAGATGAAATCTAAGTATTTATATTTTTATGTCATTACAAATAATTGGAATATAATGCCCATAGGACTAAAGTAGCTTATCTAGGAAGAAAATACAAATAGAGAGGAGAAAAGGATTGAGGACAAGATCTGGGATGGGGGGGCGGGGGAGGGAGCGGTGCTCCTTCTAGAGATTAGTCAAAGGATGTATGTATAACAATGACAACAATAACAACAAAAGACTGAGAAGGAAAAGAAGATAATTAGGAGACAATGTCATCATAGAGTCCATAGAAGGAAGTATATCAAAAGGAGAGGTTTATCAAAAATGTCACATGAAGGACGGTGGATTTCAGGAGATGGAAAATGTTGATGACCTTCACCTGAGTAGTTTCAATTATTGTTTGGATAAGAACTGGGTTAAAGTGAAAATGAGATATAAGGAAACAAGCTCAATTAGTTCAGACAACTAACTTTCAAAACTTTTGTAATAAATAAATAGAAAAAAGGAAATTGGGAAGGAAAAACTAAAGAATATGGAAGTAATATGTTGTTGTTTTGAGTTCCGATTAGTTTGTTTTAAAACAGGATCTGTTATAGCAGTTGATGAGAATAATCCCAGAGAGAGGGAATATTAATGATGCAGGGAAATGGAACATTTCAGGACAAATTCCTTTAGTGGCAAGCATTTGTAGGATCCCATGCATATTTGAGAAACTAAGTTGTCTGAGATCGCAACAGAAACATTCACTGAAAAGAGGGGGATTTCCAATAGTCAGGGTTCTAAAATGAGACAGTTTCTTTTTAGTATACTTTTCAAGTGGAAGAAGCTAGATTATTGGCTGAGATTGAGGAGAAGGTAAGTAGTAAAGTAGGATAGAAAAGAGGTATTGAATTACTATTTAGGATGGTAAATATTCTTTGAATATACAGTAGGATTGTTGGATAGTGCGGGTACCCATTTGAAATGTGTGTTCCTAAATTTAATGTCCACTCAATATATGCAAATGCTCTTAAAAAGACATTCTTTATGTATATGTATGTGCATTTAATAATTGATGGGGCACCTGGGCGGCTAAGTCAGTTAAACGTCTGACTTTGGCTCAGATCCTGATCTCGCAGTTTGTGAGTCGGAGCCCCACTCCAGTTCCTGTCAACATGGGGCCTGCTTCAGTTCCTCTGTCTCCCTCTCTCTCTGCCACTCTCCCACTCTCTCTTTCTCTCAAAAATAAATAAACATAAAAAATCTCTTTAAAAATTAAATACTTGGGATTTATGAAAACTGTTGTTTTCCCAGGCAAATATTTTAAAGGGATACAGGATTCAATGGCATTTATAAGATACTTGTTGCAATGATGGATCATGGAATCTAAGATGAGTCAGGAAAACACAAAACATTAAGTGTTATGGACAGAGGAAAGGATGAATAATTAAAGTCAGTAGGTTAGAGAACAGGGATTCTCATTGAGGTTGAAGAAATTCTATTCAGGAATATTGAGCTGAAAAAATAATGGAAAATAGGACAATCGTAAGGTATAAGTCAAGATTTTGAATGAGGTGCTCTTATCGGTGATAACAAAGTTAGGGTTTATGGCTGAAGAGTAATGGACGAAAATGTTATTGAAACCAAGAAGACCAAAGGTCCAAGATGCTCAGTAGTGGCTTGGCTCATCCTTGTAGGTTTTGACATTAGGCAATATTCACAACGGTCCAGGAATGGAACTATGGGCTGATAGATGTCTAAAACTGTTGGTTTCTAATAGTCACTAATAAAAAAGGGAATAGGGCACAACAGATTTAGAAAATATTGAAACTCTACTAAATCAATGTGATACAATTAGTATAATGTTAATAGGCTAAAGGAGAAAAATGTCTCAATGGATGTTGAAATGGTATCTTATAGAATTATTAATAAATACATAAAAATACATGTGTGCATATGTTCATTTATATATATCTGTCACCATTATTATTTAACATTGTCTTGAACATAATGAGGCAATTAGAAAAAATAAACAGAAGTGAGGTATAAGTAGTGGGAAGTAGAAGGCAAAACTGTATATATTCATATTTTATCACCTATTAGTAAATTTGGAAGGAAAAATTAGGCAATTTCCATAGTCTCTTCCAGGGTTAACATTCTTCAGTGCCTCGGTATTTCTTCCCTAGCATTTTCAAAGGGGACAGTTTAATTGCCCCTGAAAACCAGCATGCTTCTTGCAGAAGCTTTTTGCATCGCCAAGGTAATATCTATTGACTGGAAGAATCAACTAAAAACACTGATGATTATATAGGATCTTCATAGGTACAAGAAAACCCTCTTCATAAATAATTTAGTTTGCTTCTTTACATGTGATACTATATTCCATGCACACACCAATACTGTTTTCTAACTGGTAGAAGGAGGACAGTCATTTGATAGGAATAGTTTAAACAAAACTATGATAAAAGCTTAAGCTTGGCTTTCAGTTGCTGGTTTTTTTTTCTAAAAGTTAAATGGCATTTATTTAAACGATCATGGTACAAAAAAGTAGTGAATGAAGAATGAGGATAACTGGGACATTAAGTGACTGAGCTAGTTTGGATGATATCTGAATTTCACTTCAGCTAGAAAATGTACTTTCTCACTATATTTTTGTTCTTTTTCTTGTCCTAATTCTTCACTCTATCTTTTTTCTTCCATTATCTGATCTTTATTTGACATTGCAAAAAATTAAATCAAAGTAATAGAACTACTGTTATACATAACAAAATTTTGATAAATATAACTACCTTACACTATTAAGTTTCCAGATATTCTAGAATCTGTGGAAAACCTGAAAGGACTAATACAACAAATTTTCATTGCTTGATCTATTGCTCAAGAACAGAATGGATATTATTCAACAAGCCCAAGCAGACACGAATGGATATTCTCATAAACAAAATGCTGGAGGCTAGCTACATCATCTCCAGCTTTATTTCCTAAATTCTCTTTTTTCTGTTCTAGACCAAGCACTCAAATGATATATCACCTTTCTGGAATGTCAGAGAGGGTAGCGATTACAACCAGGGAACATGTTAATCAGCAGAATTGATATGTTTGTGTCCCTAGTCCCATTTTTTTTCCTCTCTGCTTTTCTTTTCTCTCCATTTTTTCTTTATATTTCAAGTCCCTATTGCTGAATTTATTGTGGCCTGGATTTCTGCCCTTTCCCCATTCCACTCAGAAGCAAAAACTATATAGTTGGGGAATCAGGAGAGCCAAACATATGTGTGTGTGTATGTGTGTGTGTGTATTTTAATTTATAATATAAGGAGTCCCAAACTGAAAGGTATTTTTATTTTTGGCACAAAATAGTTAATTAGCTATATTAGTAAACTTTTTATCACATTGCATATATTATATATGTTAAACACTGTATGTAATACATTAATAATAATGTCTATCCTTATCTTCAAGGAGATAACATTTACTGAAAGAAAAATTAAAGGAAACATAATAAATATTTTCTCTAAGAACAAATAAACAGTACAATAAATTTTAGAGGAGAGATATAGTCAACTGTGTCAGAACTCAAAGAATAAAAATAAGGAGGTAAAGGAGAGGAAAAGAGAATGTGAGTAAAATTTTGAGGGGCAGATATGAGAGTACCTCAAGTAGTAGTAACCTGCAAAAGTAGAAAATAAATCAATGTGTATGGAATGTAACCCACAACCCAGCTTCACTGAAGAATACGGGAAGAAAGGTCATTAGGGCTGAGAAGGTACTGTGTGTGAAAGGCCTGAACTTTTAGGTGGGAAGCTGGTATCAAATTTATTCACCATCATTGGGAGTCAGGTGGACTACAATGATTTACAGAGCCCAGGGAAACATAAAAGTGCACAGCCCCTTGTTAAAATGTGATCAAGAATTTCCAGACAGCTATAGCAAAGCATTAAACCAGGTGTGGGTCCCTTCTTAGCATGGAGCCTTGTGGGACTGCACATGGCCATGAGTTGGCCCTGTTGGTTAGTCACTGTCTTTGAGTGCTAGGGAAATGATAAGAGGTTTTACTAAGGAAAATAAATCTAGCATGAATAAAGATATCCCCTGCTTTTTGAAAGTTTACATACACTACTTCACTTTTATGGAAGACTGCATTAGTACCTGTTTTTTGGTGTTTTGTTTTTCTAACTGAAAGATATCTGAAGAGCATTTTTACTATTATGAAAGTGGGCAAAAAATGAAAATAGGGGTGCCTTAATGGCTGAACTGGTTAAGCATCTGCATCTTGACCTTGACTCAGTTCCTGATCTCATAGTCATGAGACTGAGCCCCTTTAGGTTCTGTGCTGGGCTTGGAGCCTGCTTAAGATTCTCTCTCTCTTTCCCTCCTCACTCACATGTGTGCTCTCTCTCTCTCTCTCAAAAAAAAAAAAAAGAGAGAGAGAGAGAAAGAGACAGAAAGAAAAGAAAATGAAAATAGCATTCAGCATCTGTTTTATGGAGAGCCCTTATAGAGGCAGCACATACCCCCAACCATGAGAGTGACCCCACCAAGCTCCTTCCCCAGAGCTACACTCAGCATCTCAGCATCAAGCTGCCAGAGCTTTGAACTGTGTCTGTGAGCATCTGTGCTTTATCTCAATTCTTTTGTGCTTTTAGTAACATGTGTCCTAAGGTATCAGGAAAGCCTAAGACAAGTTATTTTTGGGTTCTGGGAATGCTCACAAAAATTTTTCCATATAAATTAAATGTAATTGCTTCTTTATTTTATTCCATTTCAGCTTACAGAATGTTTCTTAAAAACGCTCTACTTTTGGATAGCGGGAGAAACATATCCAAGATAAACTGGAGAGTAAGAGAATAGGGAAGGGAGAATAATTGAAAAACACTAGAATTTTAGAGAAGAGTTTATAGTAGCCAAATTGTTCAGAATAAAAAGTAATAAAAATTTTTTGAAATGGAAAATCACCAATAGTAGTTGATAAAAGGCAACTGCTAAAAAGATGAAGAAAATTGAATCAAAGATGAGTCCACATTTTTGTCTTGGATGATTAGGAGAGACAGGTAAAATAACAGAAAAATTAGAAAGAGGGGCTGATTTCAGGGAAACATTAGGAATAATGCTGGTCTTAACTGACAGATGCCAAAATACAACTGGATGGAAAAATGCATGAGGTAACTGGGGATATGCAATCAAATGTCAGAATAAAACATCATTAGGGAAAGGGTTAAAGATCTGAAAGTTATATAACCTAAAGGAGAGAACGGTTGTCCTCTTTTAGAATGAATTGTTCAGATAATTAATCCTTACAATCAAGGGAATAAATTATTCTCAGATGAGATACTGATTTTCTTATCCTAGGCTTACCTAGGTCTTCTCTATGAAAGTTAGAATTGAAGGCATGAAGATGAATGTGATAACTAATGGAGAGAGATTTGAGTAAGAAAATACTTTAGACTCTAACTTGGAAGGTACCAACACTTAAGAGTCAGAGGGAGAAAGAGAATACAATAAAGGGTAAAATAGAAGAAAAGAGATGAGTTAAAGAATCGCAAGTTTAAAGATATTGACGAGGACCAGTTTGGAGAGAGAAAAAAGGAAGAGAGGAAGAGAGAGAATTGAAGATGTGATAAAAATGAGAATTTCCAGAATTCATGACTGTAGAGACAGGAGTTTTTGATACTTTGTGATTTTAAAAGGGGCCAAAAGTAACTTCTTGTAATATGTTTTATTCTTTGAAAATGCTAGTTAAGGTTAAAATATGATTGGTATATTTTTCTATTATTAATTTTATAGAACTTATTTTTTAGTTCATCTCCCAAAACATCAGCTTTCTGGTTTATTATTTTAAGTTCTATACACAAGAGTTGTACTCTGACTTTTTGCTCCAAAGCTATTTAAATGAATTATGTTTAGCAAGTATTTTCTGCAATCTAAGAGCTATTGATGCAGCCCTTTACTTCCATTGTCTGATTTAAATTTCAATCCCATGAAAAACAGGAAGCCTTGGTTTACTGGAAAGGTACAAGAACTAAAACAAATCTCTACCTTTCAACGGTTATACTTGCATTATAATAAATCAAGTTCAGAATTCACTGTGGATTCAGACTAGTACAGACAAGAAGCCTGAATTATCTTGGCCATTTCTTCAAGTTTATAAAATATATGCACACCCTTAATTCTGACTGGGACAGATAGATAGTTTGTATTCTTCCACCAACACCATAGGGGAAATTGTTTTTGGTAATAGTGTTTCATTGTGAACAAGATCACATAAGCCTGCTGAAAATACAAGGTGTACTTGCTCATATTCTAGTTATTTAAGAAATATCTCTGCTTTGCTATTCTAGGTGTCAGGGATGGCATATGAAAATTGTGAAAAAGGCAACGTTTTCCTTTGGTTTTCTCTGTGATTCTTGTCTTCCTTCCCCTGCTCTGCCCATTACTGCAGCAGTACCTTCACTGAACATGATAATACTTATTAAAGGATACAATAAGTAATAATTTACTTCTGAGTATGCCTTCAGGTTTTGAATTCTCTAATAGGAAAGTTTCTGCTCTAATAATGCTGGTATCAGTATTTTATAACAGTATCTGAATTATAATAGACTCTCAGCATACATTTCTTAAGTTAATGTTAAATGTATACACATGAGCCAAAATTGGGGAAATACTGAGGGACATTTTCCGATTTCTCCCAGACCTAGAAAAAGATTCCCCACCATGGGAATTCAAATAAGTCTACAGACTATGGCTGCAAAGTTTCACAAACATGAGAAGCCTTAAGGTAAAATTCTGGAACATGGTGAAACTTCATGAAATCAAGCAAAGCAGGATAAGGAGAATGAATGAAAAAGTGACGTTAGGGATATCCTCCAACAAGAGTTCATCTCAGCAATATTTTTCTCCTTGTGAGACATTTAAAGAAATGAATCATACAGTATATAACTTTTTGAGAATTTTTTTCATTATGCATAATGCATTTGAGATCTCTCCAGGTTTTCGCATGCATCAGTACCTTTTATTGCTGAGTAGTATTTCATTGTATGGTATTCCATTGTACCAAAGTTGGCTTAACAATTCACCTATCAAAGGACACTTGGGTTATTTCAAGTTTTAGATTATTATAAATAAAGCTGCTATGAACAATTGTGTATAGGTTTCAGTGTGAACATAAGTGTCTACTTCCTCTGGGATAAATGTCATAGAGTATGATTGTTGAATCATACTGAAAGTGTATATTTAGTTTTGAAAGAAACTGCCCAACTGTTTCCCAGAATGGCTCTTCTATTTTACATTCCTACATGTAATATATGCAAGATCCAATTTCTCCACATGCTCACCAGCTTTTGGTATTATCATTATTTTTTTCACCCTTCTAATAAATGTTTAATGATACATCCTTGTGGTTTTAATTTCCATTTCCTAATAGCTAATGATGTTGAGAATATCTTCATGCACTTGACATGCATATCCTTTCTGTTGTGAAATATCTGTTCATGTCCTTTGCCCATTACATGATTAGATTTCTTTTTTTTAATTGTTGGATTTTTAGAGTTCTTTTTATAGTTTGTATACGAGACCTTAGTTGGATGTGTTTTGCAAATGCTTTATCCTAGTATATAGTTTGATTCTTTATCTTCTTGATAGTGTCTTTCACAGAATAATTTTTTTTAGTTTTGATGAAGCTTAATCTATCTTTTTTGATTTTTAACAAATCACAATTTTAATATCACAACTTAGAACTCTTAACCTAGCTCTAATCCCAAAGACTTTTCCTTATGTTTTCTTCTGACCCTTAATATTTTCAACAATTGCCTATCCCAGTAAATGTTTTCCTGACATGCTACAATACTGTTATAGCAAATAAGTGATGTAGCTAGATTTAGTTATAATTGAAATTCATGAAAAATTTCCTGAAAGATGACATAATTTAACATGAAAATAACATTATACATTGTCATTCTGTTTCAGAATGAAAGAGTTGGGGGAAAGGTGCCAAAAACAAATTCATGAATAGAAAGAACATCGCTAAGTGGAGCATAGCCAAAAACTTGAATAAAATTTTCTATAACTAGCTTTATGTAGCCATTTAATTAACTAATTAGTTAATTCTTTCCACCCATTTCCAAGACACATATACACATTGATAATCCCATAATTATCCATTAATTAAATTATCCTGTAAAAAGTGTCACATTTTTAAAAGTGAAGGTAGACAATAGTATTGTAAGAGAAAAGTAGGTTAAGCATAATTACTGCCATTAAACACAAAAGTTAACTCTGTATGTCCCTTAGTTAAAAGCATAAATGAAAGCATAATTAGTTACAAAATTTTTATTATTTATTAGTAAGAAGTATGCTTGCTGGTTAGGAGAAATTGTTCATTCCCTATAAAATTTCAAAAGGACTGATGATTACATACATTTTTTCCATCGATGCCATAAAATGAGAAAAGAACATTGTTTACGAATGTAATTTTTACCAATAAGCAGAAAAGACATTCATGTAGTCATACTGACCCTTTAAAAGATCAGTTCTCAAAAGAGCTAAAGAAATGCTTTTTAGTTTTATAAGTTTCTGCTGTTGTAATGTCATATGCCAAAAGAAACGGGGTCCAAAGGAATAAATATCCCTTTTTAATTACTCTCAAATATTTCAGTTAACTCAATCTGAGCTGAGACATTTCTGAGAGGAGTTAATGATCAGATTATTAAAGGTCAAGGTCACAGGAAAGAAGCAATAGGAGTCTAACATTCATTAAGTACCTGCTGTATGCTGTGGTCATTTATGTACACAAGAAAATGGTGAGGACACAGAAATTGTTTTACACAATTGCTCTAGTTAATTAACTTGATTCATTTCATGTTCCTCAAGGGATGCAAGGAAATTTGGGACTTCTTTTAATGTACTGTTTGCTTTCTGGATTTGTTTCTTTAACTGTAACACCATACTCAGATCAGCCATATATTCTGATTATATTTTAAAGTCATTTTAACATATGTGGGCCAATGGTACAGTTCTCAACTGGACCTACTATTAAAAGTATTCCTCTGAGCCAGAAGTTTATTTTCATTATAATTACTCAAACTTTATACTTACGATGTCATGTGTTTATGGTTCTAAACATACATGAAAGTCACCAATACCATGAGAAAATCACTGTGACGATAACAATAATATTGGAAGAGAATACTTTCTTCAAGACTCTATGACTCAGACACAGATATATGGTATACTGTGAGTTTATTAAATTGGAGCTATCTAAACATCTTCTGAAGCTATCAATTGAAAATTAGATTGTACCCCAACTTTTGAGGACATTGAGTTTTATATGCTATGAAGTCTCTTTTTTTAATTTTTTAAGTTTATTTATTTATTTTTGACAGAGAGACAGAGAGAGAGAGAGAGAGAGAGAGTGCATATGTGCATGCACACAAGTGGGTGAGGGGCAGAGGAAGGGGGAGAGACAGAATCCCAGGTAGGCTCTGTGCTGTCAGTACGGAGCCCAACACAGGGCTCAATCTCACAAACCATGAGATCACGACCTAAACTGAAATCAAGAGTAGGATGCTCTTAATTCCCTTGCCTTTGGGGAAGTGTCGAGTAAGAGATTGCTACGGCTGAGGTCAGAGAGGTCTTTTCCTGCTTTCTCCTCTAAGGTTTTGATGATTTCCTGTCTCACATTCAGGTCCTTTATCCATTTTGAGTTTATTTTTGTGAATGGTGTGAGAAAGTGGTCTAGTTTCAACCTTCTGCATGTTGCTGTCCAGGTCTCCCAGCACCATTTGTTAAAGAGACTGCCAAAATCTATAAAGAGCTCACCAAACTCCACACCCGAAAAACAAATAACCCAGTGAAGAAATGGGCAGAAAACATGAATAGACACTTCTCTAAAGAAGACATCTGGATGGCCAACAAGCACATGAAAAGATGTTCAACGTCGCTCCTTATCAGGGAAATACAAATCAAAACCACCCTCAGATATCACCTCACGCCAGTCAGAGTGGCCAAAATGAACAAATCAGGAGACTATAGATGCTGGAGAGGATGTGGAGAAACGGGAACCCTCTTGCACTGTTGGTGGGAATGCAAATTGGTGCAGCCGCTCTGGAAAGCAGTGTGGAAGTTCCTCAGAAAATTAAAAATAGACCTACCCTATGACCCAGCAATAGCACTGCTAGGAATTTATCCAAGGGATACAGGAGTGCTGATGCATAGGGGCACTTGTACCCCAATGTTTATAGCAGCACTCTCAACAATAGCCAAATTATGGAAAGAGCCTAAATGTCCATCAACTGATGAATGGATAAAGAAATTGTGGTTTATATACACAATGGAATACTACGTGGCAATGAGAAAGAATGAAATATGGCCTTTTGTAGCAACGTGGATGGAACTGGAGAGTGTGATGCTAAGTGAAATAAGCCATACAGAGAAAGACAGATACCATATGGTTTCACTCTTATGTGGATCCTAAGAAACTTAACAGAAACCCATGGGGGAAGGGAAGGAAAAAAAAAAAAAAAAAGAGGTTAGAGTGGGAGAGAGCCAAAGCATAAGAGACTGTTAAAAACTGAGAACAAACTGAGGGTTGATGGGGGGTGGGAGGGAGGGGAGGGTGGGTGATGGGTATTGAGGAGGGCACCTTTTGGGATGAGCACTGGGTGTTGTATGGAAACCAATTTGACAATAAATTTCATATATTAAAAAAAAAAAAGAGTAGGATGCTTAACCTACTGAGTCACCCAGATGTCCAAGCCTCCTTTCTTTTTAAATAGATGAAGCTAATGTGATGCCCACCTAGATTAATTTATGAATTCCACCTGGCTCCATTGGCGACAAATAGTAAAATATTCTGGGGAAATTGGGGTTAATGTTTTACTTTAAATCAATCATACCTTGGAACCCAAAATATAAGCTAATGTATTCCTACTCTGAAGGTATTATATAAGTTCTGGGGGAAGAAAAGAGTATCTAGCTATATTTCAGAACAAGCCACTGACAAGACTTTGTGATGAATATCTTTGGAGGTGAAGGCCTGCCAGTGCTTAAGTAGGAGTCTCCAAGGTCCAGAGTCAGGATAATTTCAGACCTCAGATCATAAACCCTTTCATTTCTTTGAAAACCTCTCTTTTTTCAAACAATCATTTAATAGAAAATCAGTGTGATTGAGATCCTGAATTCAAATGTGTCACCCAGAAGAGAAAACATCTCACTTTGCATTCAAAGTGGAAGAACTACTATAGGAAGCTTTGTGGGGAGGGTGTCTGCTAACAAAGCATGTAGGCTCAGGAGCACCTGAATCTCTTTATGTAGGAATAATGTAAACTCAATATTTAGTAAATAATTCTGAATTTTTTTCAGCCCTCCCCCCCCAAAAAAAAACCTCTCTTTCCACAGTGCACCAACACTCTCATGTTGGTGAGACTAATCAGGGCTAAGAAAGAAAAAGATTCAGTTATGGCTACTCTATGGAAATGTAACCAAATACCCTACTGGAACTAAGTCTACTCGGAGAACCATAAACCATGAGAGTATGATCCAATCTATTTAAATTAGGATCTTAGAAATTTGCACTCAGTAGGTTTTGCAATTCTGATGAGGGGATTCCTAAATATTATCTAGAACTTATTTTAGACACCATGCTCCTTACTTTGCTTCTAACAAGGCAAAGAAGGGCACACGTGGAATCACTGTGATGTTGGGCCTTTAATTCACAGACATTTACCTTCTCCAGCAGGGGCTGGAAAGTCCATAATTATTCTATGAGACTTCCCAGGATTTTTTAAAATAGACATAAGTAGGGTTGGTAGTATATAGTTTTAGTGAAGACAGTGAGATATGGTCAGCATAGATATAGTATCTATCATATGGATATGTGAGATAGTATCAACAAGCCTTGCAGGTGGATTGAATCAAGTTTTGATTACAGATTAGAAGTCTGAGCAAGAAAGTGAAGCATGGTGACCTTTTTCGTGGGAAGGAGCATTTTCAGGATGATGTGAAATGCTGAATTCAACGGATCATCCTTTAATCGTATTTAATACATGCTTATTAAATAGCAAAGCAGAGATTCCAGGTAGGCAGTATTGTGGATTTGCAGCTCAGAAACAATCTCTGCAGTTAACACCTAGATGAGAGAGTCGACACAAGTTGGCGAAAGGAGACTGAAAAAACTGTCCAGTCTAACCATTACAGAAGGAGGAATGAAATGCAAGGGAAAAGTGCGGAATGACACCAATAGTTATGTGGCCCCCCCACAGGTCAGCAAAAACTTAACTGTGATAACACAATGCATTTTTATCTTCTGAAATTTCCTTCCCCAAACATATCTTGAGCAAAGCTTTCAGAATAAGAATATAATGGTACTGGATGTACTCTACTTGCTTCCCTATGAGGAAGAAGGGAGCTGGAAAAGAGTGTGGGGCATAAATTGTCAGCCATCCTGCTATCCTAGGGAAGACTGGACTTCCAATGAATTTGAGGGTATACTGAGTACCTACCTCCTCTTACGTGAGAAATTAGTGTGGAATGTCCAATGGAGTGAAAAATTGAAGGCCCTATATAGGACTTCTGCCTTGAGAAATGAGAGACCAGAATGGGAGACAGAGACATCAGGGGCAGCTGTAGAGTCTGAGAGAAAAAAAGAAACAACAGAAATAGAAAGGAGACCACCTCCTGCAGATCCAGAAGTAAACTGAGATGAGCAAAGTTCCAACACCAGGTAAGATGGAGTAGGCACACTCTAACACTCCCCATCTGAACAAAGATAAAAAACTGACAGAATGTGAGAAGCAGCAATTCTAGGACTCAGAAAGTAAATACTATAAGGATATTAGGTAAGAAGACAAGAATTTGAAGTCCTGTCTGTTTTGTTTCTCCCTCCAGTATCCCTTGACCTGATCTCGATGAAGTTTGAAAACTGAATGGGGGCCCTGGGACAGAGCTCTAGGAGAAATTTTCTAATTCTGGCTTGAGGAACAGAAAAAGGGAATACGTAACACTCAGAATGCAGAAATCTCCCTTTTGTTTCTTTGTCTTTTCACCTTCTTTGTTCTGTCAGTCACTCCTCATCAGTCATGTGATGGTAGTAGCAACAGTGGCTACAACAGGACCCTAAGAGGAGAATCTTTCTCTCTGATTGGTAGAACTGTGTTACTAAGCAGGTAGTGTTGCAGGTTTTTGTTTTTTGTTTTTTAAATCAATACCCAGGTCTGTTGTCTCATACTTCAAAGAATGAAGAGGTAGACACAGAATAAAATTAGCAGCAGGAAAAAGTTTATTACAGTATAAGATCATAAAGGAAGAATATTATGAAAGCTCTCTTTACAGAGAGGGGGCATTTGAAAGTGAATGCCTGCAATTATAGGCAAGGGTCCTTGTTTTAGAAGGTTCTGGTCAGCCCTCCTTTCCTGTCATTCCTTCTCAGGTCCTACCCTTATTGGCTTGATAACTCTAAGTGCTGGGCTGTCCATTCCTGTTTGGCTCATTTCCACTGTACAGTTAAGCAAATATTCTTAAATATGACACCAACATCAACATAGAACAAAACTGGTAAATTTTCCTTCCCCAGGAAAAGAAAATGAGCCATTTTAATGAACCTTTCCTACAGTATATTGGAAAAATGCCTAATACAGAGGCATATACAAATATATGTGACCCAAATTAATAACTAACAGGAGTTTAAAGACTATATATATTTAGCCCTAAATAATTTGCTCATGATTTTGCAATGAATTTTTAAAATTCAAATTGAAATAATAATGTTTGACCACTGAAATTTGTTAAGATGCTGATATAGGGACCATTCACAATCATTTTTCCAAAAGGATTATGTCTGTAAATCCAATGAGAATTTTGAATATGAATGTACAAGTATTAATATGTGAATTGAATGAAATATGTGAGTGAATATATGGTAAAAAGTATCTGTTTATTTCCTAAATTAAATATACCTAAAAATGTATAGGTAGAGAAAAATAGAGATACAGATAGGAAGAGAGAGGAAGGACATGAGATATATATATGTTTTACATTTATGGATAATTGATAGTCATTATTATGAATCATCTTTAAAGGAGAGAAGCAATTTTAAAACAAAGCAAAGTGTTTTTCTAACAAATATGTTAAAATATTTTTAAAATTTAAATAATGTGTGTGTGTTCAATAATTTACTAATATTTTAGAGTATACAGTATAGTTAAGAAATTCTAAAGAGGTACACTACCCTTTTGGTATTTTCTCAGGAATTTACAGTTTCATTATCTTGTCAGTTCCTTTAAAGTTCAGAGGCTAATGCCATCCTGGCATCGACCCTGCTTTTAAGTTAACAAAATACTTTAATTGCAGTTATAACTTATCCCTTGTAGTTTAATATCTTTGTGTAGTGCAGAAATTTAAAATAAGAACTACAAGAGGTCAATATCTGAAATTCTTCCCTCACTTCTGGAATAAAAATTAGTGTTTTCAAAGGTTTGAAAAGGATCTCAGGAGAACTGATTTCACTTAAGTTTTAGAATTAAACAGATACCATTGGTTCTATCCTGGGAATTAGAACATTTGTAATTACTTAATATATTAATTATTTAATATGATTTGTGGTAAATCTATAGTAAGAAAAGTGGATATAGTTATCCTATCTATATATACCTCTTAGAATGTAATCACATTGTCTTGTACTTGATGTCTCAGGTTCAGAGTATTCTGTTATTATGTAAGTCAGAGGTTTCAAAGAGCCCATAGTTATAATGAACGATTTACCCAAGAGTCACTATGAATTTCTCCTCAGTTTATTCTGGAATCCCAGTTTATCCTCAGTCACAGGATTTTTTTTTTCCAATCAAATAGCCATCAATGTCGCTGCAACAATTAGAATTTTTCTTCATGTTTCCTGCAGTTAGCTGCCATAGAATATAGCATGCTATTTGAAATCATTCTTCCTGTATAAGAAAACATCATGTTATCAAAAAATGAACTCAGGACAGAACTATCCTAATTTCTCTTTTGCTTCAATTTACTTCATTAATGAAAACAACATGCAAATGCAAAAGTAAACAAAGTATTTTAAAAGGGAAATTTAAAGGGTGAGTTTCTGTGTAGAGTAATATATTGAAGATCCCTAAACCCACTGCCTGTAAGACATACAAAAGTTTAAAAATATTTTCAAGCAATGATAGAGACTACCAGAAAGTAGAAGAATCATTTGAAACTAACAATGAAGCAAGGACACCATCCAGGAAACTAAGTAAATTGAAAAACTATCAAAATACCCTGATGTCATTTAGTCTTAATGCTTAGAGCTTCCATGTGTAGAAACTGCATGGAGGAGAAGAGAAGGGGTTTCATGGACTGAGCCTGGGGTTCGCACTAGGTGGTGAGCCAGAAGAGAAACAGCTCCTTACAAATCTGGAATCAGGACAAGCTGTATCTTGAGGAAAATTATGAACTAAGAGATATAGCTTTTATTGTGGGCTATGGATAGTGGGTTAAATAAACAACAAGAAAACTAGTCCCCCATGCCTCCCTGGAATTTCAAATGTATTAGTCACACTCATGTGTTTAGGGCCATTTATCCCCAAATCGTCTAGTTAAGATAGTAGGTACTCCTGAGCGTACCAGGAAAAATCAAAACACAGGTCTTCTTGGATAAATACACCCTAATACACATGTAGAGTGTGAAAGATATTACCTAGGCAGAGGGCATGGGGATCTCCAATCCAATAATAATGTCTTTGAACTTTTGTTCCAACAGCTCTGATAGAGGTGTGTGTTTTTGTAACACACAAAAAAATAAGAGGGAATTCAAAACTAGTTATCTACTTAGTAACTAAATCTTTAGCAAATTTCAGTGGATTTATTTTTCATGTCTTGTATAAATTACATCTTAAGGTCTTGATGAACAGTGTTGATTTTATTGCAGGTCCACTGTAATCAACATGGGTTTTACAATCATGGAGAATCAGAGAGTAACTTAAAGTGAATGTAGATAAATGCAGCAATATTTAAGTTAAAGTAATTCATTTCCAAAATTAAAGAATGGTGATGGAAATACCATAATAAAATCTAGCCTGAATTGTTATATAGATTGTTTGAAAAGACTAAAAGAGAAAGGAATCATCAGTAGCTACCTTAAACAGGAAACCCTGTAGCAAAAAAAAAAAAAAAAAAAGGAAAAATATCCTTCCATATTGTGCTTTCCAAAAGCACTCATAGGATTTCAAACAAGCATCTCACATGGAATTAGGAATATGTTGTTTACATTATTAATATATTAAATATATATAAGTTTTTTCAGGCTTCAGTGTCCTTATAGGCATAGTGGAGATGTTGTATAAATTTTGATAAATATGTTGTTATATTGCTATATTACTGGTACAAATACTGTACCCCAAGAAAGTTTATTATATAACTATTCAATAGGGACTAAAATCTCTTGCGGTGTGACAAAAAATTCTCTCTTCATTTTGCTTATCCGTTCATCATTCAAACATCTTTATTTCACATTTACCATGTACCACTCACTGTCCTAGGGACTGAGGATGTAGCAATGAAACAAAGTGCAAAAATAAATAAATAAATAAATAAATAAATCACTAGCCTGTTACATTTGTGTGCTGGAGAGACAGATACAAAGGCTAAGTGAATGAATATATAATATATGAGATGCACTAAGTGTTTTGAAGCAAAGTAAGGCATAGTAAGACAGAATAAAGAATCACAAGGTGTTTTATATAAAGTTATGGTGAGACTTCTCTGATAAAATGACATTTGTTCAGAGACCAGACAAAAGTGACCAAGAAAGCCAAACACTTTGCAAAAGAGGAAATAGCAGGTGCCAAAAACCTAGGGCAGAAACAGGTTCATCTTTACTGATGAACTCATGAACTCGTGAACTCATCGCTGGCGCAGAACAAGCAAAGGAGAGGGTAGTAAGAGAAGGTATCTGAACGCTGTCAAAGAGCTAAATCATACAGAGCTCTCAGTGGAGAGTTCTGAGCAAGGTAGTTATATGATCTGACTCATGTTTTAAAATTATAACTATGGCTGCATTGAGGAGAATAATCAGTGGAGAAGATGAAGCAAGAATGGAAGCAGGGGGAGCCGTTACAGAACTATTGCAAACGCCCAGGTAAGAATGTTTACATGAGGCTATGAATGTTTAGATCAGGTCAATAGCAGTGGCAATGGAAAGATCTGACAGGAGGTAAAGACAGAAAGAAATGTGGAGTATAAGAGAAGGACAGATGTCAGAGGACTCCGTGATTGTTGACTTGAGTAATTGAAAGAACTGTCTTCTTTTTGAAACGGGAAAGACCTTTGGTGAAGGAAATCAGGTGTTCCGTTTGGAACATGTTACATTGGAGGTGTCTATTGGACATTGAAATAGAGACGCTGAGGAGGGAATTCAATTTTCAAATTGAGAATTCAGGAGATAGTTTTGAGTTGAAGATATACATTTGGTTGTCATCAGAATAAACGTTATTGAGAGTCATAGATTATGATGTTACCTAAAGTATAAATGTATATGAAGGTAAGAATTCAGAGGACTAAGACCAAGCCTGTCCAAAGTTAAGAAGTCAGGAGGAGGAGGATGAGCAGCAGTGGCATGTAAGAAGAAGCATCCAATGAGGTGGGTAGAGAAGAAATGAGTATTAACTCAAAAATAAGTGGGAAAAATGTGCTTCAAGAGGAAGTCACGATCAACTCTATCAGTTTGCTTTAGTAAGATACTACTTGAGAATTGAAAATTGTATTTACTACCTGGAGGTCATTTGTGATATTCACAGTAACTGTTTTTGGTGGAGTGGTCAGGGGAAAAAACTGACTGGTATGTGTTTAAGAGATAATGAACAGAGACAAAGCAAGTTCACTGGGGAATCTCACTGTAATTGGGAGCAGAGGAGTGTCACAATAGTTACAAAAGGGTGGGAGGTCCATTTTTGCTTATAGTAAGAAATACAATAGCTTGTCTAGCTGATCTTGATATGATACACTAAAGAGGAAACAATTGGTGAGGCGGGACCATAAGACAGAGTTGTAGGAGTGCTATCCTTGAGTAGGTAGGGAATTCACCGAAAGGACTGACTTCTGCTAGGATCATGGATAGTGCACAGAAGGCAATTTATATAGGTGTGGATATGGATTTGAACTACATCCCACATACCCGGCATTACTGTGCTTATTCACATGTTCATCCTGTACTTGACAACCATTTGCTGAGCATTTTTAAATTTGGCATCCTCACATAGGCCAATGAGCAGGACACCGTAAAACAAAAATTGAGGTGAATTAAGATGTTGACTGCAGCATTCTAAATTTCCACAAAGGTAATTAAGAATCAGAAAAAATCCATAGTTAACATAAAAGTACTTAAAACTCATCTGTAAACTTGAATTATTTTCGTTTTCTTACATTTTGAAATGACAACTTTGACTTAAGAAGCATCTAGATTTTCTACCCTTCTTTTTCCTTCTTAAGTTCAGGAGAAGACATTCAAGTATCTAATGTGAAGGAGAGCAGAATTTGTCAGCCCAAATAGGCCTCTTTAGCATAAGGATTATTTTAGGCTGATTATTTTTAAGAAACAGCAGACACTGGAGAAGCTCTGAAAATGAGGTAGAAGTTACCCTTTTGTAAGAGACATTTACATTTACAAGGGAAATCTCCATTTGTAAAGATGTCTCCCAGCTGTACCAGGAAGAGGGCGAGGACCAAATCTCTAGAAACTCTTATCAGTGAAGAAGGCAGAGACTTCTGCAAAACAAAAATACCATTTTTTATACTGTGCTTTGCCTGAAAACCTCCCATAACTGGACCCCTCCCCCCAATATCTTTTGTGTTTAGCTGGAGATGGTATTTAAGGTGAAAGTGTGGTACACTTTGGGGAGATAATAAGGTTTCCTGTGTACCTCCCTTATATACTGGATTTATACATGTTATTAACTTGTTTGCTTTTCTCCTGTTAATCTGCTCTGTTACTAAAGGGATTGAGGTATTAGCCAAGAATCTAGGATAGAGGGAAAAATATTTTTTCTCCCCTACAGATAATTCAAATTGTCCCTTTTGGATAGAAGATACACATTCCGGCACTTACTTGTATTACCATATAGAGGAAGTGCAAAAAAAGTTACCCTATTGGTCAGAGTGCAACTACAAAACAAAAATTTATGTATTTATTTATTTATTTAGGTCCATGTGCTTGGTTTTTTTTTGTTGTTGTTGTTGTTGTTCATCCCTCTTATGATTTTTATGTTGAATGCTAGTAAGACAGCCCCAGGGTCAGTCCCAGCCCATCATGCGCATTTTAATGACTTGAGATGGAAACACCTGGTATTTATTTTTGGTTGTAATTGGCAGATTATATAACCTCCTAACAATGTAATTGGTAACTTTACACAGCTCAGGATGTTTTGCCGCTAATGTTAAAATGTGATTGAAATGTAAATATAGTAGCAAGTATTGCAGATACAAATGAGTTCTAATATTTTTATTTAAAAATGTAATCAAATTGGAAGAGCAAGTTATAAACAATTTAATGAATAATTTAGGGTAAAACTGTATCTCTTCTCACTGAACATTGATTAGCTATTGCATTAATCCAATAATTGAGATGTTTTGCTTTTTTATTGTCACTTTTATCACACGGCAGTATCTATTTTGAATTAATCAGTGACATTGTCAGGCAAAAAGGCTTCCAACATTTAAAAAAATCTTATGCTTTTTATGTGAAAGACCTTTTTATATCTTGGCAATGTAATATAATTCTGCTGCACTAAAGGTAGAGGAGAGATATGTGTGCCATTTTTGAATGAAATATTCATGTTCAGACTTTTTTTTTGTTTTTTTTTTTGCTTTTTCTTTTCTTTCCTTTTTCATTTATATGATAAGATGAGGTTTCTCTTTTGGTAAAAAGAGAAATTGACCAGCTCTTTAACAAAGGATTTTTCACACCAGTTTTGAAGCTTTATCTCTGTATATCAGCTTATATCTTCTGCAGCTGTTCCTACCAATACCATAGATAAATAAGTGAAATCAGTAGCAAGAGAATTGTTCTTTATAGATTGAGTCCTGCATGAGGTTGGCACTATCACCTCTTTGGGTCATCACCTTTTTTATGGTGATTGGCATATCTGATCTGACATTTTCCAGCCTGCCTTTCCATTGGCTGAATTTCTCTGTTAGCCCTCCCAAAGGCACAACCTTGGACCCTGTGCTTTGTCCAACAGCTGTGCTTCTCAGGAGTAGCTAAGCATTTTCATGAGGAAAGGACAGAGAGGTTAGGAAAAAGTGTCAATCATCTCTAGTTCTATTGCATTCCCCACTGCCCTGGAGATAAAAAGAATATCATTTAGGTGACTTCAGCATAAATACTATTATGTTCACTTGTGTCTAATTGTACCATCTTGTCTGGCCTGGTCCAATTAATATAATTTGTGGAATCACAAGTCTATTTCAAAATATATATTAATTAGGAGATTATTGTAAATAAATATATATGTGATGATGAAATAAACCTTTTAGAAACGAATCACATAGAGTTCCTAAACTACCTTTACATATGTCATTATACTTTTATAAAACTATTGTAAAAGATAATGGTTTACTTTAGGAATAGGACTTTGTATATTCTATAAAGGAAGGTTAATCACTAAAACTTGCCACCAAAATTCAACTGATTAAATTAGAAGATCTAATTGACTTTATTCAACGATTCATGAACAGGTAACATCCCATCTAGCACACAGAAAGGAACTTCAAGGAGCTATACAAAACAGAAGACTTTTAAACAAAGACTTTTAAAGACTTTAAAGGTGGGAAAAGGAGGTTTCTGGCAAAGAGTGGATTGTTTCAGGCACAGTTTCCTTATCTCACTAGAGCTAACCGGGTAATTCCAGACTGTGCTAGTTAAAGATCACCTTTCTGGGACAGGCTGAAACTGCAGTTAGGTTGGGTATTAAGTGTTGGTTTGCTGATGTGGGGCTTAGCAGGAGTGACTCCATTAGGGCCTGGTGTTTCTTTCTGTCTTTAACAAGCTCTAAAGCAAACAGTCTTTCCCCAGTGACAGAAAGGAACCTTTCAAATGCTAACATATATTTGAAATTAGTATATGAAAAGATTTGTAGCCCTGTACATAGATTGCCTAGAAATTTATGCTTAAAGATGAAAAACTAAGATATACACAAATCAGTTAGAAATAGCGGCATATTTTTCTGAATTGTTTCATAGGATTTTTCCTTGGTAATGTGAAGTAAGCATTGAGCTAAAATTTATTTCTACTTTCATTGATAGAGTTTTGTTTCCAAAGTATTAAAATATTCAAAGTAAAGAATAATAGAAATTTATTGAAGACATAGGAAATCATAAAAACCCACTGATGTGAAATTATGTCACATCCAAGCAAATATGCTTTTGTGAATGTCTGCATTTTAGCTATATTTTCTTGCCTGAAAATTTTCAATAGCCACACAAATTCATTGTAATCACAAAAGCATTTAAGAAAATTAAGTTTCAATGTAGCACAAGTATTTTATCTTTTACAAAAAAAAAGTTTCTAAAATGATCTCAAGGGATTGTGTTTCTTTTCTTTTCATAAGGATTCTTAGCAAATCTGGTGGGGAAATGTTTACCATAAACACACTAGTAACTTTGATGAAATAAATTATTTTGCTATCGGGGGTAGGAGAGGAGGAAAAAGCCTGTTCACTTTGTTAAGGAGCTGATCTAAAATGCATCAGCTGTCATCTGTGCTGTCCCCGTTTGACAGTTCAATACCTCCTCATCTTCTGAGAATGGCATTGCTGAACTCTGAGTAAACGGTGACTGTATGCAAACTGTCAAGGGGAGCCTGACATATCATTAGTACTGACCTCCATGATGACAGTCACAACATGAAACCAAACAGCACAGCTAATTTTCATTAGAGTTCAAATTAATCTCTAAATCTTTCCATCCCGGACTGTGCAAAGCAAGTCCCAGAAAGAAGGCATGTGATGAACTGTGTGATAGACAGACACAATCTTAATGCTTAGGAATCCTAACATAAAAGTCTGCATTCTAAAAGGCTCAGTGCGATTATTTTCATAACTCAGGCAAAATGCAGCCTTTGCGACCAACAGTGGGATTAAATTAGTGTGTGGTAACTCACAGCAAGTATTACAAATTGCCCAATCTCAGCGACGCTGCTGCTTTAATTCCCTCCGAGCTCAGATGCTTCTGAGGCACGCAGGTATGGCGTGGCGTGCCAAGCTCTCCGACGCTTCTTTGCCCAGCTGCTCCCTGGCCTTACTTCAGCATGAAGTGCGTGGGGAAATGCACAACACGTGACCTCCAGTGTGAGAGAGCCAGCAAGGGAACAGGACCAGCAAGTGTCATATTGAAAACACTGTGCAGTGATGCAAATGCACCAATTTTCTGGCGTTTGCTCTTCAGATTTCAAGAAGTCACAGAGCTAGGTCATCTGGGGGAAACAATCCTCCTCCTAGCCCCAGGACCTTAATGATCACACATGACCCATCCTCTCACCCTGGGAGAGTCAAACCAAATGACCCTTGGTCCTGACAAAGCCTGTTTACTAAAGCCATCAACACATTCGGCTTCAAGTTGTCAAGTCATACATCCAGCATATGTGATTCTCTGAGTATTTGTTCAACTCCATCTGGGGGAAAATGCATTTTAAAGATTAAAGGATTGATTTCAAATATTTAAACTGCCTATTTCCGTATCTTAATATATAAGTTGATTTCTTACAGAACAAGCCAAATTTTCTCAGGAAAGTATATTGGGCATCTTTCCAAGAGCATTAAATCTTTGAGGTAGCCCTGGTCCCATTGCTCAAATTACTGCCTCCGTGCACTAAATATTGGCCTGTTTAGTAGCTCTGGGTATGCAAAAATAGGTAAGCCACAATACGTACTGGAAAACAAGCTCAAAATCTGAGACATTAACTGTGGGATACTGAAGGGCAAGATCAGCCAACTAAGTTGGGAGTTTAGCAATCAGATATGGAATAGTTCATTTTGTGCAAAGGCTCTGGACAGCTGGTGAGGGAAAGTGGCAGAGCTACAAACAGTGACAGGCTCTGGAGACAGTGACTACATTAGCAACAGTGATGTATATACAGTGACTCATTTTTTTTCCACTTTCAGCCATCCTCACATAAATAGCAACAGCATCAGCAACAATAACTAAGCTGAGATATGAAACATCAATGATATATTTTACATTTTCTCAACATTGGGACATTTGTCATAACTTAATGGAAGCCACATGGCATAGTAGAGAGAGCACAGGGCTTTGAAGTCATACAGACTATGGTTTCAATCCTGCTTTTTGATCCTTCCTGGTTTTGTGACCTTGAAAGGGTTAAACTGTTTTATTATCAATTCTTCTTCTGTAAGATAGTGATAATAACCTCCAAGTTACTTACCTAAGTATGGATTAGAAATGATATATGTGAATAGAGAGTATCGCTGGCGTATCAAGTGCTGATTATAGATTTTGCTTGGTGAGGCTGGATTTCCGGAGAGTATTATTTTCTGCTCGATGCTTGAACTAAAATTTAGGTAACAGCTAACAGGTTAAGACTGTTTTGACTTGAATTTTGTGTTTTGAATATTTGGGTTTCCCCTGAAGTACAGTTACCTGTGTCAAAAGTAATTTAAACCTTTTATTTACTCAATTTTATTTTTCTCATAAAATTGAGGATAACTAGTTAATGGCACATGTTGACCACAAGGAGGAGCTCAAGATTCCTTTATCCTCTCACTCATTCCCTTAGAATGGGATAAATCAAAGGACAGCGAAGGTCCAGGTGTCATGGGTAAGTTTGTCTCTTGTCTATACCTTAGGACTGTCATGCTGTCCCATTGCAGCTTCTCTTCAGCTTCATCACACTGGAGCTGTAACTTCTGAGGTAATTACAAGGTTATTGGATTAAGTGAAGGCCTCTTCCAATATGAAGGGCTACATCTCTCAGAAGGCCTTGCATGGGGAGAATTCATGTAGCTGTGCTCTAAATCCTGAAGAGGGAAAACACTTTTTATTTTCTTTACTCTTCTTTGATCTGGTCTTTTCTTCCCCCTGGAGTGGTAATTTTTTAAGAACTATGATCTGGAAATAGGTTTAGGGAGAAAGAGATCAAGTAGGTTTCTTGACCTACTTAGTTGCCTTGCTTCAATGACAAGAATCTTTGCTATCCCACAGAGATCAGGCTGATGACACACAAGGAGATTTCATCAAGAGTTGTGTTAGTATAAGCTTTACTTGCAACTTAATACTACAAGAGATCGATTGCTGCATATTTGAGCTTTCAGGATCCTAGATCAGGATGCCAGGCAAAAAATCATTCTTTACCTTAGCCTCTTCTTACAGGCAGCCATAGTGCATCCTCAGAACTTGGGTTCAAATCGTGGCTCTGCCATTTGTTAGTTGTATGAAGTTGGGTAAATTCCTTACTCTTCATGTGCTTGTTTCCTGATCTGTAAAATTAAGATTATAAAAATACATTTCTCATAAGGTTGTTAATTCATTTATTTATCAGATATTGATTGAGCCCCTGCTAGTTGACAGACACTGCTCTAGACTTTAAAATATGATGTTTAACAACAAGCACTTGGTCTGCACAAGCTATGTTCTAATGAAGGATATTGACAATAAATGAATATATACATTCAATAAATGAATTATATATATTTAATATAAATATAAAGTAAATATATAATTATATATAAATATATATATATATATTTCTGTCTCTCTCTCAAAAATGAATATACATTAAAAAAATTACCTGAGAAAAGGGGAAAGTGTAAGTGATATGGTCAGAAAGGGTCAAGAGACAGATAATGAAATGTCCTTTTGGGCCATTGAAAGAACTTCAGCTTTTATTCTATGTATGGTGAGAAGGTATGTCCTTTTGAGCAGAAAGTGACCCAATAGGATTTCCATTTTGATGACATGTGGACAGTGAAACATAGGCAAGTCCAGATCGGATGCAGAGAAACATTGGAAGTTATAAAAGTGGCCCAGCCAATGATTATGGCTTGGACTGGGGCATATGTGTAAACGTAATGGGGGAAGAAAGAGATTAGAAATATATTTGAATAGTAGAGCTAACAGAATTTTCTCATGGACATGTAGGGTAGGATATGAAAGAAATGTGAATGTGAAATTTTTGCCTAAGAATGAATGGCAGTGCTAGGAGAGAGGAAGAATAATACGTATATCAAGAGTTCCTTTGAGGTGCTTGCTTAACATCAAAGTAGAGATTTTACGAATATTCTGATAATTACTAAAGTCTTAAAACCATGTTTTACACATTAGAAGAACTCAAAGAACCGTAGCTATTATTTCTATTTCAATTTCTGCTTTATCATCTGACATAATATTGACAGAGAAGGTGAATATGTGCACAGATCAAGGATAAAAGTGCTGCATGGGGACAATAGGGCTACAGTACTGAGAGCTGAAATTATTCTGGATGAAATCCCCTGTCTAAGTAACAGCATCTGGCATTTGCAGGATTAGCATTTATTAAGCAGGCTGGATGTATGGAATTTAGGGATTCAGATGTGCCCTGGTCAATTCTTTATGGGCCTCATTGGAGACAAAATTAGATGAATAGAAGCTATCTTTATTTTTAAGTAATTGTTCAGAGGGAAAAAAAACACACACACACATACCTGGATAAAATTTTTTACTGTATAGACCACCGACTGTTTTTTCTCCCTGTATAATTGAAACTATTTCTATTTTTAGGTCTAGTAGAATATATTCTTCCAACTCACCTAGGATCCTTCTAATATTGTCCATGGTGCTTTTGAACATGAATAACTTTGTGTCAAAGACTATTGCAGAGAATTTCAACTAGCTTTTTAAGTTATATTTTAATATTTTAAATAGAGAGGGTAAAGTACTTTCAATATAAATGGAGATATGGGTACTAAAATTATTTTGAATATATATTAGGAGACATTTTTAACACAGAAAGACCTAGAGAACAAAATCATGGTAGTTATGTCCCAAAATGTGGTAGTTATGTCCCTACCACAGAACATTATCAGAGATAAGCAATTTTTTCCATAATCGCTTCAGAATTTTTTGAAGAACAAAACACTATAGGCACAGTTGAAATCCCTTGTTTGTCTCCCAGGTCTCATTCTTGTTGACTGCCCCAAAGAGAAAAATTACCTTGATTCGCAGTGTAGTTTTTCTTACACATCTTTCTAACTTGTGTTATATAGCTATGTATTCAAATACAGACTTTAGTATTTTTGCAGGTATATGGCTTTATCTAAAGAGTAACAGTCCACACCTTAATCATTTGCACTCAACCTTATACTTGTAAAAGTTATCCATTTTGATACATATACCTTTTGGCCATTTATTTTCATTTTTGGAAATATGCTGTAATGCATTAATATAGCATATTACTTCATTCTCCAGTTTGTAGACTTTTAAGTTGATATTGTTTTTCAATATTAAAATGAAGTTGCAAAGTATTTTTTCCTATATAATCTCCTTGTGCACAAATTCACTATTTCCTCTCAGGCACAGACTATTCCCAGTGTGATACAAATGGATTTGAGTATATCAATATAGTTGTGCCCTTGGGCCTCTGAGCAGCTGGTGGCAAAGGAGAAGGAGCCTCCACATGTTGCCTCCTAGAACAGCCTCATTTATTTATAGTGATTCATAAATAAATTTATAAATTTATTTATAGTGATTTATAAATAAATTTATATTATTTATACTGATCCTTCAACAGTATGGGGTTAGGGATGCTGACCTCCCAGACAGTAGAAAATCCATGTATAACTTTTGAGTCCCCTAAAACTTAAGAACTACTAATAGCCTATTGTTGACCAGAAGCCTTATTGATAAGATAAACAGGCAATTAACAGATATTTTATATGTCATATATATCATGTGCTGTAATATTACAATAAAATAGAGAAACAAAAATGTTAGGAATATCATAAGAGAAAACACATTTACAGTATTGTACTGTATCAAAAAGCATCTGTGTGTAAGTGGACCCATGTAATTCAAACTCATGTTGCACAGGAATCAACTTTACTTTAGTAGGTGTTCAAATATCATTCAGACATGTTTTATGGCAAGGTAATATTCGGGAAACATACATTCAGCTTATGTAGCTAAAACTGGAATTTGTAGTAATTGGGTGTGCAGAACAGAGTTGACATGGCAAGACCGAATGTTATCTTTTCAAAGGCCTGCTTATGAGGTTGGTCCTTACCTGACATCTGACATCTCTGAGAACTTGGATTTCAGGACGTTTTCACCACTCCCAAAACTGATAAAAGCAGTTCACTGTGCCTAAAATATTTGTATAAACAATACAACTACTACTGAATACCTGCTTTCCTTCTGGGGCTCTAGAATTTTGGTACATGCTGGGCAGAAGGCGGTATGTGGCTGGCCTCCAATAAAAACCCTGAGCACTAAGTCTCTAACAAACTTTCCTGAGAGATACCCTTGTGTTGTCATAAATCATAGCTTTGAGAGCTCTGTGCATCCTCTCTAATGCCACTGGAAGAGGACTGCAACCTGTGACTGGTTTCTGCCAGATTTCATTCATGTGGCTTTTCACTTTGATGATTTTACTCTGTATTCTTTTTGCTGTAACAATCATAGTAATGAGTATGATTCCATGCCGCGTCTCGAGAGTCCTCCTCTTGGAGAATCATCAGATCTGGAGGTGGTCTTGGGGATTTCCCAACATGGAATATTGCTACATTATTCTTATTGTGCGAGCTTCATTCGAAGCATTTCTGGTTTGTAACTTGTAAACCAGGTGCGATGTGTTCTGTCTTGCAACTCAGAAGATCCTAATTCTTTTTTTTTTTTTTTTTTGAGAGAGAGAGAGAGAGAGAGGAAAGTGGAAGAGGGAGAGAAAAAGAATCCCAAGCAGACTCCATGCTCAGCACAGAGCCCAATGCAGGGCTCGATCCCACAACTCTGGGATCATGACCTAAGCTAAAATCAAGAGTCAGATACTCAGCCTACTGAGCCACCCAGGCACCCCTGAATATTCTGATTCTTTATCTGGATCCCAGAGCCTTCAGTGCAGATCCTCTGAAAAAAAGGAAGCTTCTTCTTGGTGGATGCCCTTATTAGTGAGAAAGCAGCCAGGCTCCAGTGGGGAAGCTGAGTGTGTGGGCCATCTGTTACATCCTTTGCTTTTCTGTACACCCCTTATGATTCACTTGTTTCATTTCACATCATAATATTTTTCCACTTCAGGAATTTCCTTATGGCTTGATTTCAAGCCATGGTCCACTTCTGTAACACCCCTCCTTTCCATTACTATTAATCATTATTTAATACTTTGCTTATAATTATCTCTGTACTTCTCAATAAGTACCCCAAAGATGAACTGTCTTTAAATGTCTTTAAAAAAAGAATTTTTTGTCTCATTATTTTAATAATATCATAAATTTAACTGATTCTTTTCTAAGTGTATTCATTTTTCTATTCATTGTACTTACTGAACTAAAGATAGATAGGTATATGTGTATGTATATATGTATATGTATCATGCTACATACATACGTACAAAGCACACTCTAGAATATCTCAAGCAAATGCTCATATTTTGGAAAGCACTTAGATTGACGAGTTAAATATCCTCATCTCTTAAAGGATTAATTGCTGATCACTTAATTAAGTATTTAATTTAATTAAGAGGCTTTACTTGGAATAGATACATTAAAAACACCTGTTTGGATTTTCACTGTTGCTTTTGTTTCTGAGAAATCATGTTTTGCCAATATTTTGATATGAAAAGTGATTTCTAACCAAAGAAGCCTCTCAATTAAATTTTTTTTATTAGAAATAATAAGGAAAATGGAAGAATAACTTTTGAAGTTAGTCATTATATTTCTGTCTTAAAAAATTTTACCCAGACTTCAAATTTTGCTCTCTACAAAATGCTCTGAGCCACATTATTCTAGGTAATGTATTATCATTTCTGAGAGTAAATTCGGCAGCTGTGGTAGTTTCTTTAGTTGTTTCATAGCACATAAATGCATTTAGCAAGTAACATCCCATAATAAGGCTTATTTTACCAAGTAGGTTATAGATTCCTGGACGATAAGGAGACATGATATAAGGAGCTAAGGTAGGGTGTCATAATGATGCCTGGCCTCGTGATAGATGCACAGCAGCTGGACACACACACACACACACACACACACACCACTGCTAAATATATAAATAGGGGGATTACTGTTGACAAAAGAATAGAAAGTATATGATTTTTTTTTTAACTTCATCAATGAGTCACCAAAGGGAAGACATCTTATAATGACTTTTTTTCTAAAGTTTCCAAGTTTGGACCAAACTTCTCCCAGACACCTCATCTGGGATCACTAGCGCCTGGGAAAGTCAGTAGGCTACTCTGGCTTCCAGACTTGTAAAAATGATGATGCCTCATTCTTAGAAGTGATTTTTCAAAGAGTTCTCATCCAATTTCACTTTCAAGGCTTGCTTGCTGTGGTCCATCCCTCTTCTATTTACTGCACAGCATCCACTTAGATACCCTGCAGTAATTGTTAATGTAACTGCTATGGAAAAAATAGTGCTGCCAAGGGATAGAACACATGTTGCCTGCATTAGAACTTACTTAAAAATCAAGTGTTTTGGATGTCAAAACCAGTACAAACCTTAGGGACCTGACACTTAGATATCAATTCTTTGCCATTATGAAAAAAATGCTTCAAGCAGAGTCCAAGAGATTTCTAGATGGTCCCATAAAAGAAAACATTACATATTAAAGGTTAATAAGTAGGTAGGACTTTTTATTGTGTACTTCACTGGCAAAGGTGAAAAAGAAATGAAAATAATGATGCATTTTTTGAAAATATAATGAAACCTGGAATAAAAAGATAGATTTGTTTTAGTGTTGTCATGGGTGCATTCAACTCATATGAATTTGGGTAAAATAGTTTACTGAGTGTCAATGAATCCTATAATTTTAGACAGGAAGGAGCTAAATTGAAAACCTACTTTGGAGATGTCAAAATTTTTTGAACATGAAAATCTTTTATTTTAAAACATCAAACAAAAAGGTTGTGTTTTCAATGCCTGATAACTTACAGAACATTTAAATATTTTTTAAGCTAGTATAATTTCAGTAGTGTTACTAAGTGTATACATACCTTTTCAAGATATTTTCTCTATTATGTATACACTCAGCACTTGGAGCATATGTGGATTCACCAACCACTTGAAATTACACCATTACCCTCCTCTTCTTCACTCCTGTAAAGTATCTGATCAAAAAGTTCAGACCCATGATTTAGAATAAGAAAAATCTGAAATCCAGGAAGTAAGTGATTTACATATAACTATGGATGTTCTAATAAACAAAAGACAAAGCCAGGAGTCAATATCAGGTCTTCTGATTTTTAAGACTGCTTCCTGGGGTGCCTGGGTGGCTCAGTGGGTTATGCATCCAACTCCGGCTTAGGTCATGATCTCACGGTTCATGGGTTCTAGCCCCATGTCAGGCTCTGTGCTGACAGCTCAGAGGCTGGAGCCTGCTTCAGATTCTGTGTCTCCCTTTCTCCTTCTCTCTCTGCCTCTCCCCTGCTCATGCTGTGTCTGTCTGTCTGTCTCTCTCTCTCACACACACAAATAAATAAACATTAAAAAAAATGAAAAAAAAAATATTCTGCTTCCTGAAGACTAGTCCTTTGCATTAAGGATATTGTTGTGTAGCCAGAAAGGCATGGATAAACTTTAGTCTGGCTGGCATTTCAAAACAAGGAAAATGCTATTACTACAATCAAGGTCAACTTAATCTGACCTTTTACTTTGTAGTCTAGGTAACGAGGTCCTTCCCAGAATGGGAAGAAATGGGTATGCCAAGAGGAGAGGAAGAGCAGAGGAAAATACCACTGGTCCCTTACTGTCAATTATCCTGTTTTCCATATCTGCTCTGGCTTATTTATTTCCACTCAGTACTGGTTCCTGGGAACAATAGCTCCAAAGGAGAGGGTCTTCTTACTAAGGGTCTTTCTGCAATACTGTTATACCCTCATGTCCATTACAGCCAGGGGTAAGTTTGTGTGGTGAGGTCTGCAACTTTGTACTGAGAGTTTCTGTTCTGAATTCAGTAAGAGAAAACAGCAGGTGATACACTATTTTATTCAGTTCTTTAAGTATAGAGGTATTGGTGGACAAAGATTGTAACTAACTACAATAGGTGTGGCTTAGAGAACTATACATGGTAGCTACCCACTAATATTTAAAGGCTGAGCAGCCCAGGGGCAGAGTGTAAATTTAGCCAGATTAAAACAAGTAGGCAGGGGGAGGAAATATTATTAAAACGAAACATCATAATTCAAATGGAGAGAAAAGATGACTCTACCTGTAAATAGTAGATTAAATAAGCAAGTAATATGGTGAGGGGGAGGTCAGATAGAAAGATAACTTCTTTTACGGGAGGCTCCTGTTTTGGGAAAGGAGTTTTCTGGGATATGGGGTAGGCAATATTAAGAGGTTCATTGAAGTCAGGAAGAGATAGAGAACACAGGTTAACTGTTAGAGCAAAATGATCTCCCCACATTCTTCTCTGCCTAATGGAGAAATATTTTATTCTAAATCCAACAAGTACTGAATTCCTGAAAATGTATGTGACTGTTTTTTTGTGGGGTATGTTAAATGGAAGTATGGCAACTCTCTGATTTTGAAAGAAGTTCTACATGACATGATTATTAATAGAATTTTGAATATACTGATTGCCTAAAGCCTTCAATTTCGCTGTAATAAAACAGAGCATTTCCTTTAAAGAAGTTAAATAAACTTTAACAAAAAGATAAGCCAGACATCAGTGTTAGAATGGATTATTTTAACAGCCAGTAAAAAACTATATAACAATTGTTCACTGCAATCCTTTCCTCTGAGTCCTCTTTACCCACCAAGAACTGATTTGCTTATTAGGTCAGGCAGTGATTTGCAGAAATGTCACTTACGATGGGTCTTTCTGCAGTGCTGTTACACTATCTTGTCCCTTTACAGCCAATGGTAAGTTTTTGAAGTAAGGCCTGCAATTTTGTACTGAGAGTTGCTATTCTGAACTCAGTAAGAAAAACCATTAGATTAGAAAGCAGGTGACACACCATTTTACCCAGTTTTCTGACTAAGGCTGGAGGGATTGATTTATGGACAAAGATTAAAAACGCACAATGGGTGTGGCTCAGCTAAATGAGAGCTATAAATGATAGCTACCCACTAATATTTAAAGCCTGAACACTCCAGGGGCAGAGTGTAATTTTAGCCAGGTTGAAGTAAGAATACGGGGTAAAAGAGGGTAGAACAAAATCAGTATAATCTAACCAGAAGAAAATGTCACTATGAATTCGTTTGCAAGAAAGAAAGAGGAAGCACTTCATTTACACCTATATATTTTTTTAAATAACAGTTTAAGTAAAGTACTTCCACACTTTGAAAAGTAGCTTCAATTTACAATGATACTACCTAGGAAGATGAGAATGGAGAATGGTATGACCCAACATGTGAATGATTTTGGGGATGAGAAGGTATGTCAGGAACTACTGGCTATTAATGGCTTTGGGTTTGTTAAACCTTAATAAATAGAATTTTAGTGTAGATAGTTTGGGAAATATAGGACGGTTTTTATTTTACCTATAAGTAAGGAGGGGGTCATTTGCAACTGGCAAAATGAAGAACCCAAACAAGAAGCTTTTGAAAAATGCTGGAGGTAAAAAACCTATATAGAAAAATGTCTCTGATATGTAAAATAACAGATTTCTGTGTACTGGTGTATAATGTTTATTGCCCTACATATTCAACATCACTTACATTTCCACTCCTCTCCATTTCCACATCACTTAATAATTTTTCATAAATCTTAGATCCCACTAATCTTAATTTTTCCTTGAGTTTTTAGACTGAATCTGACATGAAAATACCTCAAGCTTCTGCAAGTCATCTTCATATTATTATTATTTGTTGTTGTTGTTGTTGTTAAAATGTAACTTTTAGTATTTGCTTTGCTAAAGAAAAATGATAAATTGCTTTAGTTTTATATGAATGAAAATATATTTATTTGGCCAATATGCCCATATCATGTTATTTGATATAAAAATCAAACTTGAGGGGCGCCTAGGTGGCTCAGTCGATTAAGGCTCTGATTTTGGCTCAGGTCATGATCTCACGGCTCCTGAGTTTGAGCCCTGCACATCGGCTCTGTGCTGACAGCTCAGAGCCTGGATCCTGCTTCAGATTCTGTGTCTCCCTCTCTCTCTACCCCTTCCCTGCTCACACTCTGTCTCTCTCAAAATAAATAAACATTAAAATTTTTTTTAAATCAAAGTTGAGATTTATTTCTCTCAGAGCAATTAATGTTTTAATTTATTGCCCTCTACAATGTATTTGTTAAAAAAAGAATTATATTTTTTTCTTTTTTGGCCTAAGAATGATTTCTTTATAGATAATCCAGTTTTTCTCTGACAGCTTTATATATATATAATATATATATATTATATATATTATATATATATTGCTGTTTTGCAGCTTTAGTGTATCCTCGTCCTCTTTCTATGTGAGCGCAATTGTGATCTAAAGATGTAATAATTTAGAGTCTCAGCAACTCTCTTCAATGTTTCTCTCCCTTTTGACCGTCTTCTGTTGGAACTTCCCATTAGACGGGTGACTGAGTTTCAGATCCACCTTCTAGGTCTCCTCATTGCTATTTGCTTTGGTTCTTCAAATTTGTGGTATTTTCAAAATCACCACATCTCTCCTCAAATGAATTCTCTCTTAAAGTTTATAGAGTTCCATTTTTGTTCAAATCTAACCCTGAGTGTTTATGTAATTTACCTTAAGGTTTTTTTTTTTTCCAATTAACGGAAGCCTATATTTTACATTATACCTTATACCTATACATTCTGTAGGTATAAGAAATATATAGTGACATATATCCTTCCTTATAATATCACACAAAGTATTTTCACTGAATCTATGCTCCACCTACTCATCTGCCTTTCTTCTTTAACCTCTGGCAACGACTGATCTTTTTATTTTCTCCATAGTCTTCATAGGTTTTTGCTTTGTCCAGAATGCAAAAATCATACAGTATGCAGCCTTTTCAGATTTGCTTCTTTCACTTAGTAATATGCACTTTTCTTCCAAGTCTTTTCATGGCTTGATAACTCAATTCTTTGAATCAGTAATATTCCATTGTACGGATGCCCCACAGTTCATTCATTCATTCATTCATTCGTCTTTTGAGGGATTCCTTGGCTGCTTTCCAGTTTTGGAAATCATGAGTAAAATACCTATAGATACCTGTGCGCAGGTTGTTGTGTAGAAATAAGTTTCCACTCATTTGAGTAAATACCAAGGAGCATAACTGCTGGATTGTATGGGGGAAAATGTTCATTTTTAGTTTTATAAGAAACTGCCAATTGTCATCTAAAGTGACTATACTATTCCCACCAGCAACGAATGAGAGTTTCTGTTGCTTCGCAAACTTTCTAGCATTTGGTGTTGTCAGTGTTTTGCATTTTAGCCATTAAAATAGGTATGCATTTGTATCCTCTTCTTTTATTTTTAATTTGCATTTCCCTGCTTACATATGAAGATGAACATCTTCTGATATGCTTATTTTCCATATGCATATCTTCCGTGGTGAGGTGTCTTAAGAGCTTTGGCCCATGTTTCAATTGGATTGTTTGTTTTCTTATTATAGAGTTTTAAGTGTTCTTTGTTATAGTTTGGATAATAGTCCTTTATCAGATATGTGTTTTGTGAATATTTCCTCCCAGTCTGTGGCTTGTCTTTTTACTTGCTTAACGGTGTCTTCTGCAGAGTGTGTGTGTGTGTGTGTGTGTGTGTGTAGTTACTATATATATATATATATATATATATATTTTTTTTTTTTTTTTTAAGTTTTAAGTTTTAAAAGTCAAACTTCATGATGTTCTTCTTGCATGGATCATGCTTTTGGTGTTGTATCAAAGAAGTCATCACCACACTCATGGTCACCTAGATTTTCTTTAATTTTCTAGGCATTTTATTGTCCTGCATTTTGCATTGAATTCTGTGATCCATTTTGAGGTTTTTTTTTTTCTTTTGAAAAGGTCTGTGTCTATCTATGATGAAGATGATGATGCAGCATGTGGATGTTCGTTCTTCCAGCACCATTTGTTGAAAAGACTATTCTTTCTCCATGAATAGATTTTGCTCCATTAGTAAAGAGCAGTTGACTCTATTAGGTCTACTTCTGTGCTCTCTATTCTGTTCCACCGATCTCTTTGTCTATTCTTTTGCCACTAGCACTCTGTTTTGATTACTGTAGCTTAATGGTAATCTTGAAGTTAGAAAAAGTCAGTCCTCTAACTTCAATATTGTGTTGATTATTCTGCATCTTTGGCCTTCACATATAAACTTTAGAATTAGTTTTTCAATATCCTCAAAATAACTTGCTGAGATTTTAATTGGGATTGCTGAATTTATAGATTCTAGTTGGGAAAAACTTCCATCTTGACAATATTGCGTTTTCCTATCCATGAACATGGAATGGCTCTCCATTAATTTAGATATTCTTTATATATATATATATATATATATATATATATATATATATGAAATATATATATATAAGAACTTTGTAAATCTCTTATACAAATTTTGTTATACTTATGTCTAAGTATTTAATGTAAAGACAATTATGTTTTTAAATTCCAAATTTTCATTGCTGGTATATAAGAAAGCAATTGACATTTGTATACCAGCCTTGAAACCTGAAACTTTGTGATAATGGGAGAAGAGGCATGAGGTTTAAAGAGTAAGAGGGATTTAGCACTGTACTACTGGCTTTGAGATGACAGAAGGGAGGCATGAGCCAGGGAATGTGGGCAACCTCTAGGAGATGAGAATGCCCCTTAGCTGACAGATAGAAGGGATAAAGGACTTCAACTGATTTTACATATATGTAGCCTAATAAAATAATATATGCCAATTCACAGATTTGATAAGAGGGCTCTTAAACCAATTTTAAAGCAAATCACCCAAGACTGTAGTCCAAAACTAGACCATAGATTTGGTTCAATAATAAATCCGCTGCTTTAGTGAACCATAAATAAATCACTACTGTCTCCACCTGCTGATACAGCTTTTTTACCAGGAACCTTATATTACAGTCACTAGTAAAATGCTGCCATTGGCATCACCAAACATCCAACACTTCTGCCATCAGACATGGCAGCAAAAATGCAAGTTTCACAGAGTAGAGTTTTTTTAAATTGCTTACTTGTGAACTGAAGTCTTATTGATTAAACCTATTGGCAAACCCTGGATCATAGTCCCATATCCTGGTTTGCAGGACCTGCCTAGAATTTGGGTTTCTACTCCTACATTGGGGAACTAGGATTCATTATGTCAGTGTATCACCAAATATGTTTTATGATTTCAAATATACTATATGTAATGTTGGTAAAAGGAGAATACTAACTTGTGGATTTAGGATAACTTATCTGGGATAGAAAATACATAAATAAAAATGAGATATGTGAATATGCAGATAAAAGGACAGGTGAGTTTATGTAACAGGGTAAAATAGGATGGGAGCCAAGATTAATCTGGGTAGGCAGTGATCCCTGTTGCTTTGTAGAACTCTATCCTCCTATCATGACATTATAATAAAAATAAATTAATTGAATAGTGATCATGAGCCATTCAAAGCAAAATCTTACAAACTTTGTTTTCAAGCATCCATTAAGAAGCATATCAGAAGTATTTCAATAGAGGGTAAAGGGATAAACCATATGGGGGATAGCTTGGATGGAAGTATAGCCAGATCTAATTATTCACTATTGTTACTTCTATAAAGTGGTCATGTACACTAAATCATTGCTCATAAACAGGCTTCGATTCCTGCAAGCCTCTGATCACATTTTTATCGACTGATTAAAACAAACTTTTTATGTGTGTTTCTTTTTGAAGATACCTTATTTAATATGTATTATTGGTTCCTTGACATTGAAGTCATGGCCGAGAGAACTATAACTCATATCTGAAAGAAGCCTGTCTAACACAAGGCACATGACAGCCTTCTTGCACTTAGGAACACTAGGCAGAACCTCAGCATTATACTTTGGGACTATTTAAAACAGAAAAAACACCCAAAAAAGCACAGAAATGTGAAAAACATGGCACTAAAAAGACTGTGAAAGGATGCTTGTTTATAGTAAAAGAGCTGAGACAGAAGGCAGAGGGTTGCCTTGTTTGACCTCAGCTGGGAATGTGAGTCAGGTGGCTTATTTATTTATTTATTTTTTTGCCTTTCTGCATAGGTAGAAAGCCCATGAAATACAATGATCATAGGTTTTGGAGTTACCCAATAAATTTGAGGTAATGAAGTTTGCAGATATGGAAACTATGTATAATGAGGCTCAACTACACATGGAACACACAGAGCCTGCAGGTTGGTCTTTTCTCCCTCTAGCATCATCTCTACCATGTACATAAACCAAGTTTCCATGATCAGTGTTGCCTCACCTTTCCTTCTTGTTGATACCATGTCTGATAAGAACCCCAGGATGTAGCCTGGCAGCAAGCTCCGTATGATACATAATGCAAAATTGGGAATAACCTAAACTTCCAAACAAGAGGCGCTTGGGCAATAATCTACATAAAATTGTCAATGTTGTGAGATCATCTGAAGTCATTAAATGTTATGATATACAATTATTAAGCTTCAGTGATGTGGAAATACTTTTATGTATTACAAATGATAGATTCCATCCAGAATAGAGAAGAGTGTCATCAATTTTCATAATTAATATATGTGAAATATATTTTTCTATGAATACGACTAAAAGATTTTCATCAAAATTTCCATCATTGTCATTCTTAGATTGTGAACTTTGAGGTGTTGTATTATTTTTTAGGTTTATTTATTTTTGAGAGAGAGAGAGAGAGAGCAGGATTAGGGACAGAGAGAGAGGGAGGCAGAATCCCAAGCAGACTCCTTGCTGTCAACACAGAGCCCAGTGTGGGGATGAACTCACAGAACTGCAAGATTATGAACTGAGCTGAAATCAAGAGACGTTCAACCAACTGAGCCACCAAGGGGCCCTGAGGTGTTTTAATTTCCACTGGTTATCTTGATTTTCTACTTTTATACAATGATTACATTTTATTTGTGCATCTAAAGATGCATATAAAATAGAAAAAAATTAGGGGGTTCAAATTAATTCAATGAATTACCAGTAATTATGCAGCATTGTCCATATGCAGAGCTGTTTGTTTTCCTTCCCTTCCTGATTTTTATTTTCTTCTCATTTTCAGTACATACTTATGGTTCATCTAATCACATTGAAATGCTGTCAGTCAAAAATACAAGAGCTGAACTGAATTCACACTTTAGTTTATATATGGCCATTGATAAAAACTAAAATTTTGAACTATTTTAGTAAAGACTAAGTTCAAAACTAAGAACATTATATAAGTGACATTATTTGAGCTTTAAAATAATCCTGTTAAATGAGTGAATATTATTTGCATTTTTTATAGATGTGAAGTGCTGAAAGAAATAGTTTATTTAACTGTCTAAGAATACACAGCTAGCGAGATGTGAAAGTAAGATTTGTAGTCAGGGAGTCTAATTTCAGTGCCCATGTACAAGCCACTATGCTATTGGGCTGTCTCCAATAAGAACTTCCTGTTTTCTTTTTTTTTTTTTTTTTTTAAATTTTTTTTTCTCAACGTTTATTTATTTTTGGGACAGAGAGAGACAGAGCATGAACGGGGGAGGGGCAGTGAGAGAGGGAGACACAGAATTGGAAACAGGCTCCAGGCTCTGAGCCATCAGCCCAGAGCCTGACGCGGGGCTCGAACTCCCAGACCGCGAGATCGTGACCTGGCTGAAGTCGGCGCTTAACCGACTGCGCCACCCAGGCGCCCCAGAACTTCCTGTTTTCTGCTTCATTGTCGCCGTTGGAAATACCCTATAAATTTGAAGAATATATTTTTGAAATGGACATTTTTTCTGTCTTGGGACAAAGAACTATTTGAGGAGGGAGATTAAGGTTTGGTGTGGGTGGAGGAGTTGAACAGGAAAGGAAGAGAGTAGAATTCCCTTGGAAACCTTGAAACAATCTAGCAGTTCCCCATGTTAATGCCTGCTTTCCATCTAACAAGTCAGAGAAAAATATCAATGGGCATTTTAGATTTTTTTGCTCATAAACTCATTTGATTAATGATGTTAGCTGAGGAACATCAATTACAAAAGCACACTTTGCTCTAGGAAATCCCAAGATCCAGTCACAAAGGGATATTTATGGGAGAACACAAGAGATTTATGCTGTTTATGTAAAGCACTATATGTCTTGGATGATAGTTTGTTTACCTTGTACTTCAGAACAGGGATTCCAAAAATATGTATGCTATGAAAGACATCATAAGAGAAAGAGGCCCACAGTGTGATAAATGCACGCTTGCTTCAAGAACAAATTACTACCAAATAAACGGATCTCTTTAAAAATTTATGAAAGCAGAATATCCACTCACAACCAAATATCATTGGCTGGAAGAGAAAAAAAGAGACATCTACAGTAGTATATGTGCCTGCTAACTTTATTTTTCAGATTTCACATTGGAGCATATAATTTGCAAATTGCATGTTTAATCTTCCAGTTCATTCTGAGTGATTCAAAAGTGAGGAAGAATGCTACCACTAGCCCCTTCAGTGAGGATTTATTCTGTGATGCTGAACACACTTAAATTGTGTGGAAAAAGTCTGTAGCTAACAAAAAGAAAACCAAATAAAAACAAAAACAGAACTATAACCTGTGATACATTATTGGTACAAATTATCGTTGCTATCATTTATCTAATGTCTGCCATTTCCCAGACATGTATGATATAACACAATATCATTAATTTCCAAACTTCTGTCCCAGATAGCCATTTTATTGCATGCTGACAGTTTAGCAAACAGGGCCTGGGTGACTAAATAAGTGACATGCTTAATAAAACTCCATTGAATTACGATGTATGTATGTTATTTATAACATATATTGTTGCACAAAGGTCCCGAACTTCCACACCAGGCACAGAGCTTATAATTGCTGAAATTCAGCTATATTAAAATCCCTACAACAAATCTTTGATATAAAAACCTGGTTTTGAAAGTTCAGTTTGCTTTGCACTTCATCTACCATATTCCACTAAAAACAAATATTGGTGCTGTGAGGCAACAGTAGGTGGGGAAGAGACTAGGGCAAGGATAAGAAGAAAATTTTAAAAAGAAGGTCCAACTTGTAATCCAGCAGAAGTAATCCAAACTAGTGGGAAACAGGAAAGGAGAAGTAAAGAAGAAAAAAAAATAAAATACCTTAAGTGTAAGATGTATACAAGATGGCAGAAATCATTCCTAAAATAACCAGAAATTTAAAATGTATTTAAGTAGGATAACTTTAAAAATTAAAGAGACTTTCAGATGAAATAAAAAAATAAAATAAAACTGTAGAAATATGTGGTCCACAATGAAGACACAGAGACTGAAATTTTAAATATGGACAAATATGCATTAGGCAAATATGAAAAAAAGAAAACTAGAGTTTAAATTTTAATATATATCATTCTATGTCTGGACAGGAAAATATAAGCCTCTCTAGGTTTTTCAAAAAGAGAGAATTTAATGCAAGGAATTGTTTTTATTTTTTTATTTTTTAAAGTTTATTTATTTGAGAGACAGAGAGAGAGCATAGCTGAGGAGGGGCAGAGAGGGAGGGAACAGGATATGAAGTGGGCTCTAGGCTCTGTGCTGACAGCAGAGAGCCCAAGGCAAGGCTCGAACTCATGAACCTTGAAATCGTGTTCTGAGCCAAAGTCAGATGCTTAACTGACTGAGCTACCTAGGCGACCCAGGAATTATTTTTTAAATGTTGGAAATGTTAGAGAAGAAAAAGTGAAAAGGGGAGATACTTCCAAATAACCTCAGGAAGGTGTTAACAATCCTTAGACTCAAGGAACGTACATTGAAAATACCCTTTGTTGATGTTTGAAACACAACCCTCCCCCAAACCAAGAGCCTGCACTTGCCCACCTGCCCAGCTGCTCTGAGGCTGCAGTGGCACCTGTAGCGGCTGCTACTGGAGATGAAGCCCACAGTGGTCCCTTCTCCACCTGAGGCTGCATTGCTAGGAACTTTGCTTCTTGAAGGAAAACTCAAGTCTCCAAGTCTGCATTTGCCTGCCACCATTCATATCGACAGAAGCGCTGCTAGAGGAAGAAAACAAAAATAGGGGAAAACATGTTTTCCTTCCTCTGCTTTCCATTGTCTTTCCTGTGCCTTGCACTGACAGAACTTAATGGGGATCTTGTTAGTAAAAGTGTTGATAAATGTCGTTTGCACAGACCCCTAGTATAGAGAGGAGATAGATCATTGTTGGGTGAAAGAGATAGTAGAGCAAATAAGGGATCACCTCTTGGGGGAATAAGCACCCATTCTCATCAACAATGCAATTTACAATATATAGAACAGTATTAACAATAACAAAATTCTGCCTAATATGTTACAGCTCTACCTTACAAAGACTAATTCCACACACTTACCGTCTCCCCCCAACTCATGCGTCCCATTATTCACTGCATCCCTCACTAGGTGATATGAATACCTTATCTAGTTCAAAACATTCAACTGAAATATCCTATAGTCTAGCAACTAAATTGTTGTTAAACCAACACTTTGTAAAGATAGGATGGAAAGGACAAAAAGTGACAGAATTGGCTAATGTAAAATGTGTATGTAGTACAAGAAAGTCAGTTTGCACAGTGCTCAAGTTTTCATTGCAGGAACAATTCATGGACATGTGTACAGGGTTATTAATTATAGTACTATTTCTAATAACAAAATGTTGGGAAAAACTTGTGTCCAAAAAGAAATGATTGGTTATACTTGTGTGGTTATACCAGTCCTATAAAGAAATAAGAATAATCTGGGGCGCCTGGGTGGCGCAGTCGGTTAAGCGTCCGACTTCAGCCAGGTCACGATATCGCCCTCCGTGAGTTCGAGCCCCGCGTCAGGCTCTGGGCTGATGGCTCAGAGCCTGGAGCCTGTTTCCGATTCTGTGCCTCCCTCTCTCTCTGCCCCTCCCCCGTTCATGCTCTGTCTCTCTCTGTCCCAAAAATAAATAAACGTTGAAAAAAAAAATTAAAAAAAAAAAGAAATAAGAATAATCTCAATGAATTGGTATCTTTGAGGTACCCAGTGTTTAAAAGTAAGGTGCAAAGAATATAAATAGTATTCTGACTTTTTGTAATAAATGAAGGAAATTAAAGAATATATTTATTTATGGGCGCCTGGGTGGCTCAGTAGGTTAAGCGTCCGACTTCAGCTCAGGTCATAATCTCACGGTTTGTGAGTTCGAGCCCCGCATCGGGCTCTGTGGTGACAGCTCAAAGCCTGAAGCCTGCTTCAGATTCTGTGTCTCCCTCTCTCTGTTCCTCCCCCACTCGCACCCTGTCTCTGTCTCTCTCTCAAAAATAAATAAAGATAAAAATTTTTTTAAAAGAATATATTTATTTATACACATATAAACACAGTCTTACATTTTAAAAAATAGAAGAATAAATTTGAAACAGAAGATTGCTACGAACAGGAGCAGGAACTTTTGTATAATAATAGTTCACTTTTGACAAATAAGAAATCCATTATATTTTCAAAAATGAAACAATTTACAAACTTCTAAAATTAAAAATAAATTGAATAAATGAACAAGCTAATACCTTACTGGTTAAAAAAACACTCATAAATAATTTATCATAAGTGACTGTAAAACACAGGGTTTTGACTGTACAAACAGTGGAATATATTCTAAAGGCAAAGGAAACTAATAAAAATTTGTAATTTTACTCCAAAATTTTAGTTTTTATGTTGATATTGTCATTTTAGAAAAATTTTGTTATAGATTTTATAGCATAGATTTATATTATAGATTTCAGTAATTATACTTTTTAGGAATTAAGATATTCAGTCTGAAAGGTAAAATGTAATCATGAAACTTTAAATATATATGCATAGCAATATTAAAAATAATTGAGACAAAAAAGAATGTTTTTTAATGTTTCAAGACACATCATTAAGCTCTGTCCACTGACATGAGCTAATGTCAATACCAATCCAGGAGCAGTGAGTTCCCCTAGGACCTAGATTTCCATCTTAAATATAATTTCTTCATGGCAGAGCCAAGACTCTTTGGGGAAAGGACTGATTGTAGGTCTGAGTAAGAAAAGGTACAAGGTAAATCCCAGATATCTTTTTTGAACCAGAAAGCAAAGAAGTTTCCAAAAAATTTGTTAGAATCACAGAAGAATTAGGAGCTGGCCTATAGGAGCCTGCACTGGTGAGAATGATGGCGGTATGTGCATCTAAAATAATGATGTTTGGGGCATCTGGGTGGTTCAGTAGGTTAAGTGTCTGACTCTTGGTTTTGGCTCAGGTAATGATCTCAATGTTCATAGGTTCGAGTCCCGCATCAGGCTCCATGCTAATAGTGCCAAGCCTACTTGGGATTTTCCTTCTCTCCCTCTCTCTCTGCCCCTCCCCCTTTCTCTCTCTCTCTCTCTCTCTCTCTCTCTCTCTCTCTCTCTCTCCCAAAATAAATAAACTCGAAAAACAATTAAAATAATGATGTTACTTATTTCAAATACAATGAATCAATAACAACCATGAGTACAGAATGATACTCAAAAAAGAGAAATCTAGGAAAAATTTTCACTATTCAATGCCATTGATAAATCATCTCCTTTCTTTCAAATATTGTAACTAAAAGAAAAGATGAATGAGGGTTTTTTCCCCCTTTCATTAGGCACTTTTTTTCAAAGTAGCTGAATAAGGACCAGGAAAGCTCTTGACTGGGGAAAGCTCTACTTGAAGGAAGACTTCAAGGGAATATTTTGGTAGAACTAATGCCAGAATTAGAAAATCATCCTTGTTGTATAGCCCTTAATGAAAAGGTTGACATGCCAGGATTATCAGTGAAATCGATTTTATGTATCTTGTCAAAGCATGCATTGTTATGTTATATATAGTATACATAGTATTATATATACTTTGTAAAGTATATACTTTGTAAAGTAAATACAAAGTGAACTATGAAGATCACCCTCTAGTCTCAAGGGAGGAAAAACAAATCACAAAGAAGGGATCTCCCATCATCACCTTAAGCCAGTGGTCAATATTAACCTTATTAATGGAGAGTCATCTCGATGTTCTGAGTCTCCTAAAGTGATGTATAATAACATTTAAGATTGTATTCTACCCAAATATGTTTAACTTGAATTTATCACAACTTTAAATCTAAATACAAGTGACAGATAATTTAAATGATACCACAGAAAAAGCAACCATGGAAATCCAGAAGATGAGACACTTTGGAGGACAACTGTTATGGATGAGTCTGTTCAATGAATCAAGGGCATGAAAAATAAAATTAATCTGATGTTAAAAACAAAATGACCTAGAAGGACACTATAACCACATACAGTGCATTTCTTTTAATTTTTTAAATGTTTTTATTTATTTTTGAGACAGTGAGAGACAGAGCGTGAGCAGGGGAGGGACAGAGAGAGAGAGGGAGACACAGAATCTGAATCAGGCTCCAGGCTCTGAGCTGTCAGCACAGAGCCCAACGCGGGGCTCAGACTCACTGACTGTGGGATCATGACCTGAGCCAAAGTCAGACGCCTAACCAACTAAGCCACCCAGGCACCCCTACAGTCTGTTTTTATAGGCAAATCTAGCAAGTTTTACAAAGGAAATTTTGGGGAAAATTCACTTATGAACTTGGGCCTTAAATGAAATAAATATCTATTTATTAGAAAAGATAAGTTTTGTTTTGTTTTTTTTTTTTAACTGAAAAGAGCAGTCTATATACTGGCATATAATATGTGATAGTGTTTTGGTTAAAATGCATATATATATATATGTGTGTGTATATATATATATACACACACACATATATATAATTCATAAAAATAGGTGATCTCTTAACATTGTTTTGATCAAGAAGGTAAGGATATGATTTAATTCTTATTTTTGCTTTTCATTATTTTCTATTATTTTACAGTGTGTATATACTTCTTTTTGCATAATAAAAGCTTGTGTAACATTAATTAGACATTATTATGACATATTAAAATTAGTACAAATATGATAACATATAGATATTAAATTAATCTCTTGAAACAACATACATTTAAATCCAACAATTTTGTGGGAATTGAGCAAATATTTAGAAGATGACTGGTCTAGATGAAGAGGACTTTTTAGGTTCTCCTTTGAAAAATAACAGGGAGAAGCCAGGAATCCAATGGAAGGACTGATATCAACAAATAGAATTCAGAAAAGGAAGGTCAAAAGTCTTAGGCTTTTAGAAGAAATGGTCACATTCAATGGCAAACAGAAAAAGCAAATTAAACAGTAGGGAAAGGCTACTCTATACCTAGTCAGCTGGCATAACTTAGTTGATACAGCCATGTGATATAGGTGCGTACTTTCTACTGCTGAAATATAATATGGCACATTCTTTTTAGGGGGGAGGTGCAGAGGAAAGAAGAGAGAGAGAGAGAGAGAGAGAGAGAGAGAGAGAGAGAGAGAGAGAGAGATCTTAAGCAGGCTCCATATTCAGCCTGGAGCCTGACATGGGGTTCAATCCTATGACTCTGGGATCATGACCTGAGGTGAAATCAAGAGTCAGGCACTCAACTGACTGAACCACCCAGGTATGTCCACATTCTTTCTTAAAAACAATTTGAGAGTACACTGATTCTCGGAGTCTTGACTTTTTCTTTGACAATATTTTGATTCTGAACTCTCTCTTAAAGTTCTCTATTACTATTACATATATAGTACATATGTGTCTATGTATATATTATGCATTTGTACATGTGTATGTATGTGTATGTGTGTGGATGTATATATATGTATGCATATATGTACATATAAACGCAAATGCTTCAGTAATCTACTAACCTAGGACCCTGTTATTTAGTATTAGTTTGTTTATTATGTTTGTTTGCTTATCTTGTGCTTCTCTATACAAGTATGCAGTGTAAATTTAATACATGAAAAAAGGACAGCATGATGTTATTTAAGAGAAATATCTATCCATGATCCTATACCAGCACCAAGACAAAGAAGTGTTCTTGTCAACATTTTTTTTCCATTGGGCTAATAAATTTCCAATACACCCTTTTACTGACTTTTTAAAAATTATCATTATTTACATTTTAGATAGGAAAGAATTTAACAGAAACAGATAATGAGTAAATGACTAATGAAAATTGCAAATGAGTGAGGAGCTAATTGCACTGAGATTCAAAAGAGGCCTAAAGCACTGGAATCAAGCGCCAGGATGCAGAAGTACGTTTTGCTGTTTGGAGGGTAAACAGACCTTGCTCTGAATGAAGCAAAGAAGGGGGAATCGTGAAGATAGAACAATTTTGCGGGGGGTGGGAGGGGGAGTGGGTGTTGGCAAAAGACTGTGAAAGTTTATGAGGTTTAGCTGTTCCTCACTCTTAAAAGGAGCAAAGTGATTTTCCACTGGAGGGAAACATTAAGGCTTTGGGCAGTAGTTCTTTACTTTGACTACACATTGGAATCACCTCTAGAGTTTTAAAACTACTGATAATGGGTTCCCATTCTCAGACTTACAAATTTCATTCATCTATGTTGTGTCCTGAGCATTGAGATTTATAAAAGTTTCCTTCCCAGGTGATTGTGAGGTGGAGCCAAGGTTGAGAGGCACTGGCAAAGGAGGCTGAAATAAAGTTTGAAAATCAATTTATGCATAAAGAGATAAGAGGCCATTTGTGGTAGATACGGGATTGCTGGGCAAAGTGAAAGCCTAATTAAAACTGGACATGTCACTTTGTAGCATTTCTAACCAGCATAATGGTCTAACACTTTAAACAATGTTGACACGTAGTCACACAACTAAAGAATGAAAACTGGGGGGTTAATAGTCTTAGAACCTGGGAATAAATTACAACCTACTTCTCCAAATATCTGTATTCTCAAGGTAAAAGTGACTACATGAATTGTCCAAAAACTTTTCTTTGGTAATATAGATTTTACCTAACCCATATCTGTTTCACAACAAAGTCTTCATGTGAACCACAATTTTTATCCATGCACTGAATACTTCAAAGTAAAGTTAATGTATGTGGCCAAATTGAACTTAATGCTAACACTCTAGATCTGAGGAACAATTTATCTCACATCTGACAGCTTTGATGTCCTAATCTCCTTCCAGTTTGAAGGCAAATTAAAAATAAGATTTTAATTACTATGTTATTGACCTAATGGCATTTTTGGGTTTTTTTTTTCTATAAAAACAAAAGCAAATTCTTTGATGTGCTAGAAAATATTTGTGCTAGAAATTTCTGTGCCTTTAATCACTGCTCTCGTAGAACTATATTTGCATGGTTATAGGCAGCATCATACAAAAGAAAAAAATCATGAATCTTCAATGACTTAAATTATTTTATTATAATTTTTTTAAATACCTAAGACTTGGTATAGGTTTCTTATGATAATAGCTCTTTTATGATTAAAAAAAAATTTGGACAAGTTAAATATAATCAAATCAAACAATGAAATCTCAAATTAATATTAAATAATAAATAACATTACAAATAATATTTTACTGATAGCAAATGCCCTTTTCAACAAAAATATTAATGCCTTTATGGGAAACACTTTCCAACCCCTGGCATTTCTTTTTATCTTTGTAAGCTTCATCTCTACCATCAAATCTAGGACTGCTGTAAAAACCTTTATATTGTGCTTCGTTTACACATAAAATCAGCCTGTGTTCTTTTCTCATTAGCCTACAATAACCAAGTAATAATAGGCTTAAACCAATGAGATACTAGGCACAAATAAGATGGGCCTCAAGAGGGGCACCTGGGTGGCCTAGTCGGTTAAGCATCTGACTTTGGCTGAGGTCATGATCTTGTGTTTCATGAGTTCAAGCCCCGCATCAGACTCTGTGCTGACAGCTCAGAGCCTGAAGACTGCTTTGAATTCTGTGTCTCCCTCTCTCTCTACCCCTCCCCTGCTTGCTCTCTCTCTCTCAAAAATAAACAAAACATTATAAAAATAAAATAAGATGGACCTCAAGAGGTTATTTTAGTTCTCAGTTGTAAGGTAGCCATTCAGATATTGGAGACTACAATAATAATGAATTTTTGTTAGGTTATAATTGAAAAGAAAAAAAAAATTTATGGTGAACTCACATAATCCTAAGATACACCCTTTGATTCTGTTTTAGAAATAATAATATAATTAGCCACATGAAGAGGTACTAAACTGAGTTATTGTTCTATAAATCATGGACAATCAAAGACAGTAGCATTTTACGTGTACAGGTTACCTATGTAAACCTTAAACAGTTGGCTATCTCTATAGCTCAGTTCCTTCTAATACCAAACACAAATAACATTATTATCAATTCTGGCTTCCTGCTGTGAGGGTCAACAGATGTGTCATAAACACAACGCTGTATTTTTTTTTACAAGAACAGATTTGAGTTTTGATCTCATGAAGACCTTCCCCTTGTTAACCTTAGAAAAGTTGAGGACTTTCGGCAAGATGGCGGCTTAGGAGGACGCTGGGCTCACCGCACGTCCTGCTGATCACTTAGATTCCATCTACACCTGCCTAAATAACCCAGAAAACAACAGAGGATTAGCAGAACGGAGTCGCCGGAGCCAAACGCAGACGAGAGGCCCGCGGAAGAGGGTAGGAAGGGCGGCGAGGCGGTGCGCGCTCCACGGACTGGCGGGAGGGAGCCGGGGCGGAGGGGCGGCTCGCCGGCCAAGCAGAGCCCCCGAGTCTGGCTGGCAAAAGCGGAGGGGCCGGGCGGACTGTGTTCCGACAGCAAGCACGACTTAGCATCTGGGAGGTCATAAGTTAACAGCTCTGCTCGGAAAGCGGGAAGGCTGGAGGACAAAGGGAGGGAGAGCTGCTGAGCCCCCTGACAACAGAGCTCAGTTTGGTGGGGAACAAAGGCGCTCGCCAGCGCCATCTCCCCCGCCCATCCCCCAGCCGAAATCCCAAAGAGAACCGGTTCCTGCCAGGGAACTTGCTCGCTCCGCGCAAACACCCAACTCTGCGCTTCTGCGGAGCCAAACCTCCCGCAGCGGATCTGACTCCCTCCCGATGCCACAGGGCCCCTCCTGAAGTGGATCACCTAAGGAGAAGCGATCTAAGCCTGCCCCTCCTGCCCCCGTGCACCTTGCCTACCCACCCCAGCTAATACGCCAGATCCCCAGCATCACAAGCCTGGCAGGGTGCAAGTAGCCCAGACGAGCCACACCACCCCACAGTGAATCCCGCCCCTAGGAGAGGGGAAGAGAAGGCACACACCAGCCTGACTGTGGCCCCAGCGGTGGGCTGGGGGCAGACATCAGGTCTGACTGCGGCCCCGCCCACCAACTCCAGTTATACACCACAGCACAGGGGAAGTGCCCTGCAGGTCCTCACCACACCAGGGACTATCCAAAATGACCAAGCGGAAGAATTCCCCTCAGAAGAATCTCCAGGAAATAACAACAGCTAATGAGCTGATCAAAAAGGATTTAAATAATATAACAGAAAGTGAATTTAGAATAATAGTCATAAAATTAATCGCTGGGCTTGAAAACAGTATACAGGACAGCAGAGAATCTCTTGCTACAGAGATCAAGGGACTAAGGAACAGTCACGAGGAGCTGAAAAACGCTTTAAACGAAATGCATAACAAAATGGAAACCACCACAGCTCGGCTTGAAGAGGCAGAGGAGAGAATAGGTGAACTAGAAGATAAAGTTATGGAAAAAGAGGAAGCTGAGAAAAAGAGAGATAAAAAAATCCAGGAGTATGAGGGGAAAATTAGAGAACTAAGTGATGCACTAAAGAGAAATAATATACGCATAATTGGTATCCCAGAGGAGGAAGAGAGAGGGAAAGGTGCTGAAGGGGTACTTGAAGAAATCATAGCTGAGAACTTCCCTGAACTGGGGAAGGAAAAAGGCATTGAAATCCAAGAGGCACAGAGAACTCCCTTCAGACGTAACTTGAATCGATCTTCTGCACGACATATCATAGTGAAACTGGCAAAATACAAGGATAAAGAGAAAATTCTGAAAGCAGCAAGGGGTAAACGTGCCCTCACATATAAAGGGAGACCTATAAGACTCGTGACTGATCTCTCTTTTGAAACTTGGCAGGCCAGAAAGAATTGGCACGAGATTTTCAGGGTGCTAGACAGAAAAAATATGCAGCCGAGAATCCTTTATCCAGCAAGTCTGTCATTTAGAATAGAAGGAGAGATAAAGGTCTTCCCGAACAAACAAAAACTGAAGGAATTTGTCACCACTAAACCAGCCCTACAAGAGATCCTAAGGGGGACCCTGTGAGACAAAGTCCCAGAGACATCACTACAAGCATAAAACATACAGACATCACAATGACTCTAAACCCGTATTTTTCTATAATAACACTGAATGTAAATGGATTAAATGCGCCAACCAAAAGACATAGGGTATCAGAATGGATAAAAAAACAAGATCCATCTATTTGCTGTCTACAAGAGACTCATTTTAGACCTGAGGACACCTTTAGATTGAGAGTGAGGGGATGGAGAACTATTTATCATGCTACTGGAAGCCAAAAAAAAGCTGGAGTAGCCATACTTATATCAGACAAACTAGACTTTAAATTAAAGGCTGTAACAAGAGATGAAGAAGGACATTATATAATAGTTACAGGGTCTATCCATCAGGAAGAGCTAACAATTATAAATGTCTATGCACCGAACACCAGAGCCCCCAAATATATAAAACAATTACTCATAAACATAAGCAACCTTATTGATAAGAATGTGGTAATTGCAGGGGACTTTAACACCCCACTTACAGAAATGGATAGATCATCTAGACACACGGTCAATAAAGAAACAAGGGCCCTGAATGACACATTGGATCAGATGGACTTGACAGATATATTTAGAACTCTGCATCCCAAAGCAACAGAATATACTTTCTTCTCGAGTGCACATGGAACATTCTCCAAGATAGATCATATACTGGGTCACAAAACAGCCCTTCATAAGTTTACAAGAATCGAAATTATACCATGCTTACTTTCAGACCACAATGCTATGAAGCTTGAAATCAACCACAGAAAAAAGTCTGGAAAACCTCCAAAAGCATGGAGGTTAAAGAACACCCTACTAACGAATGAGTGGGTCAACCAGGCAATTAGAGAAGAAATTAAAAAATATATGGAAACATGGGGCGCCTGGGTGGCGCAGTCGGTTAAACGTCCGACTTCAGCCAGGTCACGATCTCGCGGTCCGTGAGTTCGAGCCCCGCGTCGGGCTCTGGGCTGATGGCTCAGAGCCTGGAGCCTGCTTCCGATTCTGTGTCTCCCTCTCTCTCTGCCCCTCCCCCGTTCATGCTCTGTCTCTCTCTGTCCCAAAAATAAATAAAACGTTGAAAAAAAAAAAAAAAAAATTTTAAAAAAAAAAATAAAAAAAAAAAAAAAAAAAAATATATGGAAACAAACGAAAATGAAAATACAACAATCCAAACGCTTTGGGACGCAGCGAAGGCAGTCCTGAGAGGAAAATACATTGCCATCCAGTCCTATCTCAAGAAACAAGAAAAATCCCAAATACAAACTCTAACAGCACACCTAAAGGAACTAGAGGCAGAACAGCAAAGGCAGCCTAAACCTAGCAGAAGAAGAGAAATAATAAAGATCAGAGCAGAAATAAACAATATAGAAACTAAAAAAACTGTAGAGCAGATCAACGAAACCAAGAGTTGGTTTTTTGAAAAAATAAACAAAATTGACAAACCTCTAGCCAGGCTTCTCAAAAAGAAAAGGGAGATGACCCAAATAGATAAAATCATGAATGAAAATGGAATTATTACAACCAATCCCTCAGAGATACAAGCAATTATCAGGGAATACTATGAAAAATTATATGCCAACAAACTGGACAACCTGGAAGAAATGGACAAATTCCTGAACACCCACACGCTTCCAAAACTCAATCAGGAGGAAATAGAAAGCTTGAACAGACCCATAACCAGCGAAGAAATTGAATCGGTTATTAAAAATCTCCCAACAAATAAGAGTCCAGGACCAGATGGCTTCCCAGGGGAGTTCTACCAGACGTTTAAAGCAGAGATAATACCTATCCTTCTCAAGCTATTCCAAGAAATAGAAAGGGAAGGAAAACTTCCAGACTCATTCTATGAAGCCAGTATTACTTTGATTCCTAAACCAGACAGAGACCCAGTAAAAAAAGAGAACTACAGGCCAATATCCCTGATGAATATGGATGCAAAAATTCTCAATAAGGTACTAGCAAATCGAATTCAACGGCATATAAAAAGAATTATTCACCATGATCAAGTGGGATTCATTCCTGGGATGCAGGGCTGGTTCAACATTCGCAAATCAATCAACGTGATACATCACATTAACAAAAAAAAAGAGAAGAACCATATGATCCTGTCAATCGATGCAGAAAAGGCCTTCGACAAAATCCAGCACCCTTTCTTAATAAAAACCCTTGAGAAAGTCGGGATAGAAGGAACATACTTAAAGATCATAAAAGCCATTTATGAAAAGCCCACAGCTAACATCATCCTCAACGGGGAAAAACTGAGAGCTTTTTCCCTGAGATCAGGAACACGACAAGGATGCCCACTCTCACCGCTGCTGTTTAACATAGTGCTGGAAGTTCTAGCATCAGCAATCAGACAACAAAAGGAAATCAAAGGCATCAAAATTGGCAAAGATGAAGTCAAGCTTTCGCTTTTTGCAGATGACATGATATTATACATGGAAAATCCGATAGACTCCACCAAAAGTCTGCTAGAACTGATACATGAATTCAGCAAAGTTGCAGGATACAAAATCAATGTACAGAAATCAATTGCATTCTTATACACTAACAATGAAGCAACAGAAAGACAAATAAAGAAACTGATCCCATTCACAATTGCACCAAGAAGCATAAAATACCTAGGAATAAATCTAACCAAAGATGTAAAGGATCTGTATGCTGAAAATTATAGAAAGCTTATGAAGGAAATTGAAGAAGATTTAAAGAAATGAAAGACATTCCCTGCTCATGGATTGGAAAAATAAATATTGTCAAAATGTCAATACTACCCAAAGCTATCTACACATTCAATGCAATCCCAATCAAAATTGCACCAGCATTCTTCTCGAAACTAGAACAAGCAATCCTAAAATTCATATGGAACCACAAAAGGCCCCGAATAGCCAAAGGAATTTTGAAGAAGAAGACCAAAGCAGGAGGCATCACAATCCCAGACTTTAGCCTCTACTACAAAGCTGTCATCATCAAGACAGCATGGTACTGGCACAAAAACAGACACATAGACCAATGGAATAGAATAGAAACCCCAGAACTAGACCCACAAACGTATGGCCAACTCATCTTTGACAAAGCAGGAAAGAACATCCAATGGAAAAAAGACAGCCTCTTTAACAAATGGTGCTGGGAGAATTGGACAGCAACATGCAGAAGGTTGAAACTAGACCACTTTCTCACACCATTCACAAAAATAAACTCAAAATGGATAAAGGACCTAAATGTGAGACAAGAAACCATCAAAACCTTAGAGGAGAAAGCAGGAAAAGACCTCTCTGACCTCAGCCGTAGCAATCTCTTACTTGACACATCCCCAAAGGCAAGGGAATTAAAAGCAAAAGTGAATTACTGGGACCTTATGAAGATAAAAAGCTTCTGCACAGCAAAGGAAACAACCAACAAAACTAAAAGGCAACCAACGGAATGGGAAAAGATATTCGCAAATGACATATCAGACAAAGGGCTAGTATCCAAAATCTATAAAGAGCTCACCAAACTCCACACCCGAAAAACAAATAACCCAGTGAAGAAATGGGCAGAAAACATGAATAGACACTTCTCTAAAGAAGACATCCGGATGGCCAACAGGCACAGGAAAAGATGCTCGTCGCTCCTTATCAGGGAAATACAAATCAAAACCACACTCAGGTATCACCTCACGCCAGTCAGAGTGGCCAAAATGAACAAATCAGGAGACTATAGATGCTGGAGAGGATGTGGAGAAACGGGAACCCTCTTGCACTGTTGGTGGGAATGCAAATTGGTGCAGCCACTCTGGAAAGCAGTGTGGAGGTTCCTCAGAAAATTAAAAATAGACCTACCCTATGACCCAGCAATAGCACTGCTAGGAATTTATCCAAGGGATACAGGAGTACTGATGCATAGGGCCACTTGTACCCCAATGTTCATAGCAGCACTCTCAACAATAGCCAAATTATGGAAAGAGCCTAAATGTCCATCAACTGATGAATGGATAAAGAAATTGTGGTTTATATACACAATGGAATATTACGTGGCAATGAGAAAAAATGAAATATGGCCTTTTGTAGCAACGTGGATGGAACTGGAGAGTGTGATGCTAAGTGAAATAAGCCATACAGAGAAAGACAGATACCATATGGTTTCACTCTTATGTGGATCCTGAGAAACTTACCAGGAACCCATGGGTGAGGGGAAGGGAAAAAAAAAAAAAAAAAAAAGAGGTTAGAGTGGGAGACAGCCAAAGCATAAGAGACTGTTAAAAACCGAGAACTGAGGGTTGATGGAGGGTGGGAGGGAGGGGAGGGTGGGTGATGGGTATTGAGGAGGGCACCTTTTTGGATGAGCACTGGGTGTTGTATGGAAACCAATTTGTCAATAAATTTCATAAAAAATAAAAAAAAAAAATAAATAAAAAAAAATAAATAAAAAAAAAAAAAAAAAAGAAAAGTTGAAAAATAAATTTCTAAATGTAATAGATGTCAGAAATTCACATAATTTTTTAGATAAAAGAAAGCACAGAAGAACATCTCAAAATGAAAAGATAATTACACAGTAGCTAAATGAAATGTTAAATGCAGTAACTAAAAATGAACTTAATAAAAGATCATTATTAATTGTTTTATTCTTAATTTGGCTGCCACTTTAATGTTAAAATCCCTAACTGGAAGGGATGGGTATATTAGTAACTTATGTCTACACTATTTTTACTTTATATACATAGTGAAGATGTCCTCACTTAGCAGGAAAACCATTCAACCATATCAATCAAAGATTAAATATTCATTCAAAATATGGTTTAAAAAACATATTTGAAACCTCAAAAAAATTGCATAACCATTTTATACTAGGCATAAGTGGGGTTTCCACAATTGTTTGACAATGGCTATTGCCCAGACTCCGGAATAAATATCTACCAACCTAAGTTAATGAAACATTGTGAATAGTTTTGTAAAATTTTCAGTATTATCCATAAATGTTGTCATCTAATATAATCTGCACTTACCCTTGCAAAACTGAAGTTAGAGTTGCTCACTATATACCAATTATCTGTTAGGGAGAAAACAAACAAACCAAGAAAATTAAATCTACTAAAATGTTTCTATTATGTTTACTGTTCCTTATCTTATAAATAGATTAAGCTAACCAGTAACAATATCAGAAATAGGTATTACAATTCTCTTTGAAATTTCACCTGCCTTGTTTAATACTTCATGTGTATTGATATGTGCTTTTAACTTTGAAGTTACTAGATCATTATAATGTTAACTGAAATGCCAAGTGTGACTCTTAAAAGAGATAGAAAATCATTTCTGAAGTGCATTTACCTATGGGTATTTTAAATGACTTTAATAAGCTATGAAAATATGAAATAGATACGTGTTTTAAAAAATCATGACTATTCACTGTCCATATCTCTTTGTTTCACATGACCTTTTTTCTTTTTTTGCTTACTTTACTATTCTTTGTTTTAAATATATTGACGTTTTAAGAATTCTTGTCTCCCCTATCATCAACAATTATATCACTTGATATATTTGCATTTACTCAGAATAATCCAGTTGGATTCTAATGCCCTCCATATTTATGGTTTGGCACATGTTCTGGATATGATATTCATCTTCCCCTTTCATTTTGTTTATTACAACTATAGATAAGCTCCTCTGAAAACTATTTCATGAATTGTTGCCAAATACCTATCCTTAGAAAGAGAAGAAGGATCTAAGATCAGTGTTATGAACAAAGTAACTGAAAACTACAAATTAGGAATACATTTCTTATGTTACTCCTCTAAAAAGCAGGATTTTCAGAGATCTACGAGAGTGTCAGTAGTTGGTGAAGTGGTTTTAAAGCACAGCTATGAAGTTTGATATATCTGGGTTTGAATTAATTATGTGTCATTGAAAAACATATTGAAATTTTCAGGGCTTCATTTCCTTATATAATACTGCCAATCCCTTGAGTTAGTGTAAGAATTAAATGAGATAGCATATGAAAGCACTGAGCAGAATGATTAACGTATAGTGAGTACTCAAAAATATTTAACCGTTATGTCTCTGGTTTTCTATACCCATGTGTCAAAACAAAATAAAACAACAACAAAAAACCTTTAAGTGAGAAAGATATACATGCCTACACACCCATTTTCCCTCCATGCCTCTACCCCATTATACCAAACAAACAAATATTATAAACACTTACATACCCAAAGAGGGACCTCAGAAAGAGTGAAAAACAAACTGTATTGCCAAAAAGCCACAAAGATTAGAATAGAAAATCGATAAAGCACATTCAGTTCTGATACGTAGGAAACTTGGAAACTATCACTCTGTCCTCACTATTAAAAAAAAAAAGTTGGACAAATTGAAAATCAGTAAGTTTCTTGGATCCATCAAAGAATTGAGGTTGCAGGGCAAATTGAAACCCCCAAATCCAGATAGACAGACTGGTCTGCCCCTGTGATCTGCTTACCTGGAACAGAAATTGCTGGACACCATAAGTGGTAAGACTGCTTACTTCACTAGTAAATGTGATGAAGTTCCAAAGGCAGAGTGTAGACTAGTCTAGTGTAAGAGTTTGGAACATCTAGGGCCAAAAACATAGGTGGAGTCTACATAATTTCTCAATCTTTTCCTCCAGAAAACACAGGGTGGGGGGTAGGGGAGAATAAAACAGCCAAAACAGAACATCCAAGAACCATGAGACAATATCAAAAGGTGTAAAGGAAGTGAAATTGGATGAACAGAAAGAACTAAAGACAAAAAGGAACAGAAATAGTTGAGATAATAATGACTGAGAGCTTTCCCAAACTAAGGACAGACTGAGGAAGTTTAGAGAACATGACATGATAAAAACCAAATAAACACACCTAGGGATATCACATCCAGACTTCAAAGAATCAGACAAAGGGAAAATCTTAAAGAAAGCCAGAGGGTGAGAAAACGTCACATCATATCCATATTGGAACAAAGATAAGAAACCACATAAGTAAGGATGAGTTGAGTGACGTGTCTAAAGTATTGAAAGGAAAAAAAGAAAGAACTACAAACCTAGAATTTCCCTTCAAAAAATATGGACAAATGACTGTCTCAAGCAAATGAGAACTGTGGAAATCCATTGCCAGTTTGCACAGTAAGGCATATTAAAACAAGCCCATTAGGCAAAAGGTAGGTGATAAAAGTCTGAAGATAAATCTACCCAGAGAAAAGAGGATGGTCAGAGGAAGCATAAGTGAAGCTAAATTAAAATATGTACTCTTTCTTATTCTTGAATGATCCAAAAGATAACTGTTTAAAGTAATAACACTGACAATGTAGTGAGTGAATATAGGATATGGATAAATTAATTGAATGCTAGCAATATCATAAGGGATGGGAGAAAGGATGGGAATACTTGGTTACAAAGTCTGTCACTATTCACAAAGGGAAATCGTGGCGTTTGAGAGTACACTTAAATTATTTTTAGGTGTTATTGTAAACTATAAGTCAATCATTAAATAAAAAATAATTATAATCATTATGCTAAAAGAAGAGATAAAATAGAGCTGCAAAAAGTGCTCAATTGAAACATAGGAAGTCAAAATAAAAGGAGATAAAAAAATAAATAGCAAATATAAACAAAAGTTACTAAGATGTTAGATTTAAATCTAACTATATCAATAATGTGAAATTTGAATGGTATAAATATTCAATTAAAAGATAAGGAATATTGGATTGGATTTTTTTTTAATGTGTGTTGTCTACAAGAAAGTAATTTTATAAATATATGTATTAATATCTTTATTTTTAAATGTAACTTTTAGGTTAAAAGTAAAGGTATGGAGGGGTGCCTGGGTGGCTCAGTTGGTTAAGCATCTAACGCTTGATTTCAGCTCAGGTCATCATCTCATTGTTCATGGGATTGAGCCTAGCATCCAGCTCTGTGCTAACATTGTGGAGCCTGCTTGGGATTCTCTCTTCCTCTCCTCTGACCCTTCCCCTCTCTCTCTCTCACTGTTAAAATAAAATATTTTTTAAGGTAAAAGTATGGAAGATATATCATAAAAAACCCAATCAAAACAACACTGGGATGGCTGCATTAATTTGAAGAACAGTTAAAAACAAGATTATCAGAGATAAAGGAAAACAAGATTTTAAAAAAGAAGGGCATCAAAAGAAGACATAACAATTCTAAATGTGTAAGCACCTAACAACAGAGCATCAAAATACATGAGGCAAAAATCTAATAGAACTGAAGGAAAAATAGACAAATCTGCTGTTATACTGGGAGACTTCAACACCTCTCTGTCAGAAATTGATAGTTTAAGTAGGCAAAAAATTAGTAAGGAAATGGATGAACTGAACAGCAATCAAATTGATCTAACTGATAATCATGTAATACTTCATCTAACAATAGCAGAATTCATGTTCTTCTCAAGCACAGATGCAATATTCACCAATAGATTACATTTGAGCCATAAAACATACTTTATTAATTTAAAGGGATAGAGATTATGCAAAGTATATTCTCAGATCATTGTAATATATCATATTAATGCATTAAAAATGGGAGAACATATGATCACATTAGAAGATGCAGAAAAAGCATTTAAAAATTTTACTACTCAGTCATGATATAAACCAGCCCTGCAAGAAACTTTAAGAGGGACTCTTTGAGTGGAGAAAAAACAACAAAACAAAAAAAGATCCAAAGCAGCAAAGACTAGAAAGGACCAAAGAATATCATCAGAAACACCAACTCTACAGGCAACACAATGGCACTAAATTTATATCTTTCAATAATCACTCTAACTGTAAATTGACTAAATGCTCCAATCAAAGGACATAGGGTGTCAGAATAGATAAAAAAACAAAAACATAACCTACCTATATACTGCCTAAAAAAACTCTTTTTATATCTAAAGACACTACAGATTGAAAGTAAGGGGATGGAGATCCATCTATCATGTTATGTATGTCAAAAGAAAGCTGGAGTAGCCACACTTATATCAGACAAAGTAGATTTTAAAACAAAGACTATAACAAGAGATGATGAAGGGCATTATATCATAATTAAGATGTCTATCCACCAAGAAGATCTAACAATTGTAAATATTTATGCCCCCAACATGATAACACCCAAATAATAAGTCAATCACACACATAAACTCATTGATAATAATACAATAATAGTAGGGGACTTTTACACTCCATTTACAATAATGGCCAAATCTTCTAAGCAGAAAATCAACAAGGAAACAATGGCTTTGAATGACACACTGGACCAGTGGACTTAACAGATATATTCAGAACATTTCATCTGAAAGCAGCAGAATACATATTCTCAAGTGCACATGAAACATTCTCCAGAATAGATCACATACTGGGTCACAAATTAGCCCTCAACAAGTACAAAAAGGTTGATATCATACCATGAATATTTTCAGACCACAACACTATGAAACTTGAAATCAACCACAAGAAAAAATTTGGAAAGACCACAAATAATTTGGAGATTAAAGAACATCATAGTAAAGAATGAATGGGTTAACCAAGAAATTAAAGAGTAAATAAAAAAGTACATGGAAGTCAATGAACATGATAACATGACAGCCCAAAACCTCTGGGATGCAACGAAGGTGGTCATAAGAGGGAGGTATATAGCAATCCAGGCCTTCCTAAAGAAGGAAGAAATGTCTCAAATATACAATCTAACCTTACACCTAAAAAAGCTGGAAAAAGAACAGCAAATAAAGCCAAAAAGCAGCAGAAGATGGGAAATAATAAAGATTAGAACAGCAAACAATGATATTGAAATTAAAAAAAAAGGCAATGGATCAATGAAATTAGGAGCTGGTTCTTTGAAAGAATTAACAAAATTGATAAACCCCTAGCCAGATTTATCCAAAAGAAAAAGGATATGATCCAAATAAATAAAATCAGAAATGAAAGAGTAGAGATCACAACCAACACTGCAGAAATACAAACAATAATAAGAAAATATTATGAGCAATTATATGCCAGTGAATTGGGCAGTTTGGAACAAATGGATAAATTCCTAGAAATATATAAACTACCAAAACTGAAACAGGAAGAAATAGAAAATTTGAACAGACTCCTAACCAATAAAGATATTGAATCAGTAATCACAAATCTTCCAACAGAGTCCAGGGCTGGTTGACTCCCCAGGGAATTCTACCAATATTATATATATATATATATATATATATATATATATATATATATATATATATATATATAGGTACCTGGGTGGTTCAGTTGGTTGAATGTCTGACTTTGGCTCTGGTCATGATCTTGAGGTTTATGGGTTCAAGCCCCTCATTGGGCTCTGTGCTGACAGCTCCAAGCCTGGAGCCTGCTTTGGATTCTGTGTTTCCCTCTCTCTTGGAAGTCCTATCTAGTACAAAAAGACAGGGAAAAAAAATCACATAGCTACAAAAGAAGAAACAAACCTGGTTTTATTTGTAAATGACATGATTGTCCTTATAGAAAACGTCAAAGAATATAGAAAACCTAGCAAGCAAGTATAATATGGTCATATGCATATGAGGTCAGTATAGAAAAGTCAATTGCTTTTTTTAATGTTCTCAGAACACTTGGAATATGAAATTTAAAAAACAGTTTATAGTAAAATGAGAAAATTGAATTCTTAGGTATAAATCTAACATAAAATGTATAGGATCTGTACACAGAAAACTACGAATAATGGGTCTCCTGGGTGGCTCAATTGGTTAAGCATTTGACTCTTTTTATTTAGGCTCAGATCATGATCTCAGTTTGTGAGATCAAGTCCTGCGTTGGGCTCTGTCCTGATGGTACACGTGGAGCCTGCTTGGGTTTCTCTCCCCCACTCTCTCTGCCCCTTCTCCATGCATTCACTCTCTCTCAAAATAAAAAAAAAAGAATAATAAGCATTAAAAAAAAGAAAGCTAAAAATATTGATGAAAAAAATTAAATAACATTTATGTAAATGAAATTTATGTAAATGGAGAGATTTTCTATATGCATAGATTGAGAGACTCAACATTTTGAAGATGTGAAACTTCTTGATATTAGAGATTCAATACAATACCAGTCAAAATCCTAGCAAGCTTTCTTTTATAGATGTCAACAAACTGATATGAAAATTTATGTGGAAAGACAAAGAATGTAGAATTCCCAACAGTGTTTAAAACAAACAAACAAAAAATTTGGAGGGCTCACTCTAATTTTGAAACAATAAAAATTAAGAATAATCATGACAGAGTGTTACTGGTGAATTAATAGACATACAGATCAGTAGAACATAATAAAGAACCCAGAAACAGGTCCATACAAATGTAGGTAACCAAGTGTTGACCAAGATACAAAGTCTCAATGGAGAAAGTTGAATCTTTTAAACAAAAGATCCTAGAGCAATTGGATGTGAACATGCAAAAATTGAGCTAAAACATAGACCTTACATCTTTCAAAATAATTCTTTCAAAGTGGATTATAGGTCTAACATAGGTTCTAGAAGAAAACATAGGGAAAAACTTGAGTGACCTTGGGTACCAGGGTCAATTTTTAGATACTACACTAAAACTACAACCTATGAAAGAAAAATGTGAGAAGTTGGACTTTATTCCAGACTTGCTCTATGAAAGACACTTGGAGAAATATTTGTAAATGACACATCTAATAAAGGACTTGTATCCAGAATATACAAATATTTCTTAAAACTTAACAACAGGAAATGAAAATTCAATTTTTAAAAATGAGCAAAAATCTCAATAAATATTTCACCAGATAAACAGATGACAAGTAATCATATTACAAGTTGCCCAACACCATCAGGGAAATGTAAAGTAAAACAATACTGAGATAATTATACAATTCTTAGAATGGTTAGAATTCAAAAATTGGAAAAACCAATTGCTGGTGAGGATGTGGAGCAGCAGGAACATTTATTCATTGCTGGTGGGGATACAAAATGGCACAGCCACTTTGGAAGACAGTTGGGGGGTTTCTTACAAACCCCACATAGTCTTACGATACAATTCAGCAGTCTTACTACTAGGTGTTTATCCAACTGATTTGAAATAATCGAATCCAAACAAAACACTGCACACAAATGTTTACAGTAAGTCTACTTATGATCACCAAAAAAAAAAAGAGGAAACAGCCAAGATATTCTTCATAAAGTGAGTGAATAAAGAAAACTGTAGTACATACATATAATTGAATATTATTAGTGTTAAAAAGGAATGAACCATCAATTCAGACAATGACATGGATGAATCTTAAATAAATACTAAGTGAAAGAAGCTAGTGCAAAAATGGTACATATTTTATGGTTCCATTTATAAGGCAAAATGATGTGGAAGGAAAGTCATCACTGGTTGCTAGGAGTTTGCAGAAGGGGCAGTTTTTGAAGAGTTGAAATTCTGCATTTTTCAAGAGCTATGAAACTATTCTGTGTAATACAAAGTGGTATATTACGCATTTGTCAAAATCCACCAAACTCTATAGCACAAAGTGTGAGCCTTAATATAAGCAATTTTGAAAAATTCTGACATTTGGGGATCCCATAATGAAATTCAGACTGTGACAAAATATTCCAACTGTATTACAATTGTATGATATCACCTCATTGAAGAGGGGAAAATAAGTGCTAACCCAAATAACTCTCGAAATCCACAGAGACCATAAGACTAAAGACAATAGGAGCTGTACATAGGCACTGCCCTCTAGTTAGCAAAGTTGTTTCTTCCTGGTGTGTGAGTTAACAACTCTGGAACAACTGTAGTTGTATTTTGGGATCTAATAAATCAGTAAGTGGATGGAAGATGGTGGGAGCCAAGTTTCTCACTGTTGGAGTCAAATGTTAAATATAAGCAAGGAGCAAAAGCTGGAATGAGTCATGTGATACTGGCTTACAGTTGGCAACATTAGTGTCAATGGTTAGTATAATATAGATACAGATGGACAAGTATAGAAATAGTTATAAGTATGTGGGTATACATGGGTTAATATATACACACACAATCTCAAATCTAAGAGATCCTAGAAATAACACTCAAGTACCAAGGAGCCCACCTATTGCCCAGATCTTGGTTTCTAATACTGCTCCAATAAAAGAAATCAGGGCTTCTTGGATAAATGGCTTATTATAATACTGGAACAAGAAAGATACAAGATGACCCTGGAGGTAGTGTTAAAAATTAAGAAAGTATTCAGAAAAATAAGCTATTGAGAAAATGTCAAAAGGACACAGATGCTGGTGGAAAGAAATCCAATGGCCAGCATTGGAATAATTTGAGCAGCGAAATATATATAGTATTGGATTATAATAAAAAAATCTAAAATAAATATGCCCAAGTTCGTGCTGCAGAAATGATTGAATAAATAAAGGGAAAATAAGTAGATTTCTCAGGTAAAATAATTCCAAATAATTTATATTGGTATTTCCCCTCATGGGGGTGGCATAACTTTTCATTTCTAAGTATGGGCTATACACATTGATCTCCTAAGAATACAGTATGAAAAGCTGGGGAGAGGGATTTTATAAGTGGAATAACTTAATACCTCAACCAGCTAATGATGGTTAGCATCAATTGTGATAACTCATGTTCATAAAATGTATCTGTCATATAATGTCATAAAAATAGCACTTTACCTCTGTGGTCTTCCTCCCAAAAACTCCTAACTCCTGTCTAATCATGAGAAAATACCAGACAAATCCCAGTTAGAGGACATCCTACAAATACCTGGCCAGCACTTCTTAAAATACTTGAGCTCATCAAAATCAAGGCAAGTCAGAAAAACTGTCATAACTGAGAGGAGCCCAAGGAGACATAATGATGAAATGTGATATGGTATCCTGAATGAGATCCTGAAACAGAAAACGAACATTAAATGAAAACTAAGGAAATATGAATACAGTATGGACCTTAGTTAATAATGTATCGATATAGGTTCATTAGTTGTGTGATATACATCATACTAATATAAGATCTTAACAACATCAAGCTCGATATAAGGTATATCTAAATTCTATAAATTATTTCTGTAACTTTTCTCTGAATCTAAAAGTTTTCTAAAATAAAAGAGCATATTATCAAAGCAACGATAAACAACTGGTGTCACCTCTGAAAAAGCTATCTGGTTTATGTTTGTCTCGAAAGTACAGGACACAAATAATGCACAGCCTCTGATCTGAAATTCCCTTTCTAAAATTAACTGATAACTAGTCATAGTAATTATAAAGGCATAATTTTGTGATTTTTTTTCCATTGAGATTTTTACTGGAATAAAGCCTGGGGAGCAAATAAACACTCTTTTATTCAATAATAAATACTGAGAGTTTCTGGGGCTTTTCTCTCTTCAGAATAGAAGCATCATTACCACTTCAAATTGATAATAGTTTCCCATTTTTCTCTCTCCTTTTTTCCCAAGGATTTATTCATGGTGCAACTAGTGTTACATTCTCTTCTTTAGGCACACTGAGGAACTCTTTCCATTACAGTATATCAAGTATGTAGTTCAATGCTCAATAAATTTGTTCAAGTATAGCTTGTAATAAAGGGAAAGTAGAATGAATTTTATTAACCATCAGATATGTATTTTTTCTAAGAAATCTGGAGTAGAGAGCCAATTTGGAAGGCACACATAAATCTTATAAATGTATTGGTGGAGAACCAGTGAGCAATGCTATCAAACACTGTATTTCTTATAATTTGATGATCTTTAAGTAGATGGGTGTGCAGAGTGTCTGGAATGATATCCTGAATATTATTCTCACAGTTCTTAATATCATTCTCAAGGCTATTCACATATGGAGTCGTTAGAAAACATTATAAAATTGTTTAATATCTCTCATTTAATATTAGAGATTGTCTTTAGAATTTCAACATTTCACTGAACTCTACATATTTTAGTAAAATAAAAAAACCAATCTTTAGTATAATCAAAATGTCCTGATTAATTACCAGTGATTGATAAAAAGCCCTGGCTTAGCTTGATTAAATATAACTATTAATAAAGAATAGAACAATGAACTCAGGACTAATGTGTTCTGATACTGCACTGTAGATATGTCAGAAACAGCTTGAAGGCCACATTTCTACCAACAGTCATAGGGAGTAAAGACTTTTAAATAAAAGCACAGTTGAACTGCAGAAAATGTTTGAATACGAATAATTATCTGGAGTGCTTTTTGCTAAGATATTCCAGTAGATTATTGTACTATACTAAGATCCACCAGTCATTTTTAAAATAATTGTAAGCATTTCAATAAAATTTAATGCTGAAAATATTTTTGAGCATCAGAATAATCTATAATTGTTGCCCTTGCTGGGTTAGGCATGTGTTAGGCTATACATATATTTTCTGTATGTGTGTGTGTGTGTGTGTGTGTGTGTGTGTGTAAATCTGTAATTAAATTTATCTTAGGTAGAAAAGCAAACAATGATGTTGTGCCTCTGTTCATGCAATCTGCAAATTATTAAGTGCCAGGCATCATTCTAGGTTCTTGGAATACATCAATGAATAGAACAGACAAAAATCTCCATCTAGGATCCCCATGAAATTTACATTCGAGTAGTAATTTGTAAGAGTAAAGGAGCAGTGGGGGGGAGTGGAATACTACAAATGATGTATCTAATAAATAAGTACTTCATATTGTATATTAGAAGATGATAAGAGCTGTCAGAAGATTTTTAAAAAGAGGGGCAGGATAATGGAGACCTGAAATGTAAGGGGGTGGGAGAATGGGTTAACATTTTTAACTTTTTTTTTTCCTAGTGAGTGTCATTAAATTTAAACAAATATCTGAAGAAAACCAGAAAACTAGCAATATGGATATCTGATATAGAGGAGTCCTGGACAGTAGGAACAGCCAGTACCATGGCACTGTCAAAACACTGCTATGTGCTCCAGGACGAGTAGAGAAGCGAGTAAAGTTTTAGCAGAGTGAGCAAGGTGGAATATATTAGGATATCATTCTAGGTTGAAAGTAATAGAGGTCATGCATGACTTTAGAGGGGATTTATCTATCTATCTATCTATCTATCTGTCAGTCAGTCAGTCGAAAGGTCTCACATGTTTATTACTGAACCAACCTACTGGTGCAAAAGCATCATAACAGAGAAAAGCCATTTCCCTGATAAAACATATCTACTGGTCAGGCAGTAGGGAGGCAATGCAATAAGAACACAGGACTTTCAGGCAGCATAAATGTGTGCCATCTCATGTGTGGTCCCTTACAGCCCCAGCGTCATTCTTCTCCAATGCTGCCTCTTGGAGTTGTATCTGATTTTATTACCAGTTTTCATCCAAATCCACTGGGGAATGGGACGATTCTGCTTTTGTTTCTTGGCCAGGAATCACTGGATCTTGGAAGTCTTGTGAGAAGACCTGGCAAGAAACAGTCAGCAGCACACACCGCAATGGCGGAGAAGAGGAGCGATTTTAGAGGGAATTTAAAGAAGTTTGCATTTTACTCTGATTTAAATGGGAAAACACGGAAGTGTTCAGAGCAAAGGAATGACAGTTCACGTGGAATGTCACTCCATCCTAACAGCAAGCAAAAACCTGAACAAACTGGCAAATCAACAACTTATCTTAGCTCTGTCAGGGATGTGAGGTCACAAGGCAAACTACTACCCCCCAAATTGGAGTTACAGGCAGATGAACACAGAGCAGCACAACTGAACAGAACAGAAACGCTCAAACCGAAAGCTCTACAGGAACTAGTACTGGTGGGAAAATCTAGACTATAACTGACAAATTTCTAGAGAGTCAGTGTAGACAAGTCTGAGGATAAAAATGGCAGGATGGCAGTCTTAGGGAGTAGGGAGGCAAACTTACATGAATTTTAGCTCCAGTAGCTCTACCAGGTATTCACAGGGAATATGGGAGAAAAAAAGTCCCTTCAGCCTTCTAACAGGGGGAGGGGAAAATAACCATTTTGAAATACATCAGAGCATTCTGTTCTTTGGAACATGGCCTGGTCTCAAGAGAAACTAATTTATCAGACCCTAACCTATTGTAGTTTTATCAGAACTTAATCTACTGAGGGGAAGGAAAATATCCAACTCCAGCCCCTCTAGCCATCCTGTCCCACTTAAAGGGAGTAGGGGACAGAGAAACACTTGTGAAGTTTACAACCCCGGGGCTGAGGCTTACTAACAGACTGAAACACAATCCAGGACTGTAGAACAGACTATAGAACTCCTCCCCATACCTTACTATTACATTATTAAAGGCCTATTTATCATGTACCTTTTCCCCAGTACATCATTTCTGGCCCTCAACAACAAATTCCAATGCCTATGAAAATGCAAAACAAAACAAAACAACAGCAACAACAAAAGCCACTCAGAAATGGCATGAATGCTAGCCTCACCAGACCAGAAATTTAAAACCATGGTGATTAATACTAAGGTCTAAAAGTAGACAGCATATAAGAACTGTTGGGTAATGTAAGCATAAAGATGGAATTCTAATTAAAAATCAAAAAGAAATGCTAGGCATAAAAACATTCTGACAGGTATGAAGAACACATGTGATGGGCTCGTCAATAGACTGGACATGGCTGAGGAAAGGATCTCTGAGCTCGAAAATACGCCAAAAGAAACTTCCAAAACTGAAAATGAAAGAGAAAGAAACAAGACTGGGGGAAAAACAAACAAAAGCAAAAACAAACCATGACAGAATATCCAGGAACTGTGGGGCAACTACAAAAGATATAACACATAGATACTGAGAATACCAGAAGGAGAAGAGAGAAAGAAATAGAAGAAATATTTGAAGCAATAATGGCTGAGCATTTCCCCCAAATTAACGCCATGCACTAAGCCACAAATCTAGAAATCTCAGAGAATACCAAGCAGGACAAATAGCAAAATTAAACTACACACTTAGGCCTGTTGTATTCAAACTGTGGGAAATGAAAGAACAGAAGAAATCTTGAAAGAAACCAGGGTATGTGTGGGGGGAGGGCACCTTATATACAGAGAGGAGCAAATATAAAAATTATACCTGACTTCTCAGAAAAGGAATAGGAAGAAAGGTTTAGATGAGGTCAGAATTTTAATTTCAGGTTTATTAGGTTTAATATGGCTGTTAAACTCCAAACGGAGATGTTAAATAGCACAAATAGCTATCTGTAGATTAGGAGAGAGGTCTGGGCTTGAAATATGCATTTAGGCATCAATGTCATGTGGACATTTAAAGCCATTAGAGTGGATGAGATCACCAAGGTAGTGTTGATAAAAAAAAAAAAAAAGAAAGAAAGAAAGAAAGAAAGAAAGAAAGAAAGAAAGAAAGCTGATCTCTGGGGCAATCCAACATGAAGAGTTCTTAGTAAAGATAAGCAACTAAGGAGTGTAAAGAATGACCTATGAAGCAGAAAGAAAATCAAGAGGCTTCCTGTATTAAAAACAATTTAAATAGAGTTTACAGGGAAGAGGGGCACAGTTGCTAACATGTGGCTAATAAGGTAATTAAGGTAGGGACTGAGAATTGACCATTGGATTTAACAAGATGAAAGTTATTGCTGATCTCATGGAGAGAAGTTTGATGGAACGATGCAGAATAATTCTAACTGGATTGAGACTAAAAGAGAATATATATATATTATATATATATATAATATATATATATGAGAAATATATATATATATTTGTATATATGTATTTGTGTATATATATATATATATATATATGTATGTATATGGAGAGAGAGAGAGTATAAATAATTTACCCAAGGAATTTTGCTGCCAAGAGAACAAAGTACTTTAGTGGTAACTGATGGGTAAGTAGAGTCAGGATTTTTTTTTAATGTGGGATAAATATTAGCATTCTAAGAAAAGGTAAAAAAATTGATAATATGGGAGATTACGGAAATGATGGTCAGAGGAGATATATGTAAATTAACCCAGCTGTTCTAAGACCTACATCTAAACCCTCCATTGCTTAACACATTAGGAGTTGTTACTCACTCAAAAGTTTCATGAGGGTCTCCAGTAGGTTGTTTTCTATGTAAAGTTTTCAAGGGACAAAAGTATCTTCAATACTGAGCTTCAATCTGTCCCCTAAGACCTGAGAGTTCCTTTTTTGCCCCCTTGACTAGTTATTGGAAAGACAGCATGGAGAAGATATATTTTTTTTTAATTACTTGCCCAGAGTGACACATATTTCTTTCACTCACATACGATTAGTAAGAATAATATCCTTTATCTAGGTACAAGGGGAACTGAAAAGTGCAACCCCAGGATGAGTAAGTTTCTAATGATCAAAATTGTTTACGGTAGAAAGAAAGGATGTATCTTTTGTGATCTGTCAGCCCTCTGTCCCATAAAATGGAATCTAGTGTTGAAATGGAGGGATTGGATTTACATAGGGGAAAGTTATCATCACAGAATAAAAATGGGAGACTTTGGGGGCACCTGGGTGGCTCAGTTGGTTAAGCATCCAACTTCGACTCAAGTCATGATCTCACAATTTATGAGTTAGAGCCCCACATCGGGCTTTCTGCTGTCAGCACTTAACTCACTTCAGAGCCTGCTTTGGATCCTCTGTCACCCTCTCTCTTTCTGCCCCTTCCCTACTTGTTCTCTCTCTCTCTCTCTCTCTCTCTCTCTCTCTCTCTCTCAAAACCAATAAATAAACTTAAAAAAAGGAGACTGTGGTATATAGGTTTTCAGAAATGGGAAGTAAATGGACTAGCCCATATCATATGATTGCCTGGTAAGATTAATGACCCATTTGAATTTCATGTAAATTTATAATAAGAACAATTAACAAGGTTATATGTTCTATCAAGCCACATTCATCTATAGAGATGTATGTCAGGGAATCAGTGATGAGTTGAAATTAACTAGACTTAAGCAAATGTGATAAAACATGAAAGGTGTAAAGGAACAAAGGGTATGTGCAAAGCATGATTGTAATGATTGGCCATAAAATTTTATTTCATTTTATTTTTTAAAAGTTTGTTTATTTATTTATTTATTTATTTATTTATTTATTTATTTATAGAGCACAAGCAGGGGAGGGGGGGAGAGAGAGAGAGAGAGAGAGAGAGAGAGAGAGAGAGAGAGAGAATATCCCAAACTGGCTCTGTGCTGTCAGTGCAGAGCCCAACTCAGGGCTCTATCTCATGAACCATGAGATCATGACCTGAGCTGAAACCAAGAGTCAGATGCTTAACTAACTGAGCCACCTAGGTGCCCTTTGACCATAATTCTTTTTAAGTTTATTTATTTATTTTGAGACAGAGAGAGAGAGAGAGTAATTAAGCAGGGGAGAATCAGAGAGAGAGGGAGACAGAGAAAAACCCAAGCAGGCTCCACACCATCAGCACCGAGCCCAACGTGGGGCTCGAACTCAGGAGCCATGAGATCATGAATGGAGCTGAAACTAAGAGTTGGACACTTAACCTACTGAGCCACCCAGGTGCCCCATTGACCGTAAAATTTTAAACGGAAGAAAGAGGACATTAAGAGGATGAGGGACAGTGAAAAATTGATAGGATTAATGGATTGGAGGGTGGAAAATGTACATACAGAGCCCTAGGAAGGGAAAAAACAAAACAAAACAAAACAAAAAAAGCAAAGCAAAACAAAACAGGAGGCAGTGGTCACAGAATGAGCTGTACAAAATTGATGTTTCAGAGAGAGTGCAATTATTAGTAACAGGTATATCTACAGAGTAAGTGGCTGAGGTAGGGTGGAGGACAAGATTATTGGATGCAGATAATTTTAAGGAAGTTGAGGCCAGATGGGTAGAGCATTATCTACAATTTAATTGAAATCACCAAGAGTTAGGATAGAAGTAATTGAAGAGGGACAGCTAGGAAATGACTCATGGAGAAATGAGTAGGAATGATCCAGCGTTTGAGAGATAACAGCTACAATTGCAGGATATGAGGTTATAAAATCGAATAGTATGAAATACAAAGCTTGGGGGTTTTAGTGGAATTGAAGGAAAATGCTCTGAAACATGAGAAGAAAACTCAAAGACATCTACCTCATTACCATTTCTAGCGGTACAAGGTCTATAAGAGGGAAAAATAATTTTATAGGCTACAGAAGAAAGCATACAGGGAAAAACTCATCATAATTTAGGAACTGGGGTCAAAAATTAATGACCTATATAGGAGGATTATATTTTTGCAAGATAAAGAAAGTTACAAAGAAGTTGTTTTAATTGAACCATGCTGTTATAAGAAACACAAAGGCAAAGACAATGGGATGTACATAATGTGTAATTGACCATAAACTGAACTGAATAGTCCCAAATCATCATAAGGCAGTGTCACTTACTTACTAGCCCTCCTCCCCATTTTCACCAGGAAAATAAAACTTCTTCCAAAATAGAACTTAAGCCATCCTTTTTTGGGGGGTGGGCGGGGAGCAGGGACTATGGGCTTATACAAAGGCTGAAAGTCAGTGATCAACTGACTTCCAAACTGGCGTTGTGGCACAATTTTCTTTGCAATGTTTAATGTATTTCATTCTGATTGTGCATATCAAGGAAGGATTCTTGGAAGAGGAACACGTAAATTCTATTCTTTAACATGAAAAGTTTGTTTTGTTTCATTTTTTTAAGTTTTAACTTTTATTTAAATTACAGTTAGTTAATATACAGTGTAATATTAGTTTCAGGACTACAGTGTAGTGATTCAACACTTCCATACAACACCTGGTACTTCTCACAAGTGTGCTCCTTAATCCCCATCACCTATCTAACCCGTCTCCCACCCACCTTTCCTCTGGTAACCATCAGTTTGTTCTCTATAGTTAAGGGTCTGTTTCTTGGTTTGTCTTTCTGTCTCTTTTTTAAACCTTTTTTCCTTTGTTCTGTTTCTTAAATTCCACCTATGAGTGAAATCGTGTGGTATTTGTCTTTCTCTGAGTTATTTCCCTTAGAATAATTTATTTCGCTTAGCTCCATCCATGTCATTGCAAATGGCAAGATGTTTTGTTTCATTTTTTGAGAATGGACAAAAAAATATTTTGACTGATATCTCCATATGTTAGGTGACAAATCAGAGCTATAATCCTCAAATAATTCCAGCTTACAAGTAATTTGTCCCCACTCACTCTTGACTGAGAATGTCATTATTTTCTATATATGTCCACCTACATATATTTTTGGAGGAAGGAAAAGCTGTAATATTTCATTTCTCTTTTAAATAAAAAATTAAGTCAAATTATAACATACATGCCAAAAAGAATGTCACATCATAACTGAACAGTTTGAAGAGTGAATACATCCTTGTATCCACCATCTAGACAAACAAACCAAAAGATTATTAGCACCCTAGAAAGTTTCCTTGAGTTCTATACCAGTCATTACTATTTCTCCTTAAAGGCAGACACTGTTTTGACTTCTTTCCCCAACATTAGACTTTTGAACTTTGTATAGAGTTATACAATACAAATAGGCAGAATTCTAAGATGGCTCTTAAGATTCCCTCTCCCTGATATATATGACCTGTATATCCCCTCTTTCTGGGTATAGGAAGAACTTGTGAATATAATGGGACCTCCTTCCTGAGGTTAAGTTACTAATTAGTTGACTTTGAGTTATGCAAATGAGAGATTAGCTTTGGTGAGCCTGACTTAACCAAGTGAGCCCTTCAGAGTAATGGGACCCTTCCTGAGAGAGTTTCAAAGCCATATATGTCCTCCTACTTGAAGAAATAACCTGTCATCTTATGAGAGTTTCAAAGCCATATATGTTCTCCTACTTGAAGAAATAACCTGTCATCTTGGACCTGAGAATGACTTCCAGGACCTAAGAGCACACTGTGGCCAGCTACCAGCAAGAAAACATAGACCTCAATCCTGCAATTGCAAGGAACTGAATTCTGCTAACAGCTTCAATGAGTTTTGAAGAGGACCTCAAGCCTCAGATGAGACTGCAATGCCAACAGACACCTTGATCAAACCTAGTGAGACCATGAGCAGAGGAAATAGCTACTCATTTCTGGAATCCTGACCCATGGAAACCATGAGATAATTAACATACATTATGTTAAGCCGCTAAATTTGTGCTAAATTGTTACACAGCAATAGAAAACTAAAAAAAAAAAAAGAATATTCCTTGTTGTTGCATGGAGTAATAGTTTATTCATTTTTAATTCTCTGTACTATGCCACTGTATGATATAAAAATATTTCAAATTATTCACTCTATTATTCCAAGCTTTTGGCCATTACAGATAGTTACATGATGAACATTCTTGCTGTATTTTCTGTGCACATGCTCTATTGAGTAGGACTGGAATTGTGACTCTAGAGCATGTATCTGCTCAGCTCTAACAGACACAAACAGTTTTCCAAAACAGTTGTATCAACTTAGAATCCCAAAAACAGAGTGAAAAGTTTCACTCCCTCCATATGCTTACCACTAATTGACATGGATCTTGTAATTTTGTTTGTTTGCTTGGTTTTTTAGAGTTTAAATATCCTGGTGGGTGTGCAGAAGGATCTGATAGCAAATGCTACTCCCCACATTGTGAACCATCTTCCCCTTAGTCTTCTGTTTGGGTCTGTGCACTGACTCGTAAATTGTATTCAAATCATGCTGCTGTTTTTAAGTGAGCTGGCTAGAAGTAAGGATTTGACTTATGTGGCAAAGGATGGGAAGATTATCCCTTTAAAATCAGCAGGCAGCTATAATTATAATTCTATGAAAAAGGCAAGATGTTCCTTTAATCAGTTAGACTCCTTCTTTTTACTTCTGACCACTTCTCCAGAGGCGCTCCTGAGCCCCACGGTTCACCCTTAGTTTCAACTCCTACACAGTGTAAGCACAGCTGTTATGCACAGACATTACCAGAAATTTTAGCTCGTCTTAATATAAACTTATCAGACTTCCAGTAGTAAATGAAATAAAATTTTTGCTGTTATATCCTTTGAACATTTTATCTTTTGTGACAGTTGATTCCAATAGAAAAAAAGTAGAAAAACCATGAACCCTAAAAGAATGTAGTATTCTAACCTTTATTTAATTAATAGTAGAATCACTATAATATATTAATAAAGTAATGCTTTCTCTTGGAAGAAAGACATATTCGTTTTTAAAGATCTTTTTCCTGGATTGTTCTTATTTACCTTTTGATTGCAAGGGTATATCTAACATAAATTATGAGAAAGAATTATACAGACTGCATAATTTCCCTGATGTGCTCACTCTGGATCTTATCACCCTACATGTATGCCTTGCTTTAAGCAGATTCCATGTATAATAAATTCTATGATTTAAAATTTTTTTAATGTTTATTTATTTTTGAGACAGAGTGTGAGTGGGGGAGGGGCAGAGAGAAAGGGAGACACAGAATCCAAAGCAGGCTCCAGGCTCTGAGCTGTCAGCACAAAGCCTGATGCAGGGCTCGAACTTGTCAACCTCGAGATCATGACCTGAGCTAAAGTCAGATGCTCAACCGACTGAGCCACCCAGACGTCCCATAAATTCTCTGATTAAAAAAAAAAAAAAAAAAAAGATTTACCTGGGAGTCCCTTACATAGTAAGCTGTCCAAAGTTTTAAAAATTATTACATTTATATAATACTAATTAACACTTTTTTAGGTACACAGCTAGAGTATAAAGAAACATACACTTGTCATGTGCAAGTAGAAACAAATCAGAAGATTTTATTTCCATGAAGCATTTCAAGCCTATAAAAGAGTATAATATAGCATAATAAATAGCAGCACATCCATCATTCAAATTTACAAATGTTAACATTGTGTCATATTTGAGTCAGAAATATTTACCCAGTAAATAAAAATTACAGATGTTTATATACTCCTCTCCATCCCTAAGAGAGACCCTCTAGCCTGAACTAGTTGTATCTCATTCCTGTGATTTTTTAAAATCCTGGATGCAATTCAAAGTCATCTATTTCATGATAATTACCTCAGATAATAATAATAATAATAATAATAATAATAGTAGTAGTAGTAATAATAATAATAAAACTAAAATTAATGGGGACGGGCAGGATGGAAGCTGAAATGACCTCCAGAAATCCCTGAGAATTGGTAAGTCACCTGACTGGAAGTCTCTTAGGGAGATAAACAAAGAAAAGCAGGATCTTCATCCAGCTCTACCATAAACCAACCAGCTGTGGGAAGACACAACACAAGTAGCCTGCCTATTTGTGGAGCAGTTGTCCAGAAGTGCTTATTGTTTATTTATCTGTTTGGGTTTGGGGGGAGCACATTTGACACATAATGTTACATTGGTTTCAGGTATACAACTTGGTGATTTCACAAGTACAGCTACCATCTGTCCTGCTACATAGCTATTACAGTACCATTGGCTGTATTCCTTATGGTCTTTTTGTTCACATGACTCACTCATTCCAGAACTTGAAGCCTCTACCTCCTTCTCCCCTTCACCCATTTTGCCAGGCTACTTATCCCCCTTCTCCATGACAACCATCAGTTTGTTCTCTGTATTTATAGGTCTGAATCTGCTTTCAGTTTGTTTATATGTTCGGGGTTTATATTTTGCTTTTTAAAAAGATTCCACTTATAAGTGGAATCATATCATATTTGTCTTTATCAGTCTGACTTGTTTCATTTCGCATAATGTCCTCCAGGTCCATCCATGATCCATGCTGTTGCAAATGGCACAATCCCATCCTTTTCCATGGCTAAGTTATATTCCGGGGTGTGTGTGTGTGTGTGTGTGTGTGTGTGTACATCTTTATTATATTTGTCTGTTGATGGAAACTTAGGTTGCTTTCCTATCTTGGCTATTGTAAATAATGCTACAATAAACATAGGGGGACATATATCATTCCAAATTAGCGTCTCCAGAAGTGTTTTTTTGCTACAGAATTTTTTAATTCCAATGTAGTTAACTACTACAATTACAATTACTACTATAACTAATATTATATTAGTTTGGGATATACAATATAGTGGTCCAACAATTTCATACATCACCCAAGTGCACTCCTGAATCCCCATCACCTATTTCACCCATCTACTGCAATACTTAATACTACAATAGTATTTTAGGAGTTAAATTGTAAATGCCTGTAAATTGAGCCCTTTTCTTTTGTGTACCACAATTCCTAAGACTCCCTTTGTCTTACACCAACCCACTTTATTATTTGAGCTTAATTCCTCCTAGTTAAGCCATTTTAGTTAGGTTTCTGCTAACCAAACTATTTACATTCTGTGGGCCTTTGTAAGTTGAATCCAGTGTGTTCCTTGGTCACAGTATCTTGAGAACTATATACAGAGGGTCTGCCTTCTTTACCACCATATCTCCAGTTCTCAGAGTAGTTTTTGACATGGGTAAATCAATAAATGATGAAAGAAAATGATCTATTTCCCCCCCAAAAATCTCAATCCAAGGAAATAAAATTTAACATGCTAAATTACTTGCATTCCTTGAATAGGCTATTCTATTACTTGATAAATAATTGGTTTGAAAACCAATAATCCTTGGGATGACAATAGTCTTTAGCCCTTTGGGACATTATGCTAAATCTTTACATATGCACATAGTTGAGCGTGTCTTCAGAAGCCTCTAGTTACATGTACAAAACAAGTAAATAGAAATTACTTATTATGCCCATTTTTGTAAGCTATATAATGAGTACATTTGAGCAATATTTCTAGCATAAAGCATAGTAACTGTCTTTATATAGTTAAACATTTCAGAGAACTTTATAATAAGTGGAAATATTTTCAAATGAAAATAAATGTTATCAAATTCAGTCTTTTATGATACATGATGAGTCCATAACATTTATTATTATTGAACTTATTTTTGTTCCCTTCCAAATCTGTCATTAAACCCTAGAAGAAACATTTTATTCCTAGCAGCTTCAGATAATAAACTTCTGCCTTCGTATTTTCCCACCCAAACTCCAAGATTTCCTTATACTCTAGGCATTTCCTTCTCCTATGGCAGTAATTCTCAAACTTCAGGGTATAATTAACTAAAAGGCAGACTAAAACACAGATTACAGGACTGTAGCCTGAGAGTTTCTGATTCAGTAGGTCTGGTGTGTAGCCCAAGGCAATAGAGACTGACTCCATTTTTAATATCCATTTCTGAACAGCTTTCAAACCCCATCAGTCCCTTTACTCCTTCTGCCCTACATCTGGACAAGCTGTTGAATGTTCAGAAAGCCTATGTGTACCCTCTTTGGTACTGGCGGGAAGTGCAATGTAGCAACACCAGTTGCAATCTCACCCCCTAACCGCCATAAGAACCCATGCCAGTCTCCTTTCCCTGTTTCTCAAACCATTTTTGAATCTGCTTGAGACTCTACCATGATGTCAGAAATACTATCATGTGAGTTACAAACTTTTCAAATGTTCTGTGGCCGGGGGGAGGGGGCATCCATCATCCGTAGTAATATACAAACAAAATTTGGGATGGGACTCCAACCCATATCTGTAAGGTGATCCTGACACCCAAGAATTTAAATTTCTAGACAATTTCCAAGGTATAGTTATGCCACTGATCCAGGTTCCATCTTTCAGAACCCTTGCTCTAAGGAGTCCCACCCATTCACAGTTGACCCATTCTACAGACTGCTTCTAAATCTCTCTTCCAGAAAACTTCTATTCCATTTCATTCTGTAATTATTTCCTTAGTAGTATCCTGTATCTGCAACTAAAGTTCAATCTCATGATGAGTAGATACTATATGTCATTTTTTTAAAATTTGCTTTACCTCATAGTATAGTATTAGTTTAATAGAAGTATTCACTTGTTTCTTCATTCCATGTGGGTACTAAGATTAGTGATTTAAATATCAGGCCCCTAGTTCCATTGTGTGTATACAACCCCCCCACACACACACACAATAATTATAATCTAACCATTGCATTAGATATGTCATACAAGCTCATCTAATTTTTTGCTGAATTTCTGCAAGTATATTGTTTTCAATATACTTTTTCAATATACATTTTACAGATAAGTGCTTGGAGAATCAAGAGTTTAAGTGGAAGATATAATAGTTAAACCCAGATCTGTGTGACCCTAATTCCTTTTCCTTAGTTATATTTCATACTGTAGTCAGAATATATTATGGCCTAGCAACAGACTCATCATATAAAAAGGTAAGTAAATAATTTTTATAAAGCAGATTTGTGGTAGAGAGTAGTGGGAAATAAGTGTTTTTTTCTTTTTCTTTTAAAGTTAATATAAATTCACAGAATGTGGCAAAAATCATTCAGAAAGATCCCATGTACCCTTCACCAAGTTTCCCCCAACAATAACAAATTTGTTACTGTAGTACAATAACAATTCAAGAAATTGACATCAACAAAGTACATGAAAGTTTTATAAGATTACTCCAGATTGTGATTGTGCGTATGACTGTTTGTGTGTTTGTAGGTCTGAGCAGCTTGGTTACACATGCAGATTCATGAGACCACTACCATAATAAAATTGTCACATTGCCACAAATAACTCTTGTGTTACCTTTCATAGTTACACTGGTGTCCAGAGTGGCTCTATCATTTTACATTCTCATGAGTAGTGTATGATAGATCCAAATTCTCTGCATCCTCTCCAACATTTGATATCGTTACTTTTATATTGTATTAGCTGTTGTAATAATATGTGTATTCCATATGTAATAATATGATAATTCCTTATGGTTTTGATTTTCATTGCTCTAATCACTAATAATGTTAAATATATTTCCATATGCTCATCTGTCATTTATGTATTCTCTTTGGTGAAATATCTGTTCATTCATTTAGCCCGTTTTCTTTTTGGATTGTTTCTTACTGTTGAGTTTTGACTTTTTTTTTTAATATATATATTCAGGATAGGATAGGATTCATTTGTCATGTATGCTGTTTGCAGGTATTTTCTTCCAGTCTGTAGCTTGTTATCTCAGCTTCTTAAATGGGTCTGTGACAGAGCAATTATTTTAAGTTTTTATTAAGTCCAATTTATTTTTTTTTCCTCTATAGATCATGCTTTGTGTTTCAAATGTAAGAACTCTTTACCAAGTTCTAGGTCCCAAAGATTTTCTCCTGTTTTATTCTAAAAGGCTTATAGTTTCACATTTCACATCTAAATGATCTATTTTCAATGATTTTTCTATAATGTTTGAAGTTATTTTTGTTGAGGTTAATTTTTTAGCCTATGGAGGTCTAATTAGTCCAACACCATTTCTTTCTTTCTTTCCTTCCTTCTTTCTTTCCTCCCTCCCTCTCTCCTTCCTTGCTTCCTTACTGCCTTTCAAATATTGTTTTTTAAGTATAATTGACATATAATATCTTATTAATAGCAATTCGGTATTTTTATACACTAAAAAAAATTATCCCTATGATAAATCTAGTTTAATCTATCACTATATAGTTATCATAATATAATTGTAATATAATTGAAATATTATAATAAAAGAATTGCATAAAATAATGTAATAAAATATTATAATGAAAAATATTTTTGCATATATAGTTCATATCATTTTACATATATGTTTTTCATTATACTCTTTAGGTCCATCCATGTTGTCACAAATGACAAGATTTAATTTTTTTTCTAAGGCTGAATAATACTGCATTTTAATATATCACATCTTCATTATCCATTCATCTATTAATTGTCACATAGGTTACTTCCATATCTTGGCTATTGTAAATAAAGCAGTGAACATACAATTACATATATCTTTTGAAATTGGTGTTTTTTTATTGTCTTGGGATGACTGTCCAGAAGTGAAATTGCTGTATTGTATAATAGTTCTATTTTTAAGTTTTTGAGCAACCGCCATACTGCTTTCCATAGTGGATGAACCAATTTGTATTCCCACCAGTAGTACATGAAAGTTCCTTTTACTATACATCCTTGCCAACATTTATTTCTGGTCTTTTAGATAATAGCCATTTTAATAGGTGTGAGGTCATATCTCACTGTGGTTTTGATTTGCATTTTCCTGATGATTACTGTTGTTGAGCATCTCTTCATATGCTTGTTGGCCATCTGTGTGTCTTTGGAAAAATATCTGTTCCTCAAACATAAATAGGTTGTTTGTTTGTGTTTGTATAAAGTTGTAGAAGTTCTTTATATATTTTATTTTATTTTATTTTATTTTATTTTATTTTAATTTTATTATTATTTTTTAATTTTTTTAACGTTTCTTTATTTTTGAGACAGAGAGAGACAGAGCATGAACAGGGGAGGGGCAGAGAGAGAGGGAGACACAGAATCTGAAACGGGCTCCAGGCTCTGAGCTGTCAGCACAGAGCCTGACGCGGGGCTCGAACTTACGGACCGTGAGATCATGACCTGAGCCGAAGTCGGACGCTTAACCGACTGAGCCACCCAGGTGCCCCAACTTTATATATTTTAGATATTAACCCCTTATTGGATGTATTATTTGCAAATATCTTCTCTTGTTCAGTTGGTTCCCTTTTTGTTTTGTTGATGGTTTCCTTTGGCATGCAAAAGCTTTTTATTTCAATGTAATCCCATTTGTTTAACTTTTGTTGCCCTTGACTGAGACAGGTCCAAAAAAGCTTACCAAATATTCACCACCTATAGTTTCTTTTAGTAGTTTTATGGCTTCAAGTCTTACATTCAAGTCTGCAATCCATTTTAAATTTACTTTTGTGCATGGTATAAGTTAGTTGGTTATTTTTTTTTCAACACCGTTTATTGAAGAGACTGTCATTTCCTCATTGTATATTTTTGCCTTCTTTGTTATAGATTAATTGACTGCATATATGTAGTTTTATTTCTAGGCTTTCTAGCTTATTCCATTTATCTATGTGTCTGGGGTTTTTTTGCTTTTTGGTGTTTGTTTGTTTGTTTGTTTTTGCTAACACCATACTGTTTTGATTACTAGAACATCCTAGTAGAGTTTGAAATGAGGCAGCATGAGACCTCCAGCTTTGTTCTTTTTCAAGATTGCCTTAACTATTTGAATATTTTGTGGTTTTATACAAATTTTAGGATTCTTTATTCTAGTTCTGTGAAAATCCAACATCATTTCCTTAAAAAAATATTCTTCTTGCATTTGATTGTCTTTGTAGTTTTGTCAAAATTCAGTTGTTGATATTTCTGTGGGGTTATTTCTGGGTTCTATATTCTGTTCCAATGATTTGTTTATTCCCACTACTAATACCACAATCTTGATTACTGTAGTTTTATGGCAAGGCTTAAAGTCAGGTAGAGTGTTTCTACTCTCATTTTCCCACATTTTACCCAAAATTTCCATATTGTTTTTCTCATTCAAACTGTTTTAGCTATTCATTTTAGAATAAAATTGTTTATATCTACAAAAAATCTTGCTGAGATTTTGATAGAAATTGAATTTAAATTGAGTATACATAAAGTAGATCACAAATCAATTTGGGTAGATTTAACATTTTTATGAGTCTTCCAACCCATGAACACACTATGTCTCTCCATTTTTTAAAGCAATTTTTTAAATTTCATAATCATTTTGTAGTTTCCACCATATAGAGCCTATGTATTCTGTTAAGCTTATACCTAATTATTCCATTTTTGGGGTACAATTGGAAATGATTTTGTGCTTTTAATATAGAAATATAATTGACTTATTTTATCTCTACAACACAGATCATTTATATTGCTGTAGACAAGAATTATTTACATTGCTATCAGCTTTACACAACTTAATGTTTATCATAACAGTGTTATAAAAAGGAATCATCACTTAGAAGCACAGAGGTGCACATCATACTATTTTTAATTTTTAAATTAATTAATTTTATTTTATTTTACTTATTATTTAATCATGATAAGTGTCCCTTTAATTCCCATCCTCCATTTCTTCCATCTCTCTACCCTCCTCTCCTCTAGTAATCATCAGTTTGTTCTCTGTAGTTGAGAGTCTGTTTCTTGGGTTGCCTCTCTCTCTTTTATTCCCTCTGCTTATTTGTTTTGTTTCTTAAATGTCACATATGAATGAGATCATATGGTATATTTATCTTTCTCTAATTTCACTTAGCATTATACTCTCAAGCTCTTATCCATGTTGTTACAAATGGCAAGATTTCATTCTTTTTTACGGCTGAATGATATTCCCTCATATATATATATATATATATATATATATATATATATATATACCACACTGTCTTTATCCATTCATCTACTGATGGACACTTAGGCTGCTTCCATAGTTTGACTATTGTAAATAATGCTGCAGTAAACGTAAGGGTGCATGTATCCCTTTGAATTAGTGTTCTTGTATTTAGGGGGTAAATATTCAGTAGTGCAATTCCTGGATCATAGGGTAGTTAATATTAATTAATTAATGGGTTGTAATATTAATTAATACCCATAGTAGAGTCTGGAACAGCATGCCAACATCAAGCACATTAGTATTTTTAAACAAAAATTTAATATACCCATCAAATATAATAAAGTTAGCAAATAACCTCACTTAAATTTAGAATAAATTTTGCTATCAAATGGAATATTTTGAACTTTGTTTTCCAGAGCTTTTTAGATTCCATGAGTGTAGGAAAGGGTTTATGTACCTCTATGGGCTATCTCATGCCATAAATATTTTGTTTATTTTTACATGTTCTTATTTTGTTATACATTTAAATATTTAAATCACTTATTTATACTTGACTTTTATAATGAACTAAGATTTTAATGAAGATTACAAACTAGATTTTTTTGTATTCTTTGTGATGAAACAATCAAATGTTATTGCTTGGTTAAACAATTCAAAATCAGAAATCATGACCTCCCAAAACCTTAGGGAGAGACCAATCTTAGCAGTGAGCAATGCAGCCGTACACCCTTGTAATTCAAAGGCACTGAGGCAAAAACTGTCAAACATTACTAAAATTGACAAGGATACATGGTTCATTAGTCTAGGAACTGATGCATTATAAACCAGTCAGTGATCAGCTTAATAATTTGAATTAAGTTGCACGTTTATGAAAAAAACTATACTAGCTATTGTAATTAATTTTCAAATCATGCTTGGAAGAGAGGTACATGCAATTTTGGACATTTATCACCAGGTCAAATCTAATACCTATCAGAGCAAAATAATCAATAATCAAATTTAAAATACTATTGTTTTCACTGAAGATTTCTTACTATTTTCTCAGTATTGATTGTTAAGGCTCACCTGTGTCAAAAAGCCAATTCTTTGTTCATTGACATAGAATTAACTTAGAAATGATTCCCCATTCAGAATAGCTAAATAACACACACACAAAAAAAAAAACAAATTTCACCTGTAGTTGGAAATGTATTGCATCTCCAAGAGTTATTTTTCCTGACTTACTAAATTCAATCATGCATGCAAAATATTTTTATTATTTACAGTTGACATTGTTATTCTAACAAGGATTGTTCTAAAGTTCCTTACCCAGTAAAGATTCTGTATAAGAAATCACTTATAATTCTTCATTTCATTTTTAACATGATAATTATATGGTTGTGTGGGAAGGAATGTACGTGTGTGAATAAAATGGAACTTACTGGTACAGAAAATTTTACCTGGAGGTGGAGTGCTAACATAAACCTAAAGTGCATGGAAATGTCTCAGAGGTTGGACAATTGGTGGTGAAAATAGATACTGCATCAGGGAAAAATGATAAAACTATTGCCTTTACTAACACAGAAAGTAGGCCATGTTCCCACCAACCCTACTATTTGCTCTAGGGAAACATATTAACAAAATTTACAATGATGATATGTGATCATTGTTTTGGTAAAATTCTACAAGGGCGGGATGAAGTCAAATAAGAATTACATGAATTGACAGAGATGGAAGGAGAAACAGTACAGATAAAAGAAATGGCTTGCAGCTGTTTGTTTTCATTTTGTCATAAATTTGTTATCATTGAATTGAAGAAGAAAGAGATGTGTATAGCATAAAGACCAATATGTGTACTCTTTTCTAAGCTCAAAAATTATGACAAGAAGAGAAGTTTGGCTGTGATTATTTGCAGAAGAGATTTGGATGAAGAGAAGAAAAGGAAAGAAAAATGGAAGCTGATTAAGTTTTGGGGGATTTGATTGTCAAAAGAAACATAAGCCCTGCCTTCAAAAAATCCTCTGTTACTGCCTCTAAAGCAATCCCAGCCTCTGAAACTATACCAGCAGAATGCAGACTGTGAAAGCTATGGTTTGCCGAGCTACTTTTGATCATAAAGAGTAGAACAATATTCTAACAGAAGGAAGAACACAATAGAGGGAACCAGAATATCTTGATGTAGCTATGAAACAGAACACAGTCACTTCAGACCGGGACTCTGTATCTAGATTGTTTCATGGGAGAAAAATAAACTCTTGTCTGAGCCAATATTCTTTAGGGGGTGCTCTTCTTATGGTTCATATCATGTACCCTAAAAGTGAAAAATGAAACAACTGCTAAATTGTATTAAATGATCTGTTTAAGATGATCTGAGCATTATAAAACAGATAGCTTGATGAAAAGAAAAGAAAGAATAGTAATTAACTGAAGCAGGAACATTTGTTCCTGACTAAAATAGGATGGATTGTGGCAGATTAATGCTTCCACAGGTAAACTAAAAATTTAAGTAAATGAAAGAAAGAAGGAATGAGGCACTTGAGAACTGCAGAAGTAAGCCCAATTTGAAATGACAAGATCACACAGTCAGGAGAACCATTCCATGTGGAGTATTTACTGCTTCTGGGTGCTAGACAGGAGGCTAAGAAGCTGAATCACTGATAAAAGAGGTAAATATCTGACTTTAAACACCAGCAGAGTTTTTGGCAATTTTGTTAGTATAAGTTTTCAAAAATTAGAGAGTTGACCAGCTAGAAACTCTGCAAATTGAAATGGATATTCAACCTGTTTTCTCATTAAGACATTTATAAAATTCAAAAGCTACTCAGAACAAGAGACTGAGAAATTGGAGACTTCTTTGAAAAGCAGAACAGAGACTTGCTTCTGCCTAGGATGTAGAAAGCTGAAAAGAATATCACTCATTCTGAAAATACCAGATAATCTACAAAACCATGGCTGTTCTTGAACCTTTTAGAGAACTCAGGTCACAAGCCAAATAATCTAATATCTAAGGAAAGTCAGGAGCTTCCAAGAAGAGAAAGAGCATGAGCACTAGATCACCTATGTTGAAACATGGGCGAAAAGATCAGCCAGATAGACAAGTGAGTAAGAATTCAGGTTAAAATTGTAACTAATTGCTAAGATCTGGGTATTGCCTAGCATGGGAATCTAAATCCCAAGAAGTCACAGATACAGGAGGAAATTGGACCAATTACAGACTCAGTTCCATGGATCTCTATTAGGCACTCACAATAAAGATCATGGTCAAGACACCGGTGCAGTCCTGGAGGAAAGAAATGACTATAGCTGCAGGAAAGGTAGAAACTCTAACTCAGATTGTTCTCTCTTAAGTGACAACTGATTAGGCTCTTAGAGGAAAACCAGCAGAAACTATTGCCCTCATGGGACAGGTGAATACCCTTTGTAGCTAGGGAGTGGAAAAAGGAACCAAACCCTTTGCCCGTGAAGGAAGAACGGGAGCAATTCTGAGCCCAGACCATTAGAGGTCTTCTGCTGGCACAGGGACAGATCACATCATCGAAAAAGGTCCATACCCAAGACTCTGGTATACAGACCCAGGCCAAAACTAAGGTAGTTCTGAGACAACAGAAAACACTCCACACCCAAACACCAGACTGCCAAATACTGAGTAAAAAGCGATAGCAGTCTACTGCTATGTGCAGGCAAAAATGTGAGCGAGTCTCTCTCTAAGGCATAAGAGCAGAGAAATGGACTAAATATGAGGTGAGAGGAGAAACACTGGGAAAAAAACCTTCCCCTTAAGCACATGGTAATCAAGTAAGAATTTACACTGTTTAAAAGACTGACCATAATATAGGTGCATAAAAATCCAAAGTCAACTCAACTCTTGACTATGCTGACTCAACCCTCCTCTCCCGTCAATGCATTAGCATAAGAACTATAACAATTTTCCGGTATAAATACTATTTACCTGATTTTGTTATCCTACATATGATATTCAGCACTGAGTCAAATATTTAAAGACACGCTTTAAAAAAAGGCAAGGAGGGGCGCCTGGATGACTCAGTCAGTTGAGCCGACTTCGGCTCAGGTCATGATCTCACGGTCTGTGAGTTCGAGCCCCGCATCGGGCTCTGTGCTGACAGCTCAGAGCCTGGAGCCTGTTTCAGATTCTGTGTCTCCCTCGCCCTCTGACCCTCCCCTGTTCATGCTCTGTCTCTCTCTGTCTCAAAAATGAATAAAACGTTAAAAAAAATTTTTAAATAAATAAATAAAGGCAAGGAAAAATTATCCACTGTCAAGAGAGAAAGCAAATCCAAAGGCCCAAACTCAGATACGACAAAGATGTTAGTTTGGAATATTCAAAATAGCTATAAGTAATGTATAAAAGACTCTAGTATGAATAATGGCTAAAATAAATGATCAGATGGGGAATTTCAACATGATACATTTAAAAACAAAAACAAAAACAAATTAAAAATAAACATCTAGAATGTAATATTCAATTTATTGAAAAGCAACACTAAATAAATATCACATATCAGAAAACAAACTAAGAATTACAACAAATTTTCAGAAATTCTGCAAACTTGAAGACAATAGGAGGCATTAAAATATTTTTTTAATGTTTATTTGTTTTTGAGAGAGAGAGCATGAGCGGAAGGAAAAAGCGGGAGGGAAAGAGAGAACAGAGGACCCAAAGCAGGCTCTGCACTGACAGCAGAGAGCCTGATACAGGGCTCAAACTCTTGAACTATGAGGTCGTGACCTGAGCCTCAGTCTGATGATCCAGGGACTGAGCCACCCAGGTGCCCTGATAGGAGGACTTTTAAAAGGCTAGAAGATAAAAACTGTCTTCTCCAAATTCAGTAACTCTTTGAAAATGGGTTTCAAAAAGAAGGAAAAATAAAATCATTTTAGATAAGAACTAGAGAATTCATTGGCAGGAAATCTGCACTACAAGAAATTTTAAAAGAAATTATCAGGCATACCAATATAGTACCAGAAGAAACGTGGATCTACATAAACATATGAATAGCTCCAGATAAATTTTAAATAACTGTAAATATAAAATATTTTTCTTCATTTTTAATTACTCAAATGGCTGTCTAAAGCCTAAAGAGTAGCAATCTATTGTGAGTTTATGGCATATGTAAACATAAAATGAGTAACAATAGCAAAAGAAGTCCATTCCTGAAAAATCTCTTAGCCAGCTAGGAATAGAAAGCGTATGAAAAATAACACACCGCTGCCCTTGTATCTGACATGAAAGTCTGACTACTTCTCCCCTCGCATCACGCATAAAGAAAGATATCTGGTCTCATCATTTCTATACAACAACCTACAGAATATCTTTGCTGGTATAAGAAGGTGATTCAAAGAAACTAAAGTTATACATATTTGAAAGGAAGAAAGAAAATTGTCTCTATTCACATATGACATGAACTTTTATGTAAAAATCTCCAATAATCTACAAAATGCTTCCAAAACTAATCAGTGACTTTGGCAACGGTGCAGTATACAAGGTTACTATTACTAGCAATAAACAATTGGGAATTGAAATAAAAACCAGTAGCTTCTACTGTAGCACCAAAAATATGAACTACATAGATATAAGCTTTACAAAATGCATGCAAGATCATATGATGGAAACTACACTCACTGTTGAAAGAAACAAGATTTAAATTAATAGAAATTCTCAATATTTAGATATCAATTGGTAAGTGTATAAACTGGACACAATCTCACTCAAAATATCAGCAAGATGTTTTGTAAAATCAATAAGCTGAACTAAAATGTATATGGAGGGGCACCTGTGTGGATCAATCAGTTAAGCATCTGAGCTTGGCTCAGGTCATGATCTCGCAGTTCATGAGTTCCAGCCCTGCATCCAGCTCTCTGCTTTCAGCGCAGAGCCTGCTTCGGGTCCTTTGTCCACCCCCTATCTCTGCCCCTCCCTTGCTCTCTCCCTCTCTCTCCTTCTCTCTCTGTCTCTCAAAAATAAACATTAAAAAATAAAATGTATATGGGAAATCAAAGGAAATAAAATAGACAAAATAATTTTTAAAAATAACAAAGTTGAAGGGTTCACAGTACTTGATTTCAAAACATATAATAAAGCTATAGTAATCAACAAATTGCCATAACTATCAACAAATGGATCAGTGGAACAGAATAGAAAGCCCAGAAATAGATCCAACCTTATAGTCAGATAAATTTTTTAAAGGCAACAGAAAATCCAATAGGAAAGAGATACTTTGAACAAATGGTGTTGTTGATATACATAGGGGTGTGAGGGAAAGAATTTGACTGCTGCCTCACGTTATATGCAAAAATTAACTTCAGATACACCATAGATCAAAACATATAAGCAACAATTATAATGCTTCCAGAAGAAAACATGTGAAAATATTTTCATGGCTTTGGGTAGGCAAGATTTTCTCAGGACATAAAACACAATACACAGAAAACAAGTCTAGGAATCAAAACTAGACCAAAACAAAACAAATAATAGATGTAACTTTTCAATTTCTGAAGGCAATATTATTGAACTACTTTTAAGATGAATCTCTTAACCGAACGGTGAAAAGGAATATTTTATTGATTTTAATTTTCTAATCACTCCATTCAGTTAAACTAACTCAGTATTTTCCAGTGTGGTCTTTAAACCAATTACATAAGCTATATGACTCAATTCCCTAGGTCCAGGACAGTATTACTGAAACAATCTCAGATGATTCACACAGGAAATCTGCACTTTAGCTAGCATCTCAGGTGACTCCTAATACACCTTAATTTGAAATTACTCTAGATAAGATCCATATTCTGCACACCAGTTGAATTTACCCTATCTGATTGTCTCAGCAAAACTGAGATTCACCTTATAATGTAGTTGTTGTTTACATCTGTTCTCCCACTTTTGTATTAACTATCTTTTCTTCCCTTATTTCTATGGCATACAGTGCCCTAACTCTCTAACTCTATAGCCCCATAACCCTATCTCCTTCAAGTAATCTCTTATTCCTTGTTTTGGAAGTACTCATTGGGTTGTACTACAAATTAAAGAATAAGTATTAATGCCAGTATTGACATTTACAATAATTCCAAATATGTTCATTTTTATCTATTGTGTAAGAAGAAAATCCAAATGTTTGTTCTCCCTGGATAGCTCTGCACAGTGCCTGGAAGAGAACCCTCTCACAACAATCCCTTCTCACACTTGGTTCACATTTCTGCCTGCATCATTCAATATTGTTTGTCCAGTGAAAGAAATAATGAATGTGAGAATAATAACAGATTTACATAAATCTGACCATTTACGAAGTAATTCTATGTTTATCTTGGATTCTCCCAAGAAGCCTAGGGTTGAAAGAAATCGTTATTTATAGATGAGGAAACTGAGTCATGGAAAAATTAAGAATTGGAATAGATATCAACTCATTCCTGCCACCTGCTATTCGAGTGGTTCACAAGACTGGTAGATGGGAGGTGGCAGAAGTGAGGCTTAATATTTGGAGCTACATCTCTTCCAATAATCTGCACTGCATCTTGGGCTTTTGTAATGAATTTTCTCTTTCAGAGCTACCCTTGATGTGTTATTTGAGTTCATTTATAAGGAGTATTAGAGAAAGACAAATATTTTTACCGATTAGCACCTTCATGAAGAACCTTCAGGGAAATGAAAAGTCATAATGTGAGGCACATTGGGAAGGGAAATGAATATTATAATATTTTTCTTGCACTTTGTTAACAAATATTAAATTTCAATATTAGAATGGTTTTCTTGGTCTCCAACTTATTCAATCATGGTCTTAATTAGTGCTGAATATGACCAGTATCTTCGTCTAAAAGCAAACACAAAAACTCTTCTGGTAAAACAACAGTATCATAGGATGCTCAGAGATTTCACTGTGATATTAACAACACATTGCAAGAAAATAGTCTTCTGGAACTCAACTGTACAAAGTAGACATATCCCTGTTTGTAACTGCTGTCATGCATACAGGTGGTCATCCAAAGATATAGAAATCATACCAGACCTACTCATCTCTGGAAATACAACAAATTAAGAAGCATTTGTTACCCTTAACCTTGTAGCTATGGAATTTGATTTTAAGTATCATAATGCCTTGTTGTATGGAATTTTGTTTTTAAGATCATTTTAATTCTGGGATCTTTATTTGTTGCTCTTGTACAAGGGACAGCAGCTTCCAATCTTAGATGGAGTGAACTAAACACCTTACATAAAAGGACAGGTGTTTCCACTTCCCTGTTAATGACTCTCTAAGTGTGGATGATGATGATCCTTATCAGTCATTACTAAATTTACTTCACTGAAATTAAGAATTAAATTACAGTTTCAAGGCTCATTAGGTCTTGTTAAATTTGTTGAATTGCCCACGTGTGTATGTCTTGTCCTCCATGGGATATCTGTAAAGCAGGTGTTTCAATTCATTTTAAGTTGGTTGCTTTCTATTCCGCCCAAAGATTATTATACAATTGTGTTTGAAATTCCAGGTTGGGTTCTTATATTTGAAGATCAGACTTCAAATAGTCATATTTGACTATCAAGTTTAGCATAAAGAGGAATAATATGGAAATGGTCTCTTATGGGAGCTTTTAAAAAGGAGTATTGAATGTGAAATTCAAGGGCAGAATAGGGACCATATTCCAAATTTTATCTTTCTCCCTTGTCTTAATATTGTGATGCCAAATAATTCCAAATACAAGTGCAAGTGGAAAGATCTTTTACATTTTTATCCATGCCTATGGGGATGTGTCTTCTAATGCACTCCAAGTACAACTTATTTCTCTTTGTTTGAATGCAGGGTATATTAAATCAGATAAAATTACTGCTGTTGTAGAAGTCCTTTCTGCCCTCGTTGTCTGTATACTCTCGTTGGTGAGAGGAAAATGCCCCAGACAATGTCACCTTCAATTGAATGTTCTTCTGTGAAAACTTAAACCAAATCAAACAAACTGTATATTTTGGGGTGCAGAAAAGAACTAGATTTGGAAGCAGTTCAAATAATTGTCTGGGCTTTTTAAAGCAAATGTTTATACTTGTAAATCAACCACTTTAATATGATAAGAGAATTACATAATATTTGGAAGATCGATTAATATACCTAACCTGTTAACTCATAATATATCATGAGATGCTGTAGTTGTACTAAATTTACATTGGAATTTTAGAAACACAATGAAGTCTCACATCAGATGTCTTACAGAGGCATCCTGAGGCAATGCAATGTCACAAAAATGGAGAAGATATTGAAAATGGATTTCAGCTTCTTTGATCCAGGTTTAGTTTCTTCTCCACCAGATAATAGTGCCTGCCTTTAAGAATGAAAAGAAATACCTTCCCTGACATTGACATTGATGATGATGATGGTAGCAGCAGTAGTAATAATACCTGAAGCCAGTAGCAACTATAAAATTACTCAAGGACTACTTGTTATCCCCAGGACAGAGTTTTCTTAGATCCATGAAACCAAAAATAGGAAAGTTTGTGAAATAAATGAGGGTTTTTAATGGTCAAAAACCAAGCCCGTAGCAGATTTGCTCAAGAAGCTAGTGTTTTGCACCCCACCTTTCATACCTGGGGCAATAGTACAGCAGTATATTCTGTCATCTGGTGATACACCCGCACTCTCAAGGCAAATCAATATTCAAATCCTTGAAGAGTTTCCAAGAAAGAACTATTTACAGTGGTATCACTGAAACAAAGACAACTGACTCTCCTAAATTATATATACCTTCCCACATAGACAGTGACTAAAAGAGATGCAAGAATGTAAATTCTTGATGCCTTCTCAGTACAACCCTGAAAGGCCAATACAGTGGAATAATTGTGATCTATTAATTTATGAGAGAGTAGTGAATAATCATTCAGAATATAGGCTTCACAGTCAGACATCTCAATTGCAGGCATACCACTTTTCTCAATATTTGGATTCTAAATATGTCAAAAAAACAAATGCAAGTAAAAAGAGTTTTAACTTTGTGTGACCTTGAAGAACCTCCTACTCCACTGTAAGATTCAAAAGGATAATATAGTGGTAAACAGGTTAGGATTTATTAAGAGGGAAAAATAGGATTGTGCTTATCACCTGCTGGCATAGGACATGCCACAGATTAAGCACTCAAAAGATATAAACTACTATTATTATGGTTATTAATCTTACTGTTGTTAAGAGTTTCTTAGAGTGGTGCCTGGGTGGGTCAGTCAGTTAAGCCTCAGGCTTTTGCTCAGGTCTTGATCTCCTGTTTCATGGGTTTGAGCCCTACTCCAGGCTCTGTGCTGACAGCTTGGAGCCAGGAGACTGCTTTGGATTCTATGTCTCCTTCTCTCTCTCTCTCCCCCCCTCCTCTGCTCATGCTCTGTCTCTCTCCCTTAAAAATAAACATTTGAAAAAAATTAAAAAAAAAGTTTCTTAGAGGTATGGCACATGTACCATTTATTCTGCAAACTTTGTGTTGTAAGAATAAATGTTATATAAATGGAATTCTGAACCATTAAGGCCTCCAGTACAATTACAGTTAAAACATAGAAACAACATTAATCAGTAGACTCCATTGCACTTTTAATAGGCAAAAAGATAACTTTAAAAATTAGCATGTAAACATTTTAAAGTACTGCCTAGAATGCTTCCGTGTTTCAAGACCCTCTAAATTCTTTCCAGATTCTTTGCTAATGTTTAGTGTCATGTGAGAGGAGATTTTAATGGCAATAATTCATAGCATAATTTTGCAAATGACAAAAATTTCTGACTTCAGTTTGACTAAAAAGCATTGATTCAGAAGAGAATCCAGATTTTTCCAGACACCAACATATTTGAAATGCCAGCCTGGCTTTTATTTTAAATCCAGTGGATACATTTTCTCTGCACTATTATTGCACCCTCTATTATTTTCTGAACTAAGGCAGCAAAAGACACCAAAATAGAAGCCTTATAAAATTCATAATTTAATATTGCCTTAAGATGCAGTAATTTTGCTGATGAAACTTTTTTTTCCCTTGAGGTCTGTTGAAATTCAAAACCCATAATGAATTGGGATTACAGTACCTAATAATCATGTTTTAAAAAATGCATTGGAATTCAGCTTATAACTCTCAAAAAAATTTACCAAAGGATACATCGTTTATAAAATATCATTATATGGTAGTCTACACATTCAAATACATTTTTAATTCTAAATTTTTCTACAGCTTTCCTTTTGCTCTGTGTTTTCTAAATATACTCTCCGTATATTTTCTAAATATACATATAAATATATACAAAATAACAATCAGAGAAGGTTAAGATTATATCAAAATAAATCACACTAGCAAGCCATTCAATAATTTAATATTACCTCATGTTGACTGGTGATGCATTTTTATCCATTATTTAAATATAGCTAATTCAAATAGAAATATAAATGTATAAATACCACAATTAATGGAAGAACATAAAATCATGTGTAAATGTTTTAATATCCTCCATTTGTTCTTCATATAAATAAAATGATCTATTTCCTTCATTAGTTTTACAACATTGAAGTCCTTTTCATATGGAAATTACACAAGTTAACTCCCTTTTTACAAAAACAAAGTAAAAGATGCTTGTATTTCTATAAAAGAATAAAAAAATACCAATTAAATTGTGTGTTTAAAAGGGTGTGTTTTTCTAATAACAATTATTTTGCATTGTAAAGCATCCATGAATCTCTGCATTTGAATAAATATATCAAATTAAATCACCTACTGCCTGCTGTATACCTTTAAAAAAAATACAATTACATTGTCCTATCTTATTCTCCACAAGCAATAGAATCTCATCCTCCAAATAAATAATATACTGGTATAAACATAACCACACAGATCTCTTCTAAATTATCTCCATTTATTTTTTAAAACCCTGACTATATAAACGTTTTCACCATAATATTTTAGGGTATTTTTCAAATAAACTTTAAGCAAGTACACAAACCTATAATTGGCTATATTTGCATAAGTTTTAGTTTTTCTTTAATTTCTTTAATATTTCTTTTAATTTTTCTTGGTTATTTTTAAACCAATTTTAAAATTATTGCTACTGTTTTATGACGTCCTTGTTAACAATTTCAAAATAAGTTACAGTTTTTCTTTATTTTATCTAGTTTAATTGTACCACAACTTTCCTCCCTGGGAAGCGCCCTTTGAAGACCCTTAGAACGTGAATGTGAATCCATCAGGAGCTGTTCTGTCATTTAGGTTTAGTTGATGGCACCTGATGGAATAACATGCTAAGGTTGCTTGTAAATGGTTCCAAGGCATTGATTTGAAATATAAATTCCTTTGTAGTTTAGATTCTGACCATTTAAAAAAATTTTAAGATTTTTATTTATTTTTAAGAGACAGAGGCTGAGCGTGTAAGGGGCAGAGAGAGTGAGAGAGAGAGAGAGACAGACAGAGAGACAGAATCCAAAGCAGGCTCCAGGCTCTGAGCTGTCAGCCCAGCTCGAACCCACAAATCATGAGATCATGATCTGAGCTGAAGTCCTTCGCTTAACCAACTGGGCCACCCAGACACCCCTAGATTCTAACCATTTTACGGAATCCTTCCTAAAATTCCAGTCAAGAAAATAGCAATCAGGGTCATTCTTTTCCAGGATTCTGTGATTTAATCCAGAGAGGTCTTATACAGAATATCATTTGCTCCAATGACGACAAATTTCTGGGTACTAAGTGAATGGACCAATTAAGTCTTGTGGGCTTTCACTTACCGAGAGCGGTATGTGGGAAAGTGATTGGACCACCACTCTACTCTTCTTCCTATCAAAACCACAAAAACAACCAAACCAAAATCTCAGTATACTTTTTGGCAATATTTTGGGTTTTGTTCTTACAAAACATGTGACAATGAATAGATTTGGAATTATTGTCAGCATATATTTTTGAAATAATATTAAATGTTAGTACCATTGGAAAGTCCAATATCTTAGGAGAAAGTTTGGGAACTGCTTCTATCTCCCCTTCATTCCCTATTCAACTAGCCTTTAATATTTTTAGTTTACCCTATAAACTAAAGCTGATCCTCTACTGTTGTTTTCTATTCTATTCAAGTGATGTGTTTAGCTAGCCAATATAACCTGTTAACACATTGAATTTCCTAGCAGCGACTCAGTAGCTGTCACAGTAATCAACATGGGAACACCTAAATGCTATAGATGGCTTCCTATTGATTGCTATAAAAACACACAAATAAAATGTGAACTCTAAAAATCTATTTACAACCATAGATGCGGTCCTTAAGTACAGTTTGCTGATTTTCAGCTGCCTTTGCTTGAGCAACTCTCTTTCAAGGACATCCAATAACAGCAACATTATAATAAAACCTACAATTACAGGGTGTTCAGGAAACACCTATCCTTTAATTTAAAAACTAAATAAATAAATAACACTTTCTTGAAAATAAACTAATAAACCCACTTGACTAGACTTTATATTCGGGTTATATTCCACTGCATAGTTAATGTTCATATGATAAAGCCACCATTTTGAGGACACAATGGCAAATTGAAAAACCCACTGGAGTGATGTGTCTTAAATTGAATTTCTCTTCTGACACTTGAGTCTTAGTTTTTCTTATCTGTAACATGGAAATGCTAGTTCTTTCCATTCCTAGAATTACAACATTCAGAGAGTTTCAGAAGTCTATGACAGCTTAAAGGTTATTTACTCTGTCGTAGACTCTAAGTGTAAAGTTCTCTTTTGGCCAGAAAAAGCGTGGACACAGGATTAAAGCGAGAGATGGCTAATGTCCGGGAAAAGACAAGAGTCCCAAATAAGCGTCCTTGCCCCATTTTTATTAGGATCAGACGGCTTACAAGCATGGCGATGGACGTGCACAAAGAGACAATGAATCTGTGAGCATTAACTTGTGGATGTGAAAGAAGGGAGTCTTGAAGATATTCGTGGTTAGAGGTTTGGGTTAATACAAAACAAAATCCAGGCGCCGGGCAGTCGGGAGGAGGGTTGTTTACATTGGACATGAGGTAGCACCTCTGTTTATCTTAGCTAGTCTCAGGGATGAGACAGGTAGGGGAATAACCTCAGGGTTGACAAGGCACCTTTTCTTTTGTTAATCATCTCCACTCTGGGCTGCTTTGCCTGCAGCACAGCGGTCCATAGTCCAATGCACCAATTTACCTAACCTGGCCCTATCCTCCAGTGAAAGCACCTTTTCTGCTGTAGTACTAAATTGGGGGTGCTTCCACCCTGAATATCTAATCTTGTTTATTTCATATACCTATGTATTGGGCACCTTTGCACTGTTTCTATTTTAGGCCTTTGCCTCTCTCTCTCTCTCTCTATTCTGGGGGCTCTGCACCCCCTATCTATTTTGGGGTGCCTTTGTACCTCCCTATTCCTGGTGCCTTTGTATCTCCCTATTCTTGGGGTGCCAATCTGATTTATCCAAACTCGAGTGTGAGCATTTTATGACTTCATATTTCTTTATGCCTTGTCAACCCATTGGTGTAAGCCCCGGGGGATTCCTAGGTTTATCCCCCACATTACTCTAGTATCTTCATTTTACATTTGAAAACTGAAGGCCAATAGCTGGGCCCAACGGTAGTCTGAACATTACTCCTGAGAGAGAAATGACAAGGATGATATTCACAAATTTAATAGCTGGGAAAGCAGCCCACCAATCAGGCAGAATTAATGGCACCTAACTAGAACACCTGCTTGCTATACACAACCAATCATGCCTCTCCTAGTATCAGTTAGGTAATGTATTGGTTTGCCAGGGCTTGTAACAAAGCACCACAAACTGAACAGCTAAAACAACAGACATTTATTGTCTTCACAGTTCTGGTAACTAAAACTTCAAGATCAAGGTGTCAGTAGGTGATGGTACTTTATGAGTAGTGAGAGGAAGAATCTGTTCCATGACTCTTTCCCGGGTTCTGGTAATTTGCTGGGTATCTTTGGCATTTCTTGGTTTGTGGAAAAATTCAAATAAGGTCACATCCTAAGGTATACTGGAGGTTTGAACTTCAACATATGAATGGAATGGGAGCACATTTAAACCCATAGTAAGTAGACTAAAAATGTAGTAGATAAGGATGATGCAGCATGGATTACCAATGCTCCATTGGTAAACTTAAGTGCTCCTGAAAATATTCAGTAATTTGTCTCTCATAGTGCCATTGATTTTCCAGTAATTCTTTTTCTCTAGAGAAGTGTATAGAAAAATGTTACCAGGAATAAATTGGTATGTACTTTTAAACAATTTGTAATAATAATAGAATTGATATCTTCATGACCAAAACTTGGAAAATCTATCAGACGCTGTGAAAAACCAAGGTTTTGGTAACATCTAACATGTTACATCCTGGTACTGTAGCAGCCAATAAAATGAACACATTAAGTCAGGATTGTATCACTAAGAGTTTGGCAAGGATTTGCAACAGCTAAACATTTCTCAAGACTGAAGAACAACAGTGACAATTCAGAAAGAAACAAGTAAAGATAATGCAATAAAATTTCTGTCAGACACCAAACCACAAGTTATATGCACACATACATACATATGTACATGAGCATCATAAGAAGTGACACTTGTATCCTAAATTCCCCCTGAGAAAGGGAACATTCTGATTTGATCTCATAAAGACACTCATGGCCCGCCCAATCCAGACATCCAGGAGAGACCTTAACTACAAACTCGAGGTCTTAATGTCAGTCCTGAGGTTTCCATAGTACAAAGCTGAGATGCACTTTATTTCCTTGAGCTTTATGAGGGTAAGATGTTATAAATATGTAGTCAAGTAATAGATAAGCCTGATACTTTAGGGCTGTAGCTGTGGACATTTGCTTCAGAGCAAAGGTGCTTGGGGCATAGTTTTATTGAGGGGCTGTATTTCATTACCATATCCTTCCACTCTAGCTTATAAGAGTAAATACAGTGGAGCTCACTTAAAAATTTCTTAAAGACTGTCTTTGGAGAGAAAGAGAGTTCTTGTTTGCCAATAGTACCATTGGCTTTTTTCTTTTTACTACTTTTTCCATTGAATAAGTAATGATGACCAGAGAATATTAGCACTTTGGAAGTAACATTAACTCCTTCAGGCTATTGGAGTATCCAAATGAGTCACTTTAAACCAGAAAGGTGTTGCAGGATTTTTTTTACCTCTAATGTATGTCATACTTGATCAGTATATGGCAACATTTGCATCATTTACATTCAAATAATTTTGTTAAACATTCTTTTCTTTTTGGCATCTTTCACTTTTAATATATCTCGGTAATTACTAATGAAATTTAACTAAGTAACTACTAAATGTAACTCCCTAAAGGATGTTTTTTGTTCTGACTTCATGAAACAAAACTCTCCACTCTGATTCCATTGAAATTTATAGAATAAAGATTTGGGAACATAGAACAGCACTCAGGTAATGATTTGAGCTATATTTACAGATTCAACTAAGGAAAATCTCAGGTCTATGTGGATTCACTCTACTGTAGCATTTGTCTGAAAGCAGATCTGTAGATATAGTAATGCTTATTTTATTTATTTTTTTTTTTTATTTTTTTCTCTTTATTTTATTTTATTTTTTTTTCTGAAATTTATTGACAAATTGGTTTCCATACAACACTCAGTGCTCATCCCAAAAGGTGCCCTCCTCAATACCCATCACCCACCCTCTCCTCCCTCCCACCCCCCATCAACCCTCAGTTTGTTCTCAGTTTTTAACAGTCTCTTATGCTTTGGCTCTCTCCCTTTCTAACCTCTTTTTTTTTTTTTTTTTCCTTCCCCTCCCCCATGGGTTCCTGTTAAGTTTCTCAGGATCCACATAAGAGTGAGACCATATGGTATCTGTCTTTCTCTGTATGGCTTATTTCACTTAGCATCACACTCTCCAGTTCCATCCACGTTGCTACAAAAGGCCATATTTCATTTTTTCTCATTGCCATGTAATATTCCATTGTGTATATAAACCACAATTTCTTTATCCATTCATCAGTTGATGGACATTTAGGCTCTTTCCATAATTTGGCTATTGTTGAGAGTGCTGCTATGAACATTGGGGTACAAGTGGCCCTATGCATCAGTGCTCCTGTATCCCTTGGATAAATTCCTAGCAGTGCTATTGCTGGGTCATAGGGTAGGTCTATTTTTAATTTTCTGAGGAACCTCCACACTGCTTTCCAGAGCGGCTGCACCAATTTGCATTCCCACCAACAGTGCAAGAGGGTTCCCGTTTCTCCACATCCTCTCCAGCATCTATAGTCTCCTGATTTGTTCATTTTGGCCACTCTGACTGGCGTGAGGTGATACCTGAGTGTGGTTTTGATTTGTATTTCCCTGATAAGGAGCGACGCTGAACATCTTTTCATGTGTCTGTTGGCCATCCGGATGTCTTCTTTAGAGAAGTGTCTATTCATGTTTTCTGCCCATTTCTTCACTGGGTTATTTGTTTTTCGGGTGTGGAGTTTGGTGAGCTCTTTATAGATTTTGGATACTAGCCCTTTGTCCGATATGTCATTTGCAAATATCTTTTCCCATTCCGTTGGTTGCCTTTTAGTTTTGTTGGTTGTTTCCTTTGCTGTGCAGAAGCTTTTTATCTTCATAAGGTCCCAGTAATTCACTTTTGCTTTTAATTCCCTTGCCTTTGGGGATGTGTCGAGTAAGAGATTGCTACGGCTGAGGTCAGAGAGGTCTTTTCCTGCTTTCTCCTCTAAGGTTTTGATGGTTTCCTGTCTCACATTTAGGTCCTTTATCCATTTTGAGTTTATTTTTGTGAATGGTGTGAGAAAGTGGTCTAGTTTCAACCTTCTGCATGTTGCTGTCCAGTTCTCCCAGCACCATTTGTTAAAGAGGCTGTCTTTTTTCCATTGGATGTTCTTTCCTGCTTTGTCAAAGATGAGTTGGCCATACGTTTGTGGGTCTAGTTCTGGGGTTTCTATTCTAGTCCATTGGTCTATGTGTCTGTTTTGGTGCCAATACCATGCTGTCTTGATGATGACAGCTTTGTAGTAGAGGCTAAAGTCTGGGATTGTGATGCCTCCTGCTTTGGTCTTCTTCTTCAAAATTCCTTTGGCTATTCGGGGCCTTTTGTGGTTCCATATGAATTTTAGGATTGCTTGTTCTAGTTTCGAGAAGAATGCTGGTGCAATTTTGATTGGGATTGCATTGAATGTGTAGATAGCTTTGGGTAGTATTGACATTTTGACAATATTTATTTTTCCAATCCATGAGCAGGGAATGTCTTTCCATTTCTTTAAATCTTCTTCAATTTCCTTCAGAAGCTTTCTATAGTTTTCAGGATACAGATCCTTTACATCTTTGGTTAGATTTATTCCTAGGTATTTTATGCTTCTTGGTGCAATTGTGAATGGGATCAGTTTCTTTATTTGTCTTTCTGTTGCTTCATTGTTAGTATATAAGAATGCAACTGATTTCTGTACATTGATTTTGTATCCTGCAACTTTGCTGAATTCCTGTATCAGTTCTAGCAGACTTTTGGTGGAGTCTATCGGATTTTCCATGTATAATATCATGTCATCTGCAAAAAGCGAAAGCTTGACTTCATCTTTGCCAATTTTGATGCCTTTGATTTCCTTTTGTTGTCTGATTGCTGATGCTAGAACTTCCAGCACTATGTTAAACAGCAGCGGTGAGAGTGGGCATCCTTGTCGTGTTCCTGATCTCAGGGAAAAAGCTTTCAGTTTTTCCCCGTTGAGGATGATGTTAGCTGTGGGCTTTTCATAAATGGCTTTTATGATCTTTAAGTACGTTCCTTCTATCCCGACTTTCTCAAGGGTTTTTATTAAGAAAGGGTGCTGGATTTTGTCGAAGGCCTTTTCTGCATCGATTGACAGGATCATATGGTTCTTCTCTCTTTTTTTGTTAATGTGATGTATCACGTTGATTGATTTGCGAATGTTGAACCAGCCCTGCATCCCAGGAATGAATCCCACTTGATCATGGTGAATAATTCTTTTTATATGCCGTTGAATTCGATTTGCTAGTATCTTATTGAGAATTTTTGCATCCATATTCATCAGGGATATTGGCCTGTAGTTCTCTTTTTTTACTGGGTCTCTGTCTGGTTTAGGAATCAAAGTAATACTGGCTTCATAGAATGAGTCTGGAAGTTTTCCTTCCCTTTCTATTTCTTGGAATAGCTTGAGAAGGATAGGTATTATCTCTGCTTTAAACGTCTGGTAGAACTCCCCTGGGAAGCCATCTGGTCCTGGACTCTTATTTGTTGGGAGATTTTTGATAACCGATTCAATTTCTTCGCTGGTTATGGGTCTGTTCAAGCTTTCTATTTCCTCCTGATTGAGTTTTGGAAGCGTGTGGGTGTTCAGGAATTCGTCCATTTCTTCCAGGTTGTCCAATTTATTGGCATATAAGTTTTCATAGTATTCCCTGATAATTGTTTGTATCTCTGAGGGATTGGTTGTAATAGTTCCATTTTCATTCATGATTTTATCTATTTGGGTCATCTCCCTTTTCTTTTTGAGAAGCCTGGCTAGAGGTTTGTCAATTTTGTTTATTTTTTCAAAAAACCAACTCTTGGTTTCGTTGATCTGCTCTACAGTTTTTTTAGTTTCTATATTGTTTATTTCTGCTCTGATCTTTATTATTTCTCTTCTTCTGCTGGGCTTAGGCTGCCTTTGCTGTTCTGCTTCTAGTTCCTTTAGGTGTGCTGTTAGATTTTGTATTTGGGATTTTTCTTGTTTCTTGAGATAGGCCTGGATTGCAATGTATTTTCCTCTCAGGACTGCCTTTGCTGCGTCCCAAAGCGTTTGGATTGTTGTATTTTCATTTTCGTTTGTTTCCATATATTTTTTAATTTCTTCTCTAATTGCCTGGTTGACCCACTCATTCGTTAGTAGGGTGTTCTTTAACCTCCATGCTTTTGGAGGTTTTCCAGACTTTTTCCTGTGGTTGATTTCAAGCTTCATGGCATTGTGGTCTGAAAGTAAGCATGGTATAATTTCAATTCTTGTAAACTTATGAAGGGCTGTTTTGTGACCCAGTATATGATCTATCTTGGAGAATGTTCCATGTGCACTCGAGAAGAAAGTATATTCTGTTGCTTTGGGATGCAGAGTTCTAAATATATCTGTCAAGTCCATCTCATCCAATGTCTCATTCAGGGCCCTTGTTTCTTTATTGACCGTGTGTCTAGTTGATCTATCCATTTCTGTAAGTGGTGTATTAAAGTCCCCTGCAATTACCACATTCTTATCAATAAGGTTGCTTATGTTTATGAGTAATTGTTTTATATATTTGGGGGCTCCGGTATTCGGTGCATAGACATTGATAATTGTTAGCTCTTCCTGATGGATAGACCCTGTAACTATTATATAGTGTCCTTCTTCATCTCTTGTTACAGCCTTTAATTTAAAGTCTAGTTTGTCTGATATAAGTATGGCTACTCCAGCTTTCTTTTGGCTTCCAGTCGCATGATAAATAGTTCTCCATCCCCTCACTCTCAATCTAAAGGTGTCCTCAGGTCTAAAATGAGTCTCTTGTAGACAGCAAATAGATGGGTCTTGTTTTTTTATCCATTCTGATACCCTATGTCTTTTGGTTGGCGCATTTAATCCATTTACATTCAGTGTTATTATAGAAAGATACGGGTTTAGAGTCATTGTGATGTCTGTATGTTTTATGCTTATAGTGATGTCTCTGGGACTTTGTCTCACAGGGTCCCCCTTAGGATCTCTTGTAGGGCTGGTTTAGTGGTGACAAATTCCTTCAGTTTTTGTTTGTTTGGGAAGACCTTTATCTCTCCTTCTATTCTAAATGACAGACTTGCTGGATAAAGGATTCTTGGCTGCATATTTTTTCTGTCTAGCACCCTGAAAATCTCTTGCCAATTCTTTCTGGCCTGCCAAGTTTCAAAAGAGAGATCAGTCACAAGTCTTATAGGTCTCCCTTTATATGTGAGGGCACGTTTACCCCTTGCTGCTTTCAGAATTTTCTCTTTATCCTTGTATTTTGCCAGTTTCACTATGATATGTCGTGCAGAAGATCGATTCAAGTTACGTCTGAAGGGAGTTCTCTGTGCCTCTTGGATTTCAATGCCTTTTTCCTTCCCCAGTTCAGGGAAGTTCTCAGCTATGATTTCTTCAAGTACCCCTTCAGCACCTTTCCCTCTCTCTTCCTCCTCTGGGATACCAATTATGCGTATATTATTTCTTTTTAGTGTATCACTTAATTCTCTAATTTTCCCCTCATACTCCTGGATTTTTTTATCTCTCTTTTTCTCAGCTTCCTCTTTTTCCATAACTTTATCTTCTAGTTCACCTATTCTCTCCTCTGCCTCTTCAAGCCGAGCTGTGGTGGTTTCCATTTTGTTATGCATTTCGTTTAAAGCGTTTTTCAGCTCCTCGTGACTGTTCCTTAGTCCCTTGATCTCTGTAGCAAGAGATTCTCTGCTGTCCTGTATACTGTTTTCAAGCCCAGCGATTAATTTTATGACTATTATTCTAAATTCACTTTCTGTTATATTATTTAAATCCTTTTTGATCAGCTCATTAGCTGTTGTTATTTCCTGGAGGTTCTTCTGAGGGGAGTTCTTCCGCTTGGTCATTTTGGATAGTCCCTGGCGTGGTGAGGACCTGCAGGGCACTTCCCCTGTGCTGTGGTGTATACCTGGAGTTGGTGGGCGGGGCCGCAGTCAGACCTGATGTCTGCCCCCAGCCCACCGCTGGGGCCACAGTCAGACTGGTGTGTGCCTTCTCTTCCCCTCTCCTAGGGGCGGGATTCACTGTGGGGTGGTGTGGCTCGTCTGGGCTACTTGCACCCTGCCAGGCTTATGATGCTGGGGATCTGGCGTATTAGCTGGGGTGGGTAGGCAAGGTGCTCGGGGGCAGGAGGGGCAGGCTTAGATCGCTTCTCCTTAGGTGATCCACTTCAGGAGGGGCCCTGTGGCAGCGGGAGGGAGTCAGATCCGCTGCCGGAGGTTTGGCTCCGCAGAAGCGCAGAGTTGGGTGTTTGCGCGGAGCGAGCAAGTTCCCTGGCAGGAACCGGTTCCCTTTGGGATTTCGGCTGGGGGATGGGCGGGGGAAATGGCGCTGGCAAGCGCCTTTGTTCCCCACCAAACTGAGCTCTGTTGTCAGGGGGCTCAGCAGCTCTCCCTCCCTTTGTCCTCCAGCCTTCCCGCTTTCCGAGCAGAGCTGTTAATTTCTGACCTCCCAGACGCTAAGTCGCGCTTGCTGTCGGAACACAGTCCGCCCGGCCCCTCCGCTTTTGCAAGCCCGACTCGGGGGCTCTGCTTGGCCGGCGAGCCGCCCCTCCGCCCCGGCTCCCTCCCGCCAGTCCGTGGAGCGCGCACCGCCTCGCCGCCCTTCCTACCCTCTTCCGTGGGCCTCTCGTCTGCGTTTGGCTCCGGCGACTCTGTTCTGCTAATCCTCTGGCGGTTTTCTGGGTTATTTAGGCAGGTGTAGATGGAATCTAAGTGATCAGCAGGACGTGCGGTGAGCCCAGCGTCCTCCTAAGCCGCCATCTTGCCGCCACTCTCAGTAATGCTTATTTTAATACAGCACAGGCTATCATAAAAGCCACTTTAGTCTATCATTCGTGAAAGGGATAGGAGAGAGACAAGTTAATTATACATCATTTAGAGAAATAATTATAATAGGATAATAGCTAACATGTATTTGATATCCAAAATGTCAGGTACCATGCAGTATACTTTCTACAGATGGTCATAGTAGTATTTACAAAAATCTTACATAGTAGAGGATATTATCCCCATTGTAGAGAAGAGAAAACTGAAGTTCACACAGGGAAGTAAAAAGCATTTTTTTAAAAAGTTTATTTATTTATTTTGAGAGAGAGAGAGCAAGTGGGGTAGGGCAGAAAGAGGGGGGAGAGAGAGAATCCCAAGCAGGCTTCGCACTGTCAGTGCAGAACCGACGTGGGGCTCGAACTCACAAACTGTGAGATCATGAGCTATGCTGAAATCAAGCATCGGACGCTTAACTGAGTCACCCAGGCGCCCCTAGAAAGCATCTTTTGAGCTGCATAGCTCCAGTTTATATTTTTAAAAATCAAGATAAGAAATCTCAAAAATTATTTTTTAAGGAAATACTTTATTTGTTGTTATATTGGAAGTACTGAAGTGCAGTGGAAATAAAATGGTTTAGGAAATAAATACAAGCTTGTTTTTTACACCTGTGCTAACACTAATGGCAAAGAGGAAAGCAGAAAATTCATGCCAGTTTGAGGTTTTTCTTAAAAGAAACATTTTATGAGAGGAAAAAAAATCCCTGATGGCTTTCTTTATGTCAAATGTCTTATAATGAAAGACATGAAAGAAATATTTTCTAAGGGAAGTTTTTTAAAAAGTCATTGAACAATTATTCTTTTTAGTCTTCTCATCTGTAATAAAAGAAAAAAAATAGAAAAAAATGAACTATAAAATAAATACAAAATATTCCTTAATGATAATAAGGTGAACAATTACACTTATTTCTATTTCCCCATGGAGAGAGAACCTTCTAACAATTCAACCTGAAAGATCATCACAGACTCTCATTCTAAATAAAAAGGCTGCTATGACCTTTTGTAAAAGACTACATTTGAGACATATATCTGAGTGCATATATCTGTAAGATTTTCTTTCTCTTTAATGAGACAACAAGTGGACAAAATGAGAAAATCCTCAGGCTCCATGGTCCCTGGTCAACGTCATATAGGACATTTATTTTAGTTCATTGGTGATATCAAAATCTCTGTTTTTGTTCGTTTTTTGTTTTCTTTGTGTTTTGGTTTGTTTGTTTGTTTTTACAGCCACTCTCAAGAAAGCATCTGCCCCAACAATGTGCAGGAGTAGTTAAGGATGATCCTAAGATCCTGAAGACAGTGCCCAATGCCCTGATCATAATCCTGCTTTCTTTTTAGTCCTGCAAATTGCTCCATCAACAAAGGCCCCACATACCAATAAAATTAAAGAAAATTCTTTTTTCTCTCCTTTCCTGTCATAATTTTTTTCACAGCTTAATGATGTGCTCTTTATCAAGCCTTTCTTTTCCATTTTGTCAGATTCTCTATCACTATTATGTGGGCTGTTTTTTGTTACATTTCTGTGCCATGAAGCAATGTCGGTCACTGGCTACAACATTATTTGGCTGCATACATACTAAAAAAAGCTTTTTTAATGTTTATTTTTGAGAGAGTGTCAGCGGCGGGGGGCAGAGAGAGAGGGAGACACGGAATCCAAAGCAGACTCCAGGCTCTGAGCTGTCAGCACAGAGCCTGACTCGGGGCTTGAACTCACAAACCATGAGATCATGACCTGAGCCAAAGTCAGTCGCTCAACCAGCTGAGCCACCCAGGCGCCCCTGGTTGCTTATATACTAAATGTTATTTTTAATGTATTGCTATGTCTTAAGTGACTTTCTTTCCTTCCTTCCTTTTCGTTTGCCAAAATATGGCATTGTTTTCTTGTCATTCATTAGTTTTGCCTATTTGTTTTCTTCTAAGATTCTAAGCAAAGTCAAATACAAATAATGAGAAACATGAAAATGAAGAATTTTTAGAAGTTTATAACTTATAAATTTTAGAAGTTATATATAACATTTATAACTTATAAATTACATAAGTTAAGTATAACTTATATAATTATATATAAGAAGTTAAATATAACATAAATTTTAGAAGTTATAATTTTAAAAGGTAGAGGAAATAGCACAAATCCCATTGTATGGATTACACATGTTCTGATAAAATAATTAATTTTACCCAGTGTTTAAGTATTTAAATTGCTAATTCTGAGGAATTTTTAATCCCATGAAACCCTCATTAAATATGGCAAGAGAAATAACAGTTAAATTTTATGATGTGAAAGATGACAAACACTTCATCCAGGAAGTGAAGTATAGAGCAGTGGTTAAAAAACAAGGCTCTGGAGTTATGGATATATGGACTTGATTTCTATTTCTAAAACTTTTTTTAATGTTTATTTATTTTTGAGAGAGAGAGAGAGAGACAGAGCATGAACAGGGGAGGAGCAGAGAGATAGGGAGACACAGAATCCAAAGCAGGTTCCACGCTCCAAGCTCTCAGGACAGAGCCGAATGCAGAGCTTGAACTCACAAACCATGAGATCATGACCTGAGCTGAAGTCGGAGGTTTAACTGACTGAGCCACACAGACACCCCAATTTCTATTTCTATTTGTATTAACTATATGTCTCTGGCTAATACTTTGTAAGTCTTGGTTTATTTACTTATAAAATGAGTATAATGATGACCCCTATGTCATTGGGTTATTGATATGACTGCATAAGAAAAAAAAAAAGAAACTGGACAGAGAAATGTCCAGAGAAAAATTATTAATAATTAGCATTATTAATTAATTAATAATTAAAAATTATTAATAATTAACATTATCAGTCAGAACTGAAGTATTATTAAGAAACCATGGAATTATTAGAAAGTTATGATCCTAAATTCATAGGTTAGGTAATCCTACAATAACAAAAGAAGTAGGAGGAGAAGGAAAAAGAGAAGCAGAAACAGGAGACACAGAAGGAGAATCAGGGAGAGGGGAAGAGAGAGAAGAGAAGGTGTATCGCCCACATGTTGTGCAGGTCTTTTCTATTCAACATCATCATGGCTTTGGGACCCTGGCCCTCAGAACAAGCTCTGTCTGGACTGTTTGCTTTTGTGGCAGAAAGGGAAAAGACAGACATAACAAACACCTGCTGACTTTAGGCTTTGTCTTGAATGGAATCTTGACATGTTAATGCTAAGTCTTAACCTGGCCTAACAGTGGGTGAAACAGGATCCAAGAGCTCCAGAAACTTTGCATTTAGAAAGATTCAAATCCTAAGTGTTATAAACTGGGTGACAAAATAATCAACCTAGATCAATACCCTGAATTACCACCTAAGCCAAAACAAAACAAAACAAAGCAATTTTCTTTTGAAGGAAAGTAGCTACACATTAAAAAAAAGTCGTAAAGACCTGGCTCAAAATTCTGATTTTCTAGGCCACTCGCCTGTTTTTACACATCAGTAGAAGACACGTATGTAATTTCATCATTGAAATTAAGGTTTCTAAGAGCATTTATTTTGATGAGATATTAATCGATGCACCCATTGAAATTTTCTGAAGCAAAATTCAACCTTATGAAATAATATATTTGCTTGGCATTTCTACTATGAACCCAGAAATGTTTTTAATGTTAGAAGAGGCCTGCACAGTGTCCCCCCCTTACCAATACATACATGTATCTCCCCAAAGATAATAGTCCAGAACATAAAGTTAAAAATGTCAGTCCATGAACCTGAGAAAGCCTGAAAAGTTCTCAATGTTAAATGTTTATTTCCAACAAGAGATACTACTTTCCTTCCTAAAATCACCATTAAAAGATGTGGGGAAATCCACATGTCAAATCTCCACAATTTCAGTTAAAAAGAGAGGAAAAAAAACCACACAAAATAGACATGCCCCTATCTCTTTGATTACCTTGTGTTAACCTCCTTAGCTAGCTAAATTTTCTGAAGGGTTCTTCCTGTCTCCCTCTATTCTCTGATTTCTCCCTCTAATTCATTCCTCACCTTCCTGCAATCTGCCCTCTTGTCCCACATTTGCACAATACTTAAGCCATTTGAAATGTGTGAAATATTATACAACCGGTTTTGCTCAAAAGACGTTTTTTCTTGACCACCTGTAACTATTTTAAATGTGTATTTATTTATTTTGAGAGAAAGAGAGAGAGAGAAAGAGCGTTAGCATGGGGAGAGACAGAGAGAGAGGGAAAGAAAGAATCCCAAGCAAGCTCCACATGGACAGCGTGGGGCTCAAACTCACGGACCATGAGATCTTGGCCTGAGCTGAAATCAAGATTCAGACACTTAATTGACGCAGCCACTCAGGTGACCCTCTTGACTACCTTTCAAAATCTTAGTGAAAACAGGATGCAAATTGAATAATTCAATAGCAGGTGGCTACTGGATTGAGTATTTTGTTAATTTATTGCTGACCTTAGAATGAACAATTTCAGTGGCTACCCTGCTTTTCACAACACACAAGTGCTGTGTTATACTGAGGACACACAATCTGCCTTAAAACCTTCTTGTTCCTTGGCTTTCGACACACCACTTTTTCTTGATTTGCCTTACAACTCACTCAACACTCCACAACTATTTTTTTTAACCCGGTGGCTACTCTTATTCTAGACATTTCTTAATTGCTGGTATAAATCAAGAGATTATTTTTGCTTTCTTCTTACTCTACACAGTGTCTTCTGAGTCAGCCCATCATTTCTTCCACTCTGAATTTGTCTTTATTTCTTCCTCACAGTGAATGGTATTACTAACCACTTTTGTGCCTAAATCAGAAACAGAAGTTTCACTCTTAATACTCTTGCTTCTTCCCTCTACTTTATCTCATTGCATTCCAGCAGTCACTGACCCCTCTTCCTCCTACCTCTAAATGTATCTGCAAGCAATCCTTTCCCTTGCCTTCATCCATAGTGCTGCTCCCAGTTTGCATTATTTCTTACCCAGGTCTTCATAATATATTTTATCAAGTGATTTATGAGCGAAAAGAATCAAACATCTCCAGGAGTGTGAGCACACTTATGAAAACCTGGCTGGCATTGTCTGTAATGCCAGATACAATGAGACTTCTCACATTTCTTCTGGGTTACTATATATACAAGCATGTATCGTGCAAGCAAACTGCTTATGCCTAGGCTAAGTATCAAACCTGAGTGAATGTGAATAAATAGGTAATAACCATCAACCAATTTATTATGTTCTTATAGTCCCACAAGCAGTGCAGGTCAATGGAGTCACATAGAAATGGGAAATAGGAAACCAGCATACAATGACATCCACTAAATGTTGGACAATCCTAGATACTTTACATATATTATCTTACAACACTATACAGTTTTTAAGGGCAGGAATTGTGTTCTGTTCTAAAGCCCCAGTACTATTTTTATGACATAATAGGTATTCAATGAGATCTACTTATTAATTAAAAGATGTTTTATTGCGATATGTGGTAGGTTCTACTACCATGACAGTTTAACAAATGAACAAATCAATATTTGGAACAGTCTAGAATAATTTTCATTCATTTGTTCAATTTTTTAAACTGAACCACCTCTGAGGATACATGACTTATACAAATAAGACAAACTAAACGTGTTACTCTCACAAAAATTTAAATCTAATGAAGGAGACAGACAAAACAGGAAAAAGATGGATGGGTAGATAATTGCAGTAGCCTGTTTTAGTCACTATTCTTCTAAGGTGACCCAAAAATCCAAAGAATAGTCAACATCATCCATTCAGCAAACATTTATTGGTACCTATAGAAATAACTTAGCTATTTTTCGAGATGCCCATAATCTTGATGAATAAAATAAAGCAGGATCATGTGACAGAATGGAGGGAAGTGGGACAACGTTAGATGTAGTCAGGAAAGGACAATCTGAGGCAACATTTGTGGAAGAGTGAGAAAGAGTAATCCATGTGAAAATATGGGGGACAGGGGGAACTAGGGGGAGAAAAAATAAGTGCAGAAGCCCACAAAACAGAAGAATGGCATCCCCAGTGGGTACGAATAGAATGTGGAGTCTGATTCCGAGGGCCCTATTGTTTCAGATCAATTCAGTAGCCACAGGAAATTTAGCTTGAAATTTTATCTTCTTGGAAATGGCTTTACAGGCATTTTGCATATTGGAGTTGTAAATATACAACTCAAAATGGTACTTTAGTGAAGCAAATGTACATGGCTGATAAAGGGTAAATTATGTCCAATTTCAATTTTTTAAACTTAGAGATTAAAATAATTTAGGTATATGTGTGTGAATTTGTGTGTATGGATGTACATGTATTTCTTTACCACAGAAACATGTAAAAGGTCTTGTGTCTACAAATAAATTGTGTCTATAAATAAATAAATTCTTAAAGATAAGTTTCAAAGCCTATATTGTCTTGTAAAAGTCATCTGGATTTAGAAATCCTATGTTATTTTAACATCCCCTAGTGGTTCTTTGATAAAATTGGGGGTTTTCTTGGCAAATTTAAACTGTAAGTCTAAGGAAGCATATTTTCTTCTCAAAATAAAGAGTCTGTTCCATTTGTTCCAAGTAGAAAAAAAAAATAAAAAGATAAAATGTTTATCCCTATGACATAAGATACTAACCTCTTAAAAGATCTAAAGCAACTTTCCTTCAAACTACACCATAGCTGACAATAGCTTCAAAAGTGAGAAAATAGAAGTTGCCATCTAAATACCATCACTCATGGACTTCCCTCCGATACCAAATGGAAAACAGCAACATAACAGACTAGATTTTCCTCTTAGGAAAGTTTATAAGAGTGGGGAAAAAAAGTTAAAAATCTCTCAGTAACATGAATTTGGAGATTTTTCATCCACAGACAGTGTTTTTCTCCTCCAAATGATTATAAGAAATCAGTAAGAGAGGCATTGTCTTCTTTCCCAATTTACATTTGCAGGACCTTTGGTACAAAGTCACTAAGTCACAGAGAAAGTCTGGGGCTGAGCCAAGACTTTCAGGTATCCTGTTTGTTAACCTCGTGTTACTTACACTCAACCAGGCTCTCAATTTTTTTTTTCCTTCTGAATACTTATCATACGTCTTTCAGAATCTACCAGCTAATTGACTTCATATTTATGATACTCAGTGGGTTTATGTACCTTTGTCTCATGTGGTGCTTGAAGATACATGGTTAGGGCGGTCCTCCCCACTTTGTGTGCTAGTGAAAGGGAGCTCTGTAATCTGCAGCCTTACTACGAAAGAGGGCTGAGAAATCTCGTGTCCAGTCTCATATACATTGGAATATTTAATTCCAAGTATTTTCATTCTGTCCTCACATTCATGGGATCTGTAGCCACTTGCTTACAATGTTGACTATAAGTTCATATCCTATTCTCGCTAACATATAAAGAGACGGTTTTTAAAAAATTTAAAAACTTTTGAGCAAACCCAAACAACCAGTTATGTAATCTGTCTACACATTTTCAAATGGCTAGATTATAGAAGACACTGAAAATGTTAGTGGCATGATTTACAGTATATCTCCTGCCCTGTTAAGGAGGACGAGATAGAAATGTTACATGTTCAGAACTTCAGGAAGGTAGGTAGGTATTTAGCTGGGGGAAAAAAAAAGCTAATTTCTTTCACCCTTAGTGGTAGAAAGAGTGGGCATTTCGTTCAGCTGATTTGGTTTTATGCACTCTTATGCTCAAGCTGAAATATATAAATGTACAATAATAAAGTAATGATAACAGTCATGTTCCATTTTCCTTTTCTATCTTAATAGCTCCAGGTAGGTAATTTTACTGTGTATATAAATCATTAGTCTTCAGCAGCCACCCTGTTCTCTAGTTATTCTTAGGCTCCAAAGCAGTTTTATTTTGCTAAGAGCCATTTCCGATTGTCTCTGGAGTAATGGCAGGGGTGAGGGAGAATTCAAATTAGCTTCAAGGTACATTTAGTTCTATTACTCAGGAATAATACCCCCATGACATATAGACCATTCCCTAGTCAAATACTAATTTACAATTGTCCTGCATCAGTATAACCAGCGTGTACTGCTAGATCTTTTCTAAGTTTGATTTCAGTGGTGGAAACTGAGCATTTTTAAAAAAAAAATTTTAATGCTTATTTATTTCTGAGACAGAGAGAGACAGAGCATGAACAGGGGAGGGTCAGAGAGAGAGGGAGACACAGAATCGGAAGTAGGCTCCAGGCTCCGAGCTGTCAGCAAAGAGCCCTGTGCAGGGCTCAAACTCACGGACTGTGAGATCATGATCTGAGCCGAAGTCGGAAGCTCAACTGACTAAGCCACCCAGGAGCCCCTGACACTGAGCATTTTTGATGATTCCACGCTTCCTAGTGAAAAACAAAACAACACACAACAGTAATGTTTCCCCATAATTTAAAAAGATAACCAAGAAAAGGCGTCAGGGAGGAATCCACAAGGAGAGTCTATGTAATAAATAGAATTCCCCAAATTGAGCCAAACAAAATGTCCAATGAACTTCAAGGATTTAATAGATTTACTAAACCACTTCAGTCAGAAAAGTTATGAAAATAAAATTAATTATAATCAATAGACCCTTTAAAGATTCTAGGCCTAAATTCATGTTAAGAATTCCTGGTTTACAAAGGTTTAATATCAGTGTTTTCAAAACTTTTATGCTCTTACACATGTGTGTTGCAAGTATTTAGGTTACAATTAAGTCCGTACTAGTTGTGGGGTTTTTTTGAAGGAATAATGGAATAAATAGAATAAAGGAATAGTGTACTGTTCTTTTCAGGACTTTCTTGATCTTTGCTTATTTTTGCTATATAAAAGTGCATAATTATAATGTGAAGGTAAGTAGGGAGAAGGGGAATTCTATGTTCTTCTATTTTCCTCCCAGAACTAAAAAATAATATAATGCTATAGTGTAAGCAAGAAGAATTAAATAATACAACTTTTATGTTTGGCACATAATAGGCACTTGATAAATATTTACTGAATTGATACCATAGCTCCTAGTGGTCAAAAGGTGAGAATTAAAGTGACAAAAGGAATAGGAAGATAAAGCAAGGGAATAAGCATCCATAAAGTAGGTCCAAATTGCCTCACTTCAATTACTCCCCAGTTCGCGCAAATTAAAAAAAAAAAGTAGTCCTTCTTTTGGGTGGCTGGCCCTCAATCTTTGGTGCCCTCTGAATGTCTCTTAATAGTTCCAGTTCCACCAGTAGATGGAAGCTTTTGTAGAGCAAGTGCTTGATGTGCTTAACTTTGTACACTGTTCAATTTGCAGGTCTATCAGTTACTCTTTTAAGTTTTGGTTTTTTTATTTATTTTGAGGTTGAGAGAGAAAGAGAGGTGGGGAGGAGAAGACAGAGAGAGAGAGAGAGAAAATCGCAAGCAGGTTCAAACTCATGAACCACAAGCTCATGACCTGAGCCGAAATCAAGAGTTGGACCCTTAACTGACATAGCCACCCAGGCACCCCAGTTATTCTTTTAGAAGTCATCATAGAGAGTGTTTTAGTAACTGAGGTAACTTTTGTACCTCTCACATTTTGTCTGGGCTCATGAAATCCTGCCTATATCTGGAGAGCTTGTTAATTCATGAGTGGAAAGAGGTGGGAGGGTGAGGGTGTGCCAGGCAGTTAAGGAATGTGGTGTTTTGATATTGTGTCCAGATGCAATCACATCACCACTATCGTTTGACTGACTTTTGGAATCCTCCTAGAAATTCAGGGTAAACCTGAGCCTAGCCTTTCAGAGATATGCTGAGCCTTGTATGAAGAATTGGCAGTCATGCTCCTGAGGAATCCATTCAGTTTCCCTACCCCTGACCATCTTGTTTGCCCACCTTGTTCCCCTTTCCTCTAGCACTTGTGGCCTGCTTCCAGCATGGGTCACAACTGAGAACAATTGATGTTTGATCTAACACATTCCTCTGCCAATGCTTCTACTCCCTGAGGAGGTGTTAAGTGGTTGTAATTTGCATTCTTGAAATCTA